>NC_140037.1:11598785-12798785 GCF_963513975.1 Fringilla coelebs | reverse complement strand
TGAAATACTGTACTGGCACTTGTAGTAAAAATAAATAAAATAGCTTTTCCATTCCCATAAACAGCTATTGCGTCTCTCTGGTTAGCCTAACTCCCAAATTCATCCACCTTACTCTCAGCTGCCAAAAGTGCTGCACAGTTTTCACTGCATTTCCCAGGACACAGATTTCTTTTGATCTTCAGATCTGCAGTCAAGTTCATTTTCTATCATTCTTCCTCTAGGCTAAGTAGATGCATCTCCCTAAGAGATATGACTCTCTGCTGCTCCCCATTTTCCCCTCTAAGCAGGACTGCTACAAACCTTGCTGCTCTAGTTTGCAAATATTGCTGAACTTTGATAGCTCTTAAGAAAAGGAGCAGAAGCTGAGCAGTAGTTAGATGCAGGATCAGAAAACATTTCCTAAGGTTTGTCAAAAGAGGAGCACAGGACTGGATGGTCCCTCTTTCCCCTTCTGGTGTGAGTTCCATGAACCGTTCACTGCACTCACGTTGTGCAGGAGCTGGAGTTCAATATCCTGCCTTGCAGCAGGTGGTAGGATGACTCTTCACAGGCTCATTACTATCCCACTGCATGAGTAGCTTTTTTCCAGTCTCACTCACCACTAAAAAGGAGAGAGACAACAAACTGCCCTTGGCTACCCTCCAAGCTCCATTAACAAAGATGCACAGCACAGCATATGGAATTTAAGCTGGCCCTTCAAAATAGTAGTCAAAAAGAAAGTTCCTTCTTATTCACCTGGAAGATATGTGCTAAGTTTCAGTATTTATAGTTAATTGTGGTGGCTTAAAACAAGAACCAGCTGTTAGGAGGCTCAGTGAGGGAACTATGGTTGCTCTTCACTCTCATTTTGAACACTAGCTTGTGTCCAAAATTTCAGGGGCTGCCAGGCTTAAATTTCTGGCCACACAACATACTAGAAACAAAGTTCAGAAGAAAAGATCTGTTTTCTTTTAAACAATGGTAGTTGATCATAGACAGCACAACATTAACAAATACAATAAAATAAAATTATTTCACGTGTCTGAAACATGCCTGGTTATGTATTTTACATATATCTAGATAGCTAAAGAAATACAGAAAGCAAAAAAAAATGCTGTATGATTATCTTTCTGTCAAATTACTGTATTAAAGAAATACTATATATTTTCCCATTCACAAACAACATTGGTTTTATCCTCTTGTTAGCATGCAATGTAATACAATCACTACTGAACCTAAGAGGTGAGGGAAATTCATGCATTTAGCAATAATTAAAGCATTGATATTCTTTGCTGACTACAAGCCAGGAGAAGAATTTCACAAACTGTTGTTGAATATTGTGACACAAGAGCATGACACCTTCACTTGGACTGAAGAAGGAACATTTTTGGTTTTATATTTTCTTTACAAGGTCCACAAATACAGAGATTTGCAAAACATCCCAAAAGGAAGCCTTCTGAAGAAAACGTCATTAAATACTTAATTTCTTGCACATGATCTAATATTTGATTGGTTTCTTAATGGTTAGAAAATAAGAAGAGGGAAAAAAAAGGGCAGAAGAAAAGGCTCACTAGCTATGAAATCCCTCCTTGAAATTATAAGCAGCAAGCTGTTTTTTAATTAATTCTGGACCAAAAACTACTTCTGAATCCATGACTGATCCCGAGTCCTTATTTTAAAGACTGACTATTAAGTTACTCTTGAGGGAGAGATCCAATATTGTTACAATATCTTAGAGAAATGTGTTTAGAAGTATTTTGACTCTGTTATGACAATAGTGACCATAACCTTTGCCTTGACATGAAGGAATGTGTGTATCTCACAGGAAAGTTGCAACCTTTTGCACCTAACCCCATCTCACAAATCCCAACCTCAGCACAACTGTGTTGTCATAAGAAACTTCATCAGAAGCAGAAGTGATAGAACAGACAGGGCTGGGAATTAGCAGGAAGCATTTATATCTCAGACCATCCTGAGCTATCAGGGGCTCTGATGACTTAGACTTTCTTTCAGATGAGATAAAAGCCAGAGGTCCTAGCATCTGGTGACCATTAGGAAGCTAGAAATATTGGATTTTTTAGACATTGAATCCTGGTCATATTCCAAGACAAATAAATTTATTCAGCCTTCCTAAAAAATTCCTCACGGTTTCAGAGAAAATCATATATTCTTCTAGCACCCCAAAGGTGCTGTGCAATGTTTATTGGTATGCTGCAAAACAAACCACGAATACTGCAGGAATGCACTGCACTCCACAGTGACAAAACACTTGTTTCATCTGTTGTCTGATAATGGCTGCATTAGGTTTTGTTACCAGCATACCTACCCTGAACCCCCATTCTCCAGAGTGATGGAATGTGGACAGGCTGCCCACCCTGCAGTGGGACCTACAGAAACAGGTTACATGGATGAAATCCTTTAGAGTTGCTGGAGTATCATTGGAAGGAAAGAAGAGGTGCCCAGCTGTGCTGTGTCCCATCCTCCTGTAGATGTCTCATGTACACCCACATGCCAGTTTACAAGTGTGCACACTATGAAAAACAACCTTTGTGTCAGAGGTGAGCACTGACATTACTTATATCAGTCATCTGACCTTGGTGCTCACAGAATTCCCCCTCTTACCATCCTCCTTTGGTCATAAAAGGACTCAGGTTATTAATGGTTATGCTCCAAGTCATGCCTCAGTTAAATAGATAAATTAGCTCCAAAACTAGATTGGCTAAAGATTCTCTTCTCCTTTAAGCTTCCTCTAGAGATCAAAAGTGTCAGTGAGAGGTACTGAATAACTAATCTGGATATGATGTCAAATTCACCCCAAAAACTCTTTCCACCTGCTGTTACTGTTCTTTGAGATTCCCAGGAGGTCAAAACTAAGCAATAGCTGTATATAAACATACACCCACACGGATTTTTATTTGAATCAAGTATAATAACTTTGGATACTCTAATGTCAGTCTGACCCAAAGATTACAACCCTGATTAATTTCTCTATTTATAAGAGGAGTGTGCAATGTTCTCAGAGTGAAAAACGAGATGTCTTTTCTGGCTGGGGCAGATTTTCCCTCAGTAAATGAAATAATTTGATGTTTTCAAGAAGACTAATGTTTCTGCTGTTGCAAGGAAAAGAAGAGAATGATTCTTTTGGATCATTGACTCAAAAGATTTATGATCTGAGCTATCACATCAACAATCAGCTCAACAATAAAATCCTGTTGCAGAAAGATTCCTTTTTTATGGTCCCTATTTACACAGCAGCAGCATAAAGCACAGCTGTGCTCTGAGCTCACCATCCTGCCATAAGACTGAGAAAGAACAGTTTTGGGAGCAACAACAATTGTTTCCAAGACTTTTCACAGCCAGATGATTACCAACACCTTCCTACTGCAGTAAGTGATTTTAAATTAAAATCCGTCTTGAAACTCTACTTTTATACCCTGAACAACATTTAGCTCAGGTATTCTCCAGGTTTTTAGAGACAGAGAAGCTGCCATCCTTAACTAGGATAGCAGAGGAAGCTATGTGTACACAGTCTCTCAAAGAGCAGCAGCACGATTCTACAGTTGGTGTGATGAGACTGCCCCTTGCTGAGCAATATTTTCCCAGGATTTCTTTAGGTTTCACACATATCTGGCAGGTTGCAAATCTTTTGAAGTAGGGATTGTATTTCAACTCTGATTTTTCATGTATGAGAGCACACTAGAGTCAGATGTGGTGATCTGAGTTCACAGGTGGGAGCATTACAACCCTAGATAAATGTGCAAGAAAGTTCACAGCTTCACAAAGTTGCGAGTTTCAGAGAAAAAAGTATTCCATGGAGATACTTAAATCTCATGTTTTTAACAAAGCTGATGCAAGTACTATCTAAATGGTATTTTTTAAAAGTAAAATCTGAATAAGATTGCATGCTCTGGACTTCTGATAAGTGCTAGATTTCCTTTCTCTAACCACAAGAAAAACAATTCAGAGCTATCTATACTCCCACATTCATCTCACAGACAAACCTGCTGTGACAGGCACAAGGCCTACACTTGCCGTGGGAGAAATAGTATCAGAGCTAAAAATTCAGCTGTGAACTGATCCAAACATTAAGTTCCTAACCTCCCCCCATGAGAGACAAACAGCAACTTCCCACTGCAGAGCAGGGGCTGCACATTGTACGACCTGACACCCCGCAGACTCCTTTGTGGTCCGGAATACATTAATAAGGGCAAAAGGTTATTTTCCAGCAAAGTTTGTAAATTAAATTCTATAGAAAACCAAACAAAAGGTTACATGAGTGTTCATTTATCTACGAGCAGGGAGCTCAAATGAAAATATTTCATTTCAGATTTTGCCAAGGTGTCCTAACAATGAGAGCTTATATACCACAGGTACTTTGCAAAAAAGACTAAATTAATTAATATCAGGTTTCAGCCAAATGTATGACCTGGGAAAGGTTTCAAACTAGTTTTTTCACTGAATTAATTTCAGCTAAGACCTTTGATAAAAACAGCATGGAAAAAGGAATTGAAAGAAAGAACATACTTTATTTGATTACTTTTAAAGCACACAGGCTTGCAGAGTGGTGCGAATGGGAAATACGGAATGAATTAAGATTTACCCAATTTATTTAGTTAGATAAGTTATCTTGTATTAAGATATAAGTTGTCCAACTTATTGGTATTTAACCCAGCTACACAAATATTCCCTGCCTGCACCAAATCTCACACAGAAGGGCCAAAAGGGACAAAGCAGAGGCTGGGCTGAGGAGCCCCCAGCTCCCGCTGCCCTCCATCCTCCCTACACACATGTGCACCCACTCCAGACCAGGCACAGCCTCTGCTAGGAAATGGCAACAGCAAACAAGATTCCTGACACCTGGCAAGCTTCTCAGCTGGAGTTTCTCACTCCATTTAACAGCTTTTCTCCTCCCACTCCAGCTCATCCAAAGACACAGCAATTAAAAACATTATTTAGAAAAGGTTCAAGCAATTACTGCCTTTTAAAAACTGAACTTTGTTCTGAACTGTGTCCAGTGTACATCAAATATGATATAACCAAAACAGCAGATCCTGCAGGCCAGAAAGTATGATTTATAACTTTCTTTCCTGCTGTCCAACTCTGACCTTTCTAAACAGATCTCCATCCAGCTTGTCAGATATCCTAATCAAACACGTCCAGGTGCCAACTACTTCCTGCAAATATGCAGCAAACCACACAGTTGACAGGTCTGAGATAATCCAGTCTCAGGAAAACCATCTCCTGATTTCCTCTTCTGATTTCCTCAACAGTGCTTAAGTCAAACATCCAGATGTTACATGACAGGTCCCTACAGGCAAGCACCTGACCTAAAAGCTGTGGAAGAAACCCTGATACTTTAAAGAGAACTTTGTTTTCTCCTGGTTTCCTCAAATAAGCTTTAGTGATAGAAACTGATATTTTATTTTATATATTAAAAAAATAGCATGTGCTACTGTTAAAACAAGAGCTTTCTGTACCTAGTAAAGACACTAAATCCTTGGTGCTTTGAAACCCAACCCTGTGGTAATACTTCAAGGAAAAAAATGTGGCATCACCTGTATCCCTGTGCAAAATACTGTATTACGTTATGTTTTTATTTACATTATGCCTTTATTTGAATAGAATAAAGTAACACTAACTTTGTTCTGCTTCTTTACACAGATGCTATTTGTTTGGTACAGTCTAATTTTTTAAGTAATACTAATTTCTAACCAGCCTCATGGCACCTGAGTGGAATACATGTAAAGAAAAGGGCAAGATTTAGGCAAAGTCTTCAGTTTCTTTCAGTTTTGAACTGAAATTCAAACCTGCATTCAGATCAGTTTTTACAAAATATATATTTTGTGTATTATTATCATAATTCTCTATTAAAACATATTAGAAAAGCTAGTAGATTAGTTATGAAACTCATGAAAGAAAAATACTTGAATGACCCTAGGAACTTGAGGAAAACACAAATAAGTGCTCATTCAACTCCCCGCTAAATTTGTTTGAGTGTTACCAACTGTTATCTGCCTTGAGGCATACCTTCCCCTCTGGGAGCAGCTCCTGCCACCACAATGCCTTGAAAAAAAGGAGAAATAAATGCAATTTTTGATAAACAGGCATACAAACCACTGGAGCAGTATGATTATTTCACAGATAGCTACAAACATGGTCTGGAGCATTTAAGAAAATTACACAAAGGCATTCATCAAGCTATAGGGATAATAGAATCTAGGATTCTTTATGCCACAATCAAGTCCTCATGTTTTATCTACTAAATGCTAGCTTCCTGCCCTAACCATGAAATATCTGATAAAAGTCAATATCCTGCTACAGTTTCTTGATATCATGACACAGGAATTAGAGATTTCAGGCTTATCAAGAGCAGAGGCTGCAGTGGTTATAAACTCAGCAAACATAGTAAATTTCACAACTCTGTCAAGAAATTGAATGAATTGTGGTGGTTTCATCTTACAGAGATAACCTGGTTCCAAACAGAATTGGAATTCCTTTCCCGTAGTAGCTTTATGGTGAACTCAATGGAAGCAGTTCAGCGCTCCTGTGCAACTTTTTGGAGATACAAGTTAACACTGGTGCTACTTTGATAGCATGATGTAACATCTAAACAAGCAGGTTGAAGATGTCACTGACATTTGATATAGAAGGAAAATCAGGATTACTCATGCCAGACACTAAATAAAATTCCAAAAGAAGGTGAGGCCCCCAGTGACACCCTATGTAAGCTGCAGACTAAATTCTCAATGACCTTAATTGAACACAGCAGCCAGAGTACAACTGACAGCAGTGTAAGGGCTTTGCAATCGACTTCACCTTTCTCACAATCACATCCACAGCCTTTAAGGGTCTTACAAAGCACTTCTATTGCCTATCTAGAAAAGTAACCACCCTCTGAAAAATTAAAGAACAACATTCTTCACAAAGACTAATCCTGCTTCACTTTTTAAAACAAAACCAGATAAGGAAGTGCTGTAAATCTGAGATCTGTGAGCTGCTGGGCTGCAGAAAGGCCCCTCTAAACAAGTATGTCGTGGAGCTAGTCTGTACCTGTGTCTCACTGCACATTCCTCTGGCAAAGGAATTCAGGCCTGAAACCTGGTACCCCTCTGCCCTCCTCTGAGTGAGTTCATATCGCCAGAATGAAGGGGAGGGAAGTAACTTTCTCACTGGAATTTCTTTAATGGAAATTGTAAGAGCACATCTTGATGAAAGAGATGCTTGAAGTATTTTGTCTGGTTATTCACAAAGACAACTTATTATTATATATAGAAAACACAGAACCACTTGAGGAAAATTTATCTCTGGTAAGTTCAATGTTACAATATAATCCAAATAAAATCTGTAGCCAACATCACTGCACAAAGATGCCTGGGCTGACAGTCTTCTGTGCAGAGAAAACTGTAAAACAATCACTCCAAATGTGGACAGTAACTTAGTAAAAAATAAAAACTTCAACTGAACAACCAAAAAAATCCCTTCAAGTTGCCTTTTCATAGCCTTTATTTACTTCTATCCAAAATACTTGGTAAACACTTTGGTTTGTGGTTCATAAAGCATCCTTGAATGGAGCTGAAAAGTTGCAGCAGCACTGGAGATCTCAAATAAATATTAATTAATTCTACTCTACCACCGACAGACTGTAGTTAACACTCACTAGCTGAATTTTAAACCTTGCCCCTCCTCTCTGAAAGACTTGCAGAACTTGGCTGGATGGCCCTAACCTGAAAGATAAAAATCAGGCAGATTCTTTGGCAACTTCACAGTCTCACGCTTGCCCATAGAAGAAAGTGCAACTGAATGGCGATTCTCGAAGTAGCCATAATTAACTTTTTTTGTTTTGTGCCCTATTGGTTAGAGGCTCAAGCTTTCAAGTTCTCCAAAGGCAGATGGTACAAGTCCCTCATTTAGAGAGGAGCCTTCGGGCATACAAAGCACACGGTGCAACAGTTCAAAGAAGCAAAACTCGATGCATGCATGACTCGAGGCAAAGCCTTCTTTACACGTCCAGGACAGCGAGAACCAGTACTCAGCCTGGCCCAGTGCAAGGACACCTGAAAATCACCCAGGGGTGAAAGACAACACAGCAACCCAACCAGTGATTAAAGCAAAAGCTGCAATTTGGTTCTTTGCATTGCATAAGGAAACAGTGTGAAATTAATTTAATAAATGAACCCTAGAGAAAGGTGGAAACACATCAAATGTTGCTGTAAGTTCAGCAGGAATGCTCGTTTCAGGATTCAACCTATCCTGCAACTGTGCACAGTGGAGGGTCTGCAAACACATTTTACCTTCAATAGAAAACGAGCTGTGCCACATGAGAAGATGTTCTGCCCCAGCCCCGGGTTGGTACAGTGCCAGAAGGGCAGACTGCAAAACCTCCTGTGTGATTTTCCACGAACACTTGAGGGATGGGAGCTCCTCAGCTCCTGAGACTCTGCTGAAGGCTCCCAGCACTCCACATGCCCCAGGGCCAACACATTCACATGGAAATTGCTCCACTAAGAGATACAGGTCAAACCACAGTCTGGAGCTCACTCTAATTATCTAGGCAGATTCTGGTTTAATCCTAACAAGATTATACATTCACAGAGATTAAGGTTGTTAAAAGTACCACAGAGCAAACCATATAATCACTACACTGTAGAGACCATTAACTATTCCGTTTATGGTCACCAACTCATTTAACTTTAAAACCTCTGTGGTATTCAAGGAAATTTTCTGTACTATTTGTGGTAAAAGTGGGCTAAGGATCTGACATTTCTTTTGGTGACAAGAACATATTTGTTAAAAGAGTGGTTTGAAAGCTTCTTCTTTTCATCACCATATTAGCATATTTTCTCTACATTTTTTCTCACATCATACACCTTTTGAAGTCACAGCAAAAAGCCAAGCAGTGTATGTAGAAAGAGATTTTATAGGCTGTTTCCAGCTTAAGCCAAAGCTACTTTATTATGTTAAAAATGCACTACTCTTCCTTTGTAAAAATGATCACAAAGTTTACAAGAGACAGCTGTTAAAAACTGTGTTTCTGATGAAAACAGAAAACTTTCGCTAAATAGCAGGCACTGTGTTTGTGTCACACCTATTTGCCTAGTAGAGCAAAAAACATACACATTTCCAAAGCACCCCAGGACAAAGCACCTTACTTCTGGCACCCAGGGCTGACTAGAAATCACCTCAGTCATCCCACGAGACCAAGACTCAGCACACTTCTCTCATTTCTGGTAATAAAGGCTCAGCATTTTCTATGCAAAATGCTGTATACACTGTGCAGCGCAACACAGGACATGCCAACCTCACCTTCCAGCCAAATCCACACTTCATATGTGCTGCACTTCATGGAGAGGGCATTTACAGAGATACACTGATTTTACAGATAATGTTCCAACTTTTCAACTCCTCACACACACTTTGATAATAGTCTAAAACTTCACAAGGCTGAAGCTGAAAGCCTACAGGCTCCTTTTATGGAAAAGTCTGAAGAGTACTATAAATTCTTTATTTTCCAAGCTTGCTTTTTGTTCCTGCAGGCTATGTTTTTCCAGTTGAGTTACACCCTGCTTTGTGGATAGCTTTAATCATCCAAGTACAATACAATGATTCACCTTCCTATTGTTTTGATGTGTTTCTACTACAGTAGTAGTAATAATTCCAAGTTGCTTTTAAAAAAAAGTTTAAAATACATATTTTACAGAGCAAGTGGTATCTGCACAATACTTCACAACAAAAGTTATATAAGAAGAACTATTACAACTTTAAAATGGTCCTGCTCCTCTTTGGGAAAGTCAAGCCATTATTCAGTGTGTCATTTCATCTATTTAACTTTGTTACAGTGTTACAGAACATTTATATGTGCATTTCTAAAGAAACGACTTGCCAGCGTACAGACTTAAAGTATGAAGAGTAATAGTTTCATCACTTCTTTTACAATTTTACAGTTTTCTGAGGAAACTTTTGGGTTTAAAAATTCTTATAAGAACTAAGCACTATTTCATGTCCACAGAGAGATACCTTACTGCTTGTGAGGGTATGACCTTAAAAAAAAAATAATAACTTTATGATTCAAACAAATGGATAAGGAATCTAAGAAATTGATTTGAGAACACTCTAATATGTGAGCAGGTAAAGTACATGCAGTAATTTTTAAAAGCTGTGAAAAGACAAAGCACTGACTTGTCACTATTCAGAGCTTTAAAGTGATGCTGCTAGCAAAAAAGAGTTGGTGACATTTAATTTGTGGAGATTTGAAGAAGCACAGGAGCATTCATAAGTCAATTTCTTGCTAAACTTCACTTTCATTTTCCTCTCCTCTGATTTTTAGGTCAAAACCAACCCCTCCAAACAGTGCTAGAAATTAACCAATGCAGTTGGCTTTTGGCTTACTCTGTACAAACACTCCATCCTAATCTCTAGAAAGCTGCAGGTTTTGATTTATCTACCTGCCAAAAAAAAAATGCTAAGAAAACAGTTAATTTTGCTGTTGCTACCTTGTTTCCAACCCTCCTTCTTCAATGGAAATAGAAAAATGACAAATATGCAAAAGTGAAGAAAATTAAATGTTAGTTTCATATCTTACTTCAATGTATTGCCTTTTCTAGCTAGCTCCCAATTAGTCCAGCTACAACACCCAGCTGACCTGTGTCATCACACAGGGGTCTTGCCAGATGCTTGTGTCAAGCATGGAATTGTTTGTTCCTACACTAACAGGGTACGAAAGGAACATTAGGAGCAAACCTCTCCAAGAGATTTGTGCAACAGATTCCTGGGTAACAGGCACTGACACGTCCTCACTGCTGCTGGGAGTGAGGCATCAGAGAAAGCACTGCAGGATTAACAGCAGTGATCCTGGCAGCCTCCCTGGCTATTTAAGCACAAAGGAGACACAGAAAGGCAGAGGAGCTTATGAGCACGTTGAGGCAAGGGCTGGAGGCTGTATAAAGTACAGCAGATTCCAGCCAAAGAGGAGAAAATAGAGCAGTGAGTGCATGAGGCAAACTCAGAATACAGTAGCTATTGACATCTCAGCGGGCTGAAGCAAATCAGACCAATTTGGTTCACAGAGTTGATTCTCTCAGTGTTAAGGTAACCAAGTGAGCAGAGACTATGCAAACTGGATGGTGCTGGTTTAGTGGCCCTAAGAGGTTGACACAACCAAAGCTAATCAAAATTCTGCAGAAACAACAAGGGAAGCACACACCAGAGGGACGTCTACAGCTTTGTATCCATTTGGGCATGAGCAGCATCAGAAGCCCAGCAAAGTCACGTCTGGCCAGCAAGAATTGTTAAAAAATGTGGCAAAGAAGCCAAAGAAGAAGCAGATCAATGGAACCATTCCTTTGACTTGGTATTTATGTTTCCTCTTTGTGTTTCTTCAGACCTGAGAGAAGAGGAAACCATTCTGAAAAGATGAATTTGATTATAAGTAGTAGATTATTGTCAACAACTTTTTAAAGTAGTTAAACACAACTCCTGGAAACTGCAGCAACACAACTTCCATATAAATCACACCATCAGGGAAGGGGAAATCATATGGAAAGACTTAAGGCAGGCTGAACTGCAGGAAGCCTGTGCAAAAGGCATAGAACAAATTATTTGCTTTTCCCACGTACTTTCAGATTTATTGCCTACACCTCTAAATTTCCTTTTCTGCAGGGTACAGGTAACAAGAAATGCATGATTCCACTCTAAATGCTCTTTCTGTTCAGACATGTAAATGGAAATAAGCATTTAAAGCTCAGTCAGGGTTTATAGCCTTTCCAGGAGAGTAAGAGCCTTTTTGGGTTATGTGGGTATCTAGGAAAAAAAAAAAACAAAAAAAAAACCAAAAAAAACCCAAAGCCCCAACCACCTAAAGAAATTCAATTAATAATGTCAGTGCCTGATCTCCCTTCCCACCGATCTTCTTCCAATAATAGCCGACACTGCAGTCAGTATCAAGACTGCATTTTGCAGTCTAACAAGCAATTTAGCCTCCTTCTAATCCCTTTTGAAACACAGACTGACCTTGCTAAAGCAATCTCTCTCACAGCTAACAACTGAGAAGCTTCCTTTTTTTTCTTCCACAATAATAGTCCTTATTTTGAGACTTGATTTTTAGAGAGCTTGAAAATAATTTTTCAATGAAAGCTTTAAAAAATTCTTATTTATAGTTCTTAGTCATCATTATAACATTTAAGCTGAGATGCAGGCATTACCAAACCCTACTCATAAAGAGATTCTCTACAGCAAAGATGGACAAAGAGGGGAGAAGCCCCAGCGTGAAAGCTCTACCTCCTTTAGGGACACCAGCATAACAACAGCAGTTCTTAAGTCAAGGGAACATAGTGGCTGGTGCCAATGATCATCCACAAGAGGAAATAAAATGCTTCTTCAGGTCACACAGTGCCTCGCACACCTATACAAAAAGCAGCCATAGCCTTAAAAGGATAATGATATCACAAAAGCTCTTCAGAATCCAATCACATGCATTACCTCATTTCATAGCTGCTGTAACCTGACACGGCATCTGAGTGCCAAATAAAATGCCACTTGCTCAACTATCTTCAGCACATAGGAAATATTCAGCAAATAAGCAATTATTTGTTCAAATGGGAAAATATATTCAGCTCTAAATGAAAATTTCCCCCAAAATGCAACATCTTAGCAAGAACTAGAAAATCAGCCCTTTCATCAATAATCAGTTTCTTTTTTTAGTAACTCTCCTTATTTTGCTACCAGAGTATAATTCTTATTATTTTACCATAGACCTATTGTTATTCAAACTTGACCTTTGCAGAAGGACCATTCTCAATGCAGTACTGAATCTTCACAAACAAGTGCCTCCACAGCCATGCATTCATACAGATTAGAGGCTGCCTTGTCTGGTAAACAAATCCTGAGATTTATATTATTACTTGATTTCTGTAGACTCCTTCCTTATAAATGTAACTTTACTGTAGATACTAGTTTTTTTCCCAATAAAGTTTATGGCTATATAAAAATACAGCTGTAAAAGTCAAGTTACAGAAGGGTTGCATACTTATGAATATTGATTAAAAAGGCAAAGGAAAGGTCAAAACTTTATAGAAACCTCTTAGTGGATAACATCATATTTGTAGAAACTGAACTGGAAAGAGTTACAGTTAGAACTGCAACTCTGGTTTTAAATATCCATAATTAAACAGCTAATTTTTCTCCTCTGTCAGAGGCTCTGGAACAAAATTTATTTTTGGCCATTGAAAACAAGGAGTTGAGCTCAATTAAGCTGGTCCAGTACCTACTAAAGGAAAAGACTCTATGAAGCATTTGTATCATAGATATAAAAACAATAGAAAACACACAGAAAACCTGGGATATATTAAGACATAGATAAATAAGATCACTTGGGCTAGCTTGTCATAAACTAGCAGAGTTTCAGTTACTCAAAATAGAGCAGACTTCCCAGAACTGGTTTTACACACAGTTTTTGTTTGCCTTACTTGGATACTGAAGATGTTCTGCTGAACAAGATACCAAGTGTAGGAAAAGGAAGTGACTCTAGTTAATCTGCACATTTATTAGCTAAAAAACCAAAAAGAAAGAAATAAAGCCAAACAAAACAACCACAAAACAACAAGAACAAAAAAAAAACCCACCCAGATTTGAAAGAGTTGCAACAGTCCATGAAGTCCACTTACAGAAGAAACCCTACTGAACTCCACCTGAAAGCTCAGTTGTCCCAACAGAGCATGTCTGACAATCAATCCTCACACTAAGTCCTAAAAGTAGTTCTTTAGGTTATCACATCAAAACTAGGATGCATTCCAGCATGCTTAACTACCTCAACATCAGAAAGTGAATAAATGAGGAGTTACCATCCCACCTGTACGCCAGGGATGCTCTCAAGGGAGCACAGACTGCACAGGACTGCAGCTCAGCTGAGAGCTTTGTGAAGGGACATGAATCTCAAATTTCATTACAAGAGGTTGTCTCTCAGTTTAGTGACCATTTTCAGCACATGCCCCACCTCACATTTATGACATCCCAGAAACATCAGCAGAACTCTGATTAAGCTTTTAAAAGTCACTCTCCTAAAAACTCTGCTTTGCACTGTAGCCTGCAAAAGCTTCAGGGGAGGACAGTGATTAGCCAAGGCAAATCCCTTCCTCTCTTGCACTGTTCCAATATTTTGTGTTATCTCCCCTACCTTTGGACAAGCTTTTGTCACTTGTCTTAGTGCAATGAACATCTCGAAGACAGCACTATGTTGTTGTTTTGTGTTTGCACAGCATCTTGCACTAATGTCCCTGGTTCATTATTAATGAAAATTATGGATAGTAAAAGACTGAAACCATTAATGAAGCACAGCTTCTGGAGGGACTCCAGGGTGAAAGCTGTTAGGAGGAACTCTTAGGTCACTCCCAGCAACTGGTCTCCAGGGTCACAATCTCTCTGCCAAGTAACCCTATGTGTAACATCAAGTCATCCATGCTTTCAACATTTGCTCCAAGAAAACAGAGATTATGTTACAAGACTAATTTTGTACTGCCATTCAAAATACATCATAATTTATAACCAAGTAAAATAATTATTAACTGAGATATTAATTCAGATACACATTAAAATCTTATTTCTACAGAAAGGGAGATGACCACACCTCATAACTGAGACCTCTGAATCAAAGCTAGCTTTGATACAAGATGCTGGCCTGATGTGCCAGCCACTGGTCATGTCCACAGAACCACTCCTGAAGAGTGCTCAAGAACTTGGAACAACATTTTAGTGGGGTTTTTTTACAACAGGTAAGTTATTGCAATGAGATTGTTTAAAAGAAAAAAAATATGAACAAAGTTATAAATTAGACCTTCTTCAGCACCAAGTTGTCTCTGGGAATAGTCTTCTAGAAGTTGTTACTCCTTAACCTAAAGCTTTAACCTCATTTTATTGACATTATACTTCATTATGCTCCAGCACTTCAAATTATACACCAGAGATCTATTAAGAAGTGTTTCAGAGATCCTAGTTTTCCTTTAAAAAGCTGTGTTTAGTGCAAGTTCAAGCACCAGTACTTTTTCTTGACAGCTTACTTCATACTGGAAGGCGTTTGTATGTGTTTTTAAGTCAATGATACCAAAAAGTCAGTTATTAACCTACTGCTGTATCTGAAGTTGACAAAAATATAGTTTTACTCTTCCCAGCTGGCCATGTTTGACAGCATTTTAATATAAATCATTAAATCCATTATCTACTTAGACATATAAAGTACTAAGTATTTTATGGACCTATTTCTGATTCTTCTCCATACTTTTAGACTGATTACACAGCAACTAAGATTTTCATTGTTTTCTAACCCTGGAGAAAACTCTCAGGAAGACTTAGAAATATCACGTAAAGATGAATTTTAATTATTGTGATTGATTTAATTGACAAGAGTCCCTTTATGGGCAGAGAAAGATGTTAAAGAACATCTAGCTAACAGAAATCTGACTGCTTAAGAGATGTTTTCCAATAGGTATGGAGCAAAATTGGAGCAAACAATTGAAAATCTGCTGTTAGTTACAGCTGCATCAATCAGCAATAATCTCACTGCCATATCACATAAATTTATCTAAATAATTGCAAAACGTGGAACATTTGTCTCAAAATAGTTTCAACATTTGCTTTATAGAAGTCATTTTTACCAAGATTCCACTACAGTAAGAACTTCTGGTAGAACAGTTCTTGGTTTTGTTGAATAAAACTCTCTAATCTTTTAATCTTTGAGAAGATTAGAGCTTGTAACTACCACCTGATCAGGATGATGAAATTCTACTAGTGCAATTGATTATGAAAAATGTAAAACATAATCAAGCCTTTCCTATTTATAAAAAGTACAAACCCCTCTGCTATTAAAGCCTTTTCAAAAGATTTCTTCTCAGTTGCACAGAAAGGTTATAGATCCTTAAAATTTTAATCAAGAGTAGCAAAAACACTAGAAAAACATTGGCTACCAAGTCAAGAACCCATGTATCAACTGGTTCTGTTAGAAATCTGTCTGAAATTGAATCAAAATAAACATGCTCAAAACATACTATACTAACATTCATTCAATATTGTATTTGCACTATAAAACCCACACCACAAACATTATTGTCCAATCTTAATTTACATTACAATATAACAAAGAGGTGTTTTTGAACTGCTGACTGTACATCAGTTGGACACTTAATTTAGGCTACAGATTTATTCATTAGTTAAGGGGGCTAACAATAGCAGATTCCAGTTGCTGAAAATCAATCACAACGCCAAAAAGGAAAATCATGAACATTTAAAAAACATCTGTAGTCCCCTACTACTCTGTTTAAACATTAATTAGGAACAGCAAGAGAAAATCCACATTTACATCATAAAGTTGTCAGATAGATCATAAAGTCATTGTTTCTGTATACCAACTTCGAATTTAAAACACATTTACTAATCCATAGTCGTGAACCTTGATACAACACTTAAAAGCTTAATCCTTTAATTTCTCACATCTCTTTCACTTAGTTATGACGTGTTCTGGATTGGATCCCTTGTGGACAAGGACCCAGAAGGTCAGCTTTCACAGCAAGGTTTGAGAAGATGCTAAAAAAGAACTAAAGGTCAGTTTCAAAGAGAGACACCGATCACACCATCAGGCACTAAAAGCTGTTACACCGCATACGGACGATCCTCCACCCAGTGTACTTTTCAGAGAAAGGCTAGTCAAAGTAAACCAGACGAAAGGCACAAAGGAACTCTGGAGTAAAGGTGTACGGCAATTTAAAAAAAAACCCGCGCATCCTTTAGAGGGGGGTAGGGTTGCGTCTTTTTTCTGGCCGAAGGATGCCCAAACCCCGACAGGTTCGACCAGGCACGTTCACCTCCAGCGAGCCCTGCTGCGGCCGGGACCTGCACACACTTACCGCACTTGCCAGCTCCGCGCCCAGCCAGAGGAGCAGCAGCAGCAGCGCCCTGCGGGAGGCAAAGGGACACAGTCACGGCGGGCCGGGGGGCGAGGCGGGGAGGGGGCGGCCGCGGCTGGCACTCACCCTGTGCGCCCCATGGCCCGGGCAGCCCGCGGGGACCGGCACAGCGCAGCTGGGTACGCGCCGCTGCGCCCGCCGGAGGAAGAGGAGGGCCCGCCGTCACTCGGGGCCAGCAGGGCACGGTGCGGCCGCTTCGCGGGCTCCTTCCCCGGCGCGGCGGAGCACCCGGGGTGGCGGCCGGGCTGGAAGCGCCGATGGTGCCCGCTCGGGTCGGTCACTGCTCGCTTCCCGAAGCAGCGCAGCCCCTGCAGGCACTCACAGCGTGCCCAGGCAGGAAGTTTGCGCAGTCCCCGCCGAGGCGTCGCACCTGAGCGCGGCCGGATGGGCCGAGACTGAACCGGGCGAGCCCCGCGCCCGCCGCCCGCCCCTCCAGAGGGGCGACCCGGCACTGGCAACGACCCCTTCACCCACCCACCCACCCCTGCAACTTCCGCTGCAGAAAATAGTCCGGGGTCCAGCTGCCCGCCCGGTGGAGGTGCAGGGCGGGGAGAGGCGGCGCCCGCTCTTCGAGCCGACAAAACCGCGGCGCCCGAGGGAAGGGTGGGGGGGATTGTGGTCTCCTTGGAGGGGGGCGGTAGCGGCGTGTCCCGCACCGCCCGCCCCCGGAGCGGAGGAATACTGTAGTCCCGGGAGGACTTGAGCTAGGAGAAGCGGGCGAGTGCGGCAGAGGGGCGGGCGCTGGCGTCGGGGCGGCCGGTGCGAGCCGCCTGCAGGAGCCGCGCTGCCCCGCCGGGCTATGCCCGCGCCTGAGGGCCGGCCCCGGAGCTCCTGAGCGGGCAGGATGGAGCCGCGGCGTTGGAGCTGCAGCCTGGCCGCCGGCTGCTTGGTGCTGCTGCTGGGGTGCTGGGGGCCGCAGGAGGCGGCGGCGGCGGTGAGTGCGGGGCGCCCTTCTTGTTCTCAGGAGCCGCCGTCCCTGCCGGGCGCGGCCGCGGTGTGGAGCCTTGGGGGGAGCTTTGGAGCCCCTTTGGGGCTTGGGTGGCTGAAGGTGGCATCGCCCTGACAGGAGCTCGGTGGCTTCGGGCGGGGGTCGGTGAGGCTGGGCCGCGGGAGGGTCTCTCCTGCTGCCCGCGGGTGTTGGGGCTCCCGGGCCGCTCTTGCTGGGCAGAGCCCCGCCGTGCTGCCCCGTCGGACCGGACCGCTCTCCGCGGGCCGCCCGCACGTCTGGGTTCGCGGGCGGCTCCGGGGAGCGAGGGAGTGCCAGGCGGGGGAAGCCCGGGTGAGCTTAGTGTGGGCTCTGAACCCGCTGTTCCTCCAGGACAAAGGAGGAAAGATTTCTCCCCCTGCCTTTTCCCCCCCAAAGAACTCCGTGGAGTGGTGTCTGTGCTCTTGCCGCTGAGCCATCACCTGCAGCCCGTGAGTAACACTTGGATGTGGCAGGGAGATGGAGCCATGTGGGCACGGTTTGTCGGAGGACTGTGCCTCACACTGGGACTTGGTTTTCTCGAGGGTTGTATTTCTGCTTTCTTAAAACTCAAGTGGAAGTGCTAGCGGAGTTAGTAAATGTGTGCGGTGTAGTAGAGAGCGCACGGGAGGCGGCCTGCAGGAGACTTTGGGTCCCTGTGGTTGGAAAAGGGATGCCCTGCAGTGGCAGGGCCTTGGGTCTGAGAGGTGCAAGAGGTGATCGCTAGCTTCAGGTTTCAGGCTATTTGATTAAGACTTTTAGCAGTTAACAAGTGGTGAAATGATCTAAAAAGGCTCCCACTTTAACCTGCGTTAATTTCAGATTTTATGATCCATGTATATTTCTTAACTTTTTAAAGTTTACTTGGAAAGCGAAAAAAAAATTCAGATTTCTGTTGTTCAGGACTCCTTTCTAGTTGAAAAGTCATAATACATTATGGTAATAGGTGAAAGTATAATTGTGCTACTCCCCCCTTCAGTTCTGTAGTTAGTGCTGACAAAATCTTATTTGTCTTGAACTCTCCTTTGAAGTGCATTCCTTTACAGTGAAACTTTGTAGACCTTTCATCTGCCCTCTGAAAAAGCAAGGACCAGGCATAATATACTTCCTTCCTCTTCCACCCCTCCTTGCTGTGCCCAGGTGGGAACCCAAGTGTAAGTGATACTGGTGTGCCAGCAGTGCTCACTGATATGGAGCTGCTTGGCTCCACATTGTCTGTGGCACTGGTCCTGCCACAGCAAGGCCTCAGCCCAGCCTGCCATAACCCCCACCCCAAAGAAGGACCCAGGCACTCCCACCTACAGGACTTCCCTGTTTTAGCAGGTAGCAGTTGAAGACAGGGAGATTTGTGTGCATAAATTTGGCCCTTTTCTTTCTGCATCCAAGCAGAGTTCTGTGTGTGCAATTACTGTGAATCTGTGGGGTGTGGGATGGGGTCTGTGGTGACCCTGTAGGGAGTCCCTTACCCTGGGAGAAATGAAGAAGGGAGTAAAAACCAGGGGTAGATTTTCTGGTTCTTAACACTCCCTTGTGCTGCAGCCTCTCTTTTAGGATTTGCAGTGAGATAAGATTAACTGAAGACCCAAGGGCTAAGTGGGGGTGGGGGAAAGAGAGAAATGTCTCTGTTCCAAACTGCATAAATCCCACTGGTCTTTTGTAATATGGTTTTTTCTAATGGCTTCTCCGTACTTTGGTGTTCTGATGTTTTTGAATTTCCTGTGATAACACTTAATGTTGCTGATCCTTGTTAATGGGTATCAGCAATTTATTCTACCCATTGTCAGAAAGGGTTGACTGAATGCTGCAGCAGTATGTTTGATACACACAATCTCTTCTGTAAATTTTGGTTTGGGACCCTGTGTCAGAATCATCCCCCCAAAAGGGTAAATTTGGTCATATGACTTCAAGTCATTTTGTTGCCTTTATTCAAATATTCCCTGAAATTGTTATTCAACATCATAATTCACATTTCCAATAAAAAAATGTGATCTCTTCTTTGCTCCAGATCATTGTAATGGTGTGTATTGCTATGTGATCAGTTAACAAGTGACAGAATATAGTTAAGAGTCATCTGCCTGTGTGCCCATCAGAGAGAAATCCCTGTGACTTATTAAAAAAATCCAAAGCAATGTTTCATACTGAAGGATGGATTTCATTGTTCAGGTTTCATTGCTGGGTTTTCACAGCCCACAGTCTACACTTGGGGAGCAGCATAAGGATCATGCTATACACTCTTGTACAGACTCATTGTTGAAGTAGAGTGAAGTGTGTAACTACTGATGAACAGTGTAAATGTAAATGGGAGTTTGAAAATGGTTTTGCTTTTGAATGGGTGAATGAATGAAATGGAAGATGGTTTCATCAATTGATGAAGTTAGAATATTTTTTAAAAGTGCTTATGTATGCTTTCAGTAGAGGGTATGAGGGCTTATTCCAATGGACAATTTCAATTATTGCTTAACTGCCTTGCTAGTTTTAGTATAAATCTATGTACATGTATATAAGCCAGTCTTTTATAAGCAGAATTTTTTTCTTCTCCTGGCAGGTTTACACTTGCACTGTTTTACAGCAAAGTGATTGCAGGCTGTGACTGGGAAATCTGTTTAATTAAAGAGCACAGATAGACTAAATTAGTCAGTTATGCTGTCTATGAAACTCACTAGAGTTAGTGACTGACTATTGACTTATATTGGAAAAATTTCCCTCATAGCTAAGGCCTACATTTTTAAAGTGTAAATAGACTTTGTCAGCCCAAAAGTTAGTAAAAATTGAGTGGTGTCTGCAATGTCTTCTTCCTTTGCCTTCCATTATAATTCCAGTTTGACTGAAAGTGTAGGGTTGAAAAGAGTTGTTCAAGTATGGTAAGGCAGGCTGGCAAGATGGAAATGATTTGTGTTTAAGGAAGTAATGTATTATTTGTGAAAGTTCTCTTAGTTTAGTTGAGAGTTCTTTTTTTCCTTTCAGAAGTTACCATATGTACAAATACATGGTACCATGTCAGAAATTACAATGTACATGATCAATATGGTTAATTTGATGGTCATCTGGGCTTCTTGTTTGTTCTGTTTTATCATGGTAGTGGTGGTGGTTGTTATTATTTTCCATTTCATAACTGGCAGTGGCTCTTTCTAGTTACAAAAGCTAGGTCTATAAAAGCAGAAAGTAGTGGAAGCTGGCTCTTAGGATTCAGAAGGTATTTAATCCTGAAATTCTGTAGATGTGTCTTGATTAGTCATGCACAAGATGGGTTTCGTAACATCAATGCTCAAGGCCTCCTGCTTGCAACTTATCATTTGTCACGTGTTTTGATTTTGAATTTTCATGGTTTTTAGTTGAAGATATATAATAAAAGTTATATCTCGAGTTCTGTTCCAGCATGTAATAAAATGCTAACAAATCCAAGGAATCCTGAATGAAGCAGAATGTAAGACCAATTTAGACCATAACAGAATCTTCTACAAAATAATTATGTAGTTTTTTCAGTTTTTCCACATGATGGAAATAGAGTGATATTTCAGTGGAACTTCCTAGGCTTTCATTTTCCTGGTCATGAATGAATAATCTATGCACCAATTATTAGTTACCTTTCTTAAAGTAGAAAAGAAGATTTTCCTAGGACAAAGTTAGTTAATTTATTTAATAGCAAATGTAAATTTATGTAGTGATTTCTTTCTACTGTGAATAAGCAATGATGCTTACTGTAATGCAATTAGCTGTTGTTGGGTTTACTAGAACATGTGCAAACTTTTCTGTATTACAAAACTACTGAAATCATGAAGGGCATCCCAGCAAATCTAATGTGCATATTTTCAGTCTGGAGCAAAGTACAGGGAGGAATGTGTTTTGCACATGCAGTGAAGATGCATTGTACATTTTTACCTTTCATTCACTGAGATTAAAAAGCTTAATTTTCCAATTGTATCAGCTGTGCCAAGGCTCCTGATCACCCCAGAACAAGATAGCTAGGTAGTGCTCAGGTGTATGTTCTAGGAATGGACAGCAGCCTCTGCCAATGCTAATAATTCCAGACACAATTGGTTTGAATTAAGACACTTCTTGCTTGTCTGTTTCATAAGGCCCTGTGGACTCAGTAACATTAAAAACCACTGGGGTGCTTTGAAGTTCCTACTCAATGCCGTGTTTGGCAATCTGGTGTTGACTGCAAATTTTTAGTGCTGTTAGCCATCTATTTTCAAGAGTACCTGAAATAAAACTTGTTCAAACTATAGAGTGCTGATGGAGTTTTAAGGATCACCTAGCAGCATTCTCTACCTTCCTATGAAAGGTTTGCAAGGCAATTAAACCTCATTAAATATCATTGGTACAGTGCAGTGTCTGAAAAAAGGCAATGTGCTGAGCATCCTGGGTACGTAATTGCTAAGTGTGGGGAGGAAATGCTTCAATGTGATGTGAAATTGTCATCAGAATAAACATAGCTGAGATGAAGAGGAAAGGGTCCTAGTTATAAAAATAAATCTATTGGTTATTTTTTAAAAAATGCTTTGCAATTGACCAAGTCTTTCTTGCAGAGCTTGTCTTTCTTGGACAGTTTGTTGTGAGGCACTGCAAGAAGCAAAGACTGCAGGATGTGATCTTAATTTTAAGAGAGATGAATGAAGGGCAATTAGATAATTGCAAAGCTGTATTACAAGTTTTACATTGTAGCTTAAGCCTGTTAATCCTTTACTCTCTCTTCTAGAAGGCATGATGCTGAAACTAATGTATTAGTAGACATATCTTTAGTCTGCTTCAAAAAGACTGATATTGTGTGATTCCTAGTTATGAAACCCTGCCTCTCTTTTTACATGTTTGAGTAGGACAGGCTCCTTTTAGCCTGAATTATCCTAAAAGTCTTAAGATTACATGGAAGTACAGTTGTGCTCCTAGGTGTACTTTCTGTTAAGACAATTTTCATAACCAGTAATTAAAAGTTAATTATAATTCATTAGGTTAAATTGCAGATTGCAGGGTATCAGATTAAATGTTTGTTTGGTTTTTTTTAAATTTAGTTTCTACTAGTTAAAAAATCATCTCTTAAGGTGTCAGCCAATAGCATTCAGAATTCTAATTTTGTCTTCCACTTTTTTGGAGGTGTCTTATGAAGTGTGTATTTGTATGTGTATTATTGTGTTATAATGGAACAGAAGACAAATTGTAGTGGCAATATAGACAATGTTTGGTGGTTTTGGTTTGGGATTTTTTTTATTTGAGGAGTGTGTGTTAGGAGTTGGAAAGAAAGTGTCTTTAAAGCTATGGATTTCAGCTCACTTGAAGGCTCTTGGTTACTGCAGCTCTGTTGTTGGATTTCTTTGTCCCCTCCCTTTGGAGGGCAAGGGAAATAGTTTAGTCTCTCATCTGTATTTTGTTTCTTTTACCTAATCTCTACCGAGCATTAAAATGCCGGAGTTGAATTTCCATCTCCTCTCTCTCCTAGCAGTGTAAAAGGCATATATGTGCAACACACTGCAGTTTTAGTTTATTATCTACAGAATGATTAATTTTATTGAGGTATGACTAGATCTGCAGGGCTGTCCTGCTCTAGTCTAACATGTTGCCAGTGCATATTAGATAAGCTTTCCTGCTGCAGCTCTGCTGAAATCCTGCTTTTCCCTCTCTTTCCTCAATATAAGCCAAGGTTTATTTACTACCCTGCCTGAACACAGGCTAGTAAGTCTTTTTGCCAGTGTCTGTATCTGTCAGGATTTTCTGCTGAAAGACATTAAACATGTTGGAAAGTGTGTTTATTCTAGGACTGGCTTTAGTTGTTAGCGAGGTGAATCTTAAAATTAAGCTCCACCATTAATTTAGAGAAAGATATTTATGCTGTACTGCTTCCTAGAGAACTTAGATGTTTTTAGGAACCAGAGTTAGACAACCTTTGGTTGCTGCTGAGGTCTGTGGATGTGGCAGACGCCCCTTCTGCAGAGGAACATCCTTGGTTGCTGTTGATGTGGCTCACTGGTATGAAACCAAGACTATATCTCCGGACATCTCTTTCTCTACTGCAGTAGTTGTCTGTCCTGCTGTTGTATTTGGAGACATAGGTTTGATAGATAAAATCACCTCATTGGCTCTGGTAGAAGAAATAGAGTTTTGTCAGGTCCATTTGGTGCTGTTTGCTGCACAGACTCACCTGAGAGCCATGGCAAATATCCAGAGCTGCAGTGGAATGGCTTCATTTCAGAGATTCACAGCCATTCACTGGAAAGATGACGCTTCATAGAGACTCTTCAACTCTGCTTGTTTTAGGAACTACTGCTGGAAGTGACAGAAGTCACAATATCTGTCTACTTTTGTGTAGAAAATGAAATAGAACTGTGCACATGTTCCTTTCTAGCTTATTTTCCAGTTTGACTGTCTTTTTGTATGGTTACTGGGCTGGACAAAAACACAGAACTTTATTATGCAAAGTATAAAATTTTGGCTTTACTTGGCAACTTTTCTTATAGTAGGAGTTTTCTACTTTTCTGTCTTAATCTAGAAAGATATGACTGGTGAGTCTTAATTTGTATTATAGTATAAGCAGCATGATGCAAAACTTTTGACTTGAAATCCTTGGACTACTTAAAAGTAGTTAGGGGAAATAAGGAGTGATTATATATACTGGACTTACCTGTATTTCTCCAGTATTCTACACATATCAAAAATCTACAGTATACTCAGAATAGTTAGTTTTATTTCTATGTATTCTGGTTCCTATCCACTCCAACTCCTGCATTCTATGTGAAAATATAGCAAGCATTAGTTATTAACTACATAAAGCTGTCAGGCTTAGGCAACCATTAATTCCACAGCTGTAGTTGATTTTTTCTAATTCACCATGTTAGCAATGAAGGCTTGTCTTCCTTCCTTAGGAAAGTTTATTTCATGAGTCGTAATTATATTTCTATCTAGCATCAGTCTGTGTCTGTTAAATACAGCATCAGTTCTTCAAAAGCAAAACTTTTTCTTTATGCACTTAAATGCCTCAGGAATCTGATAGGAAGAAAATGACCACCCTGAACTGTGAACTGCATTCTTTCTACACCTTGAATTAAAGTAGCAATTATAAAAACCCACAATTAAATCGCTTTACTTAAAGCAATGAAAACTAACATGACTTGAGGCAAGGCTAGACAAGCCTCCAGCTCCCAGAAATTGTGATGTCCTGACAAGAAATGCCACTGAAAACAATGTTTGGGTGAAGGAGCATATGAACTCAGTTTTAAAATCTTTTAAAAATAATCCTTTTTATGAGGCAGTGGGTTTTTCTGAGTCAATTTGCTTAGAACCAACCTGTCACACAGAAAGACAGCAGAAGCCATTGTTTCTGAAAGGGAATTTCTAGCTGTCATTCAGACAATAGGAATTGGCTTCATAGTAGAAAATACTTGTTCTGAATCAGTTAAACACTTCTCTTGTATATTCAACCTTAAAGGGCAAAGCTATTCAGAAGGAAAAGGAAGCTTCTGCACTGAGAAATGAGAATTTATATTTGACTTTGCCATCTTTTTTCATTAGTTCACTGTGTTGTCAGACATGAGGAAAAAAAATTGAGATTTCTGCAAAACCATTACATATTTAATTGCTTAAGAATTTAAAAATATTTTAAATAATAAGGAGAAAATCTAGAGAGAATGAGAAGTTAGCCTGGAAAAAGGGAGACCCAGGAGTGACCTTATCACTCTCTATAACTCCCTGAAGGGTGGTTGTTGTCAGCTGGGGCTCAGTCTCTTTCTCCAGGCAGCAACAGACAGAATGAGCCTTAAGCTGCACCAAGGGAAGTTTAGGTTAGATGTTAGAAAGAAATTCTTTACTAAAAAAATGATTGGGCAATGGAATTGTCTGCCCAGGGAAGTGGTGGAGTCACCATCCCTGGATGTGTTTAAAAACAAGACTGAATGTGGCACTCAGTGCTGTGCTTTACTTGATGATGAGTTGCTAGGTTAGGTCATAGGTTGAACTAGATGATCTTGAAGGTCTCTTCCAACCTAGTTCATTCTGTCATTCTGTAAGTTGCAAAGCCTGAGGGTCTTTTGTTTTGGTAGTTTAACTTCCAATATTCATTTGGTGCCTTTTTTAATAGGGAAGTTGGTGCCATGGAAGTTGCTGTAGAAGGCTGTGCCCAGAGTCTGCCCAGACACCCAGTGAAAACATCCATGCAGAAGTTGGTACTTGTCTGGGTGGAAATGTTTTTTGTAATTCTGATTGAAGGGAGAGTATAATACATAATTTCATTTCGTTTCTGAGCCAGAATGCTAATGGAAACCTCTTGGCAATAGAATGGATGACACTCTGGTATCCGCAGAAAGTCACTTTTCTGTTCTAGAATCTTTCATATTTCTTAAGCAGTCATAGTAATAAAGTGTTAAAACATCTCTGTCTAAGGGATGAATGTTTGTATCCTAAGTGAACCTAGAAAACTTCTTTATGCTTGGATGAGAAAATGCTTGTTGACAGGCCTAGTCATGCTCAGGAAATGTGTATTTTCAGGACATGGGTATACTGTACCCATAAATTAGAGTAATGAAGCAGGCCTCTTTAAAGAACCTTAGATTGCTGATATGCTACAAAAGAAATTGTGGAGGAAGATCACAGTCTGTTATAGATATAGTAATGGAAATAGTATTACTTTTTTCCCCCTGTCTTTTTAAACGGTTGGACTAAGCAGATGTGTTTAACATAGTAAGCAGGTGAATCTGAGATGTATTGTTCTAAATTGTAGTGTAAGCTCTTCAGTAATTATTTTTGTCATGATAGTAGAAAGAGTAAGCAAGAAAAGGGCACTTGGTGTGGCTCTTGGGGATGGTGCTAAGCACGGCCAGGAGCTGGACTTTGTGATTCTTGTGAGTCCCTTCCAACTCAGCTTACTCTGTGACTCTGAGTATGGTGATCATTTTGGTAGAAAATGACTTAAAATAACAGGAATTACCTTAAGCTTTGTGGTGGTGTTCAGGAGTGTAATCATCAGTTGCTAAAAGAGTCAGTAGAGAAGGTGGATATTTAAAGTGTAAAGATGAATTTTCTGAAGGAAATCATTAGAAACTGATAATGAAGAGACAATGTGTAGTGAACTGACCAGAACCCTCATTCCCAATCCTCCTGTGCTGCTGGGGGGGGTAGGGGTGGAGAAATTGAGTGAAGTTAAGCCTGGGAAGAAGTTAGGCAGGAGCAAGGTGTTGGAAGGGATTTTGTTTTTTAATTTCTCATTACCCTACACTGAATTTTGATTGGCAATAAAATTTATTTCCCTGAGTCTGTTTTGCTTGTGATGCTAATTGCTGAATGATCTCTCCGTGTGCTTGTCTTGTCTAAGGAACCTTTTGCTATATTTTTTATTTCCTGTCCAGTTAAGGAGTTATAGTGGAACTTGGTGGGCACCTGGCACCCACCACAAAAGTAATGTTGGATTTAATGTTCTGGAAAGTTTTACTTAGATGTAGATAACAAAATTCAAAAGTGGTGATGTTCCAAGCTAATTTTTATGGTAGGATCATAGTAAAACTTAGGCTGGAAGCATAATACTTCTGTTCTGGAGTCTAGATTTGGTGACCTCTCCCTCAAAGTAGAGCTTACTTGGAATTTCCATTTATTGTTCAAATTGTTGCAGTCTAAAAGGACATTAAAACACTATCTTGTATTCCAAACCTTGCTTGCTGTAGGAATAATGTTAAAACTTGATGGGAAAGCTCCTAATTTAATATTTGCAGTTAATTTACTGATTACTGCAGGATGTAGAGTGTATATCACAAACTTGAAGCAGGTTATTTTCTTTGCATATGTTCGGCTCCAAATAACACTTGTGGAAGTTGATATACTCCCTAAAATGGTGTGCTTGAGGGAATACTTTCCCTTAGAGAAAGTGACTTTGTTTTGGAATGAGTACAATTGCCAGGGGCTGTTTCTTACTCCTGCCAAGCTTCAGACTGAACTGCATCTCAAGTTTTAATAATACTTGAGGGCCATTTCTTATGAATGAATCTCCTCCCTTTAATTACTCTGCTGGGGTGTTGGAACCATGTGTGCTCTCTCCTTGCGTACCTGCACCCACCCCCACCCTTTTTTAAACTGACAGCATTTGAGTGTGATGTAAGGAAGACAGCTCACTGACATTCTTGGACCTGGCCAGAGAATCACTGCAAGGAGATACTTTAGGTTTATATTGTCAAGTTGCTACTGGGGAACCTTCAGAATGTGACTGGGAATAAAATCAATTGCTGACAAAAGCAGTAACATAAATTTACAAGTATTGAAGTAAGGAGAAGCTCAGTGCTGCTACTGAAGATTTCCTCACTCCCTCCCCTTTTGTTTCCCTTTGAAACAAAAATATAAAGTGTCTTTCCTGTCCCTCTGTACCCCCTTTCTCTAGCACTGATCAGATTTCTTTTGCCTGTCGTGTAATTTATACAATGTTAATACTTTAAAAATTTTGTTGGCTTTTTAATGTTTTATTTAAAGATCTAAGCTATGGCCGTTTCAACTGCTTCCTTGCATGGGTTCAAATTTTTTAATGTAGCAAGTCTGAGAAGTGTGACTTGATTCCTGAGACTTGCTTTCTGTTTAGTGATGATCAGTGCAATCCAAATTTAATGGTTCTTTAGGATAATGTAATTTATAGCCTCTAGATGTAATTTCTCTGGTGTAAGGGAGTGGAATATTTTTCTTCTAATCAGGGTTGGGTATCAAATTCCAAGATCTGTATGTGCTAGATAGAATGTTCTATTAGCACTAGCCTGGGGCTGTCTTACAGCATTTTAAAGGCAATAAAATACATTCAGGTCCCTTTCTGGTTTTTTTCCCTGTAAGATAGTTTAGGACATTACTGTTGTGATTCTCCATTCACTAGAAGGTCACTCTTTCATAGGAAGGTGCATTTTGCACAGAAGTTCCTCAGTTGAAGTAGCAGGTGCTCTAAGGAGCCCTGAGCTACTGCTGTAGCACATAACCAGTGCTTAAGTGAATGAACCTGAGAGGCTGACACTGAGGGTACTCCATATCTGCTGAAATTCAATGTGTGACTTCCTGAACAGGCATCTGAGATCTCTCACTAAATATTCAACTTTCATCAGCTTTAGGGATTTCTGAACCCTTGTGGATAAAAGGGTCTCCCATCTCATCAGATTCTGATGTTCCATTCTTTTACAAGTGCCTCTGACTTACAGGGTTAGGAGAATTGTTTGGTCTCCATTGCTTCCTTGTTTAACTAGGCCCTCTTCAGTGCCACTTACTTTTTCAGCTTTGATTACCTGTGTCTGCAGAGTAGCTCCTTGTTAGCATTGAGCAGCGCAGAGAAAGTGCTGTCTGTAGTGCTCTCTTTAGGTGTTAAAGTGCACACACAGAGTGTGCTGCTGCCACGGGCATAAACAAATGATAAAACAGCTCAAACTAGAAGAACCTTGAAGCTATGATACTTGGTCCAAGAACTGAAGGAGAATAGAGTGGATAATCGCCTCCACCACAAATAAAAAAAAAATCCCCCAGACACCCACCAAGCCTTAAAGTGAGTTAGGTCTTGTTCTGGCAGTTAAGAGGGTGTGGACTTCTTCAGATAACATCTCAGTGCAATATCGCTCTGCACAGCCTCTATTCTTTTTAACATGTATATTTGCTTAATCTTTGGTATTAATTTAGTGCTCTCAGTAGTTTCAAAATAGACCAGAATGGAGCTGGATTAATCTGAAATGCTACTCAATTTTGCCTCTCCTTTCTGCGAGGAAGAAGTGGGTTTCTGTTCTTGTGTGGTCTGCTTCATGCTCTTGACACTTGAAAGTGCAGTTGTCAGTGACAAATGTCTGACCTCTATTAACAGGACTCTGATGCTTCTTCTATTGCATGTTATATGGACAAGGGGGAGGAACAGGACATTTTTCAGGGAATATCTGTGTCTTTATTCCATTTCTTTAACTGGGAAGGGAGTAAAAACAGAGTGCCAGAATGACTGGTGCTATGAGTGTGTAATACTTGGCTTGCAAGCACATCTGGGACTTAGAAGCCTAAGTGACCGTTTGGTCTAGGTTTGTGTTACATTTGGACATGGTTATAGAAAGTGGCAACATCTAACACCTGTCACAAGGGAAAGGTCCTAAATGACTACTAAATCTTAACCTGTAATTAGTACCATATGGCACTTCTTATTTGCAGCTGGAAAAAATCAGGAAGCCCCAAGAGGCTGGTGATTAGAGACTTGTGTATAAAATAAAAGTAAAACTGAGACTTCCTGAAAAGTCAAGTGGCTTACTGTATCCTGCCACTGACTGACTGCCAGGTGCTCCATGTGGGTGTCTCAGGGATGGTGTGAGTTGTAGAGATGTGAAGCTGTGCAGGCAAAGATGAAGGCTTGCTTAAAACTAACCATTCCTCTAATTTGCTAAGTACTTTTCTAGGGGTTTGCTTATGGTCTGTATAAAAGTTAGAAGGTGGCTTGCATTCAGATTTCAGCATTTAGAACTGAAATGAGCAATAGTGAGGTTTAGGTTGCCTACAGAGGTGGTATGAAATTTATGCATCCCAAACTGCAAAGCCAACCAGAATTACTTTGTTTAGGATGTTTCTCCATAGATATGCTGTGTGTTTAGAGGTTCATGCAGCTGCAGTGCTTGCTGAAGGAAATGAATGTGGTGTTTGGCATCTGTTGGTTCATTAATGTGGAGATGGAGTGGGTTGAGAAGGCCACCTGGTAGTTTACATTCTGGTTTAGTGCTCTTAGCTTGCACTGTTTACCAGGAGGTGTACTTGCCAAATCTAAACATAGATGCTTTGTAAGATGCTGCCTCTGGATGGCAGCATAAAGATAGTACTTCTAAGTTGTTGTTAGAGGAAATTTTTACCAATTCATACAGCCTGATGTAGAGCTGTTTAGGAATCTGTGTTCATTAGTCCAGAAGTACTTGGCTTCTCAGGTCTCTTCAACAGTAGCTTTGAAATGTTTGCAAGAAGAGCAGCAGAACTTGATCTGATTGTTTTACTTTCTATGTGTCTCATCCAGTAAAATACACTGCACTGAAGCCCATTCTCAGGGATGCAGTGTATTTTGTTGTGTTATAAGACTAATAGACTGCAGAAACCATTTTCAGAAGTTTTCAGAAGTGGTGAGAACTGTCTATGTCCTTTTCCTCACCTACACTTGGGTGCAAGGCTGGCAGTGCCCCTTAAAGCAGAGGGCAACAACCATTTTTGAAGATGGAAGGCTGTGTAGAAAGTAGGAATAAACTACTGTGAGTTGTAAGGGCTAACTGTTCCTTCAACTCTCTACTTAAAGTTTCTGCCTAATGTTTCTTCATGTCCTGAAGAGTTGTCAGCCTTAGCCCTCAAAACCAAGTATTGAGTAAGGGAGTAAAGTCTGGGATTTTGGGAGAGTAAGATGCCCAGCTGGGCTCTTCTACTTTCTGTCCTCTGTTCTTGTTCAGGAGTCAGATACAGAGAACTTGACAGATTGTGATACCTCTCATTCTGAATGGGTGAATAGTTGCAGTTTGGGCATTAATCAAATTGTACAAGTTTTGGGGTGTTTGTTCAGTAAAGAGTCCTTGACTCCAGAAGTTGCCTGTAGTTAGACTGATCTATGGGAAGATCTGTTGGTGCAAGTATTGCCGTTATTTTAGCTAGAAGCTTCTGTGAAAGATACTCTTTATGAAAAACTATATGTAAAAGAACCATAATTAGATCTGTTTAAAGCAATAAATTCTATATTGTTTTAGTACTAGGTTCAGGCAGAAAAGTTCAATCCTCTTTAGGTAAGAGCTCCTGTCCATTTCTTATAATATTTTTAACACAGACAAACTTGTTTTGATTTTTGTATATTCTGAAGGGAGTTATGCCAAAGTTTTCTTGCTGATAATTTTAGGGTTTTTCTGAATACACCCTTAGTTCCTACCAATTTGTAGTAACTGTATTCTAAGAGAATTTATTAAATCTTAAACTTTCCATTTAGTCAGACCATTCATTTGGGATGATTACCTAGACTTAGCAGATCTCTTACAGTTGTTCCATGTTGTTGTTATTAGTAGCTATTCATGTATCTAAACAAGCACATAGTGCTACCCCTTCAGAGGAAAAAGAAGGGTTGTTTATCCATCAGATGCTTGAGAATGGTTTTTAACCTGCCTTTTGTGTTCTTATTCACTGTGGCCAGAACTGTAGCTACTACAACTAAAAGTTTCCTCTGCCAGTCTGAACAGGTCCTATATTGTACAGATTTCAAAGAAAGATAGTGCCTCAAGGTGCAACAGATGAAATTACATGCCAGAAGTTCCCTTAGTTAAAAAAAATGGCCAAGAACTTTTGCAAACATATTTTGACTCTTACATTTTAGACCATTATATTTATTCTTTTCAAATCTTTGTGTAGATTGAGGGAAACAATTCCTTAGAAGGGCATGTAAAAGGCTTCTAATTCAGATTCTGCTTTAGCAATATTTCTCCACTTAAGTGAGAAAAGAATGGTCCTTTGGATTAGTGACATGTGATGGCTTTGCTGCCATAGCTAACGTCACACAGATATATGAATAATAAATTATCTGCAAATTTGTACTCCTGCGTAAGCCTAGAGAGCATGGATGTGAAATCACAATTAGAACTCACAATAGCTGCTTTAACTCTGCTTGTCAAATCCCCACAAAACCTTTTGTTTGTTGGTTATATTTCTGTCCAGGCAAGTGAAGGGAAAATCAACTTGCTGAAGATAAATGGTGAAATCTTTGACTTGGATGAGTAGTAAATCCTTAGCAAGAAAACTGCACAGGTGTTTTGTTACACAGATCTTGGCAAGCTAATGAATATGAGGATACTCTTCAGGACCACCACCAAAATAAAGCTCAATCTTTGTCTGTTTGGAACTGAAAGGCTGCATTTATTTGCATTATAAATTGTTCTACAGTTCAGTCAAGTTCCTGTCATCAGTGTCTGTTTTTCAATTTGTTTTAAAATTCTGACCATCTTTACTTGGGCAGAATTTATTTCAATGTTTTCTGTGCAACTTTTTCCAACTAGAGGGAACAATCCTTACCTAGTGAGGCAGCTGACAATGCTGTGTCAAATAACTGGTTCCCTTCAGGACAACATCTGTTTATGAAGTTAGTGTGTGCAAGTTAAACCTCACTGAAGCTTCATCATTTAAGTCTCTGAGGGGGTCTTAATGCATTACAGGTGACACCAGCATTTAAAATCAGCAGCTGTCACAATCAGGTTTTTGATTCTTTTCTGACCTCCTGCTGCTGTTAGAATGGAGCTTTCAAGAAAAGCATGTGGTCTGTCAGTACAGACTGCATGGCTGCATTCACTAATGTCAATTTGCTCCTCTAGAAATGAGAGGAGTTGTCAAACAGGAAATTCTCCATTTGTGATAAAATTATACATAAGGAGAATGTCAGAATAACTAAATTGTTCAAGCTATTTATTTTCTTTTTCTTATCCAGTTGTCTGATACCTGAATTGAGAATTTATTTGTAAACAACTTGGGTCATGTCAGAACTCTCATTGAGTCACCTACTGTGCTTCTGTAAGAAGCCTCACCTTCTCTTGATTGGTAATTTGTAAGTGTCAAGGTTTGGAAATTATTGCCTTCCCTCTTTAATCTTGCTTATGGAAAGAGTATTAAATTACTCTTAAACTCCAGTATGTTTTAATGCTAATACATTATTGAAGTACTCTAGTGTAGGGGTTTGGATGCTCCCTTAAACCCTTCCATGTGTGCACACTATTAGCTGTTAAGTTTCCCTGCAGCTTTGTGCATGTAGTTGTAAATCACTTCTTTTTCACCTTTAGAGTTTTGCAAAGTCCCAAGTTACTGTTCTCTCCAGCAGCAGCATTCATCTTCCTGGGAGTTTTTACAAACATTTTGTCCAATACTGTTGTGAGTAGCAGCTGGGAGGTGGGGTGGGAATGGAATATGCTGAAATTGCCTTGTAACCAAGGTCTTTGGGCCTCATGAGAAAGGAGTGGAATGTGCCCAATGCATAAGGCAGGCTTTTAACCACAACACATTTTCAGGATGACTTAGGCTGTTCATTTCACTGAGTTGACTGTAACAAACCAGGAGTGGGAATATGTACTTTTTTCCTTCAAACTGAAAAACAACAAACAAAACTGCATTCTGTTGGTGGCATAAAGCAGTTTTCCTCAGTCCATGTAAGACACAAAAGACCAAGCTTGTTCTGGAAGAATTATCCTTTGACCAGTAAACCAATACCATCCCTCCTTTTATATACTAATGAAAAGAACTTGTTCTCTACACACAGATTCAATGGGTAGAAGCTGTCAGGAAAATCCAGTGAAAGGATTAGCTAAACTTGAATAGATTAATTAGAGCCTTTGGTTGTGTCTTGCTGTGGAAAAGTCACAGCATAGGAAATAAGCAGTGATAGTGCCTTCATCTTTACAGGTATGTGAGCAGGGAGGCAACAGGAGCACAGTAAGGAGCAAATCTAAGCAGTTTGTCTTGAGTTCTTAAAAGCTGCTTTGATTCCTTCTTCATCTTGGTGTAGTTGAAAATAAGATTTTGATTGATCTGGAGACTGTGACCAGCTCTTTATGCTCAAGATTCAACTTGCTATTATATAAAATATTTTTTATTATCTTCTGTCACCTAAGACAATGTTTCCTACTGGCCAGAGCCAGGAACTGAACTGCTACTGAAGCTTCTGGCTGCCAGGTAATAATTCAAGGCAAGAGTCTTGCTTGGTTTTCCAACTGCATCATGTGCCAAGTGTAACTTGGAGTTCCCCTGAGGTTTGGAGTCATTCAGTTTTCCATATCTGGAAACCCAGAATGTCACGTAATTTTCAGAACTAGTGATGGTTAACTGGTTACTAAGGGTACTGATGGTAACCATCTAAATCTTGCTCTTAATGTAGGTTTTTCTGCTTTTGGAATGTCATTGCATCCATTTTCTTTGTGTGATTGAAGTGTAGATGACTTACTGTTCATGTGCAGGAGAAATTCCAAGTGTTCCTGTGCATAGTGCGGAGCCTAGATTTCCTTGGCATTCGTGGGAGATGCACAACTGATTCTGTGACATTAAAAATCTCTAGCCTGTGGCTGCTGAGTGGTTTTCAAACTTGTACTAACTTGTTATACAGTATGCAATCTCCTGTAGTGCAATTTTTGTGCCTGCTTTGCCAAGTTAAAAAAAAATGGCCTTGAGATTACTGAAAAGTCTAAACAAGAAGAAAGCTTTCACTCAGAGTAGGTCATTAAGCTTTTTTGTTTTCCTCTGTGCCATCATGTTTTACTTTGGGATTTTTTTTTAAACTATACAGCAATAAGACCTCTAAGTGGCATGAATTGATCTTGAGATAATATAGATTCTGAGGGCTTTTTTTTTTTTTATTCAGACTGTTTAATTAAGAATACCTTCGTTTGATGCAGATATAAGTAAATGCAAATGAGAAGCACAGTCTGCCAAATACAGCTTTTGTACAGGAAGATAAGTGACTCTGCTGGGGGAGTACTTCTTGATAAGCTTGTGAGTGAATAGATCTTCCCAGGATTTATGCCAAAAACATACTACCATTTGATTACAGTGGGTATTTGAAGAGTTTTCTAGTTACAGACCTTTAGTTTCCCTTCACTGCTGTCTGAGAAAGACCATGTTTCCTTCCTGCAAGTAATGCATCTGAACTGGATATCCAAAACCATTTGTGAAAAAGCATTCAGTGAGTACTCCTGACTCTCCAAGACAGGCTAATTATGTAGGTTAAGTTACTAAAAATATAAGAAATCCAGTCTGAATATATAAATTGCTTTGGAAGACAGTCACAGGTTTAAAAAGAACTCCTACATTGATTAAATCAAAGCACTTTGGTGCAAACAAGGTAAGGGGGAAGAAGTACATTTTTTAGAAACTTATATATATGAACCTTTTAATGCATACAAGTTGCAACATGAGGAACTGCACCACTGCAGTTCCTCAGCCTGCGACTGAACAAGGACCTGTGCACACTGCCTAAGCTGCCCTGCTTTGAGTGATTCCTTCCATACCAAATTATTTCATTTGTTTTATTAATCAGATCTATTTCATGTGGTCTTGATGTTGAATCACTGTTAAAGATGTGTAAGCACTGACAAAGCAGCTTTCTGCATACAGTAGCAAAGGGCAAAGACTCCTGAGCTTAATTGTCTGAAAACTCACCTTCACAACATTGCACACCTCTAACTTGTTAGAGGGCCGTATAATCTCGCACCATCTTTTTCTCTCCCAACTTTCCTTTCTCCCTTTTCACCCCAACAGTTCCCTTGTACCTGAAAACTGAAAAAATTCCTATTAGAAACATTTTGTGGAAGCTGTAAGGAAGATGAAATAAGTCTCTTCTGTTCCATAGGCTGAATAAATCCTTCTCTTTGTGCAGGATCTTGATCATGCTTTTTCTGTATGTGCTGTTTTAACCTGTGTGTTCTACCACACACACAGTTTTTGGTGAGTTTTGGTAAGTACTGATATGGTTTATTATTTTCCCCCACCTCTTGGAGGCAGCAGAGGTTTTCCATGTTGCTCTCACTGTTTCATCCTTGTAACACAGAATCAGTGCTGCAGCACATTGAGCAAGGTTTGTACTGTGAGGGAAGGGACTATTGAATGTCACTAAGGTTAATCCATTTTAAACAAAGCTTTGCTAGAGAGATTAATCCAAAAACTGGTTCACAAGGAACTTGCTTTTTTAAAACCCATTTTTAAAAGTGAAAGAGATCAGATACCAAATTCATAGGATAACTGGGATTGATGGGGGCATCAGAAGGACATCTGGCCAAAAACACCCTATTCCAAACAGGGACAGCCATGAGGTCAGGCCACTTTGCTTGTCCAGCCTGATCTTTGAAAGCTGGGCTACAAAGATTCAATTTCATTCTAGGAAATAGCTCAATAATCCCTGTTAATGAAGAATTTTGAGTTTTCATATGCATAATATCAAGAAACTGGGTGACAAAAGCCACATGCAAGATCAGGAGAGACACCCTGGTCATGTCATGTAACACCACTGCTGGCCTTAAATCTCAAAGCTCTGCCTTTTGCTGCAAGATGCTTTAATTCATTCTGGGATTTTGTAGCTCCAAGTGAATTAAGTTACTTCTGTATTTTCAATCTGATGCTTGGTAGTATGTTTAGGCTAAGAGCCAGGACATTCCTAATGCCAGGTAGGGGATGGGTCATGTCTCTAAATGCTTCTTGGTAATGACGGCTAGAATTCAAGGGTGGGTGTATTTCAGATCTGACATACCGACTGGTTTCTTGCTTGATTGAAACTTTGTACATTATGTTCTCTGTCGATTACTGAAGGGGAGGACCCCAAATGCTCAGCTTTTCAAACTTTTAAAGCATAAGCTCTGTGTTTTTAACACAATGCTGCACCTGTTCTCAGAATAAGTGGAACCCTGAAGTGTTTCAGCTAGTGTATCTTCTAATATGGCACATAGTTTTTAATTGTGAAGAGGTCTGAAACAGGTATTATGCAGAAACATTCTACCAAAAAGAGCATTCATTCTAGAAATCTCACTTCTGTAAACACTTTTGTTAATCTGAGATCAACACAGGGCTCTAATGAATATCCTGTGTTAAAATGGGGGTGGAAGAATATAATCTAAGCAAATGTGGTATGAGAGGGTTATTTAACTTGGACCTTCTCTGTGAACCAAATTTGTATATACCTCTCCTTTGAACCCCTTGAAATCCACCTGTCACCTTATGCTAGAGACTGTTGGAGCTGGTTTGTCAAGCTTTGCACTGGTGTGGGAATGCAGCTACAGGAAATCTAGAGGTGTTTAAATGTGTTTTCTCAGTAATTGAACTATAGGGGAAAGAATTAATCACGTAGTAAGTATTTGTCCAATAACTATCACAGATGTGCTCATAACCTTCAGGCTTGGTTTAAACTCGTGTGCAAAACCTGACATCTACTGGTGGGAAGCATAACTGGGCTCTCCTCAGCTGGAGATGTGCTGAAGAGCCTGTTTTATAAAGTGCTGGTGCTTTTGGCTATAAGTGTTGCATTGTACTGCTTAAGTATAAGTTTGGAAGTCTAAAATGAACTGTAAAATACTTACAAACAAACGTAGGTATTATTAAAGGTGACTGAACTTTCAATTAAATGTGTCTGCTTTGAGCACTTGTATAATGGCTGGAGGACAAACTTTGTAGGTTTACTTTGTAGACAACCTTTTTAACTTTTTGTGATATTAAATTCTTCATCTAGTCTTATGCCAGTTAAAAACAATATTTTCCCCTTATGTTTTCAAGGCTTGCCATGGATGTACATCTTTATCCAAATGTGATTGCAGTGGAGTAAAAGGCGAAAAGGTAAATATTCTTCTTTTTATTTTTTTTAACTGTCAGACCAGCACACAAACCACTGAACCATGTGCCAGCTTCAAATAACTGAAGCTTATGGGTGATAGTTCTTTCCTTCTTGCTCATATCTTTTTTCTTTGATGGTAGTGTGGGCATGCACCAAAGAGCAGAGCTGTATTAACAGTCAGATATTGGTCCATCTCACATTGTAAGATTTTCATATCATTATTTTCTCAAGAATGGGGAATTAATGCACAGATTTTTTTTCCATCTATCTGACTATTTGGGAAAGAAACAACAACAAAACAAAAAAAAAAAAAAAAAAAAAAAAAGAAAAGAAAAAGAGAAAAATAAAGCCAAAAAAAACCAGAGGAGACAAATTCTAGTAAAATAGAAAGAATTCCTATTTACAGCCAAGGGCTGTCTATACTAACTAGCTAGTGTTGACAGGCTAAGGTGTGGAATGTAGCATAGTGGCTATGCTAGTAATGCTTCAGTGGGATTGTAAAATTGAGTGAGTGTGGGTTGTTTTCTCTCTTTTCTTGCACTGTCAGCTCATAAGTAGTTGATGCTCACTAACATGTTCTGAACCTGTCCTGCTTTTCGCCTCTTAGTTTGTACAGCTGTATGCAAAGATGATGATTACTGTCACTGTCTAGATATGAGCTGCACCATGGCAATGACAAAATTCAGATACAGCTTTCCTAACACATTTAGCTGCCACCCCAGTAAACAGCTAGTTAAAGGCTAAACATGTATTCTTGGATCAAGCAGAGTTAAAACCATTCCCACTGCAAAAAGCATCTCTGTGTGCCTCATTCAGGTGCAGCAAGCTGTTTTGGTCTGCCCAGATGGTATCCTCAGGCCAAGAGATGCATGTTGACATATTGGAGCTTTCCTTCTTCCTTGCAGCTTTGACTTCCAATCTTACTGCCTGTTCTCAGTATATCTGTACAGTACTTCAAGTTTGTCAGCATTATTTCTTATTGTTTTACAAGTGTTTTCTTTGAGGAAACAGCAAGTGCCCAGCATTTCTTTTAGATGCAATGCAGTGTAGATAACCAGCTCAGTACTGTGAACCCAGCAAGTACTGGGTTCTTTCTCCAGTGGGGGGCAGCCTGGCTGGAAGTAAATTGTCTTTAAATAGTTCCCATGTAGCTGCTGTTGTCACAGGGAGTGAATGGGATGTGATCAGTTCGAGGGGCAGAGACTGCTCAAAATGCTTCCACTCTTAGTCTTATAAAGAGTTTGCTTGGGATACAATGGAGTTGTCTTAAAGATGTGAACTGATAGCAGAGTTTGAGAAGCATGTTTTATCAAACTACTTATCCTATTTTAGCAAGGTTCTGGGAGGGTTTCAGTACTCTAGATTAATTTCTGACACATTTCAAGGGTGGTTTTTGACTTGCATAAACAAATGTAACCTTAAATGAACAAAAGTAATTCAAAACTCTGGCACTATAATGTGCTGGTGCGGAGTTTTACTATTGGCTCAGGTTAAACAAGGCAGCTGTCCAAAATTCAAGGTAATGCTCAATGCCACACCTGCCATGCAGATAGCTCCAGACAGATGAGGTCATTCCTTGGCATTTACTTGCCTTTAGTTCACTGAGTTCATTCCCTATTTACATACCTAGTGAAGAATGGAATTCCCTTGGTGGCAAGATTTCCAAGTTAGATGTAGTTAGCCAAACATGAATCTGGTTAATGTTCCTAGAGGATCTCAGATGCAGGTGCCCAAACCAAATACATCCTAACTAGTCACAAGTTATTTCCGGTTCAGTTTGAAGTCACTTAAAGATCAGTTTTCTATGGCCCAGTGCAGTTATTGCAGGTACAACTTTGGAGAACCTTTCTGTAATTCTAAGTTGGCTTTTTTTTTTTTGGCACTTGTCACAGCTTTTTTGTGAATTCACTGAGCAAGTAGGTGTTGTCTGGTTAATGTGGATCTAATGCAATCTGCCTTTAGAATGGATATGAAATTGGGGAACTGTGATTCATTTCCACTGCAGCCAAGGTAAACACAGCATAATCCTGAAGCATGTCAGAGGGTTTTTTAACAGTCCCTCTGAAGCTTGCAGACCATCATGTACCTTGTGTAAAGGAAGGATGAAAAACAAAGCCCACATTTCCTAGGTATGATGTGTTGCTAGTGGAGCTTGTTTGAGCATACATGTACACACCTCATTGTTAGTTGCCCTATAATTACAAAGCCCTCGGTATTTGGTGCATTGCTGGATTCAGCAGTTCAGCTCTGGGGAGCCCCAAGATCTGTCACTGAAATTCTTTAGTGCTTTATCTTATAAATTCTTTGCTTTGGTTTGCTTAGGTTTTGAATTGTTGTTTGAATCTTCCTAAATTCTTGTACTACTACAAGATGTCAAGGGCTGTCCTAAGATGATTAGCTGGATCCCTCACTGTGTATCACTTACTTACACATTTGATCTAAGTTTCCAAATCCAGTACTGCTTCTTTCTGCAGTGACCTCTGAACCAGGAGTGATATGTTTTGAAGAATGCCAGTCCTGTGAGAGGGGATTTCTCTGTTTGGTCTTGATTAAATACTATAGTTTTAACTGTGTTGAATTAGTGCTGTTGGAGTTGAGGAAGAATTTATTGGCTAGCATGTAATGTGAGGCAGCCATTACTTTCACCATGTTATTTATAAAGGTGGAGAACAATATGGGTGGCTGTGGCATCACTTCTTCCATGCTCTGTATCTTAATCCTACTATGGACATTTGTACATGAATTTAGTTTTAGGCAGCCACCCATAGTTTAAAGTGCATAGTTTTGCACTTTTTTTAAAGTTCACTATTTTTGTAGCAAGGGCATGAAGAGCAAGTATGTGCCACTCTTATCAGATGTTACAGCCATGTTTTTGAATGTGTTTAGACATTAGAATGGGCTCTCCAACTACTGCTTTTCTGGTTTTTGGGGGGTTTTTTTTGCTCCAATTTTTAATTTTTTTTTTTTTTTTGCCATGAGTATTTCACATCCATGTAAGTAATTATTCTGGTTTCTCTCCCCATACTGTCTATTTATAAATATTTTATATTTATTTATAATTATGGATTTTGGAGAACAAATTCTGGAAATGTGAATTACTTGTCCATGCTTTAAAACTGCATCTATCCCTGCTTGTGTCCTATTATTAGAGTACATGGAACTCTGCCAAACTTTTCTGTATCCCTGTTTAATTGGCTATATCTTGCTGCAGCAAAGCATAATTTTCGGGTGTTTCCCAGCTATATTTTTTCCTTTCTGTGCCCCAAGCAACAGTCATGTTCAAGCTTGTGAGCTGATGGTTTTGCCATGTTGGTGTAGCTGATTGAGGGCAATTGAGATCAGAATCTGACTCCTTGCCCATTCCCCAAGCAAATGATGGTTTATAGCTAGGGCAACTTTATTTTGCTATGGAAACAGACCTGTATTTTCAGTATTGGAAGAGGAGAGCCGAACTGACCTAAGCCTTTGCTATTTATGTTTTGGTTTAGTAGCTTCCAGTCTGAAACAAGAAGTATCCAACCTTCTTCAGTTCTTTCTGTGTAAGCAGAACTGGCTAGTCAGCTTTTGAATTTATAAGAAAATTTATTGCACACTAACCAGGGACTTCAATTGCATTCTATCCCCAAGAATATAATGTCTTTTTTGGCACTGACTTTATGTGGAAGACTTGTTGAATTTCTTTTCCGTTTCAGTATGTTCCTGCAGTGAGCAGGCAGTTTTTTCCTGCCAAATTTGTAGCACCCAGATCTTCATAAAAATCAGTGGGCAGTTGGAAAAATCTGGAGGCAGAAGCAACATCTGAAAATGGTTGTCACTTATGGAACCATCTATAGGCTGTTTAAATAGAAGACAGTTTAGAAAAACCCTCAAAGAGAACTGGATCAGCGTAGTTTCTCTTCCCACAAAATTTGCTCACATTTCTTTAACCAATTTTTTAATCAAAAATAGGGATTATAGTGCAGCTATTTCCACTGTAATTATTTTAACTTTGATGTAAGTTCCCTTAGAACATGTCTGATATACTTCCTCAGCTGCCCCCCAGTCATACTCCTTCAAATAATCTGTTTGTTTTTGAGGGTAATTTGCTGGCAAACTCCACAGGAGTTGCCCTGGCAACAGTTTCCTCATGCAAGGCTCTCATTTTTGCTGCTCACTTTCAAAGTGGGCTTAGAAAATACTCATTTCAGTTTCAATACTACAGTTCACTAGCATCTGTTGTTGCCTCTTCTATTCCTCTTAGCTGTTTGACTTAATGTTTCTCTTTCTTTGAAGGCCTTGGCTTCCCCATTCCATGTCTGTTTGGAGTGGAGACCTTGGCATAGCTGCATTTTAGAGAACAGTTCTTCAGCCTCAGATGACACACAAGGCCAACCCTCTGCTAAAAGTCTGTTCTAGCAACCATTCGTAGGTGCTACTTGCTGGAACAAAAACTTGAAGAAGAGTGACCAGGTTGAGATTAAGAGGCACTCTAGCCTGGCTTGCCCCTCACACTTCTGATATGCCTCTTGTAACTGATGTGTTTTTTTGAGTGTGCAAACATAGTTCATGCTAGAGCTTGCTCCAGTCTGGTTTTGCCTAATGTTTTCTTTATTTGGCACTCCCGAATTCCTCATTTTCTCTCCTTCGGGGACACATTAACCCTTTCATATCCTGGCTTGAGGTAGTAACACTCCTCCAGAGTGTCACTTCTCAGATGAGGCAGCAGACCAACTGTACAGCATGCAGAAGTACTTGTCTTGGCTTTGCAGGGCAGAACACCCTATGAAAGCTTGTAAACCTATGAAATCAGTTTGAGTGCTGTAATTAAAGGTAAATCTGTCTATGTTCAGGAATCACTTTAGTTAAGCAGGTGAGAAGTTTAGTCACTGTTAGTTTGTCAGTGTGATGACTTCCTATAGAAAAGCAGACAGATAATGTATGTTCTAAATTTTTCTATTGTATATTTTGTTTCTGTCATATTTCACCTCCACCACCACCCATTCTTTTTGTAGGGTGAAAGAGGATTCCCAGGCTTGGAAGGACAGCCAGGTTTGCCTGGATTTCCAGGACCAGAAGGACCACCTGGTCCTAGAGGCTCAAAGGTAAGTCCCAATTCACTTTAATGGTATGAAGGTGCTGGGCAGTGTTAACTTAATTGCAGTGCTGATGCTAAGCAACTCCAGAACTCCTGATTATCATTGGTTTAATAGGTGCAATCTTCAGCTGTTGGGATATAGCAGGTTTTTTGGTTGATTAGTTTGAATCAGTGGAAAAGATTGCTCTGAGTTTCCTATGCAGTTCTTCACCTACACAGGTGCCAGCACTGCCTTTCACTAGGTGCTGCCCATGAGGGTCAAAGAACAGGTTTGGCAAGGTGCTGTGATGCAGCTTTGTTAGTCCTTGCACTAACGAGATCCTGGCTTAGCTGAGTTTACTGATAAGAGCAGAGTTTTGCTCTCAGCTGCCCTGGGGGCTCCCACCATGTAGGTAAACTGTTGTTTGCACCTGGTGGCATTCCTGGGATGAGATTCCTGGGCTGGGTTTGGGTGGGGTGATGCAAATGAGGGCCTCATTGGACCCATGTGCAGGGAGATGAGGAATGCTTCTGGCTTTCCCTGAAGGGGTTCCATTTACTTCTATTTATTGCTGTATTGCATCCTTACACTCAGATGGTGTAATTCAGCAGTAAAATTCCTCTGAATATATTTACCTTTAACATATGTAAGGATAGCCCGGATCTGCCATTTCTTTTATAAATGCTCACAGTATAAACCTAACAGAAGCACATAAAAAAAGAAGCAAAGGAAAAAATAGGCAAGTGATAGGAAAAAAAATAGAAGTCTACACTGAAAGAGAAGATTAATTTGACATAACAAGAATGAAACAGCCTAGAGGTCTTGAACTAGAAATTCTTGCTACACTTTTATTCCATAAACACATTTTCTTAAGATTTTGATGCAAAGTTCTGCATTGTGATTCTGTGATGATCATGATGCAAAGTAACGCTGGTGCAGTCAGTCTGACCCGTGTTGAATCGTGGCTGCCCTGCTCTGCCCACAAGGGGCCGCTGGAGGATGCTCCATGGCGGGGCTGACCCTGAGGTTGTCAGGGACCTCACAGCACATCGGCCTTTAGGAAAACTTTCCTCTAAGGCATGGTTAATCAGCTGGAACAAATAGTTTAAGTTAAAATAATTTTGAGCCCTTTAACTCAGGAAATGACAACTGCTATAGCTTCTAGCCCACTTACTGTGACCATGTAAGAGAAAGTTAAGGCTTACTGATGAATTTGAAAGAAACACAAACTGCAGCTTGAGTGTGGGATCTTGTTTGTTTCTTTTGTTGTTTTTTAGGGTGATGATGGTCTTCCAGGGCCTATTGGACCCAAAGGAATCAGAGTAAGTATGGTTGCAGTGTTAGGGTGATATTTTGGAATAATGATAAAGACCAGCAGGCATTGGGTGGGTCCTAACAGAAGTGGTGATTGACCAAAAAAAAAAAAAAGATTACTTAAATCTGAAGAGTAATCTACCCACCAGAAGAGACTGTACTGCTTTTTATAATTAATACAAGATTGCATGAGCAATACTATCTTACATATTCTTTGCATTTCATGAACTGTTTAGGGACAGCAGCTCCAATACTCATTTGATTTATTTTGCAATACAGGACCTAAGCAAGTGCCAGTACTTCTGTTTCAGTGTATTCTGAAGTAGAGTTAGTATGTCTGTGGTCCATACAGGGAAGGTGGACTTGTCTGGAAGTCCTTTAGATTTTGTGCTTTTGCTTTTTCTGTCAGACACTTCAGCTAGTAATAATTGATACATCTGACTTCGTTGGGCTAAATCCATTTTTCACACCCTGAGTGTTTATTTTCTCTTCATATCTATAATCTGTTACTTTAGTAGTTCTGCATTGTCTTTTCCATGTTTTTGTGGCTGTTTCCCTGAAAGATTGGTAAGAACCTTGAATGCCATGTCAATGGCATTCTTTTTTTTCTTTTTGTTTTTTGTAGAGGTGATTCTGGTGTTTGTCTGTCTTTACTTACATCTGCACAAATAAATTATATTTAGTGAAATCTTGGTAAATCCTTTTGCACCCATTCACACTGTACTATTTCAAACACATGGTTAATTTCCTTCTAGGGACCGCCAGGGCTTCCCGGCTTTCCAGGAACACCAGGACTTCCTGTGAGTAGCAATGGGCTGTGTAGATACAAATCTGTTCCCTTTCAAGCCCAGAAGAGCATCCTGCACTCTAACTCTTCTTTCCCTTTTCTACTGTAAAGGGATTGCCAGGACAAGATGGGCCACCAGGACCTCAGGGTATCCCAGGATGCAACGGAACAAAGGTGGAATTCCTTAAAAAAATCTTAATGCAACAATAATGAAGTTAAAAGCTCTTGTTCTCCTGGCTGTACCTAATGGGTTTAATCTGTTGTGTGCAACAGTACTTGCTGTTACTGAGTTGTGAAGGTAATTCCAAAGTAATTCATTGAGAGAAGGGGTCATGGTCTGGTACTTAAAGCACAAGCTTTGCCAGAAATTGCCAGCACCAAGACACAGCACTGTGTGCTCTGCAGCCATTGTTAGAACTCTGTGTTCTAATGCTTACTTGTATAAGTTGCAGCTGAGAGGTGTCTCATAATTGTCAGATGCTGTGTCTCATCATTGTAGTAGACTCCTGCTACCAAGAAAAACTCATTACTTTACAGTGAGACTTTTTAATTATTAATTTTTAATATTATATTAAAAGTACTGATACAGTGTCTATGTTGGAGGGAGTAATTTCATTCTGATGTGCTACTTAGCTTCATGTTGGGATTTTCCCAGAGGAGAAGTTGGTTTTCTGTAGCATTCTGTTAATTTTCCATCTCTGTAGTGTAGTAGTTTACCTGGAAGTATGCGAAACACCTGACTGTGGAAATTTGTTTCCATCAGTTGTGTGAATTAACTAAGTAATTATTCTGTCTTGTTCCAATACAATTTTCTATTCTGGAGTCATAAACTAACACATTAGACTTTTGAATCAAAATTTGTTTATCTGGTTTTGTTATGTTTTGGTTTGGTGTTGGCTAATAATTTTCTTCATCCCTAAGGGAGAGCGTGGATTCCCAGGCAGTCCAGGTTTTCCTGGTTTACAAGGGCCTCCTGTAAGTGAAAGATTTCCCAATCTTGTAATCCACTGAAAGACTTCTACTGTGAAAAATAAGATAAATATCAATCTCTTTTTGCAGTTTTTCTTTTAATAAATAGGATTTTAAAAAATATTTAATCAGAGCATTTTAAATGTCCAATGAAAGTGAGTTTTTCTGCTGCATGCTGTAAAGCTTAAAAACCCCTTTGAATTCTTACATGCTGAGATGCTTTACCACCTGCAGAAAAATACCAAGACATGCATACGTGTCAGAGAAGGAAAATCTTGTATATCTGAAGAGTATTACTGGTGATTAAAAGGTCAGAAAAAAGAGACAGGGTAGGGTGTTTTCAGGATAAAACACAAGGATACAGCAGTGACTGTCAGAACTAAAGTACAAACAGAGATGTAGTAGACAGGATGGATAATAGGAGGCAACATAGAAACAAATTGCTAAGAAAGGGAAATGTAATCCTTCTAATGCTCAACATTCACTATGAAAGTCCTCCTCTAATTTTTCCATTTGATTCTGAAGTTCATTAAAACTTTGTTTTCCCCTGTTCCATATATTGTTATAAGTTCCTGTCTTTAATATTTGCCTCATGGTGTAGATCTGATTAGTGGTTTGCAAACAAAATACCAGTGATTTTTTTCTATTGATCCTAATTTTTTTTGTTGTTTCTTTTAAACAAAGGGACCCCCTGGGCTGCCAGGTATGAAGGTGAGTGTGCTGTGCTCTCACATCCAGGTACTTACCAGACATGGGTGTGCAGTGGGATCTGCCATGAGTAACCTGCTTGTTTCATGCAAGACGGTGTGCACCCACTGGAACTTGGAGTGACATTCTTGGTGTTTCCAGGCCACTCCAGTGCAGCTAACTGGAAATTCTGCAGTAGCTTCGTTTGGGTCAGTAGCTTGAGAAGCAGCAGAGTGTTTCCTTGGGACTGTCAAGGGTCAGTGTTGAGGCATCAAGTTAACAACATGTCTTCAAACACCCAAATGCACCGTTACTCTGCCTGTGGGTACTCCTAAAACACTCATAAAGACTAAACAATAGTGACCTAAAATACCCAGTGACAAGACTAATACGACATCTTTTTTTCTTTTAAAAATGGTTTTTTGTGCCCTACATATTACATAGATGGCCTTTTCTCCTAATCTAGTCTCATGATCTGGTACTGAACCTTTTATTTTTTAAAGGTTTTGTTCTACCTTTGACCGATTGAGCATGGGCCAGAACATCAGTTTTGACTGAGATCTGTTTAGGATCTGCAAGGAAACTTGAATTGCACTGTTAAACTCCTGAGAGGACAGCATAACACTGCTACTAGAAAATCTGGACTATAAAGCTGAATTGTCTGTCTTAGCTCCTTTTTGCAGTTGTTTTCAAGATATTAAAGGACAATCTCATCAGAACATATACTTTCAAAATAAAGATATTCCCTGAAATCAATAAGAAATTACTTCAATATGGACCACAAAACATACTTGTTGTAACAGCACACTCAGCGCTAATCTCATGAGCTGGGACATGGGAAAAAGCTGAATGAGCCTTTTTTATGTTGTGTTCTATCCACTGCTTTCACATGAGGCTGGAATGTTTCTTTTGTCAAGAATTTGTTTCAATCCCCTAATCTTTTGGAATTTAAATCAATGCTGCTATCTTTGTACAAATTAAATCTTTTAATAGTTGTTAGTTTAGCCATTTAGAATCTTCATTTCTCCTAAACAGAGCTATTCTTGGAGAATCTAGTGCTTATATGAAAGTTTACTGCTAGAGTGTAGCATGGCTCAGAGCCTCTTAGAGTCTTAGGAGCCACTGTATGTGCCCTTTGGAGCCAAAATGGTAGTAAGGAATTGTAAAATGTGTTTTTAATTAAAGTCAACTGTATTTTTTTCTAGGGTGAAGCAGGTGGAATAATTACATCCTTGCTGCCAGGACAGAAAGGTGACCCAGGATTTCCAGGTCTTCCAGGGATACCTGTAAGTTGCATAAAGTATTATTAGGCTGTGTTCTGCCAAAAAGATAACATGAAGAGTATTCTTATTACAGGAGAATTGGCAACTTGATGCTTATATGTTTTCTTTCATTCTCACATTGAATGTGAGACCTGAGGTGCAGGGCTCACATGCAATGTACCTCTGATTTATGGCTTGAGGGAAAGTGTGTGATTCCATATTGCTCTTAATAGGGTGACCCACAGAAGCCAGAAAGGTCCCCTGGTCAGGAAAGTGGCATCCAGCAGACAGCAGTACTCAATTACTGATTTGCTTCTCTGCTTTCCCTGCCTCTTCCCCCTTCCTAGACATTTCTTTGTATCAGTTCTGGAGTTCCCTTCCCTTCTTTACCCTGAGTTGGTCCCATCTGGCTTTCTGGCTGTAGCTGCTGTTTTGGATGGTGGGAAGGAGAGGGTAGTGCCTCAGCTGTTCTCCTCATGTTGCACCTTCTGAACAGTGTTTCTGCTCTCCCAGCAGTGCTCTGTGAAAACAGCTAGTGACTCCAGGCCCTGTGCTTCCCCACTGAGCCATTCATTGCTTTAGTGGAAGAACAAGGGGAGCCGAAAATGAGTCTATCAGTCTGAGCTGGGCAGGAGCCAGGCTCCCATTTCCTGGTACAGAGAGGCAAGCCCCACACCATTCTGTGACCAGACTGAGCCTGTTAGCATTTCTGCTCCTCTGATCTGTGCTTCCCTATTGTCTCTTTCTGGCTGGGAGGAATACAAATACAAAGTGTTTTGTTGTTCCTTCTCAGTGCATGAAGAGAAAGAAAGTGCAAAAGTAGTTCAAAACAAACCAAAAAGCATTCCCTTATCTGAGCCAAAGAGATGCATTGATGTTAAGAGCAGAACTCTCCTAGCATGATGTACACTCCTTTAGGCCTTTCCCCAAGGACAGATTGGTCGGTTAATCGTCAGCTACATTGATTTGACGTGTATGATGCCAGCTATTTGGGTTATTTGAGCTTAATGCTTTCACTGGGTTTTTTTCATAAAAAGGTGCCTCTCATGGCCTCCTCCCTTTCCTCAACAGGGCCCCCCTGGCTCCGTGGGTATACCAGGTCCAGTTGGCCCTCCAGGGCCCCCAGGTTTGACGGTAAGTTTCTTTAACCTGTTGTTCTTAAAGCCTTAAATGGAACAGTTACTACTTCATTTTGGGTTCTCAGAGGCAGTCAGTAAAGTGCAGAGATCATGGTAGTCAGGACTTGGTATGAGGACAGCAGCAATCATGCATTCAGTTCAGCCTGGAGCTGTTACTGTGCACCTTTAAATAACATACTTCTGAAACAACCTGTTCCCAGACATCTCTTTGCTTTAAGTTGTGCTTAATCGTTGTGCAGGCTTCTTAATGTGAAACATGAGACAAGATTTAGCTTATTTAAACTATGATGTTTAATACCTGACTGTTCAATTTCATTTTATAGTCTCACCCAAGGAAAGTTTCTTATATATTTGTGATGTTGAATAGCATGAGTTTTCAAAGGCAGGCAAGGTGCCTTGTCAGCAGGGCAGCAATTCAAAGGAATCCAAGCTGCAATGTTGTTGGGGTTTTTTTCTACAGGGCTTTGTAAAGTGCTTTTAAGTGACTTGGTTTTTTTTGTTTCCTTTTTCAATAGGGACCTCCTGGTCCACCAGGGCTGCCAGGACCCAAGGTACTGTCTTTCTCATATTGATGGACTGTTTTCTTTTTCTTTGTTTGTGACTTCTAAGGCCTGATGAGTTATACTTTTTGCAGGGTAATATGGGTTTGAATTTCCAAGGACCTAAAGGTGAAAAAGTGAGTAGGTGATCATAATGATATTTTTACTTATTACTTTCAAAATACTTATGCTTGCCATTTTTGCTTGTATTGCGTATAACAAGCTGCATCTTCCTACACATTAGGGTGAACAAGGTCTTCAGGGACCTCCAGGGCCACCAGGACAAATTGGAGAACAGAAAAGACCAAATGACATTGAATTTCAGAAAGGAGATCAGGTGAGTGGGACGCTACACCCATCTGTGGTGAGCATGGGATCAAGCTGCAGCCTCTGTTGGTTGGGCTTGTATATGCTCACATCCTGCTTACTGCAGAGGTTCTATTTTTTTTTTTCCTCAGAGTACTGAATATTCCAGGCCTGAGTACTTTTTCTTTAATAGAAATCATACCAGTCACATTCGTTTTTACTTCCCTTAGTAAAATAACTATTCTTAAGAAACTCTCTAAAAGCAGTTCACAGTAACATTAAAAGCAGTTAAAATACTCCCATTCTTTGGAACACCCAGAATTGCAATTTTCAAAGCAGCCTGGAGATTCAGATTCCCACTAATTAACCAGCTGTGTCATCCATTGTGAAGAAGTCTTTCAAAATTTTTAATTCTTCTTTTTTTGTTCATGATGCCCCAAGGTCTTTATTCCTTGTGGTCTGAATAAAGTGCTTTCCTTGTTTCTGGCATCTCAAAAGCAAATATCAGTCATATTGTTACAAGTGAGCTCAAAATACTGGTTTGCTTTGTATGGATCCCTCCCTACCCATAAATGCCAGAAGGTCATTGGGAGAGTTAGCATTTTTTAAGTTATTACACTTTTTTCTCTTTCTTTTTCACTGGGGAACATTCTGCATTACTGTTTAATTCTGGGTGCCATAGACAGTCTGAGCAAAAGCAGCAGGATCATGGGTATCTGGATGTCACATTTTCCTTGAAGTTTTTGTGATGTTCTCAAATACCACCCTGGGTAATAGAAGAGTTGAGGTAGATACTTTGAGGGAAAAGTGTTGAGTTATCATTTTTGTGCTCTGATTATTTTGCAAATGTCAATGTAGTAACTGAACTTTAAACTATTAGTTACTTCCACTGGTGTTTGGATCACTTTCTTCCTTTCCATCTTCTTATCTTGGGAGATGTGTCAGAGAAGAAAGCTTTGGGACACAGCATTATTTTATCTGAGCAGGGTGTAGGGCAATTCTGCTCTTCATCTTGATCAAAACCATTTGTTACTTTTCCTTTCAGAAGAGCATTAAATACCACTAAGGCATTAACTAGAACTATGTGCTCCTTTACACTTGCAGTGCACAGTCATCCTAGGAAGGTCTCTGGTTTTGTCTGTAACTGAGTGATAGGACAGAAAGTGAAGAGCAGCATTGTGTCTTTATAATTCTAAGAAAACACAAGGTAACATTTTGACCACACTGTTGAGGCAAAAAATAATCTGATTTTATTGTGGTCAGAGTAATTTGCTTCTATCATTAGGGACCCCTGAAGGACTAATTATACTGGCACTAATTTATGTAAATGCACAAAGTAAAAGCATTCTACCTACACTCCATTTAAAGCACTAAGAATTATAAACATTCTGAGCACATTGCCTTTGACCAACATTTGTAATGATTTCCAAGTCTGCAAATTGGTTTTTATTTCAGCAAAATTTATGCTTGGTAGTGCACAATCAGTAAAAAAAAGGTCAACATTGCAGTTACTTTTTTGTGAAATGCACATGGAGTTCTGGTATGTGCCTTCACCTATGATCTCTGACTAAAAACAAGTGTGTAGAAGGGCTCGAGTCTGGGATGACTCCAAGAAAATGCACAGAAACTTTTTGTGGATTCAGTAACCTGTAACTTTAGGTTAATGGTGAAAAGATTTAATAACTTGTACAAAGGTGTAATAAGACAAAATAAAAATCAGAACTTGTTAACACAATGATCCTGCGATACTTTTCTGATAAACTTACTTTGATCCTGATGACCTCCCAATTTCAGCAATTACCAGTAATCTAATGACTGTTGCTCCTATAATCTCAGCATGATTTGGCATTTGTTTGTTCTTTCTTCCTTTTTTCCTTTCTTCTCTTTACTATTGGATAGCACCTGCAGGCCACCAAGCCAGCTGCTGCAATGCATGCAAGAGGCAGCTGTGTTTCTAATGGAGTGAATCATCTAAATAAACAGGATGAGCAGTTAATAAAATTTATAGATTCACTTGAAATTTCACACAAAGAAAGAATAAATATGATCCTTTATAACTTGGAATCTAAATGACAGCAAAAATATTGTATTTAAGAAAAAAAGTCAACTGAGCTGCTAGGGAGTGATGGAAGCTTTAATCCTCTTTTTCTCTGCCCATGCTTGACAGGGTATTCCAGGTGATCCAGGTCCACCAGGACTTCCTGGGCCTCCAGGCCCTCCTGTGAGTAGAACTCTTAGTTCTATTTTGTTGTATCTGTATCAGAACTTTAACTTCATTCTACTCTGGCTTGTGGGCTCAGTTTAAGATGACGTTTGTGTGTCCAGGGTCTTCCCGGTGGTGTGAAAGGTGAAAAAGGTGAGCAAGGAGAACCAGGCAAAAGAGTAAGTAGTCTGTTTAACCAAACATTTATCTTTCCATTCAGTGTTATCTTTGACAATTAAGCAAATGTTGAATTCAGGTGGGGCCATCAGCTTATGGGTAAGAGACCATTTTTTTTCTCCTTGTAACCTGGCAACTCACAGATGACACAGAGGGGTCATGACAGTGCTTCTACCTGTGGCTCTCTGTGCTTTCTGATAGAATTATCTACATGTAGATCTTAGTTTAGGGGGCAGGAGAAAATAGTTTAAGCTATGTTATCTGGTTAACATGTGAAAACCTTCAAAGTTGCTGGACTGCTTGTCTGAAGCAGCAGTTTTCTGTTTCCTTTTAGAAAGGGTCTTCATTTAGTTTGCTCTGTACTGGGTTGCCAAGCAGCATGAGATTGGTGTGTGTGTGTATATATATATATATATATATATATATATTTAAGCTGCTCCATGTAAACTCATTCTTGGTGGGTTTGCTTGTGAGGTGAGTCACAAAACCAAGTCTCAGAGCACTGTTAAGACCAAAAGTAGTCTTTGGTCCAAGAGTCTGCCTCAATTTATGTGCTATCTGGGGAGGGCACGAGTCAGGATAGCTTTTTCTAGGGATAGCAAGAGTTGCTTTGTTCCTGATCACTCAAATCAGTCCTAGAATTTGTGTACTTGGATATCACAGTTCAGAAAAGCTGAAGATCATAGAAGTGCTAAGAAATAGGATAAAAATAACATGGGCAAAGTAAAGAGAGATTGTAGCCAGCTCAAAACATTCAGTATCTTCACTTCCACAGCTTCTGAATGCATTGTTTCATCAACAAAGTGCCTTTGAAAATCGAGGCACAGGTTCTGCACTGTTTAATTGGACAATATATAAACACTTTAGAAACATGCTAGTAGTAGGTTTTCCAGTTTCCATAGGAAATGAATACAGTGGAAAAAAATGTTTGGTACTGCAGATAAAATCCTTCATAGCTGCTGAGATTTATAGAAGGGCTTTGATTTGTCTCTTTTAAAGAACACAAAAAGCAGATTTAACAAGCCAAAAGTCTCATTATATTTTGAGTGGGCTTTGAATTGTTGCTTCTCTCTGCAAAAGTAAATGAGAACCACATAAATTTGCAAAGATCTGAAAAGATAAAAGACCTGTGGGGATATGTCAGATGCCTTTTGCCAAAAGCTTGTTTACCAATATTTTTGTTTGGTTTTATTACTCTGAATCTGGGCATGTTGCATACTTGAAGTGCAATTTTCCTATTAGGTTACTTTAAAGTTGCATTTTTGGGCTCCATATGATTCTGTGAGGCTCAAAGCCATTTCAGATATACTCATAAAAATGTCAGTCTACATATTCAAATAGATAGTTCTGCGCATTCACAGGAAATCTTAAAACCTCAGTTTTGAGAGTTAGAACTCATCACTAGTGAAAACAAACTTCATGAATCACATGATACTCTGGGTCACTAAATCTGTGAGGTCTTATCAGTTTCTCAGTGACTGAGAGCTGATCTTGGCACTGAGGAAGGTTCACTCTGTGAAGCTCAATCACCTGCTCTAGTTCTATTCCAGCAGGTGCTCCCAGACATGGCTTCCGTGACTCTGACAATAAAGTGCCATTTGTCTGCCCAGTGAATGGTGTGGAGCTTGCCCTGCTTTTATTGCAGCAATGACAAATCTGTTCAGCAAGAACATGCCTTTTAGAAGTCACTTCTTTGAGCAGAATTTCATCTTATATTTTCATTGATACTAATGAGAAAGTCATGTTGATTTAAAGGAGAGTTAAAAGTCAAACACAAAGTTTTATTTTGTTTCACTGGTCACGTTATACTAATTTACTAAGAAAATATAGTGGTTTACTATTTAGGGATTTAGGATCTGTTTTCCAAATAAAGAATTTCTCTATTGCTAAAATAAAAGGAGTAGCAAACACAATGAATCAGCAGTAGTTAACTGGAGATCATTTTGTGCTGTATTCACCCAGCATTCCTCTGAGACTGTCATGGCTTTGTGCTCTAGTTTTCAAAATGGAAACCTCAGTTTAGGTAACTCTCTTGGTTATGGTTGATGTCTTTGTCCCAGGGACTGCATTCTAGATAGTTTGGTTTATTGAAAAATGGGAAACAAGTAACATAATTTCCATAAGAATGCTTTACCACTGAAGCATTTTATTTCAATGCATATTTGTCTTTGAAGGGAAAGCCTGGCAAAGATGGAGAACCCGGTCAGCCTGGGAGGGATGTGAGTAATTCATACGTTTTTAATCTAAACAGACTCTTTATAAGGTTTCCTTTTGATATGGAAAAGATTTGAGTGTGATTATATTTCCCTTTTCTTGAAGGGTTTACCTGGTGGGCCTGGAATAAATGGTGCTCCAGGAAGAGATGGTGAAAAGGTATGCCAGGGTTTTTGTCAATATTGCTGTAATAGATGGAAAATTTGCCATCACTGAGTTCATTTCTGCCTGAGTAGTAATTGCATTGCCTTTGCTATTACAGTGTTGAGGAATATCTGCAATAATTTGTTTATGTTGTGCTGCACAGTATCAGAAATGCTCTTAATTTCATTGGTAGGGTGAAAAAGGTGACATGGGTCCCCCTGGTCCTCCTGGAATTGTAAGTTGCTGATCCTTTATTTTTTCTGCATTTGGTTGCCAGTGTTGTTTCGTTGTAGTTCTTGGCTGACTGAGAGTTCTATCTCTGTGTACAACACCAAGAGCACCAGAAAACTTTTCATACATACACTAACAGAAACAATGGTTTCCTTCTTTCAAGATCAGTCCTGTGCTCTGGGATTTGCTGGGTCACAAACACAGGCTAGACTATAACCTCAGACCAGCAGGACTGAGTCAGCCTCACTGAAGCCTGTTGTAGCTATGTTGGCTTGGCAGGCAAACAGCTTCCTATTGGGGAATGCTCTTTACTGGAATTTTCCCTGGTAATTCAGTGGAGTGGGGAAAGCATCCTGTCACTGGCGTAAAGTTCAAAGTATGTTGAACTTTCCCTCCCTCACATCTCTTTACGATTCCAATGACTCTTTTCTTGGCAATTAGCTTCACATGAGCATGTAACATTTACAGGTTGTTCCAAGACCAGGCATTGATGCAACAGTGGGACCAAAAGGTAGCAAAGGATTGCCAGGACTTCCAGGAGCCAAAGGGGAGCGTGGATTCTCTGGTAGGCCGGGCCCACCTGGCTTGCCAGGATCTCCAGGTAGGAGGGCAAGCTTTAAATTAAGTTGTATGCTCAAACATGTGATTGGGTATTTGGCTTTGCAGCCTTTACACAATCCTTTTAACAGAAGGCAGAATATTTAGAACTACCTTTGAGCTTGAGGTGTAGTCTTGAACTTCTGGGGATAATGTGAGGAATTCTGAGCATTCATTGCCCTTGCTGTGGTGAACTGAGGATGCTAATCAGATACTAGCTTTATGCTCTTAGGGGAATCTATCTCATATCACTCATCTATAACTAATGTATGTTGTCCATTGCGTTACACAGAAAGTTCTGTGTACCACATGTCTGGTAGGAGATGAGTCTACAGTGGGAGTGAGCAGTGACCACCTGTATGTGCATTATATATGCACAGAGAGGAACATAATGATTCTAGTGATACAGCTTATCATTAGATAAGGGGGTTTTTTTCATCAATACTTCTTTCATTAGTCCTGGTTTTTTGTTTGGTTTTGTTTTTTTTTTTTTTTCCAATAATAAACTTAGTTGTTGAGTTTCAGGTCAATTTTTCAAACAAACATCTCAAAAAATGTGAAATGTGTATCATTGTTATCCTTGCAAAAATGTGATGTAAACCATTAAGCTAGCAAGGAACTAACTCCTTCCTGTCTTAGGGATCACTACTGTTGGACCTCCTGGCCCACCTGGCTTGCCTGGTGAAAGAGGACAGAAGGGAGATCCAGGTTTACCTGGGGTTTCTATTCCTGGGCAACCAGGAGTTGAGGGACCACGAGGACCACCAGGACCACCAGGTCCCCCAGGGCCACCTGCACCATCTGTTGCTCCTGGTAAGTGATGATCATATAAACAGCAAGTAGAAGAGACTAAACAACTTTGACATTTGTTTAGGTTTGGGTTCCTGTGGTTTGTTTGCTTGGGGTTTTTTAATTCCACCTCCAAAGATGATGTTTATCAGCAGCTGAAGTCCATGGGATTCTATTGCTTTAGGTTCTCCAAGTTGCTCCTATTGCAAATCAAAACATCTGTAGGAGAACCTTAGGCTTAAGAATAGGTACAGGATTTGTTCCCTACTAAGAGCTGTGGTAGCAGGAGAGTCAAAGGTGTAATTTTTCACAGAATTCCAGTTCCATTTCATAAATATTCTAGTGTGTAGACAATGTGAAATTAGCTTTGGAGTGGACACTCCGGGTGAAAGCATTTAGCTCCTTTTTCATATATGGAGAGTAGGAATTGGCAGATGGAATATAAGAACTGGAAAGCTGTAGAGGAGAGGTGCTAACATGGTTCAGGAAGGAGTTTAGTGTCTAGATGGCACTGGCAGCTGAAGTGCCCTTCCTTTGATGATGATTCATAGGCATGTTTTTATGATATGAGGCTGAGCATCAGAATGAAGTGTAGAGATGGAAGTGTGTAGGCTGTGGGAAGCAGTGGGAGATGGTTGGGGTTGTAAAGAAATGAAGATTGTTGTGTAATATCACTGTTTCTTTTTGAGTTTGAATTACATGTGTGGGTTTTCACTAGTAGTCCTGTCTGAATTACCAAAATGTTTGGTCTGTTATTATGGTGGGTGTATTAGAATCACCACACACATAATTTTTGTACTGAACACATGTATTTGGTGTTGCTGTCAGTCTAATACAAATAGATAGATATTAAAACCTCTCCTGCTTTTCCTTAGGTGAAGGGTTATGTGAGCAAGGGCCACCTGGTCCCCCAGGAATTCCAGGACAACAAGGTTTTACAGGGGAGCGAGGCCAAAAAGGTGCAGTGTCATGGCTATGGTTTCTATTTTTCTCCTTTTTTTGAAGCTTGGTAAAAAATGTAAAGCCTGCATTAAATAATGATTAATGGTGCCCCTTTGCAGAAGCATTAAGTGCACATGTTTTATGTCTCTGTGTAAGAAAGCTGTTAGCTTTGAGTGTAGGATACTCCTTCACACCTAATATTAAAGCACAGGAGTCTGAGTGACTGAGGGTATAACCAATAATGCTCTTGAATAAAGTAAAATGGAACCTGAGGTTTATGAGTATCTCCCAGGCAGATAGAACCTGTGTGCTTTGTAACAGCACTGGCCAAGTCTGTTTGAAAATGTTTTCTAGTTCATTAATAAATTTGACATTTTTTATGGAAAGCAGCATTAAAGTTATAAATACAAAACTCCTAATTTGAGCTGGTCAGTCTGCAGTGAGTTTGTTTGTTTGCTAAGCAAAAGAGAGTCATATTTAATGTATATCCTTGTTTCCAAAAAGACCACCTTGCAATGAGGATGCTGATATGGGTAAGTGAGAATCTTTTCCTAGCCCAACCGTGGACATCATAAATGACTTTAGACATCTCACTTAATTTTGTACTCACTTCAAAGAAAAATATTTTTTGTCATGGAGATTGTAAAGATTAACTAATTAACCTAAATGAAATGCTCAAATATTTCACTGATGAATGTCACATAAGTCTGTATGTGAAGGAAATTCCTAAGCTTCTTGAAACAAATCTTTTTTTCCTGTTTAACTATTTTTAGTCTATTTTCAAATCAATGAAGCATTCCCAATATTTATTTTGCAATCTTAGAGTTCAAGTTTGGGATTTTGATATATGTGGTTATAGTTGTAGTTAGAAGTGTCAGGTGCCTACTTTAAGAGGGGATACTTTTGCTGAGAAAAGTCCATGGTTTTATTTTTCTATTTCTGAAACCCTGCTTTTGTTTTAATTATTTTGTACTGTCATAAATGCATTCCAATCATATTTGATATTGGTTGTCTAACTCCTAGCCACCAAAAAGCTTTATTTTAACTTGCAGGGAAGGGGGAGGCTTCTAATTTTAAGCAATAATTATTTAAAGTAATCACTTTGAACCTGGTATTACAGATCAGTAGCAAGAAAACAGTTGCTGTTTTGCTGAATTCTTTTAATATTTTCTAAAATCTGATGCTCAAGTACACTTTTTCAATGCAAATCTTTTTAGGTGACCGAGGAGACACATGCTTCAACTGCATAGGAACTGGAGTAACTGGTCCTCCTGGGGAGAGGGGACCACCAGGACCTCCAGGTAGTCCAGGTAAGGCTGGAATCTTCGCTGGTTTGCTTAATATGTTCCATAAAGTCACTTTTTATCAAAGTTGTCTGGGTACTGGTCACAATATATCTGTATATCGTGTACAAGTTCAAATGTGCATTTGTCAGCTCCAGTGCAGAGTTGGTGCGTGTTGTGTTTTGCAGTTGGAAAGAAACAAGATGGGCGTGTGTGAAACAAACACTCATTCTTTGAAAATCTAGGGTTTGAGAAATATTCCTCTGTTCAAAGACAGCCTTGCAAGCATTCTGCATTTTGAAGGTTTAGGGTCTGCTGTAGATTTAACTGAGAGAGAAAAATCAACTTCTACTACTGCTATTCCTGGAATAATGGAGGAACTGGAGCTTTTTAAAAGCATGGTGGTTTTTGACACTACTGGTTCAGCTAATAGTTGCAAATATGTTTCTGCTCAAATAAAATGAAGCTTTCAAAAAAAAAATACAGAGTTAACTTTGTCTGGTTTTAAAACAACTTAGCTATTATCATTGAAACAATATTTGATATTGCAGCCTCTCCAGATTTATGTTTTTCTTTTATGTTTTTCTGCACTACTCAGGTTCTCCTGGTTTTCCTGGACCAAAAGGTGAAAAGGGGCTTCCTGGATTAACTGGCCTTGTAGGGCCACCAGTAAGTGGTGGTGTTATGTTCTGGGGGGAAAAAATAGTGTCTCATTTGTCTTGCATAATAGGTAGATCTGTAAACAATAGATTTAATTTATTGTCTAATATGGGTTTTTTTGTCCATAACTATCCTGAATGCCTGATTCATACATTGTTCCATACTCAGAGAGGGGGTGAAAGAAAAACTAAATACCTTCTTTTTTTTCTTTCTTTTTGGTTTTTTCTCCCTCAGGGCTTCCCAGGCACCCCAGGTGCTCCTGGTAGACCTGGTCCTAAAGGAGACCCAGGGGATGTCCTGACTTCTCCAAGACTGAAAGGTGACAAAGGAGACCCCGGCTTCCCAGGACCTCCAGGTCTCCCTGGCATAGATGGCACTCCTGGACGAGATGGACTGCCAGGTTTGCCTGGCCCTAAGGGGGAACCTGTGAGTGCCATTTGAGGCTGTCTTTGGATGGATGTTTTGGGAAGTCCTGCATGCATTTGACGTAGTGTAGATAAGAGAACTGGCACAAGTGCACTTTGTCTGTATGTGATAGGGCAGGAATTCTCTTCAGTAAATGCCAATCTAGTGGTGATACACTGACACACCTCCTGAATCTGCCAGTGCTCTAGAAATAAGCTGAGGCTCCTCTTGGGCAGTGTCAGAGGGTCCCTTCTGCCATTGTCTAGGTTTCACCTATGTACTGGGGGGAACAAAGTAGCCAGGTTTAAGCCTGCTCTCTGCCATGTTAGCAAGATGTAGGCAGCTAATGAGAGCTGGTAGGATGGAAACTGCCAGAGCGTTTCAAAGCAGAAGCAATGAAACATTTTACTCTTTTGATAGTAAATACCTTTTCTTTCCCAACATACTCTTTCTATTTCCAGGGCAGTGTTGCATTCAAAGGAGAAATGGGTATTCCAGGTGACCCAGGGATACCAGGTCTTCCTGGAGAAAAAGGGCTTCCTGGACCTCCTGGTTTTGGTCCACAAGGCTCACCTGGTGAAAAGGGCATCCAAGGTGTATCTGGCCGTCCAGGGCCTCCTGGTGTCCCAGGTGAGTCGGTCTCTGGGTGGTGTTGAGCAAGGGCTGCAAAGCCAAACTTTGCCCCTTTTGCTCCAGGTAGTTCTCAGAACATAATGCTGCTTTTAAACTTTTGCTAGAGGCTTTGTATGACCTGTTATTTGTGAGCTGCCTCACTGAGGGTCCTCACAGAACCAGAGGGAGGGCAGCATCTGTGCCATGTCACTTTAGGCATGTGCCTCACCTTCTGCTCTGACCTCCAGGGAAGCTTCTCCTTCCCTACTGACTGCAGTGGAATTGCACTGTGACTACCTTTGTGTGCTTGGCTGTACTGCAGCTAAAACAGGTTGAGGGGAAAAAAGAGGTTGCTGTGAACAAGTTTGCTTTTGTTACTTTCTTGTCAACTACACAGATCCTAATCAAGTTGTGCTGGTGTCAGCTATGGAAGTACTATTCACATGATGGTACCTAGGATGAAGCTATTAAAAAATAACAGTTCAGAAAAACTGTCTGAACATTGAACAGGGCTTTTGAGCCTCTAAGTGCTTTGTGGGGCTTGGGACTAGAGAACCTATTGAATAAAGTATTGCTGATATCTGAGTTCTTTGTGAGCTTGGGATGGGACTGGCATTATTTCTGCTTAAACAGAAAATAAACTCCTGCAGAGTGATTCATATTTCTACTTTTTGGTTTTAGGTCCAAAAGGTGACCCTGGCCAGACTATTACAGAACCAGGAGTTCCTGGTCCCCCTGGTCCTCCAGGAAGAATTGGTGATCCAGGTCTTCCAGGTAAAGCAGCAGCTAGATACCCCAGGGATTCCAAGAGCTTTTTATTCTGGTTCTGGATAACTATGTTGATATTCTTTTTTTTTGCAGGAGATCCTGGTCAGCCAGGTCAGCGTGGTTTACCTGGCATCCCAGGTGCAAAGGGAGAGCCAGGTATTCCTGGTATTGGACTTCCAGGTCCACCAGGCCCAAAGGGTATGTTTTACTGCCCTGTTACTGTATTGTACTGGCTGGAAGAGGGGACTTTTTACTAGGGAGTGTATTTCTGTCTCTAACGTCCTTTAAAAAATGTTTGTCCTAAAGCTATACATCTTTATAACAGTTTCAGAAATACCAGGAGAAAAAACTGCTGAGGTCTTATTACTCTGTTCACTGTCCTGCTCCTTCTCAGTAGTTACATTTTTCAGTAAACCAATAACACTTTGGTAAAACTTTGGGAAATGAGCTTGAATCAATAAATGATCTCCAAATGCTGCCTCAAGATGTTAATGTTACTGATGTGAACTGCTTGTGATTTTTGTAAAAGCTCACAGCATAGAGAGTGCCCCCTTTGAGAGTCCTAGAGACCCTTTGTGGCAGAGACTGAATGCTCAGAAGTTCTCTCAGCTGAATGGGCACCCCTTCAGTGCTTGGGCTAGCACAGAACCTCTTTTCATGGGCTTTTAGGCTTGTCTGGAGGAGCTGTTCTAATGCTCTCTGGTGTCCTTTCTGCTGCCCTAATCTTCCTGTCATGTGTAGGTTTCCCAGGGACTCCAGGCCCACCCGGAGCTCCAGGAACTCCAGGTCGCCCTGGGCTGGATGGACCTCCTGGACCACCTGGTTTCCCAGGAGAGAAGGTCTGTGTTCATGTTTACTATAAAACTTCCCTTAGAGGTTTTTCTGTGTCACTGGGAAGATGATGAGGAGGATTTCACCTCTTGTTCTCAGCTTTTGATGGTGGGGAAGTAAAATATTTTACTTGACATTTTGAGTGAGGTAAAACAGAAATTGAGCTCTTAAGATGATGGCCATTTTAAATTTGTTACTTTTAGCATTCTTAGGAGAGACTAAACTTAGAAAATCCTCTTTTATTTTTTTTTTTAATTTATTTGTTATAGGGAGAGCGTGGATTTGGCGTTCCAGGACCACCTGGGCCCCCAGGACCCCCAGGCATAAAAGGAGTTCAAGGACCTAAAGGTGATCCTGGCTTCCCAGGAAACCCTGGTCTCCCAGGCCGGGCAGGCTTTGATGGAACCCCAGGGCCCAAAGGTATTGAGAACTCTCTCCTGTTTTGTTCCCCTATTGAACTTTTAAAAAGGTAGCTGGGAGGCATATGGCATATGGCAGTTAAATACAAGCAGTGCTGCCTTTACAGCCATTACTTCAAAATCAATTTTTCCAAAGCAGACACACCTGTGTAAATGGAAGATTGTGTTCTCAAAAGGCAGCTAAGGGAATAAATCCCAATCTGTGGGTCAGTACCTGAAGCTCTGTATTCTAAAGACAAATAATGTTTTTATGGAAGTAAAACTATATCAGTAGAATAATTGTCATTTAGATGCACTGTGCTTCCACATGCACAGTTAGCAATTCATTTTCCTCGGTCTGTACTGACCTGCCCAGCATGCCTGGTTTGCTAGAGAGCATCTTTTGAGTTTGATGTGGATGATGGTGCAATATATGTGTGTGTAGCCTAGAAACATAAAATTCATGCAGTCCATACTGAGTGAGGACAAATCTCTGGCCTTGGGAAATAGCCTCTGGAGTGTGTTTTTTTTCTCTGTTAGATCAATGTTTGTTTGCTTGCAAGGATGAGATTTCAAGTACAATGTGCAGGGACTCTTCTCTGAAAGCAAATGTCTCTGAAATGAGTTCTGTATTTGACTAAACAAGAGTGTTCTTCTAGGTGACCCTGGACCAAGTGGACCACCAGGACTTCCAGGCCCACCAGGCATCCCTGGCATTGGTGGTCAAGGTCCTCCTGGATCACCAGGACCTCCAGGTCCTGTTGGCCCCCCAGGTAAAACTCACACAAATGGTTCCCATAGGTTATTTCTAGCATATACAAGCAGGGACACAAGAGGCTGAAGGTCCAACTCACAGATAGACTGTGGTAATTAAGTTTGTCTCTGAAGGGAGTTTGGTTGCCTTTTGTCTAAAATGACTGGTGATTGATGAAGATATGAGCTTGTTCCATCTCTACACAGAAGGGTACATGTGCATGCATGTACATCATTTTATTCATAAAGTTTGTTCAGGGAAATTCCTTTTCCTTTCATTCAGTGAATGGGCTTGCTGTGCACCAACTCTTGATGTTGCAAATATGTGGCAGTGACCACAGTGAGAACACTTCCTGTGGTCTTCAGCATGCCTTGCACCAAAGCCCTTCCAAACACATCCAGTTCCAGTATTAAATTCGATATTTAATTCTGCCATGCCTGTAAAATGCCTGTGTTGCATGTCTGAGCTACACTATTTGAACATGTTTGTGTGTCAGCACTGGGCTTGTCATTGTTTGCAATGCATGCTGACAAGGTCATGGCCAGCTCTAGGACCATGGGTTGGTTGGTCATATCCAGACTGTGAGCTGAGGTTCAGCAAAGTGCTGAACTTGAAGGTGGACAAGCACTTGAGTAAACAGACCCATGGAGTTTAAATTCTGCTTGCATGCACAGTGTGGGTCAGGTTTAAATCTGCTCTTCCTGAGTGGGGCAAGGCGCATGTGGTCAGGGCACCAGCAAGCCTGGGATGTGCCCAGTGCTGGGAGCAGGGGACAGAAGGGGTTGGGACAAGGCACACAGGGGCTCCCTGGGGCAGCAGTGGGTGCTGTGCCTGGCTGGCTGTGCTGACTGTAGGGTCCTGAGCTGCACTGGAGGCTAAAATGAAACACAGTTTTGGGGTGAGGGGGGATGGATTAATGCAGGTTTGAATGTTTCATCCAATGCATGTTCTTTTGTCTTCCTGTAACATCTCTCTGGTGCTAGCCAGAGTTTGACTTCATGTGACCACGAATTTATTCTGCAAAATAGCAATGTTGACAAATGCACAATGATTACTAGAGCTGATGGATTTGAAATGCCTCTATTTTCACTCTTCATGTCTGTACTGACTAATCAGTGTGGCTATTAACAGCATGGGACTCTGAAATCTGGTGCATGCTGGAAGGTCCTGCTTGAGAAATCCTTATTTCCCTTGGCACTGCTCTGTCTCTGTTCTGTGCAGAATGCCTCACATTCCCTTCTCCCATCCCTCGTGTGTTTTATTAGGCTGTTTTGATTCTGTTCCTTTATGCAGCATTAGAGTAAAGTTTCTGGGACTCTTTTTCAGGTAATTTAGAAAATTCTTGGAAGGAAGCCCCTGTTCAGAATTTGCTTTCTCTGCATCACCATTTATTCAAGTAGTTTGCAATAGGTCAACATTTTTCCTTTTTTGAATATGTAACAAATTACTTTAGAATTTACTGTGTTGTCTGCATTGTTCTAATTATGATGTGGTTACATTTTTGAGACCAGAAATTAGATTGGAATTTATTTCTATTTGAAAAAATATCTTTACCATTTGAGGTATGGAGTTTGTCCTACATATTATGTTCTTTTTTTTTTCCTACTTGTTCATAGAAAGCCCTTGAACAAAGAGCATGTGTATCCCTTGTCCATCATCTGGCACTGTGCTTTTTCTGTGCAAAGTAGCCACTCCAGACACATGACACCAGGGTTTAAAGCAGTGATTAGCTGCTGCCAGAGGGGAACACACCACTTAGAATTAAATAAATGCAATTCTACATCTTATGCCATCAAAATTCAATCTACCTTTTCAGACTGCAAAGAACACTTGATGACATCACTCCTAAACTTGTTCCTACAGCTGAGAGTGGGGTCACCATTACAGAGTTGGAATTCTGCTGCCTTGGAGTTTTTTATGAGGTTTTGGCGTGGTGGTGTCAATTATCTCAGGCTATGCCAGGGCATGCAACATGCAGTATACCATCTGTGTGTAACAATGTGTGCTTACATAATAGAACTAAAAGAATGGGGGAAAATATTGAAAGTCTTTTTGTGTGGTAAGGAAGGAACATCTTTTGAAAATCCCTATTTGGAGGGATTTAACAGAATGTGAGGCCAGTCAATGAGAAGCTGATTGATAGGGGCTTCTCTGGTGTTCAGAAGGGGTCCAAGCCAGTGTCTAGAAAGGAGAGTTTTGTAAGAAACATATCAGAAAAAGATTGTTCCCCACTTTTGTAGAGAATACAGACACAAGGAGAGAGGGGGGGGGAAATTTTTTTTAAATGTACCATCAATATTTGAAAATATCTGTGACTTCTGCATACAGGGATGGATGCACTTTGAAAAAGATCTCCAAGTTTCCTTGCAGTCTGGTTTCTCTTAGCTGCATTAGCATTGAATTCTTTGTATTTAGATCTGTTTTCAGTAACTTTAGATAGATATTTTTTTTGTCTTTGTTCTAATCTATATGTGCTTTATTTTGTTTCCTAACTTAATGACTATTACAACTGCTTACTGCTACCTGTCTCAACTTCCTGATGAGCTCTAACTCGTTGGCTTTTGAACCTCAGGTCCCCCAGGTACTGTGGTTTCTTTACCAAAGCTTTTTCTTAACTTGAGATTTATGAATTCTCCTTTTTGGTCAGCTACATTTCCAGGGTGAGCATCTTCACTGACTCTGTGCACTGGAGGGAAATGAGCCACCTGTTTGCTTCAGTGCCTGGAGCTCCAGGGACATGAGCATTGAACTATCTTAAGCATATTTTGACAGTTATTATTTTTCATTTAGGGAAAATACAGTGCAGTGCAGAATTTTAACCTTCAAAAATATTCAGTTGATGTTATCTTAGAATGTAGGAAAATTGAGTAATTCATGGAAATATATGAATCTGAATACCTAATTTTAAAATACAAACTAGTCTAATAAATTTGGTTTTTTTTGAAGAGAGTTGTTTTCCTTTTGAGATTTGAATTACATTTGCTGCATCTTAGTAAACTTTTAGTCATGTTTCTCTTCAGGAGAATATGGTCTTCTAACACTTGGAAGCCATTAAAAAATAATTGGTTTTAGAATTGCAGGATTTTCAGCAGTGCTGGGAATGGATTGCAACTAAAACTATTCCTACAGTACTATGCTCAGACACAGATCTCAGCCTTGCCTGACTTTTTGCTAAAAGGTTTTGTCTTAACCACATTGTCTAGGGCTGCAAGGCATTCCAGGGGAGAAAGGGGATCCAGGTCCTCCAGGCTTCGATATTCCTGGTCCTCCAGGTGACCAAGGAGCTCCAGGATACCCAGGACCCCCTGGACTACCAGGGCCTCAGGGTTCACCTGGGCCCCCTGGCAGGGATGGAATACCTGGGTTTCCAGGTAAGTTCATGTATTTTACCTGTGGAGAAAGACCAAACTGCAGTTACAGGTGGTAAGCTCTTTATGCTTGGCCATGCCAGCTTAATGTGCTTAGGTGTTTATCCTACCTATTTAAAGTTGGATATATGTGACCATTACACCTCATACTTTAAAAAAAAACATTGTAACAAGATTTGTTGCATTAAAATCCTTGTTACCTTTTCACTCTTCCCTGTAACTTGATTTAAATATTTCATACATTATACTTTTTCATAACTTTCAGATATGGCTTTGATCATCGTTGTTATGATACTTTTCTAATTTATTTTGTGATTTTTTTTTCTAGTCACTGCTATAATTAAAAATAATTTTTCTTTAAAGAAAATCATGATAAGTGCTACTTAGTTTTAAGTATTAATTTCCTTATTCTAAGTGTTAGACTATTCTGTTAAGCTAGTCTGTTTTGGCCTTTGAAATAGAAATACTAAAAATGAATTTTAATAATCTCTTGGATAGAGGGAGCAATACAAAAGATTCTAGAAGTAGTATATACTTAATTGTCTTCTTGCCTTTCACTCAAGTCAAGTTTGTTCCAACTAGTATGCGTGTTTCAAACCAGAGAACTAAACCTCTTGGAGATATAAACATGCTTTCTAACATAGCAGAGTGGTGCAAATTTTCTTCTCAGGACCTAACTGGAAAAATTGGCACAATTTTCAAGTGTCATTTTATCTGATGTTAATTTATACAATAAATGAGTGCTTGTAATTCCCTTTAAATGGGCTTGTGCTGGTTAATAAATACCATAAAGATCCAGGGAAGCAAATTGAAGGTAACTGTTAGGTTTTGAGTCTCTGTTCAGAATGACAGTGTGGTTGGTTCAATGCTTTTAGGTGCCAAAGGTGAGATGGGTGTCATGGGAGCTCCTGGTCCACCAGGGCCTCCAGGAACTCCTGGAAGAAATGGTCTGCCTGGCTTGAAAGGTAATGTTTGTTTTATTCACCCCTGAAAGGGACACAGAATGCTGTTTTCCCTCTCCTGTGTTGAAAGAGGTTTTGTAATACTAACATCTAGGTTTTAATTTCTGGGACCTACCTAAGTTAATGTCTTGTGACAGTGCTGATTAGAATTGCTTCGCATTTTTAAGCCATAGCATTCAATCACTATTTAGCTGATGTCATGAATTGTTAGCTATTTCATAAACATTTTCTTTGGATTGATGGCATTGAAGTAGGGCAATATTTCTGCAGTGTGTTTTGAAGTCTGCTTAAAACAACAGAAAGAAGAAAATCAGAAGCTTAGGGTTATGGAGTCATCGAGAATTATCTATATAGGTATCAGAGAGAGTCTCTTCTCTCTGCATTTTCCCAACCCCCTTGTTGGAGATGAATTTTGAAAGAGTTTGGTAGAAGAAAACCCAGTTTACCTCTCCAGAACAAGGAGGCTCTGAATCCAAAGGTGCCATAGCTGTTGTGACCCCTTTGTGCTGGTAGCACAGACAGGCACAGCTGCTTCCTCTGCTGCCCAGAGCTGGCAGACACCCCTGTGCACTCCATTCCCTCAGCTTTGTTCCAGGGCTAAAGGTGCTGTGGAGCACCTTCCATAAACTGCCTGAATTCCAACTGGTGAATTCCAGCCTCATGAATAAATCATGAATGCCTATGTGAGACAAAGTATGACAAATACATTAGCCTACCTTGAGGATTACTTTTTCCTTTTGTTGTCTGTACCTTCTGTAGGTAATAGTGGATTACCTGGTCCACCAGGACCTCCTGGACCAGTGGGGCAGAAAGGCATCAAAGGTGAAGCAGGTCTGCCAGGTCCACCAGGAACACTTGATCCCAAACAGCTGGGAGCAAAAGGAGAAAAAGGAGAGCCGGGTGTTCCAGGTAAGGAACTTTGCATGTGGGTGTGGGGAGGTGCTTTGTCCTCTACACATAGTAGTGAGCTGTGACTAAATCCATTACTATTCATTCTTACCGAAAAAAATCAATTTGGAATATAGATGTGGTTTAAGGGTCTTGTATTTAGGCTTTTTTTAAAGGGATCTTGTGACCAAGTTCCTCTTTATGATTAGTCTGCCATGTCCTTGCTCATTAGCTGTTACTATTATTTGGCACATGGCAGTTTTGTCATAGCACTAAGGTGCTTTCAGCAGGATTACAATTCACTCTTCTAGGAGTTATTCCTAAGCATGAGGGACTTTTCATAGCTGCTGTCCTGCTGTCTCAAAGGTCCTTCAGTCTTTGCCACGTAGGATGAAGCTGCTCAGGTTATCTTCTCATGCACCACCTCTCTGTTCTCCCTTTGTGTGTCTCTGTACCATCCATGAGCTGAATGTCATCTTTGTGTGTATTTCTGCTTGGGAAATTGGCAGCCTGGAAGTCTTTTTCAAGTCTGTTCTCTCATTCTTTCTGGCCTCTCCCTCCTCCCCCACCAAGGGTTCTGATGTCTCCTTTGAACTCTTAATTTAGTCTTGAGAGGAGTAAAAAATATTCTACCCTAGAGAGAGCCAGAATGCTTTTCTCTAATGTTGTCCCAGCCATTATTGTCCTAATTTACCTATTGTATTAATTTCTCACAAGCCTAGATAGGTTCCTAAGACTTTTTTTTTCTTATCCTGTGGAAGGCAGGTTTAACTATGTCAGCAGCGCAGCAGAAAGTTCTTATGAGATAACAGCCACATAGAATTCGTAAAAATCTGCTAAAACACCTGCATTATTTTTTATAACATATCAGTCCCAAAGTGATTTTGGTGTAGCAATGTAATTTAACTTGTATATAAATAATCTGGATGAATGCAGAGGTTAGAATGGAGTCTGCTTGTCCAGAAGACAGCCCTCGAATGAAGTATATTGGCATTAGTCATGAAGTTACTTTTTTTCTCTACTAATTATGTTGCTCTGTTCCTGTAGTAATTTTAAATTTTCCAGAGCAAATATTTTGTGTTCTTTAATGCTTTTCTTTGCTAAGCTAGGAAGAATTATATTTACTGAAGAAAAATCCCTATTTGATTTTTTTACTCATCCATAGCTACATCTGATCTCTTAAGGTAAAAGAAAATGTACAGCAGTAGTGATAGTAATAATAATAAAATGTCTTTTTCCCTTGAGGTATTCCTGGTTTATCAGGCCAGAAAGGTTATCAAGGTCTCCCAGGTGACCCAGGCCCACCAGGACTTAGTGGCCCACCAGGTGTGCCAGGATTGCCAGGTCAGTAAACAAGGCCTCAGCTGGACAGCTTTGATGAATAAAGATTTGCATGTGTTTTTATCATGGAGTTGGGATGTTAATCCATTTATATCTAAACTAACCTTAGGGATTTGCACTTAAAACTGCAGCACAGTTTTGGGGCATTTAAAGTCATTATCCAAACACATGCTTGAAGCCCTTTCCTTCAAACAGACACAAGAGCAGGTTTTAGCTGATCCCATTAAAGATTAAGGTGTCTTTCAGGATGACTGCAAAAGTACTTGCTGCTTGAGGAAGCAACATGGCTGCAGAACCTGCCAGCAGGACTTTAATTTCATATGTTTATTTCATATATTGCTAAGCCTTGTATTTTTAAAATGGCCAAATGGATGTATTGCAAAAGCTGTCTGGGTGTCAAATATTTGCTGTAAAGAATTGCAAGGACCAAATAAACAAATTCTGTTTCGCACCACTTCTCCCTGCAGCTGTAACAATTTATCTGAGATCTTGAGTCCTTTCTTGCTGTGTCTAATGTAGGCCTTGCTTTAAATATTTTGTTGGGCTTAGGGAATATTGATAACATCCAGGACTCAAACTAGTTTGGGCATTGTAGGTTGCATTTAATTCTGTAAAAGAAGTTCCTGAATACTTGTTGCATATAAGATAGATGTGTTCATTCTGCAGAGGAACTCATGAGACCGTATCACACCTGTCAGTGCTGAATCCTTTCAGATGGTGACTGAATCCTGGACTGAGATTTGACCTATTTCATTAGACTTATTTCAAAACAAATCACCAGTGGCCCTAATCAAATCTTGGCTTGCAACAAAACGAAGGTGTTGAATATTTTACTACAAATAAGTGTGGAAAAGCAAGTAGGAGCAGTATGCCTAAAGCAACTCCAGATCCATTGCTTGTAATCAGATGATAAGCATGTTCCTATGAGAATGCTTGGATATCAGAAACCTGTAATTATTGCCATTAATTAACTCAATCACACCTTTCCTAGGCATCAAGGGAGACATGGGGCTTCCTGGGCAGCCAGGACCAACAGGACCTCCAGGATTAAAAGGAGCTATGGGAGAGATGGGTCTTCCAGGTTAGTTTCTGTGCTTGAATTTCACTTCATTTGGGCCAGTGTTCTCCTTTTATATACCCCAAAGATAACTCTGCTTGTATCTAGCATGTAGTAATAGCAATAAAAATGCATGCTTTATGATTGCATAAAGCCCTACGTACATAATGGAGATTTTTAGGTAATTATTTTAGTTTGGTTTTAAAAGTAAAAAAAAAATTAGGTATTCAAGGCCAGCCAAATTGTTAGGCCTTCCTAGTTCAGTTGCTATACTTTGAATGATTTCTATAAATTACTGCAGAAGTTTTATTTATATTTTTTTTAATTTCATTTTATCTTTTGGACAGGTCCCCCTGGGCTTAAAGGCAGCCAAGGACTAGCAGGACGTCCAGGGCAGCCTGGGCCTGCAGGATTTCCTGGACTGAAAGGGGAGAAAGGTGACCCTGGTCTTTCAGGCATTGGTATTCCTGGTCCCCCTGGACCAAAGGTACCTTTACAAAATCCTTCAATTGAAAATTAAATGAGGAAATAAAATTTTGTGTTGATTTTTTTTTTCCCCCCCCTCAACTATTACTTTATATATACTAAGTATAACTGTAAATATGTATATAAATATATTAGTAACAAGCAGGGTTGACTTTTCAGGTGAGATAATTTCTAATTAAGGTGAAAATATTTATATATAACTTAATCAGGTTAAAGCAGAAGGTTGCTTACCATACTTTTCAAGGTGGATGTACTTAGTAGCCTGATCTTCACTGTGACACTTTTGTAGTTGCTAGGGATTTATACAATTAATATCACTGTCCCCCTGTCTAATTATGTAGTTAATTCCTAAAAATTTCAGGCATGCGTTTAAGAACAAATTACTAATAATATAACGTGGTTACTGCTGCTTAAAATTTTAAAGTCTGTGTGAAGTATTTTAATTAATATTAACTTATATCATCCTATCTGCCACCCACAAAAAAGTGACAAATAGATCTTCAGAATGTCTTACAGTCTGCATCATCAGGGGGTAAAAATCTCTGATCCTCCTGGAAGAAAGGAAGATACTTTTTTCTTTAACATAGGCTAGTTCTGAGGGAAAACTGTGATACTGTACACAAAATTATAGGAGAAGGCTGTTGAAGTCTTTACTATTGCTGGTTTTGCTTCATTTTGTGTTGAGACAATTCACATTAACTGGATATGCCGGGAGGTGTACACAATATGCTTGTGACCTTGATTTGATGGTAGGATGGGGAACATACAATAAGGGATTTCCTATCTTAAATAAGTCTGGGTTCTTATTTCTGCTTAATGTTTTCCAGGGAGATCTTGGCTTGCCTGGATACCCAGGTAGTCCAGGCTCTAAAGGTATAGCTGGAAATCCTGGTTTGCCTGGATTTCCAGGCAGTCCAGGTGCAAAAGGAGAACCAGGCCTTCCTGGATTCCCAGGTAATCCTCAACAGATTTTTTTTTTTTTTCATTTTCCCTCTTGCTAATATTGATATGAACAGCTAAACACAGTGGGTAATTGGAGGAGACTCCAGCTTCTCAGAGTTTCTGTCCATATGCTGCTTCTAAGCTTTGTGCTGTTGGAATTGTCACTGCAAAAGTGTGAGAATGCCTGTCTTATGAGTGCCTTCTGAAATTGTTCCTCTGCTCTGAGGGGATGGAGCAGCTGTGTTAGTTAATACTTTCCATAGCATTCACTCTTACCTCCTCTAACACAAATAGTAGGGTTAAAAAAAAAGTATCTATATTTTTTCTTCATGAATCAGTAAAAAAGTGCCATCCTGGAAAACTTAGCAGTTTTTTCATATCATTTATTGTCAAAAAAAAGTGTTCTAAAGAGAAATCTCTGAAATATAATTAAATTAGGTTTTGCACTTTGTTCTTTAAAAAATATTAATAGTGGTTGTTCACAGGTGTTTGTCAGGTTTTTTATTCAAAATTTAAAGAAACAAAGTCTTTACCCTGGCTGCTTTTACAGCACTAAAGGCGGTTTTACAAATATGCTTGAGATGCTTTGATGTAGAAAATTAGGGAATTTACAACTGTGGTTGTGATAGCTCAGAAGAAAACAAAACCTGACCATGAACCTGACAGTTTTATCCTCTGTTTCATGTCATGCCTAAAAGACTGAACAGCCACAAGGTGTATTGAGACACTGCCTTGGTCGGACTCAGGTGCTGGTCAGAGCAAACATGCAACAGATCAGGTGTTTCTCCTGCCTCCCGCTCAGCTCATGCTGTAGGGGTGAGAATCCAGTGTAAACTCTAAGACCATTTTTACTTTTTCAGGAAGGGAAAAGAGGATTGGGGAAGGACTATTCAATCCCAGTTCATAATGCTTTCAATTTGTTGTCAAGCAGAAACGTCTGTCTTTAAAATGGTAACTGTTGAGTTGCTGTGTCCTTGGCCACGAGCGCTCACCAGTTAAGAGGAGGCTTGAGAGTAGCAGTTAGGGCAGTTGTACCAGTATGTTTTGTTTCTGTGCATTCTTTGCTTTCTAATTCATCTCCTTGACCAACTTTAAATCTGCAAAATGAGCATAAATACAGTATCTTGGTAGAATTAGCTCATTTGTTACTTAGGGCATCTCAGATTGTAGCATTTCAAGATCTGCTGAAAAGTCAGTTTTGTTCATTATTTGATTGAAATGCTTGTACTTTACAGGAACACCAGGAATTCCAGGACCAAAAGGTATTGAGGGCCCTCCAGGTAATCCTGGCCTGCCTGGACCACCTGGGCCAGTAGGTGAGCATAGACAGTGCAGCAGAGATCAGCTGCTTCTGTGAAAAACATAACACATGAAGGCACTTCCTTTCTTACCTTTTTAGCATCATGGAAGTATATATATATGTACATGGATGCTGAAACACCTTTGCACACACTTAATTCACTGAAATTAAACAGCAAAGAAACAAATTTTAATTTTATTTTAAGGACTTGTATTTGCTGTCAATTCGTTAGCTATTGAAACAAGAAGTTAACTGTTTCTGTACTTACCAGCTTTATTTATGCTATGTATTACAGTGGTCTAACCTGTTTTTATGGGAGCAAAATCCTAATTTATTCTAAAGGGAAGCATTATATTTTTAGCAAACAGTGACTGCTTGAAAAATCACAGGCCTAAAAGTCTTTTCTGAATTGTCAGGGAAGAAAGGTTTAATTTTAAGTTTACACCCTTGTAAATCTTTTATTGCATTACCACACCTTTAGGTTCAGATAGTGATGAAGGGAAGGCTGGCTTTCTTTACTGCAGTTTAGGCAAGACTGTGCTGATGTGTTCCATCCCTGTTTTAGGTGATATTGGTCGTCCTGGCCCTCCTGGTCCTTCAGGGGAAAAGGGACAACCTGGTCGAGACGGTATCCCTGGACCAGCGGGTCAGAAGGGTGAACCAGGTTAGGTGTCCTTCCTGTTTCTTTCCTCCTCTTCACTCTGCATTGACATGTTTTGCTTGCTCTATTCTTTCTTTCCTGTAATTGCCCTTACACCTTCAAAGCTGTTCCAGTGGTTCCTGGCTGCTGGGTGGCTCACAAAGGATGCTGGCAAGCTGCCAGGGAAGCACAGGACAAGAATTCAGCCAGCTCTCCTGCATTTCATTACCTGGCTTTAACACCAGCCCCTGTTCCTGTATTCTATAGTAGCTATATTGCTTCAGCTCAGTTACACAGTGGATGAACAGTGTAATCCCTGCTCTAAAGATAGATCTTCAAACAAAAATGCAAACATAGTAACTCCCAAAATCTGAAAGAATGTGGATTGTGAGGGGATGGAAACAGTTATGAGAGTTAGGGATGCATTCAATGGCAAACACTCCAACTTTGGGGAATACTGGTGAGTGAATGAGAATCCAAGTCATCTCAAGGAAGCACTTATTTAGATGAACTGCACTTCCATTGTTCTAAGCCTCATATTCTCATTACTGGACACCTGGAAGCTAAATATTCATTTTTGTCTAAATCTATCTTTATTTTCAGGTCTACCAGGTTTTGGGCGTCCAGGACCCCCAGGACTCCCAGGATTATCAGGTAAAGCATTTCTGTTGCCTTTGTTAAAAAGGTTCAATGTAAAATACATTTACATGCCAAAAACAAGAAGGGTATGTTGTTTTTCTGTAGCAAATGAATGCTATAGCTACAAGTAATTTTTTTTCCTCAGCAGACTGTTTTAAATTAACCACAGCAATAAAGACATTTTATTACTGACCACTGTATTTTGTAAATTAGCCATTATGCAGCCAGAATAAATGCACAAGAGCAATAGCCTATGCATTGTGTGGAACTTTGCTGATTGCTGTCAGTAAATAAAGCATTCGTACAACAGATGACAAATGAAGCTGCTTTGAAACTCTAGGTATTTGATACATTGTTCTTCTCTGGTAGCATTAAAGCTCCTAAATTCTCCAGGCTTATTTGAAAATTTGCAAGTATGTCCTAATTTTCAGCAACATCTCAAAAAAAGGATGAAGTCTTAATATTGACAGGTTTCTTCACAGAAAGCCTTATTTGCAGGCTTACAGTCTCCAAGGACATTTATGCATCACTGTCAGCATCACTGACTTAGGAAGACTTTAACATGTTATAAGCTATGGTGCTTTCTCCTGCAAGGATTATTAGTCCTCACTCTTTTCTGAATATTAGACAATTTTACCCTGTCTCACCCTGCAAAGAAGGGGAGTTGTGGCCAGACTTGTGCCTTCTGCAAGAGAGAGAAATGGCTTTGCAAGTTGGTTTTTGGGCTTTATATAAATTGGTAACATTATTCACAAACATGACTTTTTACAGGGCAAAAAGGAGAGCTGGGGTTACCTGGCCCACCGGGACCCCCTGGACTTCCAGGACCAAAGGGAGAACCAGGTTTCCAGGGATTCCCTGGTCTGCAGGGTCCACCAGGCCCACCAGGAATACCAGGGCCACCTCTGGAAGGTCCTAAAGGTAGCCCTGGCCCACCAGGTGTTCCAGGAAGGCCAGGTAAGAGCATGATCCATACCTGTGAACATCTGCCAGTACTTTGATATTTTGCTGGTGGGTCATCAGCCTTTAATTGGCTCCGTTTATTTGGATGGATAAGGTGTGTGGGCAACTAGAGAATTTTGTTGCCAAAAAACCCCAGTATCTATAAATGAACTAGCCTGAGTTTCTCTAAATTTCGGATGCCTGGCAGCAAAAATCAAAGGCGTTCCCCTGCGGGAGGTTCTCCGCATGCTGCCCCAATAATCCCTCACAAGCACGGTACGGCCTCTGCACATCTGAGGCCTTTGCAGTGTCACGCGATCAGCAAACGTCACCGCACACAACAACCAAACATAACAAGCCCCATCATTCTAAGAGTCATGAAAATCAAATTCCCACTAGCATCCCAGCATGGTCAGATTGGATACTGCTCCTCATCTCCGGGCCATGTAACACAAGTCATTGCTCCATCGTGTCACGTGGCTCCCGTGGACTCCGCGCTCCATCGTGCCGTGTTCATCTTTCCATTCCATGTTTGCATCTTATTCCTGCACCAACTAATTCTGGGAATGAGAAAACACTACACTGAGTTAACATTGCTGAGCAACTACCTGGCCTGTGTTAGAAATTGATTTCTATTTTGTTTTATAAAATGTTTATTTGCATTTAGATACGGCTCTTGAAAAAAAATCCAATTTAAATGAACCTGCCACAGCTCCAGCTTAGTTCTGGATCTTTAATCCAGAAGTACTTTGCTACATCTAAGATTCATCTTAAATAACAGGCTTGATAGTCTCCCTAATAGGGAGACTGCTTTCCAAGCAAGCCATTGGTTGATGACAGGGATTTTTTTCCTTTGCAGATTAATGGTGAAGTAATATTTTTGTTTATTGCCCTCAAGATATTCTTTAAATAAGACTTTTCTGAGGAAAGTTAGTTTTGAGATAGTACATTTGTAAAATAGCTGCAACACAGATGTTGTTGATTTTTCGGTATCAAGGGAGAGTTTAGCTTTGCAGTATACACTTGAAAAGATTTAAAGGTTCCCATTTTCCTCATGCCTGCTTCTGACACAAGAGGAGGCAGTCATACTGAATAATGTTTCTTTGAATGGAATTTTATCAAAATATTTTCCCTAGAGGTGGAATTGAATCATATGTTATTATCAACGGCAATGTGAGTTTTTCTTTTGCAGAGTAGGCTATGAACTCATATGCCCTGTGTATTTAAAAAATGAGTCATTATAAACATTGGTTTTAATCTATAACACCTTAGAACTGGGATGCTGTTTGCCAGTATAATGCAGTTTTCTTTTAGTGCCAGTAAAAATACTTCCATTGTGTTTCATCCTAAACCTGCTTTGTGTGTGACTGATGTGGAGCAACCACCCTATGGGTTAATAATCCCCAGCCAGTCACAATGTCTCCCTGGTTTCCTATTTGGCTGGTAGAATGAAGAGTGCATGCCTTCCCCCTTTTCCCTGGAGGAACTGACTCCCTGCTGTGCCCCAGGGGCTCTAACCAGGCAGTGGAGCATCCCTGCAGCATGTTTGTAGCCTCAGTTTGCTTTGGACTTTCTGTTAATTCTTCTGTTTATAGAGTAGTGCAGCAATTAAAATTTTGGCCCAGGACAGTGATTGGTCCATTACAGTATAGACTTTAATTTTTAAAAGTTTCTTATACAGAGGATATCTCCAAACTTTAAAGAAGTCTTTAAAAGTGCACCAGGCTAAGCAACCTCTGAGGTGTAATAAAATACCAACTGAGATCTCTGCTCTGCTGTAGTGTTGGGGTTTTATGGAGCTGCTCATCTGTTCTCACTTCCCTGCCTAAATCAAATGTTTACTGATTCTGATCAGCTGGGAAGGTGGAGCATTGGTGGGACTCATTTTGTGCAGGTTTATCAGCAGAGGAAACAACCAGTGAGGTTCTGCTCAGCCATGTTCTCTCTCTTTTTCTCTTTCTTTCTCTTATTTCCATTTTTGTTGCATGCAATGTATAAAGTGAAGCATTTGTTTTGCTCAGTTATGTGTGAACTAATGTGGATAAACCAAACTATTATTGCAGTTCTGGTACAATCAGCACTCCAGCCTTTTGTTTCTGATGATAACAGAGTCTATTGTTGGAATGCTGATTTTGTAACATTTCAACATAGGGCAGTTACTCATAAAAGCAGCTGTGTGGCTGTCAAATTACCCCTTCTAGGGACAGAAATAAAACCAGAAGCTGTTTGCGTGTACTGTTTGTTGTTGACTTCTGGGTATATTCTAAGATTAGTAAAAGAGATGAAGTCAAACATGATGTAGCTCTCTGATTCTAGTTGAGTTACCCCTAAAATAAACATAGATGGTGTTGGCATAGATTTATTAATTCATTATAAAAAAAAGCCAATTTCCAGGGCAACAGAACACTGCTGTTACTCCACATGTCTGTTTTCCTTGCTATGAATAATAATAGTTTGGTGTTTTGCACACTGTATGTAAAGGAATATTGAGCTAAATCTAAAAAGAAAGGTTTAGTTGAATATGTTAGTTTGTTGATATTTCTAACAATTTTGATGTTTTTCCCCTTGTTCTAATGATGACCTTGGTGAATTCTGACCCCCTACTCCCAGGTCCCTCAGGTTAGCCCCGTAACTGCAAAATAATAACTTTGCATGAAAATGAATGTATTACTTTTGTAGTGTCTAAATGTAGATATGCAGAGTCATGTTTCAGACATACCTTTTAATTTGTGGTGGGGAAAAAAATGCTCAGAGTTGGCTTTCAGCCCCCTCTTCTATGTTGTTGTGGGACTGACATTGGAAGGACACAGTTTCTCTGCCCATGGTGGAAGTCCACGTGAGTCTAGATTTGCAAGGCTTTTATAAAGTGTCCCCAGCTGTGAAACTTGTTTTTAGCTTTTTTTTTTTTCCTCAGTGGAAACAATATATTCTGATTTTCAGCTTTTTTTAAAAAAGCACATTGCACTGTCCTCCCATGACTTGCTGCATAATTGTGTGTTGCAGCTTGGGCAAGTCACAGTAGTAATTTTTGTAGCACCTGCTACTGTTGATTTTGGACATTCTCAACTGACTTAAATAAATTAGATGCTTCTTTTATACCAACAGTATCTGTAGGAAAATTTATACAGACTAACAGTGATGCTTTAGATTCCCAACTTAGAGCCTTTAAATTTTCAGTGCAGAGAAATCCTTATTTCCATTGTTTCACTTCAGTAGCCCATTTAGAGGAAATGAGGAAAGTTCTTCCTTCCACAAGTATTTAATAAAAATAAAGCTCAGCCATGTCCTCCCTGGCACTAGGGCAGTGGGAGAGAATTGGTGAGACATTTATTGTAACCTTAGTATATCAGCATGGAGCACAAACTGGCACTTGGGAAGATTTTAACATCTGTGTCTAGACTGAAAATGACTTGGTATATCTATTTAATAATAATGATGTCTTTAGGTTTTGCTATGATGACTTTTGGGCAGCAAAGAACTGTCATGAAAATTTAATAAAGTAATATATTTTAATTTTCAGCCTGCTGTCCTAAGCACCACAAGGTAGCAAATTTGGTAGCCCCTGATGTTTGAATCCTATCTTTATGCAGCCATGTCAAAAAAAGGAAATGTGCCTTTACCTTTTAATTTAACTGTGGTCACTCAAGCAGTAACCACGCTTTCAAAGAGAGCTGCCATCACGGGCTGCTGAGAGGAACTGAGCAATTGTATCAAGTCTTGTTCCACCCTGTGACTGTGATCAGTCAGAATTCAGTGATGAACATGTGTAGGACTGATTTATAAATCATAGCAAAACTTACCTATCAGTGAAATACAGTTTATAAGTACTTAACAGTAACAATGAAATGTCCATGTCATTATTTTTAACGACTGTATTACAGTTAGTATTTAAAATAATTTACCAAATATGTAAGAAATAGTGCTGTGAGGTAAACTTGTGTATTTATTGTAGTTTTTAGCTGCAAATTGCATGGTGATATGTTATATATTTAAATCATTTCACTGACATGAAACGTGCAAGTGGCACAGGAGCTAAAATGTATATTAATTTAGGAGCATCATAGGGAACACCAGCTTATCTTTTGAGAGAGGGCATTTAAATCATTTTTCTAAGGATGTTATCACGTGCCATTCTCCATATAACCTTGAGCAAGTAAATTAGCATCTTGAAATATTTTTATCAAGACAAAATAATGCCAACAGTAAAGACAACAAATTCTAAATTTGCAAGTTCTGCTGTGTTTTTGCTTACAGCATTTGCAACCCTGTTGATCCGTGTCAATCCTGCTTACAGTTTCAAAGAGGGCATAAGCCTGCTTTTCAGTCCTGGAATTGTATTCACAGATAGTTGAGGCTCATACCTGATTAGTGGTGATAAGTCCTCCTGTTAATCACACTTCTCCCCTGCCCAAAGCAGAATTTTGCACAGGAGTAAGCTGTAATTCACAATTTACCTATTTGCCAAGCTCTGGGCCCTGTGAGGCTGAGTACTGTCAGTGAAATGGTTGCATAGTCCAAACCCTGTTGTGAGCAGGACTAACCATTTATAGACCTTAGCTGTAATGTTAAAGCAATAATATGTTCTCTAGTGAAGCTTTAAGTTTGCTGTTAAATGAAGTGTCAAATTAGTTTCAGTAGAGCCTAGTCACCAGAATAACTAGTATCTGAAAATACCTGTTTGTGTATTCATGTGTGGTTTTATGCATGCATGTGGATTATACTGTAAATACAAAATATGCTGGTGAAATGGGTTGTTGTGTAGTGTATATGCTGTCATCTGTACTATTTCTAACTAGTAATCTTGTTTTGTACTGTGTGATGTCTGACCCTTCTAACATCGATCATTGGGCTTTGGTGAACTCTGATCCTTCCAGGGCCTCCAGGTTAGACTCTTAACTCGGGCAATTTGTTTTACTGCATTGCACTTGATGTAAGAGAAACAGATGTTTTCCTGTAACTCTGTGATTGTCTTTTTAAGGGCTGTGGTTACTCTGCAAACTGTTTGTGTTTGATTAGCATGCCCTAGATGGTAACCTGGTATTATTTTGCATGTGTACAGTACCAGACCAGTATGAAAGAGCAAAATGAACACAAAAAATCCTTGCATGATGGGATGTTTTCTGTAGCTGAAACTGCTACAGGATATATGTGAAATCTGGTACAAAACTTCTGTTGATTTAAAAAGGGAAGGAATTGTATACTCAAATTTGCATGCAGAAACACAAATCATCAATTTTATCCATTAGGTATAGATTATGAGGATGTCAAAGGAGATGCCAAGTCATTCAAGGTTGCAGGAGGACTAAAAATCCAGCACATTGATAAATGTTGTTAGATTTGTACTACAGGAGAGAATGTCATAGCACTGTCCTGCAAAAAAATCCTTTTGTTAATCCAATTATGAGCTCTAACTTGTAAAATGTTATTAGCTGTTCCGCACTTACTTACGGTTTATTTTGCCACAAATTAATACTGGTTACTTTCCATTTAGAGGGTGGGACCAAGGTGGAGGTCTCATCTTTGAGTTCCCCAGATATCAGAGTTTTATACCCACTGCTTTGTTTTGGATTAATCTGGCTGTAACAAAGGCAAAACATTTAAAGACCAGCCCAGTTTCTCTATTAGATTTACACAGTGTAAGTCTGCTAAAGATTAAAAGAAATCAGTTGCAGAGAGAGTCATTCAACATAAGGAAGTTTCTGCCACTCATGTTATGTAGGCAAGGTAGAATGACAAGCTTCCTGCTGCCCAGCAGTCAGGAGACAGCACTCGTGTGCTCCTTAATAGGTATGTCAAATTCTAACAAGAAAGCAGCACTACAGTGTTTACACTGTACTGTGCTAGTGTTGAGACTAGCTTACAAGAGGAATTCAGGCTGTTAAGAAGCACTTAAGACATGATGAATGTAATGCAGGTCAGCAGAGAGGATATTTGTACCATCTAATTTTGGGTTTCTTGGCTCCTGGTAAAGGCACTGGTCTGGTCACCAGTAAGCTGCTAATGCAGGTGAGCTGCACTGCCTTCTGGAAAGACCTGCTTCATCAGCTAGATAAGGGGCCTTGGTTCCCGAGTTGGGTAGTGCAAATAATTCCTCTTACTTGTTTTCCTTTTAGTTTACCCTGAATTTAGCACTGAAATAGAGCTGGAAAGTTAAGCCAATTTTTTAATTTTTTTTTTTAAAACACTGAAGGCACAAACTTGGGGAAAATGAATGATATGTACTGATGTGTGCATATTTGTTCTGCAATGTTAAGGTCCACCAGGCCCAGAAGGTCCACGAGGGCCACCAGGCAGTGGAGGACTTAAAGGGGAAAAAGGGAACCCAGGTCCACCTGGCCCACCTGGCCTGACTGGTCCAAAGGGAGATCAAGGACCACCTGGACGCCAGGTAGGACAAGAAATGGAGTTTTCCCCTAGTTAATTTTTAAATCAAATAAAAATGGAATATATTTGGGTGGAACATGCAGTTTAACATAATAAAAGCCAAAATGTGGTAACTAGCACCCTGTCTTGTAGCAAGGGAGTAGATCTTTTCCTCAGCTATCCCCCAGTATCTAGGCAGGATGTCCCTGCTATATTCCCATGGGAGCTGGAGCTGTCCATGCAGCCTCGTGTTCCCACTGTCACTGCCAGCCCCCGTGGCCTCAGCCCTCCACAGCCCCCAGTGTGCTTTGTTGTCCCCAGCCACCTGTTCCATCCTGGTTCTCTGGAACTGCTGAGCTGAGGGAATAACGTGAGGCTCTTCTCTTCAGGGGGATCCTGGTCGTCCAGGTCTGAATGGAATGAAGGGTGACCCCGGGGTTCCAGGCGTTCCAGGATTCCCAGGTATTTCACTGGCTATTCCCAGGTATTTAACCAGCATTTTGAGCAAAACCTCCAGACACAGTAAGAGCCTGTTTAGGCCATTCCTGCAGCGGACTTTGTAGAACAGCACCTTCTTTCACTGGGTAACTGTGTCAATTTGATGTTTCAGGTATGAAGGGTCCCACTGGACCTGCAGGACCCGCTGGCCTCACGGGCAGCCAGGGACTGCCAGGCCCACCAGGTAGGAGTCCAGGGTGGTGGCACTGTCACTTTTGCTCCCTGTCAGTAGAATTTGTTACATAGATGAGTTGGTCTCAGCCAGCAGTCAAAGTGAAGTGAGCAAGATCTTCAGCATAATTCCAACCTGTACTTTTCAGCCCCTACAAGTAATTCTAATATGTTTTGTACTCTGTATCCAGTCCATATGGATTAACTCCTCTGAGGGGGGTCACCAAGAGTACTTTTTTGTTCTATGCATGCAGTTATTTTTTCTTGCAATGATGGAGCTCTTGGCTGCTGATTTTGAAATGAACTGTTTCTAATGCTGTCTTCCACCTTGGTTTATCTAATACCAATCTTCCTTCTCTCAGGTCCACCAGGTTTACCGGGTACCATTGGACGAAGTATTGTTGTCAAAGGTGATCCTGGTTCCCCAGGTCCTCCAGGACAGCCTGGGTCCAAAGGACCACCTGGATTGCCAGGGCCACAGGGATTGCCAGGTATGATCCAAGAAATGTATCTGAGTGCAGGTGGCAGTGCCAGTGCCATAGCACAGGCTGCAGTGATGAGTTACTGAGCTCAGCAAGGGGCAAGAGAGAAATGCAGGTTAACAGATAAACACAGGATTCCACCATACACATCTGACATGTTCTTCTCTTATGTGTCTGAAAGAAGCAACAGATGAGTCACTGACAACTTGAAAATTTATGTACTGAGATTTCAAGAGCTTTTATTTCAGTTCTGCTTTTGTGTGTTCTAGGTCCAATTGGTCTTCCTGGTGACCCAGGGAGAGATGGACTTCCTGGTTTTGATGGTCCAGCAGGACGAAAAGGAGAGAGAGGTCTTCCAGGCCAACCAGGTAGGGTGTTGATGCTGTGAGGACTCACTGGAAAAAGACTCTCATTTCTGAATGGAGGTTAATACTGGGAAGTATGATCTTTGCTTCATATGAATTATGATAAAATCATGATTTTAGGATTTTCTTTATGCAGAAATATTACAAACACCTGAACATACTTTGATTTGGAATATTCTCAGCACTAACACATTGCTGGTCATTGCTGAATAACATTAAGTGCTTTACCTCAAGCTTAATGGCATCCCCTTTGCAGCACAGATGATGCAGAGGAGATAATGCAGATTTTAAAAAAACTGAAGAGAGAGATTAGTAAAATAACGCTTATTTCGCATGGAAATTATGAATGGGAAAAATAGACTTCATAAAATAGTTTCACTAAAGTCAGACACTGGACTACCATTTAGGTACTGCTTAGAACCACTGAACTAGGATTTGAGAAATCAGACAAGGCACTGGGAAAATTTTCTAAAGGTAATAGATATTAAGTAGCTCTCTATTGCAACTTGTGAGAAAAAGTATTAGAATTAAAACAGTTAAAAAGAATACAAAAATCCATAACACCTCTTTTTCCTTTTTGTCTGAGCAGCTCTATGAAATCTGTTAGCATTATTTTAGTAAAAAAATGTAAATAATGACTACAGATAACAGTCTAAATATTTGTAGTTCTATTTCCTGATATTGCTGTTCAAGAACAGCCTTTTCTGATACATTTCTCAGTTATTTGACTCATTTGTGCTCACATTCAAGGCTGTTCTAGCTTATTTCCACTTTCAGTAGCCTATTGCAAAACTGGCAGCAGCTTTTCATTTTGATGGGCTTTGGCTCAGGTGTTACCACAGCATGGCCTGGACTAAGACTTGCCCCTGTTTCTGGCTCTGCCATTTATTTATTTTGTGATCTTGAGCAAGATATTTCAACGTTATCTTAAGCTGCACACACAGTTACCGTTTGGAAGTGGGAAGATGACTGAAGTAATTCCAGTGGCTGCCATGTTCTCTGCAGTTATCATAATGCCTGACAGCCCTGAGAGTGTTTAACTTCACAATACCCCTACAACACAGAAGTTCCACTGTTACAACCATCTACAACAATCTCCCTGATTCAACCAAGCTTAAATGAAAAAAATAAAAAAAAGGAAGACAGTGTTAGCAAATACCAGGTGCCCTTACACAGAAGCACTCAGTCACGAGACCAACAACCTTCCAGAGCTATGTTGGTCCTAAAAGAGCAAGCAATGGTGTTAATCAACACTGTGTGTTGTGTTTCTCTCTTGTGAACAGGTTCACGAGGAATACAAGGACCTCCTGGTCCTGATGGCTTACAAGGCCCACCTGGTCCTCCTGGAACAGCTTCTGTTGCTCATGGATTCCTTATAACTCGGCACAGCCAGACCAGGGACACACCACTATGTCCACAGGGAACATCAAGAATATATGATGGATTCTCTCTTCTATATGTGCAAGGAAATGAGAGAGCACATGGCCAGGATTTGGGTGAGATATTCTGTATGCTCTCTCTTTAAGAGGAAATGTGTTGTAGCTGCTTCTTCGAATGCTTGGGTTCTCTGAAGACAGAGCAGTCTTGGAGATTTCTAGATGAGGATGGGGATTGCATGCTAAGATCTGCTATCTCCAGAGGATGCACATTGTAATTCAGGATGAAGGAATGTAAACCAAAATGGAGAAGTGAAGTTTTTCCCCCATGTGACAATCTGATAGCACTGCTGTGCACTCACAGGAGGGAGAGGAAGGATCCACAAGTACTATTCTGAAAGAATTGCTAAAAAAAGCAATGAAGTGAAAACTTTGCTGTCTGATGTGTCTTACTCTGTAGGTACTGCTGGGAGCTGTCTTAGACGTTTCAGCACCATGCCCTTCATGTTCTGCAACATCAACAATGTTTGTAACTTTGCATCAAGGAATGACTATTCCTACTGGCTGTCAACCCCCGAGTCGATGCCGATGAGCATGGAGCCCCTGACTGGGCCAAGCATTCAGCCCTTCATTAGCCGGTGAGGCACAGCAGGCCAGCAGCTCTGCTTTAGTATCTGGAGAAACAGTACCTCTTACCCACGTGTTTCCAATATGCAGCTTGGGAATTAAGAGATTCGTCTGTCGTGTTTTGTTCTGGGAGAGACTAGAAAAATAGGAGTTTTTTTAAGTATTCATTGTCTGCAGAGGTTCATCTCCCTGCAGCAGGGATAAGAAGAGGCTGTACAGCTTTTCTCAAACAAGCAATCTCTCTAGTCAGCAGTGTGAGATCACTGTGGACAGGAAAGAGAACAGGGGAGCCATTGGCTTTAGGATTAAGGCACTCACTTGGGGACTTTGAGCTTCCAGTTTTTGTTTCAGGGACTGCTTCAGTATTTTACCCAATGTAGTGAAAATAGAAACAGATTTGAGCTCCAAAATACTCTTATTGCAGTTATAAAATATGTGAGAAGTAAAAGTCTAGGTTAATAGGTGAGTTTTGTTCCCTTTTTCAGTGTAAGAATTTTATTAAGAATTCTACGTACTCCTGTTATATTTTAACATCACGTGTTTCTCTGCTATTCCCCTGTGTCCAGATGTGTTGTGTGTGAAGCTCCTGCTATGGTGATAGCTGTCCACAGCCAGACCATTCAGATCCCTTCATGTCCTCCAGGCTGGGACTCCCTCTGGATTGGTTACTCTTTCATGATGGTAAGAACTGCCTCCTACTCCAGGAGCAGCTACTGCCTGCCCACCCGTGTCCTCAGCTGCTTTAGGACACTGATAAGAACTGCAAGGGTTGTCATTTTACCTTCAGCCACTAACCAAGGTAGCCAGGACTGACAGTACACAGATCCCAGCAGCACTGGCGTTTATGGAGGTGTCTGACACTGCATTATCTCTGCCAAGAATGAACAGTGACTTTTCAGTAGCTGACTGCTGTGCTATTCAGGTCTTAACACCTAAGATCCTTGTTTGTGTCCTTCTTCCCTCCACTAGCACACGAGTGCTGGAGCAGAGGGCTCTGGACAGGCCTTGGCATCACCTGGCTCCTGTTTGGAAGAGTTCCGCTCAGCGCCGTTCATCGAATGCCATGGCCGGGGCACCTGTAATTACTATGCCAATTCCTACAGTTTCTGGCTGGCAACTGTAGAGGTGTCAGAAATGTTCAGGTAAGAAAACCTGTTTCTTGTCTATTGCTTTATTCCAGAATGAATGCTTTTGAAACGGAATTTATTCCAAAGATCAAAAGATATTTGTTTATAGGGATATAGGGAAATAATTTAGCTTGTTTTCCCCCTCACAACCAGTTTTTCAAGTGTTTCTTTGGTAAGCCTTTAATATTATGTGAAAACTTGCTAGGGCACATTCTGTTTTGCAAGGAGCCAGATTCTTTTTGTGTCAGCTCTCATTCACATTTTGTTTTAGTACCTCCTCTGAAAGTAGTCTTACTGTGTTTGCTATATTTGGAACCCAAAAGAACAGTTTTGATTTTTTTTCTTGCCAAACCTTTCAATAAACTCAAATATTTGGAAAGGTGGCTCACAGATATACAGGGGATAGGAGTGATGGGCAAGATCAACTCTACTTAAATCTTTTGAGACAGAGGTTCATGAGACTTGTTTTTAAAAATCTTGTATGAAGAAGTTTTCCTACCCTCCATGGCCAGCATTTTCATCCACACTTTGCAGAAGGAAACAGGATGAGATGATATTTTGGCTTCAAGGAGGCCAGTGGCCATTGTGTTCTCAGCTTCTCTGCAGTCAGCCTTTCAGCTGGAGTCTCTCAGCTCCTCCAACTTTTTCCCTTTCAAGTTGAGTAGCAAATAATTTCTTCACTGAAGAATCATGTCCTTTCATAGAATAAATAGCTACTGCCCTGTTTGTGTGCTGATAAAAAACCTCTTAATATTCCCACTGCCACCTAATTGACAAGTGTCGCTTTGTGGCATAGGGCTGGCATTATGCTCTGAGCAGTGGTGGCCCCTAAGTTGTAACACCTACAGTCAGGGTACTTGACATGATAATTCATCACTCTTCAATTTTCTGGGTAGCTGATTATTAGTAATTCACCAGTGAAAACTTCCTATTAGTAACTGCCACGCACCCTTGAGATTTGTCTCTACTGTTTTGTCCCTCCCATTAAAGCAACTTCCTTCTTCATTCTGTTTTTTAAAGAAACTTTTAAGCATTTGACTTGTGTACACACCTATTACACTAATTGCATTAATCTTCCATCTTGTTACCCTTTCAAAATAAAAATAAATTATTTGGTAAAGCTACCACTTAAATGCAACTCTGACTGTAGCAGTACTTTTGGTGTGGTGTTAAAGTACCCTTCAACTAAAGGCCGAAAACAGACCCCAGATACAGTCTCAGATGTGCACAATTCACTTCCCTTTGGGTTGTGTTTGTGCTCCATCATCTGCCAGACTGAAACAGGTGCTTAGCATACCTTGGGGACACTGACACAACTGAGCATCTGTCACCTGCTGCTGGCAACAGACAGAATGAGCCCTCTTACAAAAACTCTCAAATTCAGGATTCATTCCCTGCTCACATACTTAAGTTTTATATGAAACAATGAATTCAGTAGAAGTTGAACTGTAAACAAAGAAAAACCTAATGCAACCTTTCCTTTGTGTCTGTCAACCAGCAAACCTCAGTCTGAGACACTGAAAGCTGGAGACTTGAGGACGCGGATTAGTCGTTGTCAAGTTTGCATGAAGAAGACGTAACATCTTGGAGAATGTTTTATAAAACAGTTGAAAATTCCTAAGATGCACTGTCTTCCAGCTGCAACAATGGTGCTACTGTGCAGAAAGAATAGAAAAAACAAATCCAAACTGTTTTAACCATGCAAATTCAAGTGTACCTCACTCATGTGCCAAACTAAGGGTTGTTCAGTACGTATTTGACAACAGCACTAAGATGAAAGAATTGACCTCTTGGAAACAGAAAAGAACACTTGAGGTTCACAAAGGATCAGAAGATGAATTTTTTCATTTCTCTCCCTGTACCAAAATGGCACCTTTTTGATCAACCAAGAGAATCAAGAAGAACACAACGCACTGAGCATGTTTAAAATAACAAGACTGCAGTTTTGAAAAACATTTTTCATGGTGCTACTAACCCTACTGTATTTTTAATATGAAATTTTAAGCTTATTTCTCTTTGTAAGTAATGAAATGTGTATATTGTGTAAACACCTTTTTAATCTAAACTTTCAGTCATCTAGAAACAAACCAGACTGATATAAAAATCCTTATGTCTAAAATTAAAAGATAAGACAGTATTTTATTATGAAACTTGTGGTACAGAGAGAGTTTACCCCTCTTATGCCAATTTATTCATTTAATTTTTCATTTCCTTCCTCAGTTGCCAACCTGATATATTTGGGGAATGCACAATTATTCTGAAGTAATTTTGATCAGGGTTTTAAATGTTGTACACCATACTAGCAGTGGTTTTATCTGTGCTTAGAAAATCCAATCCACTTGAAAAGGGGTTTTTTATCTTGTGAAAATATGTGAAATTATTAGCCATATTCTATATCCTTCTTTTAAGCATACAAGTCACATTCACATTTTAGTAATCAGTTTGGTTTAACCAAACCTGTCCTTTGGAAATATCCAGTTACCAAAGCATTTAGGATGATGCTTACATGAAACTTCAGCTCTGAAGTGATGTCGTAGTGATGCCAAAATAGTATACACACTAAGAAACCTTCTGAATAAAATAAAGCATAAGCTGCTGGAAACCTTCCTATTTACAAATTTATCTTTTAATCTTATGTGAATTTATACACATCCACAATGTATTCACAGTATACAGCAACTCCTGTGTATGTATAGTTCACATAAGGCCTTGAAAGATGGTGCATGCAGTCTTTCTGATGTCAGTTTGTAAGAATCCTCCTATGTATGTCTAAAGAGTGTCACTACTTGTGCAATAGCTGAAAAGTGATCACTTTTGTATGCATGACTGTTCAGCTTCTATGGTCAAAGCGTTTCATTTACCCTCGTGTATAAACAGCTCCCTGACAATGCAGGACTCTGTCAAGTGACAATACCTTCATATTTTCATTGTAGATTGCCACCTCGACTATCAATACAACCTAACTTGTGAATTAACATACTGCTCTATACAGGTGATGTGTATTTGTTTATTGAATACTGTTAAGTAATTTATCTGCTAATGGCTTTTCTTACCTTCCAGTTGTCCCTGTAAACATGGAGCATCCGACATCTCCTTGTTTTACACATTTGACAAAGACATAGGACTGGTGACTAAGCAGGTGGCAGTGATATACAATGAGATTGGTGCTGATTTCTAAAGCTTTCAACTGAGTATGAAACTGAAGTTCTTTAGTTTAAAGTGCAAAATAATAATAGCTTTGTCTTTTTTCCATTAGCTGCAGTTATATCTGTTGGTAGAGAGTGGGAATTCAGCAATGTGTATCTTTCAGCTCAGTTTAGTTTGGTTTGCTGATGCATGTAGTAATAAACTGAACCTGCTGCTACCTCCAAGTCAGGAACTTGTTACCAAAGCTGAAATAAAATAGTCTCTTCATGTAAACACAAGCCCTTATCTTGCTGCTGGCTCTGCAGAAATCTAAAATGACCACAGCAGCCAATCCCTAGCCCTAAAACAGCAGAAAGTGGATGCTAAGGCCAAGGAGCTCTCAAAGGAAAGGGCTCTCCCAGCCTTCCCTACCAGCACCCCATCTTGTGTTTACCAACACAGTGTTCAGATGTGGGGACATGGAATAGAGTGGACCATGTTTAGTAAACCAGTGCATAACTGGTGCTTCTTTGTAAGATCTGTGCTTCTCTTGCAGCAGGTAAAACCAAGACAGGAGATCCTATTCCAGGCTAAGGTACAGAGGTACTAAGGTACAGTATCTAAACATACTCAGACCTGCTGGTCTTGTGGCAGCTTCAGGGCCCAAACCTGTGAGATGACCAGAGAAAAGTAAAGCAGCTGTGCTTGTGACAGCTCTGTTTTCTGTTCTGTCCCTGCAGCTGTGGCCCTGACCTGGACAGGAGTCCTGAACCTTAAAGAGCTTCAGGCACAGAATTCCAAAGGGTGACATTTTACTAAGAGAAAAGTGGTCTAGACATGAAGGAACATCTTTTATTTTGAGATCTGCAGCAGAGATTCAAGAGATGTTGGGTTAATTCTCACCACACCTTCTGTGCCTTAGAGCAGGTAAATCACTTGACCTGTGTTGGACCGGAGTTACTGATCGGTAAAAGAGAACACGGTTATTATTCTCTTCTGCTTCTTGATGCTTAGACTGTAAGCTCCTTGGGGCAGAGACATTGAGGGGGCTCAAATGTTGGTTGGGGCCTCTAGGTGCTATCCATCACTATATAAACATTAAACTACAGGTAAAAGTTTGTGTTTGCAGCTTTATTATTAAAAAGGAAAACACTGCTTTGGCCACTGGATCCTTAAAATAGTTTTCAACAACACCTAAACACGGTGCAGCTCTGGACACCACTTCAGCTCCAGTTAAGGCTCTTTTCCTGATGTCTGGTATGTTTTTGCAAGTTTTTATTCTCATAGCTAATCACGTAGATTTGGGCTATTTTAGTTAATCTCAGCAGGCACCTGGTGGGTCTGTCTGAGCTGTTGGGGACATGCTGCAGCCACTCGAGGGCACCGTGTGGCTTTGGCAGCAGCTGTGACAGCAGCACTGCAGGTCTGGCCCTGCCTGGAGGAGGGAGGACTGCAGGAAAGCCCAGCAGGAGGGGGGTCCTCACCCTTCCTTTCCCACTACACAGGCCCAGTTCTTGTAAGCTACTGCAGGTGGGGAACTGTAAATTGCAACCAGAATGATGAGTGAAACAGTGCCATTTTTCTAAAGGAATAGTTTAATCCTAAAACCAGGATTTAGCAGTCTTGTGCCTAGGCTAGATTTACACTGTTCTAGTGTTAAAAAAACAAATGTTCTGCTTAAGGTAGACTTTTCAGTCCCTCTAGAAATCCTATTACAAAAAGGAAAAAGCTTCCTTCAACATCATTTCTAGGGTGGGATTTAAACTACTTAAAACACTTTGGCAGTCTGAGGACAACCTCACCTGAAATGGGCACACAGGGCAGTGCAGCAGCACTTCTGTACCCTGAACTAGATGTCACACACGTGTTGTGCTGCAGAAGCTCTGAAGTCTGCAGCATTTTGTCCTCTACTGTGTAACTTAATTCCTCTCTAGTGACCATTTCCAACAGAGGGTGCAGGAAGGATCCATTTTAAAAAGTAATTCTACAGATTGAAAAAAAAGCAACATACTGATTTTGCAAGCAATACTCAAGCTCTAAAATCTGATGGTCTGCAAATATTTTCTATATCCTTTAATACCCAGCTGCAGTACTTTTGTAGTCAGCTTGCTGCCTGAACTATGCTGCAGTGCCATCCTTGGGACACACTTGAGGGAGGGCTGTTGTGCCAGATTCAGGACTGTAGCAGCATTATGTGTTTTCAACAGGTCCTTCCCAGAAAAGTTATGCTTCAGATAACCCAGCACTGCTGAACACACAATACTTCTGCTGCCATGGCTACTTCCCACAAGCTGAAAACTGCACAAGAGACTGGAATAATTTAGTCTTTCCAGGTTAGTCCAGTGAAAAAAAACAGGACACTTGCTAATGGGACACAGAGGCAGTGATTAGCTCAGGGGAGCAGTAAGTGTTCTACATTTAAAATGTAGGGTAAGTATCTAGAACTCCCAAGCTTTGGAAAGAAAGATTATTAACTCTACCCCTTTGCAGCAGACAGGTGAGCACTGCCTGAGGACAGCCTCAGCCAAGGTGACAGTAACTGGTCAGTAGCAGACTCCTGCTGTCCCTACAAAGGGCTCTCTGCCCTGGCTGTAGGATGGCATGGGGGCTGAGGCTGCTCTGCCAACAGCAGCTTTGGTGCCTGCTGAGCTCTTGCCTCACGTTCACTCAGGCTCTAACCATAATGCTGCTTTAAAAAGTTGGAAATCAGCTCTGAAGGAAACCAAAGTAACCAAAACTTGGTGTGTTTCCTTTGCAAAAGGGGATGAAGGGGAGAAGTTTTTATCTTCCAGACACGCAAAGAAGCTCAGAGCTCCTGCTCTCCCCAAGATGTGCTGCTCCACAGCTCTGCATGGACAAAGGAGGGGAGAAACTTATATATACATATTTGAGGAATCACTATTGTTATAGCCAAAAGAAGATGCAGGGATAAAAAACAATGCAATGTAGATTGTATTGATACCTGGTACCTCTAACAAGGTCCTTCCAGTGCTGTGAATCACTGACTCTGCAGTATTTGGTTATTTCTAGTACCACAGGGCTCAGGGAGATGCACAGGCATGAGACTTGGGCAATGCATTTCCAAAGACTTTTTAAGATGTATTCTAGTGACTGTCTTTGGATTCAGTCAGGAAGGATAGCTTTCACTATCCTTCAGATGCAAGAGAGCTCAGGCACTCAAAGGGGCTTTAAAAAACAGTGTAAAATTGTGTCTCCCCACATAAAAAACACCACAACACTCCAGCAGTTGGCCCATTTCAAATCCAATCAGTCAAAGGCAGTTTGCAGCACTTGCTGTGACACTGTCACAACAGTCTGGACAGAGTGTGGATAATTGTCACTGTTTGCACTGCTGGTAGGGATCTTTTTGCTGTAGTTGAGCAGCCCTATTCTCTTTTCCCTCCCAATACAGGCTCCACACTATGCAAAGGGGCCCTAAGGAAAAGGCTGGTTTATTTGAGGAAAACCCTATTCTTACAGCAAAGCTGACCTTTCCAGGGAGTTGTTTCAATGTACTATTCTGAGTAACAGGGTAAGAATTTGGGTAATTTTAAAGAAAGGTCTCATCCAACATATTTCACAGTAATCACCCACATTTATGGAGATCATATACATTCCCATCTTTGGATAAAAGCCTCTTTCTATAGAAAATTATTTGCCATATCCTTCATGTCAGTAAGGAATCTGAAAAAGCACTACCTTTTGTTGGCATTTTCTGACTTCAGTTGTTTTTACAGGTAGGTGCATTACTTGAAGTGATGAGATTATCTATTTGTGTTTGGGTTTCACATACTGACACCTATTTACTCTATCCTTAAAACCAAAATCACTGCAAAAGCTACAACACCATAACACACCTGTTGCCTTCTGCCCCAGAGTCAGGCCCCTATCTGATAATGCACTGCTAAAAATGTCTTTGAGGACTAGTACTTCTTGATCACGAGACTTCCCTATCCAGTCATGGACAAAGTTTGTGGCAATTTTTTGTTCATGCCTTCTACATTTAAAGCAGAAAATGCATTGGTCACTGATTTTATATATATTTTGTTGTTGTTGTTTTCACTCCAAAGCATAATGGTTTACAGGCACTATGAATCCATGGCAAAGAAAACTTCTGGGCATTTTTCTGTATCTTACCTTCTAAACTAAGTGGAAAGGCAAAGAAAACTGGAGAGATGGGGAATCACTACCCTGAAGCAGTGCTAAAACTTCTCCAAATCTTCAGGAATCCAGGGTGACAAAACCACTTTCAGGAGAAGCAGCTGCAGAAGGAGGTCTGACGGAAAAACCCAAAAGTTTGTTTAAAAATAAAACACAGACACTGAGCTACATGAACACGTATTTACTGCAAGTAGCTCTATGGAAAGCCAAGTCAGATAAATATAAACACTATACAGAGCTTCAAGCCAGTCTCCCAAAACCGCAAACGCGATGTGTTTTACAAAGAAAACAACAGAACAATATTTACAATGGAAGACAAAGCCAGATCAATCAGCCCAACTTTAAAACAGATCTGTGGAGCAGAAATAGCAAATATAATGAACAGTTTCAACCATATATGTTTTAGTTTGTACAGACAATAACTGTCCAATATCAAATTAAATTTACAGGACAAACATTGTTCTATCATTGGTATTTTCGTACTATACAGCAGCATAAACGGGTAGCTGGAAGGTAGTATATATAGTGATATGTTTTACATCATCTGAAAATGTTCTTCCAGCACAATACTGAATAAATTAGTTGCTGTAAACTAAGAGATTCAAAAAGATTGCATATTTATTATGCCGTACCTATTAGTATTTGTACCACTATACTTGAGGTTACCCATTTACTTATTTATTCAGCATGTATTAAATCAGTGCTGTATATTGTACAATGGCAGCCTCAGGGACTCTATATGAAATAAGTATGTAACAAATTTCTTCAAAACAACCTTTTCCTTTCACATTAAATGTTTAGAACTATCTTCACCAAATTTTGATTTCTTAGAAAAGATGTAAAGCTTTATAAAAAGCTGTCTACGTATTGCATTATTCATTTATGAGACCAACCAACAGCTATATGGCAAGACAGTGTCATGGTCTGTAAAAGTGGTCGTGTTTTTAATTCCTGTATGTTTAGCAGCAAGTAATTGTACCAACTGAAACTTCTCTTCCAGAATCAAAAACAGGTCTGTGCTTTTAAACCCTGTAGCAAGTTTTTCCTGTCACTAGACACTGTGTAAACAGATTGGTACCATGTTTCCTTAAAAAAAAAACCCAAAACAATCACCTCGTATTTTAGTGACATGTACATTTCATTACTACTCAGAAATAGATCTGGGTACACATCACTGAACAATCCAAGCTGACAGTGTCTGATTTGTTACACAAACTGTACCAGCAATCTAAAGGTTGTCTGTTGAAGGTGAGGCAGCCTGGCCCATCCGTTGTACAATATACATGTGGAGGATTCCCAGCTGTGTGGTGCAGTACAGCATGAGGATTTGTGTACCACTTTGAAACCCTTTAGCAATCATCAGTGCCTTTTATAATCCATTGCATGTACCAATGACTAGTGTCATGTTCTTTTAAGTTCATAGCAGTGTTAAAAAGCTAAACTCATTTCAACCAAAAAAAAAATTCAGTACAAGAGTGAAGCACTTAAATTGTAGAAAAATCAGGGCTTATTTTAAAAAATGTCAAATAGTCATTGTTCACGTTTCTGTCAGTGGGATGAAGACAATCGATGAGCCAACATTTTACTTTATTTCCCCATTATGCCAAAAAGAAAGAACAAAAATAGTCCCAAATTAAAAGTGGGACTTTGGTTGAAAGTAAGATCAATTAGGGTGGTTTCCCTTTAAAAAGCTACAGCTGACAAGTCTAATGCAGAAGTCACAAACATTGGATACGACTCCGCAGTTCTCCATTCGAATCCATGAACAAAAACCTCATTTTACACAATTCATATTTATAAACAAGAACAAAAACAATCTACAAGACAACCAGCCCATTAATCCTACTTTGTACATACCAAAATTCTGAGCAAAAAAAATTTCCGTTTAAGCTCTGACGGACACTTGACTGAAAAGCCTCTAGCCTATGCTCAAGAAATACCTCTTGTACCATAAAAGCAAAACCTTAAAAAAAAATGGAAAAAAAAAAGGCAGAAGAGGTCTCTTTTCCTCAGACCCATCCAGTCCCATGGGTTCACCCCTCAAGCTAATGTGCACCTCTCCCTCCCTCCTTCTGCCCAGTCACCTGGAAAAATCCTGAACTGCCAAAGTATTTCTAAGCAATACATGTTTTAAGCTAACCACTTGTTAATGTACCAGAGAAGTAAAACCCATGTTAAACAGACAATCAGAAACCAGCTTTGACTTCTCAGAATATAAATTTTTTTTAAAAATTACCAAGAGAGGCAGGAAGAAGAAAGGGACATACAGGGATCTCCTATTAGCATTCACACTGCCTCCCAAATAGATATGACATGAAAGACCAAATTCCATCACCAAAGCACAGCTATGAAAAAACGTCAATTCAAATTAATTCAATTGTAGAGAGCCGATGTCTATGAAAAAAAATAATGAAAAGGATGTGTGTCTATGTCCGTGCTGGTGGAAATGAAAGTAGCTGGCTGGAGCTGAGCTTTGCTTCCAAAAGCACCACACAGTTTCTGGAGTTACCAGCAGAAAAGTCTTCTCTTCCAACAATGGTTTCCATGGCAATGCAATCAGTCTAGAAAGGAAGGGGGGAAAAAAAAGTCAGTGACATTTCAGATGCAAGTTATATCAGAAAAAAATGTTTTCTAGGGAGGAGAACACATGGAGCTTATCCACTGCAGGAGTGAGAGCTGCTGACTGCAGAACGCAGGTCCTTCGCAGAGGGAGGGGACACTCCCAGCTGCCAACCCTTCACAGACCCTGAGGGGAGGAAGAACGATGGAGTCTGAAGCACTGAAGAGCCACTGCAGCCAGAGTGACACGTGTACATGAGACAGGAACTGGGGCAGCAGCCAGCCCATGCTGCCAGCCATGCTGGGGACAGCCCAAGGCTCAGAGCTCCCACTGCACTGCCCCCACTGCCCTGCCGAGGCTGCACAGAGCCCCAGCGGTGCCTCACCAGGTGTGACAGACCCTGCAGCCAACACTGCCACTCCCAGCAGGGCACAGCTGCAACACCAACCCTGCACTGCCTGCTCCTAGCAAGGAGCAAGTCATGACAGCTGCATGCCCCATCCTCTGCTTTTCAGGAAAAAGCTTTTTTAGTTATAATTAGAAACACCTCTCAGCACACTCTTCCCCTTTTTGAAGAAAGTCTCACTGGAAGGCAACAGCCAGTACAAAAGCACACAGCTACAGCCAGCTCCCTGCTTCAGGGGCTCCAAACCCACTGGAAAAGGCAGAAGTCCAAGCGCTTCCTAAAATGAGGGGCAAAAAATAAACTCTTGTATCGCAGGAAGGTAGAGATGGGCCACGAGGCACAAATGAAAAGAGGAGGGAGTCTGCCCTCAAAGCACAACGTCAGCCCTGCAATTAACCATGCACATGCCAACGTGAGAGCAACTCAGGAGTTTCCTGACATGGAAGACAAAGCGATGAAGGGCATGCAAATGCTTTCTGCAGTTGCATGAACACAAATGAGGAACATATAAAAAGTCACTTTCCAGCTCTCTACAAAACCCCTTCCGCTCCCAGCTGAGCCAACGTGAATACTAATTTTCAGTCTGGAGGGCTACTGTCAACCCAGCCAGTAATTCACACTCTCTCAGCTGAGACAGACTGTCCTCTTCCACCATTTCTGTCCTCTCAGCCAAGACTGAGGGCACTGTCCTCTGCCAGGCAGGTGTCTGTGCCCACCTTTTCTGCAAGGTTGGAGGCACATACCTGCAGGATGTTTCCCTGCAGTACAGTGAAGAAGGAAACAGCCAGTTGCTCTCATTGAGATACAACGAGTGCAAGAGGTCTAGGCTTAAGAAAACAACAGATACAGAAATGTCATCTACTTTTTCCCCTCAAAGCCACACAGTGCCAGCTCTCTCCCTGTTCAAGGAGCTGCTTGAGCTGCAATATGGGAACACCTCATTACACAGCAATGGCACAGCACAGCAATGGCAGCACAGATCCTTAGAACAGATCTGGAAGGGGTTTTGGGGCTTAATCCTGCCCATGCTCTTCTGGTGGGTTACAAGGACATCAGCTACATCTCACTGCTAAAGACTGCATAGCTCTTCCTTGCCTCTACTCCAAGGATATGCTAAAGAAAAGATGACCATGTAAAGAACAAGCATTATGTGTAATAATGCAAACCTGTATGTTTACTTACAAACCAATCATGAGGTATGCACACACAAACTCCACCCTGTGCTAAAGAAATTCTGACTTCTGTCCAGCTAAAATTACTCTCCCTCCGAAAGAAATAAGAAAGCAAAAAAACCAGAAAAAAAGACCAAAGCTCAGCTGAGCAGCCCTGCCCCATCCCAGCACTCAGCAAAGGCTGCCCACAGCTCCAGAGACGGGGGGGCAAAGGCAATGGCAGGGCTGGCAGCAGTGTGGAAGTATAGAGGGGTCTTTCCACTTCAGGAGAAACTCCCTTTTAATCCTACACAGCCCTCATCAAGGTCCAGGTTTTGTTGCTGTGTTTCATTTTTCAAATATTTCAGTGATTTCAAAAATACAGCAACTTAGTTTTCCTCAATTAAAGGAAGAAACAGCCAAAATACACCCACAACTTGAGAATCTCTATTTGTGTTATTTCACAGACATCATAAGATCACTACAAAAAGCTATTGCTTGGTACTCACAGAGCGTGATGTGGTCAGCAGTGGCTTTGTTTTCACAAAAGCCAACTGAAGCTATTATTTCTGAAATAATTTTCCTCTTTAGAAAAAAATTGTTTTGTTGTAAGACCAAAGAATGAAAATATGCACCACAGCTTGCAATGAATCACACCTCAGTAATGCATGCAAGTCAAACATTAAAACAGTTAAAGCTTCTATATTAAACTTATACTCAATAAAAATTAACTTTACCAGCAACCCCCCACCCTTTCCTTGCTGTGGACCTGTAAGCTCACATAAAAGGAACTTCAAAAACTGTCTCTGCTTTTGTCAGGACATTTTTCCTCCACGCCTTACACACAAGACACACCTGAAAGCTGTTTGACAAGTTATTCTAATCTCTCCAAGCACATCCCCAAAACATTTTGAAGAGCAAAGGCCCAGTTGCTTGAATGAGACAATCCCATATGGCAGAACTCAGTATTTACACCTAAAATGTTTTGAAATTTTTCATAAACTAATGCCAAATTACATTTAAGATATTTGGAGGGGAAGGGGGCTTAAGAGCAAAAAAATCCCAAGCCCGCTTAAGTCCTAAGTTTAATTCTCTGAAGCAGCCTGATGTACTCACACAGCAGCATGGCAACCAATTCTAAAGCAAGAGCATCAGGTAACTCTGGGAAGGACCTCAAACAGCACAGATTAATTTATCAGAAACCAGAAGAAAGCCTGGAACCTCCCTGCAGCATCTCCCCTTCCCAAAACTCTGCACACCCTAAACAAGAGCTCACTAATTTCCTGCCTCCATGATTATAAACTACACTTGAACGTGTTTCTTCTCCATTTTTAAGGTAAAACAGAATTGTGTAAACAGAAGCAAGTTTCAGAAACATTACCTACAAGCTGATGTCAGTCCATAAAGCCTTGAGTCTTTCATACATGGAGCCATTGGTTGTCACCACTTCTCTAATCCCCTTATTAAAGCTGGAAACTGCAATATTGCAGTTGGAGCAGTACAGCTGGCTGGAGTTCTGTGTCATCAGCACTTTTTTGGTATGAAAGTATCAAGCAGATATATAGATATAGATAGATACATACATACACACACACACATATATGTGTGTCTGTATATATGGACACATACATCATATATATCCCATATATCCTCTATCTTTTCTCAGACAGAAAAGGCTAAGAGCAACTTGTGAATCTTGACCACATAAAAGAAAAATATTTCATCTGAAATCTAAGAGGAGACCAAAGTCTCACAAGATCCCTCCCGCAAAGTGCTGCTGTCACCACTATTCTCAAGGGCCACCTCAGGAGTCCATTTGTGCTGCAGACAAAGGCCCACAGGTCACCCAGCATCCCAGAAATGCCATGTCACCACCAGTGGAGGCTGCACCCAGGGGCCAGTGGGGTCTGCAGCCCAGCCCAAGGCAGCTGTGCAGCCAGTCACGAGCCCTGGCACAATTCCCAAACCCCCCCGTCCCTGGAGCTGGGCTGGGTCACAGCACCCCCTCACTGAGTCTCACAGGCCACTGCTCCCACTGCCCACAGGGGCAAGCGGCACCTCGGGGTCACCTGGGCACCAGGGAGGTTTATCAAGAGAAGCTGGTCATCAGAAGAGGTGTAAAATGGGTTTAATGTGAGAACAAGGGCAGTGTGTTTTGTGCTGCTGACACCTGGATTCCCACCTCTGTGGCCCCTACCAGAAGCATCCTTTTGAAGGGACGTGGCCTTATTTTCAGAGTTTGCAAAAGAACTTGCACATTAACCTTCTTGATGGTTCTTTTCTCCTACACCTCTCCTACTGCTTCCATTTTTTCATTAACCAGTTGGTGAAGGAAACCTAATGAGGCCATGCAGTGCTTGAGAAAACAGCAGTGCTTCTGTGAAGCTGAATAATCTTATTTCTGTCTTATAATGTAAGATTCCTTAGACATCAATTTCCTATGTTAATAGTACAGATATGAGAATTGCTGATCAACAATAAAAACCAGATTAACACTTCATACCAGATCCCATATGAATGGATTTAACTCAGCACTGACTGAACGGTAAAAGAAGCTGACAGACAAAGGGACGAAGAAACTCTTCTAGAAGATAAACAAATTATGAGATGTGAACTAGCAGAGACAAGAGGTACATTCTCACAGAGTAACCCAGCATTCCCCTGAAGTTCTCAAACAAAAATGCCACCAAGTAAAGTTTGGTAGCCAGATCAGACAGAACTTTCGCTTGCAGTGTAAACACACAGCTGTTCCTGGACTGTCACAAGCTCTTCTAAGAAAATCTACACAGTCTAAAAAAAATAAACAATCTGATAACTGATCATGACAACAAACAAGCAGGAAAAAAACCTCTGCAAAAAACCTTTCGAGGCAGCCCAGAAATATACTACTCCAAGTAGTTTTCATTGCATTGCACCCTACACTGGGCTTTTCTATCCAAACTTAGCTCTATTAATAGATTTTGCACAAAAGCTTCAGCCTTTATTCAAAATTGAGTTCTACTGCTTCAGACTATTGACAACAATAGAAATTGAACTTCTTATCAATGTTTAATATGGAAAATGAGTCTAGACAGCATCCAAACATTTTCAAAGTTCATCTCATGAAATATATAAGCAAAGTTTGGAAAATTGAAGTGACGTCCTCTTCATTACACAATTCCATTTCAATTCATCAGTTTAAGATGGGATCAGATTATAAAACTACAAGCAGCTATCTGAATTTTGCTGAGGAACAATCAGAGGAAAAAAATCACAAGGCAGAAGAGAAACTAAGGGGCAAATATTTAAAATAGGATGGCAGCATTGGTGAAAGACGTCTTATTTAAAATTAAGGAATACACTGAGAAAGCACTCTGCAAGTTTTTTATGCAAAAATCACATAGTTTTATAAAATTTAGGGGCAGAGATATAAATCAGCTGTAATTCATTAGATGCAAAGCCAGTGTGTTCCACTTGAAAATGTATGAGATGAGAATATATGGAATTTACACTTCATTTCCTCCATCTGAAATATCAAGGCCATACAAGTCAGGACACTTCGAAACATTTCTGAGAACACAGCAGACATACCCTAATTCTCTCAAAGAAATCCATCCTAAATAATACCTGTTTTTACAGGAAAGGCTTTTACTGACATAATTCTGCAATTGACTCCTAAAAGGATAAAAGCTTTGCTTACAGAAGATACTAGTTTAAGATAATTAAATTATTAAAATCTCCATGTCACAGACTAAGACAGCTTAATGCTTTCTGGAGAACACTGCTGAAGTTCTCCATTTCCTGAACTTCAGGTTAGGGGGAAATCAGAATTAATCTGATTTATGCAGATCAAAAGCAGCAGAGCAGCCCTAGACTTTCTGTGCACACAGCCACACAATATTCCTGTTGTTCAGGAAAGCACTAAACCCAGCACAACCTCAGGACACAATGTGTCATCCAAAAGCATTTTGTTCAGCAGCCAGGCTGGGGCAGGAGCACAGCAGTGAGTTCCACACGGAGCCCTCCCCATGGCAGGCAGGCCAGGGAGGGCTCATTTGCCCAAATACTTTCTTCACAAATTAGTGAAAACTTTTCTTTTTCTCCAAATTTTACCAAATGCACAGATACTATCCCACACCATTGTCCTATTTCTTGGAATTCTTATTTTAATGGCATAGCTTTAGACCTTCCTAGAGGCAAGCAGAGTTACTTGAGAAAAGCCAAATTTCTTAATTTGCACCTGGCAGACACCAAGTCTACAAATACAAATCAAAACCCAACCCACTTGCTGCATCCCTCACATGTGAGTGTTGGTGCCTGGGTGACCCAAACGAGGGTCTGACAGAGACATCCTGATTTGGCAAGGTCTTCAACTACCTGCTGACCACCCAGCACATATTCCACATACTTTCTTCAGCCAACAACAGACTAATGATGCTCAAAATCAGCTAACTAATATATGTTGAACCTATAATTTTACTGACTTTCCACAAGCAAAAAAGAGCAAAATTTGGTAAAAAAAAAAAACAAACAAACAACACACCCTGTTGCATGACCCACTTTTCACTGGGTAAACTATTTAAACACAGCAATTGGTAACAATATCCCAGAATTGTTCATTCAAAACATGATTTTGCTACTATTAATGCTCAGCAATTTCACCAGCTAAAAACCTCTCCCATGCTTTCAGATAATTTCTACTCACTTAGCAGAAATGCCTTATCTCTTGCAACAGTGGCTTTTTTTCCTGTTGGAATAAACAGCAGGGTTGTTTCTAGGAAGGCTGTACGTGCACTCCCTAATGTCATCTCTGCTGCTGATACTATTCCTAGAATTAGTAAACTTGACTGCAGTTTTGGCAGAGGTCTAATACCAACTCAAATTGCACTGGACAGCTTGACAAGAAGTTGTTGGAGATTTTTTTGAGTTTGTTTGTTTGTTTGTTTGGAGGTTTTAAACTAAATTTCTATTACAATATAACACAACAACACTAAAAATGTACTCTTCTCCACCTCAAAATACATAGTTCAAGACTTCAGATTTTCATGTTGCAGAAGAATCAAAAAAAAGTTTTGCTTTTGAAAAAGTATTCTCTCAGCAAGTGTGTGAGTTACTGCACCTGACCTGAACCACAGAAAATATGGGTAAATTTTAGCCAAAAAAAACAAAGTTGTTTGTGTGGCTTCTGAGAATACCACCTGCTGCAATTCCCTCTGCTCCCATGACAAAGGTCAGGAGCCCTCAGTGCCAATAGAGAGGAATATTTCCTGTCTGTGCTCTTGCTGCAAAGTGGGCATTATGAACTGTCTGGAAACAAATAGGAGAGAAAGCAGCCACAGCAAACACCTCTGTACATACAGCCCTGCTTCCTGCATCCAGAAAGGATCTGGAATACTTGGGAAGTTTCAGTAGTGAGAGAAAACTCCTGCAAGGTGTGACACAACTTCCCAGTGTGGAACAGACTGGTAACAAGAACCCTTCAGCCTTCAGCAGAGAACATAACAGGAAATTTTAAAAGCCCAGATTACAGCACAGGTCCACGCTGCATGTGGTATAACACACTGGACAAGCCTAAGGCAGACGAGGGCACAGCATCTACACAATCCTAAGTGGCCTGGAGAAAAAAGATAAGATTTGTTATCTCTTCCACTACACAAACCAGGGGCTGCCAAACTAAGCTGCTACAGAGCAGGGTCCAAAATGCACAGAGGTCTGTATGCAGCATGTCCTGATGAATCGTGGGCTGCTGTGAATACAAGGAGTTTACACAGGATCAGAGAGAGATTGGAAAAGTACTTGGATTAAAGAATTATAAAACAGACAAACTACACTGGGCTCAAGAAATCCCCCAAGCTGAAAAAAAAAAAAAATAAAATCAGAGGCTTGGGTGTGTGTTTGTGGGAGGTATTATACACACCTGCCCGGCTCTTCCTCTGCTGGGTAGTGTCTGCTTGCAGGCACAGGTCTGGGGCTTGAGTGAGCCAAACTGTTCTTAAGAACACTACCAAAGAACGGGCAGGGTCACTCATGACTAATGAAACAGCTCCCCACCTTTCAAACCACCTTTCCCAAAATTTCCTTTCTACATGAAGTTTCACCTGTTGTAATTCATCCCTTCCCTCTTCTCAACCACTTTAGACCTCAACACCTGCAAGCATTCAATACTACCTTTTTCTTTCACCTCTAGTGCCATAAATGGTTGTCAAAGGCAAAAAGTTACTACACAGCCAAATACCTACACAGTTACACACCTGTGCAGGCTCATGTGTGCCTGCATAGAAAAATAAATATATCTTTCCTATCAGTCACTCTCTGCTATCACACATATCAGTGGCATGCACCAATTTTTTACATTTCCTAATTATTACATTATTGACTCTCCATTAATATTAGGACACCCCAAAACCTGGCTCATACAGGAGAGGAAAAGAAAGCTTCAGATTTGACTGCCTGTGTGAAGCAACATCTTCTCAAACCTCAGGACATGCCCAAGAGCCAAGGACTGCACTTTCAACTTCCAGGAGCAGTTTGGGAGCTCACAAGGACAGAGTTTAACTGACTCTAAACACAGACAACGTTTAATCAACAGTGTCCAACTCTTGTTTAGGGTCTACCTTGTGGAACATGTCAACATTAATATTTCAATCACTCATACCCTCAACAGTGAATCAAGCCTCGATGCTGCCATCGCCTCCAGATTTACCCAAAACCACTGCAGCATTGGTTCAACCTGATCTACAGACACAGAAATAAAGCCACTTTCTCCTGTGAAAATGCCTGTGCTGCACTCCAGCCTCCACAGGTGTCCTTCCTGCAGCTGACAGCACTCAGCAGGTCCCATGCAGACCTCCCCACCTAGACATGGGCTCCAAATGCTCTGGGGCATTGGTTACAAATCCTAAAGGTGACTATCTTCTAAGCCCCACTGTGCCTTCTCTCCAGTGCTAGAAGACTGCCCAAAACTCAGAGATGCCACCTAAAAAAAAGCCCCAAGAACAAGCCAGTAGTAATGGCAAGGCAGTTCCACCAGCTTGGCTGCTTCTGGAGCAAAGTCTCACCAAGAACAGAGGCCCCAGTGCACACCACATTAACTGCCAAGGGATGCTGCACTCAGTGATCCTGTGTTTTGGTATGCATACCTCCTCACACCAAATCTACCAGCCACATGTCTGCAGGAAAATTAACTTACAGAAAGGAAAAATAAATAAAAACAGGAGAAAAATAAAGAAATCACATTCCACATCTAAAAGGGAGAAGTAAACACTGGGGCATGTTCCTAACTCAGAGATACATGTTGGCCCACATTCCTCTTACCAAGATTAATATCCTGGCCAGTGTTCTGATATTCACCTCATCCTTTTCAAGTCATTTAAACCATTACAACACTACCTTCCCTTGCTCCCTGCCATGTGCATACCCTTCCAAGTGCCTACACCAGCTTCCTCTCCTACCACTCTCAGCAGCCTTTTATCTCTTCCAGGCTCTTATCTGGACTCTGCCAATGGCAGCAGCCTTGATCTCTATCTTACTCTCCACCCCAGCACATTAGGTTTCATCCATCTCTTTAGTTTCATCTTTAAATTGTAAGCTCCTTAGGAGAGGGACCAACACATTTACATTTGTGGCACCATATGGGGACCTCCATCCTGTCTACCTGTTCAGGTTCCACACTAAGTGGAGAGCCTGTCTGGAGAGATCCTGTCTGGAGCTACATGCTTTCATTAACAGACTGTTGCAATAACCTCAAGATCAAATCTGTTCATTTTTTCAGCTCATTTCTAACTGATTTCCTGTTCACCACAATCTGCAATTTGAATACATCTTGTTCTACGAACACTTAAACAGAAATCCCACCCACCCTAAAAAAACATCACACAGTGAAATATGGACAAAAAAGGCCTCCCAAAGCATTTCAGACAAAATTTCAAACAAAAAACAAATGTTGTTACAGAGCAATGACTACTGGAAAAGCAAAGAGCTTACAAATTGTTCTAACAGATCAACTTAAGATTCCAAATAATTCCATAGAGGAAACAGAAATGCCAGTGCCTGTCAATAGGCTGAACAGGGGTTTCATACAAATGACCTATCCCACAGCTCACAAGAAAAGCTCTGCTTGGGCTAGTATGCAATCAGGACTTATTTATCAATGATACAACATCTGCTTCACTGTCACTAAGAACTTCCCAAACTCCTGCTAGCCTAAGAGATCTGGGTAACAAGAAGCACTAGTTGCACTAGTTCCCAAAAAATAATTCAGGTTCAGGCTATCCAGCAGGAAAAAAAAAGTTACATGGCTGATTCATCTGGTCAGCAAGAACCTAAACAATAAAGCAAACTGGGTCAGCATGAGCACAGGAACAGAATCACACTATTCCCTGTGGAAGGAGAGTATCCCTCAACAGTGCCTCAATAAATTCAGAAACCAATTTTAATAGGTTTTTTTGCAGCTCTTTTATATTACTTCCTACAATTTTCAGAAGAAAAAAAAATTTATATTCTCAGTCTTTCTGCAAAATTCTGTTCTACTAAAAAGGGAACCTTCCTCCAAGTCAGCAGCATATTTATCAGCCTTTCATACCCTAGCAAAAAGGAAGTACTATTCTTATCTATTTATGCCCTAAATAATAATTCAGTTTGGTATTTATAGAAGTTCATAACATACATTATGCTTTGCAGTGAATACAACCCTACTTACCTTTAGTAGTAATTTATTAAAGTTTTCAGTTTTTTTTGAGTCACATTAAGTTGTATCTTTACCTTGGAATTACAGCCAAATCTTAACTATAGTAATTTCAGTATAAGCCACTTTTTCAAAAACCCTCTCTTCTTGGAAGAATAAAAAAGATTAGACCTCACACTTTACTCATGAGTCACTGGCACACAAAACACATGTATACACACAGGTGCAGTCTCAATGGTTTGCATCCAACCATAGATCTAAATCAACAGAAAAATAATGTCTGGAAATAGGCAACCTCTGGCCCTTAAGATACAGCTCATGACTTGAAGAGGGCAGAAAATTCTTGCTAAGTCTACTAACACTGTTCCTCCTGAGGTAATGCTACACCTGAAGCAAAATCTCCACAAATCCAAACACTTCTATATCTTCAAGATCATTTAGATAAGATACTCAGGAACACCTCTGAAATGCCTTTGATGAGTCAGGCTCATTTACCTTTGTCTTCCCACTGCCCTCAAGTATGTCAGAAATCCCTTCCTGATCACAGCTCTGCCTCTCAAGTAAATCATAACCCATCCCTAAGCTTGAGTGACCTTCACAGAGTTGCAGGGCTTGATTAAAACTGGAACACACTTCTCCATTTTTCTCTTGTCACTGCCTAAACCTGCAAGACAACAGTGCAACTTGTGCAACTTGTATTCTCATAGGATTGTTGAGAATATTTAGAATGTAAAACTGAAAAAAATTAAAGAGCAAATTTTCAGGGTGGACCATCAAACAGTTCTCCAGCCAAGTCCTGCACACCATTTAAGGCTGTGTCATAAGACAACAGGCCATTTTTAAGAGAAAACAGCAGTAATAGTAAATCCCCAGGCTCCAGAGAGTTAGCCTCTCTCACACCTGCCTTCCAGTTTTACCATTCCATTTTCCTTAGAGCTGAAGAATGCCACATTTGATCACAACAGTACCTAAAATAGAACTCTGGAGTTTGTTTCCTTCTTCAGCTCAGAAAAACAAACTTGTTAGCGCAATCAACAGAATTCAGCATGGTTTTGGGAGCACCCACAGACCCACAAACAGAGCACACACACAGACCAAGGTACAACACAGTACTATAAGCTCTTTTCAGTACCACCCAAAACCTCAAGGTATAAATCCTCCCCCGAGCAATCAAAATGACGAAAATGTATTAAAGATCCTTTCATAAAAAAAAGACCATATGCAGAGAAAAGCAAACCCAAACTCTACCTACTGCTAACATACCACTGGACATACAAAAACCCCAAAGAAATACCTAGTGACAAACCACCCCAGTAATCACATGCTGGAATACAGCCTCTGGAAAGACCAAACAGCACAGCCCACTCTCTGCAACTCCAACCTGCTGCCCCAGCAACAGGGGAACAAGGGGCCCTCAGACATCAAGGGAGGAGGGGAAAGTGTGAAACTGTAGAGGGAAGAGTAGAAGGGTAATAATGCATTTAAGATTTCAACAAAAGACTTTAAAATATGAAACAAAACAAACCCAAAAACAACCACAAAAAGCACGCTGAACCTATGGCGGATTACTCCCAGACCTCCCTGCATCCTGCAGCCAATGCTTTCACCTACTAGACAGCTACAAGGGAAAGGTTTTAGACTTCCAAAAGGACAAAACTTCCAAAACGTCACCATCAGCTGCAACTATGGACTTGAAGTCTGGAAAGCTGAAGTATTTCCAGAAGTATTTCAATACTGATTCCAAGTAAGCATTCTCTTTCAATGGCAGGGGAACATTCCTGTCTCAGACTTTCTCACCAAAGTACAAGTAAAACTGAACTGATTCTTGGTCAAATAAGCCATAATTAACTCACTCCCATGCCACACGGCAAAAATCTGTTCTGCCTTCAGCAGCTCACATACTACTCAAGAAGAAATTACCCTGGGTATTTTTAAGCATAGCTGCAAGTTACCCAATATTATTAAAGTGGCATCTATTACAGCAAGATTAAAATGGTTTGAGTTGTTTGGGTATTTTTAAGAATTATTATCCCAGCACTACTTCAAAGATGTAGGATACACAGCAGCATTTGGATGTGCTGCAGTAGAGTTCTTCAAATTATTTTTAAATGGGCCCCTGCCTTAAGTATTCCGCCAATACAGAAGAGCCTCAGTTTGAAACAAACTTTAAAACCACTACTTAGAAACCCAAAAGGAGTGGTTATTTGCTTCATATCCCATAAAGTGTAATTTACTATATTAGTAATAGCTAAAACTTTCAGCTTCTGAATTTCTTAAAGTATATATTGTCCCATATATTCTTCAAGATTTTGCATTTGAAATATGCAAGTTACCAGAAAGGATTTGGACAATTTGAAACATAAGTTTTGCTTTACAGCTGTTGTTGTTTTCTTTCCTCTCAGCTTCCCAAAGTATACACAGCATTCTCACCCAGTCTGGAACAGGAGAGATTAAAAAGGTGAGGACCAATTATGTTATAATCCTGCACTTCATAGAACATCTTAAATAATAGCATAGCATAGTGTTAGAATACCAGATAAGTATCACAGAGTAGCAGATAAGATTGAAGAGTGGGTGTAAAATAGCTGACTGATATTAAGCTCAACATTACATTTACTCTAAACAGCTGGTTTTTGAGTCCAGGGTATCTTTGAAGGTAAAATATTTCTAATTAAGACTGAAGAAACTTGTATTATACAGGACTCATTATGCATTTTATTACTGCCCATTCTCATTATCCTGCTTAGTTTCTACAAGGTCCAATAACAAGGTATACATTAGCTAAGCCCTGTTTGAAGTAGCTTTAGTGTTCTGTACTCCTAGCACAAAATGTCATGACTCAGATTCATGTAATCAAAACTGCAAACCACTTGCTTCAATATTGTGTAACAATTTCATGATGAAATTGTTTTGCTAATGACCTCCTTAAACTGCAAGCATTGAAAATCAGTATCTTATATTATTATTATCATTATCAACATAAAGCCTGAGCTCAGCTTTGCCTAAATCCCTAAAAAAAGTTTAATAACAAGTCAGACCTAGTTAGCATTCCATGTTTGTGCTCTCCCCCTCCTCCATACATGTCATGAATGGAGAAGCAGAAAACAAAAAGTTTGATTCACATCAGTGAACCTGAACCAAAAGTAGTTTGGGAATTACAATGAGGGAGCAGTGATGCATTGGAAATCACTCCACCACCCTCGGCAGTTTGGAGAACACAGCTGAGTCACAGAACACAATACGCCACTTAAGCAAACAAAAACAAAAAGCAAACAATCCAAAGCTGGGAAGTGTTTTCCTTCCAATGAAACTGCGGTTCCAGGAGAAGAGATGAAGTTCTCTACCTGACAATTTAATACAGATGGGATAGCTCCTTTCTAGGAAGTTAAGGGTAAATACATCTGCTAAATATTTTCCTTAAGAATGGATTTAGGCACAGAGCACTTTTTCAGGCAGAGAAAAAGTGAGATGCAGTAAAGACAGCACGCAGTTCTGCTAAGTCTCCAAAAGTATTAAAAACATAAATTACCTAAAGGTACACTACACCTCTTCAGGAGACAAGAGCTTTAAGACTGAAGCTTTATTTTCACTACTTATTGGAATGTGAAAATGTTTTTCAGGATTACAGAAAACTTTTTAAAATATTAAAATAAAAGCTTTATTACCATAGAAACCAGTAAGCTGTTTAAAGAATACAGACTCCTAAAATTGTGCTTGCTATAGCTCAGAGACATGATTTCATATATGAAAATAAACAGCTATGCTTATAATCATGAGTTTTAAGTCATTCCTGAGAAACAGACATACACCACCAATTTACAGTACTAAATTCAAGTCTGGCAAGGTGCTTTTAGCCTGGACTATTCCAAAATCTGTTCACCCCTTCATGAGCCCCTTCAAGTGATAAGTGTCTACACCCCATCTACCCTCCTGCTATATACCTGAAAAATTTTACACTGCCTCCAAAAAAACCGGTAGGCCTTGTATAATTTTGTGGTTTTCATCAGGACTATAAAGATGCTTGATTTCCTGGCAAAGCCCATGTTTTTTTGCACAGAGCTGTTTTTGCCTCCTTTTAATGCATTTCATTTCCAGAAAACTTCAATTTCCAACAAAAGCCAGCAGATGTTATGCCTCTCACTCCCCTGCAACTTGTAATTGGGAAGGAAAAAACCCCAGGCACAGGGCTGTAGATACTTTGCTGCAGCAACAGTAAGCAAAATGCTTATAATAAAGACAATTTCTCTTGTAAACACAAGTATCTCTTGTAAAGTATTCTTCAATGTAATATTTACAATATAGCTGAAAAGAAAATATCTTTGTTCTTTTTTTCATCCTAATTATGTAAAAAAAACTACTTTATAACACAGATTTTAGTCATATAAGGGGAATAAGATCAAGTTTAAAATTCTGCTGGTTTTGGAGGTGCTTTAAAAAAACATTAAAAAAAACAAACACAAATTAGCTGCAGCAATCAGTGTGCCTCTGACTGCAGATTTAGCAGACAAATCTTTGAAGTGCTGAAAGACTGCCTTTGGAAGAAAGCACTTCTTGGACTGGCAACTTTCAACGTCTTCTAAATTTGATTCCAACCAACAAAACAAAGCAGAGGAAAAAAAACCACTAAGGCAAACCACACATTTCTGAGCAGCCCCAAGCAGTGCTGCCAGACTCTGAATGGCATGCGAGCTGAGTCAGGCTTATACTTTCCACTAATAAAAGCTACACAATTTTAATCTCCTGCAATACCTTCTACCTTTAGAAACTTAATTTTAAAGCAAAACAAGGAGAAAAAAATCCTTCCAGTGTTCAAGACTGTAATTACAAAGTCTTGAAAATATAAAAGCCAGTAGCAGCCTGCCCCCTTACTGCTTTATCTGTGGACAGAGTAGACAAGTATCAATGTCCAACCATGATTAAATATTTCCTCTTGGTATCCAACCATCACTGACTATACGTACATTTGCAAAGAGAGGAAAACATTATTTCCAACAAAAATGGTTTTCCACCAGGAGAGTGAATTACTGTAAGGAGTTCAGTGGGTCACTGGCACCAAAGCAATGACTATTCCTCCTGAGTTCCAGCACAGCACTCATACACACGGCCACTCAGCCGGGGGACATGCACTGACACCACAGTTACAGGCTTTGCTCCCACCATGAGAGCTTATCACATCAACAGGACTGTCCCCCTCCTCTTCCCCATACTCTTTCTCCCCACCTGCAACACCTTTATTTTTATGCACACTTCAAAGCGCTTTACCTTACTGCTGGGTCAGACCGCTGACAACTTGAAAGGCAGCAGCCTCCCCCACCAAGTCTCAGACCTGGAAGACACTGCTCAGAGCCTGCTCTTCCTCAACCACAGGCATTGCTCACCTGCTACACAAAAGGCAGATCCCAGGGAAAGGTGACAGCTCAGCTGAGCCCTAAGTGGTGAATGTGAAAGCCATGAGCTGCCTGAGCCCCCCTCCACACTGGTCAGCCAAGTCCTCAGGCTTCCCCAGAGGACACAAAGATGCTGTGGAGACCAAAACCCAAAGGGAGCCACCAGTCCTTCAAGGGAAAAAAACCTGAGTTCTGTTTACATAAGATTCAGCTAAATAAATCTGAGCAGATTTGCACATAAAAAAAACTCTATAATATGTATTTCAACTACATTAAGAAGAAACAAGAAATATATTTAAGCCTCAAATTTTGAGGTCTAAACCAAATTTAGCCATTTTGAGCTTTTAAATAACAAAAAATTCCGTTCAGGGGAAAAAAAAAAAAAAAAAGAAGAGTCATCTAGTTCTAAGAAGGGGAAAATAGCAAAACAGAAGTGAAGGAAAGAGCCACCATAACCTCAGGACAAGAACTGACAACACGAAATACCATTAATGCTTATGCTAGCAAAATTAATTAAAGAAAAAAAAAGGCAGAGGACAGTTTGATAACACCTCTGACTGCCTAGAAGAGGCACATAAATGCTTTAGGCCAAGGACCACATCCCCTTTCACTGCTGTTCAGCGGTTCAGATGCTGCACTACAACAAAACTGGTTGTACTAGAATAACACAGGAGATTATAAAAAGCATTTACCCCACTCTGAAGACAGCACTAAGCAGACAATCTAATTCCTATGTTTAAGCAAGCATGAAAGGGAAGTGCTTTTAAAGTTACAAACCTTTTCTTGCGTTACACTTCAGCCCATCTGATCTGCTGAAATCTATGCTTACATAAGCTCCACTGTCCAAACCTGAAGTACCATTTTGGAGATGGCAAGCTGGCGCAGTAGTACTCGCCTCACAGCTTAGAGGGTCATCACGTAAATTCAGAGCAATGTAGTTTAAGCCATTCTGAAATCCAGTTGAGGTATCCCTGGACATTTTGTTTTCCTGACCATCAGAAATGTTTTCATCCGGTTTCAACCAAACATTGTCGAATGAGGCAGAACTGTGTCTTTTGCTACTGTCAGTAAAGAAAGAGGATGAGGTGGTCACAGTCCCAGCAGAAGAGAACGTTTCAGAACTGTGTCTCCTCCTGCCTTGAGGGTCAGCTCGAATCACTTTCGGTCCTATAGGAGGGTCAGAGCTAGGGACAGAGAAGCTACTGCTACCAGCATATCGATCAACAATGCAGAGTCTATTAACGATGGAAGAAGGACTATCCATCTTTACAGCACTGTCAGATTCAGTGGCAAAGGGCCTTGGTGGTGTTGCTGCCATGTTGAACGTCATCTCAGTGTAGTCATCAGTCCTGTTACTTGCTGTGCTAACACATGCAGCACCAAATGAAAGCCTGGCATAGTCAGGGTTTGGTTGGTTTCTAGGAATACTGGAACTTGCATAAATTGAAATATCTGTTAGAGAGTTCGACAGTTCCTTCGCTGCTTTCGGTGACTGCACATCCAAGTCAACACTCATGTAATCAGAGAGTGGCGACTGTCTGTGGTCACTACTTGAGCCTAGAGATGATGGAGATCCTTCTGCAGATAAGGAATACGGCGTGTTACTCGCCTTCTCATTAAAATCAATATTGATGTATTCACCAGGACTCGCTGGCTCAGGCGGAACTGTACGATCATACATCCTGGGGATGGTGTTACTCCCTCTCGTACCGAGGGGCAGTCGTGTGGGCCTGGCAGCCCTGCTCTGCCCAAGTCCTTCATCCGAACCTTTCAACGTCGGCAATTTGGAGATGCCATTAGCCAGAGTCTCACTGCTGACCCCCTTCACATTTTCTGGCGCACCATACAAGAGTTTTCCAGGTGAAGACATTGGAACATATTCACTGTGGTCACCATTTTGTCCTGATAATGCCTTAAAGCTTCGGGGCAAAGAAAAATATGAACTAAAACCTTTGGAAACAGAAGTGGTATGAATATAATTTGAATCACTGGGGTGCTTTGGAACTGAATTGCCAGGTGACATATCCATATACTCGTTGTTTACGATCTTCTCATTACTTCCTTTAGAAGCAAATCCAGTTAAAGGACTCCGTACAGGTGAAGAGCTGCCCTTTGGAAACATCATCATATAGCCTCGGGAGTCAACCTGAGATGGAGACCAGGAATTGTTAATCTGTTTTGGAACAGACATACTTTTAGGAGTCATTGGCAAATAATCGCTGGTGCTGGATAGAGAAGATGCAACTCCTGGCATCATTGGCATGTACCCATCATCCCTGGCTTTACTCCTGCTTTGGTTACACATGGAATCAAGGTTAGTGTCACTGTACTCCAATTCATGGTTATCTTTCAATTTTGGTGTTTCAGAGTAAAGCAATCGTCCATGATTTCCTGCAGAATCTTCATCCAACAAAGCTGTAGTTTGCGTTGTCTTCTGCTGCACTGCCACAGAAGTTGGCTTTGTTAGAGAGTAAGCTCTTTTCCTGAAGCATTTTTCAGCCTCCATATAATCATCTCTTGAGCCATCATCTCCCTGTTGCTTATTCATGGACATGTACTCACTCAGACAGTTCTCCTCTCTGATAGGTGGTGTGTTTCCCAGGGAATCTGGTGTATTACTCCTCACCCTGAAGTACCTGAAATCTCCAGGGCTGGAGCCATACTCATCAGAAGAGATGAATCCCCCATCACTTGGGGAACCACAAACAGATGAGCTAGAAGGCCTGGTCAGCATGTCCGAAGCAGAACCATGGCCACTGCTGGAAGAAACACTGATGGGACTTGTGGTGGAAGGAAAATGAGAAACAGGCAGCGAAGCAGACCTGGTGTGGTAAGATGAGCTGAAAGCGGCCCTCACGTACCTTCCACTCCCTTCTTGCCGGCCCAGATTCATCCTTGCAGTATTCAGGTGTATCAGACTCCCAGTCACTGACCTAAAAGGTCTAGTCATGGTTCCCTCTCCTTCACTGGATGTTCTGAAGCGATAGGAGTTGTTGCTTTTGGTGGTAGGAGGAGTGCCTCCAGCAACGCTCTCAGTTCTCGATCTTCTCTGCAAGCCTGTCTGGCTGGGGGGTAGGTTGCCCAAGTGCCTTCTGGTGGTGATGAAGGATATGGGATTGGTACCGCTGCCACCACCAGAAGACTGGCTCTTGCTTCGGGGCCTGAACTCTGCAAAGGCCTTTAGAGCTTTCATGGTATCCAGAAAAGTCTCATGCATATTTTGGGCAACAACCGAATCATCCACTTGCATCCAGAGCTCTCCAGGCCCAATAGAGGCAGATCTGCCCACTTCAATGAAGAAGAAGTTCTCTGAGTGTCCACAGCGGCGAATGTTCATAAGCTGCAAGTGAACAGAGGGCACCTCCGAGTTCAGCTTGACAAGATGGATGGCCTTGCTGGAGAGGCACAACCTATACACTCCAGTGAGGTTTTTCGTTTGTCCCAAGCCTTTGGGCTTCACGTTGACCTGCCACACCTCCTTGAACACGGTGCCAGGCCTCAGGGTGGCCCCGTAGTGCTCATCATCCTCATCCACCTGCTGATCGGCATGGTCCTCCTGCTCCAGGAAGCCCCTCTTACTCTGATTCATGAGCTCGCTGATGGCCTGGTACCAGGCCTCCTGCTCGGCGTCGTTCTCGGCCAGCATGGCGAAGTACTCGTCCTTGGTGTACAGGGCGATGATATGCTTGTGCTTAGCGTCGGCCCGGCGGCTCACGGTGAAGCACTGGTACAGAGGGATGACCCGCTTGGGCGGGGGGCAGCACAGCGCGGCCGCCCCGCCGGCCCCCGCCGCCCGCAGGCTGCTCTTGAACTTCTTCTCGCTGTCATAGTACTCCAGCCGGGCGGGGGCCAGGTGGCTCTCGGCCCGCAGAACGAAGTAACGCTTGTGCCCGTGCTTCTGCTTCCGCAGGTACCCGCATTTCCTCACGTCCTCGCCGGCGCCGCGGCCCGCCGGGGGGGGCTGCCCGCCGCGGCCCGCAGAGGGAACGGCCCGGCCGGGCGCGGGGGCGGCCTCGGGCGCCGGGCACAGCGAGGCGCTGGGCGAGCGCCGCAGCAGCAGCAGCAGGTGGTGCGGCTGAGGGGACGGGCAGCGCCCGCCCTCGCCCGCCGCCAGCTCCCCCTCGCCCGCCACCGCGCCGAGCACGCCGGGCTCCTGCTGGGGCGCGGCTCCGCCTCCCGTGTGCCGGGCGCCCGGCTCCTCCTCGCCGCTGCCGCCACCGCCGCCGCCGCCGCCCGGGCCATTCATCCCGCTCGCCATCTTAGGGGCCACGCAGGGTCCGGTGCCGCCGGGGACGGGGCACAGGGCGGGCAGCGGGAATCCGCGCTCACCGGAGAAGCGCCCCGTGCATGGGAAGCGGGCGGTGCCTCCTGCGCCCCCAACCCGGTCCGCGCTTCCCCCGGTCGCTCCGGCCACTCGCACTCACGGGCGGCGGCGGCAGCACCGCGGCGAAAACATCACGTGACTCCGCGGAGGGCGGGGCGGCGGCGGGCGGGGCGCCCGGCGCGCGGGGCGAGGGGGCAGCGGCGAGCCGACCGGGCCGCGCGCCAGAGTGGCAGTGGCAGAGCCAATAGGAAGCGGCAGTCCTTCGGCAGCGAGCCAATCAGCGGGCGGCGCAAGGAGGAGAGGCGGGCTTTGCTGCGCCCGGTCCGGGGAGGTGGGACTACAAATGACGGACAACACAGCGGGCCAATGGGAGGCGGAGGCCACCCCGGGCTGATCGCGATCGGCAGGGGTGTTTCCTGTGCTAGGGAAAGAGGCGGGGCCGACCGTGATTGGCAGGAGTGTTGAGCGATCGGTCCGACAGCCAATCCGCGCCTCACACACACAGACGGGGGAGGCAAGGCGGGGGAGCTGTGTATTCGGCGGCGAGAGTAAGGGGGAAGGCGGGGCACTGAGAAGATGGGCAGGCCGTTTGGCTAATCAGCGCAAAGCCCCGGCTGACGAACACTACCGGCTGACGTTGCGTTCGACCGGTTCCTTCGGGGCGGGGCCCGCCCCTAGCGCGCGGAGCTGGCGGCAGCTGCCATTGGCAGGCGGGGAGGGCGCGCGGGGGGGGCGGAGCGCGCGCCGCAGAGGAAGTAAACAACTCGCCAGCGCGCGAGCGGTCGGTGCGAATGCGTGCGGCGTGAGGGGCTGCGCGTGATTACCCCCCCCAGGCCGCCATGTCCCCAGGGCTCTGCCTTACTCGCCCTCACGGACCCCACACATCTTCTCAGCCTCTAGAGCCCACTCACAGCCTCCACAGACTCTGTCATAACTCCCACAGCCACTCAAAGCTCTCAAAAACTCTCTTACAACCCTCAAAGCCCTCACAGTTTCTCTCATAGCCTCCTCAGCATCCTCAACCCTCACAGCCCCCTCATCCCCCGCTTCCTGCGCTGGCATGGCAGCGCGGTGTTGGTGACGTGCAGTGGGTTGTTTATTTTCGAATCGTTGCTGTGTCACCCTTGTCCCGAGTTCGGGATTGCCCGCCGCCAGTCGCAGTGGGGTGACAATCCGCGTTACTCTTGTGACCGCTGTAAGCAATCCTTTGCCTGTGGGATCCGAGTAGGCCACTGACATAATTCTAGGGTTTAGGTCAAGATACGAAGAGTGAAGAGCAAATTTATTCTGTTTCACGGTTAATGGCCATTTCTGTGACGTAAAAATCTCCACTCCCTCTAGATAATTGCATTGATAAAACACAGCGCTGGATGTTATTACATGTACGGCTGCCCCACCATTTCCGAGGCAATGTTGGAGGGCAGGGAGCCACTTGTAGTCCTCTACCCACTTCCCCAACCCTTTCTTCCTCTGGTAATTAATTCCTCCTGTTGCCCGCTCGCTGATGTCCTCACAGAGGACACTGTCGAAGCTGTGGGCAGAGCACACGGCAGGTCGGCGACAGCCAAACCCGAGCCGTGTTCCGTGCTGAGGTGCGGGCTGCTTGAACTGCAGGGCAGGGCAGGGTGTTGGCAGGATGCTGTTCCTGGTGCCTTCTCGCTCCTAATAAAAGCGTCCCTGCCAAAGGTACGTTTTATTTGAGTTACGAGACTGGTATTTGTGTACCAGTCATGTCAAGTGTAAAAATAATCCTTTTCCTGTAATACAACAGCAAAGATAATTTCCCTAGCCAGTAATTTTGACCACACGTTTCTTTACTTTCTGTCTTGATTTGCTTTCAAGGTCATTCTTGGACTCCCTCCCCTATGATTCATTATGAGATGACAACTCTCAACAATTCCTGACACCGACTTCCATCACCCACTTGTTTTGTTTTGGGATAAATAGCTCTATGTTTTCTTTCATTCTGCCTCTCAGGTGTGGGAAAAGACATTTTTTTCAAGTCCAGTAACTCAATTTGAAAGCTGACATGCCAAGCCTTGTACTTGCTGTATTGATTGTTCATGTCTCTTTTTTTTTCATAATTCTCTGTTCACTGCCTGCTCACAGTGTTGAAGCTGCACTCGTTTTGGTTTATTTTTACATCATCTAACATGGTATATTCCTGTACATGATTAGAGGTCCTAAGTGTTATGGCAGTACAGTAAATAGGTTGTAACTACAGAAATGTATTTATTCCCAAAACAAGACTTATTAACACTAGAAAACTGAGATTAAATATAGTTTTTAAAGCCATTCAGACATGTTGGCACAAAAATACACAACTAAACTCCCCATTAGTTAATGGTGTCATGAATTAACTATACAATTATATTGCATTATATTGTTAATAGCCCTTGGTAGAATTAAACTAGTTTCTGAAGATGAATTCCTTTTATTTTTCATTCTTTTCTACCTGGTCCGTCAGTTGGGTGAGGCTGAGATTTCCATAATTGTTCAGGTTTCATTCTTTTACATGAAAATTTAAAGTGGTTTTAAATGTATAGAGCAAGGTGAACTTAGTTCATTGCATGCTTAGTTGGGCTGGTTGCTGAAGGATATACATGGGAAGACGAAAGGAAAACTTTTGAAAGAAAGGGCTTAGGTTCTTTTTTTTGTTTATTTTTTTTTTAGTCATCAACCTGTTGAGAAAGCAAACTATGCATAATTAAGTCATGCAGAATTTTGGGGTGGTGGACACGTGATCAGACCCGCAGGGACCTGCAGAAACAGAATTAATAGAAATGGATTTTTCCACTGGGTTCTCTCTGGCTTAAAAGGAGTGCTTAGCATTCCTGAAAACTTAATATGTTCATGTTTTCCTATGTGACTACTAAAAAAGACGTACCAAAAGTACAAGCTAATCTATAATTTGCATACTCCTTCTCAACTTTCATTAGTAGAAAGAACAACTATTTGTTTTCTCTCTCTTTGAATAGATATTGTTTACAGTCTTTTGTGCAGTTGTGGAATCAAAATTACTGGTTTCCTCTAGTAATGATTTTTTATTTTTGTAGCTTTTATAAAACATTTAAGTATACCTGTTAGTGTATTATACCCTTCCATTACTGACATAATTGTCTGGCCATGGGATTGGATCTAATTTTACTATCTTTTTTGTCACAAATGATTGTAACTTTCACAAACTTTTGTAGGTTTCTTTCTTACTGTTTCTCTGGCTACTTGTCTGGCACATAGCTGTAGTTCACTTTGTAAAATCAGTGCCCCACTTTTTATATAGAATCAGCTTTATATTCTTCACTTTTGTTTACAGAAACCAACATAGCCTGTGTATGAAATGTTTCCTTAGCTGTGGGTGCATTCTCTCTCAGAAGCTAAGGAGAAATCAAGATCCCCTCCACACGTCTCTTGATCTTCACCAGACTTGAAGAACCTGTAGTTCTTAGAGCTGGAGGTATGTTTGCTTTGTGTTTCATGTATCTGCTCTTCCTACCCTACCAACTGTCTGCATGAAGCAGGCACTGTCAAAGGCCAAAAATTTGAAACCATTTCTTTCATTACAGTTTCCACAAGTGGCTATAATGTGTGTAATATAAAGCAATTAAGCTATTGGTAGTCATATTGTTGACCCAAATGGAGGACCAAATATGTCATCTGTGGCTGAAGTACTGAGGAACAAGGAATGGGTTCCTGCAGGGATCTCTGAAATTCCACAAGGAGTGATATTATTAATCTAGTTAAGATATAGGAAGTAAATAGTTTTGAACATGATGTTGCATGATTTATTGCTCATTTATTCTAGTTACAACAGCCTATCTTATGCCCATCCTCAGTTATATCTACAGGAGTAATTACCCATTAAAAAACAGAAAGGAAATCAGTTTTGTTGAGTAGTAAAACACAATCCTGGCTCAGTCATGCTTGTGACATGTTCATAAAAGAAAAGGAACTGGAGAAATTACCTCTGTAGAAATTTAGAATAAAAATATCCCAGAAGTATTTAGCAACCAAAGGATGTTAAGTGAAAGGTAAGATTCACAGTTTTTAATTGTATATGTTATATTTTCACTAATCATATATTTCTATACATTTGTGCAAAATAAATTAATGTAATAGTTCATCATGTGTATTTATGGCCCAAATTCTTCCCTCATTTTAACTTTACATCTCCAAAGTAGCCTGCTCTCATTAACTTAGCAGCTCTGCTCTCACAGTAAGTCATAAGGTGATTTTTACAAGAGGCAAAGTTAGCTCACAAAATCAAAGAGATCAGTGGTTTTAAATTACCAGTTAGCATGGGTCATTCTGCAGATGGGGAAATGTCCCTGTCCACTGTATGTCAATAGAATAAGAAAATGAAACTATTGTTCTATTTCTTAACCAAGATGCAGAGGAGAGTAACATGTTGTGTTTAAGGTACAGATAGGGAGTTCCAAGTTGTCACTTCAGTTTGCAGCAGGCTTGCCCTACTTCCTTGAGCAAATCTCTCCTTCTACCTTGTTTCAATCCCTTGGTCATTTAATGGAAATAAGAATTCCTCCCTTTCTCAAAGAGTGTTTTTAAAGATAAAATCTGTTCATGACAAAGAACCTCACACATTTTGGTATCAAGGGTTATATAAAATTATTGTAAAGCCAGCCAGAGGGCTTCCTTCATCCTTACATTTGTGTGGAATCCACTGTGCTCTAAGAGTCCTCTACATGTGCATTGCCCAGCACAAGCTACATGGGGTCTTATTTCTCTCATCCAGGCCTTCCTTGCTGTGCTGAAATAAGATTCTGGAACCTTCACAGCAATTGTGATGATGCTCACTTATGAAAATGTACAGATTTGAATTTAAGATTTTCAGGCACAAAGATTAAAGGCATATTAAAGAGTTCCCAATATAAGTTAGAGGGAGCTGTGGGTGCTCAGCACCTCTCTGATAATGAGGATTTGGTTGTTTATTTGTTCCATTATACTCCTTTCACCATCTCTCTAATCCTATCACATCATTGTCTACAGAAATACTCAGACGCTTGGTTTCTTTACTGTTTTGTATAATTGGGGATGGTGTCACCACGCAGTGAAAAGAGCCACAGAATGCTGTTTTTCAAAGGCATACACTCACATTTGCACAACGTTTTCTCACTGGACCATGAATGAATAGTAAGATTATTCTGCCTGTTTGTTTTCCTATTGATGGATAGTTGCTGTTTGGGATATACAGATTTATGTATGATATTATGCAACTCTGCTAGTGAAAGAAACATAAATGTACCCTTTTACTATACACAGTTTGGCCATACGTCCTAGTCATTAAGGCAGGGAAACTACTAAAGCACCCAGACTCTTATTCACTAATTTCCCAGATTGTCTTTGAAGAATAGCAGAGTGGAACAGAAATTAAAGATACTCATTTATATAACTGGAAATTAAAATGGTATCATTAATATCAGTTTTCAACTATTAATGGTATTCTGTTTTTGTAAACCAAAATAATCTTTTTTCCAGACTGAGTGCAAATGAACCTTTCCTATTACCTTCTTTGCAATACATCCTATCTACCAAAAGGTGTTTCATATCAAGTAGCCAGTATGTCTTTCATTCTTTGATTTCGAAAAATTATTAGCAGAAGTAAATGCCCTCTAGATAGTTTATAAATGAGAACTTGCAGCTTTTTGCACAAGTTTGATGAATCCTGGAATCCATCCTCATTGCTTGAGTAAGAAAAATCTGGGACTGTTCGGAGAGACTGACATGACTTGGAGAAGTGAGTCTGCTGCTAGGTGCTGATTGCCCACTGTTTGGTGGTTGTTGGTGATGGAGCCAGAATTTCAGGCAATGCCTCTGCAGGTGCCACAGGCAAAGATGAGGATCGCTGCTCTGACTGGAACTGAGCCAGTTCTGGAGATGTGACTGCCAGGGAGGGCACTGTGCTGGTCATTGCTACTGAAGACTGGCCTGATAGACTGTGTCAGCAGGGTTTATAGTACTAGTAGCAATCTGTAGCAACACCAGGCAGTAGGATTAATTTCATCTTCCCCCACCAAAAAAAGAAAGGCCTTTTTGATGCCCAAATATGGGCAGGAGGAATTTGAGATAAGGACAGAGGAAAAGGTAATGGACAAGATATGGATGAACAATGCTAGAGAGGGAAGAGCAAAATGATTGTGGAGTATTTTGGTAGTTGTAATTGTGGTGAAGGAATGAGAGGAGTATTGTCTGTAACTTTTGTTGGTGTTGATGTTATTTTGATTTTGATGCAGGGAATTCTTTTGATTGATGTAAGTGAAGTTTGTGATGAATGTGTACTTTAATGATAATTCTTAAACATATGGTACCCAGAGGTGAGGGATGGAATGTGTTTGGTTTCTGGCAGAGGCAGCCCAATGTTGGTGGCATGCAGTGGGTTGTTTATTTTGGTAGGTTTGAGTAGCTGGGCCTAGGGGCTACACAGGTGGCCTCTGTGAGCAGCTGCCAGGAGATTCCCCCATGCCCAGTACAGCCAATGCCAGCCTACGAGGTGCTAGCGCCTCAGGGATGGTGTATTTAAGACGGGGAGGGGGTGGGGAGAGGGTGGGAAAGCGTGATTATGGGTTTTCTCTGGTGGTCGTCCTTGTTTCCATCTCATGGAGGGCAGAGCTTGGTTCCACTCTTTCTGGAACTCCCTGATGCTCCTTAACCTTTATCCCTCCGCTCGCAGCACTGCCACCGGTGTGAGCGAATCCATCTTCTCGGCCCTGCTCGCTCCGCTGCTCCCGCGCTGCGCCCGCTCCCTGGTGCAGCCTCTGGCTCCTGGGCGGCGGCGTGCTCCCACGGCAGCTCTGTCCTGGGGCCACGGCCCTTCTGGAGAGTGCCGAGGACGTGGCTTTGTACCCGTGCTTGGGAGGGCGCTGGGCGGCGGCCGGGAGCGCCTCCGGACCCGCGGGGGGACGGACGCACAGACGGACGGACGGCGCGCCCCTCTTGGCGAGCTTCAGGGAATGCCCCTGGCTATGGGAATGCCATGAGCTCCAGAGAACCCGTAATTTCCGCTTCCCAAAGGTGCGGTGAAAATACCTTCATCTTTCTGTAAGCAATTATTTTACTGGTGTAGCATGGCACCACAGACGTCTTGGACAGCAGATACCAAATACCCTGCTTTACTGTTTGACGTCATTAGCAGAGAATGGTTGCCTTTTCCTTAGTATGTATGAGTCTGGTTTAATTATTGCAAAGGGAATTAGTGCTCAGTGCTTTGGCGCCCCTCACAAAGCCAGTGCTTGCCTGACACACTTGAGAACACAGGGTGAGGCAGATCTGTTCCAGGATGGGACAAAACGTGGCCATGCCCGTTTGGAGCAGCTCAGTGAGAAATTGTGACTCAGAGGCATCCTCTGAATCATATTTCCCCTGAGCTGTAGCATTGCACAAGCAAGGAGTGTGCCATCAGACCCTGCCAGATAGAGCACGTTCCTTCCTTCATGTCCAGCCAGTTCCCTGTGCTGACACAGAAGGGAGCAGAATGAAGTTTGCTTCTGACCCAAATTCCCCCCACTTGTCCACTTGCTCATGGAAGGAAATAATTTCTCTTCGAGGTTGGCTCATTAATTTAGTGCCCTTAGCACAGCTTTGAGGAAGGGTGGCACAGAATGCAAGAATGCCTTACCACTTCCATGCGGAACTCGGTGACCATCAGATGCCCAGAGTATGGTTTATCTGCTCATGTGTAGGTAGGTGAGGCATTTTGCTCGCTTGTCAGCTCTGAAACTAGTGCTTGTTCCTTGGGCACTCACTTTTCATCCTACAGGAAGCAAATCTGTCACAGTGAGAAAAGATATCAGCAATGCATAACATGACTTGCAAAGCACCAGTCACATTTGATTCCCAGCAGACTTGGCAATAATCACCAATATGATTTAAAAAATCAGAGTTCTTATGCATTTTTTAAAGCAGACGAGTGGCACTTACATGGAAACCAACAAAAATACACTTTTTGTCAGTTAAATTTAAGAATTAAGGCTAGCATAATCAAATTATCAGCCAGTCAGCTAATTAAGCTCTGCAATGACTTCTAACAGATTCAAGCAGCAGATTTTGCACATGAGCAGTGATTTATCTGTAAATAAAATTGAGATTAAAGTATTCATTTGTTAATATTAGGTCAGCTAGCAATGCAAAGGTCTGTTGTTCTTGATGTCTAAAGAGGTTAATGATTCTGGTAGCCAACTGGGAATCAAACACTGAGAAGTCCTACTTTGGGAACAACAGTAATTCTTTGTGAAGCCTGGCAGTGAATAGCCTTTTTTTATTTCTTGGTTCATGAAGAAGGAGAATCTATAATAAATAGGATAGAGTGTCTTGAAATAGGTTATTTCAGTGTTAAACATCTATGCTTTTCTAGTAAAATTTTCTGAGGACTTTACCTGAACCATTTACTTAAGGGACAAATTATGCCCCTGTCAATGCATAAGGGAATACCAATTGCTCAGTTTAGCTTGTAGGACACCTTGGGTGAGTAGTTCTCACCAACAGAGGTACAGAGATTGTTATTTTTAATAAAAACCTTTCCAAAACTATCTTAATACTCCTGAAGATAAAATGTGCAGGGTATTCATTTGTATCACTACATTTCATAGCAATGCATTTCTCATCTTCAGGCAGTGTATAAAGGAATAGTGTGCAGAAAATTTCAAAATCCTTACTAAGGTTCTGCTATTGCTTCCTGAATCATATTCTAAAGTGTTCCTGTTCCAAATCTCAATTATTTTGAATCTTGCAAAGAGAACATGGCATTGGATGCTAATCCCTTCAATAGAAAAGCATGGTATGACATAATCAAGCTGTCTTTCATACAGTTTAATAAACAAATTATGTTCCAAATAGGTTTATAGAATTCCTTACTGTTTGTATGGGTAGTTACAGAACAAAATCAAGGATATACATGGAAATGACATAAATAAGTTTAAAGAATGAATAAGTGCAACAGATAATACCCCTATGTTTATTCCTATTTGCATATTTAAAGGCCTGTTGTTAGTTTAATAATAAGTAGATGCCAGTTTTAAAATATTTCAGACTGAAAGCAGGTGGTGAATGTGTGCAAAAAGTCATATTTGATGGGGTTCCTTCACACAGTGGTTGTTCATTTGAGGAGCACTGGCCATAGTACGTTCTCCAGAAAATAAATGAAATAAAAGTAAATAACACAACATTTCTCCTGAAAATCTTTTAATGACATTATTATTTTAGACTGAATCAAGGCAGGAGCATTTGGTTGTTCTTTACTGTATTATGAATAGAAGGTGTGCTAGGGCCTTCTGAATGCTCAGTCAAACAGCAGCACAAGCCAAATGGTTTGAAGAGAAGAAAAACTAGTAATGACAGCCCTTATAGGAGAGTAACTGTACTGTTAGGAGAGGGGAACAAATGCAGGCCTTGTACAGGCGGAAATAACTCATAATGTCCTTAGAAGAACACTAATTGGCCGTAACTGACCAGTGGATTGGGTCCTCCTCCTTTCCAAAAAGTTCACCACTCTTAGCCTTCACATTGTTTTTACATTTTTCTCTTTGGACCCATGTGAAAGCATTAATAGAGGTGAGTAGTTCAGAGAAATGTCACAGTTTCTTCTGTGCTGTCTCATGTGGGTTTTTTCTCCAAAAAGCATTAGGATGGTATTGCTGCCTAGGGAGACAGTTTGGGTTAGTGCATTTATTAAGTTTAAAGTTTACATTTATAGATAAAGACAAAAAACAAAGTAAACCTTTTGATGTCTAGATTTTTTATCTCTGACATAATGAATTAAGAGCACAGCTCAACTGAGTTCAGTATACTCAGAGCTTATTAAACTCAGCCTGCTAACCCTGAAATTTCTCCTTGTAATGAAAAAATGTAAATCAATGTTCACACAGTTCTAATTTCTTTCATTGTCAAACCCAGTCATATACTGGAGAAGGTTGACCTAGTCAATCATTTGCTCAGATACAGAGACTGTTTTTCTTTCAGGAATTTGCACGGAAGTTACCTGCACCATTTGAAGCTGTACCCAGGTACTTGATGTGCAACAATTTACAGCTGACTCAGAGCAGCTCAGTGCAAAAAAACAAAGTGACTAATCTCTTTGTAGAACTGAGGCTTTGCAACGTTGCTCTGAGTCATCATGACAGCTCAAAGTACCTTGACTTAGTTCAGAAATAAATAGATTTAAACAGAGCACTCAGTTTCAAAACAAACATTACTTCTGGTCCTGTCAAAGTGACCTTGTTAACCCCATTTTACAGCAAAGGGTACTGATACACAGGGTAATTCCAAATCTCCAGAAGACTACCAAAGTGGAGCCCAAAACGTTAAGGGAAAATATGGATGAAAGAAGGAGGGCAAAAATATTTTCTTACTAATTAAGAGTGCCACACAAAGAGAGTGGGAGCAGTCATTTGCTTAATAGAATGGAACTGAAAGAATAACATAGGAATTGATGGCATTAGAATATCTAGGAAGAGGTAAGGGAGATATCAAAAAGTTTGCCTGTTCCAAACATTTTTTAGCCACTCTTAATTATTCCTTCATGTTTTAAGATCAAATAAAAAAATAAATAAACTAAACAGTAACATGAATCCTATGTTATTTGGCAGTTCTGTTTGTGTTACAAATTAATAGTCCTCTTATCTTTATGCTGCTATCTTAAGGGTAAATATTAGTACAAGTGGAGCCAGAATCTCTTCTGAAATGGATAAGTGGTTTGTGACTTTGTTTTCCAGAGCTGTTTTGCCTCAGTGTAACAGGAGTTCAGGTTTGCCAGTGGGTCTGCGTAGTAATGCCCAATATCCATGCACAAGGCACCTTCACTGGGAGCAAGTATTTAAAAACAGAAAAGAGCATTCATATACAACTTATAAATTATAGATATCTAAATTAATGTATTTAATCATTAGATAATCAGAGGTAGCACTGAGTATATTATATAGGGCTGTATATTATATAGGGCTTGAGGTAATAATTTGGTTTCTTACACATATACTACTACATCTCTGTCATTAATTTATATATAGGTATTGAAAAAGATTTTTATAGTAATAGTCTCATTTAGTGTCTCATTTCATACAGGCTGCAATTGCTGCAATAGTGGGAAAAGTACATAAATCTAACAAAACTCCAGATATGAGCAATGTCTTGTTCTTTGAGTCACAAAATTAGCAAGAGGTAACATGTTCATTAATGTTAAGAAAGGATGTTTGTTTAAATGCTTTTTTGCTTGAGGAAGGATCATTATCTCAGAAACTGAGCAGATTTGGGCCTAGTCTGTACTTGAATGGAAGATGTGTAATAAAAATTCATCGTATTACGAGAAAGGACGTCCGTGGTTGGGCTTGATGGTTATTGCTGAGTCAGTCCCTGCTCTGGTGGGAAGGAAACATTTCAGTGCTGGAATTGCATCCCAGAGTCATTTGGTGGTTAGGTTAAATTAGGATCCACACTGTGTGGCATTTCATTTAGGAAAGCTTTTTTCTTGAATTTTCAGCTGTATTTCCATAACAACAATAGGAAATCTGCAAAGTTTGACAGTATTAAAATAATGTAATATGGTATAAAATAATAAAATAAAATAATGGGATAAAGTATTAAAATAATGTAAATATGCATCAAGTATTATTAATTTTTGATACCTTTCATTTTGTCTTCAGCATGTCAGTAGCACAATATGGTCCTCATTACAGTTTCTCTGTCTGCTGATCTCTTTGTTGCTCATAGATTTTTTACTTGTAAAAAAAAGTAGAGGAAAACTGATAAAAAAATTTTAAAATAAATAAATGTTAATTGCATCACATCTACAGTACAAATATAAATCTCATAAATTATGCTTCAAATGAGCTGAACATAAGGAATTGTAGAAAACTGAGATGGGAAGATAAAGATAAAAGGACAATAATGGCAGCACTGACAAAAATCTGCTGGCATTTGTACAGAATAAATCAAAAATTATTTGAAGCCTGTTAGTCCATTAGTTCATAAAATACAAGAAAGACAGACCTTTACAAGGAGAGTATAATTGTTGCACTTTTGAAATTGCATTCTTTCTGAATCCAAATTTCCTCCCAATCTGACAATTAGGATGTGATGTAAAATTCACCTTTGTGGATGCACACTTTTGGAACCACATTGTGGTCCCAAAAGTATAATTGTTTTTATGAGACTGAATTTGATTTTTTCTTGTTTTTCCAAAGCTTCTCTGGAATCCGTAAGATTTAATTTCTGTTGATGGTTCACTCTGTCACTGATGTAGCTATCAACCTTTCACACACCCCCAAAAAAATTAATTTCATATTGACATTGCTGAAGATAAAAAGGAAGGTTAATTTTTGAAACTTGGGGAAATAAAATTTGCATGGAAATTTTCACTATAAAATCCTTTCCTCCATTCCTGTTTATTTTGCTGCTATCAATTAGTTCAAAACCCTTTTATCTTTATCCAGAAATCTTGTGTTTCTACTCAGCTGAGAAACACATGCTCTGCTGTTTCGTTACAGTTTCTGTCTTGAAATCACCTTTTCAGTCCTTTGTCAGAGTAAATGCCCTGCTGTTGGGTCCATGAAATGTCTGGCCCTGCTGGGGGTCTGGGGCTGAAAAGCACTCGCTGGGCAGAGATTTGGCTTTTAGTTCCACAAGACTCTGAATTCTGCGATCCAGAAAGCTGCTGGCTCTGGAAATCACCTCATTTATGAACCAGCGTTGCACTTCTCTTTAGATTAGAAGCCAAAAAAAACTATAATGGCTACGAGGTCTGCAAAGTAGTTTACCTGCTTTGGGAATAAGATTTAAATGTCATTAATGAAGTTAACATTATTATCCATCATGAATCTGAAGACTGAAAAAACAGAACAGTGTTTCATAATATCTTTGGGGAATAGTCTGACAAATAGATCTGCAATTAGGGATCATTTCCTGACGGCTTTGGTGTTTTCTGGAAAGATTGTGTAATGCTGATAATGAGTTGTTGGATTATATTCACACTTAAATCACTTAAACTATCTTTGCCTCTCCTGTGGAAAAAGAAACGATGTCTTTTTAGAAGGGTTTTTATGTGTTTCCAAATTTTGGGGGTGAAGGAACTTGCTATAGAGTAGAAGAAATGTTACTTTGGGTGAGATTTTTCATACAAAGTCTTACTCTATTTCATGGGAGAGCTGACAGAGATTTGTTTTCAAATGAATATCAGATAATATTCTGCAACAACATCATGTTGTGATATTTTAAAAATAATTGCTAGCTGGAGTAATGAGTAAGTACAGAAAACAAAGACAACTGCATAAGGCTGCTTGTATTTGCATGGGTGAGCTAAAATATGTGTTTAATTGCAGTGATTCTCAAAGTTCTTGTAAACAACTATTACATTTCTTAGGTAAACATGCTTGATATTTTTTAATCTAATTATAAATATAAATATTTTTGCTACTCACAGAGTTGTTTAAGTTCTCTGCTTGTGTCTACAGTCCTCCACTAGAGCTGCTGGGAGTGGGTGCAGCCTGAACTGGGAAGCCAGGGTGGAGTCCTGTCCTTCTGTATGCTTGCTTTCTATCTGCAAGCATTGCAAACAGAATTCTGCCTTATAATTTTAGAGCAAAAAGGGTGGGAAAGTTGTGCTTTCATTGCAAAGAAGTTACTTAAAGGATGACTAACTTCCTTCTGAGACTCATCCTTAGCTGCATAGTAAATCTAGAGCAGCTTTGTGGAAAGTAAGATCACTTGACAGAGACAGGAATTATTTGGAAATTTATATTTATGTTACATTAAAAGTTTTGTATCTTGAAACTGGATGCTTCTGTCAGTTTGTCACCTGCTTTATCCCTGAGTTTTGGTGCCTTCACACAAATATGATAGTGTGTGTTCTTTGTAGGATCATATTTGTGAAATGATTTCTTGATTGATGTTACAGGAAATATTTCTAAAAGTTTGACAAGCTCCAACTGGTTAGGATCTCAAAGCACTGAAAGCTGGTGATGTCTAAACCTGCTTTACTGAAAGTCAGATACAAATTTATTCAAAACTGAAGAATAGGAGACAAACACTAACTTTTTGATTCCAATACAGTAGGAAAACCTACTTTGTTAAATCTCAGCTAAGATCTGTATTTTTCACAAGTATCTTCTATAACTTTTTACACCTATGGATGTTTGTTTATATGAAGTCTGAATTTGTTTGTCTAAAGTCTTATGCAAAAATTGGTGCACTCAGTATTTCCATAGCTGTTAGTATGTTTTTGGGCTTGATGCTAAAGCCGTAGAATGCTAAAATAATTGGTTATGGTCTGTCTGTACAAATTGGAATGTTTGTGCATATGTAATAATTGATGCATGAAAATATTAAGATGAAATTGCATTTAGATATTAGACTTAGAATTGTAAAAAGGAAAGATACAGGTTTTGGTAAGTGGCTTTATTTTGTCTATGATCCCGTGCATTTAGGGTTTAATTTGAAGGGGATAAGGGTGTTAGAGCCTGCCTGTGCAAGCAGAAGCAAGTAACAGTGCCAAGGATTTATACATTTCTCTAAATTTTAAAGCATGTAACAGAGCTATTCTTCTGTCTTATCAGAAAAGGCAAGATTTCGACCCTTTGGCAGGATCTTTAATGAGAGAGACTCCCCTTTTGAGCATTACCTGACCGAGAGGTGCTGACACCATTGAGTCAACACAACTGTCCTGGCTTGTTTTTTAAATATTTGTAGGGAGTTCACAGGTGATAAGCTGACAACCAAGATAGAGACTGTAGAAATGTATTGTTTGTGAACTTGTGTCTCACATGCAAGAACAAGGCTTTGTAGCAGTAACAGTGAGCAGAGTTCATGAGTCAATAGTCTGGGCAGGAGTGCAGCCTGCTGTAGGCACGGGACAGCAGCAGCACTCCAGGAGTCACCTGCTTGCTGTGGCTTTGTGAAATAGTGCAGAATTTGTGAGAGTAACTGAATCTAGAAGCAAAATTTCTTTATAACTAAAAAAAAAAAAGAGTCTCTTTTTTATTAACTAAAACTGGATGTTTACACCAAGACAACAATATTTGTATCTGTCATGGCCTGTTTCCACTGGCTCTGTAACAACAATAAAGTGATGAGAAACATGCTAGTTAAAGGTCCATAGAACCCAGGCTGGCGTTAGTCATGCATATACTCCTAAACACAAATAATTATATAGAAGATTGGAAAAAGTCTTAATTGTGAAAATATGTTAGCAAGATCTAAGAGTGTTGTAAACTTTCTGGGACAGTTTTAATCCAGAAAAAACTGCAGCTGAATGGTTTTCTAATCTTCTATAGACAATAAATATAAATTGCTAATAGATCTACTAAAATTAATATAAACTAAACTGTAAACTGTAAACTAAAATATCATCAATATAAAAATTTTAATCAACAGAGATCCTTGATTTTTAATTTCTTTTTTTGTTCTATGTAAAAATGGACAAATCTAATTTTGAGAGGGTCCTGTTTGGGAGATCCTATCTCATATTCTGTGGATGTCTAGAGAACTCAGCACCTTATAAAGTGAATTTAATTCACAAAGCTGCTGTGCTCGGCTCAGACATGCTGGTAGGATCAGTCCCTTCAAAATATATACGTGTATTTTATTACTAATTACTTTTCCAATAGGTCAACTGTATCAAAGCACTGTTTGCCTAATGGTGAACTGAATAAGTAATTTATTGTCAGTTGATAGAAAAGAATGGCATTTCAAATGCTGTATTTATCTGGAATGAAAAATGTTATATTAATATATATTAAATGTTATACTTGTACATTTATAATTGATAAAGTAGAAAATATTTGTGTCTCATCTTGACGAAAACTGAATTTTTGTTTTTGCAGAAAGAGGATACAGGTCCCTAATTATAATAACATATTTCATCTGTCGTCCATCCTTTTGGCGAGTAATGATCGTTTCTGTTTTCATACAATTTATTAACTTTTAAATTATCATTTATCTGATTACAGAGCAAACTGCTTACAGTTAAAACATTTAGGCTAAAATCAGTTGCAGGTAATTTTAGTTGTATTTTAACAGACTACTTTTTGTGATTAACTGTAAATAGTGGCTTACTGTAAAAAGTGTTACATGTTTCTTGAAATACTTTTTCCTTTTTTCTTTGCTTGAAACGAAACTGTTAACACTCTGTATTTTCTCTTTTGAAAACTAAAACAGTTTATAGATTTATTCACTGTGAATTGATATAGGAAGGAAGAAAGAACTTATTGTGGTATTTTCTTGCCTGTCTTTTCTAGAAAGGGATAAAAAAATTATCTGTGAAATTATTACATTTCTAGATAGAAATTCATCATTCTTGAGTTCTTTTTTACTTCTGTAGCAATTTAGCAGGAAAAGTAGGACTAAATAAAGTCAATCTTTTGATATATGAGGCATAACATTTTTTCACTAATTAGTCACAAGTGTTTGGTCTTCATCAGCCATGATTCTTTACTTTATGATCTCGCATTTTAATTGGAATCCCACAATAGGCAAAAATTTTACTAAATTACTAAATTTACTGCAAGGATTAAAAAACAGACTCTAGATTGATTTTAATATTCAGTTGCCCTAGAGCTTCAGAAAATATATGACAATAGAAGAGCAAATTCATGGAGTTATGGGGATTGGCAAGCAGCCAGCTCCAGCACTAACACAAGTGGGTAGAAATAAAGCCAGACAAGCAGGAAGAGGTGAGCCAGGTATGCTGTGCCATACAACTGGATGAGAGAAGCATGACACAAATGAAATCTTAAATAATCTAAAAACCTGGCTGGGGAATAGATTCATGTGTTGTGTATGTCTCCTCTGTTTTCTAATGTCTTTTCACTGTTTTTTTACTCATTAATATAAAAGTAATGGGATGTAGAGGATGGCACATGATTGAAATATTAGCATTCATATAGTGGTGGTTTTTACAGAATGGCCTATCAAGGCTTTTGCTGTTTCCAAAGTCTGTTTAGGAAGCAAAACCATCCTGATTTAAATTGTTATTCTTTCCTGAATATTGTGGGGTTTACCTGCCATTGTGTGAATTGATCTAGTTCTCATGATTTCTTTAAAGAATTAACTCTCTTTGGGATGAACACAGCACAGCTTTGGGAAATTAATCCAGATAGCTGTAAGCCAGCTAGAGCTGAATCAACAGTCCCCCGTGTATTTTGACATTTCCTCTTCTGAAGTGTGATATGAGTTGTAAAAAGTAACCCTGATGAATGGTGCTCCACAGCATATTAGCAATTTTTCTCTCCATTTCATAGTTTCGTGATCGCATTTTCTAACAATCAAACCTGGGTCATTTTTGCAGATCATCAGTTTATTTGTATGCCATTCTCCTCATTCATAAGTAATATTCAGGCGTCAAGTATTGGTTTTGTTTATGCAGCAGGACATTGCAGCTTTGATATTCAGGCATTCTCATCCTAAAGTAGCTGTGCACTCATTAAAGATGGTTCAGATTCATAACTTGGTGGCCATTCAGGTCAGGTTCCAGCCAGCTGTTCTGCGTGGTGGGGAATCTGTGGGTGGGAGAGGGGAAGGTCAGGGGACAGAGGGAGTTCATGAGTTCCCTTCAACTCTGGCCTTGTAAACAGAGCTTGGTCTGCATACTGATTTCATCAGGCAGCCAATGTCAACACTGACATTTTCAATCTCTTTCTTTTATGTCACATTAGTGGAAAGTGACCTGTTGTGTTTGTGGAAGCTTTGGAATCCCGCAGGAGAAGGATCACTCAGCACCATGGCAGTCTGCCAAGTACAACTTGTTCTGTAGCACAGCGCTAGAAATTGCATTATCAACTGAAGCGCGGTGTCAGCTTAGCGGGAGGTGGGTTAGGCCTGTCATTAGCGACTTGTTATGACCAGCGAGCCCCCCGGGTACCTTGCACCTCTGCTGCCGGCTCTTCCTTTCCTTCCTACTCTATCTTCTCTCCGCCTGACCTCGGAGGTGGCCCCTGCAGAGCTCTAACGCCGGGCTCTTCTATCCCCGCGCCGTGTTCAGCGTCTGTCCTGGGCGCTCGCCATGCTCTGTGAGGAATAGTTCCTTAAATTGCTACGTTCTTCAGAAGTCATATGTTTTGTTCCACAAATGCTAAAAGTGTAAAATACATTAATTTAAAGTTTAATTTCTGCTATCCCACTTCTTTGGCCTATTTTATGAAGTCAGCAATCATAATATTATCTCAAACTCCACTACGATAATAAATCCATATAATCAATACAGAGTAGTAAAATAGTTTAGCCAGTAGAAAAGGGAAGTAGCTTAAATAAATGTCTTGCAGATGGAAAAGACATAATGTGTGCTAAAAATACAAATGCGTTTGTATTGTTCCAAGAATTCCTGATTAGCAAGAACAAACTGAGGGTAGACGAGGATTACAAGAGGAAGTTTGAACTTGAGTAGTAGTAGGAAAGGAGGTACTTGAAGCCGTTTTTAAAAAGTGTTTACTACAGACAGACAACATAAAACAAATTGTCAGGCAGAGCAGAGTCATCTGACCTTTGTCCAAGCTCCCAACCTCTAAAACTTCTCATGGGCTTGCTTTTAGCTGCAGTTCTCAAATCTGTGGCTTTTCTTTGTGTAATAGACCAGGACTGCATATGGAGAATGTAGACTTTTCCCAGGGTGAGCAGTGAGACTCAGCCCCAGTGCTCCCCTGCTGCAGGGTACCCACAGACAATGGATCCTCTCCATACAACTGCCCTGCTGCAGCAGGGCTCCACAGAGCTCTGCAGGCTTCACTGCCCGGAGGGTGATGCTTCTCCTGCTTTCCCTGTCCTGCTGGGAAGAGTCTATGACTGACAAGTACCACCGAGGGGCTCACATCATCCCCTGCATCCTTTGGTACTGCAAGACCACGGCCTGAGTGAGCTGCAGACACAGGAGGGGAAGGTGGCAGCTGTGGCAGAGGTTTAGTGGTGAAGAGTTGAGTGTTTGCTCATATGGTGTCTGTGGCTAAAATTGCACTAGAATAAATTGTGTAAGGCAAGCAGATGTCTTAAAAATCTGGAGTTTAACAAATTTATATTAAAAGTCAATGTAAAATAAAAGTAATGTACCTATAGAGTAGACTGTCAGAGGAAAGAGAATGAGTATTTGTATAATATAGACATAAATATGGTTTATACATATTTATGCATAATGTAACCTTCAAGGCCCAGGCAGAAGAGAAGAAAATCCTAATCTGAAAAGAATAATGGAGGTTGGTGTGTCATTTTAAGGAAGGATTGATGGCTTCAGAATTGTTGGAAACAATTTTTACAGATTTCACTTGAATGTCTGACTAAAAGCTTATGGTAATTCACATGAGTTTTCACTGACTAAGCTAAGCATCTTATAGCACTGCTTGTTCCCATTACTGGCAAATACTATAAGCTATACATTTCAGTTTAAAAATACCTTTGCATTATTCAATTCTTTAATGCTTTCCTAAATGAGGCAGTAAAAATGCTGAAAAGCTGGAAAGCTTTAAGCAATGTTAGTGCATGTTTCATGCAGCAATTGCAAACACACTCTGTATGTCATTGCATTATTATTATATAGATATAGCACATTGTCTACTAGAGATGATATTTGGGGATCAGCATGTCTTGTAAATATGAGGAATATTGTCAAAATTAAAAAGAAAATCAAAGTAATAATTTAAAGTATTATCATAATTCTTGCATGCCGATCTGAGTTCTAATATTTAGTCATATTTCTACATCACTTTGTAAAGGCAGATTATTTGCAGAGTAGGAAATTTCACAAAATACTAAAGGAAGAAGATGATGATAGACATTTTTAAAGAGAAGAGCAGCAAAGCAACTGCAGCTGTCAAAGGCTGCAGGATTACAAAAACTGTTGTTTAAAATCAAGAACACCAAGTGCAATCAAGAAACGAAATAGTAAAAATGTTGCACTTTGTTATTTTGGACCTATTGTGAAGTTTTTGACAGACCACGTAGTCTGCAGAACCTGCAGCAATAAAGACTCTTTTGTAAGGTACATGGTAAACAGGTTGGACATGGATTTTTCAGGGAACCCATGTCTAGATATTGCTAGTTAAAATCTCAAGAAAAGGCTCTGTACTTGTCTGAGATTGTAAGGGTCTGTTCATTCTGTAGCTTAAAATTGCTGCACTACTGTGCTCTGCTGAAACTGAGCACTGAACACATCTTCTGCAAGTGCTTTGTTCCACACAAATCAGAAATCATATAGCAATGATGCTGGGATTTGTACATGGAAGACAATGGGAAATGCAATATTAATACAGAATAATTTCAATATTAAAATTTAAAGAATACATTGAGAAATGCAGTGTGGACTAAATGAGAACATAACTTACAATATATATAATAATTTCTATTTTTTTGCAAAATAGTGATTAAAATTAAGCTATAAAATACAAAACTAAAGCTAATGATAGTGAATCCATTGTGTTTTCAGAAAGGGTGAGCCAACTGACAAACTTTCAGTCAAGAATGGAATGTACAGAAACACTCAAATTCTTTAGTTTAATATAGTTTTATTTGGCAGTGGCATGGATTCAGGTCATTAACCTCAATCTTTCTAAATCATTGGAATGAGAATTTCTCTCAGTCTTCCATGAATACACCCCACTTTTGGGTGATGAGGGAATGTCTGTATAGCTCATACCCAGGTACATCATGTGCATGGAACCAAATCTGCCGGGGCAGGGGGGTCTGGAAAATGAAGTTGGAGCAAAAGGAATGCTTCATCAGGTCTGATTCTGCAGCCACACCTGGCAGGGAACTCTCCTTCAAGTCACACACATTTTTTGAGATTTATTGCCCTACTTTTGCAGACTCTGGAGACTTAGGGAAGCATCCAAACTTGCATGTGTTTGGATGAACTGAACTGTTTGATTTCTGAAGGACTCAAACTAGAGGAATGGGTTATTCCTGAATTATGGGGAGCTTGGGTCTAAATTCAAATGCTCATATAACATTGAGTTATATTGTGTGTGGATAAAAGAATGCCTGTTACAGTGTCCTTAAAGCCAAATTCTCTCATGATCTCAGTCTTAAATTTTGATTGCTCCTGGGCAGTCATAAAGACACACTGTGAGCAGACTAAGGGATGTCTCCAGAAACACCCACTCCTCCTGTGAGTCCCTGCAGACCTCCATGGTCCTGGTCAGCAGTGTCTCTGCTGCCTTATCCCATATTCAGCAGAGCCACCTGCATTATTGCCTTGTCTTGCCAATGCCCTTGCACTGTCCTGCCCGAGCTGGGCAGGTGCTCCACCATGGGTGTAATGCAAGAGTCTAACCACAGCCCATAGAAATCATTGGGGTTTGAGTTAAGCTTGAAACCATTTTGTGTTTTAGTTTCCAACCTATAAAATGGAAAAAATTGCCGCCTTTCTTCAAAATTTCCTTCTATCCTTTTTTAGCTGCATGGTACCTATGAAGATTTGAATTCCAATCTCAATTCAGTCTAGACTCTGTGGTAATAAAAACTGATTTTACTAGAAATAAGCTGTAATGTATTTACAAGCTTTATGTCTCTGTTCAGTCAAATACCAAGTTTCAACTCAAACTTTGGGAGTGGTCATAACACTCTCAGTGTGTTTTCTGCATCCACTGGGATGTGCTTATCAGCAATATTCATTGCAGTTATGTGTACTTGCTTTATTTTTTTACTGTCTCTTAGATCTTTCTCCAAGCTTGCAATTCTGAAATGTGACCATTTCTGGTTTTATACTCAAGAGCAAAAGCAAACCAGAAGGAATTTGATTAAAGGTTTAGCACAAACTCTTAGATACTGCGTCATTATTAGCAAAAAGCACTTCCCATGAATCAGAACATTTGCTCTGTTAAATTGATAAAAGTACAATAGAATTCACAGATTTACTTAATATTTTTGAAAGAAATAAAATCCAGTTCTCTGTAGAGATAATGCCATGGGAACTAAAAAAGAGGCAATTTGTCATGTTAATCACAGATGTTACTATACAAATTCTTGTATATAATCTGCTGGTACAAAACTGTATTATAATGATTAAATGCTAAAAGCTTGATTTAAATAACAATAGGGTCATCTTGCAAGATGATACTCCCCCATCTCAGATGAAAAGGAAGCTGAAATGTAGAATTACAGCTCTTATTTGCAAAAAAAGATAAATTTTCAAAATCTATTAAATATATGAGATCCCATCAGCACCATCTTTCTCCAACTTCCTGCCACTGGTGCTGTGATCTGTTGTGGCATGACTCCAGCTTCATTCGGAATCTCTGTGGTGAGAGATTGACCTATGAGCTGTGCTATGTTGCCTTCATGCTGATATTAACTTCATGCAAATCTTTCCACCTTTCCCACATAACACTGTTCATTTAATTCATTATGGACACACTGATACAGTGGATGTAGCAGTCTTATACATTTCATTTATACAATTCCATAGTACAATTTCATAGCTAGGCTTGTGTTATTAATTAGTTATTCAACTTAGTTGAGTTTCTAAATTATCAACCTTCCAAAATTCAGCCTCTAACTACTTATAATTGCTCTTAATTTGAAATGTTGGCCGGTAAGTTTAAGCATCTTCCTCACCACTTTTTTTCCAAAAATACATTGCCATAACTCACTTTTCCAGTCTGTCAAAGGAAGGACTATAATTAATTTTTTTGACCTAAGCATTATTTGGGAAGCTTAACTAACATGCCACAGTGACCTTTGTAAAAGAGAATTTTAATAGAGTAAAAGCAAAGAAAGAGTTAAGGATGAAACTCAGAGTAATTAAAAAATCACCTTCATGAGGAAAGGACTGTAAATAAAGCGAGGGCATAAAGAACTTACTCCCATTGCAGTCTCATAGCTGCAAGGGGCCTTGAGCACATGCTTTTTCACTTTTAGGGGCCCTCCACTAACACAAATTAAAACCAGGGCATGCCTTTTCTTAGAACCTGTGCCAGGCATTTTATTTTCATAGGTGTCAATTCTAAAATCATGCTTTCCTCTTACTTATACTTTGATGGAGGTGGAAGAAATGAGTGGAGAAGTGAACTCTGATTACTTGAATAAAAAGTGTTAGTCATTTTGGACCATTTTCTTTCCATCCTGCAGGTTCCTGGCTGACCCTTATACATGGAGTTGGGGGTGGGGAACAACACCAGTCTAGACAGAAGAGGCCAACAACTAGTTGTCCACTCAGGTTTCAGATTATAAATAAAAAATGTTCAATTTCTCACAGATGTTTGGCAGCCACTCTGCTTTCACTCTAATCGCAAGCAGGATTTCTTCTGCCTGAAGAATGCAGTGACCAGGAGACATACAGAGACACACAGAATAATGATTCCATCTGCTGTGGCTTAGGTTTATCAAACAATAAGTTTTTAGAAGTGAGATCACTAGGACTATGGTCTTACTAAATGTATTCACTTATTCAGACCTGGCACATCTTCTTTTAAAGTTTGGGGATTCAAATGATTCTTTCATGTAGAATGAAATGTGTAGAAATTAGTAGATATGTTCCAGGGATTAATTATGCCTTTAAATGTAATACAGACTGTATCAGTAAAGGCTCTTGAAGGATTAGGAAAAACACAGAGATAAAATCTCTACAAATGCCCAGTTTACAAATAAAGGAATGGGTTTTTTTCTCTGCCACTTAGTTTTAAAAATTACAGTCTGAAAACTGAGGCATTAAACACAACATTCTTAATTTCTCTTAGGATACTCAGAGCTTCACAGTTGCCAATTACCATGTCAAATTACAAAAATGTTGTAACTCAAGTTTAAAAAGAGCTCTTTTTTCCTCTTTGTTACAGAAAGATTGAACTTAACAACTAGGTGTTCAAAGGCTTAGATCTGGTCTGAGTACAAGCAAAGGTTGTGCAGGTTGCCTCAATCTTCTCCCAAATTATAAACAAAAAGTAAGTTCCTTTAATATTAATTGAACAGGAAAAAGGGAAGATAATACAGATTGAGCATTCTTGACTGTCACAATGTCATAGAATTTGGACAGTAGGGCTGTCAACAAAATATGGTGTAAGAATGATGACAGCAAAAGCAGTCCAGCAGCAAGCAGGATAGGAAATAAAGAAAATAGTGAAGATTAAGCCTTGGATAAATAACTTTTAATATCTATGTAACTACAAACGGATTCTCTTCTGTTTCTGAGCATGGCTCGTTCTAGGTGCTCATAGACAACTTTAGTTTATACATCAAAATGTAAAATGAAAAAATTTGGAGAAACATATTACTTCCTGTATAGTTATCCCAGATGTGAAAGAACCCAGTGAGTCAAAATCCTGTTGTCGCTCTTAACCAGAGGTTCTGTTCTGAGTTGCATTGGGCAATACAAACAGAAACGTTACACTTTAAAAGGAAACAGAAATTGTCAGCTGAATAGCAGGAGGAACTTTGTGACAGAGTGACATATTTGATTGTGAAATAGTCTCCCAGAGTAAGTGCTGGAAACAAAATCACTTGGAACATTCAGGAGGCCCACCATGCCTTGGCAGAGCTAAAGGCTGCTTTTTTCTTGGATTATCAGGGACTATAATTTATTACTTTGTACAGGGGGATATCACAGTATGTAGAGATGAAGTTTCTAGATACTATCACAATTCACATGACATTAAAATAATACTGTCTCACTAACCCTTGGGAATGAAAACTTATGTAAGTTATTCAAAGAAAGGAAAGAACCTGCTGTTCACAGTTAAGGAACACAAAGGACAACGTGGCAGTTCAGTGCAGCCTCGTAAGGACAGCAGCTCAGTGCTCTGCACACCCTGCTTTGGTCCAAGTGAAGCCAAGAAAGAATTCAGAGATGGGTGGTGGGCATGAAGGAAAGGGAAATATCTGGGTAGAGGAAAACAGGAGCAGAGGATTGGAACTGTAACTAGAAAAATATACGAGAACTTAGGGGAGAAGTGGGGATGCACTAACAGGAATGTAGGTGGGCTGGCAAGGGACCAGCCCTTGGGGTCCTTTCACCCTGGGGAAGGCACACGGTCAAGCTGCATGAAGGAGCTGCAAGCATGGCAGGGTGGGCAGCCAGCACCACTGATGGCTTCACTGACACTGCTGCAAGTGAACTTTGCATTCCAGGCTGAGAAGACTTGAGGCAGCCATGAGCTGTGCCTTGCCCATATGAGGAGAGATCACTCCTCAATGAAATACTTCCCTTTCTGAAGTGAGAATATGAAATTCAGATTGCATTGAGTGCTGGAAAAGATCTTCCTGGCAAAGAAATGAGAATGCTACAGCAGAATGAGGCTAATTCTATTAGAAAACTGTCTGACAAATTAAATATATCTAAAACTAACACAAAAAACAAGCTATGGAAACTTTATATTAATCAGTGGAGGTTTTTTTTATTTAGTGCAGCAGTTCAGGACTGATTCTTCAGGTGCAGTAGGATGTGGTATTGTGTATCTTGTGAATCCAGCTGTTGCCTTTGTGCTCGTGCTCAGGAACCAGATAACTTTAATGATTCACGCCTCGTAGCATTTCTGTACAGGAGCTGTGTCACTGCCCTGGAGCTGCTGCACTTCCTCATGTGTTGGGCTGAGCTCCAATAGGGGATGCAAGACCTTTTATGATAAATACTGAAGATTCTGTTAAGTCTAAAATTATTCTTCCTGCTGAGGAGATGAAGTAGAAAGGGAAAGAGTTTTTCTATTATGCCTCTAAAGTGCTGAATCACTTTTGGCTGTAGCCCTAGAAATTCTCCTTCATAGGAGAAGTGCAGTGAAGGATTAAATGAGGTCATGCTTTCATCTCCCTGGCACCTACTTCATTCTGGTGTGCAAAGGGCTGATAAGAACCGAGCTCTGTATCAAAAGTGTGTAATGTGGAAGAGGAGGGAAGAAGGGAACCATAAGGGAGAGGTGGGAGGAGAGTTTCAGAGCCCTAGCACCTCCCTCCTGGAGAGAGGTCACAGTAGTTCACAGCAGTCAGTCTTCTGAGGAGACCTTTGCTTCACGCTGCTCATGCATGTCCTTACAGCAGTGAAGTACTGGGGGCAGTGCCTGGGAATTCAAATAGCTCACATGCAAACTGTCTCTTAACTTGATTTTCCATTGCTTACGTTAATCTTCCACTTTATGAATGAAGGCAGTTGCTCTACCCAGGACAGGAAATCAAATGTATTACTTTTCAAGACAGGATGGCAGAAGTCCAAACACATCTAACAGGGGAAGGAAGCAATATTATCAGCCTTTCTGGTCCAGTGATAAAACCATGGAAGGAAATCATTCAGCTTTAAATGAGGAAAAGGAAGTCTTAGATAAAATTCAGAAGTTGCCTTGGGAGTTTTCATATCACATCAATGAAAAAGTCACATTCAATTAACCAAGCATTCCAGTCTGTATGAAGAGCTTTATTTGTGACATCAAAGCAGAACTATTTACAGTTTGTGACAAGCTTCGCCACAGTGGATCAGTTTACATTTTTCTGATCTGTCTACTTGGTCAGATACCTTTTCTCTAAGCTCTTCTTTATGAAATAAAACCTGCTGCAGCCACCCTAGTTTTTTTGTTCCAATCATGTAATAAAATCAGATTTTTAGTCACCATTGCACTCAGAGTATTTTGACATTTGGGTCTTATTTTTAATTTTAAAAATCTAATTATTAATATTCAGAGAAAAGAGTAAATACAATTATTTTGGGGCTTTGTACCTAAGATGGTATCTCTACTGACAGGGCGTCATGCCATGTAAAAATAGTAGTTTGAGGTAGCAGTATCTCATGAATCACTGCAGTGTACCTTATTCTATATAACAGACAAAACAATGCCTCATGTTTTCATGTTAGCAAACTAATCTATCACACTGTGATTGCTGTGATAATGGAAAAATAACATCATCCCAAATAAATTAGCAGGATTTAGCACTGTTGGGATTGCTGGAGTAGCTCAACGATGTCTGGGGGAAAAGAGTCTGGCATTGTTTCCTTAGGTCTGTACTCTGTGATAATTTGAGATATAGTAAATCAATTTCAGACTAAATCTGGAGATATAGAACTAATATACATTCAGACAAAATCAAAACACTGTAGCATTTCAATCATATGGGTGGTTAGGATTTTGATAAACAGACATTTTTCTTTAGATGCAGAGATCCTGGTTAATGCTAAATACCTGTACCTTCCTGCTATATTAATTTTGATAAATGGTGTTCATGCTCCACAAGTGAAATATACACCTTGTATTTTAATAAATTAAATTCTTACATTTGAACTTCACTAAGAAACTTGAAAGTCTGAGCAAGGCCTTGTGGATGCAAGTGCCTTTGTGACTGCTGAGACAAACGGGCACACTGAGTATGCAGATGGCTGGATTATATAAATGGGGAGTCTGTGCATGCTTAAAACACACAGAAAGCAATAATCAAAACCACTGCACTCAGTTTTGTATATCCTGAGAGTAAAAAGCTTGTTTGCTGTCTCTCTGTGAAATCCAGAAGGATATTCTTGCCAGACTCTCTCAGACTTGGTCATCTATCTAACATTGCTTTATTATTCCAGAAGATCTGGTATTTAAAATTTCATTTGAATGCATTTGATCTCATCCTTCTATTCTCAGTCTTACAGGTGACAACTGAGGTTACCATTATGGGCAGGAAGTTTGAAGCAAAATTTCTTTTTAGGAATTTAAATGTTTTTCTCTGAAGAAAAGAGCAGATTGTCTACATATGTCTAGTAGTAAGCATGTCTAGTAGTAAGAGGATAAAGAGCTGTATGAGATTCCTGCCCTCCTGGAATTAATGCCTCAGACAGTAGAAAATGTGCTGCTTTCCTATTTATGATTTTTCTATTCTAATCAGGCTAAGATGGAATTCTGGCTGTTCTACCTACTTTTTGGTTTACTTATTTTATAGCTTGTTTTGTTATCATGGACCCCCTGTTAAGCCTGATTTAGCAGAGCCCTGTTCACTCTGACCTTTAAAGTGCAACATGTTTCTGTAGAAAAGTTGGTTTCCCAATAACAGAGAAATGAATCAATTGACATAACCATGGCCTTTTGCAACTTGCAGGATTTATGGGGTCATGGGTTCTCTTTGTGCAGGTCTTTTTACAATTATGCTGCAGGTCAGCAATACAAGAGTTAAGTCAAATTTCAAAATATTGCTCCTCTATCCTTCTCATGTTATAACACAGAGAGGCAGAGGTGGAACTGCATCATTGAACATCCATGAAAAGAAAAAGAAAACCTTAGTTCTTATAGAATACAGAACAGTTGTTTTCCATCTGCCAAAATGTGATAATTCTGGTTGCTGGTCATTTTTCAGGCAAAAGAGGTAGAAACCCAAGTATTCAATCATCTCATGCAATCTCCACTGGAGTCAAAATAAGCTCTATTGGAATGACAAATCCCACAGACCTTGGTCCAGTCAAGTGATTTCCTCTTCTCTAACAAGCTGCTACAAAGTATTTTAACTTTTTTTTGGTACATAATCAGACTGCCTCCCACTTGTGGTTGTCTGTAATTCAGTGCAGGACACTAAAATGGAGAGGGAACACATCTTGGCATTATCCAAACAAGCTCAAATAATCCTAGATATGGTATAGAGGAGATCTTTGCATTGTTTATAGGTGTAATGTGTCATATACATATGTACATTTTTGTGTGTATGTGTCCCCTGATTATTCAGTATTCTTAAACGCTGAACAAACTGTGTCATTAAAGCACTTCTCAAAATACTTAAAAAAAAAAAACAACCAAAGCACAATACAAATTACACACTGAATTTCTGATTATATGCTTTACCCTTGACTGAAAAATTACCCCGCCTCCAAAACACTGATCCTAAAGCAGCCCCTCATTTGGGTTTGTTTCATTCAGATGTGCACAACCTGTTTCAGTTGTGCTGTTTTTTCAGGCTCAACACAAAAATGTCATTTGGTATAGCACAGGTTTTAGTCTTCATTTAGGTCAAATTACAATTGAATCTGACAGTAAGAAATAGGTTAATTGCTTTAGACTCAATTTAATAAGATTTAGCTTTTGTATAAAAACACTCTTCTTACAGAAAAAAATAACATTCTTTTCTAGGTAAAGGAGGAGGGGTGCTTAGTTTTCAGTATCACAATAAATAACCCTTTTATTTTTAATCTTTATAAAGAGACACTCAAATAATAAGGTATTAAATAGTCAATATAGTCAAATAGTCAATATATCTAAAGTAGGTTTTACTTTAGGTAAAACCTAATGTGGTATAATCTTTAAAGCTAACAGAAGACCTTTCTGAGCCATTCTTAGAACCTATGGAAGAGATAACATTCTTTTGTTGTCTTTCAAAGATTGCAATTTTGAAAAAAATACATTTATTTAACATTTCACTTGGGCTCATACAGTCTCACTAATGCTCTGGTTGTGAATAGAATCAAGGATTGGCCCCCTGTCTGCTTCTTTGCACTTCTTGTCCAACTGGGAGATGAGAAGAAGGAATGCAGCAGAGTTCTTGCCCCCCTGAGAGTGTGATTCGGCACCTCCAGGTCTCAGGGAACCAGAAGTTACCCCACAATAATTCATGCTTTCTACAATATGATTTTTATCAGGACATTGACTCTTGATAACCAAGTATAATAAATAATAGCTCCAAAACTGGTTATATAGGTAATTTAATATTCACACAAATCCTGAAGGTAATCAAACTGTAAAAGAATCCCAAAAACATGTTAATAATCCTGATAATTTCCTACTGGACTTCTAATTACCATTATCATTTGTTTTTTATAAAGCATGGTTGACTTGTTGGTTTTATTAGAGAGGAACCTATGTGGATTGCTAACTGAAATACAAAAAATAGGGAAAATGCAAACATTTACTATATCTTCTGGATTTGTACATAAGAAGTTTTATAATAGGTGTTTCCCAATTTATAGCTTCCCTGCAATCATTACTGGAAGAGTTCTGCCAAAGTATTGATGGAACATGTATTATAAAGTATTTGCAGCTTTGAGAGCTAAAGGGAGGGTCATGTTCTGGCTGATGATGTATCTGTTTTACAGGAGAATGTGGCTCTCTCTTCTGAGAAAGCTTAGGCTTTGTTTCCCGTCCAAGAAGATATCTGGAAACCAGAAAACCTTTGGAATAACATTAGTGATTAAGAGCATATGAAAATGGAAGAAAAGTGAGAAAAGGTTGATGGGGGAGAGAAAAGGGTAGTTTAGCTCCTCTGGCATAGAACAACATGTCTGGACTTTGTCTAGGAAGCAGGTTTGACATTTATACTGTTTATCTCAGTGTGGCATCAGAGAACTGGATTTCTGTCTGTGTGACTATGGCAAAGTCACTTACCCCTCTTGTCCTTCCATTCCCACCATAACCTCTTATTTATCTTCATTTAGGATTTCAGTTCTGTGGGACTGGAGGCTGTTCATTTGTGCAGCCCTTAAAGCACAAATGTCAGATGCAGCCTCTACATGTTGCTGGAATACCAACATGAATGTTTCTCTTATGTCTCAAAAGAAGTAATTTATCTCTTTGCTGTTGTGTCATCAACTTTAAAATGGGACAGTAACTCACAAGTGGGTGATGGCTAACTGATTATTGCTAATGAAATATGTTTAGTTTCTCAGAGAGCTTTTAAGGAGACAAAAATACTCATGAAATTAAAAATGTATTCCAGTTGGTTTTCTTTCATTCATTCACATATGCTGTATGATTGACTTAAAAAAAATGCACTTTTGGTCAATCAGAGAATAGTGCATAATTTACTGTGTCAAATTGGAGGATCCTCCTCTACCATTCAGAAATGACAGTATGTAAACAACAGTAGGGTTACCTCAGAAGACAAGTGGGCCCTCTAAGAAGGAAACCCAAACTAGTATGTGACATATCTCAAAGTATTCTGGGCAAGCACACCAGAAGCCTGTTTAAATTTCAGTCAAGAAAATGAAACTGTTTTGTTTCAAAAGCTGACTCATTTTAGTAATCCAAGGTGTGCCGAGCTGGGCTGGCAGTCCAGTGATAATATTATCACAAATCCACAAGGAATGATCCAGTCTTTCATGTCTAAGGAAGCCAAGAATTAGGGAACCTCGCTGTATACTGTGTAAGGAATACAGAATTTTAGTGCAGGAAAGTATATGGAGAGGCCAGTGTGGAAGGGTTAGAAAAGCCCATTTTTCCAAGGAATACAATAAATTAAAAGAGAACCTGCAGGCTTTTAACATGGATGAAGATTAAAATATTTTTGTCCAAAACATTTTTCCTAGGGAATGGTAATAAGTTCTAACTGTGGATAGAAAGGTTCCTCAGAGATGCTGGTGAGTGGCCAAGTGGCTTAGTGGACAGTGGGAGTGTATAAGAAAACAGCTAGACTTTAAAAAACTTGAGTAATTTTGATTTCCATATTTTTTTACAAGCTTTAAGGTCTCACTGGAAATGTATTCTTTTTGTTACCTAAAATACTTAGCAATTCATAGGACTCTGTTGATTTCAAATATGTATAATTCGAACTAAAAGCTTTTCAGTGACAGAATGCTTCATAAAGTCTTTTCAGTCAGAATTCCATATTTTTTCCCATTTGCATTGCTATAGGAAACCGTCATGCTTTCTTTATATTTGCATGTGTATGCATCTGTGTGCATACAGCGAATTTAGAAATACAATAACCCTGGAGGGAGGGATGCTGAATATATTGGGACTGAAGAAGAGAAAAAAGACAAACTGCCTGATAACTAAAGAAACAGTTCATTTTACTCTGTGTAGGCAGGCAGGAAAGGGAGTGCAGCGTAAGCAAGACATTTCATTTGTGGTTGAATCCACAGATGAGCTATTGTAGAAAGTATTCTCCAAAACATGCTTACATGGGAGATGGGCCACGTGGTACTGATTAGATTTAGTACCAGCAGGGCAGTTTTATTACACAGAAACACTAGGGTTTGAGAGCTGCAAACATGTTTCAGTGTTGGAAGGCTGCTCCTTCAGCATTTCCTGCCTTACAGGGAATTCATGGGGCTCTGCACCTTCTCAGAAAGGGCTCAGCACCTTTTAGCTTTGACTGATGTTATAGCTGGAAAGATTCAAAGCTACAGACAATGTTTTCTTTGAACAGTCAAACATGCTGGAAAACAAAGGAGAAAGCATGCTTCACATTCCACTGAAGTCAGTGGTTTCTGTCTCTTTTTGCACTTCAGATCACTTCCAGTCCCCTCTGGCAGGAGAGGAAGAGTCTGTTAGAGTCTGTGCTGTCTGCCTTCATATGTGGGCTCATCCATGGGCACTGAGCTCAGCCCTCTCAGAAAGGGAATGCTGCTCCCTTTCTGCTGTGCCCACTCACTGGCTGCCTTCTCACTATAAACTAATAGATTAGCAATAAGAAAAAATGTACAGGCTTTTATTTTCATACTTGGTCTTCTTGTGGAGTGCCACTGCTTTGGTTTACACTCTTTTTTATTTAGATGATACCCAGACATTTAGTCAGTGGAATGTTTAGTTGGATTTACTCAGATACCTTAGATCTGTAAAAACAGGAGACAGAAAATTTTTGAGCACATTTATCTGAAAATGTCTGTAATTAAGACTGTACAGTGTTGTTTTTCTTTAGAGCATCACCTGAGCCTTGATATAGCAACCAGTCTGAAGAATGCTGAGCACCATTCTTTGGAATTATTTTGCTGCTAAAAAAGGATTTACACAGAAAAAAAAAAAAATTTAGAATCAGTGTAACCAAATTAAGAAGGTTTAGAAAATACATTAGTATATGTTGGACTTAACAGTTTCAACATTTCAGCCTTTATTTTTCTGCTTTCTGCTTTTTATTCCCTCTCTCTTTTCTAGACTATAAATCCATTGAAGTCTATATTTCCAGGTCTAGACTTTGTTTCAATGATTACTCCTCCAAACTAGGGAGAATAGGAACAAGACAAAACACAGAACTCAGTATGAGTTCATTACTCTCACTAAAATTAAAGCACAGCCCTGTACCAGCTACTAGCAACTCTCCACTGTAAATAAAGTACTTTCATATAGAGCAGTGCAGAAAATAAAAATTACTTTTCATAGCTGCACCAGCTACCACTACTTTCCACTAAGCACATAATTATTTCTCCAGTGTCAGTAATTCCTGATTGAATTCATGGTGAAGAAAGGAAGAATCCCTAACTCATTTCACTTTTGCTATAATTTCCTCTTTTAGAGTTCCCTTTATTTTTCAGCTATTGCTCACAAGAGCATTCTGCAAGATGAATAGTACCAAACCAGCCTTTCATAGATAACAGAATCACAGAATCTTCTGAGTTGGAAGGGACCCATGAGAATCATCAAGTCCAATGCCTGAGTGGATGGCCATGCAGGGATTGAACCCACAACCATAACATTTTAGTTGTTTTCCAGTTGTTTCATTTTACATATGGATTTAATTTATTCATTCAACAACAGTTGGGGTAACAAGAACATATGATTTAGCAAATATGAAAGATTGTATTATAAATAAACCCACAACTACAGTGCTTCCTAGTAGGAAGTGCCCAGAGCCCTCCCTAATTACCATCCTCTTCAGCTGCCATAAAGAACTCATTAAATGCCAAATTATTTCCCTAAACAATGAGTAGCACTGGTTCCTCTTGTGCTTATTTATTAGAATTACAACTTCCTTAATTGACACTTACATTAAAAGGGAGAGAAATTCCAACAGTAAAGCTATTTTTGAGTCAGTTATTGTGAAACAAAACATCAAAAATGCTCTTTAATGATGAAAACATTATTTAGCTTAAAAGCTCCAAAATGTAAAAACCAGCAATATGAAACTTTTTAAAAATGTCCTCACATTTTATTTCACCCTTAGGCTGAGGACACAAGAAATATCAGCCTGATGTGATTGTGGCTTTTTAAACTTTTAAATGCTTTATAAGAGGAAAGGCAAGTTATAGCTCTTCCTCCACTTGAATGGAAGTACTACTTGAACAGCATTAGAGAATGCAAAAGCATTTGTATTTGTGGCTGAAGAGAAATGTGAAAAGACATTATTTAAAGCAAATGGACTGAAGATGGCATTACGGGAAGCATTTACAAAGATAAAATATAGTAGATATATTTTGGGAAAGTGTAGACACTCAGAAGTTAAACATAAACGAGGAGAGGGGAGGGGAGGGGAGGGGAGGGGAGGGGAGGGGAGGGGAGGGGAGGAGAGGAGAGGAGAGGAGAGGAGAGGAGAGGAGAGGAGAGGAGAGGAGAGGAGAGGAGAGGAGAGGAGAGGAGAGGAGAGGAGAGGAGAGGAGAGGAGAGGAGAGGAGACTTTTGAAATAGTTACATTAAAATATTTGCTGTACACATGTAATGTCTAATGAAGGGCACATCCTAACAGTGCAGGATGAGTTTAAGACAATTTCAGTTTGAGTTTAAATATGTAAACATAATGGGTCTGTCCTATATAATGCAGACCTCTTTATGTTCCACAGAAGCCAATAGGAATGGAAAGTTCTCAACATTTTTCAAAATCAAATCCTTGGAAAGTCCAAGAGAGATAATGCATACTGGCAAAAAAACCAAAAAACCAAAACCAAACCAAACCAAAAAGTAAAACAACAACAATAACAAAAACCCAAAGAAAAACCAACCCAAAAAACCCCAAAAACAAAACACTAAAACAAACCAACAAACAAAATCCAAAAGAAATAAAAAGAAACAGTCTTGATGGCAAAAAATAGCAAGACCTGACCCAGTAGTATGATAAAAGTGGTGTGCTTTTGCCTCCTGAGCACAGCTGGACACAGCTGGAAACTGAGGGAGGGCTTGGTCAACACTGAGTGTAGAGAGAGGAGCAAATACATGAAAGTCCTGTAAGACAGAATATCTGCAATGAGAAAAGCAAAGACTGTACCTAGGGCAATGCATCAGAATAAGTGAATAAAGGACATAATGAATGCTAAGTTTTGGAACAGTTGGGCTGGTGCTGGGGCCATAAAACAGACAGAAATTGTAGGATATCTTTAGACCTGACAGGCTCCTGTGGGAATCAGTGGCAACGTCATTAATTGTGTGACATCACATGACAAACTCCATTCCAGCTTGGCTGAGGTGCTCAGCACCTGGTGAAGCTGCTGGGGTCTGCCAGGTGTGACCTTGCTGGGATCTTTTACAACCCCAAGCAGCACTAGTTGTCAGGAACTGCTAAATGGTAGTTGGTGTTTTTAGCAGAACTTCGGCACATTATGCTGACACATGAGCCTTCACTTCCACACTGAAAATAACAAAATAACAAACCAAGTGATTGTCAACATCATCATTTGTACTAGACGTGGTTTGACCACACCTCTGTTTTCCCTGGTCACACCAATTTGCTGGGTGTTGCTCTCAGGAAGTACAAAGACTGATGCTTTGCCAGCACAATAACAGAGTGCTCAAGACACTGTTACTATTTTGATTTGTATTGCACTACTTTTTATGTATATTCAGGAACTTCCAATGTATTTTCTTAGAGAATGTGCAGCATAATTTGGGCCCATTTTTCATGGGCCTTCATTTCTAATAGACAACAGCATATTCATCTGAAATTTTGTTATATTTTCTTATGCTAATATTTTGTGGAAACAAAAAATAAATAACTTTGACACACACACAAGGAATGTTGGTCTGCAACACAGGTCAATACTACAAAATTCCTCTTGTTTTACTGCTGGCATTGTCAATTACAGTGTTCTGAGCCTGTTATCTGGTCAGATGAATTCTTTTTCTGTTATTTCAAGACATTCCAATACACTAAGCTTTAAGCTGTCATTGAGGTGTATGCAGTTTATAAAATGATGTTACCATTACTTCACCATTTCCCTTTGCAATGGGATATCCTCCCTTTGAGCATTCTGCCCCACAGTATGACAATATTCTGTACTCCCCTCTGTGATTTTCCCTCAATAAAATCTATGTCTAGTTTTCAGAGTAATTGAACTTCTTTGCTGAAACCATTGTTGCTGATTTCTTCCCATGTCTGCTGAGGATTAGTGTGAAAGGTATGGAGTTAATAAACAGCTTATTGCCCATGTAGAGCCTGTTCAGACCTTGACTGTTATGTCTGTACCCTAAAACATTATGCAGGAAGACAAAAATATTGTTCAAGTTAATAAATTATCATTTGTCTATAAACTTCCACTCTCAAATGAGTAGAGATTACATGCACCTACTCTAAGCCTAAAATCCTTAATCACTTAATTTGTTTTAAATTGTACTACTAATCCATCTACACTGGTACACTAAGCATACAACTGACTGTTGCTTTAAAATTCACATAAATTTATCTAGAAGCTAATCTAGTCCACGTGACACTTCTAAAAGTTTATTACCATTTCATACAAGCATCTCATTGCTATAAAGAATACTAACAAGCTGCTTAAGAAAATGTTTAAAGTAACTTGAGAAAATCAACAGAACATTTCTCTTTCTAGAATCTTATCTTCTAAACCTTCCTTAATGTAAACCAATTTTTCAAGGCCATGTTTTTATTATAGTTCAAATCTTCACTGGGATGTAAATGAAGACACAATTTCTCATGCCTGTTTTAATATTTCTGACCTGAATATGTACAGTCTTGAAAGTCAGACAGACTTGTACAGCAAGCGACACTTAAGTTTTTCACAGAAGGAGGCAGATGGTACCTACAGGCAGGTGGATGGATAGAGGGGACACACTCTGACAGCACAGAAATGGAACTGAGGGATCCCTGTGCATTTCACTTCACGGATCCTTTGCAATCTCCTGACCCTACTGTCTGAATTTTAATTGTGTTAGAACTTCTAGTTCAGAGTTTGTTTACAGCACTGGCTTCTTTTTCTTGATAGTTGTTCAAGGTTGTGAAGATCTGCCTAAAAATAAAAATTAGAGCGAGTCCCTCATGCCCATTTCTGTCTCCTTTCTCAAATGAGACCAGCCAGAGATCAACTGACACCAATCCTGGGAGTCTTGGCAGGATACAGAACAGCACAGCACAGGACAGTGCTGAGCACACCAGGGCACCAGTGAGTGCTGCTCTGGTGCACAATGGCTCTGGGCTCCTCCTGGCAAGGGACTGGCCTTGGAACCTGTGTGAAGCTGCTGAGGAGAGATGTGCTCTTTGCAGAACTCTCAGTGAGAGCAGAAATCCAACTTTGTATTCAATGTGCACAGACGGCTTCACAGATCAATGACAAAATTTCCTTGGTTCTCAGCAGCCTTCATTGTTTGGGGCATCTAGCACAGATAATAACAAAATTCCCTATCTCTATTATCAAGCTGTTGCATACTCCAGAGTCCACCTTAAATTATCATAATTTCTTCTTTTTTGGCAGTTGAATGTACTCAGGTGTGTTCCATCACTGTCATTGTACCTTCTTGTCTTCCTGCTTCAAACTGAAAAAGAACTTGGAAGTGTTTATTCTGCTTCTGTACTTAAGTGCCACATATCCTTATTCCAAATATCTGGGAATAGATAAAGAATTCACCTTTTCAATGTTTTCCTCTACTTTTGCTTTAGTGATATTTGAGACATTCAGAGGTACTGTCTGTATTTGTAGAGATTTTCAAACTTCAGTAGTACTAATATTCTTCTGTTTTCATGGCTAAGATGTTAAACTCTGACTAATATACTAAAAAGCCATAGGTCTGTGTGGCCTTTTAGATACCTAAAGAAAAAAAATTATTTTCCAGAATATTCCCTCATAGTGTCCTTGAAAATATCAAAAATTTTCTGCAGTCTGCTGAATTACAAAAGGAAAAATATTCTACAGTGTTGTCAGATCTTAAATACATAAATATTCTCCTTCCTTCTCCTTTTGCTCTTTCTAGCTTAATAACGGTTTGGATAACAAGCAGAAATCTTCACTAAAGACCCAAACATCACTTCTTTCTCCTTCCAGAGGAATGTTTGATTGTTCACAGCATCATTTCATCAAAGATCTACCAGACTGCAACAGGCACCCTACTTGGACTCCATGAGGCTGCTGGTTCGTTTGCTCTCTCATTTATAGAGTACTGAGCTGGGAATGAAATTATTTATGTTACTGTTGATTACTGTTACTAATTTTGCAGAGGTATGCAGTTGGTGTGGGAAGCCTGAGGATTTGCCCCAGCTGGTGGTTGCCAGAGGTGAAAGGAGTTTGCAAGAACAACTCTATGTAGAGTTTTGTTACAGTAAAGCTTTTAAACTCCTACCAGTGTCCCAAGACCTGACTGAAAGGCTTTACAAGCTTTGAAAATATGAAAGCTTTCAGGTCCCCATCTAAGGTGAACAAAGGTGCTCTAAGTTTTGGGAGTTCCGGGACAAGAAATTCACTGTCCCATCGGTGTGACCATGAATGCCGAGGGAGCTGAGAGCGACGCCTGTGTCCGTGGCTGTGCCTACAAGGGATCCAACACATCGGGCTGTTTGCCATGCCACGCTCCGGGGAGCAAAGTCCCTGCAGCGGTGCAAAGTCCTCAGGCTGTGCTGGGACACGCGGTGCCCCGGGCTGGGCTGTGGCACGCGGTGCCCGCCGTGTGCCCGCCGTGTCCCCGGGCTGGGCTGTGGCACGCGGTGCCCGCCGTGTCCCCGCCGTGTCCCCGGGCTGGGCTGTCACACGCGGTGCCCGCCGTGTCCCCGCCGTGTCCCCGCTGTCCCCGGGCTGGGCTGTCACACGCGGTGCCCGCCGTGTCCCCGCTGTCCCCGGGCTGGGCTGTCACAGGCGGTGTCCGCCGTGTGCCCGCCGTGTCCCCGCTGTCCCCGGGCTGGGCTGTCACACGCGGTGCCCGCCGTGTCCCCGGGCTGGGCTGTCACACGCGGTGCCCGCCGTGTCCCCGCCGTGTCCCCGCTGTCCCCGGGCTGGGCTGTCACACGCGGTGCCCGCCGTGTCCCCGCTGTCCCCGGGCTGGGCTGTCACACGCGGTGCCCGCCGTGTCCCCGCTGTCCCCGGGCTGGGCTGTCACACGCGGTGCCCGCCGTGTCCCCGCTGTCCCCGGGCTGGGCTGTCACACGCTGTGCCCGCCGTGTCCCCGCTGTCCCTGGGCTGGGCTGTCACAGGCTGTGCCCGCCGTGTCCCCGCTGTCCCCGGGCTGGGCTGCAACACGCGGTGCCCGCCCCGCTCCCGGCCATTGACGGCCGCTCCACCCGTGACGTCACAGCCGCGCCTGAGCGTGCACGGGCCGTGACGTCATCGCGGCGCATCTGCCGCGGGCGCTGCGCGCGCGCCGCCTGTGGGTGAGGAGGGGAACGGCCCCGAGCCGCTGCTGTGGGCAGCCCCAAACTTGTGACCTAAACCCGCCCTCTGTTCGTTTAAAGCCCAGTTTAAAACCCTTCCCCACCTCATGTCATAGCAGACCCCGCTAAAAGGCCTGTCCCCATCTTTCTTACAAGCCCTCTTTACTGGAAGGCAGCTCAGCCTTTTTTTCCCTGCAGACTGAACAATCTCAACTCTCTCAGCCTCTCCTCACAGAAGATGTGTTTGTCTTTCAATCGCTCTGTCTTTTCTACATTCAGTGAATTTAAAGATCAGCATCAGTAAGTTCAGCAGAAAACTTATCCTTCTTGACTTGAATGATGGAGACATAGATTATCTGCTGTTGGTCTTTGACTGTGTTCATTTTCACCACAGTTTCCCCTTTAAAAATCCTTGAGTGTAGTGATGTTTAATTAAATCCCAGTTTTGGAGGAGTAACATTTTGGGTGATTTATTATGATAAGTCCACATTCTTCATTCAAAAAATATCATTTAAAAACTTGGCTATATGGTATTCGTGGTATTCATTATTCTTTAGTTTAGGTCAAAAAAGGAAGCAAATCTGTTATGAGGCATCAGCAAGCCCAGTATGCACACAGCTGAGAGGAAAACCGGCCATTCTCAAGGACCTGCTTGTGCAGAATTTCATAAAACACACATTTCTAATAGCGCATGCTGTCAGTGAAAAGGTTTTTTGAAGAGAGTTTTCCTGTCTCTTGATCAGTTGTATGTTGTGAGCACTTGAAGTTAACATGCTGACTATTATCATTCATGCCAGTTTCTCCTGTGCCACAAACAGTACTTGTGAAGAAGGAATTAGATGGATAATTGTCTGGCAAGTTCTATCTCTGCTAACTAGATTTGCCATCCATTATGCACTTTACTGACTCTATTATTACCCACTGTAATATACTTTCAAACCAATTTTTTCAGGCTGCAACTTGATCTACTGTTTTCATTACCTTCACTCCTGGTGCTTATCTCCTGCAGTTCATAAAACATCTGTTTGGATGGGTACAGTTCTGTTCTCTCAGCTCCTCAGAGGTATTGTGTGACTGTCTTCAATTCCCACATTTTCTTCTTACACATTTTTGTGTGGTGATTTCATCAGCCCTCAGCTTCAAAGCTTGCCTGTGCTCAAATGTTTTTCAGGTCTCCCTCTCCATTTCTAAGCACTTTCCTATCCCATAATGTTGGTTCATTTCCTGTTGATTATCTTCTTTACCACAGTTGCTCAGCATTAATAACATTCTGCTTCATTCATTGAGTATTCATATTTCACTGCTTCATGCAAAACATTCCCTAATAACACTTCTAACAAACATGTTTGTTCTTTCCCCACAGCTATGACTCCCTAAGGTCACTCCCCAGCCCTGACTGTTGTAACATCATCCACAGTTTCCATGAGCTGGAATTTCCCTCTCCTTTCTCCCCCATAGTTTATATAAAATGTATTTATTGTCTCATGTTCTTAGCCTGGTGATTTGACAGGATCCTTCCACTATCTCTGCCACATTTGACCTACTAAATATTACTTTCGACCTCCCCTTCCTTAGGCATCCTTAGCTCACAGTGAACCACCTTGCACTTGACCTTTTTGGCCCTGTAATTCTGACTGGAGTTACCCAGAGCTGCAGGGGAGCCCTGCACATTATATAGGAAAAAATGCTCCAAACCTAAGGACAGAAACAAAATGTGACGTTTTCAAGTATTTCAAATTCCAAAGAGAATCCCTGATGACAAATTGAACAAGCAATTGTTTGTGTCAGACGATATGATAACTATTGAGCAAACAGCTGTTTCTCCAGATGCAATATGTATATGAGAGCTGGGGGGTCCAGGTGCATTGCTCTGGAATAAATCAACAGAGCATTGGCATGTTGGTTTATGCTGCCTGTCCTGATGGCATTTAAGCCAATTTCTTGGATGTTCTTCTCTCAATACGTAAGAAACAATTTTTTACACAGTGGTGTAGTAATGTGTTGAAATGTAAATAATAAGGAGAGGACTTATAGTGAATCTTGACAAGAATTTAGGGCCACAGCCTGTTATAATTCTGTGAACATTTTCACCTTGATTTTTTAACCACCACTACAGGAGATTCTTACATTTCCTGTACTTTGTTCTTTAGATATACTGAAGTGGTACAGAAGCAAATAGAACATTTTACCTAAAGATAGCTCGTCTGTATCCTAATTTTCCTGCTTACAACACTGTGCCCAATGTCTGAAACCATGTCTGAACCTTTCAGAGGACATTATCTACTTTCTGAGAACTGAACAAGGATCAGTATAAATGCCACCTAGGTCCCTAAATAAATTAGATGGATTTGGGTGAAGGTTTAAATGTGCAGCCTTTTACCAGTACTCTGAGTTCTCCTCTTACCTCATCTGTTTTAGTGCCTAAAAGGGAATAACATCTCTCATTAGCCCGACAAAATAATCTTGAAATATAAATCCAAAGGTCATCTAGGAAATCTCTCATGTTTGGTCTTCTTTCTGAAAAGAATCCTCATATGCTTAAACCAAAGCAACATGAAGAAATAGTATTATTAAAGATGATAATCCCTTTTCTTGCTTTGATGTAAACTCTGAAGGAATGCAGAAAAACAATTTTTAAACTGTTATAGGGCTTGTTTTTTTCTGAGTATTTACCTTACTTGTCTGTGTGGTGATAAAATCAAAAAGATCCTTGTAAATGACTCAAAGCTTGTGTTCCCCCACTACTTACTACTGTGGTTTTTAAATATATTCCTCCTTGGCAGACTAGTGCTATCATGGGAGTTAATAATCACATGTAGTGTTCTTTGGTGTGTCAATACTTACGCTGCAGCAATGCAGGGTTTGTTATTAATAACTGCAGTGGGAATGGGAGTTCATCCTACTGAGTATTTGGTAAATGCAGTACAAATGCTGCAGGACCATTATAAACAATCCATTCCAAAGGCTGTAACTTGTCAAAGAAAAATAGATTAGGCTGTTGCACATGAGATTAGACACTGACCTAGCTTTGGGTCTCTATAAATGAATAGAACCTGTGAAAGAGTAAAGGGAAAAAGGAAACTTGTGTCTGGGCTTGCTCTTCAGCCTTTCTTTTCATCTTTGGGACCAAACATCACTATTTTAATGGATATTCCTTAAAATGATTGGAGAAATGAGAGTGTTCACAATCAGATCTTATATTTTACTTTTGATCTAGCTGAGGGCTGAGAATATCCAGGAAAAAGAAGAGTAGGTGGTGCCCTCCATGCAAGTCTTCACTAGCAAAGATAGCAGACTCACTGATTTGTCACTGCAGGCAACCTTTGGGGACATGTGGGAGCTCTGGGATCCCCATGGCTGTCCCACATCTACTCTGACAACCTCAAAGGAAGCACAGAGTGGGGGTTGCCTTCAAACATAAAGAATGCAAATGCAAAGAAACATGTATGTAACATATTGGGATTATCTGTCTGGAAAAGGTTTATCTTCTGCCCACAAATTGTAGAAAGTGAGTTATTAATGCTGCCAGAGAGCAAATGTGGTTCTTGCAGCCACATGCCAGAAATGTGTCAATGATTCCATGGAACCAAGACAATCCAATGGAAGTGCTATGACTTTATCCAAATTTGATTGGAGGTATTTTATAGTATAAAGCAAAAGAGAGATGAGAATCAGCTCATTTTGTACAGCTCCTTTTCATTCCCTGACAGTCCTTCCTGCTAAAAGGCGTGTGAACAAGAAACTTTTCTTATGGTAGGTAGAAAATAGCAATCCGCCTGATGCTAAAATTTATCCTCTGGGCTCTGAGCTGGGTCTCCCTCCTGTTGTTCCATCTCTTTACACATGTACAAGGTTAGAAGGTAAAGGAGGAGAGAAGTGGTCATGAAAAGCAAACAGAAAAATTCCCAATAGTTGGGTCTATTCTAATTGCTGTGCTCAGGGGAAATCCAATGCACAGTTTCGGTTATTAGCTGGCCAAGGACCAACTGGGGAACTCGCACCTGTTTTGTGTGTTCTCCCAAAATGATAGTAATTGTTTTTATTTTAGAAAAGAAACAAAATTGTTCAATAAAATCAATGATCTGTGGAAATTGTACCTGGGGAATATCCTGCCTAAAAGAGCTCTTTTAAGTTGCAATACATTTGGTATCTAAACTGCTTGAATTTTAACTTTGTCTGTATTTGTCTGTAATTTGAAATTACTCTGATGCTGATTGATTAGTTTGATCTGAAACACATGCCTCTGTTGCAAACTATTGATTCGTGCATCACCTCTTAGCCAAGTAGGTTAATTGAATGGTGCTTGGGTAATTATTTCAGATGCAATCTCTGTCTAATCTTTGCCTTCAAAGAGCTGATGGAATTGTTTGACATTTAGCCAAGATATTTCCTAAAACTGGAGCTTGAGCACTGGGGCTGTGGAACTGATGTAGAGGCCAAAGGTACATTTTGAAGAAACTTTGTTTATTCCCTATTTAGCCAAAGTAAATAAACCAAAGACCAGGTCTGGCTTCCACTAGAGTTAGTGGGATTTTGCCATTTTTTTAACAGTTGGCTATCGGATTATTGATGTTTTAGGGAACATTGGGTACCACTGTAATAGCACAGAGAGCAGGGACAGTCCAAAAGAAAGGTGTGCTGCTTTCCCTGCTGCAGAGCTGCTGTGCCAGATCACCTGAGCACAGAACCACAGGTCAGAGGCTAAATAGTTTGGTTTATTCAGGAATAGAAGTAAAACATCTGCAAGCATGTACTCAAAAATCATACAGGATTCTCCTAACTCTTCCATTTGTAAAGAAAAGCAAATGACAAAACTCTTTACTTCCAGCTGGAAGTAAATTGTTCTTCACTGGAAAATGATTCCTTAAAAGGTCATGGGTACATTTGGCCTGGAGAAATATTACTTAGCATTTGATTGATGTTAACGGCTCCCACAAACCAGTTTTAATTGTTGTGGGCTACCTGCCAGGGTCCAGCATTCAGGCCTAAGCTAAATCCAAACTGAGCTCAGAATATGCTACACGCTGACCTGAGCTGACAGTTTCAGAGCACAGAAACTCCAGTTCCAGCCCTGCAGGCCTCTCTCATGCAAGTGAGCTCTGTACAGAAGTTCTGTTAAATCTAGCATGTGCAGTAGTTAGTGTTCCATCTGTAGCTGATTCCATAATTATTCATCTAAGAAAAGAAAATTAATGAAAATTTACTTTAAATTTGCCTATTCTCAAAGGATGTGTCTTTTTTGAAAGGGGAAAGTTATTGGAGGAAAAAAACCCCATAAATATGTTTACCTGGCCATATGTTTTACATACACATGGTCAGATTTTCTCAAGAGGTCAAATAATGCATCATTACCTAATGAAATTAGGATGATTAAAGAATTTCTTTAACAAGCAAATGTGGTGACACTTTGAGCTGACCTGAACATTTATCTCCACTTGAGACTGCTTTGAATAGAGTAAAATGGAGCAGTTATTTGTACTTACCTCAGCATATCCCATTGGATACAATTCCCACTTCAATATATAGCAAGTCCTATTTTTCTTTAAGAAACAAGAGAGCCATTTATGAGCATAAGAGTCACTGCATTCCTCCAGTTCTGGTATGGCAGAAATTTGAGGTGGAGTGGTCACAGTTGAGAGTCCCCAAGGGACTGTAACAAGCACAGGCTCTGCCCAGGTCCACCTTTTATTCTGGGAACTGTCCAAAATAGGCTTTCTTAAGTCCACTGCAGTTTAGTAAATCCCAAATCCAGCTTTAGCATTAATTTTTGATCCATCTCGTAAGTCAAACATCTGAGACCTACTCCCAGTTCTCATTAAAATCAACAGATCAAATCTCTGAGTTTTCATTGAGTTCTTGCTCAGGCAAAACCCTCAAACACTGAGTCATGATCCAGTTTCACAAGAATCCCACTAATCACAGTCTGTCTGGATTTGGCCAGTGTCAGTTGCTTCCCTTGTTTTAGGAGACAGTTCATTACTGAGCTCCTGCCACAAATGTCAGAGTTTGCTGTGACACAGACAAAGTTCATTTCAAAAGTGGCCTGGGTGAGATGCAGCCTGTCTTCATTTCTGCATGGCTCTTAATGCAAAAGTGCATGATTGTCACATGAGGGTTCTGTGGGAAAATGTGAACTCTTCACCTTACTGGGGATTGAATTCCATTTCCATTCAGTGGTCATTCCTTGCCCAGTATCAAATAATTGACAATAAAATATATGCAGTTTGTCCGTTATTCTGAAATTATTCCATGCTTTGTTATGAACGTTAATTTATTTTCATCAATGGCTGTAAACAGAAGAAAATATGGCCTAACCCAGATGACCGAACGTATTTCTGAAATCTTGATACATCCTTACTTCAGTAAGATATTTTTAGGTGTTTTGAGTAAATTTGACTGAAGCTCTAAAGCAGTCATTTCTAAGAATTACTCCACACAAATAAAGAAATACATAACACTATTCGCTATTTAATGGTGATTACAATTTCGATTCATTTTCCTGGTGCCAGCTCGGGAATGCCGATGGTAGGGGGAAACCCCGCCCGCAGCCCGGCCTGTTTGCTCGGCGGAACGCTGCGCAGGGCCCCGCGGCGGAACGCTTTCGGCAAGGGACGCGCGGCCGGAAGCGGCGGAGCAGAGCACTTCCGGCGCCCTCCCGCCTCGCCGCCCCATGGCCGCGTCCGTGGTGAGTCCGGGCCGGGCCGGGAACCGCGGCCTGGGGCCGGGGGAGCGCGGGATGTCCGCCTCGGGAGGGTGCTGCGTGCGAGAGGGCGGGCGTGGGAGCGCGGGGAGGCCGCCGGGAGACACGGAACGGGCAGGGCGGCAGCGCCTCAGCACGGGCTGCGGGCAGGGGCCGCTCCCGGCCTCCCGAGGGTCCCGGGGCAGCGCGGGGCCCGTGTGTGGCGGCCTCAGCCTCCTCCTGCAGGGGCCTTAGGGCAGAGAGGAGCTCGGGGAGGCCGTCGGCAGCGGCCGGGTGCGTTGGAAAACTGCTTGGAGTTGCCGCCAGAGTCTTGGAGAAGTTAATTTTGGGGCTGGTTGGTTTTTTGTTTTTTTCAATTATGGCTTTTCTGTTAAAAGCTTGGAAGGAGGGTTTCTGGGTGAGGTGGTTGGACGTTGGAACCCGAAGGAAGTGTGACCGTCTCCATGCTCGGAGGTGTCCAAACGTGGCAGGAGACAGGACAGAGGACTCAGGTGTCAGATGCAGCCTGGAAAGTGGATCAGCCTTTGGGGTCAGCTCTGCTTTGAAAAGGAATTAGGACCAGATGACCTTCAGAAGTTTATTGTTCACAGAGTTCAAAACTTTGTTGGTTATGGCTGTAAAAACTTGCAAAACCGACAGAGCTGATTTCCTGTTAGACCTCTCTTGCAGGTACCCCAAGAGCTGGTTGCAGACTCTGGCACCCCTGCAGTGCCCTCTCACAGCCACTGCGTGTGTGGGGAGCTGCAGGGGAATGTTTGGGGCAGGCTGGGCAGGACTGCTGTGCAGGGGGAGCTGCAGTCGCTGCTCCTGGGGACAGCTGTGATACTCCTGTCTCCAGAGGCTCTCTGGGCACTGCCTGGGATTGGCAGTGGCCTGGGAGTTTAGCAGCTGATGGGCAAGGTAGGGAGGTGAAGAGCAGTTTGTGTCCATGCAGGGGGAGAGAAAAGATAGCCAAGCATGTTTCTGTGCACTTTGTTGGATAAACACAGATTATTTGATAGGCCTTTTCAGATTGGGGTTTCTCTGATTATGAATATTTCTTGTGTTAATACTGGAAGGATTCCTGGTGGTTCTGGAGAACATTCAGTAAAAGGAGCCAGGAAAATACAAACAGTGAAATTGTTCAGCACTGATAGAGTTGCAGATACTGAGAGTATAATACTGAATTAGGACAGTGATAAATAATAGAATTTAAACAATTGATAAGAGAATCAATTGCAGGTTTATGAATGTAGGGACAGGAAATTCAGGATCTGCTTTCCAGGATGTCCCAGTTCAGGGTCTGTAAGAGACTGAGGGCCAAACAGATGAACAAACTGAGCCAATAACCCAGTGAGATCACAGTGCAGTGGTGGGATAGCAAAGGCTGTTACCTGGGGATGAATGCAAGTAGAGGGGTGTGAGGAAAACGATGAGGGGTGAGGAGAAGTGTTTGGGTTTGACCTGTGGATACAGCACTGATCCATGCTAGAAGGAGTACACCCAGATGTTGGTGTTCTTTCTCTTACTATACTTTATGTTTCTATATATGTTAAAAATGTATGTTAAATGTATGTATGTTAAGAATGAGACTAGGATGGCAGTGTGATGGGGTTCTTGCTAATTCTCAGAAGTACCTGAATAGATTTTGTTCTTTAACTTTATTTCAGAACAGCCATCACAGCAACAGTGTTTTCCTTGAATAATTGTGTGGCCACACTACCTGCAGCCAGCTGTAACCCATTTTCCAATGTAAATATTTGCAATTTAAATACAATAAATATATCAGCATTCAAAACTAATGCTGAAACTGTCACCTGCCTAACAGCTGGTACTTCTGCAAGTAGAAAAGGAGCTTAGAATAAATTTCAACATTATTTGATATCATCTTTTGTTGAGAATGGAAAAGACCAGTCAAACTGACTTGCAGGAGAAATTGAGTCAATGACTGGATTGCATAACTTAAGAAATTTGATATGATTTCTTCCCTCCAGGATTTCAAAACCTATGTGGATCAAGCTTGTAGAGCTGCAGATGAGTTTGTCAACATTTACTATGAGACAATGGACAAGAGAAGAAGGGTATGTAGCTGTTTTGACAATAGTTAAAACTGTCCTGGCACTCTTTGTTTGCATTTCTGACTGTCATTGCACAGAAAGCACCTGAGCATTGGTGACCATGTGCTGCACTGGCCGAGGTAGAGCAGGGCAGCTGTTCCTCAGGCTCCCTACAGAGGATTTTGTGCTCCTGGGCTGCTTTGCTATCAAAGGGCTGTTCAGAAGTGCCTTAGACTTCTCATGACCCTCGTTCAGCTGGTGTGCAGCTGTGTCCTGCAGGTGCAGGATTTGGTCAGTACAGGGCAGCAGAACTTGCTTTATTTTCCCTTGAGGTCAGGATTTAGCTTTTTTGCCCCCAAACCTCTTTCATTAGCAGTTACCACTTTTGGTTCTGGGGTTTTTCTGGGTGCCTGAAGTTGAAGCAGTACAGCTGTGTTTGGCTCTGCAAGTCTTCCTGGAGCACACTGATGTGGTACCATGTCACAAATGTGATCACCAAAAGAGCCTTGGAGACCAATCTTTGGAATGTTAAATGTAGTGTAGTTGCAATTCAATATGTGAAAGTACCAGCAGTCACATGTTACTTCACAGCCACTTCACACATTAGTAGGTTGGACAGGGGTGTGTCAACACCTTGGAGGAGAGTTGGGCAGTTACTCAGCTGTGACAGTTTATGAAAGTTCTGGTATGCTGCTGTGCTTTTCAAGTTTCACCTGTTCCTGGTCTTGTTCACTTTTTTTTTTTTTTAACCTGAAATTATAATTTCCTGACCTAAGCTGTGTTGTGTGGACACTTCCCCTCTCAGAAGGAAAAAAACCCGAAAATCAGTGATAAACTTTTTGTGGAAAGGTAGCACTGTCCTTTTGTTAACAACCACTTCAGTTCTGTCATTACCTTTGTTAAAGGGATGTTATCAATATTTGAGATATGAGTCACTGTGCCACTCATAAAGGAAAATGTGTTAGTTTTAATTCTTGGTCAGGAGCACTGGTTGTTAAAAGGAGCTACTGTTTCAGGAAGGCATTTTATCTTTCCAACTAACAGAAGAAATCAGTAATTCACAGTGTAAGTTCTGTATGTTGTCCATTATATGTTTATGTATTTTTTCTAAATGTGTGTTTTCATAATCACTCAGGCTTTAACCAGACTGTATTTGGATAAAGCAACGTTAGTTTGGAATGGAAATGCAGTGTCTGGGCAAGAAGAACTAAATAAGTTTTTTGAAATGTTGCCATCAAGTGAGTTCCAGGTTAATGTGTTGGACTGCCAGCCTGTTCACGGTAAGGTTGTATTATAATTTACTTAGTTATTTTTCATTCTTTATAACTATTGACAGTGAGCAATTATTATAGGGCTTAATAATTCCTTTGGAATAAGCTTAGAGAAAATACCAAGGCTTGAAATGTCAAGTTGTGCTTAAATAAAGCACAAATCAAGAGATGCAGCAATTATACACTTTTTTTCATGTCTGGGAAAATATTTTAAGGACTTTTTTGTTTAGATCATATTCAAATGTGATCTATTTTCATGTATGGAAAAAGTCTGGCTTACAGGTTATGTTGTGCTTGGGAGACCCCTATGGTGGCCTCTCGTACTGATCTGCAGTCTCATGTGGAACAAATCATTATTAACCTGTATGTACTTTGGTTTCTTTACATCTAGAATAGGTGTTAAGTTCTTTAGATTTCTGATTAACAGCTCTTAAAGAAAGGCTTACATAATTGAGAAGTTAATAAATTGCTTCTAATGGACATTTTGGGAATATAAGTAAGGGAAAAGCCTGTGGTCAAACACACTTGCTTTGCTCTGCTGTGAAAAAGATATAATTTCTAATAACTGGGGGGGAAACGTATATGCAAGTTGCTAAATATCTCTATGTGTGTATATCTCAAGTATTGAGAGCTCACTCTAAGCACAAATGGAGGTGTTTGTCAGTGCTCTAAAATGAAGAGCAGGAGATGAAAGTGGCAAAGCCATTGCCAAGCCGTGTTGGTGAACGCACCGCTGTCTCTGTAGAAACGCTGCACCAGAGCTGCACTTCCCTGCCTGTACCCAGCTGTTAGCCTGGCGCAGTGTAACCACAGTTGAACCAAGCTTCTGTGTGCATTTCCTGCCTCTTTACCTGCTAGTCTTTGTTTGAGTTGTTTTCTTCATCATTTCATACCTTCTTGTGAAGAGCAAGCTACTCAAGGCCAGACAACAGTCCTCGTGGTGACAAGTGGGACTGTCAAATTTGATGGGGATAAGCAGCGCTACTTCAATCAGAACTTCCTGCTGACGGCACAGGCCACCCCCACCAACACCGTGTGGAAGATCGCCGGGGACTGCTTCCGCTTCCAGGACTGGGCCAGTTAGCAGGGCCTGGCACGGGCAGTGACCTCTCCTTTGGCACCACCAATCCACTGTGCAGGCAGCTGTTCCCACGCAGGGAATGCACGCGCTCTTTGTGTTGCATCTGATGTTATGGACGGTCTGCAGATGTTTCGGGGTTGATTCCAGTGACCACAGCTGTAGTAATAAAATGTGAGAGGTTGCTCGTGTTAGTTGAATTTAGTCAAGTGCTGAAGGCAGTGAGCTGTATACGAATCATTCCTAAAATGCCTTACATGCAGCTGTGCTGCCACTGCTGAGTGCTCAAACCGTTCTGTTTGAACACAGAATCCTATTCATATACAATTCTGACCAAACGTAATTTTTTTCAACTTGAAAAGATCTGTTTTTACAGTGTCATCTTCTCCCTGTTGAAGAAGATGCTTGTGGCATGAAGATATAATTTTGAAAGCTCCCTCCTCCCAGCTGTGAGAGGCTGGGAAGGATTGCTATGGTTTCTATTGTTAGTGAAAGGAGCAAATACAGCTCCTAAGTTTGTAATCTCTCAATCCATTGGAAAGGTAATGTTTACCTTCTCTGATGCCAAAGGACCATATATCTTTGGGTTTCCTTTCAGTCTGAGCTTCCCAGACTTTGGTTGTTAATTCCATGGATTCATATGTAGGGCATGCTGAATGATTCGGAGCTCCTGTGCCAATAACTCTTCACATGCACGTGAAGGACTTCAAACTGATTGTTTTTCTTTTGAAGTCTTACCATGGCCTAGAAATAGGTCGCATACATGATTTCTGTTGGCTTTAGTTCTGCATTCTGTTGCTATGAGGTTTGGATTATTTTTCTCATATTAAGTCTGCAAGTTTTGAATCCTTTCTGTCTTTTCAAGAAACATTGTAGTTAAAAAGTGGCACTGAAAGTGTTCATTACTGTGAAGCCTTCAATTTTTCTCATCAGTACTGTTACTCAGAACAGGTGCTTGCATTATTTTCAATTGAGAACAGCAGCTCTGCACCACTAACACTATCTTCCTCTCATGCAGATTTTTACTGTATTTTTTCATGTTCTTTTTAAAAATTGCCTTTAATTATTGATTCTCTGGGGGTTTTGTGTGTTTTGCTTTAAATTAGTAGTTAAAAGCTTCCAGCTGCTTTGAAACACTTTTCAAGACTGTAAGTTAAGAGAGTCCACCTTTGGAACTTAGGAGCAAATCTGAGTATCAGCAGCTTTGTTTTAAACTGGTGCGTTTCTGTTTTAAGCTGAGTAAAACAAAAAAACAAACCCAAAATGTAGCTGTATAGCTGTAGCTGTATCCCTGAGCATACCCTTGCTTGTAACTGAAAGTACAGGAAGGGAGCTTGTAACTCTCATCATAACCTATGTTTCAATGACAACAGCAGTCTGAAAGCAGTTACAACTGCAGCTCTCTTGTTCAGTGACTAAATGGAGAAAACTGTGAAAATGAGCAATATCGCACTTGGGTAAAACATAAAGCATCTGTAGTTTGCCATGTAATCCCACAAACAATGGGATGTTTAGCTGAAATGAGTGGCTTTATTTCCTTTTCAGGCCCTCTAGTCTGTACACCAGTAAGTTAGAATTAGTAACCTGTCTCTGTTCAGAGGCTGTTTATGATCAGAACTATTGTGTACCTATTTTTCAGGCTGAAGAATTTGAATTCCTGCAGAATAGTGCAAGAACAGAATTTTTGAAAACTGTAAATATTGTAAATACATTGTTATTTCTGTATGTAGTGAAGAAAGGATCATTCTATTTAATTACTGTTTGTTCTTAAGAGAATATGTGATGTTCATATATTTGTATTTCCTCTAGAAGATTGAAAAGAAAACATAACCTAAGCATGCCTGTAACTGGTACAGCATTGTTGAGCTGTGACACTGGCGTGGTGTATTCTACTGGCTGTTTAACTTGCTGTTGATTGTGTAAGTGGTGTTACAGATCTGCTTTGCATACACAAAACAGGTTTTGCTTTTAAAATGCAGCAATGGGTGCAGCTATGGCATTGGCTTGTTGGACTTTGAAGGCGGTCACCAGAACACACACTTATCAGTACCTGATAAGCTTGTGCTGTGAATAAATACTTATTGGATATTTTTATCCAAGTTTGAATTTGTATAATAATTTTTAAGCTTTTTCTAGGCAGACTGGGAGATTCAAAATATATGAGGCAATGTTTCAATCAATCAGAAGTTATTCTCAATTATTTTCATGCTATTTAAATGCAAGCTGCTTTTAAATCTGACTTTTGCAATTAATATTGAAAAAAACTGACCAAACAAAAAACCCCACCACTACCTGGAACATGACTGAGGAAGATAACTAACTGGCCTAGCTGGACAAACCCAGTTAAAATTCCTACTTAGTAAGATCAGTAGATGGAGTAGGAGAGTAGGATTAGGTATGCATACCCAGGGGTTTTGTAGGGAAATTCATTAGAACACAATTGCTTCAAGCCAGGGAGAGGTGCCAGTTACTCCTGTCTATTTCCATCATCTTCAGTGAGGATCACTTGGGTGATTCAGTACTACTATAATTAGCTCTTGCTCTTTATAACTGAAAATGCTGGTTTGTAAAATATTTTTATTTATTATACCAAGTGAGATTGTAGCTATTAGAGTCAAGTGGTGGTTTTACAATGGAGTAACTAATGGCACAAACAAAAAAAATCTCTTTGTTGCTAGCTCTGTGCTGCTTGTTAATATTCTGTGCTGAAATTAGCAGAAAACACAAAAATGCTTTCATTTAATTCTGTACAAACCCATCCAGCTGGTTTAGTGTGACCATTGCTGACTCTACTGCAATACCCAAAATTTACAGTGGGCATCTATAAAATGAATATGTTTGTGCTCCAAACACTGAACTGGAGTTAATGCTTCCATTTTTTGTTCGAGACCAAATTACTCCTGTACAACCAGTCAGTGAAATAAAGCCAGCTGAAGAGCTAAGCACTTCCACTATGAAATTGTAGCAACTGAAGACTTGAGAGATCTTCTCTTTTGTTTGTTCCCTGTATTGTCTATAGCAGTCACTGCTTTTCTGTTGCTTTGTTCGTTTGGCATACTACAGTTCAATTGATTTAAAATGCCTGTGTTGGAGAAAAGGGATTTGTACTGATGGTATGAATGGTTTGTTCTGATATGCCTGTGCTTCCTTAACCTGTCTGGAGAAAAGCACATTATAAAGAAATGCTGTTTTATTAGTAAAATAATTTTCCACACTTGAATATATTTTGTAAGTTTTTGAAATTGTTTGAGACCTCTTGTAAGATTCATTTTCAAAACTGAAAAAAACAACCAACCAAAAAAAAAAAAAAAAAAAGAAAAAAAAACCCCAAACCTACCGGTTACTCTTCCTTTTTTTTCTTTTATTATTATTATTATTACTAGAAAATTTCATAGCTTGTTCTTATGATATTAAAAGTACAAGAAATAATTTGTGGCTCCCTTATCTTTACTACTTGTGTTGTAGGTCTGAGGTCTGATTGTTGCTGAGTGCTGCTGGGTCAGTGCAGAACAGGCTGGCAGCTCTGTCAGGGTAAAATGTGTTTGGAATAACCCTCTGGCAAATGCCTTGCCAAAAGCACTCTCAAGCAGTAAATGTTGAGCTCCCCAAAGTAACTATGTCAAATTAAAATATCCCTCTAAAATTTACTACATTTTACACATACCGACACATATCTGGATGAAGTCAAAATTTGAGCCAGATCCTTGGGTTGTAAATATTTTCACTGAGAACGTGTTGTACTTCTGCTGTTTCTCTAAGAAGGAATGAAACACTGAAAGGAGAAATGCTTTTTGTGATAATTCCTCTGATTTATTCACTGTTTTGCTGTTTAGAACATTAAAATACTGATGCACACTTGCTCAGTGTAGACAGCAGATGCTTATGCAAGGTCAACAGTTGCATAGAAACTGAAATTGTTCTAGAAATGTATACTGGAAACTACCAAATATATTGGAAAGTTCTTGCTGTGTTTGAGGGTATAGATTTCAGTGAGGCTTTGCAGGCAGTTGCTCTTGGTAATGATCCTGAGCAAGGCTCTGACAGCTGATGCAGTGTAAAGATTTATGAGTGCTGGGAAAAATAAATCAGCTCAGACCAGAAGATGTTTTTGCAGATATGTTAAAAGTGGATCCAGAAACAGCTCTGTCAAAATTGCCACTGGACTGTAGAAAAGAATATTAAAGTCTTCCTAGAAAAGTGAACTTTTATTTTTTATTCCTAGCTGCAGAAAGGTAGGGTATTGATAGCTGGGCTTACTCCTTCAGAAGACTGGGTTTAATAATATGAATAACTCTATCTTGCTACACTTTGTGACTGAATGGACTACAGGCACTAAGTGACCATTTTGCCCTGCATCAGCAACATAAGTGCCTTAGAATATCCTGGTGATGACAAAATTGTGTTGGATTGCAGTGGCTGATTTTTGTCTTCTTACAGCCTGTTTCAGGTCCCAAACCCCAATGGGTTTGCATCTTTGTGGTTTTTCCAACCACTACACAATGTATTGAACTTGCTAAAACAAAAAGAAATTAATGTAATTAATTGCTGCTAGTCTTAATACTTTTATATATCAAGGTCTGTATACCACAATATGAACTTTTCTTGAGTATTTCAAGTACCTTGGTGTGTCTTAATGCACAGTGGTGTTATCTTCTTTAAACAGGTAGTTGAACTGTAACTGAAGAACAGATGGACTGATGTAAATCAGACATTATTACAGGCCACTGAGACCTTGTGATCAGGTGTTGAAAGGCACAGATAGAACAGATAATTAGATGTTAAGTTACATGGCAGGTCTTGTGCTTACCTTATTTGTGACCTGTGTCATGCAGGGCAAACTTTTTCACAGCTCCGCTGGCCAGCCTGTGCCAGGGCCTCACCTGCCTCACAGTAATGAATTTCTTCCTAATATCTAATCCAAACCTCTCCTGCAGGAGAACATCATCCAGCACCCAGCTGACAAAACGAGAGCAGGTCAACAGCAAAGGCCCTGGGCAGGCTCCCAGAGCAGGTGTGCTGTTGAGGGGCACACAGCAGAGAAAAGGGAGGAAGTTTGGAGGGAACAGTGCTGAGGAATTTGAGCTTGAGCAGCAACAGCTGCACTGCTCAGATGCCCAGGGGCAGAATTTATTGGCATCACTAAAGTGGTAATCAGCTACAGAGGCTCGTTTCCTTAATCAGAAAGGCCTGGGAAGAACTGAATGTTACCAGGTGAGTTCTGGGTGGTTCCCAGTCTGGCAAGGATCCTGAGGCCACAGACAGGTGAGTTTTCTTCATATTTTTTCCCCCTTGCAAAGGTGTCTGTCCATAGTTAAGGGTTTTTTGAAATCCTATGAATGCTCTGAGGGCCTTGAATTTTTCCTTGCTCCCAGGTTGTTTATCTGGTAACTCCAATTTCAATTGTCATTATTATAGAGGTGAGTGTGGCAGTTGCATGTGTTAGATTCACAATCTTGCCAGCATTTAGAATAGTTTTTAACTTGTGCAGTTTCTTTGCTCCTTTCCAGGAGGTGGCTGGAGCTGATCATTGTGATCATTCCATCTTCCTCTCATTGTTTTTGGAGGAAAAGATGTATTTTAACAGCAGACCAGAATGAGTACCCATCTGAAAAGGCAAAATGCCGTAGTATTGACTTGGGCTTTTCTATATAAACAGCATTTGGCAAGTGTGCAGTACTGAGTTAAGTATTGAAAAAATATTGGTTGATTTTCCATAACGCCTCTCTTTTAAAATGGAACACTAGTAAATGGAATGTTTCTGTAGCAACACAAAAAAAAAGAAGTCCCAAGGTGAGACCTGTCCCACTACATAAGAAGCAGGCAGGTTCTGGGATGAAGGTAAAGGCTTTGGGAAGTGATTTCCATAAGCTGTGTAGGGGGCTGAGGCAGGTGTTTTGTTTTGAACGTGGGGGCAGAGGGGCCCTGGTTTAATGACCCTGATTAAATGCCATAGAAATGGGCTCACTGGGAGAGATTGTGTTTGCTGTAACTCAAAAGGCAGAAAGTAAAGTAGGGCAGGCACCTATAGAGAACAGTGATCCATTCTTCACACTCACTCCCTGGGGAGCACAAAAAGTAACAGGCTGATTTATATCTGGTAGGAAAAGTTTGGGTTCGTTGTTTAAAACAACTGAAAATCCTAGAAACAACTCCAGGGCTGGAACAACATGTGGACTAAAGTAATTTCAATTCACCTGTTAGAAGTACTTCAGAACTGTTTCAAATTGAAGTGTCTTTTCTGTGTTTTAAAAAAGTAAAACCTAAATGATACCTTCTTGTTTTAGTATTTAAATTGATAAGAGGTCATGTCTTGGAGAGATGGGCATTCCTGCTCAGGGTCTGGATGATCAGAAGTAACAGGGATGGTGGGCAGACTTGGAGACATGTAAGGATAAATGCAGAAATAAGCAGGTGTGACAAACATGTAGTGACCTCTGGCATCTCTGGGAGTGTTCATCATTAACCACGTTATTGGTATTTCAAAATGGGAGAACAAGAGGAAAACTCAACAGTTGGTGGTGTATTTTTGGTTTCAGTTTTTGTTTGTTTTGGTGCTGTAGTTATTCATTGCTTTAAAAGTGCAGGTGAAGTCTGTGAGGATCAGACAGTGTGGCCAGAGCTCTGTTTGTCTAAATAAATTAGCACTGGTCTAATGTCAAGGCTACATGCTTCCAACCAAAGACAATTTTGGATAAATTATCTGTGATAATCAGCTTCATTAGAACACGTTATCAATCTAGAATGGTTTCATTTTCTTCAAAATGTGTCTCTCCCCAATAAAAGTGTAGCAAGATTCAACCTATTATAGCACCCAGCAGCAAAGCAATAGTGCAAACATTACACCATTTCTGTCAGAACTCATTCAAATTAAATTATGTGAAAATTACAGTGTAAGTATAAATGTATATTTAATATAGTCAGCCCTGGTCCTCCATGGCTGATGTACTCCTATCATGAAGCAATCACTAATCTACTTTGCAGTAGCACTGAGTTAACTGGAAATGTGTTTCATTAATCCAGGTAAGTTCACACAGAGTTTTACTCTGTGCATTGTTTGCAATTCCATGTAGCCAGTGACTGCAAGTTTTGCTGATTGCATTTTGTAGATTACCTTCATACCATCTTATGCAAAAAACCCACCAGATTTATTATTTTTAATCTCTGAGAGTGTAAATTTCACCCTTCAGAAAGGAAATTGCTTTACTGTCATGTAAATAGAGCTTAGCCATGGGGTAGGCTCAGTATGACTGAAAAGAAACCCCACCACAGACAAAAACAACCAAAACCAAACAAAGCCAAGGTACAAACAAACAAAAACCCCAACAAAATCAAATACAAAATGAGAATTTATTTCTTGTTTTGCGTGTAATTGCAGAACAACACTAATTTATTGTTAGAATACAACAGTTATTTGAAACTATTGTTCTGAGATGTGGTAGATATGGTCTTTTTCTTTTTTCTTTTTTTTTTTTTTTTTTTCCTAGTGAAAATGAGTGACCCACATTGTGAGCTGAGTTCTGTTCCTTTTATAGCCTGCCAGTGTGCTGGGAATTGCAGCTTGTGCTGGGGGTGCTGGCAGGCAGTGCCCTGCAGGTTATGCTCTGAGTGTTGGCAAGGGCACTGTTACTGCATGGGGTGGTTAAACATCACCTCACCTGCTCCTGAGGGAGTAGCTCCTTCCTCTCCCTGTTTAGACTTTTTTTTTTTTTTCTGTTTCAAGCCACTTAATGACATTACAGGCAGCATTCCTGTTGTGTCATGTGCAGGTCCTTGCCAGCCCCACCAATGGGTCTGTGCCAAAGCTGTTCCTCAGAGGCTTTGCTGAGCTGTCATTGACTCTGAGACTCTGAAGACTTCCTGTGGCAGAGATCTCAGGCAACTAGTTCAGTATTTAGTAAGGAATTGGTTTAAAATCCCATGTTTCTTTTAAAATGCCAAATCATCCATTTCACTGTGCAAACTTAGACCCTGTTCTTTCTCTTTCCCTGGGGCCAGCTGTTTGTGCCTTGTGCATGGAGTTACTGGTTAATCATCTAGTAGCATATGCCATTCCTCCTCAGGCCAGCTAAACAACTCTAAGCTGGCTGAAGCTTCCCAGTGCCCCTGTTGTAGTAGTTACACTCTGGCTTTCTCTAGACAGACCCTGTCTTTGGAGGTACAATACAACCTTACACCAGATCTGCCCAAACTGCATTTTGTTTCTCTTTGAACTTTTCCCCCCAGTCTTACAAGGATGATTTAAAATTCTTAAACGGCTTTCTGAAGAACTTTCAGCATTCTGGAACCCTCAGCAGTACATGAACCTCTCCCTCACATTTCAGTCCCATGGTGTATGTCCTTTCAGCCCAGCACAGGATAAACAGCACCTGTAACTATCACATATTGATTTTGAAGTGATTTACTATCTCTTCATCTGCATTCTAGTTCCTTCTTTTTAATGGCAAAAATTAAACATTCTTGCTTATTCTGTTTCTTCTCCACAAGCTCTGTCACAAAACAGCTTTAGAATTCATTGAAATGAAGGATACAGTTCTTGCCCAACTGCAAGGTATTTGCAAACAATCCTTGTATTGGAAGGCAGCCTGATGTAATCCTTTCCCTTCCCCAAAGCTGAGGATGTAGCAAATTGTCTTTTGCAGGACATCCACCTCTCATTAATTCCTTACAAGAAAAACCAGGCCTGCTGGAGGCTTGGTTTTCATTACCTGAAGTATGGACCCATTGCTGCTGCTTCGTAAGGTAGACTCAGTTTCAGACAGAATGTGAGGCACGGAACAGGAACAATACAAAGAGCTTCAAAAACACAAACCTGTTGAACCATTTAAGTTGTATTCCACTTTTGAAATGTTAACATTGTGTTATGTGGTACATATATTTTGAAAATAGCAATCCTCAGTCAACCAAGACACAGAAGATAAAATACATTTCATATAAATACATTCATGGCTTAAAAAAAATAGTCTTAGAACCTGCTGAAAGACTCGAATGTAAGTATCTTTCTTACATGTATTTCACTTTTGTGATGCTAATAGGCTGACTAAAGGCTACTGAATAGAGACCAGTTTTAAAACATGGAAAAATTGGTTCCATGGCTCCAGGACCAAGTAATTTTAACAGTTGCTACTGCTATGAGATATATTCCCTGCTGTCAAAAAACAACTGTGTATATCTTAAAAAAACTATTTTAGAAAAGCTATTTCCTTGTTTCTTTTAGTGACACTTGTAGTTCCATGCACAACTGGATACCATCACCTTTATATCCCAGATTTTCTCTCTCTCTCTTTCCCCTTGGGGTTCTTGGAAGGTCAGCAGGCAGTGTTCTGCACTTGCCAGAGAAAATTATGCATGGTGAAGTTTGAAGTTGGTCCCCAGGAGAAGGGATGCTTTACTTGAGGAGTGTAGAGGCATCATTTATTTTTGCCGAAGTCTATTTTAACTGGAAAATAAAAATACAAATACATGCAGAAAAAGAAAAATTTGTCTTGAAATTGCAAGCTCATGTGTTCAAGAGCAGCAATGTACAAAATCTTTTACTTTCTGTACAATGACAATACCAAATAGTATTTTAACCATCATATACACAACACAAATGTTATGAATAGAAATCTATAAATACTTTCAAATGAATTTGCAATATAGAGCAGTTGAGGGCCACAGCTGTACAAAATGTAAGCAACATATATAAAATGATTAAGAAAGTGCAAAGTAGAACAGTATCAAGAGCCTGCACTTTTTACAGCACTTATGGTTCAAGTGTGAAGAGCTGACAGGGATGCAGGAGCTCAGTTACAATTCAAAAGAAGACACAGTACAGGATTCGGCACACAAAATGATGAACTATTATTAAATTACATCTTCCTCCTTCTTCACATCTGTGACTTCCAGTTAATAAGAGAACATTTGTATAATGAATTTCCGTAGAGTGATTTGTCCCTTTTTACAAGTTTCCAAGAAACAAAGATTCCCTGGCCAGAAGCTACTTTTCTGTAAGTAAAACAAGACTAGACTGGGAAACTCCTGTTGGTTTTTGGTTGCCTTATCATGCTTACCACAGTTAAAAGGTGAACGGAAATACCTTCCATAAAGGAATGCAGATATTTAAAACCTCTAAGTTACACCCAGGTAACCAGTACTCACATGTATGTGAGGGTCTAGAGAATCATTGCCTTAAAAGCATCAATCACCTCTCAAGCCACCAAAACTCTTCTGAGTTTCAAGTCTGTTTAGAGACCACTGCCCATCAGTTTCACAGCTGTTTGCCAGTCCAGATGCAAGTTCTGCATTCAGGCACTGATTTCTCATCAGCACCCCCAGAGCTGTGCAAGTCTTTGTTTTCTTTTACACTCTGTGTCCAGTGGAAAGCTCTGCTTGAATTAAAATGCAGTGGCAATTAAAAACCTGTTTGGTGAGTTGGAAGTTGAAATAGTTAATTCAATGCTCTTGAGTGAAATTTCTTATAACTTGTTTTTAGAAAGCTTTTCAGTTCACCTTTATTTCAGTAAGTGTACTGTCTATTCTTTTGTAGGCACTGAAAATATTCAAGATATTGATGTGCAGAAGAATCCATCCATTTTCAAGCAGTGCATTATTAGTGATCTCTAGCAAGTTCTTGACTACTGCTGTTGTTGGTTTTGTTTTTAAATGGAGAAGGGTAGACACTGGATACTCCTTTTCCCTCCTTGCTAGAGGGAAATATCTTATTACAAGTGTCTTATTATGACAGAAGGGTCATCACAATTACATTATTTTTTCCTTTTTGAAATATAGGCCAGACTTCAGCATGAGTTAAAGAGAAGTTGTAAGCAGTCTGAATATGCTAGAGAAACAATAAAATTACCTGGTCACACTGCTTCACATAATGATGTCTGTCTCAAAACTGGAGATGATCACACAAAACTATGAAGACTATCAGTGTCTAATTTGCTAACAATTAAAGAGTTTGGAGTCTAAGATATTCTGCTTTACTTGATAGCAATTATAGAAACAGTTGTCCATTTGGTGTGTTTTTTGAATGTGTGATATCTACAGTGCACACAGACATCCAAAACTTAGGCATGAGAAGGAGCCCCCTGCACAGCTGCCAGGTCAGCTGAGCTGTTTATTTTCCTCCATACATTCTTTCAATGTCGTTGAGGTAATGGTTTTTCAGTTCTTTCCTTTTCAGCTTGAAAGCATCTGTCACCAGCCCAGTCTCGGGGGTCCATGGCTCAGGGCTCAGCCGGACCTTGATGGGTATTTCAAATCTTTCCAATTTCACTGAGGGAACAAGAACAAAGAAAAGCACGACTGTGATTACAAGGCCAAATGAAATACTAATTCATGGTCCCTAAAAATCTGGTCAGCATTCTGTAGCTTGTATAATATGCTGTCCTACTTAATGAAATAACCTTACACAAGGGTCACAGGCAAATTTCTTCCTGTTCTAACACTGAGTCTTGGCTAGTGTGCAAATACTCTTATACACTCTGTGTTTAGAGCTTGTATTTGATGTGACAATGCAAAATCTAAAGCTTGAAACAAATGCCTGAGTAGCCTGAAGCTCTGAGACTACTGCCACAAAAGCATACACTGAACTCTACAGCTGTATCTTCGTTAACTAGTTAACTCAGACTAGCTGGACATGCTTCATATTTAAATTATAATGACGCACTTGTACACTTCACCTGGTTGAATGTTTTCTTTCTATATTTTTGATTCCTAAAAGTGTGTTGAGAATTCAAAACAAAGGGACTTTGTATTTTTGTTACATTAGCCACTTACTTTCCCTTCAGCTGGAAGCAGTGGCTTGGCACATGCACAGCCTCACTGTAACCAAGGCTGCTCCTCTCTCTTGCACAGGTAATAGCCCAAGAGGGGGAGCAAGGGAGGAGAAAGGGAAGGGGAAGGAGAGAGGGCAGGAGGAGCAGGAATAGCACAGGGAGCTGCTGCATGTGCTCAGTGCCACATGGAGTTTGCTACCAGCTCCTGCAGGTAGGCTGGGAATGGAACCCACAGCCATGGACTTGTAGCTGAATTCCAGCACAGCCTCTGGGGGGCAGCAGCAGTGCGACACCAGCAGCTCCTCTGCCTTTCTAACTTCAGCTGCTTTCAGGATGTTCTGCTGCCTCCCACTCAGATGTGTGCCTGCTCATGATGAAGGTGCATCATGCTCTGCTAAGAACGCAGAACTACCTCTTTAAAACAGTTTTGAAAATCGTTTCACATATATTAGTTGCATCTCAATAGTAGATTACTGTCTAGAAGGCAGAAAGGATGCATAAGCAAAGGGTTTAAGTACACAAAGCTATGTGGATAGTAATTTGCTCAATTCAGGATAAAAACCCCCAGGGAGAAAATGTTTAAACCTAAGCCTTAAATATATGGATTGATTTATTTTTTTCAAGGTAAGACTTAAAAGTGTTTTTCCTTCTTTTCCCATTTTCAAAGGCAGATTTCTCCTCTCTAAGAGAAAGTGCTTAGCATGTGCTTAAGTGCAGCTTTTACTGCTTCCTTGTATGAAGTGCCAAGTGCTTTAGAGACTTTCTTCCCCACTGAGTTTGTTCATTTTTTTTGTCCTGTAAAGGACTGATGACACTTTTGATCCTTCAGTACCACAGCAAGGAGTAGCAGGCTTTTAAGCCTCTACAACCACAAGGATCATGGCTGTTCAAAGCTGTAGGGAACAAAGTTGTACGGGGAAAAAGTGCTTTGAAATTTCTTGCTTAAACAGTTTCCTTGCCAGCAAATGCCTTGCAACTTTTCTTCCAATTAATGGCTCTTTTGGGCCTTATTTTGACCATATTAGACAAAAAACTTGTCTCCAGAATTTAGATGGAAAAAACCTTCAGATATTTTATAAAAAATACAAGTAGTATAGTAATCAATTCAACCTGTATTATGTAAATTCCTGGGATAATATGCAACAATTTTGTGTGATCTTTGCCTTGATAAACCATTAAGTTTTGGCAGATACAGAGAAGCTGGAAGGAGGAGGAGCAGTTAGTGAGGATAATGGCAGTTTTTGCTGGATAAGCCCCCATGGCCAGCAGGATGTGCTGTGGTACTTACTCTTGTTTGCCACTTCTTTAATCTCTCTCAGTATTTCTGCTTCCATTGTAGGATTGTTACAAATGTCCACCCAGCTTCCACTGATGCCTTTCTGCTCAGCCAATGCTGTCAGCTTCTTCTGATTAGGGACCACAAAACTGATCACATAGGACTGGTCACTACACAGAATGGCAAGAGAAGGAAGGAAAAAAGGTTCAGTCAAGACCTTCATTTCAGGGTGTAAATTACCTGCTGCTGGACCCACAAATGCCCAGGTTATTCCACTAATACAGAACCCTTCTTGTGCATTTAGTCTTCACATCTGAAGGTTTATCAAGAAGATATTCTAAGCTGGTTTACAACATCAGGTTTGATCAGAATGAGGCTCTGCTGTCATTTCACTCACGCACATCTCAGTTTAGCTCCCCAGATAGACCTGGGGTTTAAGCACTTCTCTGCAGCTCCTCCTTAGGGGGAGAGGGGAATATATATTGGGACTATTTCCAAAACTCACTGGAAAGCTTTGAATCCAGAAAATGTCCAGAAAGCAAAGTGTACAGATTAACTTTTCACTGTGATTCTGACAGCCAGAACACATGCTAAATGTAACCATATATAATGATATATACTCATTTAAGGAAGGGATGGGATGGGATGGAACAGAGGCATATCTGGATACCAGAAATGCCAACAGAAAAGCAGGTAATTTCTTCAGCTTTTAGGGAATCTGGAAAGCTGTGCTTCTTCAGACATGTTTGTAACTTGTACTCTGATGGAGAGGGTTATTAGAAGGAAACCATGGAGAACTACAGTTGGATTAGAGAAGTGGATCAGAGCCTGTACTTCATGTTTACTTCATGTTTACTCTAAGCAGAGTTTCTACATTAATACCACTCTTACCTTTTGGCATAAGCACAGATATTGTCAATCAATGGGCAGTTCTTCAGTGCTGCCTCTACTTTGCCCAGAGATACATATTCTCCTGCTTGTAGCTTTACCAAGTCTTTCTTACGATCTAGGAGTCGGGGGAAGGGAAAAAAAAAACACCTTGTTTCATTTAAACTTGAGCATTTCCAGAGACTCATTTCCATACACATCACCGATGTATTTTGTGCTATGCCAATCTTAATGGACAAGTTTTAAAGCAAATTTATAAAGATTTCTGTATAAAGTGTTATAGCACTACAGTTCTTGTCACACAGATTGTAGGAAAGGACTCTGATTTTAAAGCTTTGTAATTAATCCAAAAGTTAATCTTGTATTTATTTATGTATTCTTTAAAGTCCATGTGCTAAATTTAGATTATGATAATGTCACAGGAAATGGCATAATTTCCAAATTTTACTCCCACTATGAGGACTTCCAGAAATGTGTTTTACACCGGTTCTGTAAATAGGTAACCTTAAGTAGATTAGCCCAGGCAAAGCCAACAGTATTAATAACATGTGTATAATTATGGTTAGTCAATACTTTGTAATATATTAGGGTATCAAAAACTGAGACCCACCTATGATCTGCAGACACCCATCTGGATGAAACTCCCCAATATCTCCTGTACAGAACCATCTCTGGCCATTCTCATCCACAGTAAAGTCTTCTGTTGTCTTCTCTTCATTTTTAAAATACCCCATGGAGACATTGGGTCCACCAATTATAATTTCTCCTCTAGGATTAGGCTTGTCTTTATTAGTATAGCCTCCTGAAAACAACACAGTCCCAAGCAATTATTTACACCTTATATATCCTGCTGCCAAGAAAATACTTTGAAACTTCAGTTTGAAGTTAAAGCACACTAACTGATGACTATTATCAAAGATAAAGAACAACTTCTTCATATGCTACACCTAGCTAAGTAGATAGGCAAAGATACCAGCCAGGCAGAGGCTAAATTTTAAAAAATGAAATCAGAACAATACTCTCACCTTCTTGCCAGTCTCTCAGTTTTATTTCACAACAAATAAGAGGAGCTCCAACTCTGCCAGTGCTGTAATCAGCAACTTAGGGAGAAAACAAGAAAGAAAACCAGTATTTTTTTGAAATATGAGTAGGGTGTATCTTATCTCAAGTTACTTTACTGCAGAACTACAGCTGTAGTATTGTAGCTGTATTTTGACTTGTTTTAAAAAAATTAAGAATCACCAAATAACTCATACATATCTATTTCTGAACTTCTGTATTTCCACTGGTGTTTTAACTACCTTCTGTAATGGTTCCAGCTCCACACGTTTCTGTCAGTCCATAGCCTTGCCCAACAGGACAGCAGAAACAGATGTTCATGAATCTCTGTGTTTGAGGTGAGAGCGGTGCTCCTCCAGAAAGCATCATTCGGACATTCCCTCCCAGAAGAGCCTTTACTTTTTTAAACAATAGTCTTGAAAGAAGGCAAAAAGCATTAAAAATTATTTACTTAGCCCACTCTTACAAGAAGAGACAAACCTTCTTCCTCTCTTCCTATCTGGAACGCCTTAAAAATTAACATTTTCCCAGATTTCAGTAGACAGCAGGGCTAATCAAACCCACTACCTCTCTTGTGTAACACTTGAGGAGGCAGAGTTCCCGTAGCTTAACAAACATTCCAGTTTTATCACATAAAAAAAAGGCAATACAGTGAAAATGAACCAGGCAGCTGTCTGGAAGATTAGTCATTACCATGACATATCTTAGCTGTTTCCAGTAAGAACTTGGACTATGTCAGTTACTCATTAGATGTTATTTGCATGGCAGATGAGAAGTGTCTGATAGCTCAGAGGATCATTCTTTTACACTGTCCTAACAGACCCCAAGGCAAAACACACCCTTGGCCCGAGAATGCCACTTACATGTTACACAGAGGTGCATCATATCCCCTCTTGATCTGTTCCAATTTGTAGTCATAGCCTATCTTGAACAGTGTTCTCTGAATATAGTTCATCTCTTGAACTTTACTCATGACATTTTTATAAATTCTGTCCATTATTTCCTACAAAGTGTTTAAAAAAAGGAAAATTACTACATGGGACAGACCAGCATGTGTAAATTAAATCCCATGTAATAAGTAAACCCCCACCCCCCCCACCCCCAATTATCCTTCCTTTAAAATGGATAACAGAGTGAAATCTTTGCATCATGGGGTTAGGCAGTGCTTAAATGCAATGCTTTTAACATGTGATCATTGAGCCAATTTATAGACCATTGCAGCTTGGAGCTATTTACATCTGAACCTGTCTTAAACTGTAACAAACTGATTTAGAAAATTTTAAATTCAAGTTTAACTCAATCTCTTTGCTAAAGGTTGGTATATTCCCCTCACAGTGTGTCCTGCTTGGGAGTGCTGATGCTGTACTTTATCCACAGCAATTGTTAAGTGCAAGGGAGTGAACTAAGAATTCATTGCACCATTTCCTTTTCCAAGAGAGCACTTCAACTTTCAGAGCAACATGAATGCAGTAATTCTAATTATCTGACAAAAATCCACCACAATTATGTCACAGACCAGAGATTAATTTCCATTAAAATAATAAGCTTATGGTCACCCAAATACACAGAACCTAAAATATTGTTCAGACCGGTGAAGTATTTAATGGAAATTTAAAGACTGGCTCCTTCAAGTTTGTTTTGGAGCACAATGTTTTGAAGTATTTATGAGCTTTCTCTCCATGAAATAAATTTAAATGGGTATTTTCCAAGACTGGAGTTCTCAGACTTACTTATTGTCATTCTATTAATTATTAAGAAGACGACCAAGCTACTTTATATGCTTATGATTTTATAAAACAAAAGAATACAAGTGACTTATTTGATTTTAAAACTTTTGGCTGTTCTAAGTTATTGCAGAACAACCAGATCCAACCAAAACTCAGAATTCCTAAACTAGATTACATCCTCCTACTCACTCCCCACCACCATGTGGCACACCCAGTGCTACCAGTTTTATGAGCCACAGATGTGACAGGATCCTAAAAGCAGCACCTGTGATGGCAGCACATGTGGGGAGGGCTTTGGCACTACAAAGACACAAACATTTGTGGAGTTTCTGGATAGCACCACAGCCTTGTGGAGTGCAGGAACCTGGTCACTCCCAGAGCAGTGGAACCTGCAGAAGCAGGAGGAATTCCAGTCTCCTGATCACTCTTTCCTCTGAGAGAAGGCTCAGCCTGGCCTGCCAACCCTTAGAACAGCAGAGAGACTCAGCCGTGGTGTCACCTCGACCTGCTAAGTCTGTGACTGAGCCAGATGCTCCTATTCTTACAGTGGATTCCCTCTTGGCCAGCACCACCCTGTTTGTCCCTCTGCAGAAAGGAGTTCCAGACTGGGACCTTTTGTTTCAGGAGTCCAGGTGTCAAAACAGCACTTCTAAGTACTGAAGCATTGACAGGTTTGGATCAAAAAGGATCTTGGCTCTAGTACGGGCAGACTCTTGTGCTATCTGCAGCACCAGTACTCAGTTCAATCCACCAACAGCTGGAGTGTCTGTGTTTGCTCTTTTCCTATTAGTGGCAGTTACTTACATGTGAAGGGCAAAACATGTTAGTAAATACACTTTTCTAGCACAAAAAAGACAGAATTTTTTTTTTTGCTGGACATATCTGCTTCTGTATACTTACAGGCACAGCTGCCATCAGTGTAGGTTTAAGTACAGTACAGTCTCCTTTGCTTCCCTTCTTAATTTTACTTGACTGTAATAAAGAAAAAATGTCAATTTATGAAGCAGAAAACAAAACAGTGCTTGAAAACTAAAGAACTAACAAAAGAAAGAGATATAGTAGCATGTAATTTGTTGAAATATCTTCTCCTGTTCCTGTGTCATTCTGTCCCCATTGTTAAGGAAAGGGTAAGGATTAATATCTATTTCAACCAAAATACTCAATCTTTTACAGGTTCACTTTATCTTTCCCTTACTTCCTCCCTCAAGTACTTGCTTTCTCCTCCATCTTCCCTTGGGAGCTTGTTTTGCTTGATGCAAATCTCTCTACAAGCAAAACATACAGAGGTATCTATTCTGGCTTAATTTATTCTTATTTATCTGAACTGCTAAAGGGAAAAAGGCAAAGGACTAAATAGAAGATCTGCAATAAGTGGATAAAGAACTGATAAAGTGAGACCAAAACTTAAGACCACTTTAAACAGTTCAGCTGATCTATTAAGAGCTGTTCTTACCCTGTTACCCAGTGGATAATGCTATAGGCATTTATTAGGATTGCTTTTAGACTTCCTAAGCATCATAAAAGCAAAGGTTTTAATAAAATTTATACGGTACAACCCACCACTGTTGTTCACCAGGAATGTTAATTTGCATCATTTTCTGAAAAAATTTACATTTCTGAAGTGTAACATATACATCAGCATTTCTTGACTGAAGGAGGAAGCTGAGCAAGGAGAGAACAGGCTGCAAAAGGTGAAGTTTGCTCCCCACCTTGCTCTGCTAGCCCTCACCTGATCTGAGAGAGTGAGAGGAGAGGAGTAACCAATCCTGCAGCCATAAGTGATACAGGAAACTTCTGCTGTCAGTTCTAACACATGGGCCAGAGGCAAATAACCAATGTAAGTGTCCTTGGGTCTGGGAAAGAAAAAATAATTAACCATGAGTCAGAAGTGGACTGAAAATACCATTTAACCATTTTATTGTGTGCTTAGTTATTACTTTTTAAATGACCTGGATCCCAGGTGAGCTTATTCTCCTGCAGACAAGATGGGTGTGATGTCAGCCACAGTATATAAACAAACTGGGGAAATCTGCCCTTACTGAAATCAGTACAAATTACAGGATTTGCCTTGTTTTCTAGGAAACTGATTCTTTAGTCCTTTACTGCTATTTCCTCTCCTTTGGGAGGTTTCATTTCAGTTATGAAATTAAGGATGAAATAACTGCACTTTAAAATAATGACCAACAATTTACAAAGCCCTGTCAGTCAACTTCTTCTAGGATACATTACAAGAAAGAGAGCTGATTACTGAAGTACTGAGGCTGGCTTCAGAATGTAATTGCTCAGAGATTTCTCAGCAAGAACCTTAGAGCTGCCACTGAGCAGCAGCTTTCAGCATCCAGCCAAACTGGGTTTATATCCTCTCCCAACAGCAGTCTGGCATCAGGCCTTATTTCAGCTATTGAACCTTTTGTGAATGCAGAGACAAATACACACACTTCCATGAAAAACTGCATCAAAACATTAATGTGAAGGAATCTGCACTTGATTTTACTGTCATCAGTGCATAATTTATTACTTTTCTGTTCCTTCACCGAACTGTGCTTTAGCAGATTCTGCAGCATGTGCACCCAGAGTGGTGTCTCCAGGTCACTGAAGTGCTAGGCTCAGACGGGCTCATAAACTGATTGTAAGTGCCTGAAAATGTCTAAAAACGTTTCCCAAGTTGCACTAGAAGAGAAATCTCTTATCTAGTGGCATCCTCTGATACTCATAAGTGCAAAAATCCATCACAGACTTAGAGCTAAGGGGAATAATAATAAAAAAAGCAGCAGCATGGGAGAAAACAGCTAGAAGGGTGTATTTTTCAAACAAGGAAAGTTGACACACACAAGGCATATTTCTTATAAATTAAAAAGTAGTGGTCTCACAATAACACAAAGAAACTTGATAACACAATGCCAGCAGCAGACTCTATAAATGTGACACTTTTGGAGGTTGTTTTAGCTCTCTGTGCACAAGACAAAGTGTTTCTTACCCCAGTCCAGGTATTCTCTCACACTGTCCTGTCATTCCAGCTATTAAGTTTTTATGCATCATCATCACTCCTTTGGGTCTCCCAGTAGAGCCACTGGTGTACATTACTAAAGCCAAGTCTGTAGGAACAGGTCTGCTTGGCAGAATGCTTGCTGCAAAATTCAGGAGAAAAACTGTTATTTATTCTTTTCTTATCTACTTTCTAAATTATTTCTGTAATTAATCAGTGTGTAAATGTCTGTAATCAGTGTGAAACAGGTGCTTCATGGAAGGCCAGCACAGCAAGCTGCTGCATGGTCAGTGCTGGAGAGAGCAGTCATCTGGTTTTAAGAGGAAGAGAGGGAAGGCCAATTTTGAAAGGAATTATGAGTGTCTGAGCATCTGCACAATCTGGGTGACATTGTTCTGTCATTGTGGTTTATAGCTGACTGAAAGTTTCATAGAAGGAGCCTTTTGAAGACCAAATACAATTGTCAAAGGCAGCAAAGGGGAGAAATAAAGTATGGATGATAAATAGCAAAGTGAGTGAAAACCCAAACAAAAAACCAACACCCCAAAAAGCTGCAAGTCAGCTTTTCTGTCCATCAGTCTTTCAAGGCCAAGGTTGTAGAGGTAAGATTCCTTTTAACTCTTCTCCCTCCTGAAATTTTTTTTAAATTTTAAATAAACCTTCCCCAGGTAAACTGCAAATTTACTAGAAAAGCAGTAAACTTAGAACACTTGACTTCTGATTTTTGCTTTAGTCCTCTTTATTCTTAGGATGACAATCATTAGCCTTCATGGCTTTCAGTGTCTGCAAGGAAGCAGGCTTTTCAGAGACTAAGCCCAAGAAAAAAAACACCCCTTAGGGTCACTGCAGGCCTGTATCAGCACCTCAGGCTGATCAGAGATAAGCAGCTGTGATGAATTTGTGCTTCCCAAAGCTCCTTTGCCAGTTTATCTCCTCCTTTATTCCAGAGAGAGACGTGGTTAATTACAGACTGCTGATGTAAGGAGAACATCATCAGGGTTGGGTTTTCCTTCCTTAAAGCAGATGTTTACAGTCACTCCTGGCTGCCCAATGGAGCAAGGAATGTAATTGTTATTCCTCTAGCCTTAAGTGCTTTTTAGCTAGAGCTTGGTTAAGATAATGGACATTTTCAAGCAAAAACCAAAAAAAACTTCAAGTGCTTTCTTCTCTTATTAAAAATAGTGATAGTAAGAGAAATAAAAGGTAAGAGGAGCAGAAAATGAAACATGAAACCAGTTTTTATTTCATATCCTAAAACAAAGATGAAGTGTTAAATTATTCTGGTTATGGTTTACAAGTTAGAAACAAAGTTTTATCCTGACATACATTTCACATGAACAAAAGATAGAAAAGAAGTTTTTTGTTTATTTAAAGGGAGCTGGAGGATGAACTGGCAACCTGCCACTGCCTTTGTTGGTGACAAAAGCCACCCTTTGCTGGGTGGGGGGGTTTTCTGCTACACATCCCTCTTAACCCAGGTGCAAACACTGCTTGATTAGTCAATCCTCTGTGAAGTGATTCACTTACAGTTTTCTGGTTTGGCTCCCAGCTCTTCTACTGTCTGCATACTATGAATCTCCACATTTTCAGGGTATTCTGATTTATTGACTGTCTTCTTGTCCACATAAATGATATGTTTCAGACAGGAGACTTGTGACAGTGCAGTCTACAGAAGAGAAATGAAATTTTTAGTAGTGTACTGACTGAACTGTAGGGTTGCTTTGAGCAGGTGAAGATGATACCAAATTACCTTAAGTTTGCTCTCAAGGAGTTCCACACTGGTGACCAGATATGACGCTCCACACTCGTTGAGACCATAGGTCACTGCCTCTTCCCCCAGGGTGGCATAGAGAGTGACAACTGTAGAAGGGTAGAAGTAAAACTACATGCAAAAGCTCTTGCTTTAGCTTACTGGAAAGCACTCCATTGGGAATTTTCTAATTTGGAAATGAAACAGCTTTTGATTTTTTCCACATCAGAAATGTTATGGCACAAGAGACCTCTGGAACAAGGAGGACAGCTGGGCAAGAAGCAGGTCTTTACTAAGAGCATGGTCAAATACTGGAACAGGGTTGATGCCCCAAGACTGTCACTGTTTAGGAGGCCTTTGAACAATGCTCTAGGTAACAGGCTGTAACTTTACTCAGCCCTGAAGTGGTCAGGCAGTTGGAAGGAACCTATAATAGTCATCTACAACCTCCCAAAATAGTTCTCCTTTTTCTATAGCAGAAATTATCGGATGCAAACAGATGCACCAAATCCCAACAACAATGTACAAAGCAATCCCAGAGTAAGCAACGAAGAGCAGGCAGGTGTTCTGCTCCTGAGCTCTCTGCAACCACAACTCAAGGGGACAGGTAACACTCAGACATTACAGGGCACCAGCTTAAAGCTGGGCATGGCTACAGGCAGCTCTTTACACACTGTCAGCTACTTTCCTTGCTTCCATAGAATTAGTGATGGCAGCAAGGCAGAGAATCAGACTAAGTAATCAGACTGTTTTTCACACTGCCAGATTATTTTTAACCCAGACTGGCTACAGGAATGCCATTAAGTGCCTCCCAGACACAATGGAGTTCACCTCTCCCCGTTATCTCTCTACTGAAAAAGCCCCTTCTTTAGTATCATTTGGTATATCAAACTGTAACCTCCAAAGACCACTAAGGGAATTTAACAGTGCTGTGAGATAGGGTTCACACAGAACAGGAAAAAGAGTAACGTTATACAGCTATTTCTTACTGCCTTTCAAAGTATAGGGATCCAAGGCCAAATTAACCATAGTCTCCTACTTCAGTAGGAAGTTCATCTCCTCCACTGCTGCCCCTGAACAGCCTCTCTGCACACTCTGCTGTACCAGCTGCTCCTCACACAGGCAGCTACTACTGTTGCTGGGAGAAAAAGAGACAGCCCAGTGCAAGCAAAAAAAAAAAAAAAAAAAAAAAAATAGGCTGGGGTTCACAGTGTGTTGTGTGCAAAATGGGCACTGGGTTTAACTCCCATTAGAGATTTCTGACAGCTTGAATAAGAAAAAAAAATAAAAAAAGAAAAATCATACATAATTTAAATTAATTTTGGATGTATAATTTAGGATACAGACAGAAAATACTGTAAAAACATCCCACATTTTGTGGGGAGAAATACAACTGACATCTTAAATGCAACTACTGACATCTTCAAAATATTTAAAACAACCGGAATGATAAGTGTACTATTTTGTCATTTTAACATCTAGATCATAGTACAATAAAATCATGAAATACAGTTTCATAAGTATGAGCAAGTTAATTTTAGGGACATCCACAATGCATAGGATAGACTGAAAACTTCTAAGAATCAGACCATCAGCAGAGAATTTATGACATTCTTACACCTCCAATGACAAGACCGGCAGAGTCAAAATACTTAACAGCCAGATCTGTGCTGAGAACTGGTTCTAAAATCCATTAGAAGGAACCAAGCTGAGCACTCACGAGGGAAGTTGTACTTGAAGCAGGTGAGAGCTACAATCATCCACTCAGCTCGGGTCTCACAGAATATGACAACGGTGCTTTTGGGGGTCAGTCCCAGGGCAGTCAGTCCATTCCCCAGGCGAGTGATTTTCTCATTTACTTCTTCATAGGATAACCATCTGTAAGTTCCTAGAATTAACTTGAGAGGAAAAAACCATGAATTTTCATGAGAAGAAGCTTTTGGTATAGCTCTACTGGCTGATGTGAATTGGTGCATAACATAATGAGTATATAGTCTGCTGTTCATAAGGAAATTGCTTTCATTTTACTAGAATGAACAGTGCATCCTGTATATTCTGTTATTCCTTAACTACCATAAAATTAATGGTTTATTAGATGATGACTGAGGATGAGCTCTAAAGGGACATGCATTGTTGAGGCAAGATACAAAGCAGCTCAAACCCAAGTCAGAATTAAGCAAAAAATTACAAGGTTTACCTTTTTGAATACTTTTCCATTTGGTTGCATTTCATTTTCTTCACTCAGAATTTCCCTGGTTCCAAGACAGTCCTTCTTCCCAAACTTTGCTAAAGCATGGTCAAAGAGCTTGTCCAGCGTGTCTGCTCCAGGGATGTTTATGTTTGCTAGTGAGTCCAGGTGAGTGACAGAGCGGTAGGGGCTCCCCGGCTTGTCCGAGATGGGTTTAGCTTTTAACCGCTTTGCCATAGCCTTTTTCTTCTTGGCATTGGTAAGAAAATACCAGGGAATAAATACCAGCACACTGTACAACCAGATTAACAAGTACACAGGCAGCAAGAGAATGGCACACATTTCTATCCTAAATTTCATTGTGGGTATTTAAAATAGAAACTCTCTTAGGGAGTTCTGAAGCAGACAAGAGCAAGGCAGCAGTGCAGAGTGGTGTAGGGAGAAGCAACAGTAGGTGAAGCTTAGGTAGAGCTGATTCAGAGCAGCTGCAAAATTTTAGTAACCTTTGAGAGCCAACAGTGGACACCTACGGGCGAAAACCAGTGCCAAGCAGAGAGCAGGAAAAAGAAAGAAAAAATAATTAAATTAGTAATATTATAGTCAGTTAATTAGTTTTAGTTCTTCTAGGAGCTCACTTCAAAAGCATCACTGCACAATAGAGCTGTGAACTGCTCTGGGGATGAAAGAGGATGAATCTTTTCCATACTTGTTTCTTGCATTCACAAATATTTACTTCTCACAGACTTTTCCCTGCTATTTCTGTTTGAATAGTTCAGGGCTGTTGAGATGAAGTCTGTCCTTCACAACATAATATTGTGTTTAAGCTACTTGAGTAATGACACAATTGTGTAATTATGGGAAAGGTCAACACTTGTTTTCCCACTAAATATTTGTACTACAGGGAAAAGGTACAGCAGATTGCTTTACTGTTTTTCAGAATAGTCTATCAACTTCTATTCAGATCAAAATGAATCTTGATACTCAAAAATAGTATATAGACTCAAAAGTCTACATGCTGTAATCTAAAAACTATATAATATTCCAAAACTGCTTTATTAACTTTGCTCCAGCAACTGCAGTTTTAGTCTTCTACTTTTCAATGCTGAATGTCAGACTCTTGGAAAGGGATTATGCAGATTTGCTTTTCCAATTTCAAAAAGTACTTCAATACATGCATTTCAAACTCCAAGTATGGAAAACAGAATAAAATCTGACCAATTTAACTCAATTTAACATAAAGTACAATTTGACAAGATTTTGTCTGCATGTCAGAAATCTTTCCTCATTAAGGAGAACTGGGCCTAAATAAGGACTGGTGGTGAGTGGGAGAAAAACAAAACCATCACAGCAAACCCCAGTCAGGGCCAGCCCACTGGCCTGGGACTAGTCTGCCCTGGCATGTGAGACAGGGGTGGTTATCTTCACCTGGCTGCTGTGCAAACACAGCCTGCTAACACATCACCCACGCTGCACAGCGGGGAAAAGAGAAGGCACAGGTGCACCAGCCAAGGGCAGAACCTCAGGCAGGCAGGGGAACCAGTGACAGTGACACCCACCATCAGAGCCCAGGCTGCCATGGACATCATCTGATAAACAGAATGGATGAGAAGAGGGAAATTCTCAGGGCTCCATCAAGAATTAAAAGAATGTAGGCACACCTCAAAATACACCTTTATTAATATATTTGCCACCCTCAGGTGATGAGGGAGGCTACAATTAACATTTCAGGTTAAACAAGACAACTGCTACTTAGAGCCGACAGAAGTCAGTTAACAGGCTGGTGGGTTATTTAATGAGAATTTCAATATAAGCAGTTGTGTTGTAGCCAATATCAACAGCTTTAAGGTAATGTAAGACTGAGAGATCTGCAGATATTTAAAACAGCATGACCACCACATTAATTTTGTAATTACAGCTACAGGAGAAAATGACTATTGAATGATAGTGTAATAAACTAAGCTAAACTAAAGTAAGCTCAGACTTGTATAGATGGAAGTATTCTGCATATTTCTTTTTATAAAAAAATGAATGCTACATTCTTTTCAAAATGTGCATGTTTATTCTCCTCTGGTGAACCTCACCATCAACCTCAGCAGAAAAGAGATCAGTTTACTTCCCAAAGTTCCAGTTCTCTAAAATGAAGGATTATTGGTATATAATACAAATCTTGTATGACACTTTCATCCCAGTTAATTCAGTGCTCCAAAAACAGCAGTTGAGTCTGCATTTCAAAGACAAGCCAGCCACGGCTCTAAGACATGGTAAGGAAATGTCAGGACACACCCATGGTTACACATAAGGCTACAACTTAAAACAGACCCCAGGGGGAACTCTGGCTGCTCCTCACCTTCCATCAATGAACATATGACCAGGCACACTGACTTGGATAAATGAAGAGTTGTTCAAGAACTGCAAGCTATTTACCACAATGAGACAGTACCACAGCTTTTCTATGGGCTGCACAGGAGCTTGTTCAGAAGTGGTGCTACTGTGAAACACTACTGGCTAATAACCAAGAACTGGCTAATTTAGGAAGGGAGGAGAGGAAGGCTGCATTTCTTTAATTTTGGAATTTCTAGTTAATTTGTAATACTTTTAAAAGTGTTTCTAAAACCAGAAAACTCAGCTAATTTGTATATATTTGTAGTAATTTAAAAGAGAATCACATTTCTATCCTGGCAAAAATCAGCTGTAATTCTTAAGAGACATCAGTTGGGAAAACTTAGTGAGTCCCAAAAAGAAAACTGTGGCTTTTTCCTTTGAACATGCTCATGCAAAACCTCACACACACATACAGACACACACACACACACAGGTGTACTTACAAGGGATCTCAGTGATGACTGAGGTTTTTTGAGTGTTGATTAAACCTACAGTAAAAAAGAAAGAAGAACATATTAGAATTTAGGATGTTTTTTACCTTGCAGAAAGGAGGAATCTTTAGAACTTCCACCCTACTGCCTCTAAGAAGCACAGGCTATGAATTCAGACAGAGGTGTAACACAACCCATACAAGGCAGAGCAGTCACAATACAGGAAAAGATTCAGCTTCCAAACTACACTGGACTAACAAGAGATGAAGCTGCCAAAAAGGAGATCAACTTTTATGCGACACTACTTCCTCCCTCTCATTTTTAAACATGTTTTGAATTAAGCAGAAGCTTAATGCAATTTAATTACCAATGAAACCCAGAAAGACGAGGAAGAGATTTTCATATTGCATATGGTCCATTCTTCTGACTCAAGGCAGAACAAGAAGCCCTTTGTCACTCTTGATAGATGAGTATCAGAAACACAAACTCAGGACTACCCATGGCACACATTGCCCAAGAGAACATGAAGTGGATTTGGGGTATTGAGGTAAGAGAAGACTTTCCAGAACAAAAGCATGTTTATAGAGGCACTGAGGCCTCACTGGTCCCATGACCAGTGTAATAAAAGATGGCTGTGTGTAACTGCAGAGATAAGGCTCCAGGAGGTCTGCTGCAGAAAGCTTTAAGTGATATTTAACCTAGTTATATTTTAAAGGTCTTCCCCATAAGTCTAAGATTTTAATCAATTTTTACAGACTGAAACCGAGTTAAATGTCCCTTGCAAAATTCTCCTGCAAAGATTTTCTCTTGAAATATAAAGAAGAGGTGCTAGAATGTTTTTAGAGTTACTGGCATTTGCATGTGGCTGTATAAGATTTTGATCCATTGCAGGATCATCCCAAACTTGTGCTAAATAAATATTTATCATCTCTTAAATATACTGCATATAACAGACTGACATATTTAACATGCAAAGGTACTTCCATACCAGTTGTATTCAGTTAGAAGCCAAACTTAGCTACTCAAATTATACCTTATGACTTCAATCTCCTACTTAATTAGACTTCAAGAGAAAGGGTGAGATGCAATGCTCATGTCAATGCACCATCAAGGACAAGGTAAGACTGTCTTACTTCAAGGTAAAACAACTACATATTACTAAAGTATAACAGTTGTAGTCTTTATAAATTTCTCATTCCTTAAAAGTTAGCATTCATGAAAAATTTCACAACAAGATAAAACTGGTATTTAACACTGGAATATTTAGAATATGTAATATTTTCTATTGGTTTACAAAGCTTATTATTTCTCTTGACTGTTGAGCAGAACTAGCCTCTTTAGATGCTTATCTAGCTGTTTTGGAAACAGCAGAGCTCCCAGTTCTTGGTGCAGGAAGTGCACGTTCCCAGAAAAAGCAGTGTGCGTCAGGCATGACTACAAGAAAAAATGAAACCAAACCATAATAGATGTTGTATCTATCTAGGAGAGCCTAGATAGCTGGTTTTCAGCATTTCCAAAGGATTTTCATTTGGTGAATCAGCTTCTATCCATTTTGAAGTGGTCTGGAGTTCATTTAACCTTTGCAGTGACATGTTACAGTGTTCATGCCGGAAACCTCACTCATGAGGTAATGTTTCACTTACAGCTTTTATATGCTGGGTGTTTACAAAAATTCTACAGTCCAAGTTTACTCCTGACTGACACTGTACTTTATGGGCTGCCACAGATGGAAGAGATGTTATCTAAGTATAATCTGACTTTTAGATCCTTAAATAAAAGTTTCAGACCGATAATGTACAACATTCTATTCCTGTGCTGTAGCCAGGGTCATAAAACAGAGTCTGAAATCAAAGCACATGTTCCAGACAGAAGAGACATTCCTCTCTTCCTAATTTATCTTAAATCTAAGAAACAACTAGCAATTATAATTTTTTATATAGAAAAAACTCCTTTTAAATAGTCACAAAAGCTTATGGGACTAAGTAAAAGCAAAAGTGTGTATGGGGAACAGAGACAGGGTTTATGCCTCTGGAAGTGACTATTCTCAGAGGAGGAAATGCCTTCATCTTCTCTGCATTTGACTCTCCAAACTGAACAGAATCAACTTACTCAGCATTTACACACACTACTAGAATTTTTAAGTGCAATTCAAAATCAAATGAAGTACCTATAGCTAGAAATTTTACCCTATGCAGTTTAATAAGGCAGCAAACTATTATCATCACTAGGAAAGGCTTTAATTAGCCCAAGCCCAAAAGACTTTAAAGGCTTAATAATGAAAGAATATCAAAAACACTGCTTACAATCCTTCCTCTGGTGTTAAAGAGCTTGCCAGAGGTCCAATTTACTATGAAATAGCATGTTTGGAAGAAATCACAACTTCATTTTCTATCTGCTTCAAACACAGTGATAGGAAAGTAATCTGGTAAGGAAGATGACATTAGAGAGGAAATGGGTTGTGTTCTAGTTTGGGAAGAAAACTGGAATCTGCAAAGCAGATTGTTTTTAGCTTAAAAGCAACACCAGAGGAAGTCTGGTTCCTCTGCATCAGATCTCTTGGAGCTCATGCCAGCTTCAAATGGAGACACAATTCTGACTTTAGTGTAAGTGCTCAGGGCTGACTCCTGTCAGGAAGTTCTAAAATCTTCCAAAACAATCCAGTATGAGTAAGTAACAACCATTTCTGCAATTTCTCTAGCATCTGGGCAGATCGAAACATTTTGGAAACTACAGTGAGCATTCAGGATTTGTAACTGGAAAAGTGGTTTTACACAGTTTAAAAAAAAATAAAAATTGAGTTGACCTAAGTATGTGGGTGTTCAGTTAGTCAGGTTTTGGAAAGGAACTTAGTTGGTATTTGTCATCCTGAATTTGTTCCAGTACAGGACAGAACAAGGCTGGGATTTCAAAAGGATATGACACAAAATAGATTACTCCAAGGGTAAGAAATACCACATAGCAAGGAAGATGCAGCACAATAAACAAATGAGTGCATACTGTCAGGCTCACTACAAGTTCTGATTTTCCAGATTTATACCTAACACACACAAGAATGAGAGAACATTTCCACAGCTGAGAAGACTGTGATGAAATAGCAGTGAGTTAGAAGAATCTGGTGGCTAATTACAGCTTAGTTGGGGTTACAAAGATTGAGGGAAAAGAAACTGAAGGAAATGATTCAGTTTTTACATCATGTCAGTGCTTTTATAAAAACAAACTCCAGCAATATTAATGCAAGTTACTCATAGGGAAAAAAATTCATTTCTCTTTCTTCTCACAGGCAAATTTCTATGTATTTTCCTCTTGCACATTTTGGAACATCACAAAGGGCAGTGAAAATCCAGAGAAATCCTAACCAAACCTAACCAATTTTCAGAAGTACTTCTGTGCTCTGGCAATGCAATAGAAGCGCAAAGCCTGAGATTTTGAGAGCTCTCACCATGCCTGTATAGTGTAAATACTGGTACCTATGTCCTAACAAACAGAGAGGGGAAATCAGTTATAGTGGATCCTGATACAAGTTTAAATATATACATTCTACTTCAAATAGGCAAAATCACAAATAGCCTTAGGAAACTGTGTTACTCTTACTGCTGCTTAAAAAATACTGCTGCTTAATACAATATTTTAGTCAGCTAATAGCAAAGGTAACATTTATTTTTGGTTTCAAGAAAAATATTATTGTTGTCCTTTATGTTCATTGCTTCTACTTAGTACCTTAGAACATATATGCACTTAAAGTCAATCAGAAAAAAAAAAAAAAAATCAATTTCTAAGTGTTAAACATCTATTTCTGCAACAAGTCCTGTAGTGCAAGCCAGCCTAGCCACACTGACCCAGTAGTTCTCAATTACCTAAGAGCCGGGTGTGAAACCTCTCTCCTAATTTGTAACGTGAGTGCAAGCAAATATTTGGTGAAGGGTAAGAGCTGTTTGCATGCCCCAAAGGCAGAAAATGTTAAAGGCCAAGGCAAAATTTCACAACTGAAAACTGTCCATTGAGACTGCACAGAATTGGGAAAGCACTTCCTGACCCACCTGTTCCTTTGTCTCCAACTCCAGCAGAAGCTGCCCCGTGAGTACCTGAGGCTCTCACTGCAGCACTGCCGTACCCAGCTCTGCAGGCCGTACCCAGCCTGTGCTGCACAGGCTCTGAGTCACAGAACCACAGAACCATAGAACGTTATGGGCTTGGAATGGACCTCAAAGCTCATTTCATTCTATTCCCCTGCCCTGGGCAGGGACACCTTACACCAGAACAGGTTGCTCAGGGCCCCATCCAGCCCGGCCTTGAATAACTCCAAGGATGTGGCATCCACAGCATCTCTAGGCAGCTTGTTCCAGTGCCTCACCACCTCACTAGAAAGAATTTCCCTCTTTCAGTTTGCACCCATTCCCCCTTATCCTGTCACCACAGTTCCTCACAACGAGGCGCTCTCTGGCTCCCCTGAAGGCCCCTTCAGGTACCAGGAGAGGCTGTGAGGTCTCCACACAATCTTCTCTTCTCCCAGCTGAACGGCCCAACTCTCTGGGCCTGTCTCCATAAGGGAGGTGCTCCAGTCCTTTTAGCAACTCCACGGCCTCCTCTGGACTTGCTCCAACAGCTCCAAATCCTTCGTATGCTGCACACCCCAGAAGTGTGTGCCATAGTCCCAGCTGGGTCTCACAAGGGCAGGGCAGAAAATCACCAGGTCACAGCACTGTGAATGCACTCACTGTCACTGAGGACAAACACAGCTGTTTCGTATCTTTTTCTGTGGTAAGGGAAGTGAGAGACACCTTTCTGTTTCACTGGCATTTTAGTTAATGACTAGGCTAAAAACTGGTAGTTTGGACAGAGGGCATTCCAGAAGAAGATGGTAAATAAGGAGAAAATGTGCAACTAAAAAATACTGTTATTACCAGCATCTACAAAATATATTTGGACTAAAGGTAAAAAATACAAATAAAATACATATTCTATAGTAATAACAAAGTATTTCGGTCTGACTCCTCAATATATATCCCTGTCTCATCAGGCATTATGACAAATGTTACTCTGCTGTTCCAACAGCAGAGATAAATGTACAGTTTCCACCCAACTTTTTTAAACAAGGACACGAAAAGACAAACAGTACAAGCAAGGACAAATTTCAGAGGACATGTGGCCACAGAAGACTTCAGCAAAAGCTCTGTAAACAGCCAAAGAAGAACTGATAATCCTCCTTCCCACACACAATAAACATACAATGGACAGACTGGCTAGGTCTGTGCTCAACTACACACGCATTTTGCAGGGGAAAGGTTGGGACTTGCATGGCTCTGATGATCCAACTAGTGAGATTAGGGTGCTTATGTCCTCCTCTTATGCTTCCAATGATCATTTCAACAATAGCCTTTGACAAGGTAAGGAAATTAGGACACCATGTGCTTTTTGTTTTGCAAATAAAGATGGAGAAAATAATCTCCCTGCGTGAATGTTTTTCAGAATTTGATCCACAGAAAATGTATTTATGCTTGTCCCAGTTCTAAATATAACTCTCCATTCCTTCTGGGAGCCTGACTGGCTCTTCAGCTTTCATTTTGGCAAGAAATGCTGCCATCGATTTTACATTTATCTTCCTTGCTTTTCAGAAACTCCATCATATCTCATTATTCACATTAGGGTGTTTTCTTCTCAGACATGGATCATAATTTAGGTAGTGAAATTAATTACGTACTTTAAAAAGGAAGAGGGGAGAGTAAATGCTCCTCCTTGTGTACTGCATCAGTAGTCTTTTGTCTACCAAAAAGCATACTGTAGGCTGGGAGAGATTGTTTTTAAGGTTTGTATGGGTTTTCCAAAATTCTGTAGGGACAGTCAACAAGAAGAGCACTAGAGCTGGAAAATACACCTTCCTTTTTCTCTTGGGAGCTCACATTCAAATGCAAATTCCTCCCTTTTATTGACTAAGCAAAAAAAAAGAAAATAAATTAAGCTTTTTTATTTGCATTTTGAAGAAATTCTCTCCTTGCAGACATTCTGATATACAAATGACTGGGCGTGCACTTAAAAAATACAAGTTTAAGAAAGTTGCCCCCACCCATGGTCATTTGAGATGGTAGCCCCTGAGATTTCAAGCATGAGTCATCTCTATTTTTCATTTTCATTGTGCAACACAAATGCTTTGAGGGTCAATAAACAGTAGGAGCCTTGGGAGCAAGCATAGTTTAACAGATTTGAACAGATTCACGTATCTTCCAGTGAAAAAGTGATGATGTTCTTTGTATGTTTAAGGAACTGAATTTTATTGTAGTATTAATGCAAAACTTTAGCACAGTTTATTGCTTGGTTCATGTTGAACTACCCCATTACTTCCTAGCTAAACATACCAAGATTCATTTCTAAGTATTCATCATCTCTGGATCCATATGTGGAATTCCCAAGTTGTCACTTACCTAAGACAGGACTACATACTGCAACTTTTTGCTGAATTGACTTTAAACTTTTTTTTGTGAGTGAACTTGCTTTCTGCTACTTTCATGTGCTTTATGGTAGACCAAGATAACTTTAGGGTACATTTCTGTTAATAACATTATTTGGCATTTTCTGCCAATGAAGGCAATTTTACTGCCATACTGTTTCATAATAGTTCTTTGATTTTATCTGCATTTCAAAGAGGAAGTGAGGTGACCAAAAAAATCCCATTACATTTTCCCCTACAAAGCAAAGTGCACATTCAAGTTTTTAATTTAACAGCTCTAAAAAATATTTTGTTCAAAAGCACTCTGAACATAATCATTCGTACTAACGAGAACACAGCAGAGACTAGCACAATTCAAGATGTCTTCAAAAAAAATATGCATAGAAAAAATACCTCTGAAATGGTTTTAAACACCAAAGTTCTGAACTTTACCACCCCCCAATAAATGTGCATTGCACCTCTTATTTACAGACAAGAAAGTGTTTAAGGTGTACAGTTGCAAAGGCAGAAGCATTTGATGTTCTTACTCCAAAATATCCAAGTGCCATTTGCAAAGCAGCAGAGGGGTAGAGGATCACACACTCCAGGCCTGAGCTGGAGCTGGCTCTGGCCAAGGAGCTGTGTAACCACATTACCATGGTCATAGCCATGTGCAAGTCCTATCCCTCAGCAAAACACACTAGCACAGGACAGCTGGCTGCTAGCACAGCCACAGAGCTTCCTGAAAGAAATTTGTTCAGATCCTGACAGTCCAAAACACAAAAAAGTGTGTGTGACTATTTGCAGCAAAGCACATAGCTTTGATGCCATGACTTTTGCTATTTATTTAGCTAACTGGATAATTTTGAATTCGAATAAAGCAGCAGTCACAGTAGCAACTGTAGAAGAAAAAACTGCAGCACTAGACTAAACAGAGAGTAAAGTGGTCTCAGACAAATTCTGAAGGAAGTTTCAAGAGGAAACTGACGCTGTTGACCATTCTTTCAACTTATTTTTAGGAACTTTTTGTTCTGAAAAATCCTCAGCATGACACAGTGTAACACAACAATAATTCATGGTTAGTAATAAAAAACAATTAATAATTTCATTTATTAACACATGCAAAGATACTAAAAAAGCTAACACTGTCAGAAAATGTTTCTAATTCGACTTAAAAATACAAAGTTCCCATTTCAAGTCTGTCAGATTTATCTTTATCTGTCAGTGATGGGAGGACAAAGTTCCCTGTTGAAGTTTTGAGTAAGGGTTATTTAAGGACCACTCTAGTTATTGTCAATTTTGCTGCTCACTAGCAGACACAAAAAACAAGTCACTTACCTTGAACAGAACTGCAAATCAAAAGTATCTGGGTAAGCAGGTTGATAAAAAATCTAGAAAAGAAAAACATAAAATAGTGAAATTTCTAGGCCCTCTTAAGTTACAAACATATCGGAATAGACCACTCAACCCAAACCTTTCCTGGCTTGGTAATAAGACCTTTGTCAGGTGTTGGTTGTCAATTTGTACAATGAGAAAACACTACCTGCTCCTTGAAAACACGGAACAGGGTGTAGGTCAGGGCATACCATTAGAAACTCATTACATTATCATTTTTAATTTTCACCTCGGTTTTATGTTCTGAGCAGGAGTCTGAATGATGTAACATGCTGCCAAAAGCATGCCAGACAAACGGTTTTCACGTGTACTCACAATGGTTAAATCTGGCATCAGACTGCTTTTAACAGCCTCAACAGTAAAGCTTCAGCAACTCAATAGTCAAAGCTTACCTTTCTGAAAGATATATCTAATTAATGCTATGCAAGTTACAAATGCAAATCCTCATTTCAGCTAACTAGGAAAACTAAAAGCTAAGGGGTAATATGTAAAAAATTTCTCAAACTATTTGTTCTGTTCAAGGAAGACCAATGAATCAACTTAGAGAAACTGACAACAGAAACCTTTGCCACCATTGCCTTTCAAGAAATAACATATCCTCCCTTTACCTTTTCATCCCACATCTGGACATGGACCATGACCCAGAAAGGTGGGCAAACAGCTGGTGTGCTAAGATGATCAGGACAGAGTCTTACACAGCACAGTCAGAAATAAGTGTATGTGATCATCATTCATCAAACCACCTCTGAGCATGCAAATAACCTGAACTCATTCGGGGCTATAATGAGGGTTTTTTCCTTCAGAAAAAAAGATAGAAACTGGCATGTGTTTATCATCTCTCCTCTTAGTCGAGTTCATGGAGCCATAAAACTTTTTGCATAGGTACTGTTTTTGAAAGACATGCAAGAAAAGCAGGCCTGAAAGAGCAGCCAGATGGAGAACTGCACACTCCTACAAGGAGAATGCTCTGCATAGTTTTCTAAGGCATAACCTTGCTCTGAGCCCTATTCCAGTCCCCATAGTCTCACCCTGTTTTTCACTTAAGCACAACGAGCTTAGTTTCACTTTCTAGTTGTTCCTCTTGCCTGTGGCAATACATTTCATAAGGAAAGCACTTTTGACTAAGTTGCTCAAACAGAGGAGCTCATAAAAATGCAGAAGTATTTGCATGCTTATAAAATAAACAGATAATCCCTTTTCATAAAAAAAAATTAAATGCATCTATCAAACAAAGGCACAAAACCAAGGTCATCAAGTTCAGTATTATTTTACCTCGTGGAAACACACAGCATGAATCAGCAGTACACATCATTGCCTTCATGGAAAGTAATGTGCAGAATGACAAACTAATGAGCTACCATGAGCAGATAGAAACTATTCCGTCCTTCCTACTTCAACATCTGGTGCAAAAAGACCACAGACACCACAAACCAAGATCTCTTCCTTCTTTTTATTTTTTTTTTATATTCTTGTATCACTTTGCTCTTAGTTGACATTATCACTAACTGCTTACTCTTCTACATGACATTCAAAGCTATAGAAAATACTTTGTAAAACTACACTTTACCTATACAGTATTGCAATTCTTTTAGTATGTGCATTTTCATTGTGTTAGAAAACCAAAAGGGCCACACTAGGAATAGAAAAGAGGTTAGAGAGGTTAGTACTTAAAACAAATTACTTTGCTGAATTGACAAAAACATGACCTCAGTGTAAAGGAGACTCCAAATGAGAAGTGAACAGTGCAACAAGGGGCTGGTTCCCAGAGTCTTTCACTTTAGGCTCATGGCAGATAACTGAATGCAGTTCTGGACTGAGTTGATCCCACCTGGGCTGCAGAGTTTGCAGGCACCTGGTCACACAACCTGTAGTTGCATGGCCTGTCTGATATCCCTCGCAATTCAGCCCCAGAAAGTGCCTCTGAGAGAGAGGAAATGATCACCTTGGTTTAGTTCTGCTGAAACACAGTCCTGTGCTTTGCACGAACTTGAAATAAGCCTGAAAACAGAACTACTGTTGAACAAAGTAGCCTCTACCTATTTGTTCCTGCCCCAGTCCATCCCCTCCTTTTGCCAGCAGCCAGAGTGAGAGACTGCTGGCTGCGGCCTTAGCAAGCTTAGTGCATCCATGGAAGTGTACTAGGGGAAAAAAAAGGCAACCAGAAGCTCTACCATGATATATAATCCACTTTTATCTTTACTGAAAGCCAAAAAAATCCCAACCCAAGCCCAACCCCCTCATACCTAGCCACTTTAAAATTTTTATTGCAGATTAATTTTATACACTCCAAAATACTTCAACAGGCATAATTTTTTATTTGTGGAAGGTCAAGAGTTAGTAATTTTCCTAATCCAAAGTGACTGTGTGGTAGCTGGCTGCCAAACTGTCAGCTTAAGCTATGAGACCAAGGCCCTCATTCATAAATTTTTGGGATTTTGCAGTGAGCCATTCAGCATGCTGGGATACACTGTCCAGCTCCTCAGACTGAACTGGCATATTTGAAATAGTGACATTTCATAGGCTGCTCAACTCCTCTAACAACCAAGACAAATGGGAGAATGACTCAATGTGTATTCTACTTATCATGTGCTTTAGATAAACTGAATTTAATATAATCTAGAACTATTGCATGTATGACTGCTGGGGAGGAAACATCAAAGTACCCAATGGATCACTTAAGACAAGGTGAAGTGTTTCAGTAAATCCAACCAGTTATATCAATTTGCCTTTTTTTTTCCAGACAGACACTTGCATCCTCTAACCAGTAAGAACAACACAGACTCCTTGTGTTCTTACCAGCTTCCTTCAGCCCTACCCACTCAACAGCACACTGGTGTCAGTGCACATTTAAATATGCAACAACTCATTCTGTTGTATGTGCTACCTGCCATAAATATGTGCAATAAAATGGTGAATTACAACACAGGGTGAAATTAGAGCAAACACTTTGTAGCACCTGCCTAACTTGATACTAGTGAGTGCTCTTTGTATTTCACTGCATTTGAGGAACTGACAGTAATCATTATTTACAATCTTCTGTTTCTCTAACTACATCCTTCTTAGTGTACTTTTTGGTTCAAGTGCACAGAAACAGACCTAATAAATTACTGTTTTGTAAATTATACCATCTCCAATCAAGACTTTTTGCCAGATAAGCAATCACTATATGAACACAAAAATGAATTTGTTTTGAGAAAGCTCTTATTTTAGCAAACATGTAGAAGGGGCAACTCACCTGCTTAGTCTCCAGAAGTAAGCACACCTTCAGCTTTGTCTTAAAAGACCTGCAGGAGATTCACTTTTTTCAGGCTAATCAGTACATTTTATCCTGAACCACAAAGGATAGCTCTTATGTTATGGCAGAGCACCTCCTGTAAAAAATTGAAGCACAAGAATCAATGGGTGTGCCCAGTGGGTGCTGTGGAGAACAAAGAGATGGTGGAATGAAGGACACCAGGCTCCTCCAGAGCCTACAGAAGGCTCGTGGTGAGAGCTGCCTGCACTGGGCAGAGACTCACACAGTTTGCAGCTGGGGGCCTTTAGGTGCCACAGCTGAAAAACAATCACAGGAAAAGCTATCACATAGAAACACTGCTATGCTGATATGTCTGTAAAAGCATCTGTGCAACTGAGGGACAGTAAGAATTCACTTGCACTAGGAGACTGTTAAAGCAAACTTAACACAGGGGTTAAGGCTGTTCTTACCATGGTGTGACAAAGATTTTCTGGCAGCTCTGAAAGAAGCGCCTTAGGGCACACAGGTGCCCTGAAGAAATCAGTTATTTGATTTACATTTCTTTTCCAATAACCTAAACTGGGAAACACCAGATAAATATGTTTATAAACTACCAACACAGAGGAGAATTTTCTCTTTGTGGTATGACACATTCAATATTATAACTTTTTCAGTTCCTCTCTATGCCAATGTTTGGGGTTTTTTTTTTTTTTCTGTGAGCAGGACTTCTGTAAATAAGGCCCATAAAAAAGCTTAAGGGTGACTTACCAAGAAGGGCAGTTACACAGCTATTTTAGGGGCTACTCTGACAATGAGCTGAGTAGGTGGATACAAGGGATGTATAAATTACAGCAGTGCCAAGGTGAGCAGAGACATGGCTGAAAATACAACTATTTGGGGATGGGAGGAAATACTTCAGGAAATAAGCAGCAGCATGTGGATGCTCTGACTTTTTTGAGTCAGGATGTTTGAAGGTCAAAAATTTCAGCACAGAAATTGAGGTATTTAAGCTCTCAGTCCCCAATAAACCCAACCCCAGTGATGTCAGACCACACGTGGGTGTGTAGTGGGCACTGCTGGCAGCACCAGAGCCCAGTCTTGCACCCACAGCACACTCAGACTGCCATGCAGCAGTCAGTAAGAACCTTAGTAAAGGCACTACTGGCACTCCAGTTACTGCTCTAAAGTTACACAGCAAACACCCAAACTAACAGCTGTATAAACTGGATACTGAACCACTGAAACTGAGCCACTGCATGTACAGAGGAAAACCTCAGTGAAGGTGGGGTGCAGAATGCACCTCTTGTAGCTTATAATGTGCCAAAAACAGTTTAAAAAAGCACCATCCTTTCATGTTACTTCAATCTATTTATCTGTCTCCTAGAGTATGTCACACTTACTAAGCACAATTTAAATTAAAATGTTATGCAGTTGGGTGAAGCATATTGCCAAGTGGAACAGAGATCAGAGATTGTACTAATACCACTTTCCCTTTAAAATAGGTTGTATTGTCTTGTAAAATACCTTAAAAAAACAAACAAACAAACAAACAAACAAAAACCAGGTCTGCTGTACAAATCTAAGAGCACTTTTCCCAAACATAACCATTAGCTTAATGTCAAAACTTTTACACGATGGCCAAGCTGATACTACAATAAAGGAAGGGGACAGGATAAATGTGTCATTAACATCTATTATAAAAATCAAGCATTCATTTATTATAAGTTTTTTGGTTTTTTTTTTAATTACCTTAAACCAAGCATTTCTGTAACTGTCTGGGTATTGCTCACTTACAATCTTATTTTTTGTAGTAAGGAGAGTTAGAACAGAACACCACCTCAGTGCTATTAAAATGGTAATTTAAACATCTCTTAATTAGTACAAGCTGTAAGAGAACAAGTACTGGGATGTGCTATTTTAAGCCTGTCCTTGCAATGTTAATTTGTTTCTAATTTCACAGTCTTTCAAGCATACCTAGATTATTTTTTAAATTGATACACATATTAATATTCTAACTGCCATTATACACCTATGCTATAAAACATCAGGGTTTGGAAATAAGGGCACTTTCCCTGTACACTAACAAAAGTGATGAGCAAAAATCATGCAATGAGCTGCAGCATCATTACAGCTTCAAGTAAAACAGATATATATACAGGTCTTATGCTCTGAGTTTTGACTTTTAAAGCTGTCATTGCCCGACCAATGAGTTTATAATAAGAACTTTAAAAGAAATATAAACTTGTTAACCTAAAAGGAAAGTTACAAGTATGTTTTTAAAAAAAGATGCTCTACTGATGAAGCAGTAATGCACTATAGGGAATCAATAGTCACATCAATATACATGGAAGGAAATCCTACAAACCTGAGTACATTAGTTTTTGTCCTCACAGAACAGTGTTATTAAAGTAAAACACATTTAAGAGTCTCGGATTTAAAGTGATAACTAAGGATCCACCTTGGATCACTTTAAATCCGAGACTCTTAATTCTGTGATAATTGGTAGATCACTTTATCTTTACCTTGGAGATAAAGATATCTCACCTTGAAGCCTGGTGAACTCCCAGATGTACAACAGCCCTTGATTTAGTATTAACTGTACTATAAAACCCATGCAAAAATGTATTTTTTAAAAAAGAATTTCTCAGTATCTAGGATTCCTTAAAACCATTTTACTGAGGTGAAAAGTACCCTTTAATTTCAGGGGCAAGTCCAAGTGCTTAGTTATATCTGAATCAAAAAAAAAGGAAAACAATTCCTCACATCTTTCACATTACAGAGCTGTTACTCCAAATGCAAAGCAAATAAAGTGCACACTGAACTTTCTGAAGCAGCAGCATTTGCTCTGACCTCACATCCATCCTAAGCAACTCATGCACTCAAACTTTAAAATTCATCCATTATACAAATTGACAATCTGGCAACATATTGGCTGAAGGAAAACACTTCCCACTCCTCCCAGTCCCATGCCCACAGTCATCTTACCTTGCTCGCTCTGGTCCTCCATTTGCCAACACTGCGTGTGCTATTTATTTCCTTACTAAAAATTTGTTCAATGTGCCTTTGAGTTTTCTGCTATATTTGGGATCATCATAAATAACTCTCCAGACAATTGTACCATCAGGCCTCACACTCACACACTCCTTCTAACAAAGCTATGCAGGCTCAAGGCCTCATCCAACCTGGCTTTGGACATTGCCAGGGTTGGGGCACCCACAGCCCTTCTGGGCAACCTGTGCCAGCATCTCACCATCCTCACAGTAAAAAAGAAGTTGATGCCAGCCCCAGATCAGTCCTGACCCAGAAGCTACTCTGGGCTGTGGCAGCACAGGTCAGCAGCACCACAGTAACCTGCAGAGGAGACAGGCTCCCTATCTAGGGCAACAACAACAGCACAAGGAATTTCCACCCCCACCACTCATTCCTAACGTCTGTCTCACACTTGGTCAGGTAAATAATGTTATGAACACCTGGCACAAAATGGAAGCTGTATCTTGATTATGAGTGCACTTCAAATGCAGTGCTAGGTAGGAACTGATAGCCCTGATAAGAAGTGGGCAGGCACAGCAGAGTGCTGTAGTTTATTTACCTTCTGCCCAACCATTTCTGTTGATCCCAATGCAGATCACACTAGGTACTTTGTGCAGAGAAGGAAACTGAAACCACAGCTCCTAGGCAATGCTGGCCACTGGCCAAATCTTTTTCCAAACAGTGTCTTTTAGGTCACGTCCATATAAAACCAACTCACAGCTCCAGCAGGTCCAGGACTAAGGCGAGGTCCTCCCCATGCACCACTCAGACCGCAGAGCAGTCTGACAAAGGGCCTTGGTGCTGTCAGGCTCCACAGGTGTAGGAGAAACCTGTCACACCACCTGAGCGTGTGCCTTACCTTCAGTGCAACACAGGTCACTCTGAGAGAGTGGCCACAGAAGGAACAACCAGTGCTGCACTCTGTCTGCATGTGCCTACCTACAGAGTTCAACATTTAGAAGAAACAGACAGCTTCTAGGAGTGTCAGCAGATTACAGGCAATCCTAACTTCCCTCCCCCACACTCAACCAAAAAACCAATAATAATCCCTATCCACCGTAAAGATAGCTCTACCAGCAGAGGAGAAAAAGTTTCTTAAGCCCTCTCTTCCATACAGCTGGTCTATTCCAAATGAAAATGTGAAGGGCAGTAATCCCAGTTACAGGGAAGAGAGGAGAAGACTTTGGAACAAAGATGAACACCAAAGCAGTCACTCTGCAGCTGCTCCAGAAGGCAGTAAAATTAAATAGTATGAACAACTTTTGAGATAAGCCTTCCACAAAAAAGGCTGAAGACGTTGCACCATCTAAATAACAATCCAGTCTATGGACAAACAGAAAAATTCTGTTTCTCAGGAAATTGTTTTCCTCCTTCCATTCAACTTCCTTCTCTCCTGAGAAAACAAATGTCCTGAAGCACAGTAACCACATGCTTCTTTGAGTATACTACAAAATTTCCCTTAATCATTAACTCCAACTCTTTTTCAGTTTAAGCAATGCTTTACTCAGAAGGCATTATAAGTGCTCTTATAAAGAAGCACTCATTTGTCATGTTAACTACCTTACTCTGTTTATCATTAACTTCAATATATTTTGTATGTTTACTTGGCTCAGGCTACTGTTTGGTATTTAATTTGAGTACTAACTTCATTTACAACAGTGTAATAGGCTGCACCTATTTTACTAGATATATATCATAACATCACCTGGCATATCTGTATGCAAAGCCTTGCCTTAGTAGTTTGTTAGGAAGTGGCTTCTCTCTTTTTATAAAAGGGCTGGAGCATCACCCTTGCATTAGGAGAAGGTGTCATCTGCTGAACTCTGCTAATTTCTTATGCTGAAAGTTTATAGTTGCTGCTGTTGGATTATTCAGTAGGCAGCCAATGGGCAGCACCACCACTGGCAATGCATGTTCCAGAGGGCATTAAAGGTAACACAAGAGCTCACTGTGCATGAAATGCAAACACCTAAATAATGAACACCTCCCAAAACCCCCCACCACAGCAGGGTCTGGGGGGAAATTATCTGTTTCAAGTTTATACAACTCTGTAATTTAAGACAACAATGCAGGGGGAACTGGTAAATGCAAAGAACTGAGAGCTATGTTAAATATGCATTAAATAGTTTCCAAAATAACTTTTATGAGGAAATATTTAAGGCTTCTGTAGAATTGTACTAAAATTCAAACTTTGTATCCATGCACAAAGAGCCGAAGACATAAAAATGGAACCTGTCCTCCTGTCAGAGACTGCAGAACTGTGCTACCTCTCTTTTAATTGGGTGAAAAGACTGAAGACATGAAAATCTTAAACATATCTCAGGGAAAAAGAAAATACATGTCTTCAGTCATTGCAGTTAGTCTGAGATGACAAATTCCAAAGATTCAAAAAGCAGAGCTTACAGAAAAAACATAGTATGTTTCCACGGTCTATCTGCAGTTTTATTTGCTCATTTTTGCCCTTCAAATTGGCAAGGCTACAACTGCAAGTTTGTCTACAATAGTAAATGACAACACACATCACATTCTTATTTTCTGCAACAATCCAAGATGCAAAGAGGACCAACAGAGGATGCAAGCAAGGACCAACATTATCCTTAACCTTTTACCATCATCAGGGACTTCAACTGTCCATTTACTTTCTGTAAAACATTCCTCAACACCAGAGCTCTCTGTAACCTCCATCTATATTTACTGAACATCCTCACTGAAACGTTTTGTACTACCACTCCTTTTTTTCCTAACATAAATGTTTCGTATTTCATTTTTTCCCAAATATTATATGTTATAAAGCTACATGCTACAATTATTTCATTAAGGGACGGGGCAAACAGCAGCACTGGATCAGGAGAGGTCTGTGCAGCTAGAGCAGGGGAGCCAGGCACTGCACATGCACTTGCTTTTCAAATAAGTTTCAGAAATCCACAAAGGGGATGTTCTAGAACACCAAAAAGCAAAAATCTATCACAGGACAACAAAAATATTCAGCCAGTTTCTTGCTTTCTTTTAACAGGTGCTTTTGTGACGTGGAGCAGGGAAGCATGCGCTGAGCGGTGAATCACCTCTCCTCATCAGCATCAGCCCATCTCCCGAGCCCAGCCTCCTCCCCTGCATCCAGGCGGGGGGCGGGGGGCTCCAAGGGCCGGGGGGCTCCGGGGGAGGCCAGAGCACCGCCGAAGCACCGGGCAGGGCCCAGGGAGAGGCGGGGGATGAGCTCCCGCCCGGCGCGGAGCTGGGAAGGGGCGGGCGGGGGGTCCGGCTGCCGGCGGGACCGACCGCGCTCAGCTCCGCGGGCTGAGGGCGTGTCGGGGAACGGCGAGATGCGCCAGCGCTGCCCCGGAGCTGCGGAAAAGACCCGCAGCGGAGCCGCGGTGCTGGGGCGGGCAGGGGCGCTTCCCGCCCAGCTTCACGGAGGGCCGCCCGCCCGACCCCCCCTCGGCACTTCCAGGAGGCCTTTCCGCGCCGCCACCTGCTCCGGGCCGCGGCCGAGGCCGAGGCCGCTCCTGCCCGCCCGCACCGGAGAGCCGAGCCCCGGCGCATCCTCTCGGCCCGGACCCCCGAGCCACGGCCGCTAGGACAGACCTGACCGCGCGTGACCCCGCTCCTTCCCCGGCTGAGCCGGCCGCCTCCGCCCCGACGGGAGCCTCGCGGGCCGGGGCCAGCGCCGGCCCCGCAGCCCCTCTTCGTGAGGGGGCGACCCTCCGGTCCCTCGCCGTTCCCCAGATGCTGTCGAGTGGCAGCAAGGGGGGGAACCAGCCCTGCCTCGTCCCACCTCACCCTACTGCATCGCATCGCATCCCATCCTACTCTACTCCATCCCATCCCATGCCAACTCCATCCCATCCCATCCCATGCCATGCCCGCTGCGCAGAGCCCGCACTCACCGTGCCCAGCCCCGGCGCTACCGGCTGAGATCACAGCGCTACCGGTGGCGGTACCGGCTGCTAAAATGGCTGAGGGCGCGGGGGAGGAGCGAGCCCCGCGCCGCCGCCGCCAGGGCCGCCCAATCCTCCCTCCCTCCCTTCGCCACCGTGACGCGCTGGGGAAGGGGCGGAGGCGGCCGCGGACCCGGGCCGGGGGACCCGGTCAGTGCTGCCGCCGCGTCCCGAGGTGACCCCGGGATTCGCAGGCTGGGTTAGCGCGGCCCTTCTGCGGGGCTTGTCACAGCTCCGCGGAGGCTGATGAGCAGGCCGCGGGCCAGGCCGACCTACGGGTACACGGCAAAAGCCACCCCAGGAACCCCAGCCCCGACCCCCGGGCACAGCCTCCCGGGCACGCTCCCGCTGGAAGCAGCAAGGCCGCCAGTCCGGATCTTTCAGGCTGGAACAGACAGCTCAGATGTTTGTACCCCAGTTTTGGCTCCTGACAATCTGGAGACCACCAGGCCCAGTCGGAGGCCCCTTTCGTCTTTATTCAGAACACAAGCAACGGGTTTCAGCAGCAGTGCTGACGAGAGCGACTGGGATTACTCACAGCGTGGTTCAAAAAGCCAGAGGCTACAAATATCCCCATGATTCATGCAAGAGTTTGCCAGATGGTTTTAGCTGTTTTGGAGTCTGAGGCTTCTTAGGAAGAGAACTGGCACAAAATAACTTGCTTTTGACAACACCACTTCTTAATAGTGTGTAGGGGAAGAGGAAACATTTGGTGCTCCATCTATGTAGAACAGAAGTCCAGCAGGATCCTCCCCCGCCCCATACGGAGTGGGATAGAGTGTGAAAAAACAAAATTGGCATATATTACATAGCCATTGCTATATTTGGTAACACGTTTACTTCCATAAAAGACAGCATCTCACAGGAGGCTAAAAGGTTCTGGCAACAACTGCACATGCAATGTAGATGTTATAATTAATAATTCCCAGAGAAGCAAAATGCACATCACTTCCTTGGATAGAGGCTGAGCTGAATCACTGTGTGGGTATTGCTCTGTTTGGACTATATGACACTTGGGGCAGTCTGTTATACTCTCGCTTTGTTCTAATTTGTTGCAAACCCCATTTGGAAACCCCAGGTTTTTCTTAATGTCATATCATCACTAATAAGAGAACCTGGATTGCACAAGATGCCCAAAGGCATATCTGTTTCATGCAGATTACTTTTTTGATCTAACCTCCCTAAATACTTAGAAAAGGTTGGGCAAACAAACTTGCCACAAATTTTTTTTCCAGCTAGAACACTGACACAGCTTCTTTTTTAAAGCTTTGTCATGAACAGTAAATACACAAGAAAATCTACTTGTAATTCATTCCAGCTATTTTGTGCTTCTTGCAGTATTAGATTTTGAATTAAGGGAGTACAGATCTACCTTGATGTATCCTGCTGGTGGGTAAGGAAGTATGTCTTGTGCCTAAGCCAGCTACAGCACTGGAATGACCACAGTGGATGAGAGCAATGCCTGAGGTAGAACACGATGCTTTCTCAACAGTGGCTGGCCATCTGCTGGAAAGATGAGGACTTCTGCAGCTTCAAGACCTTTAGTTAGAAGTAGCCTGTATCTGATCTTGATAGACAATGGAAAAGAAATCCAGGCTTAAGAAATGCTTTCTTAGTCCTCTGAGCTTCCAGCATCTACAGCTTGATGTTCCACAGTCTAACAGTCATGCTGGGTGGAAATCACTTCTGTATGTTCCGTGCCTTCTGTCTGGTATTTCCATCTGATGTCCCCTGACTTTTGCATTAGTTAACCATTCTCTCTTACCTCTCTCCATGCCACTCCTTGTTTTACAGATTTGTAACACAGATTCCTTGCACTACTACTGTATTCATCTCTCTTCTAGGCTGACAAGTCTCACATTTTCCAGCTGCAGTTTCATAGTACCTCCAACAAGTCGGAGCTTCCATCTCTCTGCTGCAGACTGCACGTCCTTGCTGCCACCTGGATTCCAGGTGCTTCAGGTTGTGCACTTCTGCTGAATGTAACTTTTCCCTCTCCTTTTATGCCCTCCCTGCTGGAGATCTCACCAAGCCACGGGACCACTTCATCAACCTCTTCTTGGCCCTGGACAAGCTGGCCCTGTGTACCACAGCAAGAAAGCTCTGTGGGGAGCCCCACTCTGCAGGGTTTGTCCACTCATGTCCCCAGACCAGGCACCACTGGCTGACATCCAGGCCTCAGTGGTTTTCTTGCGGATGCCCAACAAAATACTTTGTCTGTTTCAGAAGGATGAACATCTGGGTCAAACGAATAATTTCAGCAAAGTTGAAAACAAATTTTGGTTAATTACAATTAAGGAAAAAAATATAACCTGTCAGGTTATCATTAGAATAATGAGTCCTAAAATTATACTTACTACAGACAGGGTGAAGAGTCAAATGCACCTTGTTCTGTGGAGGCTTTAGAAAGAGCACCGTGGGAAACCTTTCCTGCAGCTACAGGTATACAAATACCTGCCTGATTTTCATAGGATTTACTGATACAGAACATGCTCTTTTGTTTGTCATAAGATACATTTTCATGTAAACCAGTTCTTTGAAAGACACCAAACATTCTGTTTTGAAAACAAAGCAGAAATGGATTTACTTGCTCTTTATAAATAAAGCTGAGGTCAACTAGTCATTCCCTGAGGATGTATGATACTTCCAAAGGCTTTAAAACAGGAAGAGAGGACAAGGAAGCCTATTATCAGGAAGCTGACATTCACTACAAGATGTGTAAAATGTCTTTGCAAACTTTTAGAAGAGTATTTAAAGAAAAATTAAAATTATCTTTATGTAACAAAATGCTGCAGTATCCTCAAAATCCAATCTGATTGAAATGATTTTCCTTGTCTCTTGTGTTGCAACTCCTTTGTATCTTTCCAGTAAGAAACATTCACTGAAGATCTCTGTGGGATGTGATGAGTGTAACAGCACTTCCCAGACAGTGAAGTCACTCTGTACTGATGCTAATTTTCGGCCTTAACACAGAGGTCAAATGAAGAGAAAGGGATCTTGAGGAGAGGCTGAAGCCAAGGCCTCTGGTTTTCACCCAAGATTCAGTGCAAGCTTGCAAAGAGTAAAGAGCTTCTCACCTCATTCCTGATATCAGCAAAAGGATTGCATAATCTTAGCACTTCTAATCTAAGTAATAAATCAATATCTGGAGCCTTGTGGGTTGTTTATTTATATTAGAAGTGAGTGATGAAATCAACTATTTCCTAAATACAATCCTGTTTGTCTTCACAGACTGTACAGTTGGAATCAAAACAACAGAAAACAAAATTTGTACACAAACATGGCCATTTTGGAGCAAGCATTCTCCCAGAAAAGTTGCCTGAGTTTCATCTCAGGCTGGTGAAGTTTTAGTGTGCCCCTTTTTGCACACTGGACTTCCACATGAATTCTGCCCATTGAGAGTAATGGACTTCTGTTCACTCCAGACCTTTTTAAATTGACTCTTGTGTTTTAAAAGAAACAATACCAACATAGCAGTTACTCATATATATTTGATGACACAAAGGCTTACTGATATCTCCAAGTAAGTGCACTCCAAGGGGGAATTTCCAGTAGGGAAAACTGAAGGATGGCTGTGAATAAAAAGCAGCATTTTAAGAGAAGGGGCTGCTGCCAAACATAGGAATTGTTTTGGTTTTTGATGGTTTTTGTTCAAGCTAGTTCCATTTCTCCCTTAGTCTTATATAGAAAACCAGATTTTAAAATTAACTGCAAAACTTTTTATAATAGTTGTCAAAGAATAACAAATTTCTATATTTTTATAAGAAAAACAAACAACCCTTTATTGCATCTCCAACCATAATACTGGGCCTTTGGGGGAAGGAGCAGGAGGAACGTAGAGACAAAGTCTGATAGGTTCTCTGAAGAAAAAACCTGCAATCAGTTTTTTCCCCCTCATGTACTCAAAATGGACTTCTCACTTTGAGTCATTGTGCAGAAAAATGAACAGCAGCTTGCAAGCACTGAACAAATACCTGCATTACATAATTAAATAATTGGTTTAAGCCCTATTCCATGCATGAAACAGAAACATGTACCTGCTTGCAGACATAACATTTGTATTTTGCAAAACCATCAGCTTCATTACCTGCTCAGATGTGTGCAGAGGTTAGAGCTACTTTGCTTTCCAGAAGTAATTCCTGACAGTAACACTCTGCTTAGGCTTCAAGACTCCAGAGCAATGGCAGCACACATGTTCTGGTTTTCTCTTTTCCCTGATTCTTTCCTCCAAGTGGGCACCTAGTTATTTACTATCTTGGGTCAAATCAGCACTCATGGCAGTTACCTTGTTTGGGTCACACACTACACAAAGCCAAAGGAAAAGGTAGTTTCAGTGTTCTCTTACTGTCCAGTTTATCACAAAACTGAAAAGCCCTACCTGAAGCACAGCCTTAAAGTATTAGATCAAAAATAGGATGCAGTGTTGGACCAGGAATTCCTGACTGAAGGATATACATTTTAAGAAAGGAAAGCAGTATTGACAGAGAGATTTCTGATATATGCCACAATAAATCTAGGGAGAGATGTGGAACTCTAAATTTAATGTTGTTGGTGCCAACAGTTACGTGTCTTATTGGCAGAACAATCAGTAGATCACTGTAGAAAACAAAATACCTAAAAGTAGACTTCAGAGGAAACTTTGAACAGCCATTGCAAAAAAAAATTGAATTGCTAGCACATAGTGAAATATGTTCTATGCTGCCTAGAGACATTCACAAGAAAGAAAATTAATTGTTATGGAAATGAAATGTTTTATTTAATTTTTCACAAGATCCAGTCTAAAGTGCATAGCCCCAGCTAACAGTAGCCACAACAGGCCAGCTATACTACAAAGAGCCCATGAGATTAGGATACATTATGGCTAAAAATAAGGTTAAAAATGGTCTTCTTTTAGCATCTCTGTACTCTTTTCACCAGGATCTCTTGAGTCTTATAGTTTCCTTTAAAGGAATCATAACATTTTAAATATGGTGCCCTAATTTGGAATGAAACCATTTGGGGAATTCATTAGAGCAAACACTAGACTTCAGTGAGGACCTTGACCTCAATAGTTTTTCTGTTTACCTCTGTGATGGCAGAAGATTTTGACAGGAATAGCAAGGCCAGCTCCGAATTGATATTTTTTTCCACAATTGTTTTTTTTATTTAGAACCTAGATAGAAAAAAAGTTACTTGTTCACCTTAACTTTGCTCTAATTTTTCATTTGAGCTCATTTTTTAAAAAAAATACCATACTCCATTTTAAAAGGTAGCAGTAGTCCTAAGCATGTATGTTTGTGGGTTGGCTGCTGCTTCAGCTGCATTTCTGAGGAACAGAGAACAGGGAAGAACAGGCAATATCCTTTGTGGTGCTCCTGTACATGTTGTTCTCACAGGGAGCAGTTGCACGTGCACAAATTCCTCTGAATTTGCACAATTGAGAAGTAACGTGGGTAAGGTTAGAATTACTCAACTTACTGCTTATCTGTAGCCATTCCTATAAGCCTTGGGGGCAGATACATCAGTAGATTGCATGAAGGGCAGATATCATCTTGTGTGCAAACTGCATTTTGGTGCAGAAAGAAGTAGTTAACTAATTTTAGAGTAACTTGCTTCCTATATAACAATTTACCTATTATACAAAGATTAAATGGTGTGTTTCTTTGGGTTTTGATATTTCATTTCTTAAAGTGAAAAACCAAATCAACATGTAGTCCTTAACATTGAGACACTGAGCTCTTTTCTACACATAATAATATAAAAATCAAAGAGAAAATCCTAAAAAGTATTTGGTGATAGACTGGCAATCTACATAAATGCAAGCCTTATAAAGCCTTCTTGTTATTGTGAACTGTGTTGTGTGATTTTTTTTAAACAACCTGTAAGTGTTCCTCTTGGAACATGTGTTTCTATGGTTGTAAATCCCATAAAACCAGTACAAATTAATCCTGCTTTCATCAGGTATACTTTCTCTTTGTTTCAGAGATTGCTGTGCCCAGAGGGTAAAATTTTGGAGTGGCAACACAGAACTCTACCCAAAGGGCAGAAATATTGCATATGCTTTAAAGCAAGTAGGTAGCCTTCAGGTACTAAAATACCCTGTGCATCCTGTCTCAATTCCAGCAAGCTGCCAGTCTGCTCTGACATGCTCCAGGAGTTTTGTTTCAGCCTGTTCCTGAAATGGTAAGGAGTACTTACAAGACAGTCTTGCAGCTTCTATTCTTTAATGATTTACAAGACGCTGCACCTATAAGAATCTCATTTACCCAGCTTATCAAAAAGTCAGGATTTTGCTGGAATTCAAATTGTATTCTTTTAATTCTGTCTTCGCAGCAAAGCTTTGAGTCAGCTTGTTTTTCTAGCATAACCCCTTTCTTCAGAGGCTGATTGATCACCACACTGTTTCCCATCAGCCCAAAATGACCTCCATAGCACTGTGGAACATTGAAAAAGGAACACAAATTCCAGGAGAAATGTCTTTTTAAATGTAATTTATGGACAGTTTTCTGTACTAGTACAGACCTCTTCAGCAATTTTGGCTATTACACTGAACAGTTTAAGAAAGGTATATGATCATCTGGTCACCTTTTACAGACCCATAAAACATTCCCCACATACACTTTTACCTCTCTCTTCCATTTAGGTCTGTATAAGCTCTTTCTTACATGGACAAAGATGCCAGAATAACAAGTTTCTACATTCTTAATAGCATTCTTCAGTCAACAAGTCATTTCCTTTGCCTAGTAACTTCATTGCCAAAATCTTTTGGGTCTAAATTGGTCTGTTTCCATTCATAATATCTGTGGTACACAAAACATGAAAAAACCAGAAATGTCAAATAAAGATGGGAAGTGCAGCTCAAAGTACAAAAAAGGTATTTAAATTCTTACCTTAAAAAGTTCTTTCTGTGAGACAGAGGATTTGACTCAGCACTCAGATCTGTAAAGTAAAAGCATTTGTAATGAAGAGTCCAGATGAAAGTCAGTCTATAATACTGTGGTAAAGTTAACAGAATTCTGACTCTTAAATGCTTGCACTTGTAACACTGACTTCCCTTTTGGCAGCAAAATAGAAGAGAATTCTCCTTGCACAATCAGCTTGTCAGATCAGTGGCTGCTACCTACTTGAACACGTTGTTCCTCAGGTTTACAATTAACGTCACGTATGCAAGAAATATTAATGGAATATACTTCATTTACACAATACTTCCAATGACTATGCTTTTGTTTCTGTCAGTATTCTATTACAAGTTAATTCTTGGAGTCAGTTATTTAATTTATTCACATGACCATATATGCAAATTGTTTCAAAAAAATAATTGTTATTGTTGTAGTAACTACAGAAGAAGCAAATGTTTGTGAATGAAGCCTAGTTCTAAAATTCTGAAATTCTGAAACAGGCCCTGGGGCTGGGGAGGGGAATGGCTGCCTTGTGAGGTGTTCTTTGCCCCTGCTACTCTGGTACTCAGGGTCCAACTCTGCCCAAAAGCAGACACCATCTCCCCCCCAACACCCCACCCGCGTTATCTGCCATGATATCTGGTTCCACAGGCCAGCCCAGGTATCAGTATTACACAGCTGACAAGTACCCCGATAACAGTTTCTTCTTGTTCAGATGAATAGTATCACTTACAGGCCTATTTTCTTACCAGACAGTGATACTTAAGAAAGATGATGCTAGGGAGTTTCAGCTTTAGCCTCTGCTACCTAGATAATTCAACTCCTTCATTGTTATACAATGGAAGCATCCTCACATAAAAGACTTGTAACAGTTTGAGAAAATGAGAAGGCAGTGCAAAAATAGGCAGGGTAACAAAAGGTACATTATATCCATTGGACAAGCAACCTGAGCAACTCCATCTCTTACCAAGTTTTAGATTATTATTTTTCATTACTTCATCTACCTGTATTATCAGGCCTAACAAGAGATGCCTTTCTTATCTCCTCATTATCAAGGATGCAAACAGCAGTAGGGCTGGTTTTCCTTTAAATATTATTGATCAGCACTGACAATAACACCCTTCAGGAGAAAAGTCAGGAGCAGCCCAAGTGTCAGCCCAGGACACCAGAGCACAGCAGTGGCAGCATCTTCTCTCCCCTCACACACAAGTGAGGGTCAGTTCTGCCTGCAGAGGCTGCTCAGCAAACAGAACAGGTGCAAAGTGTGTAGCACAGGACCAGTCCTAGTTCTCAGAATTTAAAGGGTTGCTGAAAGCAAAGCAGCTCTATGTGTCTTTCTAAGACATGTTTCCACACTGGACTTAAGTATGTTACAGTAAGATCTGAACTCCCCAAATACCAGCTACATGTTGGGCTGGTATAATAAGTTCATTCCTTCTTATAAGCAAACTTCTCATATTAGAAAGGAATTCTATAATTTGGAGACAAACCACATAAGTTCATTCTTTCCCCTTTTTATGAACCACATAAGTTCAACTCTTTCCCCTCTTTACCTCTGCTGTCTATCAAATTTTGTTTTATACTGAGCATTTGACAAAACACTGCTGTGGCTGGAGAATTAAAAGCTATGTCCTTATTCAGTGTCATTCAATGTTCCAGTGCCATTCACCTCCCTTCCCAGAAATGGCTGCCCATAGGAGACAAGGCCTTTAGATGAAATATTGCTATGCAGAGTAAATAAAAACTCCTACGAGCAGCAGAGCTGATGAAACCTTACAGGCTTTTAATAGATTTGAAACCCTAGCTCTTTTTCTTCCATGGATTCCCTGTTTAGTAAGGATGCTCAACTAATGTTGTTACTATAAAAGACCATTCAACATTATTCACCATTTCCATGCTCACCTAGGTTGCCATGTGACTGCACATGCAAATCCTGTGTGTCTTCAACTTTGACCCAATATCAAATTCTTATCAAAAAAGCAAATTTTTTGATAAGAAGGTGGGACACCTTTTCCTCACAGAGCTTTTATTGTCAAGTCTTGAGTCTCTCCTAGTTATCCTGTGAAAGCTGCTTTGTTACAAGCTTCAGGTAGGAATTTCAGATAACAAAACCCACTAGCTTCTTGTTCAACTTTACTCACAAAATTAGATTTATAACCAATGCTACTGTTTCATCTTTTTCCCTATTTTGTATAATAATTTCAAACATTACACACTTTTATACTTTTCTGCAAAGTGCTACAAGAGCACTTGAAGTATATAGAGTCCTTGCAGTGGAGGGGAAACACTACAGACAGAAATTGCACCCTAATTTCGAAGCATTTCCTTTAACTTTTGCTACTCATTTAATGCTAAAACTATCAATTAATTTCTGCTTCTTGTTTCCAGTTTTAACATTTTTTTTTACACAGCAAACCCAGCAAATGCTACCTCAATGCAAATTCCATTACCTTACCATGTAGAAAATTTAGGACCTTTCAGAGTTGATCTTGCAAATAGACATAATTAACCTGGGAAAGTTATCACACAAAACAGAGGAACAAGAACAGGTATTTCCACAAAAAGACTCCATGAAGACTGCAACAGGCATTTAATGAGCTTCCACTGATTTTGGCAGCACAGGGCTGTGGGCTTACTTGGAGGGAATCAACTTAGATGACTGAAGTATTGTGAAATTAATCTCCATTATGACCCCACTGACTTCTCTGGTGCTACACTGGGCACAAGCTTGGCTCACATGCTGAAAAAAGTGTTAGCATAAGCACAAGGGAGTTCAGTAAATTGTTAGAGGATTTGTGATGAACAGGAGGCTTAAACATGTTTAAACCAACAACACAAGATTTAACTTGAGACTTATTTTTCTATGGTATAACTTAATGGCAATTCCTCCTAATACTGGATTTAAAAGTTTAAAATAAGCCATAATAAGCCATATTCAATATCTCAGGAGGTCTACAGTAATAATACCAATTAAGCCTAATAACCACCTAAGTCTGTAGGTCTAGGACATTCCCCTGGGCGTTAGGTGATAGTTCATCCAAATACTGAAATGTTCCACTAAGGCAAATAAAAATAAAATTTTAGCAAATCAAGTTTAAAATGCCTGCCACCCAGGCTATACTTTTATCATTATTTTGCCAACCCAAAATAATGATAAATAAATGCTGTCAAGTTTTTATCTCATAATAAACATATTCCCAGAAGGATTCCTCCTTTTTTCCCCCACAGGCCAGGTGAGGAAATGGAACAAGGATGTGTAACATTCAATGACAACATCATGGTTTTTAGGCCTGTCTGAAGACAGAATTGGTGCAAATCCATCTGAAGCTCATAAAAGGGCTTTCTAAGAATTATTATTCACAATATTTCAAAGCAAACTGCCCCATTTGCAGGGAAGATATAAACCCCCTCCTCCTCCTCCTTTCCCTAATACACCTTTTAAGGCTCAGAGAAGAGAGGAGGGTAAGAATTACATTTCAGGAATTAATTTTCAGAATGTGCTAGAGAATTTTACACCATTGGTTCTACAAGTTTAGACTACTACACCCTACTCCTTACAATTTAACCAAAATATTTCAGATTATTCAGAGCATTCAATATCCAAAAATACACTGTGGGAACCTCTTGCTTCTGCTAGGCAGATGTATTGGGGTGGCTGTGGAGCATTACTCAGGCAGGATTATGAAGAGTTTGATTTACTGCTCATTTTGACATTCTATTGACTCAGCTTGAATCTACACTACAGGTACCATCCCAAAGTGCCAGTGAGTTGTTCTGCTCACATAGTCTACTCATTTTATTTTCAAATTATCTCCTCTTGAACTGTTCTGCCTTTGTAATATGGCAGTGACCAATGACTTCTTTGCTAAAAAGCCCCGTGCTTTCCAGACAGGAAAGCACAGCTGTTTAATAGCAGTAACCTCTCCAGCTCTGGAAGAGTCTTCCTCCGAGGTGCAAACCAGGCTAAAGCCAAGCAGGACCGGGCTGCCACCTGCTGTGCAAGTTTTGTTCTCTGTTACCACAGGGAGGAATTTTGTAACAAAAGGTTAATTGCAGAGCGCAGATGTCTAGCTTGTTTTCCTTCATTAGAAATCATCTAGAGGAGAGGAATTTGACACTGGTGGAAATGGGGAGAATCACGTTTTGAAGCACAGGTGTGTTCACTGGTGCACACTCACAGGGTGTCCAGGCAAGATCACAGCGGTGGGAGCCTCGCCTGAGAGGGTCACACACACACCTGCTCTGTGACATCAGTTCAGGGGGGTACTCTCTACATGTGGTCAACCCAATGTACTTCAACCTCTACAAAAGAAATATCCCAAAATACCAACTCCTGGGGGCATTTGAACTATTTTATACAGCACATGAATAAATGCATAAGGACTGTCTGCAGCCCTACAGATAATACAAACTTTCTGCTAAATGTTCACCAAATTGCACTTGTCTGCTTGACTGATGATTTCTTTCCTGTTGGTTTGGGTTTATTTGTTTTGTTTCAAGAAAAGCAGATTTTATGTAGATACCAAGTATTTTTAAAATATCTTTGTTTCACTTACATAATTTACAGATTATAGAATTTCACTGCACTACAGAAATAGGAGAAGGCATGCACTAGTATTGTGGTGAAAATTTTAAAGAATCTTTTAATGAGAAAACTGTACTTTATTCTGTTTGTGTGGCTGAACCTCTAGAATTTTCTTTGCTAATCTAGCAGCCATTTGTGCTCTTCGGATTTAAAAGAACAGCAGCAAACAGATCTGAAAAACAGGAATAACCTGAAATGTTTCAAGCTGGAATATAATTTTGTTTTTCTTTCCCCCTTCTTTGGAAAATATTTTCAATGACATGCTCCTGGAGCTCCTTTGAGCTCCACACAACAGTTTCAGCTTATCTCTTTGTCTCTGTTTCTAGTAAAGGCTTTATATAAATAATTTGGGCATATTTCTTCAGCATTAGAGTTTTAAACAGAAAAATCTGTTGCTGAGTCCATATGATCTGCTGGGTAATAACCTGTACTGAGTGGCACAGCACTGACCTCCCATCTAGGCAGGAAGGGATTGTGTCAGGGTTGGGACTGTGGAAGAAATCTTCCAAGTAATCAGCCACAGGAGAAAACTCAGCCCCCAGCTCTGAAGCATGTGAATACCATCAGCCAAGCTGTGAAAATGCTCACATGTACACAAGCCATGAATCCTGATAAATATAGAGAGCTCTGTGGTAAATATTTTTAAGATTTGTGAAAAAGCCTAAGAGGGGCTGAGCCATCTGGAAATCACAGACCTGAAAAACTCTTTTGCATCCCCTGTTCTATTACTGGAAACTGCTAGCAACCATCCCATGATGTGGGATGGATAAAGGAGCCAATGGCTACATGATTCATCTGGATACCAAGATGAGAACATAAGCTGAGATATTTAATCTGCACAAGATATAGATTTTCTTGTTCCCTTCAAACACAGTGCACTAATTGGCCTCAGCAAATAACACCAAAAAACCCATCTTATATTTAAACATCACCTCCTTTACAATAAATGCAATCCTTACATATTTCAAGAAAACTTAGTTCAAGTTATTTATCATTAAATTTCAGTCCAGTGATTGCTGTAGTTTAGAGCTAGTTCCTTTCTACCCCATCTAATCTGAGAACTACAAAACCTATTTCACTCTTTCAGGTCTAACATGAAAACACAATTCCTGCCTTCCTTCCTGCAAAGACTGACTCCTTTTCCCAACCTCTGTTCTATCAGAATGCTTGGTGTGCCCAGGCCCCAGCCAAGCTCTCAGTGACTACATGGCCATCATCCCTTTTGCAGCAACAGGCACATACTCTTGGAATTTAAAGTAAAACTCCCTTATAGAAGAGTATTGTGTCTCATGCAGGTGTGAAATACATTGTTGGAATAGAACTAGTTCAATTCATAGAAACATAGAATCATATAACAGTCAGGGTTGGAATCTCCTTCCTTCTGCTAGACCAGGCTGCTGCATCCTCACAGGGAAGAATTTCTACTTAGGACCTAATCTAAACCAGCTCTTTTTCACTTTAAAGCCATTCTTCCGTGTCCTGTCACTCCACACCCTTGTCAAAACTCCCTCTCCAGCTCTCTTGGAGCCCCTTTAGGCAATGGAAGGTGCTCTGAGGCCTCCCTGGAGCTTCTCTTGTCCAGACTGAACAGTCCCAACTCCCTCCGCCTTATTAATAGTAAATTGTTACTATTTCATTTCCTATGTGTAGAAAAGCGCTCATAGCAACATTCTCAAGGGATAAGCCAACAAAACTTGTACTGTTACTGAAAGCAAAGTGTGTGTGGGGGGGTTTTTGTATTAGTTATAGAGCATTGAGATGAGAATTTCAGGGGGGGACCAACCACCAGAGGGCTCGCAGCTCCTTCCAGGCTGTTCAATGAAATGGTTAAATGGAACCTGTGTCCTGTGTGAGGCTCCTGCTCTTTGTGGAATGCATTAGCTTGCCCAGAAAACATGCCAGTATACTGCTTTTCCTCAATAACTTATTAAGTCACACTAAAGACATACCTCACCATGGTCCTTACCACGGGCTGCAGGGGAATCTCTGCTCCAGTGCCTCCTTCTTCACCTTGGTGACCTTGGTGTCTGCAGTTGTTTCTTTCACTTGTTCTTGCTCCTTTCCTCCACTGCAGCTGCACAGGGGTTATTGCCCCTCTGAAATCTGTTATCTCAGAGCTGTTGTCTCCGTTGGTGCTGGGCACAGCCTCATCCAGCAGCGGGTCCATCCTGGAGCCAGCCAGCCTTGGCTCTGTTGGCCATCAGGAAGCTTCTGGCAGCTTCACAGAAGTCACCCCTGTCGCCTCCTTGACTACCAAAACCTTGCCATGCAAACCCAATACAAAGGTATAAGAGCAGCCTTTTGGTATTTTAAAGCATCTAATTTCAGGGCTTATATTCACAGAAATGTTCAAGTGTGTGACTGACACCTGTGCATGCTAAATGGTGGGAGGGTCTAACAGAACCCAGGTTTGGCTCAGAAATCTTTGTGAAACATGGCCACTTCTTGATCACTCACTGTAAAGCTGAAGTATCCAACACCTCCTTCCCAAATATCACAAGACATAAAAATACACTGTGATAACACAATTATGTAACATGGTAGACCTGGCCACATCATATTCCATGACAGAATGAAATGGTACAAATTTCATACCTTTTAATTAACCAGAGATGACACCATGTTATAGTTCTCCTTCCCACCTTTCATGTTGTTTCTGAGACTACTGTTACATTTGTTTTACATTATGTTAAATATAGCAGTTCCCTGACTTTGAACACCAAATATCACTGTGGTTTTAATAACAAAGGCAAATTCCACACAGAAGGTTAGGGAAAACACAATGTTCTGAATCCCTCAGGTTGAGGTTCATAAGCAGTGACAATGTCTCATAATCTGAAATTAATTCTTAGTTTTAAAATTAAGAACTCAGTTGTAAACAAAAGGGATTTCAGTAATTCATCATGGAGGCCAGTGTGCTCAATAAACTATAGCAAAACAGAACAAAAATAGAAAGCACACATTCTTCTGCCTTAATATCTATGTAGATTTAGAGTGTACCTCCCACGTACACCAGTCACAGCTTAACTCAACTCTAACAACAATTAGAGACTGAGAAAAGTGCTGTTAAGGCTCAGCTTCCAAAAGAAAGAGTTTGGATGGCTCTTTGTGAAATGCCTTTTATTATACCTAGCTAGTGCTGGACATAAAATAAAGCATGTGCCTTGAAAACTGAAAAATGGCTGAACAACACAGAACACAAACACAAAAGGGAGTGTTCTAAGGCATAAATGTTTGGTTGCTGAGGTGTGAAAAGAGCAGTCATCTTCTTTTTGTTAGTTCTCAAGACACTTCAAGTTTAAGGAGAACATCTGGATGGAAGCTTTATTTTTCTTGAGAACATGTGTTTCATAGCAGATCCGTTTTTTTAAACTCAGCAAAAATATAATTTCCCAAGCTCCAAACAACTTCAGAGACTGTGTTTACTCATATAGAATATGAAACTACAAAGAAATATTCCTATTTTTCAGGTGGCTTCTCCACCTGTATTGCAGACTGACTGTACTGTTTGACCTCTTAATTTCAACCCAAATAATCCAAGTGCAGATAAACTGTCATCTATGATTTTCTTAATCTCAGAGCAAACTTTGCTGATTCATGATAGTTCTGTACTTTCCCCTGCTTTTACATCCACCTGTTTTTGTGTCTATTAATACTGCAGCATTTTATGTAAGGGAAAAACTAAATCTAATAATGTGAACATGACAGAAATGTGAATCAGTGAGAAGCTGGCTCATGCAGTTGTCATCTACCAAGTTTCTTCTGGTGCTTTATATTATTTTCAGTCCATCAAGTTAAAAAGCATATCACATCATGACAATGTGATATGCTTTTTAAGCTTCTATTCTGAACGTTTCTAGTTGACATTTACTTATTTTTTGGTATTGTCTAGCATATGTTCCAGCTAAATTATCTGACAGGGAGAGATATGATAAATGCAACAGACTTTCATCTTTCTCTCAAAATTCTTTGAGAGGAAATAAGCAATCACACTACCACAAGCTTTTCTTTAAATTCATAAAAAATGCATGTGAGCAACTGACTCAATAGAAGGAAGTCACAATAACTGATGGAAGAATCTCTATGAACCTAGATTTGTACAAGAAGGAAAAAACACAACAAAACAGAAAAAATAAGAACAAACAAATCCATCCTTAGTGAATGGCTTGCTGTAAGTATCTGCATCCCCTGTGACCACTGAGGTGTCCTGCATGGCAGCTTGTGGTGGAGACCTCCCTGGGGCAGGGACACTCTCAGGGTGCCCCTCGAGGCTGGGAGAGCCCTTACCCAGTATCTCATACCTGCAGCAAGGTAGGAATGTTGCTGTCACACCTGAAGGTGCATTGCATGCTCCTGGCATGGATCCATACCCAGCTGCAGCTTCAGGAAAGCAGGGCAGCCAGCAGCAGTGTCCCACTGCCAGCAGACTGTCACAGTCTGTGCTCAAAGCAAGGCATCAGCCCTTGCCACAGCCAGTAAAGCACTGCCTGTGGCCCCACTGCTTTCACAAGTGATCCAGGGTTTGATTACTTTCTGAAAAGTGGATAAAATGAGAAGAATTTTCTTAAGACTATATAAGCCCTTCAGGAGATAATAGAACTCAGCCTGAGGTGTCAAAGCCATCCTAGTAACAAAAAGCACACTGAAAATAAGGTCAGAGGAGGGATGTAGATGTACAGACTTCTGAAGATTCAACCTCAGTAGGAGAGCAATTGTCCTAATTTGTGAAGGGAAAGTACATTTGATTTAATTAATGGGCTACAAGGAATGAAACAAGAAGGCCAAGTGAAAAGAGGTAGGATGTAAGTAGGAAGCCAAAGAGACTGTGGTTTCTGTTTTGTACAGAAATGGGCCTTCTGGTTTACAACTGTTGTTGCTTTCTGCATACACAACTTGAATATATTCATGTCCATAGTCTGCAAGTGCTGCCCAGAGCTTTTCTAAGTCTCATTTTGACTGCTCAAAGCATTTTCAGACTGCAATTTTGTTCCCAGTGCTGTTCTTCAGCCAAAAAACTACAAACAAGGAAGGTCTGTGAATATTGTTATTTACCAGAAACATTTCAGGACTTAAAATATAACTTTGTTGCTCATTTAGCTTGTGGGTTTTTTGTTGTTTTGTTTTTTGCAATACCTCCCATACATCAAGGACATAAAGTCTCTAGTGCATGTACAGGTGTAACTACATACTGATGTATACAATCACATTTCTAAAGTACAGCAATCACATTTCTAAAGTACAGAGCTTGATGCTGAGGAAATTAATATAATTAAATTCAAAGGATTTGAGGACAGGCTAAAGTTAAGCATGTGCTTAAATGCTTTTCTGAATAAGAATTAAGGTTGTTTACTCCTTGTGCTTTGAAGTGCAGCTTGTGATGCTTGTTAATGATACCTACCACATGCAAGATTTCAGGCCTTGCCTTTACTTTTGGATTTATTGTGGATCACAGTCTGAACATGAATGATCCATATTGTGCTGTTGCAAAGAAGTATCAGTTGTACCAAGATATTAAATTTTATACCAACTGTGTTCCTTTTTTCTAATGAGTGGAATATCACAGCAAGACAAGAAATCGATAGGTCACCTCATCCACTGCCACGACCTAAAGGAAGATCATATAGATCAGCAAAGTGCTCCAGGTTACACCCAACTCTAGAATTATAATTGAAAAACTTAATCAGCTTCCTCAGTCAACCAGAGACCCAGAAAAATTAATGCTGGCATAAGATAGTGAGGCAGAAAATGAGTAGCAAGGGGAAGAGGAAAGGCAGAAACTGTTTCTACCAGTATAATGTGCTCAACTATGATTCTGCTTGATCTTACTGAACATCTTAATTATTTATCTTAAAGTTATTATTTATTTTAAATGTTTCCTGAATGGTCAAAAATGTTTTGGAATGTAATTCTGTGTCCTCCCTTCAGCTTTGCATCACCTGCAAAATTAATAAGAATTTTCTCTTTTCCATTATTTAAATTATTAATATCAATGACACAGAGACACAGACTGAAAACAGGCTCTAAAAAACCACCAATATATCCTTTCCTTTTGAGAGTGAAATATTTCTTGCTGTGAAATGCTCCTTGCTATGCAGGAAGTTTTGTACAGACCTCATAATACATTTACCCAGACTGTATTTCTTTAACTTTTTAAAGAAAATGTCACATAAGTGTCATAAACATAATCAAGCTGACAACAGGCTCTGTCCTATCCACAAGGCCTGTTCCCTATTGGAGGAAAAAAATCAAGTTATCTGGTGTGATTTATTTTTGACAGATCCATGTTGACTGCAATTTTTCTCTGGTTATCATCTAGGTGCTAATAATAGTTTGTGAGGGTTATTTGTCCAAGGATTTTTTAATGAATAGAAGTTAGTTACACTCAAATTGAGCTGTATTTCTCTGGCTCCATCCCCCCTCTGATAACAGCAATGCACAGTTGCCTCTTCTGTTTTTTCACCATCTCATTTAGCTTCTTAATTCTTCAACTGTCTTTCAATCACGTTCACTAGACTCAAACTGAAAATATTTGGTTCATCTGAGTGCTCCTTATCTGTTCTTTACCTACTCTGGGCTGAGACAATTTTGTTCTCAGCATCACCAGTCCCAACTATCTGCTTGTGCTTGGTTTTTATTGTTAGTCTAATAAAACAGAGACACCAATCCCTTTAGCTGTCTTCATATTTTGTTGATAGATTTTCTTCTCTGTGGAGTAGGGGGTTAATAATTTCTCTATGTCCTTCTTAGTACAAATATATGTAAAGAGCAGTTTTTATCTGATAGCTCTTGACAGTTCAGTGGTTTTACAGCAGTACTTTTTCTAGTATTTCTTTCTTATTCTTAGTGATTTGACCCATCTTCCTTTGTATTTTCTACATGTGCTTAAGGTCAATAGAGACCTCATGATGTGGCCAAGCTAAGCTTACTGCTATTTCTGTTCTGCTCACAACTGGGATAAATGGCCCTTTGAATTATTTTCTAAAGCATTACTGCTTTTCTTAACTCCTCTCTTTAAACTTCCTTCCTGTGAAGTCTTAACTATTGATTGCTTAAATCTTTAGCTTTCATGACTTCTGTCTTTATTTAGCTGTTCTCTTTCCTTCCTCTTCAGTGGACAAGCTGACATTTTGTAAATGCTTTTTTTTTTGGAGGGGGGAGCAAAATGCTGCCCAATTTCATGTTTTCAGCCAGTTATTCTTCACTGGCAATCTCTGAAAAAAACACAGCAACCCCAAACCACCCAACCAAGCCCTCATATTCTTGAGGCTAGGCCATATTCTAAAGAAATCACTACATCTGAAGTACCAGCACCTGACAATGTTCTAATGGAAAGGGTTTTCAGTTCACCAAAGCTAAGCTCAGGAAAGAAGTCAGAGACCCAGACACTGCCAAAGGTGAGAGACTGAAATGCAGAGGCAAGATATAAAACTGCCTGGGATTGCTTCCAGCAGCAGTAGCTGTCCTGTTGTATGTGACTGAGGGAGTGGAAAGGACAGATCTGTCCCAGGTTGTTCATTGGTAGATCCCTAAGAGAAAATACTCTGTGCTTTGTGAGCAGTAATCCTGTGTTTTAGAAATAGAATATATTTGTGAACAGTAATCCTACATCTTAGAAATCGAGAAAGAAGAAATCTGCCAAATATTGGTGTTAGTGCTGAACTGCTTCTTTTGAGAATTCAGGCTGTGAAGCAGGGTAATGCAGCATGTGTGTGTTGCAGGTATGTGTGGGTTTGGTTGATAGGGCAGGAATTTACAGGAACATTGTGCTGCAGGTTTAGAGCAACAGTAGGTGTTTTAATCAACCAGCAGTGACTGAAAAACCAGTATTTTGTAGAATTCTTATTAAATTCAAATAGTGGAAAGGAGTCCTTGAAGATTTTGGGAAAGCCTGGTGGGATCCCTTCTTCACCCAAAAGGGAGTAATTTCTTCCACAGCAGTGGCAGTGACATACAGCCTCCAGCTTTACAGACCAGGTATTGCTGCTGCTGTGTCTATATAGAAATCACTTTTGACTCAGCCAGTATTGATATCTAACTGGTCTTTTCAAACTTATTTGTGGAACTAAGCTTTTATTTTCAATTAATCAGGCTCAACAGTTTGGCCAGTTATGGTGCTGTCCTAATGCTGTCCTGTGGAGAAGGAAAGCCCTGAAATAATCAGGATGGGGAGGGCGATGTGCTGCAGACAGCTAATGCGAAATAAAATCTGTAGGAGACTGCTTTCAGGGGATGACCTGGCTCTGATGCCTTGAAAATATCCCCTTAACCTGCTACTCTCTCCGGATCTCCACAGACCTTTGCCTTTCAGACAGAGTTACATGTTTGCAACACAACCTCTTCACAATACTACAAACCAGGAACCAAACCCGTGCTCTGCTGCCCAGGGCACACATGGCAGTAAATCGTCTAAGCACTAAGACAAGCGGGGTCTGCGCTCTGTGCAAGGCACTGGGCACACCTGGCTGGAGGCACCTGTGTGCGACACTTGGCACACCTGGCTGGAGGTACCTGCCCATGTCCAGACCGGAGCTGAGCTGGAGCCCTGCTCGGTTGGGAGCTGGAGCCCCGCTCGGGTTTGTCCTTCCTCGGCCGACCTACCTATATCTGCTGCAATAGCACTTGAAAAACTCGTTTATCGAGTTAAGGTCGCTGCCGGTCGGGTCGGCGAACGGGACCGCGCTGACGGGCGTGCAGAGCCGTGCCCGGTCCTTGCCGCCCTCCCAGCCGGTGGCATTGAGGGGGCGAACCGCGGGCAGCCGCGGGGAGGAGGAGGAGGAAGAGGAGGAGGAAGGGGGGCGGCCGGGCAAAATCAGCGGCAACAGGCGGGAGGGAGCCGGGGACAGGGAGCGCGCACCCGCCGAGGGAGCGGCGGCGAAGGGAGGCGGTGGGGAGCGGAGGGAGGCGGGCGCAGCCGTGCAGGAGGGAGGAGCGGGCGGCCGGGCGCAGCCAATTCGGGGGACTCGTCCATTTTTCGGCGTGAGTCAGGCACGTCGGTGGGGTGATGCTGCGGCGCCGGGCAAGGGCTGGGCCAGCCGCGAGGAGCGGCCCGCCCGCTCGGGCCCGGAGTCTCGGCCGTGCCGGCGCTGCCGCTGAGCGTAGCGGTGCTTCCTCTTTCCCGTCCCTCGCCGGGACCGGCGCCATGGCCGGGGGCGCCAGGCCTGCCGCTCCCTGACACCCGCCCGCCCGCGGAGGTACCGCGCCCGCGGATGCGGGGGCCGCGGAGGGACAGCGGGGCGGGCTGAGGGGGCTGCATACGGCGCTGGCCGCGGGTAAGGGCAGCTCAGATCGGGGGGAAAAGGGCGAGCGGTGGGCGGCAGAGCCGGCGAGGAGAGGAGAGGAGGGGTCCCGGGGTGGGGGGTCTGGAGCTGGCAGGCTCCGTGCAGCTGCGGCCTCTGCCTCCCCTCAGGCTGCTGCGTGCGGGACTCCTCCGGGCAGCGGAAGGGAAGGGAAGAACTGCCCGTGCCCCGAGCGGAGCTGCCCGCTTCTCACGGAGCCTGGCAAGGAAGGGCTGCAGCGGGAGCGTTTCGTGCTTCGTCAGCCCGGCAGTGTTTTGGCTTTGATTCCGTTTTGCTCCTACCTGTTCCTGGAGAAGAGGTCCCCGCCATGTCTCGCTACAGCCTCCACAACCTCCTGGACTGGATGTATGGCGGAGTGGACCCCAGCTTTGCCGGCAATGGAGGGCCGGAATGCGCCGCCTTCCTCTCCGGCCAGCAGCGCTTGCTGGAGAGTTTGGTCTTCCTCAGTGTGGGCACCGTGGAGATCCTCGTGTCCCTGTGGAAGCTGAGGCAGCAGCATGTCCAGGAGCTGGAGAATCTGCTGCAACAGCCCCAGACTAAGCGAGAGAGCCTGGGCAAGAACGTGCTGCTGGTGCTGCTCTGTCTCATCTTTGGGCTGGAGGTGGGGTTCAAGTTTGCCACCAGGACTGTCATTTACCTCCTGAATCCCTGCCATGTGGTCACCATGATGCAGGTAAGACTTGTGCAGGGTCACCTGGAAGTTTGCTTTTGTGATGTACGGGCAAAACAGTATTTCCCCCCACCATATTTGGTTTGTGGACCAAAAGCGCCTAGCAAAAATACAAATGCCAAGAATGGTATAAATATTTTAAAACATAGGTTTGGGGTCAGTTGAATCAAAATCTATCAAAAAACCCAAGTCAGATGAAAAGGTGAAATTGTAGCTATAACTAATGTCCAGATCTCTGGTTGAAAGTGTGGATAATTAAGGCTTTCTCATCACTTGCCTTCACCTGATCCTTGCTTCAAGAACAGAAGGTGCTGTTCTCACTGACAGCAGCGCTAAAATTTGCACCAAATCTAATGAAAACAAGATTACATGCAAAACCAGCTATGTAGTTTACGTGCAGCTTTTTCAAGCAAGTGCCTTCTAGGGGTGTGATTGTATTTTGTGAAGGTGTTGGAGAAACAAATCACTCATTGCTCAGATACTGTTGGTTTACCTTTCTAATTTTAGAGGCTGAATAGTAAAGAAACAGGTGTTACCTGTTTCTTATATGTGGGGTGAACAAACTGATGTGGCCTAACATGTGTGGATAATTTATTTCTTTTATGACTTGTGGCATAGTTGTTGCTGTGTGGTAATATGCAGTTTCTATAGATTTCAGAATAATGGATACATAGACAAACTGTTACTGAACTGGGCTATCTAAAGTTTATAAGCTGTGTTTGTTAATAGTTCTGTGTATGTGCTTATCTATGAGTTTCACTGAGTTTGTTAAGAAGTGTTGGAGATGTTAAAAATATTATTATTCTGCTAATTTTATACCCTCAGCACTGAATAACTTAAAAAATTCAAGGTCAAGAATTAAGCGAAGAACACCAAAAAGGCTTCCATGAAAGCTGCCATGATAGCAATGTCTGTGTAAGATCAATAACAGATGAAAATCAGATCAATGCCATTCTGGGTCACCTATTGCAGTATGTGAGGTGATCTGGGCTGAATCAGATCTAGCCAGTCATTGGATTCACACCTGGAGAGCATTTCCTAAAAGGCAGGGAAATATCTTTTCTGGTTGTTCCAGTGGATTGAGGGATGGGTTTTATTTCAAGGGGAGGGGGAAACAAGCTAATACAGCAATATTCAAGACCTTTACAGCAATTAATTTACAGTTCCAGAAATAATTAGTAGGTTATGTAAATTCCTAGGCTGTGATGCAGTGTTTGCTCAGTAATTTACAGCATAGGACACTTCCTTCCTGTGAAGTGATAAGGATTGTTGTGAAATCAGTCAGCCAGTATTGGGCTGAAGGTATGCAAGGACTATGTAGTAATAATTAAAATAAATGAATATGGCCACATTCCCTTTCTAGGCAGTACTCAATGATAACTGGAAAATTTTCCTATTAATTCTCTGGAAAAGAGGTGAGGATATATTAACAGTAGGATTTGAGAGTTTAGTTGTCTTTATGTTATGATGTTAATGATAAGTATTCAGCTGAATGCTTGCACAGACCTGGGACAGCTAGTTCTGTTCACCTTTTTCAATGGTGCCTCCTGAAAGGGAGATGGAGTCTATTGAGAGTTGTCATGTAGTTAGGCATTGCCATTTCTGAATACCTTTTTGACTAATTGTGAAGCTTTAAAATAATCTTAGCTAATTACTCACTAGAAATGGTGTTCCAGCATATTGGCAAAATGTGGAAGTCATGCCCCTTCATCCTCAAAAAGATGCATTAGTAATAGGCCTAGGCTTAATACAGAGAAAGCAAATAATGGCAAAACCAATGGCTTTCAGCAGACAAAGAGAGTTAGAGCCAAAGATAGTCAATGACCTCCACCAGCAGACAAGTGTCATACATAGTTGGAAAATGTTTTCTTAGCCTGAATTTGCTGAGGGCAACAGATTTGTAAGATGAAATATATGAAAATTTAATTTGTCCTTCACTTCTCTTCTTGCAGTAGTGTGTACACAATCCTGCTGTGTCTAAATAATAGCACGAACAAAGTAGAAGTGAAGAGATGAAATGTGCTACAACAATCAAGATCACTTCAAAGGGAAGCCAACAGTAGCTGTTGATAAAGATTTCTTCTTTCACTCTATTTCTGTTTTCATTTCCTTCAGCTGAGACTGTTTCACCTCAGCAAAAAATACTCTAGGCTCTGAGCCAAAAAATATTTGAAACTCAAAATTATGCTTCAGATTTTCCCTGCATAAAAGCAAAATTCCTGCTCTTAAAAGACCTAAGACTGAAATGGGATCAAAGTAAAATGGAAGTTAGGTGTGTGTGCATTTGGGCTGATAAAACTGTGTAACACAATGGCTACTGAGTTTTAGAAATGTGTCTGTTCTGACCAGGTGGCTGATTTTTGCCTATCATGCCAACCTGTGTTCAAATCTTTTCATAAGTGGAAAGAACTAGTTTAGATGTGTCATTGCAAGGATGAAGTGTTGATCAAGTGAATGTATTTAACTGCCTCAACAGATCTCATGGCTGATCAGCTTCCCAGAATTTGTTGCCATCCTGTCATCTGCTTGAATTACTAGAAGCTGTGGCACTCATTTCCTGTTCTGGGTTTTGGCTTCTTGTTTAGCTTTTGGAGGAAGAAGGGTGTTTCTTCACCAGGGTGACTCATGCAGCATCATTGAGAGAGAAATCCTTCAAGTCTTAAAAAACTATATATATTTTGTAACAAAGGTGAATGGAAACTGGTGTGGTTTCTCTGCCAGCTGTGGGATGGAGATGGGGATTGTTTGTGCAGCATGATGTGTAGTTAGTGTGTCGTAGAGCATGGGGAGAAGTCTGTGAAGGAATTCATAGTGAACTCTTTCTTTACATAAAAAATGGTCTTTGTCAAAATTATTTGAATACCTCTGTTAGAAAACAAAACCCAGCCACAAACCACTCTCCTTTTAGGACTGGCAATATGATTGGACCAGTGCTGCTGCAGACCTGACATAGAAGGGAAACATTAAATCTTTAGGCTGTTCAAAACCTTTGCCTTTCCATAGCAGAAAACAAAAATCAGCATATGTTCAAGGAACCAGGTGTTATATTTTCAAGACATTAATCCTTTCTAGTATTTTAGGGGACATCATTGTGGTATTGAAATTGGCTGTGTGAAGGAAATGTTTAAAGTTTCTGATTGAGCAGTGTGAGAGGGAAGATTTCCTCGAGAGCCAAATACAGCACTGTTGATTCCTTTACAAGCTTTGTGAAGGAGACCTTGAGCAGCAGCCAGGTCCTGTGCTTGTTGAGAAGTATGCACACAAGTGTTGTGTCCCTTTCTATGAGCATTGGTTTAGTGAGGTGAAAGGAAAATTTCATTCTTTGCAATGTCAAACCAAATGATTTCTAACCAATTTTCTTTATCTATTCTGTATTCTTTAAACTTTAATTTTTTTTACTTGTACTACTTTGAAAGCAAACCAGTGAGAGATCCCAAGTCAGAACTAGAATTTAATAGGAAAATTAAAATAAATGCAGTAGTAGTAAAACACTGACAGAGTCAGGATACAACCTGACACGCTGTGGGTCAGGGTGTTGGTAGCAGTGCAATTAATGGGTCCTGCAGTGGCAGGGGTGGTTCTGCTGAAGCAGAGATCCTGTAGAAGGGTGTGGTTTTCCTCTGAGGGTCCACTGGTGGTGTAGATGGTCTGGTCTTCCTCAGGGAATCCAGTGGGAAAAGGCTGCTTTGGTGTTCTGAATGTCAGATTATATCCAGGTAGGAATGCTTGGCTCCTCCCCAGGTGGAACATCTCACACTGGGATGATGTAACTTTATCAGTCATGCAGTGAGACCCAGTGGCCCAATAATAGAAGATATCCCCCTGGAGGGAGGATGGGTCTTGGAGGAGATAAGAACACTGCCCCACCTGGTTTTAACAGCTGGTAATAGAATATTTTCTTTTGGTTAAGTCTTACATTGTAAGCTAATATGTTACTTTTCAGCCAAAACCCTTGTGTTCATGTAGCAGTTCTTTGTTTCAGGTTCAGTGAAGGAGCAGTTAGAATTTATATAAAGAAGTTGTTCTCCATCATTTGTTCCTGTACCCCCAGTTTGTAATTTGACACACAGAATTTGCAACCTGCTATTTACAATCAAGGTAACTTAATGCAAATGTAAACACAGATGTCTCTTAATGTCCTGAAGACACCCAGCTGGAGTTTACAGGCAATTAAAATTAGGTGTAGACAGGAGCCAAGGCTAAAACAGTCTGTATTGCAAAAGAGAAACTTGTAACAAAAAAAAAAAAAAAGAAAAAAGTAAGGAAAAAGCCATCTAAAGCAGAGGTTGTAGGTAACACTGGTTGGGTGAATAAGCTTAAAAGGTCCTTTCCAACATTAATGATTATGTGAATATTATAATGTTTTTCTTTTTAAAAGGATCTTCAGTTTTAAAGACTGAAGGTTATGACTGACCAGTCTGTAGAAATTAAAACAGTGTGTGTATAATTTTATTAAAACCTTAAGGAAGTGGCAGAAACATGACTGTAATCTAATCCTAAAATTACAGGTACAGCCACTTGTTCTTATAAACTGCTGTGGATTTTGAATGTGTCTTTAGTAAGTCTAGGCCTTCTTCCAGAATGGTGCTTTAATACCAATCTTAAAATAAGTTTTGCAACTCTATTTTATTCTAGAAAGAGTTTTGCAAAAATGATTTCTCAGTGATAAATTTCAGCTGGTCAGTTATTGTAATTGCATTCCAGTTCTTCACTGAATTATTCTTCACTCAATTATACTTCAGCCAGTTAAGGACTGACATTTGTTTGGAATAAAGAAAAGTGTGTTTGTAGGAAACATCTGTTTTTCTGGATTATTGTTTTGGTGATCTTTTTAGGCAAAGAACAGTAAATGTAAAAGGGAAGCAATAGTTGGAAAGAAGGATAGGTTTCATGTAGTGGTTTTGGTCTGATGTTTGCATAAATAAAGTGAAAGCTAAGTGTATCTGCAGATCAGTGAATACTAAATTTTATGTGCATTATTTCCAGTTCTGGCTTCTTTAGAGATCTGGATCCTTTCTGCCCTCTGCAAAAGAGGTTACTGTTTTTGAAACAATGGGCTGTTTCCAGAATTTACATAATAAACATAGCTTGACTGAATCCTGCATCATTTGGGAATATGTAGCAAAATACATCTAGGTAGTTACTTACTTACTCCCTTTTTTTTCCTCTTAATTTGCATACATGGTTCCTACATGCTTTGTAATATTTGGAAGAATCAGTTAAATTGTATATTTTTTAAAATATTCTGGCCCTTCAAAACCTTGAATTAAAATTAAAGGGACACAATTTCTTATGAAAATATATGCATTTTTAAAAGTGTAAGTCTATGAACATACACTTCCTTTTGAACATCTTTTTTCTTTTTCCAGCTGCAAGTTAACTTGTGATGCTTTTCCTTACAGCTGATGGCTAGAGAGGAAATTCATGCTGGTGTGTGGTGAGAGAGGGCAGATGAAGAAGAATTAAAGCACTAACAGCACCTGTGTTTCTTGGTGGCAAGCCTCATTTCTTGCAAAGGAGTGCATTTTCCTTCCAGGAAGATGAGAGCAGGGATACACACAGGGACTGACAGCTCAGGAGACAATCCATCAGTTCCTGTATCCCCAGTCTGCAGTGCTCCAGAGCCATTGGTCTGGCCTTCAGAGCACCAGGGCGTGCTTGGATAGCTTAATCTGCCCTGGTTCCCAGAACTGTCAGGTTTTTTCTTGTTATTTTTGTCTTAATTTGTATTATTTCTTTTGTTTTTAAGCAATGATTTTATTGTGTTTAAAAAACACAATCAACTGGAGTTTAGAGGGGTTTTCTGATACTGCAATTATTGTAATAATTACATATAGGACTGAGGAAAAGCTTTTCTGTGATAGCTTTAACACTATTTATACTTTGTTTCACCATTGTGTTTACTTTTAGTGAATCCCAGCATATAGCAGAGAAATGGGAAAATATTAGCATGAGGCAGGGTTTCTTAGTCAGAAATAAGAGTAATTTTTTGTTTAGTATAAAGAGGATAGCAAATGTGTCCTCAGGCTGTGATTCATTTTTCTTTCTTTGAAGAGATTATGGACCAACCATTTTAATTTAAACAAGATTTGGCCAGTGATGCTTTATCCTAAGCTTTAGTCCAGGTGCCAGGGACCACAGAAACACGTGCTGGTGCTGGTGAATGTTCTAGTTCAGGAATTGGAGTCTAAAGCTCTCAGTTAAGCCTTTGTTTTGAAGTTGCTAGAGTTTGGAAATACTGTGATTCAGGCTGTAATGCATTCTTAGACAATTCTCTCCTTTTTTTTCTGAATATTCTTAGAAGAGAAGAACATAAAAAGTGGGGAGTTGACAACGGGTATCTTGCTCTCTAAGCAGGAGTAGGAACTGCATGATTGGAAACTGGATGAAAAAGCTTAGCTTTCTCTGACCCCAAATATTTACACTGAGTGTTATCAGCTAAAGGCCACTAGATGAATGATTAGGTAACCAGATACTGGTTTGTTTTGATGAGATCAGTACAGATTTAAAGCAAATATCATTCAAAGTGTGACATGTGTAGTTTGAGCAAGATATTGGGGAGATAAAGGCCTCTTTTTGTTTATTTTTTCTTCTTCTGTTTAGATTTTTTTTCCAGAACAGAGCTTTCAGTGTACTGTCCAGTGTTATGATGTATTGCTATTGGCTGCAATATATTTTTAGGATGGATTTTTTCTATCCTATTTGGCAGTTTCACACACCATTCCATGTAGGTTGTTTGCTGGTAACTTAAACTGATGTTTCAGGAGTAGCTGCCTGAAACAGGCAAAAAAGAAATCCTACATCTCATAGGATTTTCAGTGGAGTGATGAATGAAAACAGCAGCAGTAACCACACTGGATACCTTATAAATTCCAGGGACTGGGATGTCTTTCATCTCGTGATTTCCAGTCTCAGGAGGCCTTGTTTGCTGTCTCCTTGCCCTGCTGTCAATGTTGACAGTCCCAGTTCCAGCTGTGGAGTTTTACTGAAGGGGCTGTACACCAGCCACATCCCCTGCAGCAGTTTGAGCCATGTCTGTGTTCACCAGGAACTGGTCCTGGGCCACGAGTTCAAAACCTGCAGAGTGTAATGGGAACTGGTGGCACTTCCTCAGGGCTTTGCATTGAGGTGGTGAGGGTTTGTTTATTCAGATGGCCAAGAAATTAGTGTCAAGCAAATTTAATGGTTTGAATTGTAATACTTTGTCGGTTAGTGAAATGCCAGCTTAAATTATCAGGAATGCAATGTTGTATGCCTTAGCTTTTTATGGATTGTGTTGCTATTTCATTAGTAAGAGTTGGCTGTAGTAAGGCTGTATTAGTTACTTACTGTCTTGTGTTTTTAAAGGCTAAAAATTTCAGTTGTAAAATCCTACAAAATGAGGAATTTCGAACTGTGACAAGAAAAAAGGTGACTCAGGACAGAGTAGAGCAGGGCTTTTCTATAATGATTTTGCTTTTGTAGAAAAGCAATACAAAACATCCTTCTCTGGAGAAAAACTAAAAAAAGTGAATATGCATGTGAGAATCTTCTTGTGAATTATGTGTCACTGACAGAGGGAAATACAAGTTAATCTAAATTCAGTGTGAATTAAATTTTCTTAAGAAATTGAAATTAGGACTTCTTTTAAAATTTACCCTCTTTGTTCTTTTACCTCAGATATGGTTTTAATTGTCAGGTTTTTTTTAAGCACTGATTTAAGAACGGGGAATGAAGAACCCACTACTAGTGAAGGGCTGGTACAGATGGTAGTTAGAGAAAAAGGAAAAGTAACTTCAGTGACCTCTGAAATACTAATTCCTAAGGTGTGATAGCTCATGCTAATGCACTCATAGAAAGACCTGAGTCATGTGTTAATTATTAATCCTGAACTATGAGAAGTCTAGAAATCTTTCCCCTAAGACTCTAAAAGGGAGGAAGGTGAATATGGGTTTGCTGATTAAACAAACCAAGCCTGTGGAAGGGGAGACTAACCTAGAATGTTCCAAGGGACATAATCATGTACAATACATTAGATTGTAGAGGATGGAAGCTGTTCAGCTTGCTACACAGCATCCATCCCTGGGTAGAACTGGAAAGCTGGGGGGTGGAACCTGGGACAGGCAGCTCGTGTTCTGGAGTCTGCTTTATGTCACACACAAACTACTTTTATTGTAGTATTTCTTAATGCTCTGTCAGCAGTTTTGCTTTGAATCATGAGTATCCTTAGCACTACATTAACATAGGACACATTAATCCCTGAACCTGTCTGACAGCTGCAGTGAGGCAGCAGTGATTTTTATGCTAAAATATTAAATACATTCAATGTGCTCCTATTTAGCAATTAGAATGTAACATCTTTTGGTATCTTTTCTTTTTTTCCAGATTTAGTAGTCTGAACTTATCAAACTACAAATATTATTTTTATTTTTTTATTTATTATTTTTCAATCTAGCACTACAGTTAAATGTAAAATAGGAAACCAGCTGTTTGATGGTTTGTGTACTTTTTTCCACCTCTTTAAACTGGTGCACTTACCTATTGCTGAAGTCCAGATATGCAAACTGTAAAATAGGTTTCTTGAATAAAATTATTTCTATATTAATCTAAAAAAAAAAAATCAAACTCACTAATATCTCCAAATTAATGGGATAATTGCGTTGAGTTATCCTGCCTTGGGCAAGGACAGCTTCATTGTGCTTTACCCTACACACTGCCTGTGTCTGCCGGAGCTCTGCAGTGCCAGCTGGGCCGGGGATTCTGAGAGCCCCAGTGCCTCAAAACTCAGGAGTTCTGCAGGAGAACAGAGGCTGGGAGCTCTGCACAGCCCTGCTGCTGGTTTAACTAAGGATTCTTTGGTTTGTGGAACAGAACTGTTCCCTCCTGCAAGGCAAAGGACTGGATTTCCAATATGACAGTGAAATGTAGTAGGATTATGGGATCAGTGTGGGAACACTTGTGTTGGAGCTTATGAGCTTGTCTGCTGTGAACTGTGTATTTAAGACTGCTGATACTCTGAGCTGAGTAATGACACTTTTATACAGATCTTTGAAAAATCAGATGCAAGAGTGTCCTTTAAAATTTCCCTTTAAGAAGTTGAGATTTGTTTATCATGGCAAGTATCTACATATGTAAAGAGAAAGTGTTGATATTAAGCTGCTAGAGCTGAAGCATTTGAAAATCTCTTCCATGATCCTAAACTTTTAGCATAAAAATTCTAGTTATAATTTCTCTGCTGTCATGAAAACTGGAAGCCAGGCTTATTTTCTGAAAGATCCCTTTAACAGAGAGAGTTTCATGCTTTAAAGTGCTAAATATTTGGTTTTCCCCTCATCAGGGTCTGAAACTGTTTCTTTCAGTTGAGTTGAAATAAAAATAGTCAGCTGTGAATCGTGTTCTCTTCTTTGCCTGTCTCCATGGTAGTGAAGTGATTTAAATTGGTATGTCCATCTCAGTCCTTGTAACACTGCCATCCTTTTTAAATGTGAGCTGTTTTAGTCCTCAGTGCTGGGATTCAGGCAGTACTGAGACTCAGATTGTAGCTTCTGCTCTACCATGTAGTAGTTGGAGCACTCTGCAGGGTGTTAGAAAAAGAAAGGTCTAATGTCATTAAGACATATTTATTGTTGTTTATTTTGTGCATACAGAGAAGAAGATCAGTTTATAGGGTTGGGATTTTTTTTGTTTGTTTTTTGGTTTTGTTCTTTTTTAAGATGTAGGAGATAAAAAGAAATTGCATTCTCCCTTGGAAGAGCAGAATTTGTTTCATGAACGTATTAACCATGCTTCAACAGTAACACATATCTCCTGTCAGATTTCTGAATTTAAGCAAATGATAAAATAATCAAATTTAAAACTATAGATGAACTGGTGAGTCTCTGGATATCATATCTCTATTTACTAAGATACAACATGGAGTGTTTAAAATGTTTGACTCTGCACACAGGTCGCAAGTGAGAAAATACTTTTCACAGAAGGGCTGTACAAGATATTTATGGTCTCCAGAGAAGGGAAAATGTAGTCCACAATTCAAGGAACTTCAGTTAGTAAACAAAGTTTATTCCAAAATATGCACCAATGGAATAATGAAGCATAATAAGTGTTAGACACTTTTCCCAGAAGCTGTATTGGTCTTGCGAGCAGATATACAGAGCTCTCATAAGATTTTTCTGGCATGTACTTTTTTCTTCTTTGTTTCTCTTAGCACAGGAAAACATCCATTAGTGATTCTAATCATGCACCTGTTATGTTCTCTTCCTCCTTAACCTGCCCTAATGAGTTTAAATTGCTTGCTTTTTAAATGCAAGACTTCAGATAAACTGATTGGATTTTAACAGTATTCACTGAGAAAATGTCTTGAGGTAGATTCCATTAAATTTAATTGCTGCCTCTCTTACTGTGCCTTTGTTACAGTGTTGTATGACTCGGGAAAAACAATCTGAGTGTGTGTTGTGTTCTAAGCTGTTGTTGAGACTTGAACATACAGATGTCTGTATATTAAGAACTTGACCTGGAAATAAAATATTTGGAATGTGCACATTTGTTTGTATAGTGATGACAGGAAGCCCCTTGTGTATGAAAGGGCTCAGTAGGATGATCCAGATTTCAACACTTCTTCTATTGCTGCAAGTTCATGGCTGGTAGTGATTAATTTCAGTATCCATTGGAGGCCTCTTCCTAACCCTGCAATGCTTGGAAGAAACACATTTGGTGAAAGAGACCAGAGTCTCTTTGCAGTAGTGGACAGCATTAAAAAAAAAGAACTTTTATTACTGAATATTTATGTAATAATCTCCTCATATCTAGAGCAGGATTTGTTAATATGAAGTTACTGTGCGAGGTTTTGGCACTGGTGAAAGGAAGGACAGTGGTGATATTGTAAATGCTGATATTTAGCGCAGCAAGGACCTCACCATGATTGAGGCAGCTGCTGTAGAAGATTGGTGATACAGTAATCTGGTTTATGAGAGACCTTTTATAATGCAAATAATAACTTGATTAGAATTTGACTAGTTTCACAGACAGTGGCAGAAGCTGAACCCTCAGTGCTGCTCATACTGTTTAAATCTTTTTTTATATGTAGGTAGTAGTGGGAGACCTTTTGATTTGTTAAAGACTTTAAATCTTTTCCAGCTCTGCCGTAAAACACATCTTCTGGCAAGAAATTATTTGTGACATACAGAACTGAGTAGGAAAGATTTAGAAAATGGATTCTAAAAGAGGTCACTGTCATTAATTTAAATTTGTTTCTAACATTTCAGATTTTTCTTCTTGCCTGTCCCCCATGTCGGACTGCAATGATTCTCTTCAGGTATTACCTCTTCCTTACTGTATTTCTGTCCACTGGCACAATGTATTTTAGAAGGCAATTTATAAAATACTAAGGGAAATATCAAGTTGGAAAGGCATATTGGCTGGATTGAAAAATGACACTTTGAAAAGGGTCAGGGCTTAAATCAGGGTGTTGGGCCTCATCCTTGCTTCTTGTGTGTTGGTGGGTTTGGCCTCGCTGATGAACAGGAATTAGCTCAGTAGCTGTGCATTAATGCAGATTAATGTATGAGCTACTATAATTTGTGTCATGGGCCTTGAATCTTTTTTACCATCCTCAGTAGAAGTTAGTAACTGTGCCTTGCTGGAAGCTGTGCAGGCAGTCTGGGTCTGATTTCAAAATTGTGGCTATGTAAAGTTAAATAGGCAAAGCAAATTCTCTCTGGCTTGGTTGGGTATTTCTCAGATCTGTGCAGTCTTTTCTAAAATACTGCATATTGTTACTAACTTCTGTAGCAGCAGCAGAGCCCAGGCTGCAGCTGAGGGTGCAGCCAACGTGTTGAGGGGAGGGTCAGGGACTTCCTGGGCACTGGTACTTGGCACTGGCTGTAGCTGCCACCATGGCATTAAACTCTACTCTTCCTTGTCTTAGTCTAGGCAAAAATGATGCTGGGGGAATGCCTTAGACAGTCCTTCTGCAGCTTTTCCCTGCTGTTCCTTATTTCTGCAGGGATTATGCAGACCAAAGACTCTGTATTAGCATCTCTGTCTTGGAGAGTGTGAAAGTATGTCTGCTGTCCAGGAAGTCTTTGCTGAAGACTTCAGTCTTTGCTGAAGACCAGTTGTAGAGCAGAGGCCACAATATTTGTTGTTTTTCAGAATGGGTATATCTATTTTCTAACACCCTGACAGCATATAAATTATATTTGAAAATATGTTTTAAAACCATAGTACCTTTTCCTCCCTCAAGTTACTTTTAAATTCCTAGGAGTTGGACAGACAGTGGTGGGAGACAATTTATTCTTTAGTTTGTGTCTGATGTAAAATAGACTGAAACAGTTCTGATACCAATTTTCTGTTCCTATGATCCAACAGTAGTTCAGAAAAAAGATGGCTGAAAGCTATACAAATTATGGAGTATATTAATACTTTCCTGCATTATGCTTTGCTTTGGACTTGCTGTTTCATTTTGATAAATGTAATTGTTTTATTTAAGGGACTTCTTTCAAATTCTTAAAGCTTTACTTTGAAGCTGTGCATGCAGGAGTAAAGAGGAGTAAAACCCTTGATCAAAGATGCTATATTAAGCTCTGGAAGACAAATGAACAGCAGAATTCCAACTATTTAGCAGCTTGCATCATGAACAGGATTATGGGCAGCCCAGGCTTTCTAGGAATCCAAAGCTCATTATAGAAAGCAGTCCTACTTTAGGAAATTCTTTAAGTGTGTATTTAAAGATAGGATTTTGTCCAGTTTTATTGCATTTAATAGTGACTTACTTAAAATTCAAACCTAAACCATTTTTAAGTGTCTTGCTGTCTTTATTGAAGAGGTACTACATAAAAGACATGAAAATATTATTGCATTTTTTCCATGTGTGGAAATAACATCTCATCTCTTTTCTAAGGTTGCAGATGCATATGCTGAATGGAGCCCTCTTAGCATTGCTGTTTCCTGTTGTTAATACACGCCTGGTGAGTGTACTGTGGGTTTCCTTCTCCATTTTATTTATTTCTAAAAGATTATCTTTGGAGAGATGTCAGATGTTTGCTTTGCTTGGCCTTTTGAAGTTCATTTTTACCAGGCTGTAGACTCCTGGTCACTACAGGGGAGCCAAAATAGCAATCTTGGATTTTTGGATGTTTATAACTTGGTATGAGAAGACAGCACTGCTGTATTGAGTGTTAGCCCCATTCTAGCCACTAATGGAGGGAAAACTTGATGGCTTTGAAAGAGGCTTTCACAGGTTAGCTTTGTGGCCTGTAGTCAAGATTCAGTTTCAGACTTTTCAAACTCTGTAAATGCAGGATTCCTCAGGCCTGGAAAATGCCAAATGTTGTTGTTGGCTGTCATTCAAATCTGCTGTAAAACTTCAGTCTCCTGGACCAAAAAAAAAAAAAAAAAAAAAAAGCCTGTTGGTGTTCCTAGTGAGATTCTTAAACCCATTTAGATTTAAAGGTAAAAAAAGCTATTTTGAGTGTGAGTTGAATGAAGTATTTTTGAGGATTATTTCAAGAGCTGTTCTTCATGAATATGTAGAGGGGGTGTATATGTATCTATGACTAGATGCTTTTAATTTTTTCATATGATTTATCTGCAAAAATCTGTTGTTGCAGCTATTTTAATATCTGTTTTAAGACAGATATGAGTACTTCATATTTAAGCAAACTACATCAATAATAGGGGGTGAATTAATATTATTAACAAAATGGTTGAGGGCCTCAGAATCCATTTCAGATTTTTTTGGTGGATCTCCTTGCAAGTCTTGACTGTCCAAATAAGATGAAGTATAAACTTAATGCTTATGTGCAGTTTGCAATTACATTTTATTAAAACTTGATACTGTTGAAGAGGCAACAAATTAATAAAACAAGTGTTCTTTTCCTGACAAGGAAAACTCTTATTTTGTATTTAAAACCATCTAGTTTTTAAGTATATATAACCTTAGGCATGACAAAATTGGTCTGGGTAACCCTTGAAGGAAAAAATATTGAAATATTCAATAAATCATTAGCTTGTATTTTCTCTGCCATTATTACAGATCTCATTAATATTAGGGCAGTGGTGATTAAACACAAAAGATACAGACTACTTATAAAATTGTTCCTGTAATTTGGAACAGAGTAGCCAAAAGATACTGTCCAAAAGTAAATATTTTTGCAATAATTACAACTTAAGATATTTTTGGCCTAACAGCTGCTTGCCAGGCTTTTCACTTTTCCATGTTTCTTCTGGCACAGGGTATGTGGGTGATGTTATATAGCACTGCCTTGATCCAGACTCTCTTATGGCAGACACACATTCTGCTCCACAGTTCTCACTGTGGTTTTAACACCAACATTGTCCTGAAACAGGAAATGTCTCCTAAAACCTAGTAGGAATTAAAAAAATAACACCCTCTTTTTTTTTTTTTTTTCTAAGCTGGCTGCTCTGGTTTTTTAATACCTAAGTGAAAAACTTTTGATTCAGTCATTCAGAATGAGAGACAATCATTGCTTCAGCAGTTGATGGATGTTTTAGTGGGTATCAGGATTTGAGTTGTAAGTGTTAATTTGTTCAAAGTAATTTCCAGAACACCTCTTACATTTTGTGACAGAGTCTGTTAGGGTCATGTGTTTTTGCTACCAGTTACATTACTTAATGAAATGTAAATATCTTTTTGTAAATATGCTTCATTGTTAAGTTATCCTGAAGTGGAAGCTTCTGGCATAATTTCATGGTTTCCATTTTCTTGTAATGTATCTCTTAATTTTTTTGTTGTTGTTGTTGTTGTTGTTTTTTAGAACATCAGTAATTTCAAAATTCTTTTAAAATAGTAGTGTATTGCCAGTGAAAATGGTGAGTTGACATATTCACTGAAACTACAGTAGAAAGTTTCTACCTTCTGTTATTTTAATCTTTCAGTCAAACTGTGCTAAACAATGCAGTTAAAAATCTTGTTGGACTAAAACAGGCACCTGGGATGATGTTAAAAAAAATGTAGCCTGAAAGGTGAGGTCAGTTTATTCTGTTCTTTCCAAGAAAATATTTTCCTGCCTTGGCATGAGGTTGGGGTGCCAACAGTTAACAGACTTAAGCAACAGATGCACCCACTTGTATTTGTTTGGCACCTAAATATTGCAGTTATTTGCTACATTATTTGCCATATGCTGATGGAATTAAACTCTGTGCTTTGGGATAGACATTGGATAAAGATAAAACTGTGTCTTGTCCAGTCAGTGCCTTTGTGAGTTCTTATCCTTTCAGAAATAAAGAAGATGCTGAGGGAATTGGCTAGTTAGGCTCCCAAAAGGAATCCAGCAAGGTATAAGAGGATATACAGGAGTAGAAAGATTTCTTTTTACTCTGTATTTATATTCTATGGCACACAGTATAGGTCCTGATAACCTGGCTGTGCATGTATATTCATTTAACTGCCACAAAGACTCCAACTGTTTGGAAAGTAACTGGGTTTGCTGGAGCTTTCATGTTGCATTAATCAAATTTTAAAGAAAAGTCTTTCCACTGGTTTAAAAGTGGGGATTTTTTGCAAGCTGATGTCCTGAAAATGTTCATATAGATAAAGTAAAAAACAGGACATGTCCTAAAAGTGTTGGATACACGGGTATCAGCTCACATAGCTGAGATGGTGCAGTTTTAATGTTACCAGAAGCTGTTGTATTCTATAATTAGAACTATTTGGCCTGAGAGATCCATATTCTAAAACTGTGTTGGGAGTAGAATCATACTCTGAGCAGGACTTTCAGTGCATTCCGTGTATGCTCCAATCATTGGCTGCTGTATTGTTTATTGTTAGAGAAATAATTCACTGCACTAAATAGTTTGCCTGTAATGGCTGTGCCTGCACAGCAGAATGGAATAGGTTTGGTAGCACATTGTCATTTCTAAACTGGCTTAATCTAACTGGCACAAAGGAAAACAACAGGAACAGTGGGGGGCTCTTGGGAGATGGTGGCTGGTAGGTGATAGAGCCAAAGTTTGTGCATATTTGGGCACGTGTACATGCTGTGTGCATTAAAATGGTATGTGTGTCATTTACTGATAATGTCTAAGAAAGTGGCTGGTACAGTACAGTTTGGTGTTTATTAGGCTGTTCTAGGTGTCCTACAGGAAAGACCAGAATCTGAGAGTTGAGTCCCTTTTATTGCTTTTCTGCCACGCTCTGCGGTCTTTGTGGAGAATGATGGAGGAGGTGCTCTTGCACAATGCAGTGCTTGAGCCAGGGTATAAATAATTAACAGAGAGTGGAGTGCTACTGTCAGAAACCAGAGCAAAGTGTCAACCTGTGAGCCTACTGAAAACCAACTGCTGTGTCTGAGTGTTTGATCTAAATTAGTATTATGTCCATGCTCTCTTGGGGTCAATTCAAAATATCTGACTTCTGGGCTCCACTCTACTGCTGCCTTGAAGAGATTTTTCTAAAGCTGAGTTCAGTGCATGGAAAGATCTCATTGTGCTCTTTGGGCAGTAGCTGGTTTAAGTTAGAACATGAAGTCTTACTTGTTTTCACAAGGAGATTCTTGAAATCCTTGATTGATGGGAGATCCCTTATGCCTTGTCTTCAGTTTCTCCTCATGTGAAAAGTGCTTATGCTGAGTGAGTCCTTTATTGATAAAACTGTTTATAGGCAAGGCATAAGATACAGGTGAGTTAGTTGCTCAGTACAGTTTGCTTTTTGTGTTTGTTGTAGCCTGGCTGTACAACTTGAGTGCTTGGTTGTACAGCAACTCTGCAGCTCTATAGCAGGAAATGCACTTGCAGAATCAGCCCGGCTTTAGAACAAGCCGTCTTTTACAGTGGGAAAAAGAAGTTTTGTTTTACACACAAAAAAATACTGTCAACACTACTGCAGCATAACAACTGTTACTCTGTTCTCAGGAGTGTCCCAGCACAGTGTTTGTGTAACACATCCTCACAACTCCACGGCTGTAGAAGCCCTTTTGACACCACAGATAAATGGAGAATGCTCCTTGGCAGGAGTGAGTGCCTCATGTTGTGGTGTTTATATCAGGAGCAATTGTTTCTGAAGTGGGAGAGGTACAGTTTTTTCTCCAGTTAGGATCACTGCTTTAGCCCTATCTCAAATAATTCTCATTCCCTCACTTTGCTCTCTGTCTTGTTCAATGAAGGACAGTAGGAAAGATTCAGATTTAGGAAACCTCACAATTTTCATGAAGTTCTTGCTTTTGCATAGTTACCATGTTTGTTTTGGTACAGAATACTTGGACTGAAATAACCCAACAGATTGTATGGGAGGGTTGGTTTAGCTTAGTCCCTACAGGCGCTGGCTGACCACCTTGGAGGTTGCCATCAGGACACACACAGTGCCCAGTGGGCGAATGCCAGGACTAGCAAAGTCCAGTTGTTGATTTTAGAATCTTCTACGTTCAAAATAGGATATAAGAATTGTAGTTGAATTTAAAAGATTACTGTGTTATTTACCAACTATTTGACTACTGGTTAGGAAGAAAATCAAACTCTCTTTCAACCTCTCTTCTGTTGATGTAGAAATTTCTGTAATGTTTCAGTTTCAAGGCTGTGACTTCAGTGTCTCAGAAGAGTCATAGAAAAGGAAGGCTTTTCTCCCCACTCCCTGCTTACCAACACACAAGCTACAGTGGTAGGTCCTGTGTCTGAATTCTTCTGGCTGGAAAATGACAGAATGAGTCTGCATTTGAACCAAGGTTTTTCATTATTCCCATGAGATTTCATACTTGTCATATTGTCCAATTTTCAATTCAGAAAAATAATGCAAGTGTCGCTTTTCAGCTCTGTAAGTCAGGTGCAGTAAAAAGCTGAATTCTCAATTTTTGGATGTTTTCTATTGTTCAGTTTTAAATGTGCTGCTTTAGTGTAATAAATAGATATAGGATAAGATACTTATATATGGGAGTAACTTTCAAATACACCCTTTTCTAAGTGATAAAGAACTAGAAGTAGTTGGGTCTGGATTAGGAGGCTCAAACACAGAGATACGGTTGAAGTTATTTTTAGTATTATTTTAGGTGTCTGACTTCTTAGAAGAGAAGTTACACTAATTCAAATAAACACACAAATGACTAATTGTAATTTCTCAAAATTTGGTAGCAGGTGAGAAATACCTGATTCACTATTAACTGGTAACTTGTGTACAGATAATTCTGCAACTTGTCTTTAAAACCAATAAATGACTGGTCATTTTATATTTTAATTTATGTTTGGTCAAGCTTAGCAGGTCTGTACATGCATGCAGGTTGCTATAAATCAGGTCTTTTGACTTTTTTGCAAAGGCCTCCTCTTATATTACTTGTATATATATACTTATATACTTTTATATAGAAAAGACCTCATTTATGGAGTTCTCTCACAAGGTGGCAAGTATCTTTTCTTTCTAAAAAGACTTCTATATTGTGGGGGTGTGCATAATTTGATTTAATTATTTGAGTGATTTGCATTGTTATTGGTAATTCATGCTAGCAAAGAAAGGGAAAGAACCACCTTATGTTACTCCTCCTTTGTTGTGCTTCTGGCTAATTTTGGGAATTACCTACTGGAAGTGCTGTCTTTGTGTTAAGGGGGATGGAATGGCTACAGTCAGCTGCACTTTCAAGGCACTGGCCATTAATGTTTGTAGTTATACATAGGTGATAAAATAACTGAACTGAAAGCATTGTCATGGGTTAGAAAGAGAATTGTTCCTTGGAACTTGGTTGTTAGCAATGAAAAATACTTACAAATATTTTCCTTATTCCACAGCTTCCATTTGAAACAGAGATTTATTACATCCAGCATGTGATGCTCTATGTTGTGCCCATCTATCTGCTGCACAAAGGAGGTAGGTAGGCAGTTTACTCCCTATGGATTGGGCTGGTCCTATGGAATGCAAACACTGTGCTTTTACTGGATACCACCAGTTTTATTCTCGCCCTTTTAAAACCAATTTTCTCTGTTTTTAATTAATAGTTCCTGATGTTCTAGTGTTCTAATGTTGGTAATGAGTTGTATCAGGCACTAAACAAAAATTTTAAAAAATGGTCTTTTGCCTGAAAGGATATTTAGAATGCATTTGCACAATGTGCATTGTCTTCTTGAGCAGCATCTCTGCCATCTTGCGATATTCTCAGTTGTTGGTGGGATGTATTTTTAAGATTTTTACCTACTTGAATGTCTCCTGAGAAATACTGGAGCTCAAAATGAGCCAAGAAAAAAAATTAGTTGTCTAGATAAATCCCAGAAGTTCTGAAGCTCCAGTGGAATGTAGTGACATGTATCAGTGAAATGAACTAGATTGCTTATTATCCCTTCTAACAATATTGCTGTCTTCCATTCACTTATGCCATAATAATTCATAAGTCTGGGAATCCTAAATTGTTTCCCTGGCCAGGGATTTTTCCAGTTGTGGATCCTCAAAGGGAATGCACTATACATTCAGCTGGTGTGGTGCTCTGCCCCCCTCTAGTGCTGACATGCCTCTAGCAGAGGCATGCATTTTCTAGCAGAGCTGGATTGTTCCATCCAGGAAATAAAATATGATCATTTGTGATCCACATGTTCAGTAGCCTTTAATGAAAGCCCTGAGGATGTGATACCAAGCAATGGGATGCAGTCAGGCTCTTCCATCCTGCTGAATCCATTGTGTCTTATACCAGTGGTCACTTCCAATTGTTCACCCTCTTTCACTGTAACCTTTGTGTTGCAGTGACCTGATTGCACTGTGACCTGCTGAGTGAAACTAAGAAAAATTATTCAAAGGAAAAGTGAATTCTTGTACTTAAAAAAATTATTCTGTTTCTTTCTTTTATCAGGGAAATATGCCATCCATGATTTAATTTTAATCCACCCATGACAGCCTAAAATTCAGGCAAATACTGCCAAAGTGCAGGGTAGTTGTAGGAGTTACACAAACTCATCATCTTTGCAGAAGGAGGGTGAGGAGGAGGGGGCAGAAAATGTAAGCAGCCATGGAGTGAACTGTAGGTAGTGACAAAGCTCTTGAGATGTCAATAAATCACTTGGTGGCCTTGGAGTTCCCATCTGAGGTCACTTTAAGACAGTCCTTTATTTTAAAAAGGCTTTGCTTTGGATGATGCTTGATGTGCTCTTTTAAGAGCACTTTTGGTGGTTTGGTTTGGCTTTTTGCTTGTTTTGAAGTAGAGATTCTCAGTGTTCTTCGGGACCTGGGACTGCCAAGAGCTGGATTTGCAGTGTGAAGGGTTTGATGTTGGACAGCTGTCACCCTGGCTCATTATTCTGAATGCCTGCCCTGCATTTATGTACAGGTATTTGCTGCCATCTAATGTTCATGTGATGGCAGTAAAATTGCTTAAAGAACTTTATTGGCTGAACCTGTCAATTGAGATTGCTGTTTAACTAATAACTGCTCCATTTCTTATCCACTTGGCTCCTTGTCACCTGACTGGCTGTAATTAACAAAAGACCCATGAACTCCTGCCACAGGTGACATAATTTTTCCACTAAAAACGATCCATTATGTGGCCTAAAAATATTTGTTAATGTTAATTTTGTCATTTACTAGCACCACTGTTTAAGTATCTTCTGAGTAGGTCACATGGGCCTTTGTCCTGAGTTCTGTATCTTGTAAAAATTGCTTTTCCATCACTGACATTGATCAGGATGCAGCTTGATTTCAGTATTGTAAATAGAAATTTCCATCAGTGAATCTGTGGATTATGATTGAAAGAAGTAATCAAAGGGTAGAAAATTGAGAAAAATGAAAAGAAATGGATTGTATTTGGAAAAATATACTACTTCAGTTTTATTTGGAATCTGCCTATATTACTGGTGACCTTGATAGGATCCAAATGTTTCTCAAAGATAGGGTGAGCAGAACACCTGAAGCAGAGTGGATTTGAGCCTCAAGCTATAGAGAACTACACTCTCAAGTTTGCTTGCAATACCCTAATCAGGTATTGCACCAGCCATGCACGTGCATCCAGCTGCCTGCTGAAGTTTTTCCTCTTTGAAAGGAAACTGGTGACAGTAAGCAAGGGCTGTAATAATTTATTTGTCTTTTCCTGCTACTTATTACAGTGGTGCAGACTGGTCATGCTGCACTGGCAACCTTCATGTCTTTCCTGACCCTGTAAGAGGGGGCGTTTACTCAGCAGCACATGGATGAGAGAGGTGTTTGGAACTCAGTGTTGAATGTTGCACAGTGAACTCACTGAAGCTCAAGGACATGGATCCCTTCTGGGGATTAAAAACTCCTCTTCCCTCCCTCCGTCTCACTCCTCTCTGTACTGACTGAATATAAATTTCCATACTTCCCTTTCTTAACATATTTTCTTTCTAAGTGCATATATGCATGTATGCATAGCATGCATGCCAGGCTAGACAAATTAAATGCTTTTACACCATGGCTCATCTTTCTTGGCAGCAGTAAGAGGCTCTCATGTAAAATAGATGTAGTGTGGATGTAACAAGCCAGCACACAAGATTCCTACCTCAAGTCAGTTCTTACATAAAGTGTATCTGCAGTTGGCACTCTAATTTTACTGGATGAATCTCACCTTGTGTCACCTGCCTCCCAAAATTGCAGTATTCATCTGAGCAGGACACAGCATTCCAGAAACTGCTGGAGCAGTTGGACCAGACCTTGCAGGTCGCTGTTTTCTCTTGTCCTTAGGAGTGAGACTCTGAGAGACCTTCAGTGGGGTCAGGACAGCTAAGTTCTTAACCTGTGTATTAAGATAACAAAAAGAAATCTAGCTTGCACTACATCAGGTTTAGAGACTGATGATGATGACTCTTGTTTCTGACTGTTAAGCTTGTTTGGTTAGGTTTTGCAATGGATTTGACAAGGTCAGGTGTGTGCCTTATTTCAGACCATCAAATCATATTGAAAGTTAATCAAGGCGGAAGTGTTACTTCCTTAGTGCAGTGATCAAACAGTATTCTAAATTACATTATTCCACAGCAGATTGAAATAAGAGTGAATTTGTAGCAGCTCCCTAGAACTCAGGAGATAATCTGCCCTGTGTTTTGATATCCCCAGTGTTATTTGAGTTAGTAATTCCAGTAGGTAGAAGAGGCTGTTGGCGTTGAGGTGTTTGGGATTCTGTGGCTGCAGGGAGCGATGCTGGAAGTCTGTCGGACAGGGGGTCTGTCCTGCAGCTCCGGGCCGGTCTGTCGGCCGGTCCGTCCGGCAGCTGCGGCAGGCCCGGCGCTCGGCTCGGCCGGCAGGCGGCGCTGTGCCCGGCGCCGTGAGGGAGCGCAGCTCCGGGCGCGGGCCGCAGGAAATGCCCTTGGTGAGCCCGGCCGGGCCGGGGTGGCCTTGCGAGGGCCGGGCAGCCCTGTGCGCTGCCCCCGTGTGTCTAAAGAGCCGATTTGCCGCTAAATAAATGAGTTGTCTGCGGGGAATAGAAGTAGAATTTTCATCTCAGGCAAGTGCTGTATCTTTATAAGCAGAGAAGAGCCAGTGTCTGACTCAAGTCCCAAAGCCTTGAGCCTTGATCTTTGCTGATGTGTCTTCGAAGGTGGCATCGGTAGAGAAGCTCTGTGGCATTGTCACACGGTCAGTTGAAGTTGTTGATTTTATTTGCCTTTTCTCCCTTCTCACGGATGGTGCCTCTGTTGTGCTCAGCAGCTGGGCAGGAGCAGCCAGGGCCGCAGCTCCCTCAGCGGGCCGCGCTCTGACCTCCGCACAGCCTGGGCTCGCTGGAAGATGCAGCACACAGATACCAAGGACAGATGAAAGGATCATTTTTCCTTTGGTTGTAAATTAGGAAAGTGCAATTAAAACACTCAAGTTGTGTTTTCTGTTGGCTGTTAGGACCATATTTAAAGATCTTTTTTTAGCTCTTGCACCCTCTGTCAGCCACTTTCCCACTTTGTGACACTTCCATGCCTTTATCTAATTCTTTCTTTAGCTTTCTAAAGGAGTTATTAAGCAGGCATTATTATATACCTTTAGTAGTAATCCCAGAGAAATATCACTTCATATTTAGATATACTTAGGCAGTCATAAATCTAGTCCATCTTGATCTTCATTGAAATACTTGATAATGTGTGATACAGCTCTTTTGCTGAAACTGAATTACTTAGAGGCCTATTGACTCTTGCATGTTATTTCCCTACTCTGCTTCTAGCAATTCCATATTCTATTCCAGATTTCTCTACCTGCTGAATGCCCTGTATTAGACATAAACATGTGGTTTGCTGTTGAGCTGTGCTTGTGCCATGGCACCTTGAGAAGCAGGGTAGCTCTGTGTGCTGTTACTCTGGCTGCAGGCTCAGGCTGCAGCCTCTCCTGTAGCTTGAATATTTGAGGATAATCTTGTTTGATGATTTAAGAGAGAGGAAGAAAAGGAGGAGATGTGTCCCTGTCCTTTGACCCTCTGAGCTTTATGCACTGGGTAGTTAGAGTTAGTTTGAAAAATGAAATATCTCTCCAGGAGATGGAGAAATCTAGAAGGGCAGGTGCCAGTGTCTGGAAGAACTGCTATTACATGGAGGTAGAGGAAGAGCTACTGCTGCTGCTTTATGGACTATAAAAAATGATTCCTGAGAGAAGCAGGTACTGTAGGAGCTCTGTTTGAGCTGGTTCTGATGAGAATAGCTGGCACTGAGGGGAAACAGAAACCTCCTGGCATAAGGCACTAGTTTGAAACCTACACATGGAGTCAGAACAGCTGTAGGGGAAACATGGATTTCAGGATCATCCTCTTGAAAACATTTTTTTTCCTGTTTTCCCTTGGAAAGCAAGTTTTCTCTCTAGGCTAGCTCAATAGGCCACTCAACTGGAATTAACCCTCTGATCAAGGGAAATAAAAGGAAAATAATTTGCTGGCATATTTTTGTAAGCTTGAAAATGAAAGAATTGTAATAGTTGCTCTGAGTTTTGGGTTAAGCAGGTCTACTTAAAATTGTAAGACAACTGAAAGAGTGTACAGCCCTGGAAAACTCATAAAGCTCTATCAAATGTAGTGGGAACAAAAGCAAGACATTAAAGAGATTATTTTAAACCGTACTAAATTAAAAATTTGTACTATATTTAGATTCTAATTCTCTAATTCAAACAGAGGAGTAATTTTCTCCTGCATTATGTTTTCACAGAAACACAAAGGAGTATTGCTTTTTATTAAGTTGTATTCAGATTTTCAGAAGCCTATGTATTGAGAATTTTAAATAAAAATATTAGTTCATAAGAACATTTGAACTAGCACATTGTGGGGATGGAACAGTATAAAAAAATGGCATCTCTTTGTTGATCTTTATTTTTTTAAAGCCATGCTTTCATTTCCTAGATGGCAAAATGATCAACTTGGCATATTCAAGGTCAACAAAGTCTTGTTTAGAAACAGATGAAGAACCCCAAACTCTTCCGTCTATATGGAATCCTTTGTATCAATGCTACTGAAGTAATGAAGTGCAATTTAAACAGGAGCAAACATGCATCCTACCTAGATGGCCCCAGCTGGGAATGGTCTCAGCTGTCTGGGGAGTGAGTGATTTTGGAAATGAGATCAGTGCCAGACTGGTACTTGGACTAAATTTCTGTAAGTGCTTAATGTATAAGAACTGCCCATGATCCTTCATAAACAGAGAGTGAAACTCTCTGCTCCCACCTATTGAAATTGATTTCCTATGCAAGCAGCAAGTAGCTTTTGCCAAAGCCAACACAGGCCCTTCAAACAGCCACTCAGCTGGCTCTCAATTTTCCTGTTTGTGTTTTTCTTTTAACAATCTGTACTATGGAAAATAGACCACACTGCTTCATTAAACAGCAATCCATTGAATAGCAGGGCTGTAGAGTAATAAAATCTATAGTGGATATTTGTATAATGAGAAATGTACAGAAAATATCCTAGGTATGAATTTAAAATTAATTTCCCAAAGCACACTGTGGAATCTAGAGTGCTCCAAGATGTTTTTGTGTGGAGGTCAATGTTTCCTTTTTGTCATTTGATGTCCAAATAGTGCCACTGCTGAAAATCACAGCATTATTTTCAGGATTCCAAAGTCTAATGAGGAGGGATATTTTTAGTAGGAAGCAAGACCAAAAATCTGTCGAGAGTGAAAGTTGCTGATGCATTTTTTTTTAAAAATTTTGCAACAGAGCAAGGATGTAGCAGAGGGAAATTCCTTGTCGGGGGAACCTGAACAGCTCTGCTAAGGGACCTCTGAAATACCATTCCCTGATTAGACTGAAGCTTGACATTAGAAACCTGAGTTCAAAGCCAAATTGCACCATGGATCTGTATTGTCATCTTGTGCAATTTCCTTAGTCTTCTAATGACTGCTGTCTCCCTCCAGTCTCATTTTATAGCTGGGGTCACTTGCCTGTATTGGTATTTATACCTTACCTGCCCTGTAAGCACCTGGATATAGAGGTGTCTGTATTTTAGCTCCTGGGTGCTCACCCCTTTAGACTCACCAGGCTTTGTCAAATACTTTTGAAATAACACAGGCAGCTGCCAACAGAAACCTAATTTGGATTAGCACTGCTCAGCCAGTTCCCGGGAGCTGCTTTGATACCTTATTTAAATTTCATGTTGTGTTTTGTATCTAGGTTAAACATGCACCTAAAACTGCAAGGACAATATAAATAAATTTTGCAAGTCAAGCAGTGTTTTCTTTCCAGCAGAGGAGGGAGTACAAAGAGTTTCTGTAAAGCTTGACCAGGTCACCTAAAGTTGATGCAGCCAAAAATAGAGCCGTGATCTCCTGCACTCTGACACCAAGGCTCATTCCTCCTCCTCCTCTTCTCTCTGTAATGAAAAACCATATTCAAGGTGGTGTCACCTATCTGATGTTTTCAGGCCATGGAGTTTAATGAATCTCATTGCTGTCTAAGTCAAGACTTCTGTACTGTTTCCTAAATAGGATGCCAGCTCTTAGCTCACACTTGCCAAGTGCATCCCAAGAATTACTGTTGGGAATTTTTTCCCTTTACCTGCAGAACTCTGATTCCTGTAGAGTTCTCTTTTACCTTTGTTCAGACACTTCTGGCCTTCACCTTCCCACTGCATAAGAGACCTTACAAGCTGCTCTGTGCTTTCCGAGTAGCTCCTGTGCCCAAATGTGTCATGGGCTCCCCAGGCCCCTGCCTGCTCACTGACCCTGCTGTGCAGAGGTACCTGGGGTGACGACCCTGCTGCTGCCTCTTCCTTAGAACCAGGAGGGGTGTGTGGGGTGCAGGTGTGCTGCTGGTACTCACACACATCTGCAGTCTTAGCCTGTGCCAGCAGCAGCACAGCACTTGTGTTCTTGGGAGTGGATGTGCAGTTTTAGACAACAGCTTGTAGGTGATTTAGAATGTATAGCACTCACAAAATGCTATTTAATTGAACTTATTTCAGATAGCTACTGCAAAATCAATTTGAATTGGTATGATGGGCACAAATTATGGAAGGAAACTATACAGAAAATAATTTTGAAAGGGCTACAGAGCTTGAGGAAGCATAGCTCTAGAGACCTTAAACCTGAGCTGGGATGAAGCATTAAACAGTGATGTGGTCACAGCAGTTACTTGTATTTATCTCCACAGGATGCCACACACAGGTGTGTCGTCTGGTGGGTGCTGTGGTAGCTGCCCTGCATGTGGAGTTTTTCAAGTTTCCAGTAGCCTTGTACAGTGCATGCTGAAGTGTTTCTTTACTCCCTGGTAATTACTGAGTGTGCTGGCTAGCCAGGGCCAGTATCAATATTGCACTCTGTGCTTTAAGCTGTCCTTTGAGGACTGGATACATGTTCCAGTATTTAATAATATCTAATGGATCAGAGAGCAGATAAAGGCAGATAAAAATTGCCAGTGTATTTTTATAATCCTCTGAAACTCTTACAGCAGCCAAACAGCATGACATTGTGCATCTTTCCTTCGTGTTCTGAGGCTGTTATTAAAGTCATAACGAAAATAATATTTTCCCACATATCTTACAGTGCAATTTTCATGTCTGCTAGTAAGAGTTTAGAGAACTCTGTAAACTGGTTTTGTTCTTCCCATATGAAATTTGAATATTTAATTCCCAAGATAGTCTTGTATCTATGAGTACTTTTATTAAATCTGATTCCCTTGGTACATTCTAGATCAGGGAACATTGTGTTTTGTCAGTAAAGCCTGGTTTTGAGAGGGTTGGAATAATAGAGAAAGGTTGGAATAATATATCTGCTCCTTCATTTGAAGGGAAAAAGTATTTTACAGTATCTGTGATATCTACTGATTAGAAAACTGCTTGTAGTGTCTATCTGAAAATATCCCCACAGCAGCTTTCATTTAAAAGCACAGCCTGTCATTAATGGATTGACCACCTGATACAGCTTTTCTGTTCCTTGGCATTATTGGTGCAAGTTCCTTTTTAATAGTTGTTAACCATAAAATTAGGAAATTACAATTAAGCTGTGCTCTAATAAAGGCTGTGCAAGACCTGCTGCTGGCTAAGTCAGTTCTGTGCACGCTGAAATCATAATCCCTGCAAGAAGCAGGTGTTTCAAGTATAAATAACCTGATTTTTTGAAGATTCATTGTACACCATTACAGCATTTATTACTTCTGGGGTAGAAGGAAGAATGAAATAAAAATCATTGTTGGTGAAAAATAGACTTAGTGAGGTAACATATTGTACATCTCACTGATGGACAAGGAGGAGGGAAGAAGCTGATCAGGATGCTTCAGGTAAGGAATAAAGCTCTCAAATATTAATTACTATAATGGTATTGAGGAGGTTATCAGCTCAAGCCAGATGTCCTGCCATCTAGGAGAGAGAGGATTATTCATTGAAAGTGTGGTGGGCACAGCAGTGCAGCTGAACATTAATGTATTCCTTTCTTTTCAAGGTATCTACACCCCTGAACCGCTCTGCAATTTCTGGTGGGCTCTTTTATCCACGGGGTTTATGTTTGTCTATCATTTTAGCATCTTGCAGATCCTGGGATTGGTAAGTAAACCCAGGTTAATAAATGGATAGCCTGCAAGTACATTCAGAGTAAAAACAGTGAGTAGTTTGAGTGTCCAGGTCTACATGGATAAGACTACTGGCATGCAAATTTTTGATAAGGCTACTGGTACGCAAATTGCATGTTCTAACGAGCATTTGTATCTTATATCTTGCAAGTACAGGTAAAATAGTTCATAGATTGGTTATGTACCTGCATAAATCCATTTATTAAATACACAATGAAATTTGCATCTGCTTTATTTCTGAAAGCTGCCCTACTTGTGTTGAGCAAATGTGTGTCATCTGAACATTTTTGATTATTATGGTAATTCTCTAAATTTTCACTGTTTTAAGGTGAATCAGTGCAAGATAGAAATATTGTTAATTGATAAATTTATTGTTGATTCCTCAGGTTACAGAAGTGAATTTGAACAACATGTTGTGCCCAGCCATCTCAGATCCTTTTTATGGGCCCTGGTACCGAATCTGGGCATCTGGACATCAGACTGTCATGACCATGACTCATGGGAAGCTCATAATCCTGTTGTTTCACAGTGCTGCTCCCACCCTCAAATGGAGCATGGACTTGCTTAGACTCCCAGCTAAGAAAATAGACTGAAATTTCTCCCCACAGAGTAGTTCATACAGGAAGCAGAGATATACTGGAAAAGAAAGAGGGGGGGATGAGACTACAATGTCTTTATACTTCTTCCCACAGTTTTTTGCCTCAAAAACACCTCTGTAACGAAGTGAGGTTTTTTTTACCTGCTGTTTCTCACTGCCTATTGCCAATGGCAAAATTAGTGGCCTTATTCTGGGGAAGGTTCATGTTTTATACATTTTGTATAGATTACAGTAGAATCTTGCTAAGCCACCATTTAAAATCAGGCCAGGACCTGTCCACATTCCAGCAAAGAGAGTGGCAGTGTTACCTCGTTTTGACTCATTTTCCATTAAAGAATTGTACACTTCTAGGACAGGAAATAATGCTGAATTGTAGCACTCCACTAATGTGAACCAACATGCTGGACTGCATCACCTGGCTTAACTCTTAAAGCTTGAATGTTCCAAAATGGTCACAGGAAATCATGCACACTTAATCTTCCAATCAGAAGTGCAAAACAGTGAGGTTCTACTGTTTTTTCTTAAAGCTGGTTGAAAATGTTGGGGAACAATAACTCATTAAAACAAATTAATCAACGACTAAATTTCTAAGCTGCAGTGGATAAGTACCTATCTAGTGAAGCCCCATCATGATGCTTTGGAGATGCTTTTATTTTGATGAGGGGAAAAAAAGAATGTTGAAATAATTTCAAAAGACCCTGTTATGTATAGGCCATGATAAGACATCCACTGTTCTGTCCTGACTTACAACAAAATGGGTTTTTTTCACTTACCTTATACTGGAGAAGGAGTGGAGACATCAAGTCCAATATAAACATCAGGGGTTTTTTTTATACTTAGTAGCTTTTGAAACATTCCTGCTTCATCTGTGCTGATCCTCACTGACCAGACTGGTTGGTGAAGAAACCAAATGAAACTGTTCTCTCCCTACAGCTCTGCTATATCATGTGTATTGATTTTAAAATACAGGTATAAAAAGGAATGTCAAATCAGTGCAGGCCTCTACTGCAAAGGGCAGTTGAGTAGCATGGCTCATCAACATGTCTTTTGGAGAACAGGATGTAGATGCAGAATGATCAACTGCATGTACCTGCTCAAATTTTGCAGGAGGAGAAATCATTGAGCAGAAAGATAGAAAATTCTTACTGTATTCTTCCAGAATTGTGAGTCCATTATGCAGACTGTTGTGTTTCAGGCCTGCAGATTTTTCTTGTACAGAAGTTTGGGGGAATTTGTGGATTAATTGTGTTGTCAAAGCTGTGACTTGTAAGATAAACCAAAACCATCATACCTCCTCCAGCTGGATCACCTCAAGGTATGTGCTGAAGTTAAGGTACAGATGTTTATACCTCAGGAAGCAAAAGTAAATTGACTTTTTTTTTTTCTTTAAAAAAGAAAAAAAATTATTTTGTGAGGGAACAAGTGGCTACTTCAAATATTTTTACTCCATATGATTAAAAAAGTACACCTCAATCAGAAATACATTGTCCAATATTCTGATTTACAAATTGGTTTCTGGCATTCTTCCATGCCTTGCTGTATGTGTGTGTGTATATATAAAATATACTGTGTGCTCACAACTTGCGAACATGCAGCATGTACCTAAACTATCCCTCAGGCATATACAGCTGGTGTTAGCATTACAATAGAAGGAATTAAGACAAATTTTGCAAATACTATTTAGCATTATTATTTGCTTTATTTGATTAACTTATGGTTTCTGGGGGGTTTGTTTGTATTTTTTTGTTTTGGTTTTTTGGTTTTTTAATTGCCTTTTTTTTAGCATCTTCCCTTTTTTTTCCTGTCAGGATACTGTAGTTACTGGAAACACTTTAGGAGCCTTTTCTTTTTTCCTTTTTTAAACTATAGCATTTCCTATCTGTAATCATCTGCTTCAGGGCATTCCAAACAAGTATAAAAAGCAGCTGCTGTTTGCCACCATTGACTGCCTCTGGTCAATTAAAACTGCAGGAGCATTTAAATGAGCTCAGGTGTCTCGCTCAGTGCAGGCTCTGTGCTTGGAAAGCAGAATTTATGAGCTCTTCTGGCTGACTTAAAATTCAGTAGCAGGAATGTGAACAGAGCTGACAGGGCCATCCCTGGGCAGTGGAAAGGGATTCCTGGTGCAGAGCTGCTGGGAGTGGTTGCCCCTGCCCTGGTGGTTGCCTCCCTCCCTGGTGGTCACTGAGCCCACCAGTGCTTTTCCCTCTTATGCTGCTCCAGTTGTTTAAAGTCACACAGAAATTCAAGGTGTAATTTCACCACATGGAGTTTGCTGATGGAGCTGCTCATCAGAGCCAGTGGGGCACTTGTAGTGTCCTTCTAAACCTTGTGTGGGCACGTTCTGGACCTTGTTGAATCTTTTGTACCAATTTAAGCTGAGAAAATGTCTCACTGAACAAGGCAAAAAAAGAGAGGTTACCAACTACTGCACTCAGTAAGGATTTTAGAAGTACTGGAGCTGCAGTGAAGGAATCAAATTGGTGCAGCTGGAGTCAGGTTGGGAAGGCAGGCAGTGCAACCTTCACCTTTTGAACATAAGCAGTTGCTTCTTTGTTGTTGTGCACAATCACTGAGGCTGGCTGAGTTAGAACAGAATCATTTAGGTTAGAGAAAACCTGTGAGTTCATCAAACCAAGCATTCACCCAGCACTGCTGAGCCCACCACTAACCCTTATCCCCAGGTGCCACACCTACAGGTCTTTTAAACCCCTCCAGGGTTGGTGACTCCACTGCAGCCTGTTCAAGGCTTGATAACCCTTCTGGGGAAGAAATTTTTCCTAAAGTCCAATTTAAACCTTCCCTGGTGCCACTCGAGGCTGTTTCCTCTTGTCATGTTGCTTATTTCCCGGGACAAGAGGCTGACCCCCATCCTCCCTTCAGGCAGTTGCAGAGTGACAAGGTCCACCCTGAGCCTCCTTTTCCCCAGGCTAAACCCTCAGCCATTCCTTAGATGTGTGCTCCAGACCCTTCCTCAGCTCTAATGCTTTGTTTTGGATGTGCTCCAGAGCCTCAGTGTCTTTCCTGTAGTGACAGGCCCAAAACTTAGTTATTCCTTCCTTCCCCATGCCCTTCTTTGAAGGCTTTTAGCACTTTGTTGATTTATGGTGACCCACCACTCAAAACTGCATCAGTGTATCTGAGACAGGCTCCACAGAAGGGGAAGGACAGGTCAGAATGGGAGCAGAAAAGGAAAAAACTTCTGAAGCAATTGTCATGGAACTTCACATCCTTCATTCCTCACCCATCTCTGGTATCTGCTGGGAATATGCATTAGCCAGAGTTTGTCATATGTGCAGGAAATGGGAAAGCAGAGTACTTCATCTCTATAGCACTTACTTGTTTTCCCTGGCAGAGGCTGATTATTCTTTTCCCTGAATGGTTTATTGTATAGGCAGTTACATATACAGATTTCTTTGGTTGCTTTATGCTTATTGATGCTGGAAATGAAAGCACAAAACTCTACTGCTGTTCTTGGGAGGCAATTGCATTCTCTCCTGGGGTGTTACACACTCAGTCCATGTGAAGATAACTTGAAGCTGTTGCCCAGTATCTGGTGATGCGATTTTATAGTGCTGTGGTGCAATGCAATTGAAAGGGCTGTCCTGGGCCTCCTGGTCAAATGTGCCCAAATGTGTCATGGCAGGGAATTTCAGCAGCAGTGGCAGTGGGGCTGCTCAGCCAGACCCCTGTTCCCAGCAGCAGCAGCTGAAGCAGAGTGTAAAATCTCACCCCAGAGCAACTTCATTTGCTGGCCAGAATACCCCAAAAAATTCTTGTGCAGTGCCACTGCCTGGCCTTCAGAGATGCTGGTATGGGTTAAGGGGTCTGAACAGAGCCCTCCAAGTGGTAGTATTGTAGGCATTTCAAAAGAAACAAACTCATTACTCCAGCTGCCACTGGCTGCATTTCCCTCCAAGTGTACCCATGAATGCAGCATTATTAGCTCTAATAAGCCTGTTTACTGATGGGCTTGTTTATGCAGCCTTGGAGTAAGTAGCTCTCCAAACCAGTAATGTTTCTGCCCCCACCACCTTGTGCCATGGCTTCAGCTGTCCAGGATCCCTGCAGGGCTCTTTTTCCAGGGATTCAGACACTGTCTGAGCTGGATCTATTTGTTCAACTTCCTCTTTTAAGCACCAAAGAATTTGCATCGCTTCTTTTGAAAGGTGCAAACAAATAGCTCTTGCCCATATGTTTGTAAATTGATGAAAAGCCACAGTCTATGAACACACACCTGGAGCTGGTTTTGGTTCAGCTTCTTAGTTCAAAGATGCTGCCCTAAGCAAAACTTATGTGTGCTTGAGGAAAAGTCAGTCCATTTGCAGTCCAGTCAAACCCTGAGGTCAGAGAGTACCTAACAGTAGGTTTCTGTTTCTGGCCACAGAGTTTTGATATTTCTGTATATTTGAGATAATTTTATTAAGTTCAATTGTATTTTTCAGAAATTGCAACTTGCAACTGTTAACTGACTGTACTTTTACATCCTAAGTCTTGCATCTAAACCAGAAGCATTTGTTTTCTATGAATCCATAGCTAATGGAAAATAGAGTTCTGGTGTTTTCTTCAGTGTGACAATTGTTTCACTCTAGGTGGATTCTTAGGAATTAAATTCATCCTTATAGTTAACAAAGCTCTGAAAAAGCCAAAACCCAGGAAGAGGGTGTATGTCAGCCCTGGTGGGAGGTTTGTGCAGGCAGACAGATCAGCTTTGGTGTTTTCAGTTCTACAGTGACAGGACTCATAACAAATCTGTTGACTTTTGTGACCTTGTACTTCAAGTGATATTGCTGTAAATCTCTCTTGCAGCTGTTGGTGTAACTTAGTCAAAGCCAAGTTGTTTTATAAATAATTTTATTTTTCTTCAGGGTCAATTTTGTACTTTTAAAAACTATTTCTGCATTTCCTGAGTCATTATCCCAATGCTGCAGAGGACACAGCAGGCAGAGCAGTGAGCACACCCCACTCTCCCTGACCACCCTGTGCCAGGGGCTGGCCTGGAGCACCAGGGGGCCTGCAGGAACATGCAGGGCTGCTTACCCCACACTCCAGTCCCAGCATGGCATTATCCAGGCACAGAATAGGTTGGAAAGGGCAAGGATGGATGTGGATGGGCTCAACTGCCTTATATGCTGTTAGTTCTGAATAATTTGTAAGAGTGTTACAAATTTTGTAAACTTTTTAATGTGCTAAACTTTGGTTATGAGGTAACATTTACAAATGAGGGGTAATTTGTGTACTTGTTTTTGTATTTTGCTCTGGTGGGCTTTTTTGTTGTTGTGCCCCAAGTCCAGATCACTGGGCAAATAGTTGTTAAACCTCGGAATTAAAACAAATAAATGCATTTTACTGGATACTGGATGGTTTTGTTATCATTCTAATTGTGCCAGGTCTGAGTCTGTCTTGCTTAGGACTTTTTATAACTAGGTAAGAATCACAGAGGCATGTACTGTTAGCTCTTTATAAATCAGGTAAGAAGATGGAGGCTTCTGCCTGAATCTGATGTTGTCAACCTTGCACACAGCAGTTCCTGGGAGAACAATGGGTACTGGGATTTCTGGAATTCTAAGCAGTTCAGTCTGACTTTTGCCTGCTACCTGTCAGTCAACAGCAGTTTACTGGCAGAGCTCACTGCAGGGTATAAATCCTTTAATCACTGTTTAAATAGGACCTGTCCGTGTCTTTCAGGTGCAGAGCTCAGGGAACTGTTCCAGCACAAGGATGCTTTTTCCAGGCTGCCCAAGCTGGGGTAGGAACAGTGAAGAAATGTCCTGTAATTCCCATTTCACTTTAGCAGAAGATGGGAGAACATGCACAGAAGTTTTCAGCTCACACCTTTGTTCAGAAAGCTGCTGTAGCAGCTGTAGGACTGCACTCAGCCCCACATCACAGGATGGCAAAGTAGTTTTAATGTACTTTGCAAATGCTTCTGGCTGTAATAAACATGATTGCAGCGTAGTTAAATGTATTCTTGTGACCCAGTACATCTCAGACAAGCAGGTTATTGCCTTGAGTGCAGTTCTTGGCAAATACTGCTCTTGGAAAAAGAACATACTGGATGTGCCCACCTTGTGTTATTATATATCCATTGCAGAGGATTCAATTTTTCATGTGGCTGGGGAAAAGAATCAATTTTCCAGCTTAATTTGTCTGAAGAATATAAAGACTGATGAAACAGCTTAAGCAGAAATCCAGTGTGAAGTCCTGTATGGCAGCCTGAGTTGAACCAAGCAAGCAATTTCCCATTGCAGGCACTGCTGATTACTGTCAGCAGCCCTCTATAACTAATTGGAAATCAACCTTTTATTGTTTAATACCAACAAATATGTAAGAATAAGCAAGTTTCTACATCTGAAAGACCCTTAATGCTATTGCCTTAGTTTGATTTTTACAGCATGGGAATTGGAGAGCTAAAGCAGTGAGAAGAGTGGAAACTCACTGTAATAAGTGCTAACTAGCTCTGCCTTTCAATGGCCTGAGGGTTTCAGATTAGGTTTAGTGTAGGTTTTACACTAAATTTTACCAAATCTGTGAGCCAAGCTTCCATCACTGGTTTAGTATTTACCCAGGCAGGTTTCCCTTCAGATGTTTGCTATCTCCTAAATCAAAGCTTCAGAGCAAGTGAAGGAATGGCTGCATCAGACTTCAACATCCAAAGGTTACATGGATTCTATTGCTCTGCTTTCAAAGGCACTGCAGCTGGAGCCAGAAGAGCTTTTAATACAGCATGAGGCAAACAAAGCCCCTCTAAACTCAGAGCTGAGTTCCAGGGAGATGGAATGCTTTGTCTTAGGAATTATCCTACAGAGGAAATATGCTCCCTTTAACTCAGACTCAGTAGAAAGTGTCTCAGTGCCCCAAGAATTTGGCTGAGGGACCAAAGTTCTCCATCCAGCTCAGTTTTGGCATCAGCTTTACTGTTGCTTTGACAGAGATTCTTCAATAAACGTTGGCACAGCGTTCTGTTGAACAGTCTGGCTGTTAAGGGGTACCAGTGCTATGTTGCTGACACCGGTATAATTGCTTCTGCAAAGAAGTTTTGCTTCAAAAGCATTTCTGCCTCACAGGAGGGAGCTCAGGCCTGGACAGAATTCCATGTGTAAAGTTAGACAAGAAGTATAAAACTGAACTGGCAATTGATGTAAATACTGATGAATATACTGAGACAAATAAGTGATGTAGCTGATATAAATGGTGATTTCACTGGGAGCGTTCAGTGAAAGCTGCACGTACCTGTCCCCAGTTTGTTCCTACAGCAGACAAGACAGGAAAATATTTCTAAAACACCATCAGCCTTTGACATTAACACCAGGTACAAATGCTTCAATAAAAACACTGACCAAGCCACACAGTTAAGCAGAGAAACATAAAAAGAAATGGTGATTCTTTTTCCTTATTTTATTGGGTAAATGATTTAAAAGGTAATAACAATAGTGTTAAAACTACTACAATATCTTTCCACAGCCATATCTCACAGACCCACAGATAACCTTCTAGCATTTTTTTTTCTTTTTCCTCATTTTTCTCTTTTTAAGCCGTACTTATATTAAAATGCCCATTTCAACAGTTTCTTCACACTAATAGCAATTAAATGTGGAAGGAAGAAGGATCTAGTTATAGAAGAAGGGGGTTCAGGTAATCTGTGATATTACTGTAATCAATTGAGTTGCTAAGGAAGGAAGGAAAAGACCAAGGCCTTACAAGCTACTCCAGGTAGCTCTAAGCCCACTGTGTGTCACCATGGCATTGAAGATAACTCAAGATGCTGGTGAACAATTTAAAGTAGAGTTTGGTTTTTTTTTGTTTTTTTTTTTTTTTTTGTAACATATAAAACACTAAAATAACTTAGAAACTAGATCCAAATATCTTGAAAAGAATCAACTTTGATATACAAAAACAGTCATAAGTTGTTACAAAAGTTTCAAACAAAAGTTTGTTTTCTCAGTGCGTTTATGTACCAGCGCAATTACTGAGTCCAGAGCAAAGAAAGAAGTTTTTCTTTTTTATTTTTTTTCTTTAACAGTAATAAAAAATGAGGAAAACATATCTTTGTATATAAAGAATCATTGCTGGTCTTAAGAATAAATGTAACCAGAAACCCTTAAAAAGGCACACTTTGGGTTTCTCTTTTTTTTTTTTTTTTTTTTTTTTTACTTTTTTTTTTAACATAAAATGAAAGTCACCAGTTTATTTAAATGGAGGAGATACTCAGACTCCCCAAATAAACTTAATTCAATTAACATCACTAGCAAAAATCAGTTAGAAACTGTACAAAAATAAAAAAGTTAACACATTTAATCCTGCAGGGATTTTGTAAGGACTGGAAGGCAGGCTTTAGGAGCAGCATTTGGGCATGGCTGGAGGCTTCTTTGGTTTGATCTAACACACATAAGAGATGTAACCTACTCCAGACAACAGTTTTAAAAACCCGCACAGTTGAAGACAAGTAGAGGTCCATATACAAACTCCAGGTGTGCCAGGGCTGTGCCCACCTTGGTTCCAGAGCGGGGCTGAGGTCAGGACCGGAGCGTCCACCCCTGCCGGAGCAGCATCCGCTGGGATGGCAGCGGGAAGGACACTTGAAGCATCACCGAGTAACAGCTTCGTGTCAAGTCTATGGTTTGGTTGTCTAACTCAGTTTACAGAACAGAGTTTTTAGGAACATTAGGCAAGAGAATGAAAAAAAAAAACCCAACAATCTCTTCGATGGAATAAGGCAAACTGAGTAGTGCTCATTTAAAAAAAAAATAAAAATCAGCATTTCAACTTAACAAACAGTGAAATAAGCTACTTGGTTGTACCTTACTTTCTATAAAGTACCCCAAATGAAAACCAAATCTGCAGCTAACCCCAACAATACAGCTAAAGCTACTAAATGTAACTACGAGGGAATGACATTTGTGAGAGCAATTGCTGATTAGCTTTAAGCAAACAGACCTATTCTGTGCCAGTGCATGTCACAGTGAGCTGCACGTTTGGTACAAAGAATCCCACAATTACAGAGAAACAATCTGCAGCAGTTCAGCACAGTGTGCTGAGGAGGTAGGTGCCCTAGAAACACTGTAGGTAGACTGATTATTCCAATCTTAAAAAAAAATTCATACAATCTGATTGACCACAGACTCTGTAACAGTTTTTAAATTAGTGATACAAAACTCTGGTCCAGAAGGGTCTGGCATGAGCTCAGTTCAAAAGCACACCTTTACAGTTTGTATAACACCCTTGAACTATATTTTTAAGCAACAGCTACTAAGAGATAGACAAAAATGCATTGTGCATTATGCTGTATACAAAAAGGAGACAAAACTATCCTTTTCTCCCCCAAGCCATGGTGGGAAGTATTGCTGACCTTGTCCTTAAAATCCTGCAGGATTGTTTATTCATCAGTATATCATTATTACACTGGTAAGAAATTTTGTATAACATCTGCATATATCGAAGATTTCTTAAAAAATCTGATATGATTTTAGATCCGCATGACCAGTCACGTGACCTTCTTGAGGTTGATTAGCACCTTTCAATACATATATATTTTTATATATAATAGATCTTTTTAAAAAACTTCTAACAATGAGCTCATGCAGAAGCATGAGCGAGCTGTAACGAGATGACAGATAAAGATGGGGTTGGATGACTTTTTTTCGCAGCAGAATGATTCAGTTTGTGCTCAGGTTCCCTATAAGGGCAAGAAAAAAAACCAACACAACTCTATCAGGTAGCCACTTGTTCACATTTCCACTTGAAGACTAATTAATCTAAAAGTGTTCCCCAAGTAGAAACAAGACAACAGTATCATCCAAAATAGCCTCTGTATAAACATCTACTCATTTTTGCAGCTTCTGGCTGGCATCTCTTGGCTCCTGAAATTTCAGGCCCTCTGCTTAAAAATTAAGGCATCGCAACTGAAAATGGTAATATTTGGACATAAATGCTGTGGATGAAGGAATAGCAAAGACCTTCTACAAGAACCTCCATACAAATTACGTGGCAGACCTAACCTCACATAAGGGATGAGCATAATTTATCCTTATCCGACTCTGAAACCCTACTGAAACACTTTTACAGTTAATCCTTTTTTTTTTTAAACTGAAATTTATCTATTTGATTTTTATATATCTATGTATTTACAAACATTCATTATTCAAAGTAACTGGAATTTCTGCTTACTGTGGTTTACTCACTCAGATTAGGAAGGTTTTTTCTGTAACAGGCAGCCTGTGCTGCAACAGGCAGCAGTGGGAGTTCTGCAGGCACAGGAGGAAGCAGTGAGCTCCTGCCATCGACTGGCCTTGCAAACAGACCACACATACCTTTTATTAAATCCTATTTTTACAGCAGGAAAAAGTTCCAATCGGTTTTCTTTCTTCTACCGTGTGGAGGGGTATCAGAATTATTACACAGTACTTACAGCTCTCAAGCACTATTCCTGCAATAGATGAAAACATGTAACATTATGGCATACTTGTCCTGGCTCTCTCACAAGAGTCTTTTTTTTCTTTTATTAAACAAAAGTTAACTTGATCCAACAACTATTCAAGACTTGATAAAATTTGCTAAGTTCAAAAGCAAATGAAGAACAAAACAGGGATTTCTCTTTTCCAAAATAAGTTTGCTAATAATAATAATAAAAAGTAAATTTCACTTTAAAGAGAAAAAAAAGTGTCCAAAACCCTGATGCCAGAGCAGCCTCAACAGGGTTTGCTAAAATGTCTGGAGTATATGTTTTCTATGAATTTTATATATAAGTATATAGTTATGTTATAGTCAAAGGCACTAAAATCTAAATCCATTTCCTTCCTAATATGATATCTGCTACTCACCAATCTGTTTTTAGGACACAAATGTCACTCCTAATTTGAGTCATCAGAAAGGCATCGTCTCATTACAAATGCATTCTCGTGACTACTCCTGACAGGCCTGGGCTGCCTGTGATTCCCAGCACAGGATGGGACACAAAAGGGTCCTGGACTGGATTGTGCCCAAATCATTTAGGCCACTTGATTCTGAAAATGCTGCCATGTTAGCATCACCTCTCGCTGTACATGAGCTGCTTCTCTTCATCCCAAAAAAGCATTTTGCATGTCAGCCTTGGTGCTCCAGCTGTTTGTGCTGGATCTGGAGATCCTGTACAGAGCTACATGGAATCTTTACTGTGAAGGTGAGATATTGTACACACAACGTCATTAAGAATGTTATGAAAATGCAATTCACTGTCTACTTCAATACCTGAATCTGATATGTGTCATTCCCTATCACACCCATTAATGCAAAAGCCATGAATGCTTTTTTGCTAAGCAAAGCATCCCTAACTGCAATCCTTAAACTCTTCCTTCCATCCACAGTTACAGAAAGCCTTGATTGATATAATTCAATATTAATGAAGTAGAAATTTAGATTTTCATAAAAAACCCAAGGGTATATGCTGCAAAAAAATCTGCAGTGAATCAATAATAAAAAGGTATGGGATCTTTGTAGTAATGCAGTTTTCCCTCCCGTTGCCATGATGAGCTGAACCAACTAAGGAGCCTCAACATGGCAACGGAAACTATCATCATAAAATGGTACAGTAATAGAGATAGCTAGACCAAGAAGGGGCAGGGTCTCCTGGGAAGAGGTCTGCAGAGAGGTCCAGTGACTGGTCATGCGGCTCATTGTCAGGAATAATGGTTGTATGGTGGAAGGGGGTGCCCAATACCATTCTGGAAGTGATGGTGCTGACGATGGGCAAGGTACTCTGTGTAGCTCATCGTCATCTTCTCACTGCGGTACCTGGCAAAGAGCAGAGAGGCCAGTTCAGGAACTGTTACCAGGAAGCTGCAAGTAGCACCAGAAATGCTGCACTGTTGGTTTGTTTAGTGGCAAGAGCTCTGTACTTCTGATGCTGGGAATAAGACTGACTTCAGCTGCACAAGGGAACTGCCACAAATGTCAGAGTCATTTCTTGAATTATGTGGCAAATCACAACATAACTGCTTATGAAAAAATACTTTAAGCAAACAGAATTGTTAAAAATGGTTGGCTACTGTGTTGGTTGAGGTAGAGGGAATAGAGAATGTCCTGTAGCTTCAGCCAACCCTCTACAAAAATATAGTAGGAAAAACCATAAACAAGCACTACAGATTTTTGGGCTGTTTTTAAACAATCAGCATCAACTGTCTGCCAAATTCTGCTTTTAAAATTATCCCAGCTACATTAAATATAGTTACATTCTTTTTAGACTAGAATCACAGAATATCTCCAGTTGGAAGGGACCCATCATGGACATCGAGTCCAACTCTCTACTCCTCACGCAACTACCTAAAGCTAAACCATATGGTGAAAAGCATTGTTCAGACACCCCCTGGCCTCCAACAGGCTTGATGCCATGACCCTGGACAGCTTGTTCCAGTGCCTGACTACCTTCTCAGTAAAGAATATTTTCCTAATGTCCAGCCTGAACTTCCCCTGAGGCAGTTTCATTCCCTTCCCTCACATTCTATTGCTGGTCCCGGGAAGAGGAGATAAGCAGCTCTGTTCCACTGCCTCCCTCAAAGAACCTGTAGAGCCCAGTGAGTTCTTTCTCAGCCCTCTCCAAACTGACCAAAACATATGACCTCAGCTACTCCTCTTGCCTCTTGCCCTTGAGACCTTTCACCATTTCTGGTCACTTTCCTCTCATCACACTCTAGAGTCTGATGTCCTCACAGAGAGGTACCAAACTCATTTTACCAGGCACTGCAGTGAGACCAGCAGGCCTGTAACAGCAAGGATCCACTTCTTCCAAATGGAACAACATTGCCACCTTCCACTTGACTGGGACCTCTCCTGCCTCCCAAGTCAGTTGAAAAATAATGAAGAATGGTCCCACAAGAACACTGCCCAACTCCTTGTAACTAAAAGCAAAATCCAGGTCCTGACAACAAATATTCTGAATACATCTGCATCAGTATTGTCTTCTAATGAGGAACACAAGGCACAAGTGGCTGCTGGGCCTTGCAGAGAAAGCAGCAGCTTTTCTATAATCTGTGGATGGTACATGGCACCCAGTGAATGGAACTCCCCCCTAGGGAAACAAGGAGGGGCTCTGCAGGTGACAGTGAGCACCATCAGAGGCAGCAGCACAGCCCCTGCACAGCTCTGCAGATGGCAGAGAATCCCCAGCTGCTGACCTCTGCATTCCAGACCCCTCTGACTGCTCTGAGTGCCTCTGTGCCACTGTTTCAAACCATTGCCAGAACTTCTGGCTGTGAATCTGAAGGGAGTGACAGACTCATGATCAGCCTAAACCTTTCTGCACACACAGGATGTTTACTTTAATTCAGAAAACTTGAAAAAGAAGTTAAAGGCCCTTATTCACTCCTCCAGTAGATATTTTCATGTATGACAATAAATTATTAAACTGAGGTTCTAAAACAGGTTGTCTAGTGCTGGAAAACAATTAGTATTTTAATAATGCTGTTTCTAATCTGTCAGCAGTATCTGAGATTTTGAGCAAGTAAAACAGACAGTCAAAAAACCCCTTTTTCTGAACGTTGAAAAAAATTATGGTTTGCTCATTTCACTTATCAGGCAATTGATTGTGGTAGCAGTTTCATTGTTGTGAACTTAATTACACTAAATATAAGGCTTTTTGTAGGTTTTTTTTGGGAGGAGTGGGGGTGAACTTTAGGGGTTTTTTGTTTGGTTTTGTGCTCCATGCCATTGCTCCAAGCAAAATAGTGCAGCAGGAAGAAAACATGTGCTATATAAAATTTTTGTTTAATGGAAAAATATGCTCCTTATTTGCTGAGGTGCACAGAAATGATCTATTGCATTACTACTCTTGCCCTCAGCTATCTCCAGATACTCTTCTTGAAAATAAGATAACAAGGTGTACAGCTGGTATGAATTAAAGGGAGACTGAGGTTCTGCACTTGGAAATTTAGCTGGCTTCTGTAAATCCTTCCTCCCTAATTTAACCTTCAGAATAAAATGTTTCCCTTACTTAGAGCTACTCCACAGTAGTTAGGTTCCCATAAGAATCCAGAATTCCAAACACTCATTGAGACCCAAAGTCTTTTTCTCTTGAAGAAGACAAATGGTCAAAACTTCCTTATAACCTAAGATTTAAAAAAATCCTATTTCTCCATGCATGACTAAATAACTGGAGTTCAGCAGTCTTTTTACACTGCAGGCTTATACAAATAAATAGCTTTAAACCATTCCTACAGACATTCATACAGACTCCTCTACCCTTCACTACCTAAGGACAATATTATGGGCAGAGTATCTACTGCTAATTCTGAAATACCTTGGCTGCCACACACTAAGGAGCCCTCAAGAACACGTTTTATTAAATTAGCAAAACCAAACGAAACTTTTATGAAATAAAATATTAAATTCTTGTCCTCACTCCTGGGAATACCCTGACACAGTTTCACTACAACACTGGCTGTGGAAGCAGTGCATGGCTTGCATGTCTCACACCTCAGGATTAGGGAAGAAGCCTGTACTCCACAGGGCAGAGCCCAGAGCTTTCTCTGAGGATCCAGCAGATTAGGGCTCTGAGGGGCCTCCATGGCAATACAGCAGCAGCCCCACCATGCACCATCTGCCCAAATAAATCTAACAAGAGCAAGTGGTCCCTGTTAACCACAGCCCTGAACACCCACTACAGCCAAAGATCCCTCTGTGAGAAGCCAGAGCTAAACCAGCTGTGAACATGCAGAGTTATCAGCCCAGATCTGCAGGAACCTGACATATCATGGTACTGAACAGCCACCTCTTACTCCCTGCTTAGGGAGCTTCTCCTAAGTCTGTACTGCTCTTGTGGAACAAAGCAATCCTGAATGACACATCCAGGACAGTTTACCATTACCATCTGCAGGAGCACTTACCAGGAAGGAGCACCTCCCAGCATTACAAGAACAGGGCTGTGTGTGGTATCCCAGTGCATACCTGGTTAGCTTTATTGTTTTCCTGAATTCATTAGTAATCGGAGCTTTGTAGCCTCCTTTCCTCAACAAGGAATCTATGGTTTGAATGTGGTCCCATCCTGTTGAATTTTACAGTAGCACAAATTAGTGAGAAATGAAGCAATAGGAACAGATGTTGCAAAAGCACAGTACAGTGTGTGGTGCTGTTGAGAGTGCAAGGGCTCTGCTGGCATTTGGGATAAACCAAAACATTCCTCCCTACTTCAGGACTGCTGAAGGAAACACCACACTTAGGATTTCTTTACACACACAGCTCACTCTACAAACAACATACATTTCTCATCTCATAGCTGAAATATATTAAAAGTGAACCCACTCTACCCAAGTGTCCTAAAATGGGTGTGATACAAAACTAAACTTTTCCAAAACATTCTGGTATGATCATGTATCACAGCCACTTTTGACATTATAAATGGCTATAGAATATGGAAAACTAAATTTATGTACAACATTTAAAATAATAATTAGCTGAACATGTGCAGAGAACTTGAAATCAGACTTCTTCATAAACATCACTTCACTTTACAGAGATATGGCTGATTTTAGAACAACTACATATTATAGGTGTCTACAACTACATATTATAGGAAAGAAGTGATGGATTTAAAATACAGATTCATTACTGTTCTCAATAAAAATCTTCATGCTATCCAAACCTCCTATTTATTTAAAAAACTCTCATATTTTAAATAGCTGTTAGTTAGACATGTTATTTCCTAAAGATGCAATAATTAGTCACATTGTTACATTAAAAAACCTGCAAAAACCACAGTAGATTTGGGCACATATAAAATATAAATTAGTAGTTCTGGAGATTCTAAAGAATCAGATTGCAATTCATGGTCTACTAAAACTATTCGTAAATTTAGACACATTTCCCCCACAATTCCTGAATTTTAAAAAAAGCTTGGAACACCCCTAGACTTTTATGAAACTATCTGGAAACAGAATTATCAATTAAAAAGAATTCTCAGCAAAGGTATCAGCTGAACTCTTTGTAGATGAACTTATATATAAAAAGCTAAAAAAAAAAAAGGCAAAAAGCAGCAGTAATGCAAACTATAAACGACTGAGACACACTATCAACCTTGGAAATAAAAAAACACAGTGACTGCTCAGAGTCAGCATAAGACTGTTCAACTAAGTCTACTCTAGTTTTTTTAATTCACAAATTTAACTCTGTGCCTCTGTTAAAAGGACTTTTAACAACATTCTTTTGTACTTCCATATTGAAAATCATTTCCTTCCATCCATCAAAAACCCTGGGAAGTCAGTGTTTGTAAGAGGAATTGAGTACCAGCAGAAAGTACCTAAATGAAAAACAACTTGATCATCAGGAATAAATAATGATTGAGATAATTGCCCAGCCATCCCAATGCTTAACAGAGCTTCTGCATCTCCCTTATATCCCAGCCTAGCAGGCACACAGAAATTGGCAGCTTTTATCAGCTGTTAGCCTGGCTGACAGCACTGTACCATTCCTCCACATTTCATTTTCCTATAGCTTCATGCATTTATGACTGCCTCAAAAAACAGCCACAGTTTACTGAAACCCTCTAGGAGACTGACACAGGCATGTAATTGGCATTTTATAGATGAGTCTTCTTACAATCAAACATTGCTCAATCATCTGACATCAGTGCAAGGTCAAATACTGCATTTTAGATTTACAGGTATGTTTAAACTCTTCAGCAGATCATAGGAAATAAAGTGCAACAATGACCTTGCTCCTTGGCAACCTCGGGTAAGTAGGTGGCCGTGCGCTTTGATCCTTTCTCGTTGATGAACTCTATTCTAATGCCATGTACACCCACCTGCAAGAGATTGGCACTCCATTAGTACATCACCAGAGAAAAGAGACAACATGGGAACTGACATGGTAAAATCCAGAACAGTGGTTAACAGCATTTCACAGAGTTTCAAGGAGGTGGCACGGCAGTGGGTGTCATGTTTTGGAGAGGTGTTCACTTACTGCCATGTAAGCTCAGCAGCAGCACAGGTACACAGGATGTTCCTCTGCTCCCCACCACAGAGCTTCATTCCTGGGCTGGAGGAAATCCAGCTGAGGAGCTAAAGTTGTTCTGTCTCCTCTGACACTGTCACCATTGTTGTTGCTGATAAAATCACCTGGTCACCAGCTATAATCTGCAGGCAAAACAGCTGCCAAATCTAATGAGGCTTCAATTAAGAGCATTAATTTTGTTCAAAGCAGCAACTGAACAGTCAAAGATTTGTCACACTATGGACTCGAGCCTGGAGCCTTTAAAATTTCACCTCATGTATGAGGAGAAAATGGAAATATTACAAAGCACCCAGCCTCAAACTCCTGTTTCTGCGCTACTAAGAATTGTAAGGTGACAATATGACAGCACAGAAACCAAGATTACTACTACCAAGGAGCTGGATATAGATAAAAATCAAAATGCTGAAAATACTGGGAGAAAAAGAACCAAGAGGCTGGGCACCTTTCCAGGGCATTGTTTAAGGCCCCTGTTTTCAGGTTACAGTAATTCTGTGGAGAGTACCTGCACTGGGATCAGGCCATAAAAGATATTCCATTGCCAGAAGGTTTTCAGCTGCTTTTGAATTCTGTGCACAAACACAAAGCATTATTAGATGGACATTTTTATGCCCACATAACCAAGATGTTATTTCCATTTGAATCCCAACACTGCATGTGAAAATGAGTCAATGTTTTAAAAGGATATCACGTTGTTTGGTGTGGCACATCCTTGAGGACACAAATTTAATCCAAAATGCTGTAACATTTTCTCCAGTTACAATTTACTTACTTTACCATAATTGCAGGGCAGTCAAAAAACAAATAAGGAATATTTACAAAGCTCTACCCTTTCTTCAAACCCCTTCTTCAATTAACATATTTGCTTATATTAAGACTTCAATTTTTAAACTTTTCATTCTTTATATGTGATATAAGCAGGGGAGATGAGAGGAAGAGTCCCTTGTGGCTGGCCACGGCCACAACCATTCTTCCCTATGAATCTAACATTGTCCATAAATAGGAAAAATGTAACTTTGTGACAAACAAATTTAATTCACTGCAACTTTTAACATATTATTTCATTACCAACCATTCCTAAACCCCAACTCTTATTACATGGATATATGTAAGCACCAGAGAGATTAAATCTGTATACTCAGAAGATATAATTATAAACCCAAAGGCCTGAAAGTAAAATGAAATTATGTTAGAAGCTGAAAACAGCCTACAGAGTTTATGCCCAAACCAGTAAGTTTCTGCAGCTGGTGATTTTGTAACTGTGTATATTCAGTACTAAGATTAAATCTTTCCAGGGTTTGCACACCTTTAAATCCTGCAGAATATGGCATTCTAAATGCTACACAAGTGTTTTGCATCATAACCAGAGCACTAGTGATGCATTGAAGTATGATGCAACATGGAAATTGCATCACTGCTCTGGATGTTTCCCATTAACCATTTTAATGGACTTTTAGGCCCATGTCTGTAGAAAAAGGGATGTACAGCAGGGGAGAATTTCATAGCATCCTGTGGAGCATGAATTCCAACTGTGTAGCTGAGCAGGACAAACAGCTTTTCATTGTTCAATTCCAGCTAACAGGCTTGAGTTAAATAAATGGAAACCACACAAGCAAAGTAAAAATAATCCACACTAAGACTGCCATGGGCATGGTGTGGAATTTATTTTCCTCAAGAGACCGCTGCTCAACTGATGCAAACTTCTGTGAGATTTCCCAAAATAGCCCTCTCCACCATGGGAGGCAGTGGCTGGGTCTGTGGATGGCATTAACTGTCCTGCTACCAGGACCAGCACACACCTTCCTACACAGCCTCTGCTTCTCAGACTAAAAATACTGATGCACTACAGGCAGCGTTCTGTAGAACAACAGCATCTGTCTGTGAAGTTTAGAAAAACAAAACCAATCTTGTGCAGATAGAGCTGGAGTTCTGCCTCACCTATTACCATTCATTAGGGAAACAACTGCCTACAGGTAGCCTCTGGAGCTGAAAAGGGACCACACAATTGCTGCTTCAGCCTCCCACGTGGATAGGAACCTATTTAAATTGTTGCTATTGGGAGAGGAAAGCAAGATAAGGAGAGACTTAGGCAAAAAACAATCTCTGACAATAGAAATGTATCTGTGGAGTTTTACAGCATGAAATACTGTGTTCTATATAAGCAGTACTTGTGCTTATAAACTTTCTGATCAGTTGTGTAAATGGCCAGAGGCCATCTAAAATTAGGTTCTGTGACAATATTAATTAAATCAATAGACCTTCCATTACATCTAAGGATTGCATTAAACTACATTATTTTACTTCTGAAATGACCTTTATAAAACTTCACCATCTTGTGTATTTAAACATATTCATATTCATTTATACATATTATTTTTTAATGAATTCTTTATTCCCATACACCTTGGGATGAGAGAAAACATATACATGCCACATTTACTGTTTTGCCAAGTGCCTGTGGCACTAGCCAGATTACCGCCCACAATACCTCTCTCTTTATATATCTAAGAAAAATTGGTTCCAAAGGCCCCTCTGACACCAAAGCTGAAGCAACTCTCCTGAGGGATTGTTCTGCCCCAAGGCTCCAAAACCAGTTCCTTAATTTGTTCCTTTTGGACTGACTCTCCAACCACACTGAGAGGAAGAAATAACATTATTCTCATTAGACTGTCCATGGGGAATTTGGATAAGCACCTAAACATCAGGCCTTGTTGACATTTAAGTTTCTGTGGACTCCACTGTGCAGTAAATTATCATCCAAATAATGGTTCTGTTTGGTTATATCTACTGTACTGAAATCTGTAAGCTATTTGCATGCAATCACCACTAATTAGTTTATGATCAATTAATTGTAAAACAGTTGTTCAGAAATACATTAAAGCAGGTAACAAAGAGCCTGTTACAGAGAATCCACATGGAATGCTCCAAAGCTGGAGCAGTGCAACACCCCTTGGTGACAGGAACAAGCATCTGCCTGTTCCTTTTGTCCACCTACTTTCTATGTTCTGAACCTCAGACCCGCTGCACAGCCCGTGCCCACGTGCCAGTGCCACTGTGACACCCTGCTCTGAGTTAGGGACAGCCCTTCTTTTGTCAGCTCAATCTCTGCACCAACCTAGAAAAAAGGTTTTTTCCTTTTTTTCCAACAAAAAACCTGACCTAGAACTTGCACACTATTCCTTGTGATACCACAGAACAGTAACTTTCCCCTTTATTTACCTGACTAATTCTATGGAAATAGCTGTACACAAATGTTTTGGAAATGGAAACCTTCAGATGAAGTGACTATTGCTATTTTCTTGAAGCTGATCCCACTTGGCATTAGCTCAATTCTACAGCTTTTTAGCACCACATTTGCAGCAAATATGCTGGCTTCTTTCTGACCATCTTTAGTAGCATCTAAATACTATATTCTGATTTAATAACAGAGGAAAAAGACTCCTCAGGAGGTTTGTTCTCTACTTCATGTCAAGCATAATCATTCATTTACATCCATGGAATCACTGAATATTGTCCAAAGAGAATAACATATTGCGATCCAGACTTTCTTCTCAGTTCTACAGAACAGAAGCTGAGAGCCACTGGTGTCGCTGCACTTGCAGGCAGGAAAGAACTTCCACAACTCTAGAATATACCCACTTTGTCAACGATGAAAAGCTGCCTTCCAGGCATCGTTACTGGCTGCAACTATTCAAGCTAATATTTGAACCAGTGCACACAGGTTAAAGGCCTTTTGTATCAAGACAGCATGTACAATTCTGCAGATTTTACTTTACTGAAGAACAGCAACCTTGAGGCAAAGAGCTCTCTCCAAGTATTTTAAGGAAGAGCTACTGCTCAAGTCTAGCCATAAACTTTGTTGTTAGAATTACATACAGTTGCAATGCTTTAGGATCTCCTAATACAAAATGAGGAGGATCTGAATCAGCAGGTCTGAATTACTTCATGTAGGGAAGGAATGACTGCTGTCAACAGCACATGTTTAAAAATAAAAGGTCTTTATGACTTGTCTTGTAACTAGTCCTTTGCTGTCTGATCTTTTATTAAAGAGCAGTAGTATCAACAAAACCCCCACATCTTTGAGTTTTTCATGCTGTCCATTTCTCTGAGGTGGAAAGGCAGTGCAACTGTGCAGCTCCATCCCAGGCAGCAACTGGGCCACAGTGGTCTGTCATGGGCTCTGTGAAGCAGAACTGGAGATGCAGCTCTTGCACTCCCAGTGTTCCTTTCGAAGTCCTACATCTCCTCAGCACTGCAACTCAGACAAAGTCACCGGTATGTAAGAATGCTAAGTTGTATTTCAGGAAGCATCCCTGTGAACGTGGCACTGAAGTGGTCCTTTAAAGATGTGTACTTTCCTCTAATTACTTTTATAAAAGATGAAAATTTGAGAAGTCATGTGGGAACTAACAGCAGTGAATTCACACAGATCTTCTGTTTACTTGATGGAAGTTTCTGCCGCTAAAGTGTTTCACATTGCTTTTTACAGCTGAAATATTCATTTATTTTGTTTGGGAAGGTAATTTTTTAATGTGAGGAAAAAATCCATCACTCTGCTTCAGCACAGAGAAGACACTCCTGAGCTGTCTCCAGACAGCTTCACTCCTGACTTCAGATGACATTGTCTCAAAGTCTCTCAGAGCACTGAGTTGTCTGAATTGGTAATTTTGAAATATTGTGACCGGTGTCAGCAAATTGCTGACCTGACTCCCACAAGATCATCAGCAGCACACCTACAAAAACAGGGACTCCTAACTAGGCTGATGTTTCTCAGGATGATCCCAGCATGACAGGAGATGAAAGATGCAGACACTGTCTTTACATCATACTCTAGACATCCTGAAATGTCCTTTTTCCATTAATACTGCATAACTGCAGCTCTCTTAAAAGACACATGGGTGACATAAGCTATCTCACTGCCAGGCACACACAGTGATGAATCACTCTTTTAAGGACTAACAACCACAAATTTTATAATCTCATATTTACATGTCACCCCCCTCCTCTGGGTCCTTTTGTACAGAAACCAAGTTTGGGACCATTTCTCACAACTGTAGGAATTTATGAAGGGTTTTAACAACTCACCACCAGAAAACCTTAAATGAAATAGAGCAACTAAGCTCAAGGCCTTTTATATTTTTGACCCCTGCATTTTGCCCTTGTAAGTCAGGGGTTTCCAATAAGAACAACTGTAGGAATCCATAAAATCAATCAGAATTCAGACACACTAGAGTTCTGCATTATGCTTACTTACACTGTTGTTAAGGTCCCACAAGTTCTGCAGAAAAATATAGAAAGTGCACAGAAAGTAAAAACCTCCTTTTTTCCATATTAGTTATGAATCAATATTAGTTATGAATCAGCAGTTGCCCAAGGAACAAAGCTAAAACCAGTCTTTCCAAGGGAAAGTGGATTTCTGAACACAGGCTTTGCTTTCAGCTTTTCCTTAAGGATAAATACTTTGTCAATTTTCAGCTACTGTAAAATCCATACTGCTGAGGTTACTGCTGATACCCTCCTTCTGAGACAGTGGGGTCTGTTACAGTTCTAACAAGAGCAATTGCTATTGAATGTACATTTTTTATCTCTAAATACAACAGAAAGCCTCTTTTTCTCCTAAATATTCTAAATATTTAGTTCTAAATATTTAGTCAGGCAAAGTTATTATTAAAGGCAAATACTGTAGCTTTTGTGGCATCTCTGGTATTATAATGTCTGCTATTCTATGACAATTTCAAAATTTTTCTTATGTCCACTCAAACACAGATTCAAAGAGGAATGAGGAATGCAACATGATGACTGAGATGAGGAGTTCATCTTAAGTCAAATACCTGTTTTTTGCAAGCATCTAATGCTAAATAATTTGGGGAAAAGAACATTACAGACTAACACTTCCATCAGTATACACTGTCATACACACGTCAGCATGTGCTTTTTAATCTCTTTTATGCTGCTGTTCCAAGAGGATGCATGCAGGTTTCCTAGAACCTGGCAATTAGAACAGATTCAGCTCCATGCGTAAGCGGCCTGAGAGCAACGATTTCTGTGGCCTCACTGTACAAAGGCTTTGGGAGGTCTGTGCAGGACACTCACTCTGAAAGTAAACCAAGTTTGGGGGAAGACGAATGTCTCTACAAGCTAAATGAAGCAGCTTGTTCTGGGACTGCAATTTTGTGCATTTTGTTTCTGGAAGTGTACATCAGACTGCTAACTTCCACACTGGAACACCCCTTTCCAGAGTCAATGGACTGATCTATCAGGCAGATGCTGCAAATGAGACCTCAGGACAGCCTTGCTCAAACACCTTCCTTGATGGAGTCTTAGACATCAAGACACCTATGCAGACCACTCTGAGTGTCTCTGTGGACAAAACCACAACTTTATTCCATTTGCACGGCTCAGACTCTTGAGGTGACAACAGTTTTATCAAAAAGTGCCTTTTGAATCCATGCATACCCATGTGTACAGAGTGCAAACCAGTGACAGCTACACTAATACATGCAGATCATTTGAACAGTGTTACTTCAGCTACAGATGTTCATTTTCATGAAAGATATCCGACATTCTTACCTCCCAATCCATGTAGTCACACACATCTTCAAAGTTAGTGAGTAGAGACACTGAGCAGAAAAGCCGTGGCAGCTCATCCCTCGTCATTGGGGGGAAACGACTATCTTTAAGGGCACTGTTGAAGACAAAACAGAATTTCAAAGGATTTTTTTTTTTTTTAAATTTCAAGGATATAATCTGAAGAGTATAAAGGAGAAAAAAAAATCCTGATGAAATGATGACCAGTTTGATTATCCAGTCACCAGTGTAACATACACTCTGATCAATATTTCCAGCTTTTTCCTTAGACATTTGTTTTGGTTCTTGGCTGGCCAATCAGATGATGTTCTGAGGGTCATTCCTTCCTGAGCTGGTTTTGCTACTGTGACAATCTCATTATTACAGAAGCAGAAAGCTTTTGAAAAAAAGTTACAAAAGCAATAGCTCTTCCACTTGCAACTTGTAAACCCCTTTCAAAAAGGATTAAACTTCTCAACACAAAGTGAAGGGGAAAGTTCTATAGCCTGCAGTGACCAAACAATACAGTAATCAAATTGTAGAATTTAATTATTCAGTGAAAAAAAAAAATCCAAATAAGAGGAATATTCTCTAAAAAAGACTAATATTCATGCTTACTAGAAAAGGTGAATTTAAAAAGGTGAAAACATCCAAGGGCTCTACAGACCTGTAAACCTAGAGGACTTGAGGAAGTTCTGCAAAGCAGATGTCATGATTAGTAACAGGGAAGCTTGCAAACAGCTAATCCATGGATGACATGGATACCATTCCACAGACAAACACACCTACAGGGGTAAAACCCACACCGAGGGAGCTACCTGCGCACGGCCAGCACGCCTGCAAACACACAGCAAGCAACACGTGAGTAAGAACACTTGTAAAACCTACTTGCATAAGTTTAGTTAAGAACCAGTTAAATTGGCAAAGGGAAGGTTAATGTGAGGATGGCATCTCAATTTTTTATTCTCTTAAGCTTTGAAATATGATGTGAATAAAAACATGCCCATCTCCAACAGAAGCAGCGATCTGCTAACTGAGCTTTTGGAGGAGTAAAGAGAATTTAAGAGACTTACTGAAATACTACCAAGCTCTTCACATCTCATGGCTTCATCTAACAATTAGATTGTTCTTAATCATTTTACTTGGCCTAGAGCCAGTGGCTGCCCCTTAGCTGATATAATCACAGCCATGGCCCAGGTGTTAGAATAATGGCTGCAGGCTTTGCACCAGAATTCACCGTTTTTTATAAAGAGCAACTGAACTTCATTACATCAGAGCACATAAGGACACGGAAGGAAAAAAACTACAACATGTAAAGTTTAATTAAAGGAAATCATCACATGTATAACCAGAAATAGTTTCCCATCAAGAACTAATACCATAAACTGAAGAGTTAAAATAGAACCTACGTAATTCTGGGGTGGGGGGAAGGCAAATTTTTTGTTGCAGATGTTACAAAACACAACATAGTATTGAAACTCAGACTCCAAAGTCCTTTTCTACACAGACCTGTGAAGAACAGGGGACACTAAAGAGATTTAAAGCATAAGGGCTATGATATTTAATTAATGACTTCCACTGAAGATGTATCAAAAGCAGGTAATGCTGATGGGATTTTCCAGGCTAGCTTTGAAACCAGGCAGAGTCACCATCCTCTGCTCTCTGGTATTCAGAGCAACATCAGAGATAACTCCTATAGCCACAGCATACCAACAACATCCCAAAATACCAATAACCTAACTCAGCTTTCAAATCCCCCCACATGGTGGTGAAAATAAATAAACATACAAATGTCAAGGGAGGACACTCAAAACACAGGGACAGCTCAAACCAAAAGTCTATCTAGGTTTTAAGTCTATCTACTAGTAAGTCCTGACCAACAGCAGTTAGCAAAATGACTGAGTACAAGAACATGGTCCCAGCAAACATCCAGGGGTACATTCCTAGAAAACTCTCCAGGAATCCAGTTATTTATAGCTTAGGTATTTTGAGTCAGAGATGGGATTACTGTACTTTAAAACTCTTCTGAATTTTATTTTGTAAGTTCATGTATACACACTTATAACATTTTACCCCCCTATTTAATAAAAAAATATTATTGGAACCCCTAATCCTCTTCATATACATTGCTACTACAGGTTTGCTTATTTACAGATGGCTCATTTCCCTGAGTTCTCCTGCATCTCTGTCACATAAGCAATCTATGTGAACACTCTAGTGAGAAGCACCCAGACAGACAAGCATTATTTTATCAACAAACAACAAATTCAGTTATCCCCACACAACAACTGTATGCACAGATACTGCTAATATTACTTTAAGTCTGTTTCTTGAAATTTATCCCTCTTACCAAGCAAAACATTTCCCATATTGCAAGAATTTAAAACCTTCAAAAGATTTTTTTTTCTTTTTTTGCACAACTTGGTACTAGGAGTTTGTCTTTGAATTCCAATTCCTACAGCTGCCAAAATCTACTGTAAATTTCAACTTTCTGAGGCAAAGGTTGTCTGTGTGCTGTGGGTATAAGCCTGATCCCTACAAAGGTAGCAGTAGAAGTCTCCAGCAAATTCCCACTCACTGAAGATCTGCTGCATTGGCATTGCTAGATGATAAACCATCTGTAATTTAATATTCTTCAAGTTGTGCAGAAACAAACCCCATCCCATGTTCATGTAAGCCATATGTCACAGAACCACAGAATATCCTAAGTTGGAAGGGACACACCAGGATCATCAACTCCTGGCTCTGTGCAGGACACCCCAGCTCAGCTACCCCACCTAAATGCTGAGCTAATAATTTGAAACATGATGACTGAAATAATGACATATTTAAATATTGATAAAAAGCTGAGATATGAAACCTTCAGATGAACAGTGGGAGCAGGAAGGCACACAAAGGTGAAAAAGCCTTGGGCACACAGAGGCAGCCAAGTGGTTCATTTCCAAAGAAAGCAGTGCCATGCAGTGACCAGCACATGCTGAGCAGCAAGCTCAGCTGGCCTACTCCATTCTTCAGCAATGACACTGGCACAAACACCTTGTCTTCACATAACCACCTCATGAGAACTAAAATATTGCTATCAAATGATAGAGCGATTTCAATTATAACTAACTCCTGCTGAACTGCCAGGTGCTATTCCATCTGTACAGCATGCTGGAAAATTTCTTCTCAACACCTCCACAGCTACAGACACTGGTGCACAGATCCTGTCTCAGAACTCCTGCTGCTGGAGGTAAGTGAGAAGCCCGGCAGAGTACGACCAGAGATTTGAGTAACAGCCTCTGACACCACTGTGACCACTCTACACAGATATTGCTGTGATTTTAATCCTCCCTGGCCTGTCTTCAGACCCTTTCCATCTTTCAAAATAGCTTTTGTCTCTGTTGTTTCGTAAGTAAAACCTAAATTTACCTGGAGAAACTTGTGTTGACAATCAGGAGCTGGAATTAAAATCTACTGAAGGGAAATGCCAACAAGAGAGCATATACTGATTACCTACACATGAAATACTGTCTCCTAACAAAATTCATGAAACAAAAATTTTATCAGGTGCCAGCTTTAGAAAAACTACCTTAAAACTTTGTAACCTTTTCCTAACGAGTTTGGACATCGCACACGACTTTAAAAACCAAGATCTGTTTTATCATGCTCTATATTACAGCTAGAACACCAGTCATCTTCTCAATCATTCCATTAGTGCTACCATGGTCCAAACTCTACAGCAAGTTCCAGATAGCTTTGCAAAGCCTAAAAGCACACCAGCTTTGTAAAAATCTCTTCACAGATGAAGTGCTTTCATTTTTGCATTTCCCAATGCCTGGCTAGCAGGAGACATATGGCATTAGAGATGCTTCCCTTCAGAACTCAGCCATTATCCTTGAGTTTAAACTTCATCTCTGTGGGTAGGGAAGAAATCACCATCTCTGACTATTCTGATGGGACCAGTGGAACAAGTGGATGGTGCCCAGTGGTTCCTCAAGGGCAGCTTCCACGTTATACAAGTCTCAGCTCTCAATGCTTGACAGACTGGCATCACTCTCAGAAGTGTCAGCAGATGTAAACACTTAGTCAGCAAGGGGAAAAAAAAAAAATCCTTGCATGAACTTTTACTTTTGCCATTCTAGTTGGGGCAGGAAAGAGAAACAGTTTCTACAAGCAGCAGTTTAGCCCTTATCATCTAACTCACACGCTCCACAAACATCTATAGATGGAAATTCAGACCTGGGTCTCCCCTGACACGTCACTGCACTTGCCATGTGCCTCTTCATAACCAACTCCCAGCAAGCAGAAAACAAGACAAGGCAATGCTTGCTTTCCTCAAAAGCTTGTCACTGGTCTGAACTCAGAATAAAAACGTCACTATGTAACTGTGGGTCAGCAACACTCTTATCTGGCACAGGAGAACCTGTACGTGTCTGTACTTTTGCAGCCTTAGAATTTGATTTTACAGTTTTGTTCAATGCTGTATTTTTCTGTCAATTCTTCTGCTAGAAAAATTAATGAAATCTGGCATATTAAATGCCACATTTTAAAAATATTAACTCCACAATTTTTATGTTAAATTTAGAATTAAGGAAGGGTAAGTGGAAATAATCAGCAAAAGAAGTTGGAAAAATTAGGTGGCATTCAAAACTACTTGTAAAGAAAAAGCCCAATAATTGTAAAAGCATTTCCTAGGCCATCTGTTCTTTATTCCTTCATGCCCAGAAATAGATTACATATATTGCTGCTGACTAAATGGAAGTACATAGTACTGAAGAATTGAAAAGATGTAGTGCCAAGCAAGAGGAATTCTAGTGGCCAATAAAAGGGCATTTGTTTTTCAACACAGAGTCTGCTCCATGTAAAAAGTCAGAATTGAATCCTGTTCAAGGAAAACTATTTTTAGATACTAAATGCATGCACACATATGCATGGACTTTCTAGTTAAATATTTATGCAGTCCTGGCTGTCCTAAGATCAAGTAATTGCCAGTTAGGAAAAAAGCCAAAACAAAGTGTTACTCAACTATCAGTTTTTCTTCAGCTGAGCCATACTACACAAATCTCAGCTTTTCTTCAAATGAAGTTTATTTGGCTATAGGAAATGTTTATCAGTAATTTCATTTTCCAAGGAACATTCCTCTTTGTATACGGGATATAGAAAAGCTTGCAAACACTTAAAAGACACTGAAAATATAAAAAGAAAAGGGAATTGTTTGAGAGTTACTCAGAAATTTTGAGTAACTGACAAACAGCAAGATGATTTGAAAAAAATTATATTCCTTACATATTTATGTTCCTTAAGACTACATCTTGTTTTCTGAAAATATCACTAGAGAAGCTCTATGAACAACCTGATAGTATGTGCAGGTGAACCAAAATGAAATACAGTATTGCGTTCTCCATCCATAATTCCTGTAGGCTATAAAAATGCCTTAAAAAGAAAAGTCAGCTTCAGTCTTTGAGAACCTAGGGCTCTTACATGTGATGTGGCAAATGGGTAACAAGCAGTAGAACACACATTAGGGAAATAAGTAGTAGTGGAGTTTAATTACTCTGTTTAGAAATGCCAGAAAATCCTTGTGATTGAATTAAAGAAGTTTGAACTTTAAAGAAGTTTGATAGCATATAAGCATCAAAAATAGTAAAGAAGAACTTTTGATGCAGATGAATGGTGGCATGAAATGAACTGAATTCCTCGTGTTTCACTCATTGTTATTTAACAACAAACATTAACAGTGAAATTTCCCACTAAAGCTTCTTTTTGGGGATAGTTACATCTACAGACCTATCCTGGACAGAGTTTAGATAAAACTGGATACAGTCCTGTACATTGCTGGAAATTACTTTGAAGGTTTAAACATGACACAGGAGGAGGAGATGCAAAGGAAGCTGTCAAACACTGGGCATGATGTAAGTAATACTCACTTTTATAGGAAGTGTGAATGAGGCAGAGACATTAAGTGACTCATGCAATTTAGGAGGCTTACACTGAGTCAGTGACAGAACTGAGAACAGAATCCGAGATCCCTGATTCCTAAAAATCCACTTTTTGTGACAGCCTCTCTTTCAGTCTGCTCTACCTATCCTGTATAAATGTAGTTCTCAAAAGCTTAATCAAACAGAACTGATAAACTTAAAAATTAATTTTCCATTACTTTTTTAGTTTACTCTATAGTAATAAATTTTCTCTTAACCAGTTTCTGATATTGAACACAGTTAAACCAAAACAACTTTATGGCACCTAAACAATTCTTCAAATATCATCAGTACACATATGAAAAGTAGACTAAAGATCTTATTTTACAAACTATTATCCTCTTCTGATAAACAGTACCTTGGCACTGCTTTCAGATGGTAGGGAAAAGGTACCCTTCTTTTAATCCTACCAGCTCTTTATTTACCTCAATAAGTGTAACCATGAGATTTTGCAACTTTTTCACTGAGCCAACTAAGCTTAGCAGAATTACATTTGAAGATGTATTTAACAAAGAAATGGCCCTTTGTCAATGAATTCAGCCCAAAGGGCTGAGATATTGCACTTCAGTTAATTCAAAACCTCCTTAAATTAATAAGTGGCAAACTCACTGGGTTTTAGGGAACAGTGAAGAAAAGACAACAGCAAGAGACACTTGGTGCCAGGGTTTCAGAACAAGGAAAAAAGACAGTATTTACTGTTCCACTGTGGGGTTACTGAGCAGTGAAGTTAGTTCAGATTTCTACTTTTTCATTCAGTAACTTCAAGAGGAAGAAATTAAGGAACACTTAAGCAGACCACCAGTATTTTCCTAATGAAAATCAGCTCTCATAGCTCGGTTTGGCAGAGACCAGAGAAAACTAACAGCTTCCAAGTCACGACATGCAATTAATTTTTAAGCCAGAAAAGCAGGGCAGAGTGTGCTCTACTGCAGAAAGTAAAAATTATTATGAATACAATCCTCCTAGCTGTCAGCATAAGCCATCAGACAGCCCAACACAACTACAGGTCAGCCTTCTACTGACTTTTATTTATGACCAACAGAATTTTGCCAATTTAAATGGAGATTTCAAGGAGTAATTTAAACACAACATCAAATCACTTGAATGCAAGCAAAAAGCATTTATTTATAATGTTGCTCTTTTTTTGGGTCAGACTGGAAAAATTTCCAGGAAACAAAACAACTGTGAATGACGTGTCTTTCCTGAACCCTCCCTTACATTTGGGAGACAGAATGGGAAAGAACAACATTTATACTTCCTGCACATTATGTTGCTAAGTGGCAGTCAGAGGATAAAAAAAGAAATATACACTTGTTGTGTGGCACAGAAGTACATCTCTGCAGTTCTCAGCTGATTTTATCATCACAGTGCAGCAGGTAACAGCAACAGCATTCCAGATGGGACAAATAAAATACTGATCTGGCATTCTAGCTCTTGAAACAATTTATTTTTTTACTCCACAGAAGTGAAGTATGCCAGAAAGACTCTCTTCTCCCAATCTGTCTGAAATCAGACATGTAACTTAAGAGGAAGAAGGAAAACCTGCTGCTCTATTTTAGAGAGTTATTTTAGCTTTGAAAAAATATCATTCCTTTTAAGACAAATCAGAGCATTATATATAAAGTAAGCATTTAGAAAAGCTCATCAGAAAATGCAGCCTACGTTGGCTACATAAGACAATTAAGTCTCTATTTTAGACAGCCAGCAGCTCCAAAAATAAGCCGTCTGTACGTTCTCCTTATTTAATGGCTTCAAGAGTATTTTTATGTACACACATATATTGTGGAAACCATACCCACAATTAAAAATCAAGCCATACTGGTATTGCTGGTAAGCTTCTGGGCCCTTGTTTTTCCATAAAAAAGTCCATAATTGTATAAATCAAAAGAAGCCTTTACAGAATATTTCTAGGCATACTTAAAATTTCCAGACAAATCCTTATTTGGTTTCTTATTCTGGCTACAGATCCACTCCAGAGCACACAGAAGGACTGACTTGCTCTGAGATGCTGCTCAAGGACTCTACAGTCACTGTGAGTACCTGTTAAGACACAGAGCTAATGTGCACCTGCCCAGTGGCCATGGGCTGAAACTCCTGGGGGTTTCACTACTGCTGGTTCTTCAGCTGGGTCTGTCAGCCTTGGGTACATAGAAGAGGAAAACTCCAACTCCTCACTGACTCACCATTACAAAATTTCTTTTAAGAAAAGCAAGCTCACAAGCATGAAGCTCTAAAAACCAACACTCCCATAAATTCAGGGCTTTTTAGCAGAATGAAACAAATATGTTTTTCTACTGCTCTGACAATTATCCAGAGAAATAATCTATCATGCTGGATTCTTCCAAACAAACCTAGTTCATCATTATGCCATGATGATGTTACACTGTGTGGAGACGATGCCTGAATTAAATTCTCTTTCTTTTTGCCATAAAGTATCAGGGAAACAACAAAGGCTTGTATGGATAGGTTCTTAAAGTTTAGGAGAATTCTGTGTGCCTGCTGTTAAGGACTTCAAGTGGAAAAGTATGATCACAAAAGTCTCAGCACTTGCAACCTGCTCCCATCAAAAGGTTCAGTTAAAACTAAGAAGATCCACAAAGTGACATTGTAGGTTCCTGATTACATTCATAAGAGTCAAGTTTCTATGGCTTTAACCTCCTGTTTCCTGAAACCAGAAATCTTACACTTTAGTGCTTCTGTGGTTCTAAAGGACTTCCTGGCCTTTCAAAAGGCCAAATAAGGTAAAGACTCCATTTTTCTCACAGTTTTAGTCCTACAGGGGATGAGGTATCATTTTGCATTACTATACAATATACCCTATTACACCAGGAAAAAAATCAAAATCTTCAATTACGTTAACTTCAAGACACAGCAAAGCTTCAGTAACAGCTCAGAGCTACACCCTGACAGAGGTGTGCTAAATCCAAAATCTTCCCATCACACAGGGCAGTGAGAGGGGCAGCTTGGAGCCCAGAGCAGTTACTGTGTACTTGCCCAGGTGCAGGTGGAGAGCTGCAAATGCTTGCTCCATCCACTCCATCCTGCAGAAACACAACGAGGCAGTTTTGCCCCACAGCTGCCTGCACTGGGAATTGCCCAGCACACATCTCACACATCTCCTGACTACAAGAGAACATCAGGTGAGCAGCTCTACACAAGACATTCTTCACTGGGGGCAGCTTCTTTCCTGCCTTTTCCTGTATTGTTTATGGATATTCTTTTCTGCCTTTTCCTGTATTTCTGTATTGTCCCTCACCTGTCCCTGCATCATACATCCTGCTGGGATAAATGACAATGGAATTCTTGTGTCATAAACACTCAGGAAGCTGAAAGGTGTCAATTGCCACAGAAATGTCTTGGTTTGCTACATAAAAACTAAATCCACAGCACTTAAAACCTTCTCCCAGCATAACGCAGTAGGGTTGTCACAGTGATTCCAGACGCGTGTTTAAAAACTGAGCAACAAAACTGACCAGGGTTTGGTGTGTAGGTTTTTGTTTGGTGAATACATGATAACAGACTAGTCAGAAAACCTTAATTGAGCTCCAACTGGACTAAATTATAATGTCACTAAAAGGCTTTCCAGCAGATGGCAAAGTTTAGATAATGAACAAAAATGAACTGCTCAATTACACTTAGAACCACGCAGCTTGAGCAACACTAAGCACTCAAATCTCTAGGAACATTAAAAGAAATCTCTAGAATTCTTTACATCTCCAGCACATCTCTCCATATTGACCTAGGATCATTATTTTACCCCAAAACAGATACTGAAGTCAAGACAAAAATCTTTGAGGCCACATAATATCTGAGTTCAACTCTCATTTAAGCAATTCAAAAAATATTGCTCCCCCTCTAAAGCTGCATTCAAGCTGTAATTTTATAAAAGAACAAATTAATGAAGTATTTTTAATTTATTATGAACTTTGAAAATACCTCATCTTAAGTACATACAGAAAAACATTTAAATGTGTCAGCAATGCAGTTATATATAAATACAGGAAGATAATGTAAACATTTACATCTTCAAATTCCTGCAGTTTGTAAAAAAGAGGGTCTTTTTTGATTCTGCTGCTGAGATTCTAGAACAAAGGAGTACTTCATTTTCTCAACATTTCTCCTGTCACCAGAAACACTGTATTTTTATATAAAGATATGCTAGTTGAATCTTTATTGCTCAGTTTCAGTACTGTTTGCCACAAACACTGAAACTGTTTTTCAATCAGGACTTCAAAATCACAGTGATGGACAAATTAAATATATACAATCAGGTTAAATATGAGGAAAGCAAAAGGTATGGTAGATTATGCAGTAAATCAGTTCAGAAGGACAAATACTGCAGAATCACAGAATAGCTCTGGAAGAGACCATAACAATCATTTAATTCCAACCCCCTGTTGTGGGCAGAGACACCTTCCACCAGACCAGGTTGCTCAATCATATTTTCTTACATGAAGTGTTGCAGTAAATGGTTCATAGAAAAAGCTTAAGACAAGAAAATAGGCTGAAATATGAAGGCATTAGCAAATATAGTCTGAGAAAAAGTGACAGGATCCAGCCCTGAAATTCTTCAACAAACACATAAACTGAGAATAACCCAAGGTCCACATTGCCTTAGAGACTGGAATATGACCACTCAAAATGCAGAACACAGAATAATATCCTGGCTTGTTTCCCAAGATGTGTTCCATCAGTATCACAACTCAACTTGGATTATGTTCAAACCAACTGATTCTTAGCTAAACACAATCTCTTACACATCCTGCAAGTACATCTGCAGAGGGATGCAGATCTGAGTGCTGTCACTGTAGAGGATGATAAATGAGCTCATAGCATCTTACTAATTTTGTGTTTGTATAAATACAGTAAAATATAGGCACAAGATGAGTCCCTTGTGGCACATCACATGCAACAAGACCTCAGGGAAAGAAATGGTCCCTCCTTACCTCATGAGACTTTTGGTTTCTAGGCACTTGCTCTTGCTATCATGAGACTATTCTAGAATGCAGCCATCAGAACTGCTGCATCAACAGAATTTAATTCCTGTTTAAGGCAACAAAAAAGGCTTTTTTCTGTTCACTTTGTACGTGCGCAGGTTTTTATTTCATACATGAATCTCATTAGCTCAAGCTATGATCAAGCTATGAACAGAGTATGTTTTAGATACATAAACACACCCTATATATCTGGAAGCTTTGCATCCTGCATTTCCTTCCCTCTACCTTCCACACACAAAAGAAGTTGTCTGTAAGCCATCTTCTTATTCTCCTTTTAGCAACTCTGCCACTTCTCTCTCACTCATGAGAGTGGGTCACGATTTCATCCTTTTATTTCCTTCAGATTCCTGTCACAATTCCGTCTACTTGGGGTGGCACGTTCTGTACCACCTGCAACCTACTCAGCTTACAGAACTGCCTGGATGGGGCACTCACAAAACCCTCTTACCACCTAAGGTCAAGATGCCCAAGCAACAGAATGCTTGCAAGCTCAGATAAACAGTACATTCAGTTCCAAGTCTGCCAGCTGCCACTCTGTATATTTTTTTCACTCTAAACCAGGTTTTGAGTAGCAAATAAAAACAGCTGAAGTGGAATGAAAAAGAAGTTCTGAAATAAAGGCAAAGGTCCAGGTTAGGCTACATCTGTCTGTAGCCTCAGAAACTTAACTCAAGTATTTAAGGAATGCATTTAAATCACATTTCGTTAGAGAAAATACAGGCCAAATTCTTCTGCCTTGAAGGTATTAGTGTTTTGCCATTCACTGCAGTAAAGCCTAAACCAGGAAAGGATTGTTCTGTCCATGTGTCTATTCCGTTTTTAACTATCACGACCATCTTGCATTGCCACACATGTTTAACTACTGGACTTGTACCAAAGACCAGCTGAAGCCCAACTACTCAATGTTAAATGAGGATACAGTGGGGACACAAAATATTGGTTTAGTCATAATCATGCCATTAGAGATGCAATTCAACACATCTGTCTAAAGTGGCTAATATTTAAATGGAAATAGATTATCACCTTTTTAAAAAGTGACTCATGAAATGTTTCACCTCCTGAATGTCAGGAATGCTTTAGTCAAACACAGACTTGTGAAATCATAAGCAACAGCACATGAAAATTCACATTGGGGGGGGAAACAAAAAAAAAAGAACATGCATTGTAGACTTCCACAAACCTGAAGAGGGTTTTCTGAGCAACAAACCAGAAAGCCACCCTTTCAGTGATTGAAAAAGCTGAGCACACAAAGAGGGGTGGCTCTGGCAAACGAGGCTGCATGCGGTGCAGAGACCTCCACAGACAAAGCACAGCTGCTGCTCTTTGCAATGAGGGATTAGCAGTCTAGGTCAAAGGAAAAAAGCCTCTCTGTAGCTAAGTGAGCAAACTGCAGAATGCATCCTCAGCACAGATGAGAAAGGGCCAGCTAACCAGCTTGCAAATCGTGCAGAAGTTTCTGGAACAGAAACAAAACCAGCATCAATTTCTTGACAGAGCATGTAAAATATTTCTGGTGAAAAGCAGTGATGCCCTGCTGTAGAACAAAGTTTACAATGACCTCTCAATTACTTTAAAATTACATTTCTCCTTTTCCTTCTTTGTGTTCACTTATATAACAAGCATTTTTCTTCATAGCCAAACGAACACATTACATGTGGGGCTTTAACAACAATACCTGGAAGTAACTGGCCTAGAGATAACACAGGCAGCTCTTCTAACTAATTCAATAAGAACTGGAGCTATTAAATGCATACACATATGTACACAGAACATTTTTTTTCCATACAGACATATCTCTTTCAACATTTGTACAATTGAGTCATATAGTATTTTGGCTTTACATTGACACTTCAGTTAAATGGCATATAAGCCAATATAAGCCAATATTTGAAGAAATACTTGCTTAACCTTTTATTACATACTAGATTTTTATTCTACATTATTCACTTTACCAACATTAAATGAAAGAAATTAAGAATCTCCTGAAGTAAGAAATACCATTTGGATGTATCAGTGTGAATGTATTTCTAACCTGGCTTTTATTTATCAATAAGGCACTGAGAATGTTACTCACAATTAGGCTGGTATCTAAAAGATCAAATTAATTGCATGTTACAAGAAGTTTGACACCTATTTCAGTTTGTGGTATTATAGAATTTATACAATCACGTGAACTAGAAGTACCAGAAAGCTGTACTGTTCAAATAAAACCCAGGAGCTTTTCTTCTTTTCCTCTGTAAAATCAGAACTAAGGGAATTCCAATGAACTAAAAAATACAGTAAAAATAAAAAGTCACCATTCTTTGCTGATAAAAGTTTGCAATACCCGATTTCATATACAGACTTAAACCACAACTGTTAGTAATTGCCAGGATCACAAAGGGCTCTTTCACTGAAGCTGGGGTTGCAGCTTCTGACAGATGAGAAGTTCCCAGGAGCTATACCCAAGCTCAGCAGAGCACTTAACATCTGCACTAGTTCCCCAAGTTCTTGTGGGAGTTATTTATATACTGTACTTCTCCAACCTGAGAGACTGCTTGCCTGACAACTGACCCTTTAATGCAAGTAATCTGCACTAAGAAATAAAGATTATAGCATTGCACTGGAACAGGGAACCTAAATTTAAGCATGTGAGCTGACACTTTGTAGCCTACGTATTATATTTACGACACAGGCACATGTCACCATTCCCCCACAGAAAATCTCCTTGCCTGAAGAACTGAGTGTTACCAGTCCTACAGAAATTTGTACTGATGGCCAAAAAAAGCTCTTCTCCACCATGATCAAAAGCTATTCTCCACATGTAAATTATAACTATATTTAGAAAAGTTTTAATTAAAAGTCTTGAAAACTCAAAAGAATCTTTGAGATTAGAAATATTTTTTGGTTATACAACAAATATTCCTAGGTAATGGTTTATTTACATACTTTCACAGCATTTGATGCTTTGTGAACTGCATCAACACACAGTTATTTACAGAGCTAAAAAAATAAAGAAAGTACATTCGGCTTGTTTCTAAAATAAAGGCTATCACAAATATACACTCATTTAGAATGTATATAGCACTCCATACATTTTTCTAAAGAGTACAGTTGAAAATGGCAGAATTTGAAAAGTGCATCTGTAATTCAAAGAAAAGAGACAAACACGGAGTGCTTCTGTTCCTAATATTATATTTTTAAATTAATGTTAGATAAGAAGAACCTGGTTATTTTCAGGTAAATATATATACTCCCTACAATGAACTGGAGATGAATTGGAGTAAAACTCCAGTCACTTGTAAACTCTGAAGTTCAAGAAGTCTTTCAAGACTTTCCTGAGTGTTGTTTCTCCCTCCCCACTCTGTGGTCACTTGCTCACAAATACACACATGATATAAGCTGAAATAGTGCAGCAATGGGCCTCTAAGACTTTAGGACTACCTCAGAAATGTGCTTAACTTCAGATGTCTTCAGACATTCTTCAGCATTTATATGGCTGCCTGTAGACTTCCAAGCAGTGGACAGGCAATTTCTTCTTCTTCCAAGAGCTTTTCCACCATCTTAACTGCACAGCTCTTGTAAAGACTTAACTTTTTTCTTCCTGGTGTCAACAGGAACAAATTTTAGAAACAGGTATCTGTCAGTACTATTTAAAAATTCCAGAAAACAGTTTACAAGAGCATTCTAACTCTCATTACTCTGATCTATGGAAAATGGTAAAAAACAATTTCAAAAGCTTCAACACCTTTGTGTCAAAGTGAACAGGGTTAACAAGGGCTTTTGGAGCCCAACTCCCCACACCCAGTTTGTGCTATTTCTTTTTTATAATCTTAAAAGGAAGCATCAGAAAACACCTAAATGGAGGAGGTGCTGACAGACTGAAAACTTTAATAGAGACTCCTTTCCCACAGTGCCTCCCACACAAAGCTGCAGAGTTTAAAGATTTTAACAGCTTGTAAGCATGAGACAATTCTTTTTCCTGTGACCTTGCCTAATCTCTGCTAACTGGTATTGAAACATCAGATTTCAGTAAAAAACAGTTCCTTGAGCCCAAGTGTACTTCTACTGGGCAAGCTATGTAATTTACCACAGCTGCGCCCCAATTCTCAGAGTCTTCCTTGGGATGTCTCATATTTATTACATATAACCACTGGCCAGTCTGTGCAGTGGGATGTTTCACTACCCTCACAAGAAAGTTGTGGAAAACATCCCTTGCTCTATATTAAAAATTAACACCTGCTGAGCTGAGAAGAGACAAACTCACCCACAAGCAGGTAACTTCTATAACAACTTTTTCCATTCTGTCCTGTTTCCAAATAGACAAATCATTTCTTTCCAACATTAGTGCTCTGAGACACACCCCACCTATGCCTCTGCCTGCTGGGAGCACAGTCCTATCTCGGTTTCTGCAGCACTGGCCTATAGCTCAGCACACCTTTGTAGCACTTCAGAAATAACTAAGTCACCAAGAGTCTCAAAAGAAAGCAAATGTCATTATAAAAGATTGTTAGGCAATGTTTTGATGATGTTCCCCTTAAGTCTACCATATAAAGAGATTAAAAAATTGACTAAAACCCATGAAAGTACCAAACAACTACCTGTAGTAGTAAAGTAAGTTATGGCAATATAGAGCTTTCCTAGGAAAGCCAGGGTGGCCAGTCCCCCTATCTCCACCCTCCCTCCCAAAGACTTCTGTCAAGCAGTATCCAAAGACAAATAAATATCTGACTTAGAACCAAACTAGTGTTTCAACTCAACAATAACTCTGTCTTTGAACCTACAGGGCATGCATCACTTTTTTCACATAATAGGAGACTGTGTGGGAAGAACATGAAATGCAAGATCATCATGGGAAAGACTGGAGTCACAAATGACACGGCTCCTCCCTGAAACCCATCTGGAAAGTCTGAGTAATTCCTGGGTAGCACCAGTTCAATCAAATTCCAGCAACATCTGATTTATTCCCAATACCACAAGTTACATTAACTAATGAAAGTTATCTTGCTTGAGCATGTCTAAGCATGCATTTTATAAAAGTACATTTTTAAAAATAACTCCCAATTTTTAACGCATGTCTTTTAAATAAGAAGATGAAATAAGTATTTCAAATATGGCCATTTCCTTAGTTACACCAAATTCAACTGCTGACAGTAAGTTTATGACAGTAAGTTTAAGTCTCAGCAAAACGCCCTCTGAACTTCATTGAGCCATTTTATACAGATACAGCAATTTTGTAGTAATTTTTAATTATAAAATTTACTTTTCCTTGATTTTCAGATACCTTTCATAAACAGTCAACTCCAAGAGTAAGTTCACTCTACAAAACACAGTAATGCACTCTCCTGTGCCAAAGCGTTCATATTCTATAATTCAGTTTTCCCAGCAAAACAGTAAAATGGTCATCAATATTTGATAACCCTGGTTCTATTGAAAAAGCTTTGGGAGAGCATCATTATGCTCTCCTCCTTTCATAAAGATAATAATCTAAGGACTGACTGTCCTTCCATTTGTGGCATTTTCCTTTGCTTTCTTTCAAGCAGTGTTGCTAAGGAAACAGACTCATCTACCATTAGGTCCAAGGGTCTAGCAAGGTTTTTCTCAGGAATAATAGAGCAACAATTACAAAGCCAGGGTTTTTAGTTTTGTTTTGATTGTTTGTTTTTAAATAAATAAAAAAATTAAGGCAGAATGACTACATTCTCAACACATGCAATATGCAAAAAACATGTATTCCCTAGGGCATGCTTCTCTCTTCTAAACAAGATTTTCCTTCCTAACAAAATAAGGAGAAGCATTTAACCCATCATTAAAACAAAAATTTGGGGTTTTTTTTCCACTTAAAGTGCCAGTATGGTGTTTAGCTTTGCCCTTGGAGAGAAGGCAGCAAACAGCTCTGTTAAACAACAGATCCCTGCAGTAACAACCTGGCACTGTGTGCACAAAATCATTACAGACCTATTTACTGAACTGACTCACACAGAGTAACTACGTCTGGCTCAATAAATTCAGATTTATATACTTCATTTGGACTTTCTGTTATTGTGGGTTTGCATCACAAACCATTTTACTAATAAACATATATTTCACTAGAACAGATCTTAGGATTTACCCAAATTAAAGTGCTTGTTATTTGTAAAGTCAGTGTCTATAAGGAGACTCAAAGCAACTAGCTTTTATTGGCTTGGATAAAATTTAGAACTATGAACAGCTACAAGTTTCAGTAAAATCTCATCTATATACAGATGATATGGCAGACAAATCCATGAGCCAGTACAAAATATTTATATATTAAAATAATTTTGCCTCAGTTTCAACAGAGGTAATCAGTAAATACTTCAAGATCACAGTGCTAATACCTTAATTTATATTTTAACAAAAGCATTTTTGAAGACAAAAAGGAGTTCTAAGATACAACATTATTAATACCTCTGGAGGGCAACAACGTCATAAAAATACACATATCTATATACATCTTCTAATTTTTAAAGTGAAGTTGAATGCTAACTTCCTTAATATACTTCAGCCCAGTTCTGACTCAGAACACATATGTGCTATATATTATATGCTATATATGAATATACATGCGTATATAATAAATGTGTTCAGTACTTAGGTATTTCCAAATGTCTTTCAAACACAGCTTGGGCTCAAACATCTCTCTTTTGGTAAGATATTCTAGTGATATGAAATTGCTACAAAGTGATGAGAATAAACCCCTCCCTCTGCTGCTGCCTGGCAGGTGAGCAGAACCTGCCTTACACTGGGCACTGGGTGACGCCCATGTCACAGCAACATTGTCAACCACCAACCCAGGGGGTGCCCAAATTAGCAGAACAGCAGTCCTGCAACCTCTTCAGCATTCCTGAACTCTCCTTAGGCCAGGGAGCCCCCCTCCTTGGTCTGAGGGAAAAGCACTCAGTACACCCTCTTATGTGTCAGTTTGGCACCCCACTTCCTACCTCCCCAGGAATGTAGGATGCTCTGAAATCACCCCTACAGAACCTTGTAATGCAGTAAGGGAATATGATGGAGTAACTGAGAGTTGCTTATACTGGAGATGTGTAGCCTGGAGAAGAAGAGGCTCAGGGGAGACCTTACTGCTCCCTACCCGCAAGGGGGCTGAGCAGCTGGGGTCAGCCTCTTTTTCTAAACAGCAAGTGACCGGACATGAAAAAATGGCCTCGAGCTGCACCAGGCATCATTTAGACTGGCTATTAGGAAGCATTTTTTCACCAAAAAGGTTGTCAAGTATTGAAACAGGCTGCCCAAACAAGTGGTGGAGTCCCCAACCCTAAAGGGATTTAGAAGCCACATAGACTTGGCACTTGGAGACATGTTGGAGTGAGTGGTGGCTTGGTAGTGCTGAGTTAATGGCTGGACTTGATGACCTTGAAGGTGTTTTCCAATGTAAACAATTCTATGATTCAATGTGACAGATGAATACCTGAGGAGTCCCAGCTGACAGCAAGTAGGGCATTTTTGTTCTTAAAACTTAGTGGATTTTATAGGTTGAACCCCCCCAAAAAATTTTACCCTTCATGACTGCAACTTGCTGTTAAGTGGGAGGTGGGAGTTTCTCATTCCAGAGGGTTATTGCCACCGGCTTCTCACATGCTCTGTGGCACAGAGTGGTTGTCTGTTCACTCAACTGGACACAGAACCATTTCAGCACATATGGCCCTAAGCATTCTCACTTGGAGATCTGTGCCCTCTACCTCACCTACGGCAACCCTGAGAACTCAGAGGAGGCTAGCAGGCACCTGCTTTTCACAGACAGATACACATGGAAAGGAAGCTCCCTGACTTTAAAAACAACACTAAACATAGAAGAACAGCATAACCCTGGTGAGTTCAGGCTGTCATGAACCTACACTGCTCTCTGCAGAGTTTAATTACAAGTGTGATAATGTAAGCTTCATCTCACAATTATCAGGCACTTTTCCACTGATGGCCATCAGACAGTGTATTAACAGAATTTTAAAAAGTCAACTTTCAGCAGTGGTATACTATAAATCAACGCCAAAAGTAAGACAGCCTGCAACGTATTATCCGTGGGCAACACAGAAGCAACAATATCCTCTGAAATATTACATGAGATGTTATTTGCACAAATTAATTCAACCTATGACTTCTGTCAACAATGAAGGCCACAACAACTGTCAAAAACATGTAATTCCCCCAACTCTGCAGTTCAAAAAATTGCAGTCAGATGAATGAGTATGCTTTGCCCTGGATCAATGGTAATGACTACCTACACCCACAGCAACACTGCTTGGCAGTAAAGCTTTTGGGAAGTTAGCACTGACCTGTGGGACTGATTACAGGGTTAGAGTAGTAAACTCAACTAAATACATGAAGGAAGTTGCCCTGTCTGTACAAAAACTTGTCACTACTCTTTAGCAAGTACAGCCAGCATCAATCTTAATATGATCAGTTATTAAATATTTTTCAATTTCACCCCTTAAATTAGCTTGCTGTACTGCTATTTTACAGTTGGATGGTAAAATCTGGAACAGGAAGAAAGGGTTAGTGTTTTGACAGAGAGAGCAGGCAGTATTGCAGCAACAAGGACTGACTTTTGAAATTGCTGACAGGGACAGAGCAGTACTTGACACCAGCAGCAGCCAAATCCTCATATGGAATGTACACCCAAATTCAGTTATGAGAAAGCTGGGTTGTAGGTTCCATTTCCTCCCATCTTGTGCTTCTCATCCCCAGTTTCTCTTTGTTTTCTTTTGTTGATCAGCCACATCTAAGCTGACTGTCAGCAGTCCTATTTCCCTCAGGTGGAGTGATAAGTAGAACACACAACAAAAAAACGGATTACATCACGCAGTCAGTGGAGACAGGTCTATGCTAGTTAAAGGAAGGTGGCTTAAACCCAGTTTTCATCCATTAGGTTAATACACTTAAGCCTTGGGGTCCTCCAATGTCTCTTTACTACTTTCTTCTGGGACAGCAGACTCTGCCATGTAACATCTCCCCTCACCTGCCTGTTCTCTACTACCTTCCTCCCCAGATACATATTCTAGCCTTGATGGGCTAAAACAACAGAGAGTTAAAAATTTATGCACCTATGCTTTTACATCTAATAGGCATAAAATATTACATAAAATTCTATGAAATAGATTAAAGACTAAAACTAAAATAAAGAACTGAAACTATTTTGTTCAATATCTCAAGTTTATAAAAGCGGGAGTTTAAAACTTCAGTACCAAAACCTAAGTCTTACTGCCGTACAGAATACATGAAAAAGTAATTTATCAACCTGTTATGAAATTCTGTGGTAACCTGCTTCCAAGTTCAGAGTATTTTCTTGAAGGAGCTGTAAAACATAAGGTATTTTTCATAATCTGGATTGGTTTATTTTTATGCATTCAGGTGGGAGAGTCAATTTAACACTTTCAGTCAAAAGGACTATTTTAGCCACAGTAAAATTTCTTCATTCTAAAATGTAATATTCAACACTGCAGAACATTTGGACATGGTTTACTCCTAGTAAAATGAAATACAAATCACCAAATCTGAATCTCTCTCTCCATAAAGTTCTGTAGAAGAGCTTAATAATACACATCCTTTCCCCTGTGTTTCACTGATATAACTGCAGAGAAAATTGAATTTAACATGTAGATTTTATAAGGAATGCAGTAATAGTTTTTTTAACTATGGGTATTCTCATCCCTCCTCAGAACTTAGGCAGATGCATCCAATTAACGATGAATCATTCCACATAAATTTCCTGTTTAGAACATACTGGCAATATCAGCACAACAACCTACAGAGCTCAAAATGGTCACAGATCACCATCATTTTTGGTTCCACACCCAAAAAAGTGAAGGGTGAGGGTGTCCCAAGAAACAAATTGTTCACTCCAGATTCCTAGATGAACTATCATTATGCTCCTTCAAAGGAACTACACCACTGTATGCAGACAGAGATGTGTATGCTACACATTGGATATGATATACAGCCAGAGATCACTAGAAATAACAAAATTTATTTACTGTGATCCGAGGGACTATTCAGCATATTTGCAAGAAAATTATGTGTGAAGGGAATTGTGGATATTTTGATTGCTAAGCACCAGGGCATTTAAAAACAGCTGTTCTTTTGTGCCCTTTTACTGACTGAAAGCTGGGCCACAATTACACAGAAGGTACTGAAAAGAGTAAAAATTAATTAATTAGACAAACAACCTGGTTCTGTTTATCCCCGCTGTATCTTCAAAATAACTGAAGGAAAATGCCTCCCTTTTGAAAAGTGTCAAAGGAAAATAAAGTCTGTCATCTGACTGCACTGTCAACTGAAAGTTTTGGTCAAGTTCCACTTTCTGCAGTAGAACCTATTCTTATTCTACCTACTTTGTTGATTAATTTCTGCCTTTCCTGAATAAGTTTTTCCCTTTCAGGCATTGCCATGTCTTCTGCAGCAGCCTATTGCCCAGATACTGCTGGAGCAAGCCACAATGTCCTGGTTTCTAATCCCTCCTAGGGAGGCCTGTCGAGCTCCAAACTCTCAAAGCCCATGGACATTTCAATGGTGTTTCTTTTATTCCTCAAATGCTCTCCTCTGGAAGCCCCACAGTTGAAAAAACTGACCACAAGAAGGAAACTAATAAACTAATCACAGGTAACCCTCTCTTTCTTTTTTTATATAATGACTGATAGAAGGGAACACTTTTTTTTGTACATTCTCATATGAACTCTACATTTCAGTGATCATATTTGAACTTTGGTTGTTATTTAAAAAAAATAAAGCAACCTGGAAACATTTTAGGTACCATAAGCATAAAAAAGATTTACCATAAAAGGTAACAAAATCCAATGTGCACTAAATGTTGTATTTTATTTTAAAGCAACTTATGTGCTTCTGAAGATATTTTTAAAAAATAGGCTGGTATGTAGTTCCATTTTTCTCATCTTGAAAATTATTGATCTGTCCTCTAAATAGCCTAGTATAAACTTCCACAGCATGGGGCCATCCTGTAAATACTGCATTGAAATTATTTCAGTTCCCTTTAATTTTCATCACTTTTCATGTATTTTGACTTCAGCTTTTACAGAATGCAGTCAGGAATCATATGACCAGTTTTAAAGGTTTTTAAGTGTACTGCCCTGTCTGATTTGTGAGAATGGAAAAACCTATGAGGAACAAAAACTATTTTCTTGAGCTATCACCTTATTCCTTTCCTCAGGGGGAAATTTTCTGTACAAGCTCACTGTTCTTGATCAGGCACTGTAAAGCATACACCTAAATGAAACACTCTGCAGTACAGGGGGAAAGTTGGCTTTCATTCAGTTTGGCTCACTAATGGTTAAGATTTTAAGCTTTTTAACCCTCAACAAAGAAATTGCTTTGAATTTATTAAAAGGTTCTTCTCACTGACCATTTTGAATGCTGAGGTTTTAAAGGACACAAGCAGAAACATTCCAGAGTGCATAATAAATAAATTGAAAACAAAGGTGACTAGGTCTTTCAGAAGTTTGTAAGGGCTCCAGGAAATGAGCAGTTATCTTCTTCAAGCTCAGCAGAGAAGCATGAAATGATCTTCAGGTTGCAACTAACTAGGGAGACATGTAAGAAAGAACATCTCCCATTCTAATATTATTTAATGCCAGAATGGACAAGGCATTTTAACAGCAAAGAGGAAGATCCTGTAATGGACAAAAGCCTCAAATCTAAAGTGATCTGGAAGCACTAATTATTTTTAGTGACAACAATTTTAGAGGTCTACACATGCCAGAATGCAGTTTCTATTTTAAAGCACAATAAAGTCTACTGTAGCTGAAAGGAACAAAATTCCATTGATTCTTTAGAGAATAAACTTAAGAAAACTCTTAGAAAAACAAGTAGAAAGCTTGCTACTAGCTCTAGTGATAAACTTATTAGTTTTCACTCTATGCAAAGAAAATGGAACAATATTAAGGTGAATGAATTTAGGTGTAGATCAAAACATGAAGATTATGCTGCCAGGGAGTGAAGGATTATCATTACTTACCTCCCTCATCCAGAAGCTTCCCACTCAGGGGCTGGGATGTATCTGAAGAGTAACATGTAATGGAAATTTGTAGCATTAAATTAACTGCAGCTGATTGGAAGCACCTGATGGAGAAGAGGTGAGAATACCTGCTGTTTTAGAGGTGTGAATAGGATAATCCCCAAATCTGACTTTCTGGTCTTCTGGCCTGACATTAACTACTAAGGTTAAAATTTGTCTGAACACAGGAAAAATACCATAATAATCAGTTACAATAAGCTACTGGAGAGTAGTTTACAGACCAATAAAATGAGAATAGGCTCAACTTATGGTTTTTAACTGCAGGCATGGCCTCATGACACCAGCAGTCAAATATCCAGACAATACTCTCAGCATCAAACGGAGACACAGGTTTTCATTGACCCATACAGTGACACAGCCAAAAAACCCAAAACAAACCAAAGCACACCTATCATCTCCTTAACAGACTAGTTAAATATGTAAGTCAAGGCTACAGAAAACAAATTCTTACCTAGTAAGTGTGTACTCCCTGAGTCCTGAATGCAGGTTCATGGCAGAAAAAGTACCTATGCATCCTCGCAATCGCTTATCTCGACCGATCTTCCACGTTACAAACAGTGGGCTGTGGTAGGGAGGAAAAGAGAGACGTGATCACAGGAGCAATTTTGACAGTTGGTGTGAAATTTCAGGAACAGTGCCCTTCCATTTCAGGCAACAGGGGGCAAATCTCTAAATGACTGTATCTGAACAGGACATAGCAGTGGGAAATGTCTTTTGTGATTCTTTTGACTGTTCTAGAAACATTGTTCGTGTGATATAATAGAAAATAAGATTACTGGAATAGTTTAGGGACAGAATGAAACTGCTTGGCAACAGATCCAATACGCTCAGTGTACCTTACCCATTAACCATCTCCTGTGAATGGGAAAAGCCTCACCTTAGATATCTGTATATAATAAACCCTTTATGGAAGAGAAAAATACCCCTGCCACACTAGCCATCCATCCTCCTGAACACAAATACTTTGGTCCTAATACTGCTGGCTAGAAAGAGAAATCTTTAGAAGACAACAAAATTTAGGAACACCCTCTAAAGTTAACTACTAGAGGAAAGGATATTTTCTCCATGAATCCCAAGCTAGCATTTAGAAATATCAAAAATGACCCAAAGTAGAGCAAAGTAGACCCAGAATAGGTTGCACACATGACCACGATAGCTTCAAAGAAATACTAATAACAAACCAATTCATACACTAAATTAATCAGAAAGAGGAGAACCATACAGTCTTGGGGACCAAACCTTTCCTTTCAGTTCTAGAGAACTGCATTAATCAATACACAAGCAAGAGAAAACTGCACTAATTTGAATTTCTCAAGGGAGTGCACATGGCATCTGGATACCAACCCTCACAAAGATTTCTAATACTGAGATGAACACAGATGTTTCAAGAAGAAAAGCATGTAAAATTTACTCTTTTTCTAGAAAGGTGAAAAATCAAAGTACATTACATAGAGAATAGTGCACTGTATTATATGAGATCAGTCACTGCACCACTGGACAGCGTAGGATGGGTGAAACTGTCCGGGGGGCCATACATAGGGATGGGTACACTTTGGGACTCTCAAGAAACAGCCCATATCGCTTTTCTCCTTCCATGTCATCTCCTTTGTCTGATGTGGCACAAGATACTTGTCCTGCGATGGCAGAAAAGGATATGCCTCGGTCTGCAGCACTAACACAGCAGCATCCAGTCCTCTCCTAACTTGCTAAAACCTGTTATCACCTGCTGGTACAGCAACTTCCTCCTTACTTGACGGAGCTGGACAAGTTCCCTTCTTTCAATGACAATGAATAAAAGAGGAAGCTGAAGTCATAGTTTTCTTTTGGATTTCCTTTTATTTCTTTTTTACTGCCACTCCCGCTCCCTTTTAAAAGAGTTGTTTCGTAAGTACTGAAAAGCATAAAGCCAAAAGGGCTCATTACCAAACATTTAATAAAATGTTGCACTATTTTCCATTCAGATCAACAACTGGCATTTTACTACATTTTCAAGAAAGGTATCCCAGTCACCCTTAATGGTACCAACAAAATTATTAGATCGTAATGGCACTGAAACCAGTCTCACCCCTTGAACAGAAATAAGCATGAGTAAGACTCAAAATGGACTTGAGGATTATTCTCTTGACCTTTATCTTTGGATCATGAGATTTATTAGCTGTAATACACTTAGTGGAGGGCTGTAATTCAGGGAAACATATACATATTTACTTTCCTGTAAAAACTGAATTTCTTCTAAGGTGCAGCATTCCTGCTACTTTAAAAGGAAAAGAGAAGACCAGAGAACTTCACTGTCAGTCAAACAGCACTGAAACATTTGCGTACACTTTGAAGGTCCTTGTCAATGAGTACAAGACAAAATGTAAAAGTCATATACATATATTTTTGTACTACTGGTAGTAGGAGAATAAACATATTGTTCTGACTGAGTTGGGTAAATGAACCACCACTGGTAGCCATTATTACCATACAGCACAAAGCCTGACGAAGGATGTTTTTCCAACCTTTCAACTTCTGTATTGCTCCCCAGGAGCCACTAAAGGTATGAAGATGTCTACACAGGAAATCTAAGCCTACTGAACAGAATTACCCTATTACCATCACAGATGCCTTCAAAGTGTAATATGGACCACAGGTTCAGAACAGTCAGTGACTCAAGAGGATTCTAACTCTTAAAATTCAAGAAATAAGGCTGAAAGATACCTTCAGGGCTCCTGCTATTGTACGGAATAATGATATAATTCTGTTCATAAATGATCCACATTCTACTATCAGCAATAGAAATAATGGAGACAAAATCCCCAAAATGAAAAATCTGAAGCTTGCCTCAAAACCTTGCTGAAGTTCAGAACCTCTGGAAACATTCCAATTTCCTGCCAAAATGTTTTCCCAGCCAGCTTGTACCTATCTATTCTTGTGCCAACATTGTCCTTTAGTTTAAATAGTTCTTTCCCTTCCTGGTTATTATTCCCCAAAATATTTATAGAAATAATTCAAATGCCTCTTCACACTTCACTTTGCTGAGCTGAGGCGGATGTGCTCATTCAGTTTCCTCTCAAAGGGGACCTTTCCATTCTAACCATCACATCTCTTCTCTACACTTTTTTCCAGTTTAAATTTGCCTTCTTGAACATCCATGTTTGGAACTGCAGACAGAATTACAGAGGAAGGTCTTGCACCTGAATCAATGCTTCCATCTCTGAACTAGGAACACTGACTGCTACTTTTTAGTACTAGCTCTTACAGCCTAATACAAAATCTTCAGAGAGCATTTCTAGTCTTACACTAAACAAAGACCATAGAAAACCTGCTCAGAGAAGCTAGACAAGCTATGGAGAGAAAAGAGTATTCTTCTAACTAGTGATGTTGTTTTGCTTTTTATTGGCATCCTTGGCTTCAGCTGCCAGCATCTCTTCCTCATGGCTGCAATTCTTTCCTTGTGTTCTAAAGCCAATAACCCACAAATAAACTTGCTATCTGACATAACTGCAAATTTAAAGCTAAAGGCCCCAACTCCACAGATACTGGTGTCAAAAGCAGCTAAGTAAATTGGTTCATTTTCAACCGGAAAAAAAATTTCATCTGTTACCCGTTTTTCTTAAAATAAAGAAAAGAGTTTTTTGAGCAACACATTGCTAGATCTAAAAATCCTTAGTAAGCAGGAAAGATGGCAGATGCTTGGATTCCTTGTTATCCAATGATGTAGAGCAAGGATATGCATGGCATCCTGGAGATCAGTCTTCTTTTTGCCTGAAGAAGTTTGAAGCCACATGTCCCGCAGGAATCAAAGAGCATACTGGGTGGAGTACTCTCACCTTTCTGGTTCCCTCTTGATGTAGTCAGAAAGCTGCAGATGTTGTTGTTTGTTAGTTTAAAAAAAAACATTCACAAAACCAGACTTTGCACTTTCCTGGAAACTGCTCTAATAATCAGCCTTAAGCAGTTCTCTTACTTAAGGATTAAGCATAAAAGCAAAACAGCTCCAAGCTTGGGAGTGAGCTATCTTGAACCACCAGACTCGGAAATTTATTTGTTCAGCTTCTCATTGTGGTGTCAGGAACCTCTAACATGCTACTGACAGTGTTAACAGGAGTTTTGCAGAGCACCACCAAGTATCAGTAGCTGAAAGATAGTGGAAGATGTTTCAAACCATAAGGGAACAGAAGAAGAGAACAAATCCAGACCCTCTGAAGCCCCTGTAAACATGACAATCAATCAATCTTCTTTCATAAAGATCTACATTTTGATTTTTTTGTTTGAGAGCCAGACACTGAAAAAGTATTTCTATCCAAAACTATTTACAGGTGCCACAGCAAATTCACAAGCAACCTGAAGACTATAAACTCATCATCCAGACATTGCATGACTTGCTATCTATCAAAAAGTCTTGCCCAGCTTTAACTAGCAGGAACTGTTTCAGATATTTGCTATAGAGGTTGTCAGGCACTACCCCATGAAAACCAGCTGATCATGTATATTGTTTTTTCCTTTCAGTGGCAATACTGAATTAAAGAGACCACTGCAACACAGTTGAGTTTAAACTGATATTACTTCCAAAGGGCATACATACACAGTCTGTCTCCTTGTCAGATTCTAAAACACACCCAACATCCCGAACAATGACCTTAAAGGCAAGCCAGAAAATGTGTGACTGTAGCCCAGGTGCTTGGGTCACCCAATCATTACTGCCCATGTCAGACTCCAGCTACTATTATACCCCTCTCATTAATGAAAACCTAGAACAGCCCTATACTTCACCTGAGCATTAATCTGTTACAACTCCTGAGAACTGAACAATCCCCATGGAGGCCACAAGGTATCTAAACACTGAAAGGAACAGTCTCTGATACATCACGCTTAAAAAGTGTGCTTAGGGCATTGGTGAGGCTTCACAGTCAAAATTACCAAACCAATTACTCACCTGTTGCTATATGTTACTGAAAATATTTAGACTGAAAGCAGAAGTCTGCAAGCTATTTTAGCAATCAGTCAGCTACCACAGTTAAGAGTCATCATGCCAATAATTTACACTGACATCACGCAGAATGCACTGTTAAAAATAACTTCTTTCAATATAAAGCATAACTAGATACAAGCTGCCTCTTATTTACCAAAAAAGTGAAGGGATCCTTTAAGTTCGGCTGTGGGAGAGAAAGCAAGAACCATGAATAAACTTGTCTTGTCCTGGCACCACCAGTATAAAAAAATTCTCTTCCTTGTTGTGGATATGGAGAAAAAAAAGGGGAGGAAGGTGAGAAGAACAGGGGAAAGAAAGGGTAACAGACAAAGAATATTTCTTTACTTTCATAAAATATGAGTGAGAAATGTTTGTTTCATTTGAAGACTTCCAAGTAATAAAAAACTTGGGGTACTTTGAAGTGAAAAGGATTTAACTTGATGAACTGGGAGGTAAAATGATTTTTAGACAGACACTTTAATTACAGTTATTTAACCACTACCTCTTATAACCACAGAAGGTAAGACAGCCTCTACAGCCCTCATGTTACTTGACACCCAGAGCTGTAGGAGCTGACACTTGGAAAAGCTGCACACTCATCCCTTTGTAAGACCAGAGTGCTTCCACTTCAGCTCTGAGGATCTCCAAGCTCTGACACTCCCAGGGAGCACTGGGAACAAGCGAAGTGCACTGCCAGCATTTTCCTTTTTGTTTCACACAAGTGAATGAGCTATTGCCCCCAGTTTCAGAAATTTTAGGATTTATATTCTTTGACATGAAGCTTACTCTGTCTTATTTGTGATCATGCTACACCTTCTAATAACACTAAACCTTCACATAAAATACTGTTTCCAACTAGAAGCATCTGGAGGAAAAGGAATTCAAGTCTGTCACTGGGATAGTCTGCTGTGAGCCCTCCTGTACAGGTGCAGTGCCAGCCCTGTCTGGAAGCAGAGAGAGCAGCCTCCCTCCTGTAACTGATGCACTCAACTCCAGCACTCTCCAGGCTGGGACATTTCCAGCTGTCACAATTCCATGAATTAACTCTCATTACTCAATATCAGAGAATACAGCTCAGGAGTGAAGGAGGCAGCACACCTCCCCCAACAGCTTTATCAAGGGCACCTGCAGACCTCTGAGGTATGCTGGAAGTACCTAGTTTGTGATGAAAGGGGAAACTTGGTGGATAAAACTACAGAGCTGGTCAACAACTGCAAAAACATCTGTTGTCTTTCTCAAACAGTTATCATCATATAAGCACACAAAGTGGGGCAAGGACATTTTAGCTCACCAGGTATATTCCAGAAAAAGTCTGCAAAGATGCAAAAAAGTCAAGACAGGAGTTCATGAATCTCCACAGGAGAATAAGAGAACAGCAACAGCCTTCCATCCACATTTATAAAGATAGAATTTGGTAAATGCAGACAATTAATACATACAGTTTTCCAGAAGCTGAGAGAAGCAACAAAAGGAAGTCAATAGCTCCTCACAGGAGCCCAAAGTTCCTTCCTCAAAGGAAAAAGGCTCAAGTACATAAAGACTGACAATCACAGCAACACATCTACTCGGAAAAACTGGAGAAGACAGAGGGAAAAACAGCAACGCACAAGAAGAGGCACAACTAAGACAATCAATTTGCAATGTATGAATATAAATGAGTATAAAGGGAAAACCCCCACTCTGCTCACAAAATCATTTATGAGAAGAAAGAGTAAGACAATGAAATTGTTTGCCAGCTACTCAGAAACTTAGGGGAATAAATATCCGGCAACAGAAGATTCTAAGAAACCCACACTGTAAGATATTCAAATCAAAGAAAGTCCTAATGGTAAGAAACATGAATTGACTGCCTTGCAGGATGTACAGCTGCCATCATCAGTGTATCCTCAAAGGCCTCCAAAAACTGGCCACTGTCAGGAAAGCTGTAAATATATTTGATTCCCTCCTTTAACAAGAGAAAAGATCAAATGGCCTCCTGATGTTCACTGCAGACTCCTTTTCTAATTTTGTATGATGCAAGGTAAGAGAACAAAGGGACAATTTACACATGAAACTGTGTGTAAAACTGTGGGAGAGAACTATCATTACAAATCCCATAGTCAAAAACAATCTGAAAACCCCACAGTCTTATTATTATAGTTCTGTATATTTCCTTCCATGTAGCACTATTGCAGAATTGAGCAGAGAAAGAGAGATATGTAATATTAACCATATTTCAAGGATCAGAAAAAATAATTTATTGCTTCAAGGAACAGAAGACTCAATAGAGGTTCAAGGGGCTATTCAACTTTTTCTGAATCCAGAACAGAAACCAGCTTCTTCATCTCAAGTCCAAAAAACATTCTAAAGTGAAAATTTAGAGAAATCCATATATTATATTTTTCCTGTTCTGAAAGTCAATTTTTCCTGTTCTGAAAGGTTCTAAAGAGCCTTTTGGGCTAGCTGCAAAAAAGAAGTTGGGGTTTTCTCACTACAATGACACTTAACACATATTTTGACACTAGCTGTTAACAGCACAATTTGCTTGACTAGTTTTACACAATCAAAAAAATGAGCTACTGAGTAAAGTCTCAAATCCATTCCCATTCCCTGCCTGTGTCAAATCACATATACATAAGAAACCTCAACTTTCTAGGAGAGCAAATTTTTTTCCAGCAAAATCCACGAAGACTGGAGCATAGATTTCCCCAAACAGAAGGAAATATATTCCATGACAACATTTTTCTTTCATGTGGGATACATGCTGAACATCTTAAAAACAGTCTGCATTGCACTACTCCAACAAATTTAGTCAATGAAGGTTCATTACTGCCAATGCATGATGTTCCAAAGACAATCACAACCTACTGGCTTCAGAAGTCAGAATTGCAATTTTTGAATTTAAAATACTATACAATCACTGAAATGGTTATTAATTACTTCTGAGAGTACAGCATATTCTTTCAGTCATTCTCAGGACTAAATGAGCAACTCTTCCAACTACTGTATTTCAGAAATCAACATTTAGAGGTTGATTTCTTTAGGCATGTAAACCCCTTAGTATATTTGGTGATTTTCCTGAAATGATCATGTGCCCTAGAGAGATCAGCCTCAAACCTGAGCTGCTAGGTGTGAATTTGTTAGTAAGTTCTGCTTATCTAAGCAGCTAATCTTAAGGAAGGTCAGAAAGCAGCTACTATTTTAAGAATATCTAGTTTGAACAAGAGTATAATCAGGGTTAAAAATAAAAGGACTGCTGCCTCACAGGTCATTTTCTAAAGTGAACCTACAACACCTTAATTAAGGTCACATTAAAATGGACAAAAAAGGACATAAATTCACAAATACAGCTAGAATCTGTGTCTGCTCCTTCAGCTGCAGCATAAGAGCTGCTATTCTTGTACTCTCTATTACACGAGCTCAGGCAACACGGGCAGCATGCCACTTAAGAGAGGGTACAAGCAACAATTTATAGGGGGATTAAAAGAAATTTTAGGTATATTCAGACTGAATGTTCAGTCAGACATGACCAACAAAACATCAAAAACAAATTAAAAAGTCATTATTTCATACCTTCTCCCTTTAACTCTCAGAAGACAACCCCTCAAGTTCATGAAACAAATTGAGTTCTATGACATATGTTCCTAAGTTTGCTGTTCACTTTGCTAAAATACATAACTACATGTAACAAAACCCAGAGTGCCTCAGAAATCACACAATTCTGTTTATGCATAGCTTATTAAGCATTGCTAAAAAAAGGTTTGAATATCTACAGTTCCTCAGACTGCACTTTCAAGAAAACCTTCAAAATCATGACATTCTCCACAGTGATATTTCTCAGGGCAGTACAGTCACTTAAGGTCTGCAGTCCTACAGGTCACAGCGCACCTGGAAATTCCTCAGGATGGCATCTTCCTTAGAGGTGAATTCATTACCCACTTCATTGCTCAGAGTTACTGATAAATCTTCAGGCCAATATAACTTGTTTTAAGGTAAGACACTTGAATTATCCTCTAAAATGGAATGTTTATCTTCCCCAAATTCCCAACATTACAATTTCAACTGGGTACAAACTGTGTTTGTACAAGGGACTGATGTGTCACACAGCTGAGTATGCACATACTAACCAAGAAGAAACACCAGTTCATCAGCTCAGTCTGCTTCAAATTACAACCCTTAATGTTCCAACCACAGCTCTTTTCTACCACAAACTCCAAGATCATCAAACTGTTTTATACCTCAATCAGCAGGTATCAGGTTTATACATCTGGAAAGATGCTAAACCATTAACTGAAGTAATGTAGAATTGAGTATCTTTAGAGCATCAAAGCCTAGGGCTGTACTTTAGCCACTAAAGCCATTTGTATCTCCAAGAAATTAATATCAAGTTAAAATAAGCATCCAACAGAGATCCTCTGTAATTAGGCCAGAAGGTATACATATAGATATGTCTATGTTATTTAACTGAGACATTAAAACATTAAAAAAAAATAAACTAAGCCTTAGAAATATCTCTAACCCATACAGCTGTGAAGAAAGCTTTCCAAGTATGACCCAAGTATTAGTCAATGCAGTATCACAAGGTTATTCCAGCTTCTTGGCTGCTGATCTTAGCAACATTAATGATAGCTCAGCCTTTATGTTTACTACTTCTTGTCAGAATCATCCATGCAACAGGGAAACCATTAGTCATTTCAAACTGAAAATACTCTTTGCAATGATGAAGAACAGTGGCATGAAGCCGGCACCCACACAAAACAGGGAGGGGAAGACAGGATTAGAGAGTAGATAGGAGGAATCGAAAAGCAAGGAAGAATAAAATATAAAGTTCAATGCTCCTCAAAAGACTACAGAAGTGAAGGAGCTGTGGGGAACGAGTTTTTCACCTTCCTCTGAATGTGATGTAGAACATGTCTCAGTTTTAAGCAACAGAAGCTAACAATGTAGACTAGAGCTACCAGAATGGGACAAAGGGTTACAGCCTCTTTACATCACAGCACTTGTGATGCCAAGGCTCCTCACCAGGGCATTTCACAGTACTTTCTGTGGTCATGCACACCATAATCCCTTGCTCTTCCATATTTACTTCTAACTAGCCAGGTTTAGCCTTAGATCTTGTAAACTTCTGCTAATCCTATCCAAGTCCTGACCAGCAGGATAAACATACAGGAGAAGCAGGAGAAACCTGCTTCTCAAAACCAACCAACCATCTCAATGTCAACACCAAAAAATTAAAAGACAGTAATTAATCAGCTTTGCTTTTGAAAAAGGCTTATTGTTCCATAAATATTCTTTTCATTAAAGGTGCCTTCAAGTCTCTCAGCACAGGTCTGGAGCAATGCAGCTTGAAGACAGACATCCCTTGACTATTTCCAGGCGAGCATATTTATCTGAGCAGCACAGTGCCATATGTGGGAGAACAGATAGAATGGCTCTGCAATTGGCCTAGATGATTCTGGCTCTTATTAAGCACTAGATCAGGAATTGCTGAACTGTACACTGTTTTGTAACAAAGCCATTAACATGCAATATTCCTCTGATGAACATTATCACCCTCACACAATTTGAGATGTGACAAGGTATTACAGAATAAACATGTACTCCTGCCTCCATCATACTCTAAACTCATTACATTTCAAAACTCGTTCTTCTGCTCATTGTGCTCATTTCTGTATTCATGTGGTTTTGGGCTTTCTTTCCCTACCTCTACTCCTTTCATTTCCTCTTCCATTTCTGTCCTCCCTCCATCTTTTTCATACTTAAATCTCCCTTTGCAGCCAGTTTTTAAAAAGGGGGGGGGGGAGGGGGGGGTGTGCGAAGAAATCATGTAATCCTCAAGTTATTGCACTCCTGCACTCCACATGCCCATTACAAGTCAGGGAGAAAGTCCTCAACTCTCACAAAATAAGTCTCTATTTGCTTCATAAATTCTGGAACCTTCATTTTGATTAAAACTTCTGGAGCATTCAGCATGTTCTCACAAAAATCAGCAAAAGGTTATGAGAAAGTGGGGTTTGAATTTTGAAATGCAGACTTTCAGGTTCTTCGGAACTTCTCTTACCAAAGTAATGCCTAATCTTTCCAGACAGTACACATGCTTATTAAACACATCCAGGGTAAGGACTGTATCTCCAGATAAAATTCTGCTCTACTGTCAAAAGCACCCAAGAACAAGTGTCACCACATTCCAGGTTATTAAGGCACCATAATTTGCAATATTTAATAAAATTATGTAACAACATATATACACATTATAGAACTCTTCACATTTATGCTCTGACCTACTTAAGCAATTCTTTTTCCTCAATTGCACAATTATGAACCAGAGCAGAAAAATCAGACTTTATGAAGTTCATAAATCAATTCAGTGTCATTACAAATTATTAAAATTATTACTTCAGAATCTTCAGTCACCTAATTATGACTTTCTATGGGACATTATAAAATGTTCTGAAGAAATATACTTTTGTTTCCTCGATATCTTTATGAGTAGTCATCCATTATACTCCTTTTAATTAAATCGAACTGACTTCAGATTTTCTTAACAAACCAGGAGTTTGTGTTTAAACTATTCACAAAGCAAAGCTGGTATTTCCACCTCTCTCATTCCTCAGGAAACATGACACTATTTTATGTTCCCATAGGTAGCTCTCAATAGAAACATTAGAAAAACACTTATCAAGAAACTGACTACATGTGAAGTTTTTCAAGGTAGATAGATTCCAGCCAAAGTCACCTCCCCACCCAAGTTTCAAAGAAAGTGGGCAACTTCAAACCACAAGCAGCTCTTATATCTAAAAATGAGCTCAAACACATGTTACCCATTCACAAACTAACGAAGTCTTCAACTTATCAAGGACTGGCACTACTTATCCAAAGCAACACTATGGAGTCTCCTTTCCAGAAGGACCAAATAGTCCTGAATTAGAGATAGTCATGTCAAAGAAAAGCATTTTAAAGGGGGCTGAATAGTCAGTCTAATAACATAACTGGATGCTTTGCAAGTCAAAGTTGAAGCAATTTCAGGACCATCTCAGGTATAGTTTGTGATCACTCTAGGTACAGACTGGAATTGAGATAAAATAATTCCACTGGAAGTATTTTCCTTTCCATAGTAACTTTTTCACAATTAATACTTTGAAAGGATTCAGCTGAAAACTTTTCTAAAATTCCATGAATGTATCCAAACCCACATGTTTTAAGAACACCACATGAAACATGTTTTAGAAAGCTGTGTAAGATCCCCAGAACTTCTATCCCATAAAAGACTGTGCTAAAGAAATCTGGTAAGAATAGCTCCAGCTCCTATAATTTTATTTCCTTTGAAGTCACTAGCAAATATGCAGCAAACATTAGTTTTGAGGCACTGGTATAATGTTTCCCCTTCTATCACTAGCAGAATGATGCAGGCATAAAATCAGTTTTGAAATTTGATAGAGAAAAAGCATTCTCCAAGCACTAAAAGTCTGCAAGCTTTGTGCCACAGCATTATTTCCATTCTTTTAAGAGGGAAAACAATTCCATGCTCATGAGTAGTTGCTGCATTATTTACTACAAACCAGGAGCTAGCAAACATTGTTTTGCATAGAGTTCAGACAGCACCTTAACAAATTACTCCTACCTTCAGAGTCTACACAGACCACCTTAAAAGAGAGTCTGTTCTCATTGCCAGTGAAGATACTGAATTTTTCACTCTGATTAGACTTGCCAGTTTTACCCAAATTGCCAGTGACCACTGGATTTTATAAACTGGTTTTTTTTTGTTCTGCTGAAATATTACTTGAAGGAGTTACTCAAGCCATTAATGGAAAATCAGGATTCACAGTGAATATAAGGTCATGCAAAATTTTATTAGAGATATATCTGGGATTCTCCTGCTACAGACTAATCATAACTTCTGTTTTAATGAATTTCATCTATCTGTGACACACTCTTCATTCAAAATATTAGATCAGTGAGTAGAAAAAGGCGATGCAATGTATGCAATTTGTTCTGGAAAATAACTTTCTTAATTAAGTTCAGACACTTTATACAAACAAGACACTAGGTATAGTCAGAAAGGCATCCATTTGGACCTTTAAAATGCTTTCTGTTAGTTGCCAAATACATGATGCATGCTGAGACAGAAGCACCTAAGGGCACAACATAAACAGACGAACAAACAATTTATGCCAATAACTTAAGAGTTTGCCAAGCCAGTGAGAAATTAACACACAGGACTTTTCTGCTTAAGTGGACCTTGGTTCAAAGGATTGAGAAACATTTAAAGAAACCTAAGGAAAAAATTGAAACTACACAGGATTTTTTTAGAGCAATAATATATTACAAAACTTATATGCCAAGGTGTCAGCTGACAGGAGAGACTGCAGTTCAGCCAAACATTCAAAATTATTCCTTTAAAAATCGTTGCTCCTTCTTATTTTAAATTACATATTTTTAAATCCACTGTGTAACAGTAGCTTGCAAGAGGCTTGATACACAAGGAAGCAAACAAGAAGATACCTTAGCGCTTACTTTCAGGTTTTTAGAATTTATTTTCCAAACATTTAACTTTAAAAATTTAGTAAACATTCAATAATTTTGGAAGTGGTTTCAAGAAGCTTAAAATAATGCAAGAGGAGCAAAAAAACAAGCCTCAGAAGATCTAATTCAGACTTCACTTACTCAACAGCTGGAATAAATTAATTACTATTGAATCAATGCATTCTAGACTGCACTGCTTGTATAGAACTTAGCCATGTAATTTAAGCAATGAGATGACACTTTTAAGATAGTGTAAATACAGGGATGGAATTAGAGCCAAATGGAATTGGTATTTTTGATAAAGGTGTAACAAAAGACAGCACTTTTAAGACGGACAAAGATGATTCAAAAATCACAGAGTTCTCCCTGGTTTGAAAATCTATGGAAATGGGATGCTTTTAAGGAAGACAGCCATCTCTCAGTCAGCATAGGTATAGAACACAGGATATGCTTTCAGATGCACTGGATGATCTCTCATTGTCTTCCCACCCCTTAAATCACTAATGATTGCATCAAGGATATGAGTAACAGTGAAGTCCAGAGATGTTGTTTAAATAAATACAGACTCACTGTAACCTCCCATCCCCAGACAGCCATATACTCTCTTGCTCTGCAATGAACACTTGTGATAGGAGAACTGATCTGGTTAAAAATATCTCTCTCCTTTTTGCCAGTTTAGCCTGGACAAAGTATGTTTCCTCTGTTTCACTGTGTGGGGGCACGCACAGGGATGTCAGCTCAAAAAGAGGAAAGGCAAAAGGGGCAGTAAAAATGGCAATGAGATCACTACTTACATTTGCATCTCACAAGAAGAAACACATGCAGTACAGCTTAAACAACAGGAAACAGCAGTAAGATTATTAAAGAGAGGTAATTACTTTCATGAGGACAGACTATACTGCTGGAAAAAGCAGAGGAGCTTTCAGACACACTGCTTTAGCAGATTATGCAACACACAAGGCAGAACAAAACTGGTCATGAGGTAAACATGACCATGCTAACCTTGAAAAAGAACACGCTAAGCACTCAGGCAACAGAGAGGTGTGTTAGCAATAAGCCAGGTGACTGGTCATTGATCCCTTTGGAAGGGAACACACTGCAGTTAGTGACACAAAGATGCAGTAATACACAGAGCCAGTACAGAGGCTACAAATTTAAGCAGGCAATATACACGACTTAGTAACTTTCAGACATCCAAGATAACAGAGCACCATTTTCTGAGCAAGTATACTGGTTACACATTCTATCACCAGCCATACAATTAGACAACCCATAAACACAAACACACCAGCTCTAGTAAAGAAAATTACTGGAGGATACAGAAGCATCTTTACAGGCTTTCCCTGTTGTTACATTCTTCCAGCACAATTTTCCACTGACAGTCCCTGGGACACTAATAAAGCAGATCCTCACTGGGAACATCAGTTCTTTCACAGTCTTTTACCAAACACAAATTCACAGAAGTACAGGGATGCTGTCTGCAATTTTGCTTCCCAAAAATGCCTTTTTTGTCCTATTTGAAGATGGACAATTTTAGGGATATGCCTTCATTATGAGGAAACAAAACTAAAAAGTTTCAAAAAGCCCACTACCTCATATGAACCTCACTGAAGTTTTATAATAGATAACAACCAATACCATTGAAAAAGGCTCTCGTGTTGCCTACTTGTTTTCTCTTCCATGCTTCATCATGCCTTCTGCCATCTCTAGCATTCATTTGGACCTAGGATGGATCAGTTAATCTCTGGAGCAATCCACCCTCTGCTTCCTGTTGACACAGGAATCCTTCTTGGAGTAGGCAGACTTAGGAGTGGGAAGAAGCAGGTGTGGTTATCAGATGATTTTACTTGACACACAGCTTGCTGTATCTGTGACATCTGACAACTGCTAGCACAGCAGCCAGCAGATGGAAAGGCAGCAAACTCACAGGGCTTCTTCACTGACTACTGACTACTTGGTGATTCAGCAGAAAACCAACAAACAAACCAAAACAAAAAACCCCAAACCAGCCAACCAAACAACCCAGTAGTCCACTGAATCCACATTAGTAACAGCAGTGTATGGAATCACAGGATAGATTCTCTGGAAAGTAAACTCAGGTTGATGGACAGAAGCATTACACTCAGGATTTCCATGGTTTTACTTTCTTGAGTGCTGTCAGATGCTCATGTGAGGCTGAGAAAGGAAGTCAGTGATACAGACAGCAAGGATTCAGGCATGATGGGAACAGGAAGAACTTGTTAAGCATGCACATTAGTCATGCCAGAGTCAGCCAGACTGGCATGCTAATAAGAGTTTTGGAACTTACAAACACTTCTACACTACTGCTAGAAATTTCATAAGTAACACATGGGAAGCCCAAATACCTGGCCTCACCTGACACCCTCAAAGTAACAAGGATCTCCACAATCTGGTGGAAGGAGGACAAACCAAAACAGGATGCTGAGAGCCTGCCAGCTTACTCAGCAATTCCAACAGGAGCAACAAACAACAGGCAGGTGGGGAATGACACAGTCTGTGAAGGTTAAATAAACATTTAATGGCATAAAGTGTTACAGGAGAGAAGTCCAATTAACTTCTTATGCTAGAAGTCATACAATCAAGTAATAACAATGCATGCATGATCTACCAGTTCAGGAAGGTTACAGAGCTTCAACTTCAAGAAAGGTAATAACAATGGGCAACTGAAATCTGATGTAAAGTGAAGCCTGTGACTCATTAGAATGGCACGCAGATTTTTTTTCCCCCAAATAATGATTTCTGCCTTGAAAATTAGTGCTAGGACTTACCTGAAAAGATCCAATTTTTGGCTTAGTTTTTAGCAGTACACAAGACCTAGTTAAAGGATAAGAACGCTGCTATGTAACTGTGCCTGCAATGCAATTGTATTTCGACATCACAGGTGAATACAGTGACACAAAAAACTATTGGCACATGGATAATTAATGTTAAGGGAACAGTGTAAAAAAAAGTAATTAGCAATCCTCTCAAACCTGTCTCCCCTCAAAAATAACCCAAACAAAAAGACTAACCCAAAACCACACAACCCTGAAGAGAGGGGAAAAAATTACAAAAAAAAAGCAGACAAAATTCTGCATTAGGAGATCAAGTAAAAACTCCTCACAGTTGGAAGGAAAACAAAAGCAGTCAAAGGAATACATCAGCCCCTGCAATAAAAGCCTACATACGGCACGATAAAATGGGGAAGTTAGGAAGCAAATCTGAGAAGTCAGCTTTTATTGAGAACAGAAGAGATTAGAATATACATGGTAGGTCAAAATAAACAGGAAATAGAACTTAATATGTTTGGGTAGCACCTTACAAAGTTACTTCACTACATCAAAAGCAGGAAACCAACTAGAAAAACCAGTGGGGTCACCGGCAGACCAAACTGAGAAAAGGACAGAGGATTGACAACACCAGTGTAGAGAAGCTCAGTAGAACACTATTCCCAGTATTTACCAGTGAAGCAACTGGGGAGACATTCACACGTATGTTCATAGTATATAGGTCAGAGGGATGAGGTAAATTTTAATTAAGTACAGGGGAAGCATTTGTCTGAACAGACAAGTCAGACATAGTTCAGTGGGCCAGCACAGGACAGTTCCAAACCTGACACTGAGGAACTGCTGGGCAACAGGTTGCCAGTGTAATTCCAGAGCACACTAAAGACTCTAAAGGGACTGACACTACAGAAAATCAAACACAATTTCCATCCCAGCAAAGTAGCAGCAGATCAGATCACTGAGCACAGACAACCAGTCTGCTGGAAAGAGTACACACAGCTTCTCTGAGAGAAAATCCTACCAAGGCCACAATACTTCTCCCCCACGCTGGTGCCAACTTATATATCCCTCTGAATTAGAGCACCCAACTGCTGGATCCATTGAGTTACTGGGCTAAACACCAGATAGCCCTGTGGAAGCAATCCATCAGGACTATTCTGAATTAAAAAAACCAAACCTACTTGTAAATGTAATCCTCAGCCACCCAAAATGGGCTCAAGACTTTCTGTGACAGCCTGCACATGGTTCTGCTACATATTGCAGGCTCCTTCACTAGCTTAAAATCACAAGGCAAAGGTTGCTGTACATTGCAATGTTTGCAACTATGTACATAAAAGCACTGTGATGTACCCAAATGAACTCAATAAGGGGAAAAAAAAAATCCCTGTTTAGTCTTATATTCTAGCCTGTAAGCTTTGCTCTGATGACTGGGGAATTAGATGTAGGGCAAACAAGTGGCAATGCTGTTAACAGCAGAATCACAAAAGGAAATCTGTTATATGATTGGTTTTTCTTCCACAGCTTCTGGATGTACTTGCAGGCACCAACCTACCTGCTCAATGTGTCAAAAGCGGGAAAAAGTTACTGAAATGAGTCCACAAAAAAAAAAAAAATTCCCTTCACTGCAATCTTTAGCACTGCTGCGTAGAGCAGTGGGCTTACAGTGTCAACCAGGAGAACATTTACATTCTCAGAGCAGAAGACAAATCCAACTTGAACAACTTAAAACAGCTTAAGCTACAGTTCTTGTCAGCCTAAAATTAACACTGGCTGGTTGCAAGGGTCCCATCTTTCCCCAGACCACACGGGAAGATCCTATCCCTTAAGCCAGCTCTGGCATTTAGCATGCTAAAAGACTCAGCAAAAAAGTCTTAAAACTCAGCAAAAAAATAACCTAACAAAAAGCAGCAGAGTATCTGCTGCTGACTTATCAAGCAAAAACAGCACAGCCAGCATGCATTGATCAATTCAAGTAGTTCAAGGGAGGGTAAGGGCCACATGTATGAGGATGTTTGCCCTGGACATGGAGTCTCATCCAAAAGCTGCATTTAACCCGCATTACTTCCCCAAGCAAACTATAGTCAGAGCATTAATTATGCCCGCAGTAGTCTTGGTATGTGAGTGAAGTCAGACTGGGAAACTGCACTCCAGTTCTATAATGTCACTCAAGTGGCTTGCAGGACACAAATACACTGTATGAGAAATCAGCTATTCAATACTAACAAGACTAAAGAAAAATAAAATTCTGAAAGACTCAGAGTTAATCTCAAAGACATTACAATGTTTCTACAACAAAGCTTACACACTTCTTTCTAAAATTAAATACTCTCTCAAACACTGCATGAGACGCAAACAGTCTCTTAAGTATGTAGAGAAACCTTCAGTGAGATCCCTTCAAATGTCAAAGCTGAATTTAAAAAATCATCCTATCTGACTGAAAACTCTGGAAAATAACCAGAGTGCATTTTAATTTTGATACATCAAAATCTGTGTGTTCATGTTTTGGTTTTGTTCACTAGGCATTTTTTGAAAGCAAAAAGCTAATGACATCTTCAAAACTAACCTTGAAAATGACATTTCTAAAACTAACACAAAATACAACTACACTGCACACCAGCTAAGTATATATATAGACTTTCAAAATTAGAACCTGGAGTTCTCTGAAAATACTTTATCCTACAACTATGCCACAAAAATATGTGTAGTGTTTAATTTAATATAAATTTTCTAGTTTTGTTAAAAACAGGTATTTGGCATACTACCAAAAAGCCCCAAACGAACTCATCACCTATGAGCAGATCCCATACAACCATGATTCAATCATTCTAGGAATTAACTAATATAAAACAGCTGCAGACCAAATCACTGATCTAAAGATGACTATTATTTTGTTGTTATTAAATCAGTATATTGGCTAATCAATTAAGTTTCTAAAGGTCAAATCACTGAAGATTTATCTTTACTCCAAAAAACCTAAACATTCAACGATCCTACTGCCTATTTTTTTTTAAACCAACACAGGTAAGGGTAGATAGCTTTTAAAGGTCTATGAAAAACACTGTAAATTCCTTGAAAACAACAGAGAGGTCCAAATTGCTCCTTTTTGGATTTCTCACTGCAATGCTTCAAGATGCCAGATCTCCAATTTTCACCTCTTCCAAGGCAGAACAATTCCACTATTGTGGCATCTTGCTCCCTGACCTCAGGCTGCAACCTCAGATCTGGCAGCTGGATGTTGGCACCAATTTTTCTTTCAGTAACCTGGGAAAGGTGGGTCTTCAGTGCGATCAGCAAGGTTTACTGAAAACTAAAGCATGGATTTACACAACAGACTTTGCTCAGATACAGCCACTGCACAGCATCCACCTCATGAAGAGCACTCAGTGCCAGATCACACATGAGGTGGTGCCATGTGCCACCTCACGGTGTGAAGTCAGACTTCCTCTGATCATCGTTTCCAGTTTTAGATCCATAGAGGCTGCCACTCCCTCAACGGCATCCAAGCCTAAAACACAAGTAGCAGTGGGCATACTTCAGCTGATGGGGGAAACCTAAACTGAGATGAGGAGGAACAGCAGGATGATCATATAAAAACACTGATAAACAGCCATGTTACCAGCTCTAGAAGCAATGATCGCCTACTATATCACTTTATTAGTCTATTGTCTTGCTTTAAAAAAAAAAAAAGTTACACAACCCACCAAATTGCAGCTTTGCTTGAAAAGTCCTTCACATACCACAGTTTCAAAATTATCAACTTGAAGCCTTCTGACATTTCAATGTGAACATGGAGGCCACAACTTTCCCTGACACCTCAGGGTGAGGCTGTCTGTTCAGTTCCCTGTAATTCCCTTTCATAGAAACTGTACTCCTACACTTTGCTGCCATGACATGGTGTGCAAATAAAAATCCATTTTATTAGGTGGCTGAAGTCAAGCAGTAAAGTCTCCAGTATCACTACTCCAAAAAACATTACTGCTTAATATATACTTTGTTTGCCATTTGAATCCTTTCCTCGAGTTTTATTTTGGCAACCATTCTTATTAAAAGCAAAAGATACTGTGTTCAGAAAACCAATACACACGTATACACACACACCTCCCCTCAATCAAATTTTGTACTTTTTAGTCATTGTTCTGATCCTCTAAAGCAGCCCAGCCCTTCTCATCTTCCTTTGAAAGCTCTTTTCACACTTTGAAGCACTCTGGCTGCCCTGCTTTGCAAACCCAAGATGTCTTTCTCCTGAGAGCAGCAGGACCATAAACTTTTACAAGTAAGCTCTCAGCCACTCCCTCTTAAAACTGTATTTAATACTTTTCTACTCTTACTTATAATTACTCTTTCTATTCTTATTTATAATTACTCTTTAAAATAGCCACTTGCCTTTTAAATATACCTATAGCATAATCAAAGCTAAGCAATCTGACAGTCAACTGGTAATACCAGAAAACCATTAAGGACAGAAAAAAACTCCTAACTTACAGAATCAGTTTTTATGAACTCCTGAAGTACATGACATTGTTCTAAAAAATACTGATTTTCATTCCATTTCAAACAGTATAGCCCCTGAAGTACTTCAACCATTCCTGCAAAACATTCTCATCTTCCTTCCAACTTCACCTACGTAAAACTTCATTCATAATCTACTCATTGCTAGTCAGAACAACTACTGGTGAAAAACATCACTTCTGGCTCCAGATGTTCCAAACTACTGGTTCTTGAAGACCAGAAAAATATTTAGGGAAGTATCATTATGCTGCTTGTACTTCCTTGGCACCCTACCTTTTCATTCTGCTCATCTCCACTTCCAACACTCAGTAAAATCTTCTCTCTCTACACAACCATAGCTTAGTGGCTCTAGCAGGCCATGGAACATGTAACCATACCTTCCTTCTTCAGAGTTTCAAAATGTCCATAAAACAATGGTGTTCACGCCCCTTGAACAGAACACAAGATGCAATATGATTTTCAGAAGGCCTTGTCTTCAGCTTGTATTAGCAGACTTAAAACTGTCTGAACTATTCTCAGGGAAAGGATTCACTGAACAGTACCCTAAACTATGAAGGAGGATACTGTGACTATGAGAACCCCAAATGAAAAAATTACTCTGAAAAACAAATCATTGCAAATTCTGTGATTTATCTGAGAAGCAATAATAGCCTTTAAAGGAGTCAAGCTAACACAAATACAACTGTGATTCATTTCAGATATAGTAGATTACAGTTCAAAAAAAGGAAAAGAAGGGGGAAAAAAAAGAAAAAAAAAATAAGTGTATGCCTCCAAGTTGCCAATTTAGGCAAAAATATCCTGAGCCGAGTCTGGAGAGCTTCTTGGCAGGATAACTCAGTCAAGAGAAAGAACAATTGCAATAACAGCCAATTTCTCTCTATACTAACTTGACAAAGAAAAGTAGGTTGAGGTGCCTTATTTTTTACATTAAGAACACAAGGTAGAGTGATTGAAGACCTAATTCAGGTTTGTCCACCATAATCAAATGGCCAGGAACAAAACACAACCCTTCCAAACACCACTGCAGTGATTCATCCTGAAGTCCCACTTGCCTCCTCTAATAACTTGGATACAGAGAAGTTGGACAGAATCTGCAAAACCCCAGAAACACTCAAAGGTCCAACAGCCATCCAGAGTTTTTACATAAGATTCTCTCTTTCTTCTTTTGACTAATCCAATCACTTAAAAACAAGTAGAGGTCTTACCAGTGGAAACACCTGAACATTACTGATCTCTCTGCAAAGGCCTCTTCCAAGAAATTTCTGGCATCTACAACGCCCTAAAATTTAATGCCAAGCTGTCAGAGACCACTCTGAACTGGCCTAGTTTTCCCCTCCAGAGCAATTTCCATTAAACATTCTACATAAAATGACAATCAAGAAAGTTTATTATGCTTCTGCTGCCTAACTATTGGATGTATATCTGTCATCCATACATTTATATGACCACTGGTCAGAGAAAGAGCAGTATCTCACATTGTAGCAACAGAGTGTTCATTGCATTCCTCTATCTTCATCTACCCTGTCTAGGGTAACCATTTCAGCTCAGGACAAGCAACAATCTGCTGCTGCTGAGCATCTCAACACATTTAAAAAAAAAGAAAGCATACTTAAATTAGCAGGATGGCAAAGGGTAGTTGGTAGTCTTTGAGCAGGTTATTCCAAGACATTTACATTACATATGTGAAGAAACTTAACACCTTGAAATCGTGCAAAAGGGAAAAAAGGAAGGGGGAAAAAAAGAAGCAGCTGGCACCAAACAACCTGAAGCACAGATTTCATATTCTCCCAAAAAGAGGTACTGCTGGAAGTTACTTTTTGCAGTGGCTTAAATTTTCTACCTTAAAAGATCAAGCTGTCCAAGAACAGAAAACTGCAATAATTCAACCTTGAGGCGAAAAGAGACCGCGGTGGTTAAATGTACACAGGAATACTTGTTTCACTTGAACCTTTTTCCTGTGAATTAAGAAAAAGGTAATTTGTGTTCCACTTATCCTTCTTTATAACACTTCATTTATAATGCTTGGGTTTATCCAGTGTTCCTTCCCAATGAACAGCCCAAAACATATACTCTCTCAAATTTTAGTCCCAGTATTTTGGAGGAATTCAGGTACTATGTCGGGAAATATCCCATGTGAGATTTCTGCTGCCCACCTCTTCTCTACCTGTTTATTTTTCAATTTTAGTTGAGCTGGATCAGAGCCAGAATCCTGCTCCTATTTCTTAAGGAAGAGAGAGAGCCTCATTACGACAACTTTGCATTCTATCAGCATCTTAATTACAGATCAGTTTTAATACTATATTACCATTTGGTTCTTCAGAGTTTGGATAACTGCTTGTAACACTGTACCAAAAGAACTTGTCTTCTGCTGCTTGGCTGGAATTTTTTCATTTGTGCCAGTGGCTTGCTGGAGTTTTGTTCCCCTCATGCTTACTATATGCTTCAACTGCAGTTAGTCACCTCCCTTCAGGCACTGCAGCACTCTTCAAAGAGGGCTTCTTTCCTCACTGCACCTTGTCTGTGGGTTTTCCAACCACCCGCTCAACCCCCAGCACTGCAAAAACACTACTTAAGAGAAGATTGGTGCAGCACTTATTTGCCTACTTAATGTGGCAAATAAAGTACTGAAGACTACAGAAAAAAATATTTTTCTTCCTCATAAAGGTCCTTACAAGGGACCTCTGCTAGAACACCATCTTTCCCAAAAGTCAGTATTTCAGCAAGTTTATTTATACAGAAAAGAACAGCCTTGCAAACTAGCCATTCCTTGTCAGCTGAACTTACCCTTGTGCTCACTTACTGAGTAAGGAAAATAGTGTGGCACCCAATCTTTATATTCTTACAGTCACCTAGAAAAAGGGGCTGGAAGCAACCAGATTTACACAGGCCAACACTGCTGTCCACCAGTGGAGAATCACATGCTTTTCTTCTACCTTAATACACCTAAAACTCATGAATTCTTGAGCTTCATCCATAGAATTTTTATCTCTGTACAGAGCGCCACATGGAAAACAGGGAAAGTTTTTCTTTTAGAAAAGATAAAGCAGAAGCATTACCGATGTTAAAGATAAAAACTTATGACAAGGATCCTTCTCTTCCTCTCTCTTCTGTCTCAAACATGGCCTCCAAGTACCACTCAGTTAATAAAGCAGACAGCCTCCCAGATGCTAGAACCCAATGTGTGCCTACAAAGCCTGGAGAGGAGACATCTTTTGTGGCAGAGGAGCAAAAGATAAAATACAGGAATATGTCTATGGCACATATATTACAACTACTGCATCCCTAGGTTCAACTTTGCCAAAGGTGCCACAGATTTCGAGCTAATGGAAAGAAAAGCCTTACGTGAGATTTTATATACCATTAAGGATTGTGAGAACTCCATCTTTGTAACACAAGAGTGCTCTGGGAAGACATACAGATCTTGATATGGCTGCTGTCCCAGTGACCTTGCCACAACTCCATGGAGCTGTTCTGCATTCCATAAGATGTCATTCTCATGAAATTAGCACTTTAATAACCCTGGCTGCAAGTACCTAGTGTGGCAAAGCAATATCCACGTACTCACAACAAGCACAGCCTACCAGGAAGTTAACCAAGCACAGTCAGACTACAAAAACTTCAGACATATCCTGTAAGGCATGGACAGAGATGTGCAGTCTGTTAGGGGACACCAGTTGGGAAAGGATGACACAAATGCAAAAAAAACCCCAAAAAACCCCCCCAAAAAAAAGAAAAAAAGAAAAGAAAATCTCAGCAAATATGTTTCTGACCAATGGAACAGGAAGGTGTGCCACTTGAGAAATGAAGCAATTTACATTGATTGCTTTAGCCAACATCCCAGTCATGAAAATGAAGGGCTTTTTAGAAGGTCATACAAGTAGCCCAGGAAAAATGCTGACTTGTTTAGAGTGCTGGACTGATAAAGTGCCCAGCTTTTGGTCAGTTAGCATATACCACAGTACTACCACACAGTGAGGAAGCGCAGCACTAGGACCAAGTCAACGACCATATTCCATTTGAGAACTATTGCACTCCCAGCATGCTTTATTATCAAGGACATGCTTCTGAGAATTTGACAATTAACCACAGTAGAGCTGCCCCATCTTGTTATTTAAATGCAAACTTTGCAATGCTAAGCTGAGTACCAATCTTAATAACCCACTCCTTAGGAGCATAAACATCATAAAAAAAAGTCAAGCATTTTCATAATGCTTTGCTAACGAGGGTCAGGGCCTGACTGGACTTGTTTTGGCCTCCAGCCTAGCAACAGTTTCTGTATTGGCCAAACTCTGGTGAGTCTACTATTATTTTCAAATAATTTACATATTTCCTGCCTTCCATGGAGACTCTTGCCACAAACTACCAGTATATGGAATATATCAAACAACTTACACTTCTATTTCTGAAGACAATAATTTGATGCTACAGAAAACCTGCACTTAACTGTAAACAGTTACTTACAAAAAGAGATAGCTTAACATACTGAGTTTGCTCCATTAATTCTGGCATGAGTTTTGAGAGAACAAAAAACTAAAGACTACATTTCATTCATTAACTGGTCACAGTCTAGATCTGCAAACTAAGCAAAATGAGCTAGCCATACTTTCATTTTCTGGTTATCTGGTTATCTCTTAACTGTCAGCAACCAAAAGGTGCCAACATTAAATTTCTCTTGTTTTAGTATTCAGTGCTAGATAACATTACTATTATATTCAATTCACAACTGAAGAGAAGGCAAAACTGCATACTCTTTCAGCAGCTCCAAATAAAATACTTGCATTCCTAAATCCTTAACATTTCAACAATTTCTAGCTAAAAAATACTGAAGTTAGATGTACGTGTGAAGCAAACCAAATCTAGACACAAAACACATTTTTCTGACAGTCAGAGAGTTTAAATGTCAAAAACAACATTAAAATTTCAATTTCCATGAAAATCTTTAGCAGGAACATAAAGCACCGAATTGAATAAAGAAAATATGACAAACAATATGAAGGTAACTAAACCAAAGGAGGCAATAAAAATGAATGACCAGACTGATGGCACAAGTAGGGGTTGTTGCTGACTCCTCTTCACCCTACAAGGAGCAAGGAGCAATTAACTTCCACAGAACTAGTACTGCAGAGAATCAGAGCACTTAGAATAACTTTGTGGTGACTGCTTTTAGCTAAAGAAACAAAACCAGGGTCTATCCTCAAGACTGCCAATGATTTGATTTCCTGTATTAATAGAAACTACCTCATCTGCATGTAAGAACAGCTCACTAAAGTGACCTTATGAAAGAAAAAGTCCTCAAATTACAGATAACCTAATTTGGAGTTTATCATAGCATTATTTTCTCAGTTCACCAATCATATCAGAGGATGATCCTACTGGCAAAGGCAACTTCTTTTTGAAGCCATGCAACCTTATCCCTTCTGCCCCTCTGCTGCACCAAGATGCATTCACCAGATCTGCTTTCAAATACGCTGGGAATTCCCTGCTGAGCACTGCCAACGCCAGCCAAAATACACATTCTCTACTGTACTATATATTCAAAGCATCTACCACAGAATGCCACTCTGAAAGAACTACTACTTCATATTCCAACATTTAACATTCAACAGTAAAGACCAATACAGCCTGCTAATTCAGAAGAAAATACTGAACCTTATACAAATCCACGTGACATGCACATGAAAACCAGAATGAAGTCAGACAGACACACAGATGTGAAAGAACATTTCCCTGGGTGTTTCCTTGTTGATCTTTGGCCATGACCAAGCAATCATTACAGCTGTTGTGTAATATTGGAGTGTAACAATAAATATAAATTATTACAGACTCTGCCACAAAACAGTGTAAGTCTCCACTGCTATACAACCAAGTCCTGCAGAGAAACAACAAAATTTCATATTCCTGGCATCAAGAGCAGTAATGACAATAGATACAGCTCAATTCTGCATAGGGACTGCAGAGAACGAACACTGCTGGGTTTTTTAAGACAATATGAAATTCTAAGTTTCCAGACAAAGTTTCAAAAAAAAGCTTGTAAAGAAGCATACACGAAAGCAAGCAAGGAGTTAAGTGCAATGTTCCAGCATAACAGTAAGTTGTAGAGACTGAAGCTGGAGGTCAGGCTGCAGCCAAGAAACAAGAAATTGAGAAAAGCATGAAATCCTATCAACTGCAAGCCATAACATTTTTATTCACACGTATGTGTAAGCATATGTACACATCTATAGACAAGTCTCATCTCTCTTCAATGCCTTACTAGAAAGCATTTTCTTGCAGCAAACACTGCAAGAAAATCAGCTTTGGGGCTGTACTGGAAGATTTTAAGCTATTTCAATCTAAATTACCAGTAATTCTCCACCATTACCAACACTTTACCAAGACACAGTAACTAAGGAAAAATCCTGAATATCCAGTAACCCTGGAACAGTCTCTTTACTACAAGATTAAGTTGTATTCATTTTGAGTATAATTACAACTTAGTCTTTGAATGAGAAAACTAATGGGCACAAGACTAGCTAACTCTGTATTTTTAAACTGTATTGAACTGAAATACTTCCAAACGTCACTAACAAAATATTAAGGTAGTGTAGTAGTGCTACCCCATACCTTTTCAGGACTTGAAAACACAATGAAATACTTAAGTCAGGCACATCAACATGGCTGCAGACCTGCATCTCTGTCCTGTAGCCAAACAAACAGCTGCTGCAAAGTACCAAAAGTTATCAATGAAGGAAGAAACAGATAAATCTCTGAGCTAAGTCTTTAGCTCAAAACTGGCTATCACCTGGACAATATTTTAATCCAGAAGTCATCAATCACAAAAGATGATCAAGACATACAGATTATTCCTGGCAAAGAATGTGGTAGCCAGCAATACTTCCTCATGCACAGGGCTGTCAGCTTCCCTAAAGCATCAGAACCACCCCAGGTACAGAGGTCAGCTACAGGAACGACTGATTGCCTCCAGCACAGTCCCCTGAGAGATGAGGAAGATGTGAGCCAGTCTTCATCTGGGCATTTGAATACAATTTCCAAAGAGCTCTTCAGACAGGTGGGAAGCAGGGCACAGGCCCCAGCTCTCATTCCAGGTGCAAACTTGTGTTCTTGGCTACCAAGTACCAGATGACAGCGGCAGAACAAATGATTCCCCTTACACATTTTATCAAGTACAGGTGGTCACCACTAAAATAATCCTGCTCACTAGCCAAAACCTTCAAGAATGGACCACGAAAAGCAAACAACTGACAAAAGAGTTAACCTGATGGACTGCCAGAAAATGTCTTCTCCACAAAGTTGTTGATGTTAAAATTAACTAGGCAAGATGAAGAGCTTGAAGCACTGTGCAGGACAAAACCTCAGAAAGATGATTTCTGTGTGCCAAGGGAAATCATTACGGTGAGCAGAGATGTGAGATTCTAAGAAAAAAGTCCTCCTTACTCCCCACAGCACAGCTTCAACTGAACTCCTCTTCACACACTTACCCTTCCTCTCTTGTCACAACCTTCCTGCACTTCCACTCAAACACTTTCCTACTAGAAGGAAAACAGCAGAGAGCAGTAGTGTAAACCTTGAGCCCCTTCACACTGGTAAACACCTCCTTTCCACTTAACAATAGAAGGCAGGACATTGTATTGTTTCCACTAATCAAAATGGCCCATCTTGTGTATTGCACAAGACCAAACCAGAAAAGCAATAAAGGGATAGAAGTTACTTGTTAGAAAGGTAAGAAACACAGGAAAAAAAGGCTACTTGGTTTTCATTCTCCATAAATGAATGGGCTAAAATGCTTTTACAATTCTTCCTGCATCCCCTTACAGTTCATTTCTACGGACGAGTTCAGTGTTCTGTAATTTTACTCATGAAACTGAGTCTCCAAACCAGCGTCTAAATGACACTTTGTCCTAGAGACAATTTTGTCTGGGTCAGCAATTTTCAAATTTTGTATTAGTGTTCACACTACCAGGATAATTTCTACATGCCTTCTGAACCTGTAGTCTGAGAGCCATCACATCGGTGGAAGCAAGGCACAGGGCCTGCAGGACATATCCTGCGAAGAAGGGCAAGGGTGGCTTAGAGAGCAACCAAAAGTGAAATGAAGTTAAAGGCATGAGAAAGTTTTTCAATTAAGAGAGACAGAATAAAATGTTAACAGATCCATGGAGGCTACAAGAGGAGAGGAAGTTATGGCTGAAAGAACTTGCTCATCCTATTCTCAACAAAACACTGCTGGAGAGATTCAATGACTTCCAGCTATCTTCTTTTAACTCCATGAGTCACCCCCCCCTCCAACCCAACACCTCCCCAGCAATACCCTCAACACCCAATTCTCTGTGCTTTAGGAACGCCACAGATAGGAAAATGACAACTGTTTCATCCATGTATGGGCTGCCCTGGAGTTCAAAATCAACACCCTTTCAAAACAAGCTTTTCAACTCATTCCTACTGCCTTGAATTTGCTGCCCTGATGCTGTCCTCATCTTGGGATCAGAAAGTCAGAAAAATCCAGAGGTGTCACAAGCAGGTTTTGTTCTAAAGACAACATGCCAGAACCCCCTGTCCAAGTGATTCAGCCACCTGCTTTTCTTTGATCATGCCCAGTTTCATTGCTCAAAGACCTGCAAGGAATATGAGTCATGTTTGTGTGAGGATACCTGCTCACAGGTCTTTCATCCTCCCTGTAATTAACATGACTTTTAAAAATAATTCTATAATTCACATACAAACCCTTATTTTAGGCCATTGCTCTTTGACCAGATATTTCAGTCCATGGACAAAACCTCCTAATGAATTTGAGGCAGAAAGCTGCAATACACATTCACTGAAAAACACCAGCTCTCATTCAGGTTTTTTTTGCTGTACAGGATGAAGCCCAGCTTCAAAGCCAACATCTAATCTTTGTGAGTTACCCAGTTATCAGTAAGAAAGACTGCCTGCAAATCTTGTGAATGCTAGAACATGCTGCCTCTGAACACTTTAGCAAGAGCAATTTATTCACCAACCTAAAATTTTACATGTAATACTAAACAAGTTTTTTGAAGTTGCATCCCCAACTGCACAAACATAATCAGCTCACAAGGCTGCTGAAAGCAGCAGTTCTGCCATCTGTCTGCTTATTCCCACCTCACAATTGTGCAGGCACAAATGTTTGTGAAGCCATGCAACGATCCAGAGAGAACCAAACTCTGTAACCAATTGGGGAAAAATATAAAATTATTGTTAGATCATTTCCTGATCTATACAACCATGCATGCTGGCACAAGCATGGGAATAAACAGAAATTACTTTACTAATTTTAATGACAGTGCCACTTTCTGAAGTCTAGAAGTTCAGAAGTTGATGCAGCAACTTTTCACCAGGTCTAGCAACTAAATTGGAAGAATACATATGAATTTCATAAAAATTCAAATAATTTTACTTAGTTTGCAATTGTGTTGTTAAAGTGAGAAGCAGGAGGGAAAAAGTAAATTGATCTTCTGCTTACTAAGAGGAATCAAAGTGCTTATTGGAAAACATTTTAGTGCTGAAATCTTCACTCCTGCCTCAGTTTCCTCCACTAATAAAACAGACAGTAGAACTAATCTGTTCAACAAATCATTCTGCAACACAGATAAAAAAAAACATAACACCAATGTAATACTGTTACAGAGACAGACAAAATTCAACTCTCTTACAGCAATGAAAAAATGAAACAGCACAAAGCTGATGTTGCAACCTATAGTGGTCTGGGATGGAGAACAGACACAGGACAATGCACAGCAAAATGGCTACTCAGAGCAGCAGTTGCTGAACAGTTGGTATCTACAAAAGGACAGACATGGATTTGCAAAAGACCTGGGTAAAGAAACTCACAGTGGAGTCTCCCTGCCCTCCTTTCATTATTGGTACTCTGATGAAATCACATAGGAGTTATGAAGAGCATATAGGGAAGACTTGCTGGGGTGGCAGGTTAAGTAGGAATCCACAGAGCTGGGTTGTCATGACAGCAGCTGAAAGTATGCAAGAGATGTATAGATCCTGGGTGTTAGAACAGCAAGGACTACAAATAAGATTATCAATTCATTACATTTTTAAACACCAAGAAGCATACACTACATCTCATTAATGAAACACAGACTGCATGATAATTGTTCGCACTGGTGAAGGTGCACGAGGGTCCAGGACACACACAGAAAACTTGTACTCATTAAGAACTGAGAAAGCACAGGTTCGCACAAACTTGATAGTCATGCTATACATAAGAGGAAAAAAGTGACATGCACTCTGGTGGACCAACACAGTGGAGTCTCAGCTGGAGCTTGGAAACTCACCACATGAGCTCCGTTCCATTTAAAAGCAAAGTAAAACAGCGGAAACTCAATTTCAACAACCCCTTACGTTAACTCTGCAATCAAACGGACTTGGATCATGCAGCAACTCGGTAACTCATCCCGGCTGAGAGGAAGGAACTTCCTGTCAGAGAGAAGTTACTCCCTGAAGTGTCTGAGCTCTATCTGCAGCAGCATGCCCGGCTCCCCAGCACAGGCAGGCTGCAGGTGCCGACATGCTGGGCAAGACGGTCCTGGCAGGTCATTTCTGAAGGCAGTGTGGCACAGGGTTCAAGACAAACACTGAACAAAAGTGGCCAGGGATGGGAATAAAACAGGCCCTTGTTGGACACTCTTGCAAGGAAGCCTGGGAGGGAGAATGGGAGTAACAGGTGTTTATGTGATCTGTTCAAAACTCTGGGAATTTGATGTGGTGGATTACTCAGGGACTCGGGATGTCTAACACTGGGTGATCTTCAGGAGTCATTACAAAGCAAGGACTCTGAACGATATGAGACCAAAGTAACGTTACAAGTGCCTGGCACGGGAAATGTACAGGTACACCAGTGTTCACAAATCCGGGACTCGCACGACAGGGCTCTTACACTGGGTACTCACCATACAGCACTGGTGAAGGAGAGGCCCGCCCTCATGCAGAACACACGGACAGCGAGAGGCTGCCTAGTGAAGGGGTCCCAGTAAGGACTAATGGTCAAAGTGAGTGAGGAGCGAGCTATTCAGGGGCTGCTGAACACATCCCGCGAGCGGGGCGAGGGCACTGCCCACGGAGCGCGGCGGCCGGAGGTGGCCGCGGAGCCTGCCACAAAGGCGGCCGCCCGGAGCAGGGCGCTGCCAACGGTGTGAGGGATCACGGGGGAGATGTCACCAGCGAGCCCCGTGCGCGAGGGGCCAAGAGTGGCCGGGGAAGAGTCACCGAGCTGGCGGGCAGCGCGGCGCTCCCCGGGGCGAGCCCGGCGCGGGAGGGCAGCGCGGCTCCCAGGGAGCGGGGGCGCCCGCGGGCCGGGCCCGGGGACAGGCGTGGGGCCAGGCGAGGACAGCGGCCGGGCGGCGGCAGCGGGGAAGGTGCCGGGCGGGAGGCGGGAGCCGGCGGGGAGGGAGTGAGGGAGGGCGCCCGGCCGGGGGGGAGCCGGGCGGGACGGGCGCGCACGAGGCGCCCACGCGGGCGGTCGCGCCGATACTCACTATGGGTCGTTGGTGAAGCGGGGGCTCCGCGGGGGCTGGTATCCGTACAGGTGACAGTAAAGCACATCGAAGCAGAAGCAGCACATCTCGGCCGACACCACCATCTTCCTGCAGCCGGGCCCGCCGGAGCCGGGGGAGGCGAGCAGCGAGGAGGCCGGCGGGGAGAGGCCGGCGGGGCCCCCGCCGCAGCTGGGCGGCAGCGGCGGGGACAGGGCGCAGCCGGCGGCGCCCCCCGCCAGCCCCCCGATGCCGTTCAGGCGGGGGCCCCCCGGCGGGGGCAGCGCCCCCGGCTCGCCCCCCGCCGCCGCCGCCCCGCCGCAGTGGGAGCCGCCGCCGCCGCCACCCGGGCCGGCCGAGCCCGAGGGAGGGGAGCTGGAGAGTTTCTGCTTCTTCACCCCGCAGCAACCCGCCGCCATCTTGGAGCCGTCTCCCCCCACGCAGCGCTTCCGACCCATGGCGGGGGGGCCGGCCGGCCGGCCGGGGGACGTGCGGCGGCCCGCTCCGCCTCCTGCCGCGCCCGCTTCGCCTGCACGGGGAGGGGGCGGGAGTGGGGAGGATGAATGAGGAGCGGGAGGGAAAGGAGGATCGGCGGGGGAGGGAGGGGGGGAGAAGAAGAGACAGAGAGAGCTGCGTTAGAGCGACCCGGTGAGCGGCCCCGGCGGCCAGGGCCGGGCCTGAGGGGGCAGCGCGGCCCGCAGGTGTGGCGGCCTTTCCCCTCCCCTCCACACGCCAAGCCGCCCCTCTCGCCTTCCCCCTGCGCTTTATCTCCTCCTTCTGCCAGGGAAGTGGAGCAACTCCACCTCGCGTGCTAAAAAAAAAGAAATAAATAAACCCACAAACCCGAGCTCTGCAGGCGCCGCACGGCAGGAGCAAAGCCCTTGAGATGGTTAAAAACACCCCGCTAAATAATTCAAGTGACCTGAAATGCCTTTCTCTGGGGAAGAGAAGGGGAGGGCTGTGTTGGAGCCGCCAGGCTGGGAGCCTGGAGAGAGTGCTTGGATGCAGCTATTAAGTATGCAATCGTGATGGCTAAAAGCCACAGGCTTTATGTGTATATATATATAATATATATTTTTTTTAATTACAGCTTTGGCAATTCACAACCGGTAAATAGCAGCTCGGAGCATAGGCCCGCAGCTGCAGAGCCAGCAGCCATGACCCAGTGAGACCACGGCGATGGGTGAGGGCAGCCCGGGAGGGACCTCTGGGGAAGGGAAGTCCAGAGGAAAAAGGATGTGAGTTCCTGCTGTTCTCCAGAAACCAAAAATTAAGCTTATTAAGGAGAGGAAATGTGTTTTATATTACTCTTTTACGTTAGCATCACATGTAGATATATCTGAATGGAGAGACTTGCAAACAGCCATAAAGTACTTAAAAATCTGTAAGTATATTTAGAAAATAACATCTCACCCGTCAGTGTTATGCAGCCATCTCTGGCATGGGATCTAACAGCTGTTTAGCATAGTATAGCAACACTACAGAATCAAGGAAGACAAGGGGGTGAGGACTGCCACACAGAGTTAAAATAATATCACAAGTTTAGAGAGACAGCCGTTACAGAAGCTGAAATGCAGTATACAGAAAGATTTCAGTTTCAAACTACTTGGAGACTCAATTTTACATTTCTTGATGGGAATGGTTTCTCCAGCATCCTCATATTAATTTTGGCAGCATCTTAAATGATGTATTTGAAGAGAAAATCCCCAATTACTAGATCTCCTATACTAATGGGTTAAAAGGCCCTTTGGAGGTTTCTGTCCAAATACTGGCTAAACTCCTCTTGCTTTGACTGTGAATCATAACCTGAAGTAAAACAGCTGCAGGGAATAATAGCAAACAGAAAGGAGAATTAGATGGTGTGAAGCAGTCTTTTCCATTTTTAAATGTAATGTTTATGTTTGGAGCTGGCGAATACTTGAGAAGGGAACCCAATTACCTTCCCAAACAATGTTCAAGTTTCTTTCAAAACAAAGACAGTGTTTTCTACTGAGGGATTCATTTGTTTAAAATCAGTTAGCAGTGACACCTTCTGTTGCTTTTGGGAAAATAGTTTCTCCAGGTACTGAATTCTGTATTTTTCTCCTTTTTTTTTTTTAACATCCTATATTATTTAACACCAATATTTATAAAAATATTCAGTAATTGCGAAAGCTTACAACGCAGACAGAAAGATTAATTGTTCACTCCACTGGGACAGATATTTGGAAGATTCATTATAAGGCTCGGAGCTAGGACTGATATCCTCATGCAATATCAAGACTACTGATAATGAATAGTGATAACTTTTTGTATTGCAAATGGTCCCTGAATGAAAAGGTAAACTAAGTATATTAATCATTAGAAAAACCTTACTTTTTCTACTTCTGCTGATGTTCTCTGCTGTATTTGCCTATAGTTGTGCTCTTATTTTACCTCAGTGCATGTGATGCATACCAAATCTCTAGGTAAAGACAACAACAAACATACAAACACAGCTGTGCAAACTAGTGGAATCAGGAAGACAGAATTGTATTATCAAATATCTTGAAGTGGAGAGAACTGCAGCCTCGCAAAATGTTCTTCATAGCTCAATGGAAATTTTCCATTTCTATTTGAAGGAGCATTTATTCTTTGGATAATAAGGCTTTGGTTAATAGCAGCATGTGTTTCATTGGTCCTTTGCTTCAGTAAAGTATCAAAGACTTCTACATTTCTTACTACAAGAAAGCCTGAATGTACTTCTATACTCTGCTAACTTAAGCAGATTCTTTCCTGTTGGTTGATGACAGTGCTGTGCCTCATGCAGTCAAATATCCTAAGTGAACTCTGGATGAAAAACAAACTCTTTAGCAGTACCAACAGAATCAGAATGCTTGTGCAATTAGGTCAATGCAATTTAGGAGTGATGTAGTTCTCCTTTATGACTTTAGCTGTTTAGCACTATTGCTCACCTCATGTTCTAAAGCTGCAGTGATTTCAGAAAAGTCACTTGTTACAAGTAGCAGATTAAAATTAATGTTTTAATTAAAACTCACACCTTATTATACTTGAAAAGAACTATAAATTATTATAGTAAACACAGAATTATTTGCAGAAATATATTTCTTGGTGCCTCTGACACTGCTCTGAAGGATTGCCCTTCTTAAACAAAATAATCAGAATGATTAGTATCTGGGGGAAATGATATCCTGACAGACACAATCTAGTTGCTTTTGAATCCGAGGTAAAATTTGCACTGACTGTAGTAGAAGTCAGATTGTTGTTAAGTGGGCCAAAAGATCATTTATGTTTCCCCATTATGCTTCCTACAATCTAATTAGAAGACAAATCAACCAGAACAAGGAAACAATGAGCCAAAATTTGGCTCCATCAGTAAGCAGGAGTGATATAATCCTTGCCTTATTAGTATCAATTCTTTTAATAGGCACTGGAACAGGTGAGGGATTTAAAAGGGTACTTAAAATAGCACATTTAGGCTGTTTGGCTCCATTTGCACTTCTGCAGGAGTAGTAATGTTGGTTTAAGTAGTTCTGCCTCAGCTAATTGCTCTCTTTCCTGCCCCACCCATTCTGATGTGTTCATGCAGCTGTTTGTGCAGATGTGAGACAGAAGATCAAGTTTAAAAACACTCTTTTCCATCAATTATTTTTCAGCCAAATCAATTCTCCAGTCTGGTTTATCAGAGGGCTGCACAAAAATCTGTGTTGGTCTCTTGGAGTGGCTGCACAAAATTGAGAATTAATGGCTTTGGGCAGCTGAAGCAGTGCTGGTGAAAACTTAGAAGATGTAGCCTAAAGCAGCATTTCACATATTTATGGGGAAATTGTCAGAAATCACAGAAATATTTGAATTTTAGATAATAGGTAAAGAAAAACAGTCAAGGAAAGATAAAGGGCCTTGTAGGGAAGGAAATTCATTTATGCTTGGGGATGTAGAAAAGTCAGAGCCAGACAATGAAGGAAAGGGAAACAGAAAGTCCTCTTTTCAAAATGCAGAATATTCCACTTTCTGAGAACTGAAGGAAATATACAACAAATAATTCTGTAAAAAGAAAATCCCTTCAAAAATCGAACTGTGTAAACAGCTAGCGTGTCAATGGAGTTGTTAGTTACTATTCTAAAGAAAAGTCTGTACATATGTCTTCCAAAATTAAATTCTATCTTTCTACCTTCCCATCCTAATGAGCTTTTTTTGGATGGGCCTGCCATAAAACTGGAAGATTTACATGCTAAAAATTCCTTTGGTCTGAGGAGTTTCCACCCATTGTAGAGCCAGTCTAGGCAACTCTTCCCTTGCTCTGCAGCCTACAAGGCATCAAGGGTGTAGCTGGAAAGAAAGTGGGTTTGCTTGTATTACTTTCTCACATTATTCCCAAACTGGTCTATCACACTCTTGAGGCTCATGTGAGTTTTCCTCAGTATATTCTGCTTAGACAGAATAGTTTCTGTTCTTCACTTACACTCAGTGTCTCAGCTGTCCCCAGGAGAAATTAGATGCAGCCCTGAATCTAGGCCAGAAAGTGTGCACAAAATCTAACAAAGCTAATGAAAGTTAACTTGCACATGTCTGAGAACAGCAATTGTTCCTACCATTTAGAGGCCATATCCTGCTATTGTTCCATATATCAAACCCCTATTGAAGTTTCTTCTAAAAAATCTTCTACAAAAAATCATCTCCGGATGTGATAACAGCCAGCAGACAAAAGGTCCTCACATGTTTTTTTACTGGAATCCTGGTCCTGTTTCATATTTTGGACTATGTTTTAATTTTACTGTAGTGTGAATCCAATCTGTATAATTTTAAAATTCATATTGTTTTACAGGTATTTTTCACTCCAGTGTGAATTTAGAGTTTGGTCCTGTTAAACCATCGGGACTTGCACTGTAAAACTGGGCATTAGTTTGGGCATTAAAAAACCCCACAACAAAACAAACACCCCACTAAATAAACCCTCCAAAACAAACAAGTAAAGCAAAAAATAACCATGCCTTCTAAAATGTTATCTGTCAAAGTAAATAATCTAGGACTGAACAGTTTCTGAACTAGAGATAAAAGCATTAAGTGTGTCAATGGAGTCAGAAAAATTATTTAATTAAAAAACTAAAGTTCAAAGCACTTGAAATAAATGGAAGGTGAGACTAATAGTAGCTTTTTAATGGAATTCTTTTCAACTAATTCTGTGAGCTGCAATGTTCCTCAAATGTTATGTTCATGCCATATCCTATCCTTTTCAATGTATTTTTCCATTGTACAGTGATAAAAGGAGATGTAGCTTATGTAGCTGTACTCTCAATATGAATTCACCATGGCTGCATTGAGGTCAGTGAAGCTACAGTGATTTATGCTAGCTGATACATTAATAATAAGCCCTAGGATATATTTTTTGACATGGCTGTTTGTAGTTAGTCTCCTTCACAAAATGTTTGCCATTGCTGTGGAGAACCTTTTGTATTAATAGCATTTCTCAATTCTGAAGAGTGAGAGCTTTAAGAGTTGTAAGTTAATTAGAACAATATCAGTGTCTGTTTATACAGTGCTGTTATACAGACACCACTAATGAACCTCAGCAGCAGTCAAATAGGATACAACAATTGAGGTGTATTAGGAAAAAATATAATCATTAATTTTCAAGTGTATGAGTGGATTAGGAAGATAAAATGCATGGCGATGGTATGCTAAGAATTAAAATCTGATCAGGATTCCACAATTACAAGCCTGCTTATTCCTTTAGCCATCCCAAGGGGCCAGCACTTGAATTTGTATCTCATGTAAAAATACCAATATGAAACTTTCGTATAAATTCAGTTAATGCAAGGAGCAGCAATTTCAGAAAGGGGTGAATGTTAACAATACCAATTTATTATTAATGACGTTAATTGATGAGGATGACAGAAATGCTCCAGTGTAAGGAAGCCAACAGGCATAAATTCTGATCTTCGTTTTGATATGAGACTGTGTTGAGCTTCCTTTTTCAGGTGTTATTTAATTTTCAAATCAAATCATTTAATGAAATGATTTGATTTCTTCTGGCTGCTGCTTTTGCTGTCTTTTTGCACATGTTATCTAGCTTTTGGTGTTAAGGAATTCCACCGCCGTTCCTCTAATGTCCAGTTCTTAGCTCAGGTTCATGCTCCCTTGCTCTGGTATTTTACACTGTTCAGATAGCAGTGAAGCTGTCATCTCTCTGTTCCTTTAAAAGAAATGAGATATACTGTTCTTTTCTCCAGAGACTGAAGAACTTTTTTCTTTAATCTTTGTGAGCAGTGAAAACTCAGCAAACCCTTCTGGTGCCCTTTATCATTCTCAGTTCTATAAAAGAATCTGTGAATCTTAAGATAGCCAAGGACTACTTCCACTGTTCCAGGTGGAAACATCTAGTCACTTGATATTGGATAGGTTTAGTTTCTCCTAGTGTAATATTTTGGCTATTGTTTTGAAAGTGTGTTTATTAGTAGACTATTGCAGCTTCTAAAGATGTGCAAGCAGGGCACTCAAGTATTTTTCCATCTTTGTTATTGTAATACATTACTATTTATCAACTGTATTTTTTTTCCTTTCTCCCTAGAAGTATGAGCCTTTTTTATACTCAATGCCTAAATTACTCACCCTTATAGCTTCAAGTGCTTCTGATCTGTATATGTCACCCTGAATGATATGTTGATCCTCCTTTCTGCGACTGGTTTGATAAAATCACTGCTTATGTCACTTTGTTGCACTTCTCTCTTTTTCTGTGCAAAGTAAAAACTGACAAATGCCAGTGTTTTGCCATAAAGGTGCTGGTTCTTCAGCACTATGAACTGCTAAAATTACTGAATATATTGTCTTAAAAGAGACTTGCTGTAAATTGAATGTTAGTTAAGAGCAGCTGTTATCCTCTTTGGCAAAAAGCCATCAGGGTTCTGGAAAAGCCCTTGTCATTGCAGTTGTTCCTTTCCTCACTGGCACCTCGTGAGGGCAGCCCCAGTGTGGCTTAGGCTCAGCCTCACCCTCACCCCTATCTTCTTTCACATATTCAGTCCTGCAAATTCTTTTTTTCTTTCAAGTGGGTAGAAAAAGCCAAACAACTCATGAGCACCAAATCCTAACTCTTGTATCTTTTTGGCTTTAGAGGGGACTGGCAATCCTGAACCCCAATTTCTGCAAGTTTCAATAAAATTGGATCTGTTGGAACTGGTAGAATTCAGTGCCTGTCTTATTCATAGTTACATTTTCATTAGTTTTATTGCTTCCTTTCTGTAGAATTCGTGTTCTCCAACATATTTTCTAATTTCTTTCTGTTTCAAAAGTCAGTTCTCCTTTCAGACATGTATAAATCAAATTACTCCAGTGAGGTAAATAGAATTTCACTGTTACAGAATTATGAGTTCAAACCCAGGCCTTTTAAACTGGTAGGTCCCCTTGTAAATTGATGAATGATTTGTCAGTTTCTAGGTCTCCTGAGTTATCCTCTGCTTTCAAGGAAAGTGATATTTTCCTAGATCAATAGCCATCCCCACAAAACTTTGTCTTCCCATTTTTCTTATCCCCCACATTTGTATTCTCACTCTAGGGAAGGGCCTTCAGGCTGCCTGCTGGTAGTGATAATTTCTGTCATAATTGTTTAATGTACAAAATAAACACATTGCATTAATTTTGGATAAAAAGCAGCTGGGAAATATGCAAGCTTCAAAGTGTTACCTCTCTTGTGCACTTTTCCTTTCATTCACTAATTCTGATATTCCTTTTTCACATTATCCATATAACTCAGTCTGCCATTACAGCAAGTAAAAGTAGACCTTTTTTAACATGCTCATTATTTAAATAAAGTAAAACATATTTTAGAAGATTAATATAAATACTATTTTTTAAACTATGAAGGAAGTCATAGCATTCAGGAAGCACTGTTGCTTATTATGTTTCCTGCTAAATATTATAAAAGGTGAAGTTACAGTTTTTAACATCTGGAAATATTTGTGATGATCAAGACTTGTGTCTGAGCTTTGATTTGCATGTTTGTTTTTCTCAGTGGTTTCCTCATAGTTAATATTCTAATAATCTACTGACTGCCAGAGATTGCACAATAATAACATATTTTGATTTAAATACCATAGATATGATTTGAGGAAACTATTATTTCCATTCCTAATACCAAAAAATATCCTTGTTGCTTCAAGTGAAAAAAAAAGGGACATCTCTCATTGTGTATTTTAGAGTAAATGTATAAGTTTTTTGATCCACAGGCTCCAGTTATAAATGAGATTCTGGGTTTATTACCATCTCCCTTGAAACTGCATCTCAATAATAATTCATTTGTTTTGATTAGCATTTCTGAAGAGCATTTCAAGATTGGAAGTATCTCTGTGACACAGTTGTTAAGAATCCTAGCACAGCATGTCAGATCTAAGATCTAAATATTTCAGGGCTATATGTACATGGGGTAGGTCCTTCCAGCTAATGCCCCATTTAGGTTAGGGATAGAGAGGGAATTTGAAAATAATTTAATAAAAATTCTTATGTGTTTAACTCTTAAAAAAAAATCACATAGGAATTGGAATTCTCTGTTTTTCTATTGCTTACTTTGTGGTTGTTTTCACAGATCAAAGTCCAGCTGTCCAGTGTCATCACATCCAGATTCTGCCATGACCTGTGAGTCTCTCACCTCTAAATTTTCTATTGCAATAGAACAGCGGCCTGAAAACTGTTGTGGAATACTGAAATATGTCTTTCATTGAACTATCATTAAACAATATATGTCAGATATGGCTTGTCTTATTATGCTAAATCCATGTAGCTCAAACATGTACACTTATAGTATAATACATCTGCTTTTTAAAATACTAGCTTATGATAATCTCATTCATTGCATTTTAAATGGAAGGCTCACAGCTTATAAAATCTACTTCTGTTTCTTGAGGTACCCTTACTCTAAAACTAGTTCTCTTTCTAGTTAAATCAGAACTGAAAGTTATCAAAGGAAAATATTACATTTACCCTTTGATGAACAATTACCAAGCATTACATGCTCAAAGTAAAAAATGGATAACATTTTATTTTATGAGTCCACTAACTAATAGTGAATTAGAATAAAACCCGTGGGAACACATTTGACATTCACATGAATAACAAATGAGTTCATTATGATCCCCTGCTTATAAAAAAATGGGAAATGAATTCATAATTATTAAGCATTTAAAAGTAACATTCCCCCAAAAGATAAAACCTCGTATTAAGTACCCAGCTGAGGTTCAGCTGCAGGGCTTTAAAGAACCTGAAACGAAGCGGTACCAGAAATGATCTGATCATTTGCCACATTGTTTAACTACTTGATTGCCAAAATAATGAAGATTTGAAAGCTAGTTAATGCTTTTGAATTAATTCTGAAAGTTTGAGATTAATCTTGCTTCCAAAGCAGAGAATACAGATTAGATACATGGTGCATGAAAGGATTATGCTGGGTCTATGTATAAAGAGGAGGATTACAGCACATATGGCTACTGACATGTACTCATGTTGTGAGTGCCTGTGGGCATCTCATTTGAAATATGTATTAGAGTTTAATTTTGTTGGGTTTTTTTTTTGTTGATATATATATGTGGCTTTATATATGATAAATACCATTCAGGACAGTTATTTTGCTAGAAGTGACATTCTCAAATACTTGCCAGGCTGTCACATTAGCATACAGCTCACAGCCAGGCAGGAAACAGCTCTTCCATGAATTGAACCTCTGCCCTGTGATGACACTAATAGCCCAGGGTCCCAAAGATTGCCTTGTCTGCCAGGCAGAGGGAAATAAGAAATTCTGAGAACAAAGTCAAGAGGGCAGCATAGAGAACTTGCAGGGGAAGAGAAGGGGGATAAATAAAATCCTTTTCTTTGTACTACCTGCACCAAAGACATAAACAGAAAAGGATGAGAAGTAGACCAAGTTAAGCCTGTTCTAAGTGCTGTCAGCACCCAAGAGATGCAAAATTCTTGTGCCCCCAAATCTTACATAGATCTAAATAACATTGATGGAGTGAAGAAGATAGTTATCTTCCATATAAATATTGACCCCATAAGTAGCCCTCCTTGGTTATCCAAGGAGTAGAGAAATAATGTCACATGAGATATATTAACATCATTACTATAATGCCATATTCCTTTTCCCAGTACAGAGGTAAGGAGATGTATGAAAGACCTTGTGTACATACAGATTTTAAAGTAACATTGTTCCCACATTTTTCCAAGCTCCCCTCTCCTTAGCAACAGCCAAGACTCTAACACAATTGTGTTGCCATTGACTATGTTGTCATGCTGATCAGGAGGGGAAAAAAGCCACATCAGATGTGCTCATATTTTATTTCACTCAGAGGTCTGAAGCTGCAGTCTGCCATTAGGTGGACTCCATGAGAGACCTAGGCTGTGGTCTTGAGAAAAAGTGCTGTAAAACCAAAAAGTGCAGAGCACGGAGGAAGTAGGGAAGGAAGGGTTTCAGGATTGTGGAGGGTGAGGGACATGCTGCAGACTCATGAAAACGGTCTTGAAGGCTAGAAATATATTAACCATAACAGAATTCTGTAAGATAATCATATACTTTTCTAGTCCAATTATTTAGTTGTTACTACTAGGGAAAAATTAATCAAAATATCAGAAAAGCCATTTGTACTATACTAAGCTTGTGGGAAAGTGTGGGCAATTATTTGAGAAACTGTTAAATGAAGATAAAATTATGTCCTTCTGCTTTGGAACAAGAATTATCAGATGAGCTTTAGAAATTGCATAGCTGCCAGTGGAAGAATATGATTTATGCACTGCTGAATTACATTTCTTTTAATTTTAAAAGTCTTGGTTCTGTCTGATTTAACTTCTGATTTGATCTGTGTGGATAGATTTTGGATGGATGTCCAGACAATAGGGCTGAGTTGATGCTTCAGAGGGAGGTTAGAAATATCCAATAGATAAAATCCTAAATCCAATAGATAAAAACGAAATGTGTATCAGAGAAACTAATTGTGCATCAGGGAGACTAACTCCTTCCTGAGCCCTGTGAATTGCTGGGTGAAGAATGTGGTTTGATTAGGATTATTGCCTTAATGCAGACCTTCAATTCTTATGGGCCTCACGAGGGCAATGCAGGAAAGCTATCCTGTGATGTATGAAGTGAGGGGTATGAACTCTGGTATTCATACATTCACATCATACAGGAGTCTACATTTCAAGGAATTGGGAGATAATTAATGAGATAAGCCATGACTGCTAATTATGTTACGTACAACTCTTTTTCCTTGAAAGAGAAATCCAAGTTTGGAGATTTGTTTGAGGGTTTTTTGTTTGGTGGGTTTGTTCTGGCTTTTTTCCCAGCTGATACATTATGAATCTATTGCTTATAAAACTTTTAAAGTTTCTATTTTAAAACATTTAACATCTGTCAGAAAGATAGTCATATTAAAGTCATATTAAAGGCTTGTTTACACAGCCTTTAATATTATAATGTATCTAGGGTTGTCAATATTTGAGGTAATCATTATTATAAACAGGAGTGCAATAAGAGAAATGCTGTGATAGTTCTCCAAATGATGAAAAGGGAAAGTGTATGTACTTTTTATTTATAAAAATCAGATTGCATTATCTTACTGTAGCTACTTTAAAGGTAAGACATCAGAAGATAGTTTGCTTTCAAAATGTTGGAAAAATCACACAAGTCAATATCACGTCATGACTTCTCCGGCAATATGCTCCTTCACGAGGCCACTGCTGGTCATCATCCAACATCAGTGTGCAAGAAATCGGCATGACATACCTTATCAGGTAGGTTTCTGTTCATTACCACCACATTAGATTGCTCATAAACTATTCCAATGTTTGCTTGTAATTTGCTAGGTGAAACAGAGTGGCCTGTTGCACCACCCTTCTGTGGAAAAAGGGAATTCACTCCATGAAGTTTGTAGAAAGCTGTAAAATTAGACACTTCTTTCAACATAAGAGAACTATGGTCACTAGGATTCCTTTTGGAAAATTAAGAAAGGAAAAGTGGTAGAAAGAATTAGTACTTGGAATGGGTGAGTGCTGACTAAGATAATCAGAGGAACAGCCATCTGAGAAGAAAGGGAAAATCCAGACAAGATTCTTGTTTTTTAAAAGAAACAGGTGCAGTTGTGAGGAGATATGAATAATTTATAAAGATTAAAATCTGAGCTTCAGAATGTACTTACAATAAGACAAATCTTAATCTGAAACCCCTCAATTTGTGGTATGGTATCTTGCAGCAGATAGCAAAACATGCTTGTCCTAAATCTTATGAAACAATAATTATAGTAAGTAAATACAGTTGGCAGTGGTTGAAATACTAATAACACACTGCATTTCAAACATTTGTTTAAAGTGACCTCAGCCTGGTGTTCTACTGCTAGAGACAAACCTCACTCAAATTGCATTTTTCTACTGCTGAAATGTTCTGACAGTATGATACCAAAATTAGGTGTAATTGCTAATAATTTATTCACCAGAAGGTTTGCTATTATCAGCTTTGTTTATGTCAGATGAAGATTAAAAAATAGTTCTCTTTCTTGCAAACTGCTGTGCAAATTTCATCTGCTTTATTAGATGTCATTATCTCGTAGGAATTATATGAGATTCTTCTCATAGAAAAAAACATAACCAAATATAATCTAGGACTTATATGAATTTTAGGATTTTCATTGACAGAACCTTACTCATATCTATTATATCTGTAATATACTATAAGCCTTCTGTTCCACTTTCAAGTAATGTTGACATAGACATTCATGCCAATAAAGGAATAAAGCTTTTGAGTGTAATATATATACATTCTGTATATTTAGCAGAAAACATGTAAAGAATTTTAAAATTTATTTTTAATCTTGCATTACCCCATGCAGTGCTTTTTTTCTGCTCTGATTCAAAATGTTGAGAACTCAGAGACAGGTTTATTAGGAAAACACATATTTCCACTGCATCTCTACACTGTAATAAATAGTGTAAGATCACTTCATAGCTCTTGTGAAGATGTGCTGTTTGAAATTTTAAAGAGATTGAGGTACATGAGCAGCTGTAAACTATTCCTTTTAGCTACTCTTTTGATAATTATATTTTTCTTTATAACATATCTCACTGATCCTCAGTTTGACTTGTTTCAAAGGATGGGGGGTGTCTCTTAAAATGTGGTATTTCTACTTAAAAAAGTAAAAGAATAAAAAGATAAATAGCTGCACATCATAAAGTTCAAGCTACTTGCTGGCCTCTGGATGGAACCCCTTCCTTGTGCACAGCATTGTCCTTTTTCAGTGCTAGGAAATGTACAATACACTACTTGTAGTGACAACAGAAAAGATAGAGAGAATCCAATTAGTTTCTTTCCCTGTGTAATTTAGGAGTTACATTCATTAGGTGATTAAAATTCAGATAGATCCATAATTACATTTATTAACATACAAATTCATTTACATTTCTTATTTATGACCTTGCACATCACTGTTTGTTCACCAGTGGTGGAGGAAAAGGTAGTTATATGTTAGTTTATAATGAATTTGTTCTTGCCGGTAAGCACTGGAAATGTGATGCAATGTTTTAATTTCAAACACTGCATGAGAATTTTAAAATCCAAGTAATTTATTTATTATAGTAGGCTTCCTGGAAACATTTACTTTAATTTTTTATTCTAAAAACTAGCATTTATTTATTCAAAATTTTTACTGATTTTCCTTCCCTACACATGAAAATTAAATGCAGAGATTTGATGTTTTAGATCATGTGCTTTCAGGCAACTGCATACATGCATCTATCTACATGTTAAAAACGCAGTAAAATGCTGCCTTTTTCAGAGAAAAAAAATCTTGAGGAAATAGACATTTCTCTTCCAGAGCTAATTTCACAGTTGTGGGGGTTTCCTTTGTTTTCCTAATGATATTCTGCAGGAATACTCGGTTGGAGTTCTATGCAAGGATTTCTGAAATCAATGGGAAAGGTCATGCGCTTTGAATTGAGGTCTTAGGGATGGAAGAATATATTCACTTGTGTGTCAGAGCCAGACCAGAAAAAGGAAGGAGAAGGGTCCCAGGTGTCCATGGCTCAAATAACCTGCTCTCAGCCCAGATTAGAGATGTGTAGAGGCAGTATGTGGCTGAAGAACATGGCATGGGATCCATCATAACCATCCCGTTTTTCCCTCATCAGTATGCCAGTACATGAGTGCAGTGGTAGATGCAGGAGCCATACCCAAGAGTGTCCAGAGCTGCTGCAGCAATCTGTGGATGCAGTGTGGTTTGCAGGGTCCAGGTGCTGCAGAGGGCCCGCGTGGTGCCCATCTGAGCAGAGAGCAGCCCTGGGAGTTTGTCGGGGGAAGCCCTTCCCGCAGAGCCGGGCCAAGGGCTCGCAAGGGCAGAGCTCCGCCTGCTGCTCTGCTGGCTTGATTTCCTAGTGCTGTCAGAGTGTGGTACAGACCATGCTGCATGGCTCTGCCTCTGCAGGCTTTGCTGCATAACTTCTAGTTGACTGGAGAGATAAAAATAATCCCTGACATAAATCAACTTCATTCTGCCTTAGGACATAATTTAAATACCTTCTCCTGGGTGTTCTTCCCTCTATATAAAAGGGGCAAGTTCACTCTCCAGCCTTCACACTCTAATTCTAGAAAACATTTCACGAGGGACTGCCACAGTGAAACTAGAGCTATTGCTGCATGAGGATACAAGGAATATCAGCTAGGTACACAGTGGTGGGAAATGGAAAGGTATTTTAGAAAGACTCCTGAGTATTTTCTTTCCCAAGATTCTAGGGCCAAAATGATGCTTAAATTTATGAATAGAGGTGGACAAAAATTTTGAATTATTTTAAAATTAGAATGACAGAGGTTTGAAAGGACTGGGACCATTCTTGAGATAAGGTTGAGATAAAATTGTTTCAACTGAAATATAGGAAAAATATGACACATTTTCGTAGTTTTTAAAGGAAATATCTTAACATGATGAAAATGAAGTTTTTCATCTTTTGAAACAGAAATACCATTTTTCACTTCCAAGTTAATATAAATTGAATAATAAAATATGTGTGTATATGTATTTTTAAAAAGTCACAAAACATTTTATTTTTAATTAGATGTAATATTTCAGATTTACCCCGAATGAAAATTACTGGGTTTTTGTTTTGTTAAAAAAAAAAAAAAAGAAAAAAAGAAAAAAAAAGTATTGAGTGCATTCTGTATGAACTGGATTTTGTGCTTCCTGTTTGCTGACATTTTTATTTTGTTATTGAACTGGAAGAAAATTCACCTTCTCAGTTTTGTTTATGAAATCTTCACGAGACACTGTCCTGGGAGTTTTTAGGTGACCTGTGTGTTTTCAGGGGACTGTTAGAGTATGAGGGTGTTGCTCCCCCCTGTACTGTGCCAGTGCTGGACCTTGAGCCTCGCTGCATGCTCTGTCTGTGCTGTACTCTGAATCCTTGGGACAAAAATACAGTGGGTAGGGATCTGTGATTTCAGCAGGCTGTTCATGAAAAGCAGGATCTCTTAATTCTAATGTGATTGTGGAATACCTGCATGAGGTATCATTAGCTCAGCATATACTGAGTAGAAGAGACCTGGTCACAGATCTTTTCCTTCTTCTTTGTGTTCCTATTCTTTTCTTTCCTGTTCCTTGTTCTCTTGTCTGCCATCAGTTCATTTCAAATAGATATGATCAAAATTTTCATCTGAAGTTACAGAGCAGGTGATGAGAACTCCAGATGCCCTATCAGACTCTCATTTTCTCAGGTTGGTCTGGGCTATTCAAAGACAGAATCTTCTAATCTGTGGTTCTTCTCCCGTTGACCCTATATGGCTGACTTGGGTGAATGCTTAGGGATTTCAGAAGCTTTTTTGCTCAGTCATCATTGTCACTCTAACAGTGTCAGCCTCTGGAAGCTTAGGAAGTTGCTACAGTCTCCCAAGAAAAGCTTATTAGACCTTTCCTTGGAGAAGTGAAGCAGGTGATGAAATCAAGTGTCTCCATTCACAACATCACTTGAGCGTGTAAATGACTACAGATTGGGTGTAGAATTCCTATCTCTTATAGGTAGTTGTTTGGATGTTGTTTGGTTTTTGTTTTGTTTTTAATGTCTTTTAAAGAAAAGCTATTAGGGTTGGTCTAGTAGCTAAAATCTTCAGCATGGAGATGACATTATGGACAGTGAAAAACTTTTTCTAAGAACTTCTGCAGTCCAAACAGCTAATAAGAGTTTGCAATCTGAAGAGACAAAAGTGAGCAAAAAGAGAGAGGGAGTGCTGTCAGTGCAGTTTTCCAGATGGAGAAAGGGACAAACCTTGATTCAGAAAAGTATGGAGGCCGATCCCGATTTTTAGCATTACCAAATGTGTACATTTCAACATACTCTGTTTGATCCTGGAAATGCTTTATGCCTACGCATTTCTAATTTTAACTGTTCTGATTTTTTTACTATCAAAGAGAGGGGCTTTTATAGTTTCTCTTCAAACTGATTTTTTAAAATATGCTGGAGCATCTCTATTCTCAGCACAGATTTTCAGTATATTTTCAGATTTTCAGCAGTTTTTGTATAGGTGTGTGGGCTCCCCTTCCCCTTTCCTCTCGCCCTTGCCCCCCCCCCCCCTCCCAATTTTAGTGCAACTGCAGACATCCAGCAGAGAGAGAAGCAGGAAAGGACAGATTTACATACATTGACTGGCAGTGCTGACTTTTCAATAGAAAATAGCAGGGTTATTGTACTGCATCAAAGTAAGAGTCTTAGCCTGGAAGGGATGTTTCATTGACATTGAACTGAAAATATAGGCACAGTGTAATGGATCCTAAAATTGGCTGGACTGTCTCTGGATGCCTGTGTTCAGTATCCATATAAAAATCCCTGTGCACAGCATATAAGCAGACTAATGAGGTGAGACCTTTTCTTAGTAGTATAATCTTTAAGACAAGTTCTAGCAGTCAAGCAGGAAATCAGAAAAATAAATGGTACATTCAAACTACTTGTCGTTGTCCAAACTGGTAATAGTTTGAATTGAATGATACAGAACGTGAAGAGGTTTATTCCTCACAAATGCCTTGACACACTCTAGTGGCAAAAGCTTGCAGTGCCATTTAGACAATGGAGCCCAGTTCATTTCTTTCCTTTTTGATGTGAAGCAGTAGTTGTCCTGGATGAAAATTTAGTTGATCAATATTGAAAGTAACCTGGCAGCTCAGAAACTGCCATTCAAGTCCTGTGCTTTTATAAAACTTCCATTTCTTCTTTATATTTTATATATAAACTACTGAATCAGGAATTTTGCTTGCTTGACATTTGTACAGAGTTTTGAGCAACACACCCTGACCTGAATCACTGAGGCATGGCCGTGATATTTATGCAATATGTGGAAGTCAGTAAACAGCACCTATCCACAAGTCCTCAACACTTATCTTTTAAAGTAATGGATACAGATCTTGTGCAACCTCATCTTTTAATCAACCATCATTAAATGCTTAATCAATAACCACATTAAAAATGTATTTCTAGATAAGCTTTAAAACCAGTGGTTTTGCTGATTGAACTTAACATAAATGATTCACTGTTTTGTCTTCTGAGAAGACATAATGGACCACTTGGCTGCCTCAGTTCTTTCTTCATTTTTACTTCAGGGCTGTGGTGTGGCAAAATCCCTCTGGTAATACAGAGAAGAATTTAAATATATACCTTATCTCACAGTCCAACCTATGGTGAAGTGTTTTCTCCAGAATCAAGAATTTTCTGTGGCAATACTTTTGGGTTGACTGAGAGCTAGTACTGATCCTCTGGCCTCATTGCTGATACCATTTGAGCTGAAGGAGGATGGAGTATTTCTCTGTGTTTTAATGCAATTTACACAGTAACGTGACTCAAGTATTTCATTTAGCACAACTCAAAATTTCCCTTCCTCACCAAAATTTGCTCTTTTGAAACTCTCAAATAGCTGTGTCACAATGAAAACAAAAATCCTATTTTCCACAAAACAAAAACAGAAGCATATCTTTCTGGTTTAATGTTTGAATTTATAATTGCTACCTAAACAATACAAGATTACTTGTATCTACATGTGTCTGCTTGTTCATTATTTCTCATTATTCTCTATTTCAGTGATTCCTTCTATTCTTTCCTCCTTGGGTGTTACTTTTTGGTTATCTGGACATAAAAGAGCCACATAGATATTTTAGACTGGCTCTTGCTGCTGTGCCTCTGAAATTAGTTAATATTTTTCTTAATAAATTCTCTCTTTATATTGGAAAGTTACTCCAGTAAAAGTAAATGTAAATGTACTGTCTAAACAAAGACCATTATAAGAAAATAAGCCTTTCCCCAACTCTTTGGAGGTTCTTGCTTTGGATTTAAAAGTGAGGACTTTTTAGGCCGGTGCAACTCAATCATAAATATTGGGAAGATGCTGACTAAAAACTAGAGCTGGAGTGAACAAGTAAATCTCTCATTGAAGTCAAAGGGAGTACTGCCAATTTATACTGGGAATGAATTAGACCTTGGATTTTTTGCATCCTCATTTGACCTGTTGTCCTCAAATAGCATTGTCAGACTAGATCTATCATAAATTTCTAGTTATGTCATAATAATTATGTCATTATTAGTGATTAGATCAGCTTTAGAGGGTTTTTTTTTGTTCTTTGTCCTGTTGCCAAGTTCCATGAGGACACAAGCTATGAATTACGTTGGAGCTCTGAATTCTTTTTTCTTGTGGAATGGACAAGGTATTTCCAAGACCAGGAACCTGTTGTGCATACAAACTTATCTACATACATTTGGGCAATACATTATTTTTTCTCACTGTTCTGTAGGGATATAATTAGCAATGCAATGGCATTTACCATTTTCTGGTAGCTGTGCTATCATGAGATCCATGCTCCTGGTTAGCAGAGCTGAAAGGGACTAACTTTGGGAGCACCTCACTGCTTGCTTAGTACAGCAACAGTGGTCAGTGTATGCCTTGTGTATCCTAGATTATAAGTGTTCCTTGATGTAAGGTCCCTTTTTGATCTCGACCCTAATCCAAGGAAAGAATTAACCAAGTCATAAGAAAAAATAAGACAGCAATGGATGAGTGAGATCCAAGAACACCACCTTGAAAGATACAATTGCTTGTATCTAATGAGACATCAGTTGTTCACTGGATGTCTGGGCTTTGTAAAGATGCAGCATCCACTGATGCAATAATCACTGGTGAACTTTTCAACTTTTGATAATTAATGCGCTTGCTTTGTCCATTTTTGCATTTTAAAGTAATGCCAGATGACTCTGTAATTCAGTTTTGCATTTAGGTTAGACTCCCTTACAAACAAATGAACATCTGAGTATTACATGTCAGTGCCTTAAAAGTCCCCTCAGGGGCTGTCTTGATGGAAGGGTTTTTTTCTTTCCTTAAGACACAAAGGACTAGAACTGCAGCAGAGAAGTTATTTTCTAGAGAAAATTTGATTAGTTGCAATGGGCAACAAGCAAAAAATTACCTAAGCATATAACTAACTTGATTAGCTTTGGTCATCTCAGCCCCATGGAGGATTTGTATCTTCTGGTGCAATCAAATGAATATGACTCTCTTGCACTCAGAACCAGTTTGGATTAAAAAAAAAAGTACAAATCTTTTGACTGCCAGTGTAATAAAGGAGATTAGTTGATAGATTCTTCCATCTGTTATGCCCAGACCACACTTTGTAGTGCAGATTTTACTAGCTATGTAATTTGCTATTTCTTTGCATGGTGCAAAATTAGGCTTCCTTCTTTCTTCCCTCTCCCCTGGACATTAAAGAACTTTATAAAAAGCATCAGATAAAGGTGTTTTGGGCTGTGAGATGACAAGCTGTCTTATGTGGCTGTGGTTCCATTCCTTTAGTTCAAGGAGGTTTTCTTTTGGAAGTGTTAAATAGTTCATCTTTCTGTTTATTTAAACACTTTGGTTACCTTTATGAAAAAGGCGAGTTTATGTTAAAATTCAGGGAAATATATTATAAAGGTGCAGAAGAAACGCCAGTATATTTTAATTTAAAAATTCTGTGAAGTGACTCATTTATTTGACCCATGACTCTGCAAAGTCACTAGATAGACAAATGCATTATGCAGATAGAGAACTGGAGACAGAGGTTATGTGATGCCCAAGGCCATGCAGTGAGTCAAAGCTGAGCCAGGGCAAAGTTCCCATTTTAGTGTGTCTATTAATAACACCAGCACAGACAAACTACATTAAAGAACTAAAATTGGGGGCCCTGTGATGTCAGCATGCTCTGCAAGACTGAGATATTGTTTGTTTCCATCTAACTCTAAAATGGTGAGATTATTAGACATAAATATGACTGGATCAATGTCTTATCTGAAGGCTTTCTCATACTTAAGGATAGTAATCTCTTTCCTCCCTCCTGACTGAGACCTTTTGTTTTTCCTTTGCCAAACATAAAAATGATTTGTTTACCTTCAAATTTTGAGTACTGACAGGTTAATACTGTGTCTGGCATCAAAAAAGACAGTCATAACATAAAAGATTTAGGGATCAATGTGAGGCAGTGTTAATGAGAGCCAAATTTTACTTGCATTTTCTATCCTGATAAAATTAGTATTTATATTTAGTGAACCATTCCTGCATTCATATATTATATTCTTTAAGTTTTTATATTTTATCTAGCTTTAGATAAAGTTAGTGGTTTCAGTTACTAACAGGACATGGCAGAGGAAAAGATGTTGCATAATAAGTTGTGTAAATTGGAGTTAGGAGCTGCTGTATATCATTAGTATCTGTCAGTGATTTCAATTATAAATGTAACTTTTGGGTGCCTTTGCTAGTGATTCTATTTCGTATGATTGCTAGCTTGATCATTATATGTAGTAAAACAAAAGTCAATCAAGGATCAGCAAGATTATAGAAATATCCACGAGAACTGACTAAAGGGTTGACGTATTTGATGGGGACAGCTAAGCAATCCATTGCAGCTATATTTAATTGAACCCAATGTCTAGAAATGCCAAAAGGTGGTATCAGGGATTATATTTAACTTGCAGCCTATAAAGCATTGTCATGGAAATTCATGTAACATTAATAACAATGGTGAAATCAACTTGGTTTTCAAAAAATAGAGGAAAAACTTAACATGGAAGGTAATTTTTTGTTCTTATTTTCCTTTAAATACATTCAAAATACCCTAATCTATGCAGTCACATAACAGATTTCCAAAATTCTTCAGAATATCAACAAGAACCAAGATTGCTCCATTCATTCTTCTTTAGTTTTACTTGAGTATCTGAAAGAGGCTGATGTTACTGCATTTGTTATCTTAATCTTTGTACAGAGAGAGAAGGGATGTCAAAAGGAGCAACATTGCTAAAGTAAGTTATAGCACCTATCCATTCATCACACCCTGAGACTGATTTGTATCTCACTTAAATTAACATGTATGACAGTCACCTGGAAACAGTCCAGGAGCAATTATCATCTTGCAGCAACTTGCAGAAACAGACATTGGTTTTGGTAATTGATCATTCTTTATCATAAAAACCTGATAATTAGGTTTCTTGCTCCCATCTCACTGCTTCATTGTATTCTCCAAATTCTAATTGCTATGTTTGATTTATATCTGTTTGTTCTTGGGCCAACATTTTCATACATCTTAAATAAATAATCTCCATGATGATGTCTTTACCAATAGCCTTCGTACTCCTCCCTCATCGTTATGATACACATTGATCTTTCTGTGTTGTGAGTGACAAAAACTATCTGATGTTTTAATTAGGGACTGACCCATACTTAAAGGATGCCATCAGTGCTGTACTGTCTCTAGTATCTCTGTCTTTAATGGTGTACTCTAGTACAGTTTTGTCTTTTTCTCAGCTGTTTTACACTCGGAGTGTTAGGTGGAAGCAGCTGCACTTTTATTTGTCTGCCTGTCTCTTTGCACAGTCCTCCAGGATGTCTGGTACCTCTCCATTCCTCTGTTACTTCCACCCTGCTGTCCAGGCCCTGTAGCCTCTCTCTGAGCCTTCCCAAGCAGCCCTTCTTACCCTGGTGCTTCTCTAAATGTTATCAGGCTGAGGTTTAGGTTGAAATGAGATCCAGAAGTGGGCCAAGGCCTACTCCAGCTGTGGGATGATGTGGGAAGAAATGGAGATGGGAGGATTCAAGAGAAACAGGCTGCAGAGCATTTTCATCCTGCTGTTGCCATCTGGGTAAGGGTTGGAGAGTGCTGGTGCTACCAGGGCTCAACAGCTACAGGAAGACAATGCCCAGCTGCTTGGACTCACCAAGCGAGTGCTTCCTGCCTCCTCACATCCAAGTCACCTCAGCTGCCCCCTTGTCTGCTTATTCCTGCCTCCAATGAGACTTTAATTTCCTACTACATTTTCTCTCATTTCTGCAATTCTGTGTTATTCCTCCTCTAAACTGATGCTGTCTCCCAACATGCACCAGCACACCGCTAAATTTGTCAGGTTTTTGTTGCAGAGCCCTGCTCTGTATGACTACTAAAATTCAGACCCAGTCCTTGAAGAACTTTTACTATTCACTTTTTGTTGATGATTCCTCTTTCAATGCAATCCCTCAACTGGATTTAATAGAATTAATTTGGTGCAAAGTGACAGACAGGAAAAATTAAACTGTCCCTTCAATTTTAATGAAGGGCTCAGCCATCTGATCAGATTGTTGCAGTGTAGTAAGTTACTGCATGTTAGTGGAGCCTTTGAAACTATGGGTGCTTTTAGTCCAGCCAATTGCAGAGTAGTACAGGACCAATTAACCTTTTCTAAACTGATTTTTAAGCTGAAATTGTAATGTAAACCTAAAAAAACCAAAGAAATCTGAATGGAATATAACTGGCCAATTACCATGGCTGTGTTCATGTACAGTATCATGTTGCAGCTTTAGTGTGTCTGAGAATGTCACTAAAATTAGAGGTACCCATTTCTGTGATATTCTGAGGAATAACCAAGTTTTTTGCTCATGTTCTGACTCCAGAACAAGTTTTACTTTACATCAGCATGGGTTCTACTTCAGCCTTTGCTGTTATTGATATCCATTAGTCTTTTTTATATTCTGGTTTCTGGGCAAGGATCATTAAGTATGAGTTATGCAGTGCTGCTGCTGAATTATAAATTAGTTCATTTATAGAGTAAATAATTTTTTAGTATCTTGTGTGTGCCTGATTTGGTATATATGCATGCCAAAAAATTAGTGTTATTAACATAGTAAGAGTGTATGCTCAGCTGGGAGGGTCTGGAGAGTTGCTAATCTTCAGGATCCATATTCCTCCTCTAACAAAGACAAGGTTTTAAATTTCCAGAGAATTCCTGTATGCAACAGTTTGTTTTCAAAAGAAACAGTAATATATGCCATCTGTTTTTTCATTATTCAGATTATTTCCTTTCTGCACATCTTGTGACAACAAGTATTGTCTTTTTAATAATAATTTTTATCAGTGGCACAATTTAGGACAACATTTTCTAAAATGAGCCCCCACAAGCACCACTTGAATGGTTGTCTGTATAGGTATAATTCCTGTATTGGGTTTATCTCACTGAATTCCCAAAAGACTCAATTGTGCACAGACCTGTCCTGTTGGTAAAACTTCCTTCACCTGACTTTTGTTTGTGCTGAGAGCAACATAGGGTTTTTGAGAGAGAAATGTGTGATCTAGCTTTACATGTGTGTTCTGTAACTTGTCTAATGACATAACAGTTTCTCTGTTAACAGTAAACAATTGAGTGCTTCGCTAACTTTTACTGAAACACATCCATCTTTCTTCCTGTGGTCTCTGGGAAATGTGCTGAGTCTCAAGATTTCAAGCAACCTGAGTACTAACATTTGGGACTGGGTATAAAATTGATCTAAAGATGAAAGGATTGATGCCTATTTATCATTCAGCTAATTTAGTATCAGGGATTTCAGTGAAACTGAGGCAGACTCACAAGCTGCATGAGAGACCCAGGCTCAGGTATCAGCCTTATGTTCAAAGCAACATTGACAATAGAATAGAAATTGCCTCAAAATTGTTAAGAGACTTTTAGAAATAAAAATACCATCTCCACAGCCTGATCCTGAATCTGCTAAGTCTAAAGTACATTAATATATTGAAATTTCACCATTCTTGCAGAGGTTACTTGGTGCATTTCTGTGACCAAATAAAATAATAACTGCATGATAAAATTTAGTCATTTTTAGTAAAGCTCTGTCTGCTGCATTGGTTTTATGCTGTCAATTCCTTTGTAGTGTTAGTGTACTGCTCTAGCAGCCTCAAGGTATTAAAGCAGAGCCAGAGCACCAGACAGGAAGGCAATGTATAAAACTGTAAATCATCAGGAGCAGGGCTTTTTTATAACATTTCCATCTACTATACATAAAACCATTCCCTGATTTAAATAATTTGCTGAGCTAAATAACAAAATTAACAATGTACCTTCAACAGGGAAGATCAGGCAATAAAATATCCACAGTTTCAATCAGGATTGCAAATTACAGATGTCCAAAAGATAGTAAAATGTAAAGAAAAATCCCAGACCCCTGGAACTGATCAAAATTAGTGTCAGTCATTGATTTCTAAAACACACAAAGAGACGGTGAGTATAAATGTGTTACTTACAAGTGCTGAGGATTTTAGGGAATGAAAATGGAGACCGGGAGCTGGAGACTGCCTGCCATGCCAGCAGTGTTGATTTGGAAGCGATGGACACAAATAAACATTCAGCAAAGCTTAAAAAGCTGCAATGCAAGGCTAGCCAAAAGTGTCCATGTCCTTACCGTGCTGTGGCTGGCAGGCAATCCGTGTCTGGGAGCCTTCAGTCCCTCTAATCAGGCTCCAGGGATTTTGTTTGCAAGAAAGATTGTCCTTTAAGTGATGAGTGCAGGAAAACAGAGAAATAAAGAGAAATGAGCAAATTGTACAAGGCAAATAGCTGCAGGTCTTTAGCATGCTCCCTGCGTTTTCCTAAGCTGCATCTGCAGTAGAGAAAATATCCCAAAAATAGCTCAGGCTGCCAATGACTTGCTGAAACCTGAGAAAGAATTGCTGAATTTAAAGATCTGGGTTGCTGTGGGTGTATGATTAAAGTGAGAAATTGCTGGCAGGAAGAACCTAGGATGAAACCACATGCTTAAGGAGTAACTTGTGAGTTCACTGATATCAGACCATGAACTGACCTCTGATTTCCCCCTCCTCCACCCAATGCCAGTTAACCCTTAAGAGTTCAGAGTGGAAGAAAGTTCTTCAATAAGACATGGAAAAGGAAATATGATTCAAAAAACCTTTCTTTCACCTGTAATGTAGTGACAATATTTTGCAGCAGTGTCCTATTTCCAAAATTTCATAGCAGAAAGGGAAGCTGAGGTTTTGCAGATCTCTGATTTCTGGAAAGCTCTGTTTGGTGTAGGTATAAGCTAAATATTCACTTAAAGTTGTTTGTGGTCCCACAGAGTGAAAGGGATTTCAGATAAAGTTTGGATGGATGGATGGATGGATGGATGGATGGATGGATGGATGGATGGATGGATGGATGGATGGAGGCAGGGAGGAAGGCAAACACATCATTTAGGAACTTTTGTGCAAACAGTGTCTTAAGGGCAAAATGTCAATATTTGCCAGAGTATTTGGCACAGTCTTGGAGGAGACAATGGCATCTCTGTATGGTGCCCAGAACAAATTGCAATAGCCACTCCAGGTTGTTCTGGTCTGTAAGTGCTCCCTGTGGATCCCTTCTGCTTACCCAGCTCACTAAAGCATAGCGTGCTTTAGCCCAGTCCTCAGCTTTCTCCCTGACACTTTTTAATGGTACTTCCTTGATTTAGAAGAGAACAAGAAGCTGTTGGCAGAAAGTGGGGTACATTGGCTTGACATCAGTAAAGTTTCCCAAGCAGTGCCAAAAGTAATCCTCAGTAACCTATTTAGGCCAGCATTAAAGCTGTCAGAGCATGGACTAGGAGCTAGTCCCCAGCTTTCTTTGTACTGACACGGAAAAGGGAAAAGGTTTCAGTGCTGTAACTGGGTTAGATTCAAGCCACACGGGACTGGATTATGAGAAGCTACTTCTTTGGAAAGCAATTGTGCATCTGAGAAAAGAGCTGAATATCACCATTAATTCAGGGTGTGCTTTTGGTTTAACATCAGTTTTTTGATATGTGCAAAAGAATAATGGACTCATAGGGAAAACAGAATATTTACTGTGCTTCAACCATAATGGTGTGTAATCACTTATCATCATGGTAGGACTGTCTACTTGATGCAATGAAGCTGTACTTAAGAGTGTCTGAGCGCTTTATCTTGAAGGTGCCATGTGAATGTATTTCATATATACTGATGGCTGCAGTTTCACACACATAATGATATTCTCTGGGGCTGAGGAGATAAGCATTTGTCCTGTGACAATAAACAGCCATTTAAGTTGCACATGTACAAGGGCAGCTGAGAATGCCCAACTATGAGGGTCCCTTTTGTAGGTGCTTTGGAGAAAAAGGCCCATATCAGGTCTTTTCATCTATCTTCAGTTCTAACTCATCCAGTCATAAATGTTCTCCTAGAAGAGGAGACAATCCCAGAAGTAGGGTGGCCATTTCATCTGTATAAATACAGTTGAATTACCCCAGCAGGGCCTTTCTGAAGTACTTCTGCTGACCAAAAGGAAATGTAGAGTATCATAAATTATGGCCTGAATAATTATGACTCATGTTGCAGCATTCACTCTTAGACAACAGACAGGAAGCACTTACACACATCTAGTGTCAATTTATAAATATATCACATAAATTTCACGGTGAGTGCAGGAAGTCTGATTACTAATCTCCCAAAAACTTCTCAGGCAAACTTGTGTTCCCATATTTGAAGCAGCAAGTGATAATACAAAAGACTTTGTGGGCACCTTTTAAATAAATTAATAAAACTTAAATCCAGTAGTAATGATGGCTAGTAAGTAACTTATCATGTATGGTCGTGCTAGTGATATATCAGCATGAGACAATATTAATGTCTCATGTGTTAGTAGATAAATGAACAATGCATTAAAAAATGAGATTCTTTTCCCCCCTGCCAATGAGGTAATTAATTCAAACACTTTTTGTCTCTCCTTGTTATGAAGAGGTTGCTAATGCAACACAATAACACAATAAGCACAATAAAGCAGCACTACATCTTGAACAATTGGAAACTTAGTATTCAAAACCATTCTCTTTGTTATTGTTGAATTTCATTAACTCTGAGAGTCTAGATCATAAATTACATTTATGTGATAATGCATAGTTTTGTATTTTTGACTTAAATATAGCATAGGGCAAAAGTGAAAAGAAAGGAGTGGGATAGAATTCTGAGCAGAGACCAGATGGGTGGTTTGGCGTGGAAACAAAGGCATTAGCATACATTCATTGTCCTTATGATCATAGTGCTTATGGTGCTTTTCCAATAGATGTATGGAGAAAATACACCTAAGCATGATGCTTTAGGTCATGATTCCTCTAAATTATCTAAATGTGCTCCTGAGAGTTAAATGTTTGAATGTTCTTGTTCTTTTCTTCATCTCAGTCACTTCTTTAATATCATATGAGTTAAGTTTTGTCTGAGCACCCAGTGTAAACTTTTGTGGCTTTTGTCTTTGAGTTCCCTGGAAAGAAGTGGCAAAGTACCTGGAACTGGTGCTGTCCTACCAGGACTGATTTATCTGCATGCCTACCCTGACTCTAGTGTGATCCATAAATCATCTCTGGTTCTTTCTCTCTGCACGTCAGGGTTTGGATTGGAGCATCCAGGAATGTGTGAGAGTCTTTGCCAGTAAGTGCTGGTTGATCTGTAGAAACAAATTCTTGTTTCCACCAGTGCAGTTGAGTCACCAGACTGGTGTGGGTGTAAATGGGAATTCCATTACAGAAACTTGTTGAGCTTCACTAGGCAGGACGTCACCAATTGTTTTTCTTATAGGGTAGTCTCTTTTTTAAGGAGCTCTTTGTAGCATGAATTTCAAAATTGTCTGGCACATGCAAATCACTGAAGTAGGAAGATTTCCAGAAGATTGGCAGATAATTATCTTTTTATCACAATGATAGAGCTGGTGCAAAAATGACACTTTGCATTATCCAAAGCTGTCACCATAATTTGAAATTAGGCCTTGAATGCCAGCCCTGGTAAAATCAGTGGGAAGAGAAAAAGCACTGTAGCTGACACTGCAGCATAAAAATTTTAAGGATTAATTTGCCTGAAGTAACTTGGAATTTAAAAAAAAAGACTAGGGAGTATCATAAGAATAAGTATTAGTGCCTTGAAGACTGTGTCTGTCTGGGTTGTTTGAACAGTAAGGATTCAGGTTTGGTAGCTATAGGGAAATCTGAGGCTAATGGCCTTGATTACTGCAACTGTCTTTTTTCAAGTTAGAGTACAGTGTCCCATAGCTAGTCCTGTTTCTCTAAGCAATGTACAAAAATGTGCAAAATGTATCATTTTATGCCAGGAACCTGAGAAGTGAGGTCATTCACCTGCCAGCTGATTTGCAAGGCCTTGTTAGAATATATTTCTCCCATTTTAGCTAAGGCTAATTAGGCACAGGCAGTTGTTGCTATCTACAAGAGTTTCTTCATTCATTTCTTTCTCTCACATTTTTTGCCTTTTGCCCTACTGTCTGGGACATTCTCCTTTGTGTTCTAAAGCCAATTTAATACCTTTTTCTCTTGCTAAGTGCATTCTGATTGTGGCTCATCCCACCCTCCTCTATTCCAGACCCATTCTGTTGCCTTATATTTTGGTTTTCTTCTTTAGTTGGAAACCTATTGTTGGAATGGATAAATTTCATTCTGTATAACTACAGGAAAATTGTCAGTATAATAGAAACTGTTTGTAAAATTGATTTTCTTTTCTACAAAGGATTGACTGGAAGATTTTCCCTGTAACAATTCTATAGCAATCAGTAAAAAACAAAATTAAAAAAGCCTAAACAAAACCAGAGGAAAGCCACAACTCTCCCTCCCTCTAGGCATTGAGTTTCTCATCAGTTGTCATAGCAAATTTCCACAAATGCTTTTGGCACCATTTTTAAAATTTTAGCTCTGTGTTATGCTTTTGTTTGATTAATGACTAGTTCCAGAGATTTCCTCTGGTGATCCTCACATGAGACATAAAGAATTATCAATTGCCTCAGCAGTGTCTGGAAGCAGAGTATGTCAAGGATGCAGTTTGCTTCCCTGAGTTTACAATGAAACATCCCATTGTATTCCTTGCCCTATGGTACTAATTTGATACATTCTGCATCTGCCTGGCCCAAGAATTGCAGGTTTGCCATAGCAAAGTGAGAGACTATATTAAGAAATTGTTATTAGCAACCATCAAATCCACACTTATCCCCAATCTATGAAATGTTCAATTTCGCCTTACTTTATTTGTTCAGTTTTATATGTACAATAGGATAAACTAGAGTACTCCATAGCAACCTACTCCTGAATACTAACAACTCCATTACCAAAAATTTTATTCCAAATAGTAGTGAAAATATTGAGCAAAATAGTTCTACTCCATTTGACAGCTATAAATCCAAGTAATTATTTCTCAACTTACACATTTCAGATGTGTGAGGAAGGTAAGTTTTGTAATTGATGCATCCTTTCTTGAGATGAGCTACACAATGAAAGAATCTTTATTTCACAGTTGTGATTAACCCAGTTTCTAATGCAGAGACTTCTGTGACAAGAGTTAGGGTTTTGTTGTTGAACTTGATTTTACTCAGAAGTGTACCAATCAGGAAAGGTTCCATTAAAAGTCAGCTGCAGCCTGAAGCCCATCAGTGTCATTCTGTCTGATATTTTGACTGTGGGGAAAATTGGCTGTTGCAGCTGCTGCATTGCCTTTCCCTTCTCTCACCATCATTAGCTGTTTCCATGCAGTGATTCTCTTCTAAGATGGCTTAGAGGTCCCTCTTCTTTAAACATACTTTTTATATCTCTGCTGCCTGCAGTCAGACTATCTACATATCTTGGGAAAGTATGCATTGAGAGCAGTATGATATTAGGCCTTTGAGATAGGGCAGTGTTTTTATGAATAAGAAAAAAAGGCAAACTAAGAGGAATAACATGCAGTGTTAGAAATTAGGGTTTCATGGTCTGTACCATTGTTTACTTCAGAGACTCCTTGCTGCCTTTTCTGTCTGCATCTGATTTCTCCGTAGAAGCAGTATTTTTATCAGCTCATGCTGCTTTTCCTATGACTGTCAAACATCTGTGGTACAGGTCTTCTTGAAGTTTTGTATTTCTCAGTTTAAAAAGTACTGTTAATAGAAAACTTTGTTTTCTTTAATATCTTGAATCAGGAAAGAACTGAAGCATGTGCCTGAAGATAAGTGTACATTGTAGTAGGACTTCATTTAGGACTATTAGGACTATATTTAATCATTATTTTGAATCAATGTAATTTTCATAAGTTTTTTCAGTACTAGGACTTTCTTGTGTCCCTGTATATATGCAAACTTTTGATTTCCAAAGATGAGATTTTGCAGTAGCTGAATAAGGTCTAATTGTGTAAGTTTTTCCATTCCTGTCCAAATAGCCTGCCCATTCCAACACCAGTTTATCTAATGTGTAAACTGGCCAGCAGGGCTTCAAAAATTATTCTTTCCTTCAACAGTTTTAGCCCTTGGTCTTTTCTCAAGAAAGATTTCTCATGAATTCTGCTTGAGGCCTGTAGAATCCTATTTAAGATTTAACTGTGCTATTTGACAATTATGGGTTATAACACACTGAAAAATTATCCAGTGTGAATCCCTAGTGGATGTAATTCTCAGCAAATTGGGTGTGGGCAAGAAGCTGAACATTTCAAGAAGTGTCGTTATTTATATTAATCAAGAGAAATAATTTGATGGTATTTTCAGAATACCATTTCAAGAATGTCCCACTGGATAGTTAAAAAGATAAATTCAAAAGTAATATTTAAAAGCAGTTTCACATAATCAGCCTGAAAGACTGTGGTACAGAATTCCAGTCCCATGGTTAATGGAAAAGAGTATTTGTTTGGAAAAATAGAGTGGAGGCTTTAACCTACTGATTTGTTCCATGTAACATATTTTTCCACTACTGCAACATGCTTTTCAATAGTGTCACTTATAAACCCCTCCCAAGGTTTAAATTTATGGGGGAAAGGTTAATGGAAATGCTTTGAGTTTAATATGAAGTTCACAGCCGATGCAAAGCAGCAGTTTACTCTAAAAGGAAGTGTCAGTACACTGCTGTCCCTGAGACAGATACAATACCATGCCTTCACTCCTCATGTGTTTATTTAATGTTGGATATGTAATGATCAACCTTGCTGTCCTGTTTGGGCAACACAAAAGCCTCCTCAAACACTCAGCTGAGATATTCTAATGCAAAGTGCTATCCTGGTAGTTGTAACTCCTCCACTTCAGCCCACAAAAGATGCTGAAAGGAAAGAGGAGAAGAAGGACATGTAGGTCACTTTGGCCATCTCAAGTCTCCCACCCTGTGGGTGCTATAGCTGTGGTAGCTAATTCAGCTTGGGGTAATGGCAGGGAGAGAAGCAGGGAGCCAAATGCATCTTCCTGATGTCTTCCTCTATGTGTTTCCTCAGCTCAATATGACAGCAGTGGTCTTTTGCTAAGTCCTTAGGGAGTATACTCTGTAAAATACAAATTTCTTTGCCTTTTGAATTATGTTCCTATTGACGTCTGACCTTTACTTTGCTATAACTTTCCAACTGTGCATCATTTCAAAGAACAGTTTGGTTGTGCACTCCCTTAGCCCAGTGGCTGCCAGCTCACCTTTGTTGTTTTGTTTTGTCAGCATTTTTGGTGCTTTCCCTCAGATACTTTTTTTTTTTTTTTTTAACAGAAAACTTGTTATTATTTATTGTTTGTAATCATAGAAGCCATTTAATCAGTATATTTAACTATGTTTCCAGTTTAGGACTGGAGCCACTTTGGATTACTTTTAATTTGAACAAGATTTTCTAAATGAAGCCCTTTTGCAGTGGCTTTCAACTCAATTAGAGACCAGAATCTTAACTCCAGTTTAGGTCAGGCACTTGGAAAGGTCTATAAGCCTGTCTTTAGCTCTTACTGACTTCTGTTCAAGGTGGCTTAGAGGTGAATATGCTCTGCAATGCCTTCCTAGCCTAGGGCCTGAATATCAACACAGGGCTTGGGAATTTTCATGTATTTTATCAAGCCAAAGAAGAAATGTAGCAACAACTATTTGTTTTATGACTTCCCTTAAAAAAGAATAATTTGTTTTATTTCAATGACTATGTATTGAATTGGCATATTGATTTCCAGGTAGATTGAGTTAGCAGCAGACATGATAATAAATTTTGCAGGGAAAGGTGTGGGAGGGGCAAAATGGGTTGGGCTGTGTCAGACCCCATGAATGTGGTCTAGTGTGCTGGGGGTTTATAGTTTCAGTCTTGAACTGGAATATACCCTACAAGTTGTACAAGTTGTGCTTGAAAAAATTACGAGATCCTGCCAGGGTTTTGGAGATGTGGAGAGCCACTGTGGAGTCCACCAGCACTAGACTGCTTTTCATACAGTGCAGTTTGCACTGAGTGAGAAAAGGCTGGAGCCAGATTCCCTGATAATACATCAGGGATTAAGATGGGCTAATGGAGCAAAGATCAGTCAAGTGTATATATCTTTATAAAACAGTTGCTGTCTCCAAATATGTTTAGCTTTAACCGTTGCAATTAAGTAGCCAGTTTGGCTGTTTCTATTAAACTAATGAGAAAAATTACCAAATAAGAGCTTTAAAATGCAGATTAAAGCAGAGGAAAATAGCAAACATTTTTTGAAAGGGAAAACCAACTTGTGTTCTGAGAAAACCCTTCATGAATGCTGCGCACTGGTTTTCGTTGCTAGAGGGCAGCCTGGTATAAATAATAGGAGTATGAGACCTTAAGGTCTGTGAGTGTGTAACCTCTCTGAGTTTAAACAGGGTACTTTTCAAGGATATTGGTGGCTTCTTAGTTTCTATGATCAATATTTAATTTAGAAACCCCTATTTGATTTCTGTCTCAATGATGTTGACATTCCTGTGTCCACATTTCTCCAGTTTCTTTTTGGCTCTTCATAAATACTTAAGAGACTGTTGACTTGGTCACTCTTCCTGTTGCAACAGCTAACATAAGTAAAGAAATTATGAGATTTTTAGAACTGTTTCCTAATTTATTTTATTTACTACAAGATTTTCCACTCCCCCTGTATATGGCATCTGCAAAATATTCATGTATTGTCCCCTGAAACAGAAAACTGTATGGTGTAAAATTTGTGACCAATTATTTATTTATTACTCATGGGTGTTGCTTTGCATTCTGTCTCAGAAGGGTGTGCCTCTGCTTTATGTTGCTCCTCTTTGCCTATTCCTTATTTTGCTAATGTAATGCTTGCTGTACATGCATTTTAAAACTGAATATAGAATCAGTTTTTTGCACAGTTCTCATTAACAACCAATCATTAGAACAATACTCGGAATAAATTTTCATTTCAAATACTTTTACGACCCAATTTTCATTTGTAAACTATTATGAAATGTAAATATCTGTAACTCCAGCAATTTCAGTAAAATTATTCAGCTTTTTATGGCTAGATAGAGCTCTTTGAAGTGTAGAAGTCCACATAGGAAAATCAGTGTTTTAAAATATGGCAAATGGGGCTTATATGTGGTACAGCTTTCTCAGACATATAAAAACTAAGAATATCTCCAAATTGGGAGCTACTTCTGATTATTTGCCTGTAATTGCTCTGGATGCTGCTACTTTCAGCCTCCTATGGAGATTTATTTTGATTTAGTTGTTATTCATTTAACATAATTCACAGAAATAGGCAAAAGCATCTACAGGGCTGCCCTAAGCTTCCCTTAGCTAGGATGGCTCTCAGGGACACTCCCTGAGTCTGGGAAGGGCTGAGCTTCACATTCCAGCCCTGACCCTGACCGTGCACTTTGCACTGAAAAGCTGTCAGCTCTCCAGCCTGCTGTGGACCTGGATGGGAGCGATTGCTTAAGCTCAGTTTACCTTGTCAGAAAAAACACATTTCATAGGAGAATCCTCAATGTGTTTTTAGGGAAACTTTATGTACTTGTAAACTAATATGGATGTAAGTGAGGATTCCAGAAGTAGCACCAGTCACAAACTTTCTTCCATATTGTCCCAGATGCTGTCCCTGCATTATCTTTAAGATACTCATCTTAAGATGCCTTTGAGATCTGTGATGATCTGAGAAACGAGCTTGTAAACAGGTAGGGGTTGGCCTCTTCTCCCAGGCAGAAAGGGACAGGACAAGAGGACATGGCTTCTAGCTGCACCAGCATGGTTCAGGTTGGACATCAGGAGGAATTTCTTCATACAAAGGGTTGTAAAGCATTGGACTGAGCTGCCCATGGAGGTGGTGGAATCACCATGTTCAAGAAACAACTGGACGCGGCACTTAGTACCATGGTCTAGTTGACAAAATAGTGATCAGTCCAAAGTTGAACTTGATTATCTTTGAGGTCTTTTCCAACCTAACTGACTCTGTGACTCAGTGACTGGGATTGTCAGTCCTGCTGCTTGGGCATGAGGTACTGCTGTGCTGAGACAACCTCCTATGACCTGTGGCAGTTCCTTCTACAGCCAGCAGCTACATTTCCTACAGTGAGAGCTGGAACAGCTTTTGGTACTTCCCAGATCTCTTGGGTTGGAATAAACTTTCCCAGGGAGAGCTCTCCCATCACTGTTATGTAGCTTTGTTCTGTTCTCCCCTGTACCTGCCATAAACCAATTTATGCTGGCAAGGGAGTTTTGGAGTGGGTACTGCACTGTTCTAACCTCCAACATCTTTCTGCAGGGGGGAGCAACAGTCTCTTCAGGCTGGCAATCTGCTTCCTTTCCCCAATACTAAAACAGTTCATTTTTTAACTCTATGCCTTTATTTGCAGGCTCTCGGTATGAAATTTCTTTTGGTTGTTTGTCTAGTTTTTAGTTTCACAACTAAAGAACAAAAAACACTCTTAGACCTTCTTTAAAACCTGTTTTTTTTTACTGTGAAGCAAAAAGCAGCCAAAAACACACAGTTCTGAGTAAGTCAAATTGTACTGCATTCTTGTGTTTGAGTAAGACACGGAGCAACTAAAACAAACTAACATAAACAGGGAAGCCAAATTAAATACTTACATTTGTATAGTGCAAGAGGATCCTGGGCTCAGGAATGAAATTCAATCTTTATTTATTTTTTGAGTAGGCAGTGCATAAAATAGTTGAGGATATTTGCAATGTGACTGTACGGTAGTGGAATATTTTTGACTAAAGAATCAGCTCCTACAGTATTGTAAAAGACTAAGTGTTTGCTCAGCGTGCAAGAGAGCTTTCACAAATCTAGAGGATCACTGAATCAGTCATAGCTCTCCATAATGCAAAAGCAAATTATCAAATGGATACCTGACACCAAATGGGGAAGAGAGCTTTTGGGTGTTAGTGGGCACATGCACAATCTGCTTAGCATTGGAAGTGTGAAGTTCTGCTTGAAGCAAAAATGATTGTGGTATGTAAGGAATGCAGATGTTTATCTACATATCATTGCCACTGGGCCTTCTCACAGCTCTCCTAATAACAGCAGAAAGAGCTTTTGGGCTTTTCCAAAACAAATCTGACCTTCACATCACTCCCCACTTCAGCGTGCTTTGTACCAAAGAAGATACATGAAAAAATAGCTGCAGCATAATATGGAGGTTAGGAAATTACTGCAGCACTTTATTTTATAGCTGAAGATTGGGGTAGAAAGATTTCATTTGGAGGCACTGCAATTTACTCACAGATTATTCACTCTGTGCTGGTAATTCCTGTGCTGCTTCTGAGGTCTCCCAGCATCTCATCAGGTGCTGGCAATTGGTCCCAGAAACACTGACAGAGAAAATGGCTATATTCTGCAGCTAGGTTGAATTGAAGAAGCTGCAATATATTAAATATATATTGCAATATATGTATATATGTATTGCTAGTTACTTTTCTGTGCACAGAAATGCCAGCAGCCACCACTGGGATGTTGGGGGAATTAAGGAAATGGGAGCTAATCATAACCTTCATTAAGCAGTGGTGCAGTTAAGGACTGTGTGAGTGACCAGTACTTTCAGATTGATCTGCCTTTCTGAAGAGTTGTTAATCTCAGTAACACTATCATCAGGAATTCCAAATCCATGAAATCCACGTTCATACTCCAGATTGCAGATGACATCAAGCTGAGTGATGTGGTTGACACATTTATAGGATGGGATACCATCCAGAGGGACCTGGACAAACTTGAGAAGTGGCCCATGGAAACCTCATGAGGTTTAATAAGACCAAGTTCTGGTGCTGCACCTGGGTCATAATAACCTCTGGTATCAATCTAGGCTGGGGGATGATCAGATGGGGTGCTGCTGGCTGAGAGGCTGGACGTGAGGCAGCCATGGGCACTCACAGTGCAGAGAGCCAGATGTGTCCTGGGCTGCATCCAGAGCCCTGTGGGCAGCAGGGGATGGCAGGGATTCTGCCCCTCTGCCCAGCTCTAGTGAGACCCCACCTGTAGTGCTGCACCCAGCTCTGGGGACCCCAGCACATGAAGGACCTGGACCTGTTGAATTGAATCCAGCAGAGGCCACCAAAGATGATCAGAGGAATGGAACACCTGACCTGTGAGGAAAGGCTTGAGAGAATTGGGACTGTTCAGCCTGAAGAAGAGGCCTTGGAGTGACTGAATTGTGGCCTTCCTGTGCCTAAAGGGGGTCCCCAGGATAGATGGACAGGGACTATTTACAAGGGCCTGGAGTGACAGGACAAGGGGGAATGGCTTCAAACAGAAATAAAGTAAGTTCAGATTAGATATTGGGTGAAAAATGTTCCCTGTGAGGGTGGTGAGGCCCTAGAACAAGTTGCCCAGAGAAGCTGTGGGTGCCCCATCCCTGGAAATGTTCAAGGCCAGGCTGGATAGGGCCTGAATAACCTGGTCTAGTGAAAGATGTCCCTACCCGTGGCAGGGGGGTTGAAACAAGATGGTCTTTAAGGTCCTTCCCAATCCAAACCATTGCATGATTCCAAGATTTCCTGTGTTAGAGCTGTGTATTGAAATGTTTGTGTGGAATTTAAAAATGTTGTAATCCTGAATTATTTCAGCCTATCAGTCTATCAAAGGAATAGCTATTTTCTCCTGTTCCTCACCCTTCAAGTGGCTGCAGCAAAGAATATCTGTCAGGTTTCTTTGGAGCTTTTCCCTTTTATTATTGTCTGTACAGTCTCCACATAAAAGGTTACCAACCTTGGCTTTTACATATACAATTAATACTGGGTTTATGCTGTAATCCCAATTCTGTTTGCTGATCAGCCTTACACCATCCCCAGCTGTTATGATATGGAAACCAAAATATCAAGATGTTCATGTTAAGAACAGTGGCCTGGCTTCAGCTGTGCAAATGCATTTTTAGTCCCTTGTAAAACTAGATTTCTATATAGTAGTTCCCACAGAAACAGCGGGAGACTCAGTGGTCCTGGAAATCAGCCCCCCTGTTAGTGTGGTTACATATGGATACATGGGCACTTTATTACAGCTGGAAAATGAACAGAGTTAATGTTGGAATTATTACTAGGTATTTCCCGTCTTGCCCTTCTGTGTCATATCATGGGTTGCTTTGGTACCTGTGTTACCCAGCCAGCTTTAGGGCCTGAGTGGCTTCCCCACTGAACCAGGCCAGAAGTGAGCTGTCTTTTGGCAGCGAATCACTGATGAATTTTAAACAGAGTCCAAGACTCTGGACTGCTCTCATCTGTCAGCTGAAGGTCATGCTGTCAGTGTATGTGTACCAGGGCTACTCAAGGTCATGCTGTCAGTATATGTGTACCAGGGTTACTCAAGTGATGGACTCCAATGTGGATTTAGAAATGAGGCAGTTTTGCCTAGACGTTGTATAGAACCCACACAAGATTTTCCTATTTTCCTCCACTCTTCTTTTTTCTTTTTTTTTTTACTGATTGTGGGGACTTCTCCCAACATGGATCATGGATCCTTCCCACAAGCTGCAGTTTTTCACAAACTGAAACAGTGTGATCCTTCCCAAGGGATAAATTCTTTCAGGAACAGACTACTCCCACATGGGTATTCCATGGGGTCACAAGTCCTGCCAGCAAACCTGCTCCTGTGTGTGTTCCTCTCTCCACACATCCACAGGTCCTGCCAGTACCTAATACAGAAGCTTTTGAGGCTGCTGCAATTCTTGACAGGATTGAGGATTGTCCCCTTCTCTGTCTGTTTCTTTTTGAGGGCCAGGAACTTCTCATCCCAGTAATCTACACTGGTGGAGCAGGAAAGTCAAAGGATAGTAAGCATCCATAGAGTGTAAGACTGCATATGGACCATTACTCAAGACAGAAAGGGAAATGTTTTACTGTAGTATATGTTGAGATATAAAACTTTCCAGCTTAACCACCCTCTACCTTCAGATCCATTTAGAGCTGAGTAGAGCTGACAGCATGAATTGCCTTGCACCTCTTGACACTGGATGTGCAGAGCATATGATGGGGCAAGCCATGAACACTCCTCTGTGGATATGGAGAAATGCCAGACATTGTTCTGTTTGGAGTACTTAGGCATATCCTTAAACACAGGCTGAACAAGGCTTCAGACTTAATGGACTTCTGGGCCTCAGTAGGTAACACAGTTTTTGTACTGGGTTTTGCTGTGCACAGTTTTGCTGCTGCCTGCAGGGAAAGGAGTGTGCAGCACCTGGCTTGCCCAGCAGCACTGCTTCTTCTGCACTGACCTGCTTCCCAACAAGGAAACCTCCACATTCAACCCAGTGGACCATGGTAAAAATTAGCAGAGTGAATTTGATGTTCATTATTTCCTCCTCCTCCTTGGCAGTATATATTCTTCTTAGCAAATTTGGTACCTGAATTCCTAAAAGGCTCAATTCTAGATCTAATTACCAGTTTGTGGGGGGCTCACAGGATGTCCATAATCAATGCTCGAGGGAAAGCCCTGGGAACAGCTGGAGCTGTGCTCAGAGTGGGAGAGATCTATTCTGTGAAAGGTAATGGAAAACTTAATATTCTCTTTTAGTGCTAAGGTACTTGATCTATTTCTGTTCTTTTCTGTTTACATTTTAAGTGCCCTCTTCTGATTTTTAGACATATGTGTACTTTTTCCTTCTCTCTCCTATGAGCTCCTCTCCTATGAGGATAGAATTCTGATGAAACCCTACCCCCAAAACCACAGACAAATGCAGATTAAAGGTATGTGCTTTTGCAAGAGGTCTGTATTCACGCTGTCACTCTCTGGATTAAGATTGCTGTGGTTTATGTATGTGCAGCTGCTTTCTAATTAAAGCCCACATCTGCCCCGGTTTTAACACCAGTCAACTGTAGTGAAGCCATTAACCCTCTCTGTTACTCTCCCCTCTTTGTCCTATGGGCACATGGAAGGCTAAGTAGATTGAGAAATGAAAACCCAAAAACCCAGTTCTCTCTCTTGCTGGGGTTATGCTCAGCACATCAGAAGAAGGAAGGACATGGAAGCTAGGTCTCTCTCTGTTCCCTCAGGCTTAATAAGATTCTGTCTTTTAGTCTAATTTAGCACACATTCAAGGCTGGGCTGCAGTCCTTTATTCTGCTGCCCAAAAGGTTTTTACATTATTATGTCTGCTCCCAATCCATTTAGTTGCTTAAAACTCCTGACAAGCCCCTTCTGGGAAGTATGTGCATTTGTTGAGTAAAGTGGGTTACCCTGTCATCCATCCACCCAAAGGATCCCCTGTGTCAAGGGAAGGAATCCTTGGTAATTTCGCACTTGCTCTGTGTTTCTTCAGCTGTACAAAAGGAGAGCCCTGTGGTCTGGCCCTGGAGACTGTGGTCTTTGCTCACAGCCAGCTTGTAGAATTTAGGAGGCCATGTCATCCAGAAGGGATGTTTGTATGATTCTCCTAAATGACAGAGAAGATAAATGAGTACAGATGAAAGTTTTGTCTTCTTTCCTTGGGACTGAGCAATAAAGTAGGGAATCTGTAATACAAATTAAAAAAACAAAACAATACCACCAAAACACTAGAAGAACTATGGAAAATTTGGCCTCTCTGGCCAAGTTCATGGCTGCTCTTGATAACTTCTGACGCTTCATCCAAATGAACTATTCAGATCCTGGGTGGAGTAACACTAATGGTGATGTAACAGACCTGAGGTCAATGCATCTCCTCCCAGTGTGTGGTCTGTGAATAATATGTGGGCCTGTGGGTTCCAGAAGCAGTGATCTCTTTGTGAAAGAATTTGACAAAAAGGGTAGCTGTATCACAGTTAATACTCCCATTTCCTCAAAGAATCCATTCACAGTAAAGGAGGAAGGAACATGCTTCTTCAATGTGTTTTTTCAAAAGCACTCAAAAGAGAAGGCACTCTGGCTGACTGGAGTTGTGTACACCTGAAAAAAGTCTTTATTTGAAATGAGTGCCTGCAAAATATACTGAAGGTAATGTAAGATGCAGGTGACTGATGGTTTCTAAAGTCAGGTTTTTGTTTTGATGCCTTCAAATGGATTTCATTGTAGCATGTGAGCTGTGATTATCACAGACTACAAGAGGGTGTATTGAACAATCTTTCCTCTCTAAACATACTGATGGATATTTGAATTACAGAGTCAAAAAAAGTTTTAATGAAGAATGCAAAAACACACCTGTTACCTCAGTGAGGGAGCCCAGACTGGAAAGGGCTTACTTGTGGATAAATCCACAGATCTTAAGAGAATGGCCACTTGTGTCCCATGAACTGAGTATCCTGCATGACCAGGTTTTGTGAAATTTTGATTATGTAGCACTCTTTCAGAATTTGCTAATACCAGACTGCAAACATGGGGATGTCTTTCCCCCAGGTACAAATGCTTGGAGGAATGTGAGTCAGTGATGAATAAAATGAATAAAGAGCATAGCAGCAAGTGGTTTTCTTTTCCTATTTTAGCTAACAACCAGATCAGCTGCCATTTGGGCTGGTATTTATTTCAAGAAAGAAAAGTTCCTAGAATTATGTGATGCTTTAACTAGCTAAATTCACTACAAGTTTTGCTAGTGTTGATTTTTCTTGTCTATTGAAAGTATTTTTGAAGATGTTTTCCAAGTCATGTTTTCAACTTTCAAAGGCTTGTTGTTGCTTTTGGTTCAAGTCTTGCCTCTTTATTGCTTATTGTCAAATCGTGTATCAAATCTCCTACCCAGCATTTATTCAGATACTGGCTTTGGACCAAAAATGACCCCTTTATTTGCTCACAACACACCTTAGTTATGCAAGAATAGTGTATCATTTTCCTAATGAACAGCTGCATTTTAATTGCATGTCCTGGGAATAACCATCAACTGGTGAAATACAGTCTGCTCAGCCTTCAGTGCATGTATGCAATCACCACTCTGGTCACAAAACCGCACATTTTCTTGCATCTCTTTTGTCTGGAATGGTTGCAGCAACATTCCTCAACAGAACATCTGTGGAGGGAACTAGGTCACTAAACTATCTACCCAAAAGAAATAGCTAATGGCTTTTTGATGATTTTCAGTAATTTTTTTTTCCTAGAGCCTCAGCTCCTAGAATAATTTGATTCTGCAAGCATCTTGGTTTTCAAAAAATGTTCTCTAGCCCCTTGTGAGAAAAACTCAGAAATACAAACCCCAAAGACTTCAAATCTGTTTTAAAAAGTCCAAGGTCAATGAAAAAGTGTATTTGGATTTGACTTGTTTTTTAAATGCTTGAGACTGAAAGTCCTTAGTATCTCTCACACTTTATTGCTGCTTAATTTTGTCCATTCAAAATTGTACGAGATACTATAACTCTAGCAGAACGTAACCAGTTCCTACTAAAACCTGTTGGCTCCACAAAAAAATCTGTTCATATATTTCCATGAGTTGCTCTACTGAAGCAGGGCTGACTCACAGAGTTGAGACACCTTCTTGCAGCTGCTGAATGCAAAGGCAAATATCCCCATAACACTGCTGTGTTTTATGGGATTCTTCCAGTGCACTTCCTGCCAAGAGCAAAGTAAAAACTCTTTGGCCTTTAATTGAACCAAGTTCTCTTTGATTCAAGGGTTAGCTTTGCCTGAGCAATGAGTGCAGAACTGGGCCAGACAAGTAGTTCCAGTATAGGTCAAAAGATTATTGTATGTAGATATTAGCAGCTGACATTATTGATATTGAAGAAGAGACAGACTGTGCTTACCATCTGCAGATACTGGAGTGGGTGGGTAAGATCTGGGTTTCAGAGAATTGGAAACATTCTGGTTTGGTGTTTTTTTTCCATTTGGTTAATTATGAAATTATTATTAAAACAGATAACAGTGACTAATTTGGTCAATGAATTTAATGGGATGGAAGTGCAGAAACAAAGCAAACAAAGACAAGAGAAAAAAAAATTAGAAGCTTTAGCTTATATCTAATGGTAAGAGCAAGGGCCAAACCAGCCCCAAACCAGCAGCAGGATGCTAGAACCCTTCCTTTCTTGATCTGCGCAGCATAAGGATGTCACAGAAATGAAGCGGCTTACTTGAGGCTCTGCAGAAAATCAGTGACAGCATTGAGCACTGACTCTGCTGAGTCAAAGGAGTGCTTATGCTGCAAACCCCTGTGCTGCTTCACAGGCCTTCCATCAGCTCATTACATAATGTTAGTTAGTAGCAATGACTGTTTTCATCTGATCAGAGCCAATGAACCTTAGGCTACTTTGAAGGAGAGATACATTACATGGGAGTTACAGGTTGATAGAGTTGACCAAGAACATTTTAAGTTGAATGTATTTGATATTATGCAGAAATAAAAAGACTGCAGGTGGCTGCTCTCTCCACTTCACCTCTTGACTTTTGGACTGTGCTGCTGCAGATGATTTTCAAACACTCCTATGCTGGGACATCAGACAATGGAAAGCTGCCCAGGTTCAACTTGTGTCCTACTGGGAGGAGATGAAATGTCCATCTTCATGTTCAGCTTCTCTGTGCATCACTATTTCCTTCTGGCCAACAGAATGGAAAAGAAATAAACAAAAGAACTACACTTTCAGTAAAAGCTCCTGCTTAGTTTGTTGGAACAAAGGGCTTTGAGCAATATTAGTAATAAGCAATAAGTGACTGATTGACTGTTAGAAAAAACATTTACAATTGTGGAAATACATTACTGTGAATTAGGCAGATTTTTAGCTGACCTATGTAAAAATGCATGGTTTATGCATTAGGTTTTTTTTTTTTTCTTTTAGTACTGCTAGAGGAGAGGGACTGAGAAAAACTGGTTTGTATTGCCCTTTTAAAAATTAATCTCATCAATTTTCTGTGCTTTTATCGTGTTTAATTGTAGGGATAATTTTAAGTTTTTAGGAAAACTTCTCATATTAGACTAATCCAGTCTAGACATTGATTTCAGTGGGCATTGCTACTTTCTTAGTTTCCAGAAAGCTTTCTTTCATCACTGGTAAATTTGGACAGCAGACAAATTAAATGGATGAAAAATATGTATTTAGAGCATGGCATGTAAGAAAGGGATCTCAGTGCAACAGCCTGTCACCAAGACATTTGCTTTTGAAGTAGTTATTTTTTTAGAAAATACTTAACTTACTGTAAAATGTGTTATTAGTGAAAAGCTTCAAAGCAAAGCATTCTTCCCTCCCACTTTTAGTTATTTGATAAAGGCAGGATTCTTAACATAATGATATGGTTGAACTGATTATGTAAAATAACTTTTAAGCAATTAATATTTGAGTGAATACCTTCTCTAAAATGAAACCATAATGGATCTTTGTTGCCCTACCAGATTTCCTAAAAAGATTGTTTATCTAAGCTTCTTCTGTACGAACAAAACAATAAAAACCAAGTGTGAAATACTTATCATTTTAGGACTTTTCTGCTGTGGAATATCAGTCTCTTTGCTGGTGTTGGGGCATATTTCTCTGTAATTCCCAGTCTTTTATTTTGAAATATTTTAATGTAACCAGTGCATTTTCACTGTGATCATAAGGTTTCATCATTATTTTTAAGGAGTTAAAAGAGAGAGTGGTACTTTCACATGGATTTGCAACAAACTTTGATGAGTTCCAGAAAAGTGACTGTTATACAAATATATGAGGAATGAAAAGAACTTGTTATCTTTAACAAGAGCTTGATTGGATATAATAAAAGTTCCTTGTTAATTTACTGAAGTTAGCAGTTATGCTGGTAATGAATTTATAACCAACAACATTTGATCTTCTGCAGAAGCTTTTGCCCCTTTCTCCCCCTCAAAATGTTTCTGGAGAGAGTCCAGATAATTTCCTTTAATAAGGATTAAAACTTTAAAGGAATGTTGCTTTATAGTGACCCTTTTTGGCAGTTTATCAGAACACTTATGCAGCTGGTAAATGTAACTGCACAATTCTGAGTAGGGATGACTATTTTTCCTTAAAGAAATCTCTCCTCTCCCCTCCCTGCCATGGGCAGCACATTGTTTACAGCAACACTGACAAAATAAAGAATCGCAAAATTGAGTTACGTGGACAGGAAGGCTTTGATTCTATGGGAATAGCTCCAAAAATGTCTTGTGTAATGCATATTAAATGAAGTCATTATCCTAGAACTTTGAAATAAGTCTATCCAAATAGACATGACCTGTTTTTTTTTTAAATAATTATGTTCCATTTAGAGTTCTGAGAAATTGTCTGTGTTTTTAACGTGAATTAGGACTGACATTCACATGGATCTCACACAAAGGCTATTGAAGTGTTGTGCTGCATTTGTAGAGAAGTTTTCCTGTTGACTCATTTTGATTTTACAGTCCTTGTTACAAACTGGTATTGTTGGAATCAGTGTTTTACTGGGGAAGTGGCTGTATGTCTGTTGTTGTTTTGTTATTTTTTTAGAAGTCTCTCAATCACCTCTGTATTTCTTTAAGTTCCAGCTCCTGCCAGGTACTATCCTGGTCTATGGGAGTGAACACCAATAGAGCCACAGATGGACAGGGTAGACAGACAGCCCATATAATCCATCCTATGCTGCTTTTATAAGTCTATAAAAATGCAATAAAAAAAAGAGTCTCATTAGGTAGAGGCAGGGGGCTGATCGATTTGCAGGCCACACTCAGTTTATAGCTGCCTTCTGTGTGAAAGTCCGCCTTAGAGTGTGAGTTTACTCTGTTTGCCATGGCTTGTTTAGTTAGACTTAATTTACTTCTGGTAATGTTGAGCATTATTGATGTTTTTGTGGTGATTTTCACCCCAATTTGGCACCTAGGAATGAACCCACACTCATTTTACTCAGTAGAAATAAAACCCCTCAAGCCAGAGGTCAGGAGAAAAGCTGAGTGAAAAGCTCCTAACCAAGTGTGAGTTGTCTGGAAGGCAGGAGCTGTTTAGTTGAAAGGAAAGCTTAATGTCAAAGTTCTCATTTCAACTCCTCTGTGTTTTTCTGCATTGCAACAAACACAGCTCCTAATAATGAAAGAGGCTAAAAGAAAAAGATTTTGTACATAATCTCAAATCAAGCCATTTTTTCTTTTGTTGTGGGAGTCTTTCCAGAGAAGAGTTTTTTACCGTGAAAAAAAGTAAGAACATGTAATTTTTAAATTTGAGTTCATTTTAAATCTCTCAGTGGAGCTGGGAGAGCTGGCTGCAGCAGTGCTGAAGTTTTTTCAATCCAGTCCTATTTTTCTCAGCACTGCCAAAGGCTGCTGCAGGTGGATTCAGGGAGAGGCAAATGTGATGCCCATTATCAGTGTGTTTTTTGGGAATCCCATCTAAATAAATGATGACAAATTCCTAAATGGCAAATGTTGATCCAATCTTATGGAAATGTTGATATTTTTTACTTGTTGATATTTTTATTCACTTATTTAATATTTCAGTAAATCAAATTACCTTTTTTCAACTGTGTCCTGCGCTTTTAAGTTCTGGTGATTGTTCTGCATTAAATGTTTTCCTTTTATAATTTTTTAAGTTGCTATCTCTAAGTTTTGTTATTGAGTCATAGAATGGGTTGGATTGGAAAGGACCTTAATGTGTCTGTCATTTGGATAGCTGGAAGTTCTCACCTTTTACATTCAGATTTTAATTTTTTCTTTCCAATGACTGTCTAATAGCTTGTCTTTAACCTTAAGAGATTCAAGAAAATGACCACACTTTAAAATAGGTAACTGTTCTTCCAATAATGATTTGCTGAATTGTATCATCATACCAAAACAGATCTGAGTCTTGAGTTCAGCCAGACAATTCCAGTTACCATTATAAAACCTTCCACAATGTTTGAATTTATTAAAGTTCATTGGGAATTTCTATCTGGCTTTTTAGTTGAATCTCTATAATTATAATTGCAGTTTTTATTGTTACTGTTACTGTTGCTGTTGTTTTTGTCTTCCTTTCCCCCACTTCCTTTTCATTCAGACAAACCTACAGGTGACTCCCATGTGATGGAGGGAGCCACACAACTCATCCCTGCTCTTTGATACTGTGTGTTACCCCCACAGAGCTCATTCTTCAAAGCCACTGACTGGGTTTGAGGAGCCGGTTTCTGTTAATTTTAATGGGGATTAGACATCCTTTCCCTAAGGCAGCTTTGAAAAATACCCACCAGATTCTTTATGGCTCTTCTTGGAGGCAACAAAATGTTTGCCTAGTTATACAGCCACATTTCTATTTCATTTCTACTGGATCCTCTAAATGACATAGTTTCAAAGGGATTAGTGGATTATCATTTTTGCATGCAAGGAAAAATGATGCCTTGTTTTTTGAATTGTGCCTTGTAACAATCAGTTTATACCCTGTTCTCTCCTGGAGAACGCTGACAGCCTTCTTCAGAAAACTGATTTCTTTCCATCTTTCTCTGAATGATGTATTTAGAACATGTGTCACCTTAAATATGCAGGCTTTCAAAACAAAATCGCTGAGTGAGTGGGAGGGACGAGGAGAATCACCTTATGCAACAGAACCAAAAAGCAGCAAACCCAAACCCATTTTCCATTCATTGACACACATTTCCAGAAGGAGTCTGGATTCCCTTTCTCAAGCACTGCTACTTTATCTGAGAAGATTCTGGGAAATAATAAGAGCAAACCTCAACTCGTATGTTAGACAGATATTTAGAAGAATCTGCTCTGCAAACATTTCCTTTGAAAAAAGTAAGAAGTGTGCCATGGATATAAATAGAAGTGTTCTTCGTTATAACAACATGGATGGCTGCTAAATTGCATTTAAATTGTCCTTGTTTAATTTATGTTACGTGCCGTCTGCCTTGTATATATCCCTTAGTTATGTTTTTGTCAGTTGTGTTTCTTTAAATGCATTATAAATTTGTATTTCCCTCATAAACCAGTCTCAAACAGGGCATCTGTACTGGAAACTGGTTTTAGTGACTTGACACTTTGGTTCTTTTATGTTGTGAAACAAGTTTTAATTTTCTTAACATAGGCCAGGCATGGTACATAAACTTTTACCCCCCTCGGGGAGGCTTTTATGTTTGACTCCTTTAGTGGCAAAGCTTTTGAATTTCTCCCCTTGATTGACTTGATTATGATCTTCCAAGTATATATCCTTCATGCTGATGAATTCCTGGTAGGGATCCTCAAAGGAGTTTACAAGCTGCAATTCTAGATGAAACAGAAGAATTAAATTATCCTTGCAAAAGCTGCTACTAGTGAAATTAGGAAGTTGAATATTAGTGCTGCAGATTTATTTATTCTTTGGGTGTCTAGTTTCACTTTTTAAAGAACAGGTACTCTGAGATTTCTGCCAGGTGACTGAATCTGCACAACCAGATCCCAGTTTGAAAGTGTAGGACAAAATCCTTGCAAACATCGTTCTGGCTTACTCTCCTCTGGAGCTTTGTTAAGGCTGGATGGAGTGGATCTAACTATGCTTGATGGAGATGTTCTCCTCACTTAGGAGGAAATTGTTGGTAGAATCTCACAGCTAGATTGAGCAGCTATTCCAACAGTCCACAAATGAACTGTGTAGCCACCATCTTACAACTCTGAAAAAACCCATTTGGCCAGAAAGGATCCTGCTTATATGTGTGGCAGGCAGTGCTTCTGTCTTGTGCTACTCAACATGCTCCATCAGAAGATGCTGCATTTTGCACTGGGAGATATGTACAAAACTTTGGTGTATGATTGGCTTCCAAATAATTGGTTCTTGCAGGTGATTGCTGCCCAGAGTCCATTAGTCTGGACACACAAGAAAGCAGCTCAGGTGTGGGTGTGTTTTGCCCCCCTTACTTCTTCCCCCCAGTTTATGTGGTGCCATTTGGTCTGGGATATCCCTTGGATCAGTTGGGGGCAGCTGCCCCAGCCCTGTCTCCTCCCAGCTCCTTGTGCACCCCCAGCCTCTTGCTGGTGTGGAACAGGAAAGGCCTTGACTGTGTGTCAGCACTGCTCAGCAATAAGGAAAACATCTCTGAATTATCAACATTGTTTCCAGCAGAAATCCAAGCCACAGCTTCATGCCAGCTACTATGGAGAAGATTACCCCAGCCAAAACCAGTGCAGTAAGAGAAGAGAGCTAAGTGGAGAAAGGCAGAAAGAATATAATATTTCTCAAAATATTTTTTTTTCTTTTTTCTTGTCAGAAAACTGCAGTTGGGGCTTTTTCAGAAATTAACACAGATGGTCAAGGCATTAAGAGAGAACTGGAAGGGCAGGCAGGAGAGACAGAGATATAACTTTCCTTAAAACAGGCATAAATTAAGGAATGGAGATCTAGATGTATAAATTCTTTTATAAACATGTAAAATAGAAATAATACAGAAATGCACATACAGGAAAGCATGAATCCCTCAGTGTAGAGCTTTCCCTTCCTCCTACACTTTAAGAACTTTAAGGCTCTCAGCTGTCATTTGTCATTGGAGCTGGGCTGAAAATCGTCCAAATTTTATGAAAACTATCATGACCTTTTTTCCTGACTTGACAAATAAAAGGATGTTTTTTCAGGGTGGGGAGAAGTGTTATTATCTGTAGTGAAAGCAAGTTTATTTTTTTTAAACTGTTTTAATGGTAGTTGTTTCTATTCTGGTAGATCTGTGTATGGAAACTGATGCCAGAATGCTAACACTGGATAGTGCCAGAAATCAGTTCAGATTTTCTTCTTTCTTGCTGTCACATTATAAAAATGATTAGGGGTTTAAATACTGATTTTCTTATTCACATAAGTTTCTAATCTATTTTTAACACTCTGGATTCCTGTGTGTGGTCTCCTGCCACAGTGGTTTTGAAGATTGCTGGCAGAAGAGATTTTCTTTTTCACCAGTTTTGAATTTGCTGCTATTCTCTAGATCAAGGAAGGAGAAAGGCATGGTTTTGTTAGGATCTCATGGTGTACATAGCTTCTGGTGGTGAAGTGTTTGACTTGAACATAGGGAGATGCTTACATCACGTCCATACCTGTGGTCCTGGGGATTCTCTTGCTGACTTTTGCTGTGTACTGAGGCAAATCCATACTATAGAGAACTGGGGTTGTTCTTTCTCCCAAATCAAAGGTGATTAATTCTATAATTGGTTCTGAATGAAAATCTAGTAGCATATCTAATGCAGAGCTGTATGTATCTAATATCTGAGAACATATCTAATACAGAGCTGTATTTTCAGATGCCAGGATTAATAAATGATTGTGAATTGCATAAAAATAACTTCAGTGGGAAAACTCTTCCATTAGCCAAAATTTTTTGAAATTTGCAAGCCAGAGAAATGGATGGTATGAGAAAATATTTCTCTGTGCATTTTCTGGTGATGTTCTGATGTTTACAGAGCTCCATAGATAATTTTGGATCCCCAAATGAAATCAAATTATCCAGATAGATCTGGGATTTACATTTTTGGAGACCACAATGAGGTTTGAGATGTCTTGTTTGTTTTTTTTCAGCATGTGCTGGGTATCGTCTGCTTGACAACAGTGAAACGTGAGCTGTGAAAGCTGGGGCTTGGCCCAGTATAGCTCTTATAGTAGGACTGGCAGATATCTGCCTTTCTCCCCAAGCCATCATTCCGTTACTATGCCACATATATTGGCATTTGTGAACAGTTTAGGGAATATTTTTTTCTGTTGTGACCAGTTGTGCAGCTGGGACTCTTTCATAGTCCACTCTAATGGCTGTGGTGGGGGAAGTATGTTTGGAAATCAGGTTCATGCTACAGAGGAACTGTGCCAAACGTGGGAGCTAAGACCACAACTTGCATGAAAGCAAGCAACAAAGTGCTGCACAGGAAACTGCTCAAGAATTTGCAAAGTAAATCAACCAAACCTATGCAGCAAGACACAAGACAAGACCAGTGCGGTAGTTTCTTTACTTTTTCTTTTCCGTTACAAAGCCTTCCCTCATATTTGCCATCTGCACAACTGTAAACGTTTTTCTTCCTTACTTCTCACCATCTCCTATCAGGAGAGAATGTTAATGTCTCAAAAGGACAGATTTGAGGAAAGCAGACTAACCACTTACAAACAGCCAGCTCTCTAAAACCACAGGTGCATTGTAGGAGTTTCATTGTTTTGCCTCATTTTTTTTCTCCTTTTATTTTTCAGGCTTTTGAACAGCAGCCCTTGCCAATCAGATGAGACAAAAAACCCCACACTGTTCTCCTATAGCCTTTGGCACTTCTGAGTTGGTGGCCAAAACTAATTGAATTTGTGGAAGGAGAAAATAATGAGGAAAAATGCAGATTAGGTAAGGGAAAACCTTCAGGGACTGGACTAGAATATAGATGAAGCAAGTAGGATCCTGGGAATAGGCAGCTCTGGAAATGCTTTGACTTTTTTTAATGAGTGGGAATTGAAAAATACATATTTATTATCACCTCATTTAATGACGCAACTTGTTAACAATATAACTGTCACCTCGAGCCACTTTCCTGAACAGCAGGACAGGCTCATGAGACTGGTGCCTCCCCACTGCACAGTGTGACACCACACTTTCTCCCTTCAGCTATGCTCATTCTTTTTGGCACAAGTTTATTCAAAAAGACCGTCCATCATCACTGCCTTTTCACTGAAATGGTCAACTGCATAAATAAGATGTTTGAAAAGGAATGTGCATTCTAGTCTGAGGGGCAGAGGAACTGAAAAGCAAGGAGAAATTATAAACTCAGGGAAAATGATAAGACCTGTTAGCAGGAGTGATGGGGCAAGGAATGAGGGTGAATGGTAAGGGGCTGAGGCTGCTGGGCAGCACAACAGACTGAGTGACAAACAAGAACACAGATTCAGGAGTAATCTGTACTGAATAGGAGAAATATCAAATTGATCTACAGTGAATGTGAGATTGAATTAGCTGTAGTGGTGACATGGTGTCCTGGTTTAGGGCAAATTTGGGAGGAAACTTCCAAAGGGGTCTCTCTAGAAAGCAGATTCAAGCAGTGCCTCGCCCAACTGGTGCAGGAAAAGATTTCCTTGGAGAAAAGTGGAAGAAACCTCTTTATTTAACAAGCAAAATATTCACAAGCATTTAAAAAAAATAAAACAATAAAACCTCTCACTGTTCTGAAGAGATGGCAAATTCAGAAAGTCCTTGTCGTGGGGTGTAGCTCAGCTCACTCAGTCCCTCATCAGTCCCTCATCAGTCCCTCATCAGTCCCTCCTGTGCTGGCAAATGCCTCATCCCGGGCCCTGGTGGCCCCCAGGTGTGAGCTCCCAGTGTTTTCCTGGGTTTTCAGTCCAGAACAGGGTTGAACAGTTCCAAGAATGAGAAAAGCCACAGTCTGGGTAACTCCTCTGTCTCAGCTAGCTAAAAAAACCTAACTAAAAAGCAAAGGAGAGCTCTGTCCCATTGTCTGTCTGTGCTGCAGACAACACAGTCAAGGAGCAGGAATGTGTGGGAGCAAGTGCAGTTTCTGCAGACAAACTGTGCACTGCTTCTCCCCCCCCCCCCCTTCACTCTCAGAACAGGTCTGAAAGCTGCAGAACTTAATATCCAGAAATTAATTCCAGAAACAGAACAGGTGATTGGGGATACCAGCATCATAAAGTCGCCCTAGGACACATGGGGATTCTATAGTGCTACAGCCTCTGCTAAGTCACATGGATGAAACATGTCCTCCACAGGGCTGCCTTCAAGTGCAGTAGTCCCCCTATTCCCCCTGGTACATCTGCCTCTCATATAATAAGTTAACAGGTTTTCAGAATTTCTTGAAGTCATTCTTGTTGGATTTATCACAAACATTTTGTTATATTTTGATAAGAAGGTTCCTGTTTCATTGAGAAATGAATGTTTAAATAAAAACTCAACATAGAAATTACATAAATGTCCACCATGGTACTGGATGACTTTGTAGTTCTCTTTCCCCCATCCCTGATCTCGGTGGGGCAGGTGAGCTGAATCTTTCAGATGTGGCATGGACAGGTGCTCCTGTAATGTGTCACCTCTGTGACAGCAGGTTCTGTGTGATGGGCAACATGATCTGATGGTGGAGACTTAGAGAGGGAAGCAGGATCAGAAAGTCCTTGGACTTCAGCTCTCGCAGGGTACCACAGAGATCCTCTCCTGATGTAATACATTGACTGTTGGTTTTCTTCCTGTGCTTCCAGATTTTACACAGAAAGCTTTTATAGTGGCAGAGTGTTTAGCTTTTAAACTAAGACACATGTCATTACTATTATTGTGTCTTATTCTGTACAACTTTTAGGATTCTAGGACTCTCTTTTTCCATATGTGTGGGTAGGCTCGGAGTGTTTACTTGGCTACCATTTATCTGATTCCTGGGACCCACTAAAATAGGGTGTATTTCAAAACAGTCAGGTTCTGTTGGGCAAAGGAGAAATTAATGGTAAATCCTTCAAAAAGTGAAAGCTTTAACCCTTTGGTCCTTTAAAACCCAGTTGCTGTTGGTGCTAACTTGTCTTTCGTTGAAAGATAATGAACCTTCACTTCTGTTCTGCGTCCTCACCTTCAGCGTGGGTTCTCTGCATAGCTCCTGTCGGGGTCAATTATCTGGGGGGTCAATTATCTAGCAGGAGAGGCCCCCAAGAGCAGAGACTATTGCTTAATTGTCACTGTGGGATCCCTGGGCAACGTGCACTTCTGGGGCTCATTTACAATTCTAACACATCCAGAGCACCCTGCATCAGGAGCCCTGTGAACTGGACAAAAGTTAGAAAGTGGCAGCGCTGTTCCTGGCCAAAAGCTCATTAAGATAGACATCTCCTGCTAGTGAACATCACACAGATGACACAGACAGCTCACTCCAAATGAGAAACATTCTTTTGTTCTGTCTCACTAGGGCTTTCAGATAAAAAGAATTTGAGGCCAGCTGTGATATGAAGGGAACAGGTTTAAAATAGCTCTCAGGGGCAGTAAATGCTTAATGATCAGATCTTTCATTGCTCTTGGAACATTTGAGGAAACTCAGCCAGCTAAAATTCTTGTTGATTACTTTAACAGAGGCCCTTTGTTCATATTATCATGCAGAATAATTAAGCCAATGCAAGCAAATCTTTAGCTATATACATAATTAAAATGTTAGGCTGTGATTAAACAGACAGAATTGGCACAGACAGCACCTATTCACTTCATAAAAGAGTTCCATCCCTACCTTAAGCTTGATTTTAACCTATTTTATTTATTATTTTGGAAAAATAAGTTGTATTAGGATAGTGGAAGATTACGTGTTTCCAGTGAGGAGTTACTGAGATTTTATAATGGAGAAAAAAGATCTAAGCATATGCAAAGTAGTTAGCTTATAGGCAGAATTAAAGGTGAAAAAAAGAGCACAAAATCTGTTTTAACTTACTTAAAAGTTCATTTTGAAGGGGTTATGTCAAATTTTCTCATTTCCTCCCCAAGTTAGCTATCTCTTATGCAGCAGTCAAATCTTCAAATTGAAGAGTTTATGAGGCACCTGAAAGTTTGTCAGGAAGAAAAACCCTTTGATCTATAAAATATTTTATTTGAATGCACTTTCAGCTTATTGGACTACCTGTTTTAAGTCAAATGCTTATTGTCAAACATTACATCATTCTGAGCTCTCCTAAGATTAATTGCCAGCTTTCTTTTGGGATTCTCTCTCAAATGGCAATTACTGACAATAACAGTTATGCTGTTGGCAGGGGCAGACTGACTTTTCACAAGCTTTTTTAGAAATGGGCCAGGATCCTTTGTGAGTTCCCGGGCAGCAGAGATGGAATTTTACAGAGTTTCTCCAAGCAAGGTCACCAAAAGTTCTTAGGAAGCAGATTTTGGCCCTTCTGCTTCTTTGGGTCACAAAATCTTGATTTACTAGAATTTTTTCACAGTGGAATAGGTGTCCCTAGCTCTGGGACTGGAGGGAAGCTGGTAGAGAGGTGACACCTGGTAGAAATCAGGTTATTTTGATGCCAGGGAGCAGTCTATAGTTTTTGACTATTTTTTTTTTTTTTTGTAAAATATGTTAGGCAACATATTTTATATGTTTATATGTATAGAAGAGTAGCAGCGACTTTAAGGCTGATTGAAGCAGCCACAGAAAAGATCCTGGGCTTTACCTTGACTACCTTTCAGGTACTAGACCAGAGCAACCTTTTTGTACAAGCAAGTTCTTTGGATGTGATTTCTGAGATGGAAATAAAAGTTAGTCTGCTGGGTTCAGCCCACTGCCCTGAAGTAAAACTCAGTGACAACTGTTCTACTTCTCTTTACTAATCCTCTGGGCTAAGCAGTCCCCTGGGAACCTGTGTTTGGAAATCTATTAAGATTTCACAAGTTGTTCAGCAATTTCAGGAGTAGCAATTAATGATTTGCAATGTCTCTGAAAACTGCAATTTAAAATGAGAATGAGAAGACGAGAAAAGTCTTTCTCCTTTACATTTATAACAGACAATGTCATATTTTCTGTAATTTTTCGTGCTTTCTATCCAGATTGAAGTGCTCCTTTCTTTGTTGGGTCAGATGTCCCTCTAATGCGCAACTAGACAGATTTGCACAGAATTTGATCTAATAATTTCCTTTTAAATACTACTTGATGTATCTTTTTCTACTTGAATGTCACAAAAACCTTCAGAGACTATTATGTAGATTTATGTAGAAATGTATTTTAAGGGAACAGTGACAGGCAGTGAGTTTATGCTATATTTGAGCTGTGTAATCTAAAAATTGGAAACCCCATTTGCCTTTTAGTGAATTCTTGGCTTTGAAAGTCTTACAGCAGATAGATTTTGCTGGAACTTTATTCTAGGAGTACTGCTCCAGCAGAAGCTCCTTCCAATATTTTAATCACAGCAAAAAAAAAAAGTCTCTTAAGAAATGCACTACTTGGTGGAGAGACCAGGAAAATTACCTGCAGCTTGCAATGTTCAGAATTCAAATGCATTTTTGAAGCTGTCAGAAGTTTCTCTGCTCCTCTGTTTCTCTGGGGTTTGCTTAACATCTTCTTGCTTGAAAAGTATATTTTCCTGGACACTCAATGCATTAATGGGAGCTGCAATCATCATGAGCACAGTGGTTATGATAGTTTTGTCTTAATAAGAGTGATCTCATCATGGACATCATTTAGATGGGGTAAATAATTCCCAACACATGCAGACTATAAAGACATTGGGATCTTGTTATAGGCTGATGTCATGGGAAGAACCTAGTCTCTTCAGCAGGAACTCATCAGTTTATAAAGGTCTCTAAAAGACGTCTGACTTTGAAGTAAGAAGAAAAATCAGGGTGGGAAAAACTGGTGTAAGTTCTTAAGTCTCTGTGGGCTTTGACCATTATTATCAATAGAATCTTTCAGTTGCTTATGATTGCAAAATAAAAGAGACTGTAGGCCAAATTAATAAGAAAACCTGCTTTTCTTTTAGTTTTGTTTGTAAAAACAATCCATAATTTATAAACTTAGTCTTTCAAACAAAACAGCAGCAGGAGTTTTCTTTCCAGAATTCTGGCACATTTGCTGAAGCTCAAAATCACTCTTTTTTTATTCTTTTTTTTTTTTTTTTTTTTTTTTACTTCCTTATCATAATTTACATAGTGTGAAGTGAGTGAGAAGGGCTACTGGTAGGATTTTGTTGCATAATTTTACACCTGGTTTGCATTAATAAAAATGAAGTTAAACTTAGTGGATAATCAGTTCTGATTGTAAACATCCCCTAATGCTTTTTAATGTTGTCATTGGACCATTTTTGAAAGGACGCCACTGCCTGGCTAGATCTGAACCCAAAGATTTTGTGAGACTTGGCTTATGTGGATTTATAATATGGCACTCAAAGCAAGGAAATATTTTCTAATAGCACGGAATTGAAAACATGATCTCAGATATGAAAACTCAGCTTTCTGGAACATATCATCATTTGGAGTAGTATATGTGTCTCTTTTAAATTTTTTTTTTGTTAACTAAATAACCACATTTAAAGTCTAATCTTCCTTTTCTAGAGAGACCTTTGTGAAGATTGATTAGTTGGTGACTGTTGTCCATTAGGTTATGGATAGCTATGCAGCCATAACTATAAATACTTCTACATAATGTCTTTTTATTTCACTAAGGAAAAAGCTGGCCCAAGAGCTCACTTTTCTTGTTTGATGTTTCTATAACACTTCCCATTCCACCCTAAGTACACTAAGAAAAGTTTGTGTAGAAACTATTTCAGTCTCTATTGAACTGCAGCTACCACAAACTGCATTTAGCAACATAAAAGCTGGCCACACTGCCCCATACTTCAGTACAGGAAATGAAAATAAATGCCACGTTAATGTCAAGCTCGATGTGTTAACTGTTCCATTTTAGAGATGTGGAACAGAAATACCCCAATACATAAACCTTAAGCATCACTAGACTTCTATTTATACCTCTTTAATTAGAACTCAAATTCATTGTCCCATCCTAGCTGTTGGCAGAGGAGAGAACTGAGCTGGGGAGAACCAGGCTAGAGCAACAGTTCTGTCTAAGGAACATGAAGTGACTGGGAATCTGTGAAAAGTATAAAATGTACCTTTGGTACATGTGAATTTCTAGAGTATACAGCAGTGAGTTTAATGCCAGTACAGTATGTATCTGTATGACCCCTTTTAAAAGAGACTTGGATTTTTGCTGTTTGCATCAGTGGGAATAGAATACAGTTTTAATTTATTGTGGCCTTAACACACCTGATTTTGTGGTGATGTGATCCTGTAACAAAGCAGAGAGAAAGAGGAATTTAAATCTATAGGAGAGAGATTTGATCTTGGTGGAGAGATAACCAGCCATGGGTGCTGTTTGTAGTAGTTAGCTACATGTTATGCTTAGTGTGGTGTACTGTCTCTGTCTCTTGAGCTGAGGTCACTTCAGGACAGACTGGGAGTTTTTACTTTAAGTGGTAGTGCAATCAGGCTCACTGCATTTACTGAATGAACTATCATCCAATGTGTCTACATTAAAAACTGTTTTGCAGGGTTAAGATCAATTACTTGTTTTTGCTTTGGATGCTTTGCATTCTTGCTCACGGTTGGGTTGGTGTTATGTGAGAAGGGAGGGTTGTGGGTTCATACTCATATACTCATGTAGTTGCAGACATACTTTACCCGAAAAGTAAAACAGTCCAAAACCTCAGATCAAAAGATGAAGACATTTTTTAAACCTCTAACAAAAGCAATAAATGGAAATAAGAATTAACTTTGTCAATTTTCACCCCTCCCTCAATAAATCACTAAAATCTTGGCTTTTATCTTAGATGGATAACACAATAGGCACTAGAGCACACCAACATTACGCAAATACTTCATGTGCTATCAATTATTTTGGAAGGAGTCATCATCTGAATTGTGAAATGCTTTGACCTTTTTTTAAATGAATAGTGTAGGAAGAGGAGAGTGTTAGTTAGGCTGACACATTGTTTCTCTTGTACTTCTGTGGGTATATTTCAAAGTATTCAGAAGAACACAGCAGTTAATAGGGCTCCTGCCTCCATACTCAGACCCTCCTGACCTGTGGAGTCATGTGGAGCCAGAGATGACCCTGTTATGTGAAAAGGGGATAGAAGTGAGCAATAAAATTTAGTGTGCTGCTAAAAAGCATTTGGATATTATGAAATCAAGAGAATACATTCAATGGGGATGCAGCTGTGCAACCCTGACAGTTGATGACTTTCAGTCTTCAGCTAGTAGGAAGGTGAATGCCCCTTGATGGAGTTAGGAGACCAGAGCAGGCCCATGTGCCTGGAGTGTGTTCTCATGGAAAGGATTCTCCTAACAGACTTCTTGTAAAATGAAAAGATGGCCAAAATGAATATACAGGATGTGATGAAATAACAACAATAAGTTTCATTATAAATTTCCAGATATATTCTGGATTTCATGTACCTACTGATTTGATGTACCTACTGATTCAAAGTGATTTACTTTAAACACTCATCTTTGCCAAGGTTGATAGTCTCCATTTTAGTTAACACTGCTAGCCATGTGTGAGTTACATTTTCTGAAAACCATCTCATTTTCAGGCATTAGCACAGATTGATTCCATCAACATTCCCCCAAGTATTTTGATCTTTAGAATATGTTTTGCCCAGAAAGCAGTAAGTCCTGTACTGTTCTCTCAGTTGACAATGCTTGATTTCTTCTTAGGTTGTTTTCGATAAATGGACGTCAATGCTTTAATCTTGCTGGGTAGGTGAAAGCTGAATTAAATTGGGTATTTTCTAGTCTGACTCTTATGTCTCAGTATTGATTTCACAGCAGGCAGTCATACACTGAACCCAGATGGGCACATGGCTTCAGACTTTGTCTGAGGCGCCAGCAGCCACCTGCAAACAGGGAGCTGAAACGAAACATCTTGACCAAACAGCACCCTAGGCAAACCATCTTATTTTATTATCAACTTCAGAGTTTATTAATTTATCAAACCAGGTCAAAGTGATACAACAAGTACATAAATAAGTACTGCAACAGACATACATCTCATGAAGAGAATGCAAAACATGACACTATGTATTTTGTTGTCTTTAGTGACCAGAAACCGGAAAAACGCAACACTGCATTTTACTAAATGATGCTTATGACTGTTTTTTGCTTTTCTTAAGAAGTGTTTATTATAAAATAAATACACAATCTGGATTCTACCAGTCCTGTCACAAATCCAAAAGAGCAGGTTGCCATCCTCATTAAAAAAATTTACAAACACTGTACACTTTCCACTTAGTCTTTTGCCACCAGCTACTGCTACAAACAGACGATGCCTGTTAGGTGAGAAATCAACTGCTGGTCTTCTCACCAGAACACTACAATTCCTCAGAACCTCTTCCTAAAGATTTAGAATAAAATTTTACAGTCCTGCAGCACATTTCAACCCAGTAGTTGCCATGTGCAATCAGTGCTTCTCATGCCAAACTGCTTCTTCTACAGTTACACTGCAGCACTGCAGTGAGGTCTTAGGGCCTTTGTTTGGATATGCTACACACCTTTCCAACACCAGGACAGGACTTATGGAAGCTACAGTCCCCTGGAAAGGTGGCAGGACAGTTCACTTAGTTCTTTTCATGAACAGTGATAGAGGATTTCTCTTAGCCAGGTGTTCCTGCATTTCAACTTGCTGCACTTTCAAATGGTCTGTATGCCCAAATCTCATCTGCTCTCTGTCCAGGCCTAGGGACAGCAGGGTGGTCCTGACATCACCCTGGATGTTTTCTCCTAATTCCCTTCAGCCTTTCCTTGACCTTCATGTCTGTTCTCCTCACTTGCCCCTCTTTGTTGAGAAGCCCTGCATCCCACTCCTCCTGAGGCTCAGGCAGCATGGCCAGGCCCCGGGGGCCATAGAGAAGCCTGGTCCTGAGGCCTGCACTGCTGGTGGAGGCTGCCAGGGTCTGCTGCCCAAGCCAAGGATCCCCTCACCATGGTGAAGCTCTGCCTGAATGGGCTTTTGGCATTCAGCACCAACCCCTCCCACAACTTCATCCCTTTAGGAATGTGGACACCCTTGAGTGCTGTCACTGGCAGAATGACAAACCTCAAAATTCTTCCTGTCACTGTTGATTTCACTCCCTGTGAAGCCCCAGCCCCTGGCTCAGGCCATTTCCATAAAGCTTTGTTTCCTAGCTTGTGTTTGAACAGCACTATTCCTGTCTGCTTGTGGAGTAGAAAATGGGAGCAAAAGCAGGCAGAGTCACTTGCATCTTGGGATTTAATCCAATATTGCAGCCACAGGGCAGTGCAGGATTTTGGCAAAAACAGTTCTCAAATTTTTGTAATTACTCTGCAGACGAAAGTCACTTCTCTTAAACACACTACAGACGTATTATACTAAATTTAACAGAATCTCTCAGATTTGAGTTTTTTTCCTGAAGATAACAGTTGTCACAACAAGCAGCTGCTTGTTGTGCTCTACAAGCCTATAGCTGTTTATTGTTTGTCATGGGAGAGAGCTATTCTTGACACATGAGAATTGAGAGTCACCCTCAAAAATGAAGGTTATGTTTGTACCAAATCAGAACAAATAAATTAAGTTCTGTCACAACTTTTAAGGCATTATTAATCGTGAGTTTTAATGCTTTAGGTGTTTTGAAAATACTGCAATACTTCACCACCTTCTGCCACGTCACTTTAGAAGGTGGTTTACTAGCCAAGAGCATGTGTAAATAGGACCCAGAAGAATGAAGTTGTTAGGGTTATGATAGGGAGCTAACACTTTTAGAGAAGTGGGTGGAAGAAACAGTGAAAATCACTTGAAAGCCAACATTTGCTCCAATTGCTACAAAAATATATTGATTGCCACTAACACCTGCTGTTCAGTTTATGGACTTTGTTTGCTCAACTACAAGACATCATCCCAAAGGCAGGCTGCAAAGGAGTCTGTTAGTTTAAATCTGGTTTTTATGTCTCCAACATGAATATTGTATCACTCCTATTTTCTTCCACTACTACAAGAAATCCATGAGTCATTTCAACACCAGAAATGGTACACATTCAGGACAGGATATAATGCTCTCCTCCATAGCTCCAGCACATTTATTAGGTGTCCTTCTTTTCATTAGTTTGAATAACTTGCCAAATAATAACAGTAAAAATGTTCTGTTTTCTCTTTTTAACTTGTAAAGAAACGCAACTCTAGGAAAACACAGTCTTTCTCCTTCCCCCACCAGTTACACAGAGCCTTCTAGTCTTTTGGAGGAGATATTTGAACAGTTGACACAGACCACTACACATAAAGCAGCAAATTTGCTGTGCATGATGTGAATAATTACTGCATTATAGTTTTGGGGTTTAGGGCAACTGCTGACTTAAGCAAAATAAGCCTGCAGTCCAGCTGCAGATCCAATTTTTCAGAAGTTTTCTTGTGTTTTTCCCTCCAGTGCTGTCTCCCTTAACAGTGACCCTTTTCAGACTTTTCAAGGTACAAAACCTTTACCAAATCCTCGAGCTCAGTCCTGCACACTCTGCTTTCACACATTTGGCTGATCTGAGCTTCTCCCTCGCTAAATATTTTCCATTGGCCTGAAAACAAAAACACAAAGGAGACAGATATTGACTTAGAAAAGGGCACAGGGACTTTGAAGAAATTTACAAGCACTCTGCAAACCAACTGATTCACAATGGTCAAAGAGGGAATGTCCAATCCTCCCATGGAAAATATTCGAAGCATCTTACAACCATGTAACATATTCCATGCAAAATAACTTTGTTAAAAAAATAAATATGGATCAGAATATTACTATTTTCTTTAATTAAGTAGCCCTGTAAGTTGGCTCTATTTATTCAACCATCTTATGACACTGGATACCCTGGTAAACCAAAGTATTTAAAAGCTGGGAAGCAACACAGCCAACCGTTTCATGTGCTGTAAACTCCTCCTACCTGTGCCTAATACAAAGTGTGAAGGAAAATAATGTTTCTACACATTTATGACAGTGGGAATAGAAATGCATGCTGTCCTGGTAACTAGAATACTACTGCCTACTAGAATACATTACAGATAGCAATGACCAGCTTATGGAAGTCTGACAGCAAAAAACTAGGGAATTTTCAATATGAAAACATATCTGTATTTCAAGAGGTCTGTAACAATTAAGAATATATTATTTCTGGGAAAAAGACTTTTTAACTAGGAAAAAGTTATAGAAAAAAATGTCAAGTTGTAATACAAAAGAACTAGGAATGAAAAATATCTATATCCTATTTCAGTTAGCAAATTAGCTGAATTAGTAATTGTTAACTACTGTCACAATCCCAAACTGGATGAAATACAAACACCAAATTGAATCAAGAGTGGTAAAAGTAGTACATGTCCTTTTATAAAATACATTTTAATAATGAAGGTGTTGTTAAGAATATAGGAGTAATCTTTCAAATACAACATAAGTGCATGTAGAACCCTTTAAAAATACCTGATTTTTTTCCCTTCTAAATTACTTTCTAAAACACCGGGGTAACTTGACATGTTACATAAATAAATCCAAATTCTGCAGCTGTGCTGACATTAGTCATATTTCAGACTTAGACTAGCATGGGCAGAAAAGATCCTGTATTGTACTTTATCAAAACACAAGAGACTAAGACAGCATGTACATGAACTACTGTTATATGTATCTATATTTTAAATCGCTGTACTTTGATTACTTAAATCTCAACTTATCAAATATTGTGCTTATATACTGGAGGAAAATTCAGTACATCCATTTGACTGGGATGAGTAACAGAGAATGTTTTTCATGGCTGTGATTATATGGAGAGTAGAAGCCTCAAGAAGTCAGAATTTTACTTACTAAGGGTTGTCCTTGTTATCAGCTTGAAGTAAGGAAGTCCTTCAAATTCTCTCTTGGACAATTTTTCAACATAGAAGTGATGCAGAATCCCTTCAGCAAAGAAATGAGAAGTGCATGTTACTGGAAATGTGCCCATTGTTCTAAACCTGGGGTGCTCTCCTGTCTTTTTGTAAAATTTTCAGCCTATTCTTTTTATAATTCTGTTTCTCCATCCCTCTGTTTTTTTTGCTATTCCCCTGTAAAACTATTCTCCTCTGAAACTGGGATTGCAGAGAGTTTGTCAGGGGTGTGAGAATTAGCCAATTCTTTTCCAAAACATTGAATCCTTCATAATTATGAATAAATGTAAGATTACAACAGAAGCCAGAAGTCCCAGTGTCTTGGAGAAAAACAGCATAATTCTGCAGTCAGATACCATTTTGAGCCAGCAGGCAACATAACTGTCAAATCATTATTAGGCTTTGTGGCTTTTTAACACACAGGGTAGTTGTGAGCCACCCAATGCTCTGTGATTTCTTTTCTGCTCCCACTTTGGCCTTGGCTTTCTCCCTTTAAGCATCTAGAGATGTATCATTTCCATGCAAAAGGGTGCACTGTGTGAGGGTTTCCCATGAGGATCATATGCTTTTTGCTTAAAATAGATAGAGATGATTTTTATGAGGCTGGAGATAATTTTTATTACACTGAAGGTTCATGATTTGCAGTAGTGCTTGGGCTTCTAAATGCTTCTCTATTTGGTTCTAATTTTACCAGTTAGTCTAGTAAAAGATATTGTTTCCATCCTTAACACATTTTTTGCCCATATTCTATATGCACCATCATGGATGTATCATCACATGGCAGATGGGCAGACTGATTTCAATGGAAAGCTTTTTGGTCCATCCTAAGTAAGAGCCTCCAGGCACTTATTTCAAACTCTACTACCCATTTATCTGCAATAAATTACACAAAGTAATACTGAAAACCTGTTTGTCATTGTGCTTTTGCTCCCAATGAAGAGTAGGAGTTAGCAGAACTACAGCTTTGTGTGTTTCTAATGAGTTTTGTACAGGAAAATTCGAGTATGTTGGAAGTGGCTGTAACAGTGATAACCTAAAGAGCCAAAAGAACAGCAAAATGCTTGGATCTGTAAACTGTCCTGGGATTTTAATGGAAGATGATGCACTGTTTAAAGAAAGAACTTTCTCAACTCACCTTTTCTAATTGTCCACACATGTATTTCTATTTGAGGTGGCTTTTCAATCTCTATTGCAATTTTCCTGATGGTTTCTCCTTCCTCTGTGAAAATGGATTCATAGACAGGAAATGTCTCTTTCCCACAGAAGTAATCTTTGTTGTCAAAGGTTTGACTTGGCACGTCTTCTGTTTAAAAAACAAAAAGGACAGAGCACATAGTACAGCTATAATCAAGTCCTTCAGAATTTACTAGCCAAGAATGGTTAGTTTGAAAGTAGAATGTTCATTTGCATGGTCACACAAATCTATCTCCAGCTGTTAACACAGACACTTAACCGTGTTCTGCCAGGTTCTGGTAGCCTGTCCATGGTGGTAAGACAGTATTTATATTTGTAATCCAGTTTCCTAAGGAAATGAGCTGTGTACAACAATGTGGTCTGGTAGACTCCACAAGTCTTGAACCTGTTGTCTACTTTTCAAGCATATTTGAAATTATGTTAGAAATCTCAGGGTAGTAAAAGAACTAAATGAAAATTGGTGGTTGGTTAGAGTGAAGAGACCCAAATTAATGTTTTGCTGAGGAAAAGAATCTATGAGGTTTGCATTTTGCTTGGCAGCAGCCACATGGCCAGTGCAAGCCTGGGCCAGCCACAGCACACATTTTTTCTTGCCCACCTGGTAAAGTTGCAGAGCATAAGTAGAAATTGTAATTTTTCTGTTTGCAATTGAAAGTTGGGCAGGAATATAAGAGAGATGATGCACCTTAGAGGCTCAGACCACTTTTTGTGGAAACACCTAACAAGTAATACATCTTCACATGTACAAAACAGACTGCAGGAAAAGGTTCAGGTTTCTTAAAATTGGGTATATAGGATCTCAAAAAACAAGGCAGTAACCTCCTTTTTGCCATTAATCTTTCTATTGAAGCCTGTTAGCCAAGCTTTGTTGGCTGTTCTTCCAATGAAATCTGTGGATCTCTGCTTCACAAGTATCCAAAAGACTTAGATACACACCTCCTGCTGCCTACTGCCTCTGCATCATGGTTTTTTCCCAGTAAGCAAGACTAGCAGGAGAAGATGGGAAGTGTGCATTCTACAAATGTTTCTACAGTGGCTGAGCAGCTCATTTCCTCAGAGCATTCGTGCCCAGTGCATCACCAAACAAACACAGAAATGGGTACATAAGGGAACTCTTTAAAGGCACATAAGGGAACTGGACAGTCCTTTACCTTTTGTATAACATGAAACATGGCTTTTCATTTGGCAAACCATCAGCAGAATCCTTTTAGGAGATTTTTCACTAGCTGTAACCATTTATTTTAGTAATGTCTACATAAGTTTTGTCATTAGTACAGCATAGACACAATGCTAAATCTGTGATAAGTTAGTATTTATTTTAAGGATTAAGTTATGTTACTGACACCAATCAGAGTTATGAATCCTTCTGGTACATTTTAAAAAGCAGAAATTATGTTATCTCCATGTGGATTTTAGAAGCTAGAAAATATTTGAAGGTTCTGTTGGCACTGTAGTATGGGAAGGATGGGAGTCTTTTGGCAGTAATGAACTTTCTGTATACATTTCTGTAATACTCTGAAAATGAGCATCGAGAAGTTGTGTTAACAGCAGAGAGAAAGGCAGTGACTGCTAAGGACGTGTGCCAGCAGCATGTCCCCTGTGTGAGGAGCAGCAGCAAGAGGAGAGGTGGCCAGGCAGCTCTGCCTGCCTCCCACTGAGGCCTCTGCACACACTCTGGAACATGGCACAGCTGCTGCTGTTCACATCAGAGCTTGTGATCAGGAGGCTTGAGCCAAGCCCTTTAACATGCACAGCAAAAAGGTGGTCTGTGATCAACTTTGTTTTACCTGGACAGACTTTACAGCATTTTCCTTCTACTTTCTGAGGGTATTTGCAGGGATATTGTTCTGGACAGTGAATTTTCTTACATTCTTGTTTGGTGATGTTGCAGGTGCACAACACACACTCTACGACTCCAAAGGCCCGGAGATTGGGATGCCAAGATTCACCATGTGAGTAAGTTTTGCCATTTGAAACACAAACTACAGAAGAAAAGAAAAAGAAGAAAAAGTTCAAGTGGAAAAGGTATGTTCACTTCCTACCTGTCTATAAATATTCATTTCATTCATGCACATTGTTTAAAGTAGTGTCTCCATACATCATCTGTTAGCAACTCAGGCCCATTTCTCTGCTTTTTCATTTTAACTTGTAGTTCCTTTATTTAAAATGGGTCTGAGCCCATGGTCACCATTTTCTGAGCAGTTTTTCCTTGATGCCAACTCTGCTGATGCTGATGTCCATTAAGTTTTGAGGAAAATAGTGAAGGTCAAGTGTCTGACTATCTCCCCCCAGTTCATGCATTTCAGTTATGCATTAACCAGCTTAGAAAACTCACTCCTTCCCCTCGTATCCTCTGTCCACACACAGGACACAGACTGCTACAGTGGCTTTGGCTGCACTTGAATTGAATTTGGAGATGACAGGTTCATGTGATTTGAGTCATCTTCACAGCTCCAGCCCTTTCCTGGGCACAGCCTCTGCAGTGAGAGCGATGCTATCAGCTGGCTGGATTAGTGATACCTGGGCCTTTTATTGCTTGTACATGAGAGTTCTGCTATGTAGCACACAGAAAAAAACACAGAATACTTGCAAAATGAAGTTAAATTCCTTTGTGGAAATATGTATGTCAATAGGTATATAAATTCATTTGGCTTTTGGAATCACAAGAAAACTTGAAAAGATTCATTAGGGACTGAAATTTCATTCCAAAAGCTTCTAAGAACTTCAGAATATTTATTCATCAGAGCCCCTGGGAGTCAGAGAAATACAGCTGACACAAAGAGAGTGGAAAAATCCATGCCTGGTAGAAGCCACTTTGGGTCACCCAGCAGTTGATGGGAATTAAATCACTTTACACCATGTTTCCATTTGTCCTATAAATCCTACTTCTTTCTTTTTAAATATTTTATAAACACAAAGAAAAATGCAAACTAATCCTAACAAGGTGAAAGAAAGGGCACTGCCTGATTTCTAAAAGCAACAAAAGTGAAGCTGGGATATGTTGTAAATATTTCCAATTCTTCTAATATGCCATCATTTTTATTAATGTTTTTTATTTGTAAAGTATGTTCCTATTTTGCCTGTAACTTTCAAAAGCAATTTAAATTTTATCTGTAATCTGAAATTTATATCTAACTGGTAACAGATGTAACCAACTGGTTTATATATTTTAGTGAGTTACTGAGTTTTATGGGGAGTGTTTTTTGCAATGTCTTTCATGAGCTTATGCTATCATTTCATTAGTAATTTGCTACTTTTTAACTCTTTTTTTTAAGACATGGGATTTTTTTAGAGATAGGAAACAGTTTTGTTTCTCAAATAAAAGTAAAGTTTCATTTGTAAACTAAGAACATGGGAGAAAGAACTATAAATGAAAAAACTGGTAAGTACTCAGCTGCTCAACAGGCCTCTTACATGCCTAAATAGCATAATATTGCTAATTTGTATGCTTCCATGGACTTCTTTTCCCCCAGCCAAAGTTCTCCAGGTCCTTTATGGACATAAATACTTCCTGAGTTTTCCCTGACAGGTGAAGGGATAATGCATGACATTGTACAGATACATACTCTCTGTCTTTTAAAGGTTTTTTGACACAGAACAATTAAATAAATACTCTGAGGCAGGAGATGAAGATTGTAGTAGAAGCCAAATACTGGCAAATAACTTCTAATTACCCTGTTTTTAGTGCTCTTCATGCTCAGAATGAGAAATCTGTATCCACACAACCACACAGTATTTGCATGTCAGAAGAGCTGTGAGTTTGTTCTTTAACTTGTTGAAATGTGTCTCAAGGGACATGTGCATTAATTACTAAAACACTTGTTAATTGCACAGGAACAAAAGAAAACACATGGTCAGCATTCCTGTTTCCATCATGGGGATCTCTCAGACACTCTCCAGGCAGTGAGTGTCTGAAGTTACACTGCATCCAGAAATATGCTGCTCGTCTGTATGTCCTTTATTTGCTGAAATAAGTCAGTTAGAAACTCCTTTGATGATGTCTTCATGTGCAAATTACATGTCAAAGACATTGCACTGTGTGGAGATTCCTGCTCCTAGATTCACCATAAAACACTGGCATGATCTGAATGCTTTTTCATGCTTGTTCAGGTGGATAATAAAGATCCTATAGCCAACATTCCTTCTGTTAGTTAATACCTTAAAAGATTAGTTGGCCCTAATACAAGGGATTTTAACTCTTTGTGGTAGTTTCTAAGTATGCTGACTGGTATTTATGGATAGATGCTCTTCTAAGCATGTGTTTTTACAGCTATTTCTTTTATAGCTTCCTAGGCCTGTTCCTGCAGACCTCTGTTCACAGAGGTACACCCCCTGTGGGAACTGAGCATTCCACCCTTTTTACTATACAAAACCTGCTTTGCACTAACTGGTGAACCTGTATGTTCCCTTTGTTTTTGTCCTTCCTGTAGAGCATGAGGAATATGACACTTGAATATGGTTTGCCACATGGGCTTAAAATTCTGCTGTCCCATAAATGTAGCATGTCGTATATTCTATTAGCAGAAGGCACTAAAAGATTCTTTACAGTGAGAATCATTACATTGGTTCAATTTGCCTCTCTACAGCTCAGGCATCCAGTATAGGCTAATTGCCTACTCTGCCTCTTGTGCTAGTCACAGGGGAGGGAGATATCCCTTGTATCCCATTGTCTCAGGAAACTTGTTTAAGATGGGGGAAGACCCAAGATTGTCTTTCCATGAGAATAATTTGCTAAGTCTCAGAGGCAGAAAACCTCCCAATACTGTGGCAAAACTTTATGGTCTGAGATTTGCAGGGCAGTTGAAATATAAGCTGTTTGCAGCTATAAAAGTTACAAAATAGGAGAGAGTGTAAAGAAAATAGCCACAAACAATTTCCTCCAGGACAAGTCACTGTGTGAACAAGTTAGTGAATCTAAAGGCATTGTGGTGTCCTTTGTGGCACAAAGCACTGACTTCCCTGGCAGCCACCACATGAGCTCTCAGAATTATGGGGCACAATCCCACAAAGTCACTCAGAGAGCAACACTGCTTTTGCAGAGTGAAATGCAATGTTGTACATGTAGGCAGACCTGATCTCAGTCAGGAAGGAATTTCATATCCTCCATAGCTTATTGCTTTTGCCTCCCTCGTTTGCATCAGATTTCTCAATACCAGTGCGAATTTTCAAGATTCTGCTGTATATTTTGAGAGGTCTTTTTGAGCTCTAGGTGAGTGATCCTGGCCCAGAGCAATCCTGGAAGAAGTGCTTGTGTTTACCTCGTCCGTGCCTGTGCTTGTTGTTGATGACGATCTGTACGATGGTTCCGGAGGCCTGCTGGGGGTCGGGCAGGACTCCGCGGTTGCTCCTGGCGCTGGGGAATCGGGGCACGCTCACTGCCTGCCTGCCAGAGCTGGGCGACAGGTCGTAATGGGAGCGATGGTATGAGTGCCTCTGGAGACACAGAGAGAGCAGGAGAGTAAAGGTCTCATTCCAATGAACAAGGGCTACGAGTAGGGAACGAGTACTGCTGGACTAAAAGTAGGTGTAGTAGTGCATAGCATGTTTTCTAAAAACACTGCTTCTTTTCAGAGAATCATTTTCCAAAATGCCAATGAACCTGAAGGTTTCATATTACAGCCGTTTATAGACATGATTCTTCTCACTCTCCCAAAGATCTGCTGGTTCATGTATTTAAGTAGTGCACCTAATGCTTAAAAGCCCTTCAGATTCTTTCCAAATGCTGTTACAAAAATAATCTGTTGAGCAGTTAGTTGTTAATGGATACTTTTATCACCAAAGACAGTGAAGCCCTATGGTAAATATATGTGTATATGTGACTGGGAAGCAAGTATTTGCAATTATTATTTAAAACCAATTCTTGCATAGCAAACCAATACTGTCAAATTTTATTCTTAGAGAGCATATAGAGAAAAAGACAAATCCAGATACTTCAGGAGCTCTTGCTCTAATTCAGCATTATTCATGAATTCAGGTTGAGTGAAAGAAACTTGTTTTGAGCTAGATCTACAGAACCCAGAATGAAGCAGTAGATATTCAGACCCATTATCACCCTCTTCTCTTTTTTCCCAATGTACTGCCATGCACAGCGCAGCAAGAAAGTATGTGTTTAAACTGTAGGTCCCACTTACAGCTTCCCTGTTGGCTGGCTGCCGGAATATGTCTCCATCAGAATGTTCCCACGATAATTCTCCATCTCCTGTACATGAAGCAGAACAGTATCCATTAGAGGAGTAACTGTGCAACACCTTGGGAGATACAGAGGGGAAAAGTCTCACCTGGCTTTACAGCTGTATTAGGGTCTAGTCAGTAGCAGAGGAGTGAATATGAATATCAGCAAATTTTGATAGTAATATACTTGGCCATGCAGGGAGCAGAAACTGACTCACAGTTTCCTCCCCATGAGCTGTGCCAGATCTCTGCAAATATTTTGTTTAGGTTTGCATTTCATAGAAAACACAGTGGTGAGATAAAAGAGCTTCTGCCATATTGAAAAGGACAAGGTAGATTATGAGATAAATGATCATTTTACCATTTTTAAATAAGAGCAGTAGACAGGAGAATACATTTTAAAAGCCCTGGATCACTGCAGACAGTGGGTCGCCTCTAGTGCATAATCTGATGTAATCTCACCTCTGCTGTGGAAATGCTAATGAACTGGTTTCTCATTAGTGACTGTGTCTGAAGTGACTGATTTCTCCAGTGTAAGGCTGGTTTACTGCATAGCTATGTTTGATACTTTGAAAGTCAGATTGATTTTTGTAACTGGAAGAGGCTGATTTCAGATAAAGCTTAAATAACTACCTGGTAACTGACATCAGGCAATTAACAAGGATTTTCTTTAATCAACTGTCAGTGTATTACATTTAAAACAGTATATCACTGTGTTTCTTCCTGGGAACAGAATTATCACTTTGCTTGTTTGAGATCAGGTGGCATCACAAGCAGCTTGTCTGGCAAAAAGTTTCAAGATTTGTAAAGATACTGTGGAGTAACATGGCAAAGCAGCAAAAAATGAGGAACAATCTCTGTGAAAAGGAGAACTGCAGAGAGATCCTCATCCTTATTCTGTCTGAGGTGACGTGTTCATGCAGCACAGAGCACTGCCCTCCTGAGAGATCAGCCCAGGGCCTCCATGGTGCCACACAGAAGTTAATTACCACTGCATGGTCCCCAGAGGAAGAAGCTTTGTCCTCTGCTGCACTGACAAGACTACACAGCTTCTGTGCAAAACTCATTCCTTCAAATTGCACAGGGCTCTCTCTGCATCCTGCTGCTTTATTAGCACTGAGGCACTCTCAAGTACCTTCCTGCTGGCTCAGCCCTCCACTGCTCAGAGCTTTTGGTTCAGTTTGTGCCCTCAGCCAACTCTTCAGGCCAGGGGCTGTGGGACTATGCTGTTTTGTGTTTCACAGCTCTTGCACCATAGGGAAAATTACACAACCAACTAGATAATATTCCTTACTTTTACCATGCAATAGTACTGAGTTCAAACAAGCAGAATATCAAAAGAATGCAACAGCACAAAGGTGCAAGCAGGGGAGATTTTCAAAGCATCCTGGCATCGTTAATACTTTGAGTGGCACTTCTGAAAAGCACAGGTACCTTTAAGTGCATATCTGCATCTTTGAGAACAGGCCATAGATGCTTAGATACCCTGAAAGTGGTGTTTCAAGTGCCATAATACTAATAGTGAGATAAAATACATTTTAAAATTCTCAGACATTTTAGGCTTTTAGACAGTTAGGTTTAGACATTCAGAGAGGCTGGGAAGGCCCCTAGAATCAAATGTCCTGTGGGTACAAGATCTAAAATGCAATTGCTAATAAAATACTGAAGTCACCTGAGTATTGTCTGACACCTAATTTAAATTGGAGTAATTGCCCTTGCCTCTGAATTGAAATTCTCGTGTCTTGCACAACTTGAGTAGGTCTGCTAACTTGTCAGATAGCTCATCTTTTATTACACAGCTTCTCTACCCAGAGTAACAGCAGCTACTTCAATACAACATTCGAAGCCTTGATTTGTCTCATTAGGGGGATGCAACTTTATCACCAGAGCATTCTCACCTTGTTTCAATTTAGGAAAACAAAGGTAGCAATGTTACCTCGCTGGCACTCACAGAGTAATTTCCCAACATGCCTTGGATTGTAATTAAATGGGAAACTTGGAGACAGTGTCCTGAATGACAGTGCTGGTGCACAGATAAGGCTCTGAAAGGGGAAGAATAAATTCAGAGCCTGTCCTTCTGTGACTGGGCTTGAACGTACCTCTGCAGACTGGACAGCAGGACTCCGGAACAGAAACTGGGAAAGAGCAAGTTAACTTGGGACAAGTCTTCAATCCACAGTACACATTTCCTTCCTGCCAGTAAAATACAAAAGGGAATTTAGAAGGAGTTTTTGATTGTCTGGTACTGTATATTCTTTTTTTATGGACATGCTTAAATCTGTGTTTACATAAATGCCACTCTATGCAAAAAGCAGAATATTAGATTAGAACAGTCTGTTCAGTGCTTGGCCTATGAAATATGAAATTATTAGTTCATAAAGAATATGATGACGATTTTATGAGAGGCAGTAGAGAACTGCTGGTAGTTTATACTGAAGAGCTGGTTGGATTGAGAGGGATGCTTTGGTTCAGACATGCTCTGAAGAGTCACTGGGTGACTGCTCAAATATACTGGATTTGAATTGTGACATCTCAGGAATGGCTCTGTGGCTCAGTGCCAGCTTAGTGTTGTCCCTTCCCAGCCTTGGGGCTCTTTACTTATCAGCTCAGACTAAATGAAATCAGTCATTGGTTTAGTGCCATATTTTCCAGTTAGGTTGAAGGGAAATATTCTATATATGCTAAGCAGCAATATTTTACCTGCTGCCTGTGCACTGTAAGCTCAGTTGCAGCAGAGGCAGGGTATGCATTATGCACTATGTTTAAGAGGTCATCTGGCATTTATTTACCAGGTACTGCACACTCTCACCAGCTCTGAGCACTCTCATGAGTTTCATCATTAATTCTCAATTCCCAGCCTTTGCTATGCATTGCTTATATTTCAGTGTCATATCTTCTAGAAAGGAGAACTGGAGCATAGACAGAGCAGGGATCTGTCAAATCATGTTACTTACTGAGCAGCTGCACTGGGCACACTGGTTTGCTTGCCTGTTTTGGAAAAGCCCCTCAGCCACAAACATTTCTCCGTGGTGGTAGGTGGTGCCATTGTATTCACAGGATTTCCCAGTGATTTTGCTGCTTACTGAGAAAAGGGAGTCTTCTGGAAGCAAGGGGAAAGGAATATTTCATGCAAATGTTCTTGAAAATTCACAATGTCATAAATACAGGGGAGGAAAAACTTCCCTTCTCCCTCATTTCTCTTTATTATGAAAGGACAAGTTCTGTAATACTGCAAAGTACAAGTGATATGCTACCATCTTGCTGAACTTTGGTAAATGGCACTTTGAGGTGACTGTCCCAGTTAATCCTAGGATGCTGACAACCAGCTGCAATGCCAGCACTAATGGCCCTGTCTCAGGCTGCTGTGTTTTCCCTTGTTCTGTAGCATTTGGTGTTAGGACAGAGGGGTGTGGTTATGTGCCTACTTGCTACATGTAGGTGGCTCTTTCATGCTTTAATGTAAAAGGCATTAGGTACTGCAGGCACACAGAATCCCACTATCAACAGCACTGTTCTAGCAGGGTTTCCCCCCTTCTTAGTACTGGCTACTGATACTGGTTTTTTAACAATGATTTCTAGTATTATAGCTCAGAGGGCACTTAATTGCAGGTTAGCAAGTTGTGCCACAGGGCATGGATCATTCTCTGCCATCCACAGGCACAAACCTTTTGGTAGAGGAGCAGTAGTAATGATGATGGGACTACCAAGAGAGAGCTGTGTACTGTTTGTTCCTAGTGGCTTTCACAATTCATTGCTGCTGCTGTTTTCAAAACGGGCAAAACTTGTCAAAGGCAGATGTCAAAAGCCTACCAAAAGTTGATTTTTCTCTGACATGCACTAATGCACTCTCATTTTAATGTCAGATGTGCAGATGAGGAAACCTTGTTTGCAGAATTTGATGCATATGACAAAGTGCACCATATGGCAGCATCAATTCAACTCTGAAACCTCCTGCTTCAACTCAGGATCATATTGAGTTCTTGCACCACATGGGTTAAATGTTTTTCTAAGACATAAAGCTATCCATGCCTTATGCTAAAACATCCCCTAGATTGTTTAGCTATTAGCAGTTGATAAACTGTGCAAAGGGAGTACACTCTACCCATGAAATGTAAGTTACTTGATGCTGCTTGGGCAGTGAACCTGGCACTACATATTTATATTCACATTAATTTAGCATCTCAGCATGGGAAAAGACATTTCAAACAAGGGCTCTGTAGAAGTAACAGTGGAGTGTTTGTTCTCTGGAGCCCAAATCACAGCAAATTTCAAGGAATGCAGCTGAAATTTCAATCAGTGGGTTTGGGCTTTCATGTAAAAGAAACCTGACCTGAATATTCAGGTTTTCCTATAGTCCCTTTCATTACCTATCAGATAAACCCAGAGTTGGTTTTTTTTTTTGAAAGAATGACACCAGAGAATGTACATTTTTCAGCTGTGAGCTCAAGTGGAAAAGCAGTTCTCTGCTGGTATGCACTGCCATTAAGTTTTTTAGTCATTAGGTTTTCCATAAAAGCATATATTAATTACATTGGTCCATCAAATATTAATACTTTAAATGAGAAATGTCAAATCTGTCTGTGGAACATACATGTACTACAGTATTTGGGAGTGTATAGGGTCAGCAAAGTCCATTCTGTAGGAGACTGGAAGAAGTCAGCTGGTCAGGGTCCCTTGCCTGACATTTCATTGCCTGACACACTTGGTATTTGCACTCCCACAGCTGAAGCACTGGATTCATCATTATTTCAAAGCAATCAAGAGTGTCAAATGACACCTTTCCAAAATCTTATCAAGAGTACAGAGTCCTGACAACATCTGTGTTTGGCACAGAAATGCATTGCTTTTGGCACTTACTGTGCGGTTTGCTAGTAATGCACAGTCTGGAATAGCAAGGTGTAAGCTCTAATTAAGAAATCCTTCAAAAGTCATCAGCAAAAGATTCAATTGACAAATTCAGCTACTATTTAGGCACAAATATTGGAAAACATGGATAAAGAGGCACTTTTCAGGACTGTGATGCCTCCCAAAACTTAAATCTCTTTCTTGGGTTTTCTGAGAGTCATCTATGGAAAGCAGGAGGAAAGACTGACAAACCTTTAGTTATCTCCTTGCCCCTTGAGCAACTGGAAGAGCAGAAGACTGGAAAGAAATTAAGGATGGAGAAGTGAAAGGATAACACAGACGGTCCTTGACTGGAGACAAGGCCCTGTTCACAGAGCCTCTGCAGGACATTGCTGTGCCCATGTGGGATTCCTGTCCAAAAGCAGTGTGTGGCTTGTGGTCTGACATTTCCTAAAACCAATACCTGAATGACTCACCATGACTCTTCAGTGTTGGATGAAGAGAGACAATTTTACTGCAGATTTATGTTGGTATATGCCACATCACTCAGTTCTGTTGGAAATCACCAAATGCCCTTAAACTGTGGCTTCTAAATAAGGAAGGAGGACAGTGAAACTTTTATTGCTTGGAAAATGATGGCAGAGAGAGTTGCACTAGGTAGTTGTTTTCATCTGTATTTCTTTTAATCCATCACAGAGGTGGGCCTGTGACAGCTAAATCATTACATGCAGCCCAAAACACATCTACATCTGCCTGTCTGGAATTTGGGATGAAATTCTATGGCTATTTTAAACCAGAGAATCACAGGATCATTAATATTGGAAAGGACCATTAAGATCGTCAAGTCCAACTTTCAACTTAGTACCACCACCATGTTCACCACCAAACCATGTCCTCAGGTGCCATACCCACGTGTTTTTTGAACACTTCCAGGGATGAGGCTGCCACCACTTCCCTGGGCAGTCTGTTCCAATGCTTGACAACCCTGTCTGTCAAAACATTCTAAACATACCTAATGTAAACCTGCCCAGATGCAACTTGAGGCCTTTTCCTCTCATCCTGTCACTTGTTACCTGGGAGATGAAACTGACACCCACCTCACTACAACCTCCTTTCAGGGAATTGAAGTCTTATTTGATTAAATAATTGTAAGAAAAGTCAGTTTCAATTACAGGACATAAGACCATGATTTAAGTCCTATGCACAGACCTGTCCATATGGTTATCTTTTAGCACATTAAGTGACTGTACATATTTCATTATTGCACAGAGTCAGGTCTTAAAAAGTCTTCAGATCAAGATCACATTACTTGTTATTGCAAAAAAATATATATAGTCATATATTGGAGATGGCATATTGAAGAGCACAACTGATCCTCTCCAAACAAAGCATTTGCCTGGAACTGCAAGGAAGATTTGTTTATTTTTTTGTGTCCAAATATAATTTCTGTCTGGTGCAGTTTCTCTCTCTAACTTTGCTAGTGTGTGACTGATTTTCTTAACTCAGACTTGGTTTCTTTTCTAATGCTTTTTAAATCATGGGTAATTAGAGGAGTTCAGACTCCCCCATGATATCATATTCTTCTGTAGAATGTGAAATTAAAGTCATTGTGGATTGTTTTAATAAGTGCTACGTTTGAGCTTTGAAAAATTTTGTCATTAATACTGATATCAGCATACATTATTCTGTCCCTTAGAAAAAACAGGTTAGAATCAGATTAATTAACTGCAAATATACTGCATTGCTCAAAGCTCTATTTGTAAACCTTGCTTCCCAATCAGTACTGTTCCCAAAGCTTTAGCCGGCATTTTAATGGTGCTGACTAACATTGCTTTAATTAACTGCCTCTGTAAAGTACCAGGCAAACCATCTGTGTGAATCCTTTTAATTAAGTGGGTTCAATCTAAGGGTTTTTCCTGGCATTCTTAGCATGTCAGTGGAAGCAACATACAATGTGTAGGGTAAAGATGTTATAGCATCATTGTAAAGGAAATATCTCTGTTTCTGTGGATGGCATTTATTCTGTAAGGGCTCAGACTTCTGTATAGAAGTTGAGAGGTCATGCTTATATTTGCCTACAATTTTAGTGTGATCAAGATAAGGCCATGAGTCTGCAATATGGATAGCAGTGCTTTATCACCAACATTAGCATGAGGGAATGGCAGGAGCCAAGAGGTACAACCTGGGTTTCACATGAACTGATCTGAATTTGAATTTATCCTGTAAGTAACTTTAGAGATTAAATCTGGCTGAAGAAATCCTTCAGATTTTACAAACAGACAACAGAATACAACTGTATCAAAAGTGGATTATATTCAAAAAATTCTTTTTAAAAAAGCAACTGGAGAATACAGTGGCTATGCCTGAATCCTTGTATCCAAACATTCTTCTCGTCCAAACATGGGATTCTCTCCAGCTTCTTTTGTCTGCCTGGGCTGTTTTTCACTGATGCCCTATACACACAGGGTAAATTCCAGACTTGATGAAGCCAATAGAAAGGTTTCTTTCAGGATTTAGCCAACATACGTGCTTGAATGCTGCTTTTCTGACACTGATGCTTGTACTGTGCAGAACTGTTGATCTATACAAACAGGATTTGTATCAACTAAGACCTGTAGTAAAACTTGAAGTGAAAGTCAGCTATGAACTAGAAGTGCATACAGGTATAGTTCACAGATTTCATGAACTGTGGTTCATTTGACAGAGCATACTGCAAAGAAACAGTATGGCAAAAATTTTGCCATGAAGGGATGCTACCTCAGTGTGAACTGCAGCACCAGTGCTTTCCTGATAGTCTGACAAAACAGTGTTGGATATGAATTTCATAAACCACAGACATTTTATGGAAATTTTCTGGTTCAATGGAATCTGCTCCAATCGCATATTTTTTCACGAAAGCCTGTCTGGGTTCCTGATGCTCTCTCTGCCCATACCTGAGGTGTCCAAGGGCTAAGGTTTGAGGGGAGAGTCAAAAATGTACACATACCCGACTTTCCAGTCTTCTGGGAGAAACAGATTGTGTATCACATGGATCACAGTCAGTTTTGGAAACACCATCTTTCAGCTTTTTATGTTTACAGTTCTATTCCTTCCTGGATTGTTATAAAAACTTGGTCCTGAGATGCTTTACCCTTACTTGGATATAAAGCAGAAGAGCATCAGTTATTTGCTACTAATCCCTTGAATAGCTTAGGCACATTCCATGGGCAGTTCCTGATGTTTAAAACATTGGTAATTTCTGCAAAAGCATTTATGTGCAGAGTGAAAAGCAGTAACCAGCTATGAGCAATCTAACCTTTTGGGAAATGGGAGATGACTTATTTGAGGAATAGCTTTAGGATTCAAGCCTTACTACAATCAATCAAGTGCTGAACTTGGATCCTTCCGGATAAAGGCAAGAGGTACAGGTATAATTACTAATGAACAATTTAGGACACTACCTAACAAGCTGGGAAACCCACCTTAGAATCAGTACAGTCATGGTGTGGTAATCAGTGAAGTGTTTATGATGTGACATCTGAGAGACAAAAAAATCAGCTGCTTTTGGGCACTCCTTGCCACTGGGGACAAGGAGACATCTTGGCTTTGTGACAGTCATTGTGCTTAGCTGTACTGACCTGCAGGCAGTGGCACGTTGAAGTGAGTGTCCTCCTGAAATGGAGACTGTACTCACTGGCCAATGAAGGCACAAGCAAAGCTCATGTCACTCCTAACCCTCAGCAGGGTCTGCTGGGACCCTGCACAGCACCTCAGCAAGGCTCTGTGGCGTTTTATTGCATCTCTATGAGGTGCTTTCTCCTACAAGAGTCTGTCCGTTTGTGTTAGTACTTAACACTCTCACTATTGCTTATTTTAGTATCAGAACATCTGGCAAAGAACATTTTTTAAAAATTCTACAGACTCTTGGCTTGCTGACTTAGAAACTATTTTTAAACTGCAACATTCAGAATCACCTAGTGTCATTTAATGAAAAAGATATGCTTTTAGTGTCCAGCAGAAAGGCTGGGTGCCCAGCCTGCCTTGGGTTTTACAGTTTGTCTATTTTATTAACCACCCTTATAAAAACAATCTAGTGCTAAACAATATGAAATTAATCACAAGGTCTAATGCCTTAAGAAACTTACCATACTGGGAACTGTTTTGCAGATAGTCTGTTGGGGTTTTTTTAAAGCAGACAGATGATAGATTATGAATTTGAATACAGAGAGGATTTTATGAAACATGTTTTCTGAATCAACACAGAGCATAAGCGTGTACAGACCAAGAGACTCAGGATTGTTTTGGAACCATATTCAGTAGAGAAGCAATTGGATTCTGCTGTAACTCTGGGACAACTGTTTGCACTGACATCTCTTCTGCACATTTCCTAGTATTGCCAGTGAGTTCTGCTGTTTAATGTACGCAATTGGAAGTGTCAGTTTAGTTTCAACAGGGACTGTAGAGCTCTAGATACTTTAGAGTATCCTGGTGCAGGAAACTGTCCTTGGACACCAGCTGACCAGTGATCTCACATGCTGCTTTCTGTACCCCTCAAGTTGTAACAAGCATCATGCAAGGCTGCATTACTTTCCTTGTAACTTAAAATTTGCCTAAGAATTATAGGTTACCCATTCAGAAGCCACACATAAAGAGCAATTATGAAATAAAACACAGTTCTTGGAAATGTGCAGACCACAAGCATTTCTAATGCCAGAGGGGAACAGAATTTGAGTATCAAAGTACTTCTTCCTATTTTGCATATTGAAAATTCTGTGAAACCTGAATCAGCTCAGGCACACACACTGCCCAACACAAATGGGCAGCACTTTCATTACCTGACATCTGCTTTTGGAAAACTCTTGACTCGGGTAGGAGTTGCACATACCCCTAGGTCTCTTTGTTAAAAAAGTATAGTTAATTTTCCTCTTTCATGGAGTCCAGGTCTTTTCCCTCGAAAAAAACTATTCTGTAGGGTAATGTACACATAGAAACATATAGGGATGATTTTTGTGTACTAAGTCTCTTAGTGGTTTTCATAGCAGTGTTAAAGGCTCACAAAATAGGCTTTATGCTCCACTGCAAAAGATTAATTCTAGGAGGCCCCAAAATACTGAAGTAGTCTGGAATAACAGTAATGAGATAATTTATTCATGTGCAGAATCTGAATGGCAAATGGATTCAAACTGAAAGAGAGTTAGTTTAGTTTAGATATTAGGAAGAAATTAGTTCCTGTGGGGGTGATAAAGCCCTGGCACAGGTTGCCCAGAGAAGCTGTGGCTGCCCCATCCCTGGGACTGTTCAAGGTCAGGCCGGACAGATCTTTGTGCAGCCTGGTCTAGTGGAAGGTGTCCCTGCCCATGGCAGGGTGTTGGAAGACCTTTAAGGTTCCTTCTTACCCAAACCATTCTATGATTCTATGAATTTACTTTTCTAGTTACTTTTGATTGCACAGTTGAAACATGCTTGGATCCTCTGCCACCCTGATGTCCAAGAGAAAAACACAGAGTAAATCAAAGGACTTCAAAATTCACTTTGTGAGAGGACCAGGGGGAAACTCCTCTCTCCAGCTTTGAAAATGCTATGTGCCTCTTCTGGTTGCTGGAACAGCCATTTTGACAGCTAGATAAGCATGTAAAGATGTGAACAGTTGTTGAGCTGCTCAGATTAGCAATGTCTGAATTAGCGTTCTTCCACCTAAGGAATCAGAGCTTTGAAAAAGTGGTAATGAGTCCTTTGACTTCTTCAGCCAAAGCTCTTTTTAGTCCTGGAGAAATACAAGTGCTAGTAACATTCCAAGTAAAAGATAAAGAAGCCTGCCTCCAGGCAAAAATCCTCTATGTTAGGCTGTTTCCTCTCCTACACACAAGACAACAGAATATGGTTATTTGTATATAAGGAACAGCTATTCAGTATGAGACATATTTGGAATGGAGGAATAAATATGTGTTTATAATCTGATCCTTACAAATTCAAAACAGAGCAGCCTAAGACTTAAAAGAGGTGAGGGAAGCATCCTGCAGAGATTATGCAGCTTGCTAGGAGAGTGACAGTGAGATTTTCATTATAGTTATGTTGAAAAAAACTGGAAAAACTCTGTTGATTGACCTAACCTTGATGCTATGTGTGCAAACCAAACTGTATTTTTAAAATATTCTTTAAAAAATGATCCCTATGTGTATATAGAAAAAAAAATCACATAAATTATATTCTTCTGTGTTTATGCAGTGCATTTCATGCAGAAATAGTAGTACTTTATATAATACAGAGCACTTGCCGATTTTCCTGCAGTTCCAGTAAAACTAAGGTAAAGTACATAGGTTTGCTTTGTACTCAGAGATCCAATTAATGTTTGTCTGCTGACCCATTTGCACCAGAAAGGCCAGTGCAAAAAAGCAGATAGCTGGGAACATGGGTTTCCTCATTCTGCCACTGTGGTTCACATCCCCAGAAAGACCTTCAGTGCAGGAAAGGTTCCATGACCATATTTCGGCCACTTGGGTATGAGGTACTGTGCTGGGGCTGCTTGGTGAGAGGGGCCAAATGCAGAGGTGCTAAAGAAAACAGAGTGAGGGCAGGCAGCAAGGGACATTGTGGAACACAAGTTTCATGGTGACCTGGGATAAAATATGCTCCGTTTTTTCCAGAAATTTTCCTATCTACCAAACTTTCCTCAGTATGTGTAAAAGCCTCTGGCATCCCTTTGCCTTGGAAAGGCAGGAAACCTGTCAGCACCTTTAACTCAGTTCTATGTACTCTAGACTTGCTCCTAGTGCAGCTTCAGGGCTGGGTATCTAAACTGAGCCCAGAGAGAAGCAGCACATGGAGGAATAAACTGCTATTGCAAATTGACTGTTTCAAGGTCAAAACCACCAACTGCTGAAAGGAGACTTTCTTACAGTGGTAAAAAAATTTTTACCACTGTCACATCAAGTAGGGTAAAACACAAATATTCTAGAGCTATTTCATCACCAGAACTAAGTCCTGATTGACCATTTCATGAAAATACAGAAACCTCAGACAGAGAAAACCTGTTAACTGTTTCAGTGCAGGGTTAGCTTCTAGGGGTCAGCTAGGATTATTTTAAACAATCTTTGTGGCTGGAGGTCCTTGGGGAATTGTAGCACAGCATATGAGACCAAATGGATTTCTTTCCTACTAAAAATTCTTTTGCCTAATTTCTTCCCTCTGCTTTTGTTTCCACTCTACACGAATGTGTCACCTCAAGGGCTGATCTGAAGTCCATTGAACTAAATAAATTTGGAATCTGGCCCAAACACCTACTCTGTGTGGCACAGCAAAAAGGCAGTTTCCCCTTTCATCTTCTCTCTCATATTTCCACCATATTCCTTAGGATTTCTAGAGAGAAGGACCATATCATTGTCAGTAACTGCATCTGTTCTCAGAGAAGACTGAGTCCAAAAATGATCAAAGTTAATAGAAATCTGTTGATTGACTACAGTAGAAAGTGGATCAAGCCTCAGTCCATGTGCATTTAGCCTTTTCTCTCAGTCATGCATCACAATCCAAATTATTATAAATCTGTTCTGTAAATTTGTAATATTACAAATTAAAATGATGTGTTCAGGTTCCTTTAAAAAACAACCAAAGCTGTGCAATGATGTTGTCTTTCAAGTAGTGGCAGAGGCTGACAATAAATGTGGATGGAAAAGTTGTTCACTATCCAAAAACTGCAAAGACCAGCTCTAAATAAAATCCATATGTGCTCTTGGAGGTGCAGGTGTCAACGATATTAAGCCACAAAATGCTTTACGTTAAAATAACTTCAAGGACCAGGTTAAGCTCTAAAAACTCCAGGGTAATTTGGAGGTAATCACCAGAGCTAGTCTTTACAATGGTCAGACTGTAGAAAGTGTATGAAATTCATTGCTTGAAGGAACTAGTAGCACCTTATCTAGACACTATGAACTTCCATCCAGATTCAAGGCAAAGATGTAGTTTCAGTTTAAACATTCAAAAGGCTCTTGCTCGTGTTTTAGCTTTCTAGGGCTAAAGTCAAGCTCTTCACATCATTTTAATATATTTTCTGCAGATTAATTTCCTGTGTTTTCTTTTATAGTTGCATAAAAAATTGCCTATCAATTGCCCAGAAACTCTGAAGGGCTCATAAAACACTTTCTAGGTTGCCCTGGTTTAATTCCTGCTCTCAAGCTAAAATATTATATGAATCCACCAGTCTCTCTACCACTGAAGAAACAAATTAAATGAAGCTTTGGTGCATTCTGAATCCTCTCTGAAGTCTCTTTGAAGGTCTTGGAAGTTATCTTGGAAAAATTCTGAGCAGCTTATCCTATCCTATCATGTCAGTCCAAAGAATTGAAGTTCTGTCATCCATGTGGGAAGATACGTATTTTTTCACATACATTTTGGATGCTGATATACAGATAGATTTTTAAATATTTTTATGGTCTAAAAAGCAGAATGGAAACCAGCAACAATCTCAATCTGGCTGTGATAGCAAACGTTCCTTGTGAAGGTAGTGACAGGCAAACCACAAACTAAATAAAATTATCTAAGCACATATCAATAAGAAAAAGACATCTCCCTGGAATGCCTATACCATTGTATTTTTAAACAAATTTACTTCCAAATAAAAGTTAATTTTAACTATCTGACAACTACCCCTTGTTAGGACTCTCACTTGCTGATAAAAGAAGGTTTGGTGGTAGCAAGAAGAGTTGCATAGAGAATGGAAGAGCTGGGTACAGTATCCCTTCCTCCATCCCAAAAATGTTCATGAATGGAAGGGTAAGAAGACTAGAAGTGAAAGCCTGGGATCTCTGGTGTGCGACGTGGGTAGAACCCAAAGCTTCCTCACCAAGTGGTTCAATGTATGTGCATTCTGCAATGGAAAAATCACTCCACCAAAGCATTCCAACAGACAGGGTTGAAGATTTTGGTTGTAATTCAGTGCAAGATGTGCCGCACTACACACGTGTTCTGTATTTACTTACAAAATGTCTGTCAGGTCAACAGGTGCTGTACATGCCCTGCACCTTGCAATGCTGAGTCTTTGTCTACGCTGCAGAATGCAGGCTGTCACCTGGACTAGCTCAGTCACTGGCTGAAGGTAGCACTGGCAGGCACATTTTTCCTGCTTCTTCAGCGAGTTTTGCAGTGAGTTCTGCACTGTCCCAGGATCTAAAATGGCTAGTTCAAAGATCCAGGTATTACTGGGCCATGCTTCTGTCTACCATGCAGACAGAGCGTCATTTTTAGGAGATGTTCTCAGCCCACTGTTGTAAGATACCTCATCTGGTACATCTTTAGACCTGCTGTGTATATAGGTGACACCAGGCATTTCTGTATCTAAAGAGGAACAAAAGTACATCAGAAAAGTGGTTTGAATTTGATAAAGAAAAATCATAGTACCAAAGGAGCTTAAACTTAAACATGTTACCAATACTGATTGTTCTTGGAAGGCACTGTGTTTAGTCAGGACAGCAAGCCTAGAAAACACTGGAGCCAGATGGGCTGATTCATACATCAGCATGCAGCCTTATCTGCTGAGGAATCAAACCAGCAAGTGGAATGTGGAAACCCTTTCTGAATCCTGCAATTGTGAATTTTTGCTTCTGATTTAAGCTTTTCTTAGGTTTACATATTTGATCTTTAACTAGACTCTAAATACTCTAAATACTTTGATTTATAATTGTTGAATGTAGAAATTATGCAATCTACAATAAATGTTCCAGCTTTGTCCATAGAAGTGCCATAAAAGAGAGCCACAGCTAAATGCTCAAAGAACTTGTACATGAAGTTTATTTTCATGACAGGAGGCAGAAGCTCTGAAGTCCACTTTAGGTCATGAGCTGATCCAGATCTCAGAATGATGGTGAATTCTCTCCCTGACTAAAAGTTCTCTCTCCTCTGATGATGTCTGGAGCATCCTGAGGTGGAAGGAAGGAGATCAAGCTCAGAAGCATGTGATGTCCTTTGAGTCTCACTATTGTGTAAAAAGAGTCTCAATTCCTGTAACCGTAGGTTTTTGGTTACATATGTGGGATGATAAGAAGAATACAGTTCAGATGTTAAAATACTGTTCAGAGCTGTAAAAGGAAGGAATATCTAGATCTGTATAGGAAACAAGGTGTGGATTTTGCTAGAAAGAATACATTTTAAAAAAGAAAGATTAGCAGGGAATCTGAGGTAGAAGCTGGTGAGCCACTGATGGAAGTAGAAGATGCTTCATAATGTATGTCTGAAAACTACTTAAGACTCATGATGTCTGGTGCCAGGGAGACAGGATACAAACACTGCATCTCTTTGTGTCAGTGAGTCCAGTGTCACTATGGATGCAGAAGACATTATTAATTCCAGGGGGAGAGCAGTGCCAACTTTTCTCAAAGGAATCCTTTCAATAGCTCCTTCACTTAGGTAGCTAAGAAGTTCAATGTCCAATGAAAGATGCTGCCTCCTGGCATTATCTCTGCTTCATTAAATAAGGAGACAGTGATTTGTGCAGTTACACTCTACAAGGCCTACAGAGAGGCAAGAGAAGAGCCCCAGGTCACTCTGACTAGCATTACTCATTTCTGTACTGCAGCTTGAGAAATGGAGGGGAAACATATGTGACAGAATATAATGAGCATTTATGAGAGAAATTCACATGGATGGCCAATGGCCAGAGTTCTCACACATTTCATTAAAAAATAACTAGGAATGAATTTCCTGTATATCATGGGATGTTGCACAAAAGACATTGTATGCCAGACACATAGGAATGGAAAGCTGGCACAAGATCTGCAAGAATGCTTGAGATACTTATTCAGATCAGGCATGAATAAATACCACTGAAGATAGAGCACCAAATATTATACACATAATCACTGCAGAAAGCAGAATGTGTATAACCCCTGAAATCACAGGAGACTCCTGGTTCTCTTTTACCTAACATTGTTCCAGATTAAATCAGGGGAAAAACAGACCTTAGTGGGACTCACATTTTTAATGAGATAGTGCACAGCTAGCAATGTAATGGCCCATCATTTGTAGCAGATTGATTAAAAATAGATTTTATGAACAGCTAAGAGAAGATAATAGATCACAATTCAAGAAAGGCTCATTCTGATAATTTTCCATATTTATCATTTTACACAAGGAGTACAAAATTCCAGCTGAAGACTATGAATAGGAAGAACTTAACTTGATAAAATGGATATGAGAGTTTACATGAGGCCTTACTCTTCCTTACTAGATCATTGTAGAATGTTTTTAAATCTTCATTAGGTATCATGACATTTACAAGCTCATGAAGATAAAAAAGCCAAAACAGTTCATTGCCAAGGAGCACTTGAAGCAAAACCAATCAATCTAGAAGCATTTATGTTTCTATAGTAAATATGATACAGAGATACTCAAAAATAATAGAAAAAGTTCCTGATTGCAAATGCCAATTATTGAGTAGGACTTCTGTGATTTAACTTACACTGTCAAAAAGTAAGCATCCAATTTTCCTGTGTTCCCTCAATATTCAGTGGAGAGTGACAGGCATCTCCAGGGAAAAAAGTCTTCTAATTCTGGGTGACAGGATGAATCACCCTCATGTTTCCAACAGCTGTAAAGGGTATCTAGATTATTGTCTTCCCAACTGAAGCTTAGATTAGCTGGAAAAACAGACCAGATTTTGGGCACACCAGCACACCAGTCCTTCTTTTGATCTGGAAACAAAAGAGGGATTTGTGCTCCCAGCACCTTACTATTTTACTAAGTTCTAGTTTGCCAAAGAAAGCATTTTGCCGTAGAAATCTTCTTTCTTACATAGTAGACCATTATAGAGAAAACTCCAATGGATGTTTTAAGAAAATTCCACTGGGTGTTCCACTCCAAAGAGTTGTATTTAAAGTTGAATGGGCTCAATCTCATCCTAAGACACAAAAGCAGCATCACAGCATCAGATGAGTTATAAGCTCGAAATGCTTCTTCCTTGTGGCTGGTTAAAAGAAGGATTCTAGATACCTAGATCAGATATTGATACACATATCTGATAGAGAGAGTATACAATTATCAGGGCAGAGGAATCCAACTCAGAACTGGTGTATGGGATACCTTTTATTATCCACTAAGTGCAGTGAACACATCAATCCCACCTGAACAACAACCTTCTTGTGCACTCGGGTCCCCCTGCCATTGTGCACTTACTGCCTCCTGCTGCTGACAGGTGGTGCTCAGGGAATAGCTGCTTTCCTCAGACAATTAAACTCTCTGGAGAAAGCCAAATAAAACCCCTTTCTATGATGCTACATGAATACTCTTTTATAAATGGAAAGGTGGGTGCCACTAAGGCAGGCATTTAGGGTAAAGCCCCAGTCAATCTCCCAGCCATTAGGCCATGTCGGGAATGCTGGAACAGGCTCGTGAAAGATCCTGCTTAGTCTCTTTCATACAGTGGCTCTTAATAATGAGCATATAATAAATGTACAGTCTGGAGAATTTACTATACAGTATCCAATTGGATTTATATAGTCATAAACTTCTACAGCACTGCTTCTATGATTTACAACAGTCTCTACTAATTATGAAGCTATGCCTGGACCCGAGATGTAAAAGGTAAACGTTACCAGACTGGTTGTACAGTGACACAAATGCACACTTGCCAAAGCAATTTTGACTTGCTTGTTAACAGACAGCCATTGCAAATAACCATATATTTTGGTCTGCTCTCATGAAAAGCACCAAAACCAGAAACCTAGGAATTGTGGGATTGTGTTTTATTGTGATAGAGTTTAGAGATAAGGAGTCTGGAATGGACAGTCAATGAAAGGACTGCTGATTTCTGCCTGGATTGTAAGGGATTGGACTTGGTAGCTTCCCTGATCCCTTCACAAATCTATACTTCTGATTTCCTAAACAGAAAACACCACGGGAAATACTGTAACTTACTGTAGGACAAGCCTCTCATGACCTGAATGGATACAAGAGGATGTTTACTTCACAGAAGTTTTCCAACACAAATATTTAATTTTGTTGTTACTCAGCATATTAAATAACTATTTCAGAAAGGACTGTTTTTCACTAATAGGAATTACCTGGGCATCGTGGGCAGCACAGCTGTGGTACATGCACAGGGGAAGCACAGTGTAGACTTGGGCATCTTATTCTGCTGCACAAAACATTTCCATTCTGCAGATGGAACATAATACATAGTATTTCAATGAAATGCACTGTCTTACAAATTTCTGTGTTCTCTATTCTACATCCAAACATTTTTTTTTTTAAAAAAGCCTTTTTACTACATTCTGGTTTCACTCACACTGAGATGTGCTTAGATACTTCCACTGCCTTTGAATTTATGCTGAAGGTCAGAAACCTTAAAAACCTTAAAATCAGAGGAAGTGTCTAAAAATGGATAGCAACCATCTCTATTTCTCTTTTTCTATCCATTTGTCTTTTTCTTTTGAGCAGATTATTCTTAGGAATTGCATTTCCAAAACTAAGACATGGATAAATGGTAGATCTCTGAGATATCCCCTACTGAGGGTTAGTTCAAGACCACAAGAGACAATAGCATCTGTAATTGTTCCTGAAAACTGTGGAGAGTCTTTTGTTTTCCTTTTATTGCTTTCCCAGTAGACAAAAAAACCCAGATGGTAAGTAGCCATTTTTCTAAGAAACATGAGTTAAGTCTTGGGAATACTGTTCATTATTCATGTCATTAACATAATATTCTATTTGACCACATCTAAGCTTGATTTATAATTAAAACACAGGGAATTTTCATTCTCCAGTGTCTGTAACCAGAAAAGACTATCCAATTCAAATTCCCATTTCCCATCTATAATTCATCCTCTTAATTCACCTCTGAGTTGCTCATATTTATAACAAGAAAGATCTTTCAGCATGAACACTGATACTAAGTTATGACTGTACTTTTAGGTGGTGTCAGGACATTTTCATATGCCTTCTGAAGCACTGAAATGTTTTCAGTGGATGTGCAGACTTCCCTAGACAGCAGATGTATAGGCTTTTCTATTCATCCCTTTCAAAATAATTCATTGACAAATATCTGCAGACCACAGGCTGGAATCCTACTGTTAGCTCATTGCTAGCCACAAACTACAGTTGTGCATCTGCTTTGGAAAGAGACACCAAACATGATTATCACCATCTGTTTCCAATAAGAACTGAAATGAAATATACTGATTTTGTAGAAGAGGAGCAAATTGTAGACTGTAGGATCTTCACAGAACAGGGACTATCCCTGGTCTGCACAGCTGCTTGCCCAGCAGAGGTGGGAGCCTGTGAAGCCCTGCTGTAGAAGAGAGGCTGGCACTGCCTGCTGACCTGTCTCCATGCTGCTGACTTGTCCTGTTCTGTGACCTCACTCTTTTTCATTTTAAGTCCTGTGGAATCTCCTGAGGTGAATGTTTACTTGCTGTGCATGGTCAGCAGTGATAAAATTCTGCAGGCCAACTTTGCTGCTCTATGCTGCCAGCCAGACTCCACTGTCTGCCTCAGGACAGAGCTATTTTACCTGATCTTGTGCTTAGTGAGACTGATCTCACACCTGCATTCACAGTGATAGCTGGGAGAACAGCCCCAGGACCAGAGCAGGACTCAAGTGCTGGTCAGTCTCTCTGAGCCAGGGCCAAGGTCACATTTCTGCATCAGGTACCAGAGAGTGTTGATCATCTCTCTCCCAAAGCTGGGCTAGCAGTGCTGAGGGTGCAGAGCAGTCATTTAGCCTGAGGTCTGCAGATATGACTGCAAACACAAGCAAAAGCTGCTTTAAAAAGCTGTATTTTAGGGAGTAAAATAATGATCTGACAAATTGTGAGTGCTCTATTTTACTTGACAGTAACAGTCAACAGGCTCCACTATGAACTGGGGGGGAGGAGGTGTTGTAAAAGGAAAGGGGAACAGGGTGAGAACACTGAATTATGTTTAGTTTTATTCTGGCTTAAGTATGTAAATTAAACTTGTAAAAATACAATACCATACACACACAAAAACAGGAAAGCTTTTTTTTTTTTTTTAGTGCCAGGCTGTATAACTTGGTCTCTGTTTAGTTAATTTGCCTTGCCTTTTTCTTAAACATCAGAAGCGTGTGTGCTGGGGGGATGGACAGACAGACTGTTTAAAGACAGAGCAGAGATCTCTGTCTGCTGCCTGGCTGATGTGACTTGTTTTGTGCAGACATCACGTGGATCACAATGTCTGTGGCCAGCAAACTCATTTTGATACACTGGACATAAAGATCCCTGGGGATTTTTTTGCTTTCCTCTGCAGTGTAAGGGAATCAGTTGCTGCATCAGACTCTCTACAGATCCTGCTAGGGAATCATACAGGGTTTATGCTTAGATCTCTCTGACTTGCTGTCTGTGGCACACTTGTCATATGTCAGGTTTATGGTCTGTGCTTGTGCTATGTCATGATATGTTTTCTAATGACTTTATTTTGCTAAAATTATAAATTATTGAGGGTTTCCTGAAGGAAAGTTCATGAAACTGATGAAGCTTCAGAAGCTTTTATGGTAGATCAGTGCTCTGAGGGCATGATTTTGGCCAGGACAAAACTCAAACGAGTGGTTGGATGCTACAGTTGTTTTTTGCAATCATCTTCCTTTTAGACAACAAGAGTCACATCTGAGAGATCCCTCAGCATCCTCACTACTGAAATTATCCGAGGTTACATTTTGCACCCTCATGGTACTCCAAAGGTAAAACATAGCAAACAAGGAAGTAAAGTCCAATCCACTTCTGAGCTGCATGTACTGGAAGGTACCATAAGCAGTTTCCTTCTTTACTAAACCTGCTGCCCTGAACTATGACTTTGTCTTCCACACCCAAGTTAAAAAATAAAACAGACTCTGTTTTTTGGAAGCTCATAGTGTGTGGGTGTGTCTGGGTCCCAGCAATGTTGTTGTCCAGAGGAGCTGACCAGGCACTTTCCCATCCCTCCAAACTGTCCAACATCTCTTTAAAAATCATCGAGGCATTTATTTGTATCCAGATCTCTAGGATTTCCTGCTAATTTTTTCCCCACCCAAGACACATTCTTCCAGTGATTTAATGAGTGTTTTACTCCACACAAACTCTTGAGGGAGTTTTCAACTTGGCATATACATTAGCAAAAGTTGAGTGGAAACTCCTTTTTGCTCTAAACAAAGACTTTTCCTTTTCTTTCTACTACATTATTTTTTCTCTCACAGCTGCATTCTGCAGCTAAACTTGTGAGACTACTGTTTGTGCATCTCTGTACTGAATTGTAGTAGCAGATTCCCTCAGAGCAAATGCTGCACAGGGGCCCAATATTTTACAGTTGCAGGGAGGGAAAATAGCAAGGAATACTTTATTCTTCATTAAATATAGCAGACAGAACTCAGCATCTGGAGTGTCTCATGTGTTAGTGATTAAGATCCCTTACTGTTTATTTTAAAGTACTCTAACGGACATAAACTGCCCTCATTTCTGTGCCTCCTCCCAGCTGTATATGACATACTATGGGGATCTCTGACTGCTGTGTTTTTGCATCAGCCATCAACTGATGGGAGCCCTTTCATGTTCTATCCAATTCTCTCTGCTCCCCACAACCTTTTCTCATGTTTCATCATCTCATTCTTCTTTGACTGACTTTTACTAACAGTGATGTCTAAGCCTGTTCCTTCAGCACTTTAGGGCAGCAGATGCTTTGACTGGAAGATGTTGGCAGTGTACATAGATCAAAGTACCAAATTCAGGTTCAGCATAATCATCCATATTGGTGGAACTGCAAGGATTATATTTAGGTAGTGGGGCCTGATCAGCTGAGATGTAATGCCCAGTATCCACAAAACTTCTGGCTAATTAAGGAGTTGTTTTGTCTATGCTCTGCCAGTATTTTTTGCCAGTATTGGCCTTCTCTGTTAATATTTTCCTTTCACTAGGATCACCTGCCTCTATTTCCTGAAGCCTAACCAGGACCCACTAGTGAAAACAGGTTTGGGCTTTGTCAAACTGTAGCTACATGAGAAAGGATTCTAGTCAATGAAGCAAGCAGGAGTTGTAGGATCAATAACTCAGCAGTCCTACCTCTGAGCAAAGACAATTAACGCAGTAAACAAGGCCATACGGTTCTAGATAAGGATGCCATCTTTCTCCTACATGGTATTTCTTATCTTGAAACACACAGTATGTATCTGAATCTGTAAAACAGTAAAGAATTGGAAGAGCTATGAATGAAAATTTCCATTTCATGTTTGTGAAGTATATTTAGATGTGCAGTTTTCTGTAAACTACTTTTTCTTTTCCTGGAGAATTACACAACAGAAAACCCCTTAGTTAGACATGCTGTTTTTTCTTAACTTCCAAACCAAAATAAATGACATGGCCTCAAATTTTTCCAAAACTGCAACTCCTGAGATGATGATTAAATGGCTTTCATAAAGGTGAGTTTATCCTTTCACCTGTTTAGGTAAGAAAATTTAATGCCTGATCACTAAAACAGGCTTATAGGAAACAAAACCTCTTCACTGCAAAACCAAAGCAATTGGTCTAACTCAGGAAAATCCCAGGTTGTACCACAGAGAAATGTTGAAATAATTTATGCATCAGCTTTCAAAATATTTTAAGATCTTTTGTTCACTAAGCACTTCTGATCTTGCAGTTACAGACTTGCAGAAATCCACAGACAGGTCAGACTGTTGTCCTGTCCCTTCCTGTCACACTATGGTTTCACATTGAAACCTCAAATCTCTACAGTAAAAGGGTGTTTCTCATGTGTTTCCATGTGGGAATTCTTTTGTGTTATCCAAGTTCAGTTTAATTCATTACCCACAGTATAGATGATATATCTATACTGTGGGTACAGAATATCTTCAAAAAAAATACCCATCTTCCATGTGCTAGTCCAAGCCAGGGACAGTCTTCACATTCACTGGGCTAGAAGAAGTTAGCCAGAGCTAGGGACTGTTAGCAGAAGCTGTGATCTGCTTTCCCTTCACACAGGAGCATGACAAATGGAACACAGGATGTGACAAAGCAGACAGCTGGAGTTTGGCAATTTCTCACTGTTCTTTCTTTGAACAACGTTGCTGCACATGGTTTTTCTGTGAGTGAGTTCAATGGGGCAGAGGGTCTTTCTGAAACTCACTCTCTTTTGTTTCCCCCCATCTTCCTTGGAAGCAGAACCTGCTGATACTGGGGCTAAAAGTTTTTAAGGACAAATAATGTCTTTTGTAAGAAGGAGGCCAAAACCCCACCTGTGCAGGTAGGGAGAGCATGCCAGAGACCTACTAACAAGGCTGAAGCAGTCAATAACTCCTAGACTTATTTGGGTAGCTATTCCTCCTTGCCATGATTTCTGAAATATGTTAACATCTCCCACAGATGACAGGCTTTGCAGAAATGCTCCCTTTATTTTGTTTGTATTCTTTTCAATTCTTCTCATCAAGTTTTTGACAGTTTTTAAAGAGAGTGACTCTTAATTTTCTCAAAGGATGTTGAGAATCTAATCCAGTTCATATGAGGTTGTTTTTACAACACAACAGAACACTCTTGGACAAGTTTTACACTAGCTGAAAACTTCAGCACAATAGTCTTACACATGGGACAAATCCAGATAATCTGTCACATGTTTACAGAGGTTACTAAATAGAATTAAGCACACTCTTGACACAGGATATTTGAAATAAAACAGATTCTCCAACTGATGAGTTATGTTCTTTATGATGCACTATAACCTCTACAGCTTTAGGAAAATGTACCCCAAGTGTGGCTGTGGCCTGATTCTACTAAATACAGGAGTAGAAGGAGGAAGAATGTTAGAAGGTTTAGGACATTGTTTTCTAAACCACATCTGAAAATAGAAGGAAAATGTCCAATTTAGGTGAATATGACAGCTTTGTTTGAAGTCTACTTACGTTTTACTTGTTCTAGTTTACCTCCATCTATGAAAAGGAGGCAGAGCACACCAAAAAAGATAAAATGAAAATCCTCCAATATCCACTTTCTTTCCATCTTTATCATCAACAGAAAAAGAAAGAACCTCCAAGAAGAGAATGTTGAGCTGTAGGGAAAAAAAATTAATTAAAGTAAAATCTTGTAAGATACTCAATTATTTCATCCAGCACACAGAATTCCTAAACTGCCAGAACAAAAAAATAAATCTGTATCATGCATCTTCCTTTCACGGAGACAGCTTTGTCTTCAGATCATTTAATTTTTGGAAAAGGGGCCACATTCCTATTCATGAAAGCTGAAAACTGGATATTCCTTCTAAAAATGTCCTTATTTTATTTCAAAGCGATCTGGCAAATAGGCAATCTAAATTTTTGAAAGTTCTCTTTCCCAAGAAACTAGTTTGGGCTATGTTCTTGTAGAGCATCACTTTAGAGGGATCTTTGGTATCAATTGCAACATGTTTGCTTCGTCCTAAAGTAACCTTGGTGTCCCTGGAGTACAGGTCCTGCACTGTGGAAGTTCCTGTTCAGGGTGAGCCTCTGGCCCTGCTGCAGCCAGTGGGAGTTTTCCTTACCACATCTAATAGGCTTCCAGCACTATTCAGCTTTCCCCTTCGCCCCTCTCCCCACCACTATTGTTCTGGTACTGTGTATAATTAATTTTTCTAGAGTTAACCCTTCTGCTGCCTTGATAGCTGAGAGCAGAGTGGGGGGAATGGCCTGGCATCTTCATTCCTGTAGATCTTTAATGTCAAAATCCTGCATGTTGGGCAAAGCTTAATTTATTCTTCTCTGTGTGATGCAGAGCTGGTATTGTACTTGCTGCATGTGCGATTCTGTTTATCTTTTTCTGAGGTTTAACAAGTGAATTATTTTACAGAAATAATTAACTAACTAACTCAAGTAGATTTTTTTTAATACAGCCACCTTAAGATTCTACTATTTTGCTGCTCCAATGCTTATAAGCATTCATTACAAAAGTGTTATCTTCCCAGAGTGCACTTGTTCATAACTTAAAATGTTGGAAAGATTTGGGTGTGATTTTAAAAGCCTTGATATGGATTCACTATTAGTTTTACAGAATCTTAAAAACCCCAAAAAGACTCACTATTGGAAAAACGAGCAGTCTGTTTTGTAAAGTAATTTGGCCTCTTCAGATTTCATGTAAATAACAGAGCTGTATATTAATATGCTCAAACTTACAGATAATCAAGGCAAAAATAATAATTTCTCTAGGCATAAGTAAGGTGGTGGATAACTTAAAGAAACTAAACAGTAAGTTAAGAAGCCGTTGAAATGAAGATCTTCCTGTTAAGACTGCTGAGACCTAGGATAGTGTAACAAAGGGTGTGTGATCTGATTTTATCAGCGGCTTCATTACCTTCACTATTCAAAAATTCTCTGTATTCCCAAACCACAACCACAATGGACATCTTCCTTAACTAACTAAACCTGTGCCACTACTCTGTACTCAGTAAACTCAATCAAAACAATGCAAATTGCCTCTGAAAATGTTTAGAGAAACCCCTTCTTTAAAGCACAGTCCCTATTCAGTAACAAAACATAACTTTCCATTTATTTTGCAAGTTGAGAATAATGTTTCAATTTCAGAAGAAGAGTTTAAGTAATTTTTTCCTTTCCAATATTCAAATCACATAGGACATTTTTGAAGCCAAACATCCTTTTAAAAACCTGTTTAACATTAAAACCTCATAATTTAGTCCCAGGACATCATGCATGCATTCAGAACAACAGTAGCACATCACTGGGACTAGCAGAAATGTGAATGTTTAAATATTTCAGCCTTCTTAGGGATTGCTTAAGCAAACAATAATTATAAATGGTGCACAATTATCCTTTGTGCAGCACCTTATCTGTTAGCTAGGTTGGTTAGTTGGAATAGAAAGGCTCAGAAATCGACCCATTTTAAATGTCAGGTCTTGAAAAAGGAAGAACATTACAAAACTGGACTGCTTGTTTTTAGAAATGGTGCACAGTAGTGTGAGATGGAGGAGTTAATAACAGAAATGGGATGGAGACTTTTGATGTCTTTCTTAATTCCCTTTAATTTCTGTATTGTTGTTACTCCAAATATAAACACATACTTTTCACTATTAGGACACTCCCTTTATTTCCCCAAAGGGCAATGTCCTAAAAATATTTCTGGATTTAAATAATCTCAGTTAGTATTAACCTGTTAATTATTGGTGTATTTTTTTGCATTGTAGAAACAATTAAAGTCATCCACATCTTACATTAATTACTTAGCACTGTTTAACGCCTCTCCCTCCAAAGAGCCCGGCTCGGTAACTACAAGAGGCGGTGTCCGGCCTCGCCACGTTTTACGATTAGCGAAAAAAACCCGCAAAATCCAAAAATGGCAGTGCCGTGGGCAGCTGGCAGGGGCTGCGAGGCGCGGGGCTGCGGTGATGCAGCGGCGGGGACAGCTCAGTCCCGACGGCCACGCTCCCCTCCATCAGCCGCGGTGTGAACCCTCTCCCTCCGCTCTTCCCGAGGCTTTATCCCTGCGGCGCGTCCGCCCGCTGCCGTCGGGAGGTGGCCGTAGGCGGGCGGCTCTCCCGCGGGCTCCGCTTCTCGCTGCCCTGACAGAGCAGCCGCCCCTTGGTCGCCGGCCCGGGGAGCGCCCGCCGCCCCGCCCGGGGCCGGGAGGGGAGCTCGGCTCGGGGCTGCCCCCTGCCCGGGGCCGGGCCAGGTGCCGGCGCTGCCCCGAGGGGGCGGCGGGACACGGACCTGCGAAACGGGACGGACGGAACGCCCGGGAGGCGTCGAGTCCCCGCGCTGGGCTGTCTGTGCCGCGGCCTCGGGAGCGGGACCGCGCCTTCCCGGGGCCTCGTCTCGGATAGCAAAGCTCACAAACCTGGGGCAGGGCTGGAGGCCGCTCCGCTCCGCTCGGACACCGCCGCGAACAGCGCCCGGGCTGGGGCAACCGCGCGGCTCCGCGCTCCGCTCCGCCGGGTACGGGGGGGGTCCGGCCAGGCGGCTCCGCTGCTCACTCACGTTGCCATGATCTTCTCCCGCGGCTTTTAGATGTCCCCTTAGATTGGGTTAATGGGGAGGCAAGCAGGGGACTGACGGGGTCCTGCCGCCGCCGCCGCCGCCGCCAGCCCTCGACCCCCGACTGATGGACGGGAGCGGAGAGGGAGGGATCCTCTACGCCCGAGCTGCGGGCCGCTGCGGGTTGGGCGCTCCGGAAGGTCCCGGGCTGGGGCACCTGCCACCGCCTGCCGCCCCGGCGAGGAGCGCAGCGAGGCCCCGCGGCCGGAGGATGCTCGGCGGCGGGTCCTGCCCCGCAGCCCCGCCGGCAGCGAGCGGCGGCGGGAGGCGGGGTGAGCAGGTCCGCGTCCGCCTCCGCCCCGGCCCCCTCCTCGCCCGCGTCCCGCGCCCGCCGCCCGGCACAGCGGCGTGACTGACACGGCTGGGGTGGAGCCGCTCCGCCATGGGGGGCCGCAGAAAGGGGCGACACCGGACGCGGGGCTCGGAGCCCGCTCGCCCTTCGGGCTGCCCTCCCGCCCGCGGAGCCAGCTGCGGCCCGCGGGACCCGCGCCCGGGCGGTGGGGCCATGCTCCGGCGCCTTCAAACGAGCTGCGGGTTGGGTGACCGTGGCCACTTTTCCTCCGCGGGAACAGAGCTCCACGGGTGGCTTTCTTGGAGAGCGGGCTCCACACCGAGACGGCTCTTTAATGGGCTTCTCCTAATCGGGGTGACCCCCGAAGCAGACCTGACGGAGTTAGCATCCACTGGGATCTGCCAGACACCTTCTGCTGATACCCTCTGGTCTGATTTATTGTGTTAGAAGGTTTCAAGGTCACATTGAGATTCTGGTGGAACTAAATTAAACCCATGACTCATTATATGCTTGGTCAAACATTCTTTTTCTGTCTTCTTGTAGCCCCTGTAACTAATAAGAAGAGATCAGTGAACTCTTGACAAATGATCTGAGAAAAAGGATGAGGTATGAAAAGACATCATGTGGAGAAACAAATTACAACCTATTTGCCTTAGTTTGGGACCAGGGTGTTTGGGAAGCACTGCTGCGAGGTCATACACCTCTCAGGCTTAGTAGATATTTTCAGAAGGCTGAAAATTGAGCAGAACTTTCGTTTCTTCCATTGTACCTTAGCTAGACAAAAACACTGAAAGTACAGTGTATGGTAAAACTTTATACTAGCATGAGGAAAGAATAGATGACTTGCTAAGGCTTTTGTAGTGTGACTTTATGAGCAGCCAAGGCTGTGTGTCAGTCAAATGCAACTCCATAACTTCTAATAATTAATAATGAAAACAAAGTTCTGGAGCTAAGCATTTTGAAAACACTGCTCCATGCCTACTTCTGTGTCACTCTGCCACTCTGTCTTGCTGTGCGCAGGCAGTAATCCATGTTCCTGAGGAATAACCATTGCTTAAAGCTCTTAGTTCCCAGTGTGATGCCTATGGCTGCAGACTGATAGTTTAGGGACAGCCACTGTATGAAACCCGGATGGGCAAACAGAGAAAGAAATGGTAACTCTGAATCAGAAGTATGATTGTAACTTGCGCATGAAAGCAGAGAACCGGCTGTGAGCAAGCTCCAGTCCCACACAGGGATACCCATGCTCATGGAGCAGAGTTAAGCACATGTGTGTGCTTCTAAATTGTGGAGCTGTAGGAATGTTTTTCCTTTAGGTGTTGTGCTGGGTTAGACTGTACAGGCTCAGCCTGTGAGATAAATTGCCTCTGAATAACATAGACACACAGATGTGGGACTGAACTGACCCTATTGCAAATCTTGGTGATTAGGAATCCACAGGTCTTTGTAGACAGGTTTAATAGTTTGGATTGATAGCAGCTACAAGACTTCAGTAAATGCAGCTTTGGGCCTGGGCAGAGCTCAGTTTTACTGCAGAGACATTCTCCAGAACAATCCACCCAACTCTGTCAGTGTTCTTTATGTATTTTTTTTCTCCATGTATTTTCTTCTCTGTGCTGATACAAAATCCAGTGTGTGTAAAGACAACAGTAATTGTTGCAGTACTCTTTATGCCTAGTCAGTGTAGTAGCAATGAGAAGCAAAATATTTTCTATAGACTATGTGACCTGAATTCTTTTGCAGAGGGATTCTTTGAAAATAAATTCCTTATTTGGCCTGAAGAGTGCTTTGGGAAAGTTGCTATAGATGCCAGCACTTTCCACTGCATTCTGTAAGACTGTTTCAGAAGATGCTGCTGTCTGATGGTCCCTGGAGATACTAATTCAGGTGCAAGACCTTTGCTGAACATAAAGCTTTTTGAACTGGAGTTCTTTATCCATTCTGGCAGATTTAGGTTGTAGAGAATTGGCTGAAAGAACCTTTCTCTCAAGTGAGGTTTTGGGACTCACTAAACTGGCAACTTGGTGGAAACCCAGACTTCCAAGGACAGGCTCCCAGTCCTGGTCCTGCTGCTCAAGCTGTTCACAGTTGCTGGGATGTCCCTGAGGACTTTTGACTGAAGATGCAGTCTGACAGCTCTCTTGGTCACATACAATGGCTGCATCTATTTCTTGTCCTTCATCTTCCCATGGCACAGTGCTGCAGCAAGGGTTGGGGTTGTTAGGCCACAGGATAATGTGGCACATGCTGGACATTGTGTATGAATGGAATGTTCACAGCTGGCCCCTTGGTCAGTGACCCTTCTGGGCTGGCAAGGTTGCCAGTGCCCCTGGATCCTGGGAGTGCTTCACCTCAAGCTGTTCCATTTGTCCCAGCTCTTGCTAACTCTCACCAAGAAGGACAAGGACAAACCACTACTCTTTGTGTGTTGCCACAGCCTGTTTTGCTTTGCCTTGTGTCACATCTAACACAGCCCCATGGTAGGGCTGACACAGCATTCACAACTTAGCAAGCCCCTTGCTCTGTGCTCTTGCTCAGCAGTGGGCTGTTAGTGCAGCTTGTGGAGTTCAGGGCTGCTGCACACGTGTGACACAGAGAGCTCTGGAGAAGCATCACATCCACAGTGGTTGCCCTTCATGCTGCCAAGCAGAACTCACTGCTTGAATATGCTCTGCATTCTGGTGTCCTGACAGGAAAGAATTGCTCCTGATAGTGAGCATTAAAGATTGAAGGATGCCCTAAGTTTTTATAAGCACAGAGATTCATCCATGCAATTCTCATTAAAAAGAATGGAAATTAAGCAGATAAATAATGTGACACTGCCGGTAGAAGTCCATGTCCCTGTGCTGTGCCTCACAGTGACTGAGCAGCATAAAGGTATCCTGCTATTATTTCTCAGTTATTGTGAGGGGAAAAAAAAACAGGCTAAAAGATCCATGCCAATGCTAACATGTTTACACACCATGTGGAGTTTTTTTAATTGCAACAGACATGGAGCTCTCAGAGATATTAGAGGCATGACACAATACCCCTGTCTATTTTTTTTTTTTCTTCTGTTTATCTGTGGTTAAATTTTCACTCTAAAAATGTATGAAAGGAAATCTTTAGCATAATGATGAACATCCTTTGATTTCTGCATTCCCATAAATTCAGTGAAGCCCTTTGAAAAATGTATCTTAAGATGCTAAAAATTATTCCCAGGGTTTTATAAAAATCTCTAAATTACTTTTTGTGGTTTGGATCAGCACCCCCAGTTATCATACTGGGAATACAATCTGGATGTTCACCAAACAGGCTTCACATATACTGTTCAACAAAAAGGGCTTCAGATGTGCATGATTTTGTGATTATGGCATAGGATGGTCATGAGCATTCTTCACCCTCCTGTTTTTTTCTGTAGCATGGACTTCATCCACAGTGTGTTGTCAGTCCTCTAGCACTAGAAATTAATTTATTTATTTGCCAGTGAGACAGATGGATGTCGTGAGCCTAAAATTTCAATTCAGGCATTATGTAAAATGTCAAACTGCAGCCCAATTCCTCATTACCTTGCTGTGGATATATTCAGATGGGACTGAAGAGCAGCTGAAAGTTTTTCATTGTTCTGTCAAAAAATGCAAATAAAATATATCTCTTTAAATTTAAGTTCCAAATACACAAGTAAGAAGAGACTCACAAAACCTGCCAGCAGCAATGAAAATGCAGGAGAAGGCAACCACACAGTGTTTCATTGCATCCTAGAGTAAATGACACTTTGCTAGATGGGGTGTTGAGAATCCCAATGTGTAGAATAAATATATGGATTCAGAGGTGAGGCCCTCCTGAATTTTGCATGTGCTCATTATTTCCTCAAAGTGTTCATCTGAAAACTAATCTAATCTAATCTAATCTTATCTATCCCAGATATTTATAAATACCTATTACCACCACAGTGTGTGTGCAGCTGTAATTACGATCCTATAATTCTCTCTCATATCTGTCATGTCAAAAAACTTCAAGACAATTTGTAGGAATATAGATTTCTTTGGTACATTCATGAGATGCATGAATAGCCAGTTCAAATCTTCAGTTCAAACTTTCATCTATAATTCCTGTATGGACAGTATTTTGGGGGCAGGAAGCACAATTAGTGCTTTCAGAAAAGTGTAAATCCATATAACATGCTATTTTCAGCAATTGAAAAGCAATATCAGAGAATCTGTATACGTGATTATAGTGATTATTTCTGAGTTCTGGGATCAGCTTCACCTTCATTGTTTTCTCACTACCACTCATTCTTGAAAACAGCAGAAGGTGGCACAGTTCACATAAAAACAACATAAGTTCTTTCTTGCTGTTGCGATTGTTGATTAGAATCACGCTTGGTAAAAATTTTCAGGAGTTTAAAAGAATCCCAGTGATTTGCTCTTAGTCCTGCTATGCATAAAAAATGCTGGAACAAATCTTATGGATTAATCATACCATGATAAAGATCCACTTGCTGAGGCATTTCTTTGCAGCTGGCATCCACCAGATAAACCCAGTCAGCCCTGTCTCCCAATGCATGACAGGAAGGAGTCAAGGCAGGCTGAATGAGGCTCCAATTGCAATTCAAATATACTTTTATAAACTGTGATTAGTGCTGCTAATTTCACTTTGGTAAGCCAAAGACAATAACAAAGTTTCTGAACACCTTGGGTATTATGTAATTCTTTTGCTTAGAAATTTGCTGGTGTGAGAGTGCTTTTGAAACCCATTAGTAAAACTGAAGTTGCCAAATGATTGATCTCTTCTCTAGGGAGAGCAAAGTCAAATATGTGCCAGCATGGAGCCAGAGCCTGCCAGGGGCTGAGGACTTGAAAATCCCATTGCTGCCAGTGAGAGCTGAGGACACAAAGTCCTTGGTGTAACTGAGCTCGCTTGTAAAATGAACTAATGGCTGTGGAGCTGTCTTCCCCTCTAATAGCAAGAGTGTGTACTTATAACAGACCCTAACATGCTGACTTGCACTGAACTGTGATGCCAGCCTGCTTGATTCTGACTGCAGGCTTAGGAAAATCCAAGGCGGGCTCTGCCTCAGTGTCCGACAGACCGTGAGGGCACTCACCAGCACTGAGTTAGGCCAGAGGGGAGCACCGCTCCTTTCTCTTGCCTAGTTCATAAAGCCAGTCTTTACTTTCCTTCACAGAAAATGGTGATCCTTTCACATGAACAAAATTGCAGAGACAGAAAAAAATAGCTGAGCTGTGTCAAAAAGTCACAAGGACTGCTCAACAGAGGATGGGAACAGTGGAAATGTCCAAGAGGATAATGGTGAAATTAGAAATGGCTCTTTGAGAATAACCAGCTACAAAATAAAGTTTGAAGTGAGGAAAGGGGGGACTTAATTTCATCATTAAAAACATCAGTATAAAATACATGGAGAAAAACAAACAGTGAAGACACTGTTGCTAGTAGGCTGGCTTTTAAAGTATTAATGGAACGTAACAGAACAAGAGTTTCTTTTATTCTTTTCTATCCCAGCTCCCTGCTTTCAAGGTTCTTGTGTGAACATGCTGCAGTTTGCAAGGCTGTGAAATTATCAGACCTGGACCAGTGCCAGTACAAACCAATTTATTGGAGTCCAGCAATTAACTAAAACCTAGAAAGCTTGATTAATTGTGGCACTGCTCAGCAGGGAACATTGAGAAAAAAAATCATGACACTCCATGAGTTCTCTGTTCCATATACCGATTTACATTATATGTAAAGAAAAGTTTCTTCTCTGTAAATACCCTTACTTTATTATTTTGCATCATGTAGAAAGAATAATTACAATGCCATGTGAGAAAATGCTTGGCTCTCTGGATAACCATTGCATAGTAGGTGTTATCCTGTTACATTTTTTTTAACTGAATTAATATCTCATTGTAACCCCAACAATAGGATAAATTATTTTAAAACATTGTTTCATTAAGCTTCTCTCTGGAGGGACATATTGAGAATCCAGCACTTCTCTGTTCCCTTCTCTTTCTTCAAATATGCATCTGTCCAAGGAAAATGAGGGTTTGATAGTTGTTCAGAATTTTTTAGGATAGAAAAGAAGCAAACAAATAGTTGGGCTGAGAAGCAATTTAGCAGGGCAGAGTATGTTGACTGAAATGAAATCCTGGATTCTGAGGAGGCAGACATTATGAGAAGCAACTACAAAGTGTAATTTAGGTGTTAGCTGACTTTATTATGATACTATTAACAAATAGTGTCCACATTGTTTGTTTTATTGTAAGGCTTATCATAAAAGTCTGTGCATAAGGCAGAATTAAAAAATCTCATTCCTAGATGCCTTAGTGGCACATGAATCACCTTTAGTATAAATAACTGAGAAAAAAAATAAATATTCCAGCTCAGTGTAATGTATCACTGCAGCATATCATAATGGGTAATACAAAACACTGTATCTGATTCATCTTAGTTCTCCTTACATCAAAATAATTCAATGGTTAGTACTGGAAAAAAGCTGTTTAAAGATAAAAACTAGTGGTAATAGAATTGTCACCCCTGCCCAGTGACAAGGAAAAGAAAGATACATGAAAATATTTTACCTTTTCAACATCATTTTGTGTCCTAATCTGCATCCAACTGCGACACTGTCACATTCTCAGATTTAAAGAGTGCAATCCACAGACAGGGCTAAATCACATTAGGCAGCAGTGATAATAGAGCCTGGGCATGCAGAACATCCCAGCAAGCCCTAGCTGGGGCTCTGGGGTGATTTGGGACATTCAATGAGGTAGGAAGGGCTGTCTCCTCCAATTTCACTGTATTTACTGGGGATTTAATGTATTTTTTTAAAGATATTTGCAGTGGAAATCAGTTTGTCGGAGGTCATCTAATTGAATCTACAGCCCTGGCAACCCTTCACAAAGGCTGCCAGGAATGACCGAGTTGCTAGTGCTTAACTGTGAATACCCAGCAGGGGTCCTCCACAGGCCTGAATACAGTCAATTATGTTATTTTTCTAAATATTAGTGACTCAGCTGTCTCTGCTTGTGAAGAGTTGCCAGGGTCAGAGATACAATCAGGCAGATCCTCCCCCCTTCACTTCTAAGAGATGGGGAGAATCTTTTAAATATTGCACTGAATAATCTTGAAGCGGAGGGAAGGGAAGGGTTCTCACAGGCTGTGCTGCTTCTCCAGGGTGGGTGCAGGGGGTCTCCCAGGTTTGAGGGGTGCCAGGGACCAGGCAGGGCGCTGTGTAAGTGGCTGGGGGAGCACTGCTGTTTGTGAGCAGCTTCCCAGCTCTGTGATGTAAATACAGATTTCACAGTTCAGCTCAACAGGCAATAAAACTGAGACGTTTCAAAAGACAGAGGGTACTAACAGCTTGTCTCACCCCTTTAACACTTTTTTGTTCTTTCTGTCTTCTCCTCTCCCTCCCACCTCTCATTGTGCTCCAAATATCTCTATGAAAGGAATGTTTCTATGTACTGTAACAATTCAGTTTTCCGTTTTCCTTTGTAGACCCATCAGGGAGAGACACAAGAGTGGTGACTAAGGAGAGCATTCATGGTCTGGAGGGCTCTTCCCTGACACAGATGCCTCAGCAGCCACAATCCTTTGCCCTCTACACAGAGCTCTGCAAATATTTTAGGGTTTTGATTGTAACTTCCTTAGTTTTTGCCAAAAAGGCTCTTTTCCAAAGCTCAGCCTTCTTGAGAAACAGTATCCCCATCCCCGTGCTCCATAGCCCAGCTCTTATCTGATCAACAGTTTTTGGCAGAAGGGAAAAATCCCTCTAGAGCATTTGGGTGCCTGTGCATCGTTTTGGCCCAAGTTTGAGGTAGTGCTTTGGAGTTGGCAAAGTTTCCTAATTCACTGCTGTTAAATTTTATCCAACTTTAGGAATATTATGCAGATGTGGCCAATTTCCAGCTATTCTGAATCCATTGCAAATACTTTGCCAGCATGTGTCCAAGTATAATCCAATTTTGATGGTTTTAATGCCAATACAATTTCCCTGTAAGTACCTTCAGGCCTGCATCTGAACTGCAGTGAGCAGGGGTTCAGCTGCTTGGAGCCCAAGTCCCAGGAGGTGACACCTTTATTCCTTTGGGTCCTTGTCTGTCCTAGAGGTGGAAAACCCAGACTGGGTCTCTAGTCACCACAAACGTTGCGTCTCTGACTTGTTGAACATACATTATTTGCTGTGAGAGTGAGGATCTAGGCATTTCCTTGGAATGAGCAGAGAATCTGGATTCATAAGTTGGCTCTTGCTATTTGACATCTGTACACTTCAAATTGGGGTACTGGTGTTCCAGCTGTGTTAGAAATACAGTAGCTAGATAAAACTGCAGTGAAAGCAGAACTGAAGTTTCATATGTTTCAGTGCTGCAGGGAACTTGACTTTGAAGAACTGGACATTATCAAAAGGGTGTCTTTGTAGCTTGTTCTTGCTATAAAAACAGGGAGGAAACCAAGCCACCTCTGTTACAGAGTTTCCCCTGGCTGGAGCTCCCCTAGGGAGAAAGAAAATAACCCAGCAAGGGAGAGGAGGCTTGCTGTGTTTAGACAGCCTGTCCGGATCTGCATGTGCCTCTCAGGAGGAGGAGTGCCCTAGGAAGGTTTTGATGTCTGGGTAACTGTCAAGGCCACTGTCCCCCTCCTGTAGGAGGATATGGTTTGGGCAGCAGCTGTGGCACTCTGTGGCACTCTGAAGAAGAGATGGTTTCCTCAATGTTTTCACTTTTAATTCATTGCCTTCTCCCCAGATTGTTGTCATGATAGTAAATACATAGTGTTAAATTCTGTCCTCAGGCAGTAATGAGGACTCCATTATGGAAAACTAGAATCTGGATATCCTTAACATTGCAAAGTTACATGTGACCTACTTTAGACACAGAAATGATAGGGAAAACAGCATCCTGTCTTGTGCTCCAGCTCATCCAAGGATTCATCATTGATGTAAATTGTGATGTCTATTGTTACAAGCAGCTGACAAGCATACATCAAAAAGAGAAATGAAGACATTTCTAACTTCTGTTTTGGCAAATACACCTTTCTTTTGTTCTATTGACACTGTCATCCATAATTGTTAACAACACTTCCTGGTTTTCTGTTCAATGGCATTCAATAACTTAAACTCTTGGCAGAATTATACCAATAACAAAAGGGACCTACCAGTCAGTGTGTTCGGGCTTTGTGAGGGGAAAATTCTATTCTCAAAGAGTTCCACCCTATTCTGTACATTCAGAGATACATTATACCACTGATTGGTCATGAGACATTTTGCAGGCCAAATTCATGACTAGAGGAAGCAGGCAGGAAAGCACCAGTTCAATTTACTTGAACTCATTAACATCAGCAATTACTCACTTTTGGGTTCTTCTGTGCCACAGTTTTTGACTACCTGACAGAACTGGTTTAAGGAATGTTTGACAATATCTGATTTTAAGTACAAGAAAATGAATAATACAAGGGGATATGTTTTTACACTGACACAGAACAGGTTTAGATTAGATCTTAGAAAGAAATTCTTCCCTGTAAGGGAGATGAGGCCCTGACACAGTTTGCCCAGAGCAACTGTGGATGCCCCATCCCTGGGAGTGTTCAAGACTGGGTTGGATGAGGCTCTGAGCAACCTGGTTTACTAAAAGGTGTCCCTGCTCATGGCAGAGGGGTAGAACAAGATGATCTTTAGGGCCCTTTCCCACCCAAACCATTCTGTGATTCTACAAAAATGACCATCTGACAGTGCAGTGATGCAGTACAGAGCAGAACTGTTACTGTTGTAGCATCCTTAACAATCCTTTCACCTGAATGCAGCAGCATGAAGTGGGAGAAGGGAACAGGACTTTCAGCAGCTCTTGGTTCTGTATTGCTGTGCCCAAATGTAGGTGCTTCATCTGAGCCTCTGCTGACAAGAGGGGTACCAGACCTTAGCTCATCCAGTGATTTCATGGCTGGCACTGCTCTTATACTGCAGTCTTAGCTGAAGAAACTTTAAAAGTTGTGGATTTTTCAGGTTATCCTTTTTAGAAACAGTGAAATTGAGACAGTGAGAGGAAATGCTTGGTGTGGAGGTACCCATTAGCTCTGAGCAGAATTACAACAGACCTTGTCTCAAGTTATGGCCTAGTATGCTACCAGCTGAGTAATATTTCTATTAAAAACATGCTCTTTCATGAATTTATGCATTGCTTTGGGTATTTCAGATCTCAGGAAGACTCAAATCTCCCTCTTGCTCACTTAAGAAATCGGAGAACCACTTGTTCTTCTACCATGACCCTTTAAAAGAGAAAAGAGAAGCAGCTGATAATGAAAAAAAGTAACACTCAAACCAAAGCCCCCAAAAGCAGGGTAAAAGTCTTTTAAAAGCCAATCTTCTGCTTACTTTTTTAACAGGCCATCTTCCAAACTTACACAAGGCTAACTATATTACAAGGCATGGATTAAAACAGAAAAGTTCTCTAAAGCAGACTGTTGGAGTTGTCTTTAAAATTAAAAGCAGAGTGTTTGTTTTCTTTAATATGGAGGGCAGCACCAATAAAAACACCAGGGAAAGGCCAGTATTACTAGATCCCATGTCTGCTTTTATCTCACAGCAGAGTTATAGTAGAATGATTTTTGCTTAGAGACTTGAAAGCTGGACTGCATCCTTTCATGCTGAAATCATATCTCCTGCAAGGATTATTGGAGGATATAATGTTTCCTTCAGCTTCTTATTTTCTCCACTCCTGAACTTGGACTCCTGACCTCAGCTTTTCTCTGGTTATGACCAAGCATTGGCCTTCAATTGAATAGCTGAGCTTTTTTACAATCAGATCAGCTTCTGCTCTTGTAATTTCAGACTCATTTTGTGACATTGATATTGTAGATCTTAACTAAAAGCCAGACATTTTATATCTTGTGTAATGACCATACAGGAACTGCCAGGTTTAGCTCCCATGTGTGTAACCATCCAAAACATTCAATATGTGTGACTGGAGTCAGAGGAGTTGTGCACACTTTGCATGGGGGCCCCTGTTCCTCTTTATGTCCCTTTTGCAGCACAGCTCTGCACCTGTGCTTTGCTCTGGGGGTCACAAAGAGTCGTCCATGAATGGCAGGTAATTCAAGGTTCATGGTAGCTGAGTCTGGACCCTCTCATTAGTTGAACAGCTAATCAGGCAGAAATCTGTGGGGCAGGGTTAGAGGGTGGGTACTAAAAATATCTATTTCTTGGCTATGCCACTGTTGCCTGCTAGAACCAGTGGAGGCTAATTGCACTGGATTATCTGCACAGATAAGGTTAGATATACTATTCAGAAGAATACATAATCTGGGAAGCCTTCTGTTCATGGGACTCGTGTTTTCTTTTTTTAAATTGTTTTTTATTAATGGGATATGCCTTGTGCTTTCTCTCAGTAAAGAGAGAATGAAGATTGAAGTTTGGTTGTACAGCTATGCTATCAGCTTCAGTGTACAGCTCTTGATCTTGTAGCCAACAATTTTGAATGTCTTTCAATGTCTGAGACACCAAAAAAGGTATTGGAATGTGGTCTTGAAATCTTGCAGCACTGGGCTTGGTACAGTTATTTGTTATCACAGTAACAACTACTTAATGGAAATTTCTTATTTGTGTGAGTGTGAAAATAAGGACAACCAGGTACCTCTGCTATACTGTCCTGTAAAAACTTGGCCTTTTGTAAATAAGCCACAGCCTTATCGTACTTAAATTACTTTCTGGTGAGAGTGGGACTCTCTGAGTATTCTTCAGGAACCTGGATTGAGAGAAGGTAATTTAGCAGAGTCTATCAAGCTGATTAAACTGTTTTCCAGAACACAAAATATACCTGGAGAAATGGGACTGCTAGTGAAGTTTTGCCTCTGAATATAGTAGACATTATCTTCACTCTGAGTGAAGTCAGTGGCAGAAGTGTCTCTAGTGTAAAAGGATTAGGAAGCAGTACCTATCAAAGAGCATAATGTTACAGATTTTCCAATATTTGCATTGGCAACACAGATAAGGACAGTTTAGGAGATTTTCACAGACACAAATTATGTCTTTGAAAAAAATAATGTGCAAAAGTGGATGTGTTTTGCAAATCTGTTTAGGCCTTTTAATTGACAGCTTACTGTTAACCATTTATTTTAGACTAGCCATCCTCTTAGGCTTAGGAGCTCATAGGAGGAATTACTTTCATTAAATACATTTTGTTTTATTTTTCAGTGTATCAGTTGTAGTGAAAGTACATTAAATGGGCCTGTAATTCACTGTATTGTGAAGAACGAACTTATTAAACAAACCTAACAGAGAATGTAAAACACTTCAAGCACTAAAAGGAAGCGTTAACCATTGCTAATTAAAATTGAACTTGCATATATGGCATTCTTTTAGTAGAAATGTAGGGAACACTGTCCCTTAGTGGTGGTGAGGAAGTATTGCTTAGGAAATAGCTGCACAACTACTTGATCATCTTAATGTGTACATTGTAGTAAATGTCTGTTGCTGGCAACACTGTTTTTGCCAGCAGTATTTTTTGGTCTCAGTCCTGGTCCGTGAAAACTGATTGTCAAGAATATGAACGAAAGGGCATTTGGTGGAATGCTACTGCTAGAGTCTAGCAATATAATGTGCCTTTTTTGTACCTGCTCCTGAGAGTCCCAAGGCCTGACACTGCTCCATTACTCCAGCACAGCATGCAGAGACAGTGTAAGCCAGGGATCTGGGAGGCTTGCTGACGATTGCCTAGGCTGTATCTGCTTAGACAGTGGGCTTTTGGGGGATTTGTCTCTTAAATCCTAGATATACAGGATTCTGTCCGTTGGGATATATTTGGTGAAGCTGGACTGGCTCCTAAGAATTTTTCTGGTATAGAGATAGGTCAACATGTGAGCAGAAAGAGGCTCAGAATGTGTAACTGTAATAATCATGATTAATTTTCCTCTGTAGCTCTCTAAAGACAGGAAGGAATGACTCCTGTGAGCAGTGAACTGCTACCTCACTATTGCTTTTAGCCTCTTTTCCTGAACTGCCAGCTTTCTTCAGTCACAGTGGCATATTCAGAGTGAAGCTTTCACACTGAGCTTTTGATTGCCTTCAGCTGAAAACCTGTCCCAAATCCTCCACTGAGGCTTTTCAGAAGAGCCCAACTTATCCAAATAATCACATGGATGCTTTGTCTGGATCTTTCTGTTTCTTCAGTCTTCTCCCCTCCTAAGTGCATCCTTACAAAACTTTAAGGAGAATTTTCCTTAGGAAATATCTGTGGGGATCTTCTCTGGAAACTCCTGGCTTACTAACCATTAACTTACTCTGCTAAATTAACAGGCAGATGTTTGGCTGCAGCACTGGCCACAGTAAAAAAAGGGGTAGTGAATAAAAGTGCCATTTTTCAATAAGAATATAGTAGCATAATATAAAAATTGCCAAGTTTTGAGAAGAAACAGTCTGCAGCATTATTCTCTTGTAATTACTTGAAATGTAGCAGAATGGATTTTTATCTCAAATTTGTGGGAAGACCGTTCATTTCCTTTGAGAATTCATCTGCATTTTATTAACAGCACATTGTTTCTTCATACTGTAGCATTTATCAGTTGAAATATGTACTTTTTATAGACAATGGCAGTATTACTGATAATAACAGTGAGACATCAGTTACCAAGTTCTAGAAGAAAAACTCAAACAAAACCAGGAACATAGAAGAGGATGTTACAGAAGTAACCCAGACTCAATCTCAAGAAGTGAGCAGGTATGGCCAACTCTCTCTTTTGTTCTATGGTGCCCATAGCTATAGGTATTCCATATGTAATGCTCTACACATACCCTCACACTGAGGCAGGGCTGGCTCATGGACTGTGGGACTGATTGTTGGGTAGTTTCACTTCTCTTCCAGGAAGACACAGTGAGTAACCAAACACAGTGAGTAGCACAGCTGGTGCCTTTTTAATGGACAGTGTTGTTGGATGTGTGTTTTGGTAGCCTCTTGAGGTCTGGGGGGTATCTCTGTAATTTAATTGAGGACATTTTTCAGGGCTGAACTGTCAAATCAAATCTCCAGTGCTGCCTGTTCCTCAGACTCCTGCTCTCAGATTGTACTCTGGCCATGGAGGTTTACCCAGAGAAATATGACAACATAAATCACACTGAGATTGGGTGTGTGCATGTATTGAAGGGGAAAGGGAAAAGAGGAAGCTCAATCTGCCTGCACATTTATTGGAAAACACTTCTAAGGGTACTTCACTGGCCTTCTACAGCTCTCTGGCTAGTGCACATTTGTTTTCCCACTTCCCAAATGAGCCTACTTAGCTGGGAGATCTCAGAGCACACACAGCATGCCTGTGAGATGGTGGCTGATACACTGGGTGCTTATGTACTCTTCCTGTATGTTTTGTAGGATTCCCTGATGTATGACCTTTGACTGTATCCTGTATCTGTCACCTGGCTGTACCAGAAGATGAGCATTCGAAACCAACAAAAGCTTGTGTGAATTCACAGTATATTGAGTGCTGCTCTGTAGCTGCTGTGTGGCTCTTCAGACACAGAACTGAATGGCATCATCCATTGGAATGTAGCAAAACACTGCTTCTGTGCCCTGATTTGCCTGTAAAGCTGTCAGTGGCTCAGGGCAGTCTTCGAGGAAACAACTTTGTCTAATTCTGAGCAGATGTGCTGGAAGTGCTATCTGATTGGAAGAGCAAGGCATATGTGCAGATAGGACACTTTCATCTTTCCAGTCATTTTAATACTTCCTGTTGGATGGTGAGCACATCTCTGTGCTCACAGTGGAAAAAGAATGAAGGTGTTTTAGGCCTTCATTTAAGCACCATCTGTGAGGTGCTTTGAGATCCCTGGGATGGAAGGATAGTGATGGATGTGTGTGCTGACATACCATGGAAATCAACAATGTGTCTTGGGGTGTGAGGAGCAATTCACAATGGTCTGTGTTAGAGTGTTAGTGGCAATTTGCTTTAATAACACCACGGATTTGTTTGCATCAGCTTCATGCACAGCCTTGTTCCTTTTCATGCAGTTCAGGAATCGGACAGGAGATGCTTGATTTCCTACATTCATACACTTTGAAGAATTTAAAAAACTTGAAAACATCAATAGTGCTTTAGTGGCTTCATGAAACTGTTGATTTTTTAAAATTGGTTTAATTTAACTACTAGATTACAACAGATGGGTTAATTTATCTCACTGTGTCTTTATTTATATTTAGATAGTTCCCATCTCTGTAGGACTTGTGTGCCTCCCAAGTATTTTAAAACAGAAAAAATCCTTTCCTTCACCTTTCTATCTAGCCACTAATAGAAATAGCTTGATTAGACTGTAGGGATTAGATTTGTTGGGCTGGCTACCAGCCTCCTTTGCATGATTGTGTGTGAAGAAATGAAGCTTAGGAGAGAAATTTTGCATTTGCCTCTGGCTGCATCTGGGTTATTTCTATCTCTGTGAGGCAAACTAAGTTCCACAGTGCATAAGTACTGCCTGGGCAATGTGGAACTCCCACAGTCTTTTCTCACCCCTTGGTCAATGGTGGCAGTGCTCCAGCAGGAGCTGGCTATGGAAGACTATGAAAGGTTTTGAATATCAGAAAAGAGGACCAAAGTCTGCACTTGGTAAGAATCTAGGGTGAGCAAAGCACCACGCTGCTCTCCTTTGCTATGCAGACATCTGCTGTATTTTACACCTGCTGTGGTTTATTTCAAAGCACAGAGAATTGCAGTAATTAAGCTGCAAGACACAATTTATGCACCAGTGTGTCCAGGCGTGCACTCCTTAGGATGAGGTGCCAGTCCCTGGCAGTCCCACCTGGAAGAGGGCATTTCTGCTGACATGGCTATTCAGCCATCCACTGGCAATGTGGAGGACACAGACACCCTGAGGCTGTGAGACAGATGTAGCAGCTGACTAAGAAACTGCCGCTGTTGGGATGTGAAGGAAATGTTTAACACAAAACTGAGCACAGAGGTGAGTCGGCACAGTCCAGAATGGCAGGTCCTAAACAAGACATTGGACCAAAGAGATATCAGCTTCATCGACCATTTCACTGTTCCCACAAGACAGAATTTCATAGAGTTTAAGTTCCACCATGGTGTTGAGAGCAGTTGACTTCTGGGGACAAGAGATCTGAGTGAAGTGTCCCAGTCATTTCTTGTGAGCATATGCATCATCTGATGTGAGTTACTCCTGTAGCAGAGTTCAGAAGAGCCTTTTACAACCCATCTACACCCACACAATCCTGCACCCATATGCCACAGAACAATTATCAGGAGTTTCAGTTTCAATGTGTTCAGGCCTGCCTAGGCGAGCCTTAATCCTTCTGGTCTGGGCAATCTGAGCTTTGTACACATGGTGGCACGGATCTTACCAAGCTTGCCAAGGCTTTTGTAGGTTGATGCCACCATGTCCTCATTACAAGTAGCATCCTGTAAGCTGGAATCCATTCAGCTCAGCTGTGCCTAAGTGCCGGCTTCATGCCTTCCTCCTGAGTGTGTACAGGTTGTGGTGTTTTGGTCCCTGAGTTCAGGTGTTTTTCACTGTCTTTTCTCTTCTTACCTTTTCTGCCACAGGCCATCAGAACATCCCATTGTGCTGAGTGACTGAGAAGATGGATAGGAGAGTTCTCCGGAGTAGCTAAGGCTTAGCGGGGGACAGTTTCACCACCTTGTCTCCATTGTGCCTCTTGGCTAGGGGAGATGTTCTGCAAGTCTGATTCAACATGATGGCACATGCTGAATTAAGAAATTACCATTTGCCTTAGTTAGATGGATGTTCATTTGGTGTCTCTCACTCTGCCCCTCAGCCTGGGCGCGAGGCCAGCAGCACAGTTCAGCTCGGAGTCCTCGTTGCTCTCCTGAGTTCTGTGGAAGATGGGACACGTTTGTGAGGCACAAAAAGCGCCACAGTGCCCGAGAGCAGCGCAGCCCTGCAGCAGCCCCACAAGGCCGATTTAACAGCAAGCCACCGATGGTGACTGGGGCTGCAGGAACCCCCCGGCGCTGCTTCGGGCGGGGTGCGCGGCTGCTCCAGACGGAGCCGGCGGGCAGCGCGTAACCCCGCGAACTCCAGGGGCCAGGGTAAGCCCCGGGCTCAGCCGGCCATCGGCAGTAGTGTCCCCGTACCACGGGATGTCACTACGGAGCCAGCGGACACCTTTATATTTCGGTGGTTTTTGTAGCCTTCCCTCTGGCGCTGTGACCGCGCGTCACTGAGGGCACCGCTGCTCTCAGCGGGCTCTGGGGCCGCCGAGCGCGCCCCGGCGGGTACCGGGCAGCCCACCCATCACGGAGGTGGAGAAAATTATTCGCTCCTTTTTGCCTCCCAAGTAACCTCTACCTCTCGGACACGGCACCGCCTCCCCACCCCGCCTGGGGAGCAAAGGACCGGGACGCTGCTGCCGCCCGGGGACTGCGGGCAGCCGGGCCCCGGGACCGGACCCCAGGCTGTTGGGGCCGCCCGCATCCAGCCCCGGAGCATCGCGGAAGGAGGAGGGGGGCGAAAGCGGGTTCACTTCCGCCTGGCTGCAGGAACCACAAGCCCCCAGAATATATTAGAATAATAATAATAGAAACGTTCCCCCCCCCCCCCCCCCCAGCCCCGTTTTTGTCCCCCTGGAAGGAGGGGGTGGAGAGCAGAGCAGCGAGGCTGCCGGCGGGCGGATCGATGTGGAGCCGGTGAGGCACCGCGGCCGGCCTCAGCTCCCCGGCGGCACCGCGGCCGCGGCCGGCCGGACAAGCGCAGCCTCCCCGCGGAGAGGCCAGGGAGAAGGTCTGTGCTTTGCCTTTGTACTTAGCGTGCTCGGCAACAGGCTGTGCCCTGGGCGGGCTCCTGGCAGCCCGCGGCCCCCCTGCAGCCAGGCGGGCATCAAAGCCCAGCCGGGAATCCGTGCGGGGCTGCAGCTTGCGGCGGGCTGGGGAGAGCACCGAGCTCTTTGTCAGCACCCGGGTCTCTTCGGTGATTCCCAAATCTATGCCTGATAACCGCCCCGACCCCTGTCGTCGGGCTGGGGGTCTGGTTATTTGAGGCTTCAGGGAGAACTGGCTCCATGGAAAAGGCTCTGGCATGTGCCTGGCGGTGCCGGTTGGGCCTGGATGCTGCGGGACCGGGATGCTGCGGGACCGGGATGCTGGCGCTGCAGGCAGGCACAGGAAGCCTGGAGGGGGCAGGAGGGGAGGGGAGGCCAAGGGCTCTGCCGGCTCCTCGTGTGAGGCACCGGCGAGCCGGGCTGCTTGCCCGCTGGGCTGAGTTGAGCGCCATAGATTGCACCTTCCCATGCCAGATGCATGTGACTTGCCATTCAAATATCTTAAGATCATTGGTTTTTACATATTAAACATTTCCCAGCTTTTAACTTGTTATTTTTAATCTGGAGGCTCAATGGGGTGGTTTTGAGTGTCTTTACACAAGTCACTTCCAAACTCACATGAAGACAGTAATTGGAATGAAGCCAATCACAGGCGAAAACTTCTCATTTTGCCAGTGACATAATCCATCTGCCTGTCTAGCCATTCTCAGTTTGGATCTGATGCCCTAGTTTAAGGGATCACCATCAACTGGCTGAGCAGGTTAAGAGATTGGTGATGGTTAATACAATATTAGAAGTGGAGATGAGCACTGTGGACTTCTACTGAAACAAGACAGGAGGTTAAGTTAGCCATCCTCCCCTTGGGTCAGGTGCGGAGCTCCCCTCTGTCCTGTTACTGTCACTTCAATGCAGTGATCAGGTTTTCTCTCTTGGCACACTCTGGGCATACTCTGTCCAACAGTGATAGTGAGCACTGAGATCCTGTAAAAACTTTGCTGCAGCAAAGTCTCTAACACCGACAGAAGTCCCAGCAGTGATGGAACACTTGCAGCTGGAACACTATTTCCCCATTGTTTTTTAAAAAGTAGCTGCTCTAGTAAACTATTGCACCCCTACATGTAAATAATTTTCTTCACCAAGGTGAAACCCATGGTCTGTAGCATCCAGCTGCGGTGCAAGTGTCTTATGGTGTGGTTAGTTGTGAAGAGTTTAAATAATGGGCTGTAGAACAAAGTTATTCTTTTGCTTGTGAATCTACAGAGGAAGGGAAATAATCTTCTTTGCTTCTGCTTCCCTTTGAATAATTTATTCTAAGTTCTCTTCTGCATGTGATGTAACTTTGTGGTGGGGACAGGATGCAACTCTGGCTTCTTGGTCAGCTGGAGAGGAAAGTGTCACCTGGTTAGGAGGTTCTGCAGATCTGCTGCTGTAACGTGATTGACAGCTGCAATAACATGGTTAACTCTAATTCAGCTGTGTATTTTCCCTGTAAACTGAGTCTTGTGAAGGTAGTCATCACTTCAGAGTCAGTTACACTCAACTGTGAGCTTGGGATTTATACCACAGAAACGTTTGCCTTAGCACAGAGACAAATGGGTAGGAGTAAAAGTAGTAAAATATTAACTTTGGATTATACTAGTCAATGCAAAGATGTCAAAAGAAGTGAGAGGTGCTTTCCCTGTGAATAAAATATGGTTCTGAAAGGTAAGAAGTACAGCGTGGTGGTGCACAGGATGCTACAGGTAGAGCCATCCCTCTGCCCTAGGCAGCAGTGATATAGAGCATAAATCTTTCTGCATCTGTTGTCGGATGTAGATGTTTAAATTGCTGAGATTTCACTTGCTTTGTAAAAACTAGGGTACCACGTCACCCAAAACCCTTACCAGCAGTTGTAATGTTATTTGAATGCTGTTGTGTGGATTTCTCTTTAAAACTGGGTTTACTCTCCAGAAGCCAGGGAAATCTGAATATTTATCTGCATTAGCAGAATGGTATTAAATGCAAAATCCTTAGCTGCCATGAATATTTATTCTTATCTTAGCTGGCTTCAAACTGCTTCTCTGGCCAATTGCCATCCCTGAAGGTTATTTTCACAGAGGTTTTGGAGTGGACGCTCACACACTGATACACCTCCAGATTTCTTGTTCCTTGATATTTCTAAACAGATTGTCAGTGGTTGGCAAACAACTACATGAAAACAGTCAGTGAAGAAAGTATGGGCCCAAAAATACCTTTGGGCATCAATAGATATCACTTTAAATCATCAGATCATAACTAATTCAGTATATGTAAATACTCTCAGTCTCTCACAGTGCTCTCTTAAGATTGAGTGCCTTGAAGTTATCCTTCTAGATGAAGCCTTAACCCTTCAGATAGAATAAGATGCATTTTGAGATCCTATAAGATTTCTTTTTTTTTGAAAGCTCCCCAGTAATCTTTCTTTCAGTGCATCATATTCTAGAAGGTTTCACTATGGAACCAGGGGTCTGTAGTCACAGGTCTGTTGAGCACAGCAGGGCATGTGTAGAATCTCTCTGAGTCCATGGTGGATGAAGTATTCATTTAGTGCAGTGGAGGAGGTTTCTGAGTGTAGAGTTCTTCAGTGTGGGTGCTGGCCCTTGTGGGTATTTTGTGGATAGTGCCATTATTTCTTTTAGCTGAGTACTGGCAGCTTGTCTCTTCTTGATCAGTGCAGAGGGGCAGTTTAAGTATTATAGAAATACAATAATATTTACTAAGGACCTATAGTCTGGTTCCAAATTTACCCGAGAAAAATCACACAATAATTTAGGATGAGTGTGACTTGTGGGGTTGATATAGTCCAACCTGCTGCTGAAAGCAGGACCAATTTTTAGCAGGTTGCTCAGGGCTTGGTTCAGTTAAATTAGCAATAGCTCCAAAAACAAATATCCTGCAAGCTCTCTGATGCAATTTCAGTGTTTGACCATCCTCATGAAAAAAAAAATTAATCAGAATTCCCCATGTTTCAGTTTGTGTCTGTTACCTTTCACTGTACACCTCCTGGAAAAGTCTGCTTCCATCTTCTATACCTTCTTGGTAGGTAGAAGTATATATGTAAATAGGTTGATATATAGAGAGAGTGAGGATAGAAGAGATGCGCAAAGGGCCTTTTCATAGCTGCTTTGCATTGCAGGCGGCTTTCCTAAGGCTAAGATCTTCCATGTGGTTTACTCTGATGTGAAGTTAAGATGGTCACAGCTGTAGCCTTGCAATGAACCTGTCTCCTAAATCCTGCCTTTGAATGCAGCATTAATATCACAGACTGTGGACTGTGTCACTGGACTGGATGAAGTGCTGAATTAATGTGTTCCCTTTTCTACTTGTGGGGTTTTCCAGGAGCTTCTTGCAGTTTCAGTAATGAAACCCATTTGTTGGCATGTTTTTTCCCCTGAGGGTTTAATTTGATTTTGGGATGGATCCATCCTGTCGTATTTGTATGGAGTAAGACATTTCCTTCCCTGACACCAAGTATGCCCCAAGCAAAGTCACTGAACAGTGTCAGCAGTTTCCCAAATTTTAAACCTTGGTTACCATCAAGTGGCAGCATTATCTGCAAGGCAGTTTGTGTCTATGAGCATCAAACACTGTGGAGTTATAAATTTCTGTGGGAAAGGGAAAGAAAAAGGAAAAGGGAAGGTATGGTTCATTTGTGCTGGCCTCACTTGTCACTAGGTCTCATAGACAAGGGCTTTGAAACAGCCTGAAGCTGTGTCAGGAGACGTTTAGGCTGGATATTAGGAGGAGGTTTTTCACTAGGGAGTTGGGCACTGGAACAGGTTCCTCAGGGAAGTGGTCACAGCACCAGCCTGACAGAGCTCACTCAAGAAGCCCACGTTCAATTTGGACAATGTTCTCAGACACATGGTGGGATTACTGGGGTTGTTCTGGGCAGGGCCAGTTGGACTTGATGATCCTTGTGGGTTCCTTTCAACTCAGGATATTCTGTGGTTCTGTGATTCTGCGAACATATGTCAGTCAAAGCAAAACAGAAATTAGATTGTGTAGGAGATAAAAACACCTTTGTAGGTGAAATAAAGGATAATGCCCTCTCCTATATACACCATTTATGAGTTCTGAAGTTGAGAAATTTGTATTTAACTTTTGCCATCCCTCCCAAGTCCTGGACCACTGCTCCTTTCTCTTAGGTTGTTGTTAGGTAGTATAGAGTTCATGAATAAAACCTTTTCTGATAGGCTCAAGCAGGTTAATGCACTTTGATGTACACAATAGCGGTGTATTAAAAAGTCAGTGAAACACTGATTGAATTTTCAGTAACAATTTCAGTTCTAGTCCGTAATGGCTAATTTATGCAGAGGTTAGCAGAGAGCAATAATCAAACAATGTCTCTTACATAATAAGACAGAGGATCAGCTGGAAAAACTGACCTGCTGTCTGGCAGTTGGTGTGAATGTTTTATTTTCGTGGTAGCATAAGGACTGCAGTATTAGACTAGGTCTGAAGGTCACCTGCTCTGCTGTTCTAGCCTGATATGACTTGTCCTGTGTGGCTCTGGTGACAGTATAAAGACCATACAACAGGAACTTGCTGGTCAGTTCATTTCCCCACATTGTAGCTCATTATCAATTATCCTTATCCTTATCAATTTAAGGATGCTTCCCAGCAGTAGTTATAGTAAATTCCACAACAGGCTATCTAGGCAGGATGCAGCATCTTCACTGCTGAAGATTTTGGGGAGTAAGAAAGCAAGCATTGCTAGGGACATAAGTATTCAATAGGGGATTCAGCTCTGCACCATCAGTTAAACATTGCTGAGAGCTTCTCTTTCGCACAGAGGCGGTCACTCCTGAACGTCTGCAGGACAACCTCTCTTCCTTGCCCACCTCCCAGCCCTTGCCATCAAAAACATCCCTTTCATCCCACCCATGGGTGAACATACAGCACAGGGCTGATGGGCAGGCTGAGCCTGTGACACTACAGCTTTTCTGCCATGTTAACTGGTTCACAACATGTAGAGTGTGGAGCTAAGCAAAGCATGGGAGAGGTTACCATTTCTCAGGATGCTGGGGTAGTTACACAAATACATAAAAATATGGGATAGAGCAGGGGGAAAAGATATGTGTAGAAATACCAGTTCATAATTCTATGGAACTCAGTAGGAGTCTTTGCCCTGGTCTTCAGTTTTGCTCTGCACCTAACCTTTATTGTCTCTAATCAATCTTCCATTGCTCAAGGGCCTCATCTAAGTTTGATTAGCTGTTTTAAGGAAAACAGTTTATTGCTGAGTAACAATGAATCACAGCCTTCAGATTCAATTAAAAGTCAGGAAGAGCCCAAAACCAAAAAAGGCAGTAAGATCTCTGACCTCTGGGAGAAGCCCTGGAAAGGCTGTTACTGAAGGAGCCTTCTCTGCTCATCCTCACAAGCTCTTGCAGCAGGACTCCAACACCAGTGGTACTCTTTGGAGAACACCTTGGCAGGACAAACTTTTCTGAGAAAGAGGCTCTAAGTACAGGAAGATCCCCATATAGTGCTGAGGTCACAGGACTATTATCAGCTGATTTGGATTCTGTCCCCAATTCTCTTCTCACCCTGCTGTAAGAGACCAGATTTTTCACTTAACCTACCTGCACTTTGCATCTTCCAGATAGAAAACTGTTTTTTATTTATCTCTTTGAGATCTCTATAAAAAGGATGCTATGTGGCGTCCTCACTCTTTACTGTCAGCTAGAGGCAAATCATATAAAAGCTCCATTAAGTGCAGCACATTTTGGCCTGACAGGTCTGTTATGACCATTTCACTGGGACTCCTTAATAGCTGCAAGAACTGAAATGGAATATCCTTCTCTTGCATATTCAGAAAGGCACTTCAGACAGGTGTCTGCCCAGGCCATTGTCCTGCACAAAGTGCACTGGGGGAGCACATATCCTCATGAGGTTTCATCAGTGTGGGATTTCATTTCTGCCATACCACCTGCAAATCGTGTCAGCCATGTGACAAATGGGTCAGGAGCCTTTTGGTTATATTGTGGGGCTTTCCCATAGGATCAAAGAAACTGTCCTTTTCATTTTCAGATTAGTGCTTATATTATTAATTAATGAAGAGGGGAGATAAAGTGGTCTGTTGGCTTTGCCCCTCTTTAATGTTTATCAGGGGAAAAATTATACCTTGAAGACCTGTTTATTTTAAGATTTTTCCTCTGCTGACAGCTAATGATGTTTACCACTGATCTCCCCAGTGATGGCTGGAGTGTCTTTGGCTCTGAGCCTGCACAGGAAGAATAAGGGAATAATAAGCTAAAAGGTTGTTTTTGGGGGATTTTTGATAGTTGTTTGTTTTCTTCATTATGTGTTCGAGACTTGTCTCCATGAGAAAACTCGAGGTAACCACAGAACTGAGGAAATTCTATTATCTTGGGAACTGAGGAGTGGAAGATGAGAAATATGATGGAGAGCAGATTTGCAGGCAAAAAACTGTGAATGTTTTTACAGAACATCCAGTACTTGCCTGCAGTGCTTTGGCTACAGTGTGGATTTTTTTCTGTAGACAACCCCAATGGATTTTGAGAATAATAAATTAGGTATTAGAGAACATTTTAAAATAATACTTTACAGTCACATCCCTACTCTGTCTATAAATATACATCATGAAAGCAGTGTAAAATATTTCTGTAGTGTTTTACTGTAATGTTTATGTTTGTCTTCCTTCTTTCACTCATTCTCACTCTGTGATGAGTGTAAGAAGTCTTAGCACTGGCAGGACAAGATGACACTTCCTGTCCAGCACAAGTTACTATCATTCTTCTTCTACCTCTCCCCTTCTAGAGCCACTAAGGAAATACCTGCAGCAGTGGAAAGTTCTTCCCCCAAAGGTAGAGTCAAGAAATGCTATTAGATTTACATTTTCTCTCTGTTAACACTGAGTGTTAAGCAGAGGGTCTTTCCAGGGTGCCAAGTTCCAGTGGCAAGATTGTAAATTCTCATTTGGTATAGTTTTTAGAAATTCCATCCCCAGAAGTATCTGGAAGAAAGTGCAATGAAAATTAAAATTCTTGAAGCCAAACAGTTCAGAAAATTAAAACCTAAGCAGCTCTGCTCAAGATTACATAAGGAACCAGCTTTTAGTCCCTCCCCTTGGTGTTTTTTTCATAGTTCATCTATCAACTGCAAAATCCTCAGACACCCTCTGAACACCTCATCCAGGAAGGGATCCTCATAATTCAGTGGAGTCCAGTGATCATGTGACCCAAAATATCTTCCAGTTTATTCCAAGTTTTCCTTAATTCCATGAAGTTTCTAGAGAATTCATCACTTTCAAGTAGTTCATAGAGAAGGAAATGTGCTGCTCAAGACACAGGAATAATTATTTGCTTTAACTGTTCAGATATGGCTTCTTGAATTTTCCAGTCAAGCTCCAGAATTACTGGTATTTATTCAAGTAAGATGATGAGATGACTTATTTTCAGTTGGCAATTAATACATTGGCTTTAGGGAATGAAAACTGTGTTACATGAGAAACAAGAACAGCAACATCAACAAAAGATTTTCATCTGTTCCTTGTGCCAGTCTGTGTTGTGTGTAAATCTGTAATTCTCAGCTGCCTTACCATCAACCATGTCTGGAATCTGGGGTGTGCCTGTGGTGTGGAGTGACTTGCCTTTGCTAGCTCCTTGTTGGGCTCACTTTGGAGAACAGCTTGGGAAGCTGGAGGCTGGCTGAGCCTGCCAAGATCCATTCTAGGGAATCCATTGCACTGTCACCATTGGAGCTTTGCACTTTTGACTTGGAATGAGGTTGACCATCTATTGGACACCCTGCAGATTTTTAATACCAGTCTTTGCTGCAAAAGTTCCTGGGGATTTCAAAGGGGATGCAGGCAGGTGAAGCCATGACTGCAACTAGATTAAGTGCAGTGCTAAGGAGGAGGTATGTGGGCACACAATATGTGTGTGGATTGTTTTAACTCATGTTTAATCCTTTAGGTTTGGGAGTGGAAGTAACACCCCATTTTTTTCCCTTCCCGTTTCTCGGATGGAGAGGAAATAAAAGAAATTATCTCTGCCCTTCTCTCTTTCTTGCAGAGAGCTTGTGAGGTCGTAGGGAATCTCTCAATTAATGTGCTTTCTGTTTTTTCAAAAATGGGGTTCTTCCTCAAGGTTTTCCAGGTCTGATTTGACTGATGCATATGATGAGTAGACTTGAAGCATTCTCTTCAAACAGCCAGGAAACAAATTCAGGATCCCTTGAGGATCTCTGTCCAAGAAGCACAAAATACGAGGAATACAGAGTAATATTTTCAGAAATCTGAAGGTAATTATTAATTTATTATTTCAGAAATCTGAGTCAACACAGCCAAGAAGACAGACATGTAAACAGAAAAGGCTTTGTTCATTATTGATGTTAAGATATCAAACACACATTCTGTGAGACTTTATTTAAAGTGGAGCTTACCTGTGTTTTCTGGAAAGGACAAAATATCTTATAAAAGTTTGCATATGATATCCTGCGTCTCACTCTGAACTCTCTGGAGAGTCCAGTCCTCAGCTGCATTTTACTTAACTCTGAGGCTTAAATTAGGAATGGGGTGAAGTTTTGCCTCTTTTGAAATCAGGACAGTCTTAATTTTGAATCCAGGGTTTCATAGTCTTCAAAGAATTTGAGGCACAGTTTCCAATTTTCTATTTGGGATTTGCTCTGATTCTCAATGAGAGTCGTTTGGAAATCAATTTGTGCTTACAAGAAATTACAGTTGTAATTGCTCACAAAATTAGAAGGAATTTTAGGAAAAAAAGGTCTAATTTTAGGAGCTCTTAAGTAATTTGTCCGAAGTGTTTTAGCATATGTGAACAAGGACTGTTAATTTCCTTTTGTTGCATGTGCAAAGTTTAAATAAGGTGCTTATGGAGTTCAAGTAGTTACAAAGGAGATAGATTTCTTTATTGCTTGCCTTGTTTGTGAAATACATTTTATGTCATCAGGCACCGATTATCTAAATTAGAAATCCCAAACAATGGTGTTGTCTCATTTGGTAGGAAGCAGAGACTGTGGACAACTGAAAGCTTGCTTAAAGGCAATCTGTGACCCACTCCATACTGTTCTTATGCTAATGTGAGAATGGGTGTCCTGGTCACCATCTGCTGTCCCTGAGGTTCTGGCCTTGGGCACTCAAAATTGGTTTGCTTTGTTAATGCTAGGCCATTCAGAACAGCAGCAGTGCATTTGTTATAGTCTGTGAAATCAGAAGTTCCAATTGTAAGCATACAGAGATAACTGTCACTTTTAATAATTCACTCAAACATGATAGCTACCACTTTTTCCAACCTCTCAGGCAGAGATGCCATCTTTCAAGCTGGAGTTACCTTCAGCAAATTCAACAAAGGCCTCTCTGGCTTTTCAGGAAGATGGGGTTTTACTTCCTTGGAAGGTCATTTCATTAGGTACTGGATGGATTTATTAGGTACTGGACGGATTGTCTGGCTCTGCATTTTAACTTTTTGCAAATGCCCCCTAGAGAAACAGAATAGTATCTTGATATAAATAAAAATTAATAAATAGGACATACAATGGGATTATTTTTAGAGGGGCTAAAGGGCTGGGTTATTAAATATCCTCAACCAGTCTAATTAAACCAGTTGAGATTTAAAGGACACCATGCATCAGTTTTGCCTAAGCTTATTGTCAGGACAAATGGCTACAATCTCAGTTGTAAGTACCTAATAAAGTCTCATGGAATGGTGATTCTGTTTGTGCTTATTAGCTATATGGTTCTTCCTTTGGTGTGCATGGCTAATTAGAAGCAATTCTTTTAGGTTGCTTGTTGTGCAGTTCCCCAGGTACAAGTCAGGATAGTTGAACTGGTAGCCAGCCAGCCACGTGCTCCTGCCCTGCTGCTTGGGCCTGCAGTCTGGAAAGGGGCTGAGCACACAGAGCTCAGAACCTGCACATCTCCCACTTTATCCCTGTCAGAGTAGCAGGGCAGTTCCTGAGTTGACACCAGTCCACAGCCTTCCCTAGGAAATAGAAACGTGGCTTCCTTCCATTTTCCAGGTGAGGGAAGTGGTGAGGCTAATGCTGTGCCCTCTGTCCCCAAGGCTGCACCAGCACTGGGAGCATTGGGGCTGTGCCAGATTCAGCCCCAAACTGCACACACTGGGGGTGCAGGGGGAACTGGAGGTGTTCAGGGTATAGGGAGGCAGCAGGCTGTGTGAGCAGTGTCACAGGCTGTGGTCTCAGCTCATGTCAGGCTTTTTGTGGTATCGCAGTAAAAGAGCATTTTATGGCAGAATGGGCATGGAACAGGTCCCCCAAGGCTGTTGGGTAATCAAGTGAGAGTGTAAATTTGGGGGCTGACTCTCCTGACTTCTAATTGCTCTGTTTCAACTTGATCTGTATGCAGAATTTATTTACGATGACCTCTGTGATGAAAAAAATTAGCCAGTTGCCTAATAAGCAATACAGCCAACAGGGAGAACAACTTTCAGCAACTACTTTTGTCCCCTCCCTTGCCTCCAGAGCTTTCTGTTGTTTCTTTCAATTATGGCTGAAGGAGACAAGCACTCCGGGGCCAGGGAAAATGAGAGTTAATTACACTGTGGAACAGATTGTTGCACAGCGCTGGTTCCTTCCCATCCTTGTCTCAGGTGCTTTGGAGTACAGCAGAGCCAGCAAAGTTCTTCAGTACTATCCTTTGCTTATTTTGGAAGCACTGGAAATACAAAGCTGAACCTCTTTCCCTTAAAGGAAGACAGTGAGGAGCAGACTTCTTTTCGGTGTCAGCATTCGTGTAAGTCTTGCCAAGATCAAGTGAAATTCATCTTAGCAGTGGTGGATCTCATATTGTGTGTATAGTTTAGAAAGGAGAGTAACAGTGTGTGTTTGCACTCCATGAAGTTTCTTGGTGAATCTGTATTTCAATAGTTTTTGCTGTAAAATCTAGAAGGAAGTCCCTGAGACACACATAGAGGAAAAAATATTTGTATCTTGAGGATGAAGTAGAACATTAGGATATGGAAGGTTGTCCTAGAAATCACTCTGGGTAATAGAATCACAGGATCCATCTTCCTTACTTTCTGAGTTCTTGTTTAGGACACTGTCTTAGTGGAATGCTGGCTTGAAACAGTGGTGAAGAAAGGGGAGATGTGCCATTCTGCAGAATAATGGGGGGAAAACTGACAACAATGGCCCATTTACCTCTTCTTTCATTTGAAGTGCTGAACTTGGGCAGAGATCTGAGTACATAACATGTGCTTACGGATATCTGGCTAGTCCTCAGTTTCCCAGTGGAGGAATAATCAAATCCTTGTGGAGGAGAGCCCTTCCTGACCAGAGGAGTGCTGTCAGGCTGTTACAGGGGCTGCTGCTCTGCCAGCTACACACATGGAAATTGTTCAGCACATAGGTGCATCTGCTTATGAATGTGGTCCTATAGAGTCATGCAGAGCTAGTGCAAGCATTGAACCAGGTATGACAGGTTCAGAGTCCCTTATCTGTCAGGACAATTTCATCTCACATCAGGGACAAGTGTTAGAATCTGTCACATTTCAGCTTAGTACAATAATCTCTGGGTTTGCCTGTCCTGATTGGAAAGATTCCTGTTTAAATGTGGATGATGCTTCAGAATGATTTTGCTGCATTAAAATACCAGAATAGGTCTGTTTTCACTATAAAAGGCACTGAATTACTGAAGCTTCATAAAATGCCATGAAGCAAAATAGTTGTCTTCTTATCAAGACTTGTAGGTAATAGCTTCAGGTCACACAAGCTGGGACTGAAGATTATCTGCAGGGCATGTGGAAATGCAGAGGAGAGAGGACTTAAAGAAATGTTTATCGTCTGGGATGCCAATCTCTTTTAGTGGTTGGCAAAAAAATTCTGCTCTGCTTGTACCTTGCCTGTACTCTCTGATAATTACAGCAGTACATGGCGTGAAACAGTAAACCTTTCAAGTTCTGGTGTTCTTATTTGGTTCTTCTGTTGACAGAAATGATACTGACAGGGTTGATTGAACACTTTTGAAATATGTTTTTAGTTTCTTCCCTAGAAATAGCATGTGCCACTCCATTGGAAGATAAGTGACAGCAACAACTCAGTTCTGATGAGTGAGGGAAATCAGAAATGACCAGAAGCAACTATTGCTAGAAATTAAGAGCTGGTGTCTGCACATGTCAGTGCAGTGTTCCTTATGTTTTCATTGTTGACTGGGTAGGAAAAACAGTCCTGCTAGCATGCTGGTGCTTACGTGAGGTGTAGGAATATCTGTCAAAATCTATTGAGGTGCTTTGAGAAGTTGTGAAATAACATCTCTGCAAAGGACTCTGCATAAGCTCTTGGAGAGACTGCAGCAGTGCTAGACAACCTTCCCAGCCTTTATCACAGCCTGGAAGTCTTCATCTTCAAAAAGACCCTGTTTATACTTGGACACAAACAACAGCAAGTGAAAGTTTGTGTCTAAAGAAGTTAAAAATAAATTGTGAAGAGAGATACATTCAAAGATGACAGGACAACAATGAGCAAGTCTTCATTCTTCTGTGCAAGAGTCTCTAGAGTGACAACTTTAGTTAAAGAGAGTATAATTATTTGCTTTTGGAATGCTTAATATTGGTTCCTTCAAGCTAAGTTAATTTATTGCCAAGTATTTTCCATTTGTCCCCTTGTCAGCAGATACAGGTTGTCTTCTGTTCCCTTTGTTATAAGAAGGACAGCTGGGGAGGCCAGAGGACAGGGATGGCTCTCAGAGATGCTGAATGCTGACAGTGGCTCAGTTTTGCTTACGATTGTTTTTGTATCTCTGACTTGATTTAAGTTGAACAAGATACTTGGTTCCTACATAGGTATTATGATATGTTGAGATAACAGTGAGATATCACAAATATTTTAAAAAATGGTCCTTCTCTCCTATCACAGTGACATTTGCTGCTGCTTGGTGGAGTGTCCTAACTGGGACTCAAAGCCTCATGGTTAACCAGGAACTGGCACCAGGAAGTTGGATCTTGTTCTTGCACCCCTTTTCAGATGTCACATAGAGCTAGATACAGTGGGTGGGCTTTGGAAGCTACTAATTGTAACAGCAGCCGCAGTGCCTTCCTCCTGCCTTGCAAAACCAGTGCTTCCAATAGAGCACCTGAGCAGAGTGTGCCTGGCCATGTTGGGATGGGTTGGCTGGAAAATGAGAGCTACACTATTGTGTAACACCACTGGGCCACTTCTAGCCGGATAGCGAGATCTCTGAGGACCAGGGTTCCTCAGGAGAGCAGTCTCGGGCCGGGCAGCTCAGCCTTCTGCAGGCTGAGTGTCCGAACCCTAAGAGCTGTCTTAGCCTGGCACCTCAGCAAGCTCAGTGATTATCAGCTCTTAGTGATTTTCAGCTCTTTTATAATTTCACCTCTTTGCTTGCTAAGGTGCTGGCCGCAGTGGCTTCCACAGAGCAGACGGAGAGAGAGGAGAAGGTAGCCTCGGAGATTCCACGATGGTTTATTTGCAGGGGGTTCGCGAAGGGTTCCGATGGCAGCTCTTCTACCCAGAATGGGCCAGGGTGGCTGCTTATATAGGGTTAGGAGGGGTTGAAAACTGACCAATTGTAAGGGTTAGGGAAACTAGACTATAGGGTCACAGATGGATAAGCTAGGCCAGGGGACCTAAGTGAAGACTCCAGGCTTAGCTATTCTGACTCAGCATTTCCGTATCTCTAGGCTTACACCCTCCACAGGGCCTTAGCCATCTCAGTGTCTGCTACACACTGTGTGCTCTCAAATCACCAGCTTCTCTTTTCCCAGAATTCTTGGGAGTACTCACCCTATACATGCAGATTAAAATATATTTAAACCTTAAGAAACATCTTGTAACATGATTTATATTCGTGCGCTTGTGCACAGTCATGGTTCCTTTCTAAGCTGAAAAGATCATAGCAGAATACAGGCAAGGAGGAGAGCTGAATGAAGCAGTAACAGCAGAGGAGCTGGTTAGAGCAGGACTGCTGTTCCCCTCCTGCTGGTTCTGTTCATCTCCTGGTGCTGCTGGGACACCTTCCGCTGGCAGCTCCATACTGCAGGAGCTCAGCAATTGCTCTTCCTCCTCTGGGTGTGTGTGAGGCTCTTGATTTGCAAGGCCTCATTTAAACTGGTAGATCAAAACACTTGCTTCCTCAGGAGAAAGGAATGTTTTCTCATTCCTGTCCTACTTCATATTTCACAGCTGCAGTTTGTCTTGTTTTCTCCCTGCCTAAGGCCCAGCAAGTGCTGCAATGCACTAGGGTTTAAGGGATTATTTATTTTAGAGCATTGATGCCTTCTTTGAAAAGCTGTATGTGTTTACTTTGTTAGGGGACTCTTGTTAGAGCAGCATGGGGATTTTGCAGGGAGGAAAAGGAGGCAGTAAGTGTGCCTTCCCAAGTAAGTATGTCTCTTCCCAAGCCAGGTTACATAAAAGAAGGCCTTTCAAATTATCTTAAGCAGGATGGATTGGAATGATCTTCGCTCCTGAATTTTTCTTTCAGAGTGGCTCTGTGTCCCATTTTCTCCACCTTGGTATGACTCCATCACTGATTGCACTGATAACTAAATGTCCTTAAGTTATTCAACACAGGTGAAAATGATGGGGAAATCAACTTCCATTAACTTCAGTAGGAACATAATAAGTCCTTAGCTATACCACCTCCAGCCAAAACTGGCTCTGGTTATAGTTTTGGAAGTGAAACATCAAAAAAGAACTTCCAAGTGCCTGTGGGCCTCTGCATCGTCATGGTAATGGTATGTTGGCTGTTCTACTTCTTGGAAAACTTCTTGGAAGAGGAGGTAGATTTGGAAGATTGGCTTGGAAACAGCCATGGTGGCTCTTGAAAGCTTTCAGGTTAGTTACCTGTTGAGTGCTCATTCCAGGGTGATGTGGCAGCATCAAATCTTGCCATTTGGCCAGGCTACTGCTAAGCAGGGCAAGGCACAGAATAAGGGAGGAGATGGAAATATGACCTTCTTTCCACTTTGAGATCCTGAGAGTGGGGATGGAGTCTTGCCTCATGCCAAGCCTATATTTGATTATTTATACCAATAGGTCGCCTTGCCATCCTCCTTCTCCCAGAAAAGAATTCAACATCAGAACTCAAAAAATGTGGCAAGTCTGAAATATATTAATGTATATTAAAATCTCCCCCTCTCTCTAGAATAATTTGCATTTTTTAATTCCAGAGAGAGCTTGCAAGTCCATCCATAGTGTGCCACTCATCAGCCTCTCTGATGTCTGGTAGGCTTTTATCAGCTTAGGTCTGGTTTGTCCTGCTTTCTGTGGGAGGATGAAGTTGGTTTAGGCTTGCTGATGGGTTGGGATACATACAGTTAATGTTCTACTCCCTTATCTCCCACCCTCAAAATTTGTAAGACACAAAGCCAAATCTTGCCTTAGACTTTCCCCAGAGCTTTGGAAATTTTTAGATCAAGGCCTCATGAACTGAGCCAGGCTTCAGAATCTTTGATGATCATTGCATCCAGAACTTGGGCAATGTGTGTTTAGGAGAGCCTTGATGTCTCTCTCATACAGCCAAAGGGCACAGATATCCTCTAATATCTCAGGCTGCATGAAGTGAGTGTGACAATTCTGATGATATAAGAGGTTCCCTCTGAAATATATTTTGTGTAGGTCTGTAGGTCCAAATGCAAATGTGCCTGTTTATTGAATGTAGGTGTCCCCTTTGTGATAACTCTGAGAGACTGGGTAACAGTATCCATAAGGGGAGAAGACAATTCTGATACCTTTTTTACCTGGAAGGAACCTGCACAAGAAAATCTGCTTCTAATGAGGATATGTACTGCTAATCACTTCTGTGAACATCAATCTGATGAGGCTGAATATTTTTCCTGAGATCCTAACTCCAGAAGTCAGGTGATTTATGGGAAGAATCTCTGTTTTCATTTAAAAGACAATTTCTAATTCTCCTTGCTGAGAAGGGAAAAAGGGGAAAAAAAAAGGCTAGAAGATGCAAAAGGCAGAACCACCATAAGGCAAATAAAACCTTTAATATCTAAACGCAGCTTTATTGCTAAGCCAATCTCATTATTTTTTAGGATCTGAGTAATGATTTTTGAATGCCCAGGTTGGCTTTGGAGCCAAGAGACCTGCTTTTCTCAAGTGCTAAGTACTTTACTCCAGCTGTCACACCTATAAAAATCACCCATTAAAATCATGCCTGGGGTCCAGCAGTCAGACATCCACAGCTGGGGGTGGAGAGGAGAAATGCAGATATGGGGCACATGCAGAGCTGTACCATACCTGCCCCACATTTACCACAGTGTGGTGGTAAATGTGTGCTGTGCTAAGCAACGTTGTTGTCTCTTAGGCAGAAACAAGAAATAACCATAGAGGTTTCTTCACAGTCTTTTATAATGTAAAACATTAATGTAAAAATATTATGAACTGCTTATGAAATCAGCAGAGCTGAGATTTACATCTAAAGAACAAATCAGGTGAAAGGGAGGGGGAAGCAGAGGAAAACAACATGATAGCAAAGGGAAGTCAGAAAGGATCTTTCTCTGGGGAATATTCTGAAGTAAAGCTGAGGAAATTGGGAATTTTGTCTTTGTTTGGAAAAGGGGGTGTGTGGATACTTGTGCAAAGTCTTAATTTTGCATCTTGAAGTGTTACTTTATTACAAATGTTGCTGATTTGGGTTTTTCCTTAAGGTCCAACTCTCAGATTCAGGGGTGTCTCTCAGCATCCATAAAGAAGTAATTTCCTGTGCTCCCCATGCATGGAGGAGTAAGTGAAAATTTGAACCAAAGAGGAGACACCTTTCTGTCTTCCCCAACCCTAAGACTGCTGTTTGTATGTATTTATTTTTAATCCTGACTCTTGATGTTCAAGTGGCTGGGGTTAGTGATATTCCAGTTTTTATCCCAAGGTCACTGATTGAACCTTGTACTCCTCCCAGTGGAGTTTGCCTCATTGAGCACACTCAAGGCTGGGATGGCAATGCTGCATCTCTGCTGCACTTTAATCTAAGGATAACACTTCCCTGTAATTAGACTTCTTGGTCTTTTTACAGTGAAGGCAGGATTTTTTGAAAGTTCAGGTTCAAGGCCAGCAAATAACCAGAGATAATGGAAGTACTCAAAGCTTTGAATGTTCTGTAGTTTTAAAATAAGCTAAAATCGTAAAACAGAAGTTAAAGGGGTGAAATTTCCCAACATAAATTTTTTGGGAATCTGTATACTTTTTTTCTTTGTATTTTTTTACAGGTAAGCCTGTTGTGAAATGTGGATCCATGTTTGAGTTTTTGGCAACAAATTAGTAAGTCACATGCTCACTCTTTGCTTTGAGTTATTTTATGTTTAAAAGATGCTAATAGAAACATTTTTTCCAGTATGTTCACTTTTCAGGTCTTTTGATGGGTAAAAAAGATGACTTGTGTTTTGAGTGAAGACAATAGAAATGTGTGTGAGTAAATAGCAGTTAAGGGAGTCCTTACTGTGGGTGCATGTTGTATGTTCTACCTGCTCATTTTTCTAATTAATGTATATACACCAAACCCAAAAGGCCCTCTGTGAACAGTGCCAAGCCAAAACCTTACTAACAGAGTACTCTGAATAAGTGCCTTTCCTTCCACAATTGTACTCATGCTTTCCAGTGAAATAAGCTATGTTCTACCTATGTGTTCTCTTGTTTGCTGGGGATCTTCCTGAATGTGGAGGGTACACAAACCCCCTCTCCCTGCAAGTGAAAGAAGAGAGCTGTTCTGTACAAGGTGGTGGGAGCTGGCAGATGAAACTGTGTGTCCACAGAATGTGAAAAGTATTCTTTTTTCTGCATAAAGGGCCTTAAAGTGGGTTAATTAACACTGACCCCATTCAAAGGGATGGCTTATGTGCCTGCTTGAGGGAGAAGTTCACATCTTGCATGTATTGGTGGAAGTCTCTTTCAGTATGCTGGGCTGGACAGGCAATGAAGCCTGAAAAATCAAGCAGCTGTTTGCCCCACAAGGAGCCAGCTGGTTGGAAATGCAGGCTGTGTCCCTGAGCTGCCTGCACATTCAAAACCAGGGCATATTTGCTCCTTTAATTAGTGTTCCCCCTAGTCCTTGGAATATGGGTCTGTGACAGAAAGCTTGTTGAAAGAAGAGCAAGGAAGATTTCCTGCTTTCCCAGCCCCTCCAAGGGGTGGGGAGGACAGCTGGGGACTGCTGCCTGCACGAGAGGGTTTCCATGGGGCACTGGTGAGGTTTGACCATGGCAGAGGGGTGGAGGGAAGCTGCTCCTGCTCACTGCAGACAGGGTTTGTGTCAAACCAGTGCTGAACATTTTGCTGAACTACAGCATTGTTTAAACTCGAGGGAGGATTCTGGGAGAGATAGTCTTAAAGACTTTAAAGTTTTCTTTGGATTCATCTCATCAGGTGTTTGGACGTGACTACTAAATTACATCTGCCTTGCTGCTTGTCTGTAGTGTGGGGGTCCAGCTGTGTGATCCCAGCAGAGACCCTCTACAGCTGTGCTCTCCACCAGCTCCAGGAGGGAGAGGAAAATCTGTGTGACTAATGTAGTGCAAATAACTGGGCTTTTGTTAAATTACTTACTCAGCTCAGTTCTGATGATTCACTTGTCTTTTGCCCTAGCTGGTCCAGACTCTTTCCTGACAAGGTAGCACAGTCCTCACAGCCCTGCTGATAAGCCCATGGCACTTAAGAGCAGAATGAAGGAATTTACCTGATGCTCCAAATCTCCACAGGGGATATTGCCTCTTGATGTTCTTTATCAGTGACTTCTTCTGGTGATACAATCAGGGAGCTGCTTGTATTGAAGTATTATTAGTAATACTGAGAGCTGTCAAATCACTTTGGGTGGATTTGCTCTCTCTCCTCTCTCACTCTGTGTGGGAGAGGAAAGGCAAACCCTGCATTTCCAGGGAAACAAAAGGTATTGCACTTCCAATAAAGCTTCTTTTTAAATGAATGATGATAAATTAGCAAACTGCTGAGTGGAGTTGTTTGTGCTGTGGAAGCAAAGCATTGATCCCCTCCAAGACTGACCTTTTTTTTTGCTCATTTAAGCAATACAATTGGGAATAGATTAAACTGTGACTTAGTTTAACCCTTTGTTTTTAGTAATGATATGAGAAATCCAAATGAGGATAAAATGGAAATTGGTATTTAGAGTCTCAGAAAATTGTAGCAAATTCACTAGTTTGCTAATTTTTCGTATTTTCATTGCCTACTTTTAGAGCTTGCAGAGAAATGGAGGAGGTCTGAAGAATCTCATTAGAAAACCTGATCAGTTCTTTCCTTCTCTATTTTATCTTAAGAAAGAAAGGGGGAATTTAGGCTGAAAAGTGTGCCATGGGTAACCATGGGAAGACCTTATTGCATACAAGGGGCTGGACTACAAGAATTGTCCGCCAAGAGGCATTTTCAAGGAAAACCACATAATGGGATTTGAGGACACAGTAAAATTTTATCAATGCTAACAGCTTTGGCAGCTCTGAGGGAAAGACAATATGGAGGGCAGTAAGATGTAAGAGGCTTGTTGGCTGCAGGATCTGCTATTTGGGAGGATCTCCTTTTGCACACAATCGTTCTGCATGGTGATAAAACATGTAGTAGGGGGGGCAGGACAGGGCTGTTTCTCTGCCCAGAGACTTCAGAGCTTCTTGAAAGTGGCACTGAAGTAACCAAGAGCATGGCAGATCTCTTCCTCTGTGCTGCATTAGCTGTTGAAAGAAATTATACATGTTGTTTAATTAATTAAGTTTCCAAGCTGTATAATAGCATGTTTGCTGGAGAGAAACTTTTATGGCACCAAGAAGTGTCCTTGAGAAAATTAAAGAGATGCTGCTTTGAAAGGTAACTGCTCTGAGCCACACAGGGACTTCTGGGAAATGCCTAGGATGTCTCAAGCAGAAAGACATGGCTTTGTTATCAGGAGGATGGTCCATGCTCCTGGGCATCCATAGGGAAAGATCTGCCGTTCCCAGGAGAACCTTATAATGAGGCTTGTGGTGGGGAGTGCTGCCCCCAGCCCTCCAGCAGGGAAAGAGGTGAAGTTCTGAGATCTGGCAGCAATCCTGCCCACACCCTCAGAGAAACCCATCTACGAGCTGCCTTGTCAACCTGCAAACCCAGTGAGAGGATTGCCACTGCTCTTGGTAGCTTTGGAGTCGTCATAAATGTTGCCATATTGAAGGGTTTTGGGGACAGCAAACTGAGGGGGAGACAATAAAATGTTAGTCATGCATCCCATGTCTCCCTTCTTCCCATCTTCCTATGTTTTATTGTCATTTGATTTTCATTTTCCTTTGTCCAGGTCCTTGTTTTCTGGCCACTTAACCTCCTGCAAACCCCCTCTGGTCAGTGAGAAGTTCTCAGACCAACTCCTCAGGTTGTGGACTTCTCACTCATGGCATCAGAAGAGCTGCCAAGGCAGCCTGGGCCCACAAGCACAGGGTGTGAGGCCTGACTTTGGGCGTTCATTTGGGTCTGAATTTGCCTGTGCAGAAAGGCACTTGGATCAGACCTTTAGTTCAAAACTCCCTGGGGATGGAGCTGCAGGCTGCTCCCAGAGCCAAGGGGGTTTGGCTGAGGCAGTGGGTACTTTGGATCAGCCCAGGGGTGGGTGGAGTGTGAAGCTGCAGGAGATGCTGGCAGTGAGTACTGGCAAACTAAAGGTAATTTCTTTCTGCTTGGTCCTCTGCTGCATCTCTGGAGGCTGTTGTGCTGTAGCAGAGGCAGGAAAAGCAGGGTGTCTTCACTCTTCAATCCATCCTCTTCCAGGAAAGAGGCACCTGGTGAGAGGTGAGGTATGTGACCAGGGGGAGCAGTGAGGGGTGAGGGTTGCCTTGGTCTTGCCACATTACAAACAAATGTTCAGTGGAAACCTGGCTTTTGGTTTCCATTTCAAACTCTCCCTGTTGGACACTTCACTTGGCAAAGCTTTGGATTTTGTACCTTGCCCTCTGTGAGTGCTGGAGGGAGGTTTCCTGCACCAGATTGTTTTGCTTGGAAGGTCTGGGATGTGACCCAAGTGTGGGGCCAGCCCTGCCCTGCCCCTCGCTGCTGGGGGCTGGGTGTGTGCCCAGGGTATGACATGAATCCCAGGATGTCTCCATACCAAGTTTTGTTCAGCTGCTGTGTTTTGTGCACTCTGCCAGGTGAATTCCTATTCCTGGTTGTCCTTCAGCAGGCCTGGTTTTGCCTCCTTGCTGATGGAGAGGCCATGACAGGACCTCTACCCCCTGGGGAATACACGTTTATTGATGAAGTGTTGAAGGTTTTAGAAATTGTTCTCTGATTCTGCAGCTGACAAACTCCCCTACCACCAATACCTTTCCCCCTCCTTTCCTGGCTGCTGAATTTTCTTTTGATGAAAGCAAGCAGCACGTGTGCTCAGAGTGCTGGTGAAAGGGAATTTCCTAACTCAAGGTGAACTGTTAGGGCATGTGTGGGCTCCTTTAGGAAAGTCAGTATGTTTGTAATAAAATTTTTCCTGTGTAGAACAGGACTTTTTGATCTAAAAGTTCAATCTGCTTTTTGGCTTCCATAATGGCTCCCTGGATTGTTTGAAAATCTTGACTTGGTTACAAAGTCTGATACAACCTGTGTGCACAGCAGTCCAGTGCAGAACTTACTGGTTATTTAACTGGAATTCAGGGACTCAGGGGAAGGCTGTTAATGCACTTGCAGTATTTTTACTGTGTGTGGTAATCTCACAGATCAGTTCTGTATGCCTGAGAAGGACAGGGATGTTTGCAGTTTGTTAGTCCCATGATTTTCTCAGTGAGACCCAGTAGACAGCCTTAGCAATAGCACACCAGGCACCTTTCATGAGGCATGTCAAGCAGTTGTGCTTTGAAAAGCAGAATGAAAATGACTTTTTATTACCCCCCAAAAGGTTTTGGTGGAAATTTATGCATAATTGAAATAAAATACTTACCTGTTCTTTGATAGACAGGTAGAAAGCAATCAAAACTCTAGTTTTATTTATAAAGAAAGCATTTCTTTTGTGTCTGACTTTTTTTTTTCCCCCTTGCTTTGGATTTTCTTGAATGCTCCTTTCCCCCACCCTCAGCATTTTTGAACTCCTAGTATAATTGCATAAAGCTTAAATAATAAAGCCTGGAATAATTTTAGGCGTATTTTCTTTAGCATTTTCCTTTCCCCACTCTTTGGGGAAAAAAAAATCTAAAACCAAAGAAACCCATTCTGTGTAAAATTTCCAAAGTGAAACTGAGAAGAAAGAGGCAGCTGTGTAATTTTGTTACTCTGTAACTTTGCCAAAATTAGAGGTGCTTGGAAAGGTAGAAAATAAAAAGGGGAGACAATGAAAACCAAGAAAATCAATCTCCTTACTCCTATATTCTGCATCTAGGAACAGAAAAAAGAAGGAACTTTGAGACATTTTCATTATAGCAATGTTAACTTCCACTCCCCTCTCTCCTCCTTTCTCCCCATTTGCTTTTCATATGTTTTGTACTCTGGATGCTTTCAGAGAGGAAGGCTGCAAGACGAGAGAGGGGTGTGAGTTTCAGAAAGCTCTAATGAGAAGCACTTTGGGTGTTTTTGTCGCCTGGGAAAGAAGTTTGCTGTGTCCTCCTGCCTTGGCTCCTCCAGCAGCACCGAGGGGAAGCAGAGCATCCCGGCTGGTGATGCCATTGGGGAAGAGGCTGCTGGGATTTCATCTGAGTGCTGGGCCTGACTGACAAGCAGTGGTTAACTGGAGCTGAAGAGAGCGTTGCAGGCATAGCTGAGCTGAAGGAGAAACAATGTGAATCTAATTTGACTGGGTTGCTAATTACAAGGCTTATTTTTCAGAGTCTCTGTATCGTTACAGGGTGGAGGGGTGAAGAGTTTCTCTAGGAACAAAAGTCCCTGCTGCTTAGGGCTGTTTGTTCACTGTTGCAAGATGTGGGAAGGGTTCAAGATGCAACTGGATTGCTTGGTGCAAAAGAGATACTCATCTAAATGTTCCAACTTTGCAAGAGATCAGTGCAAATGAATTTGTTTCTTAATGCTGGGCTGAGGCAACCACCATGGAGAGTCACAGCACTCTTGCAAGCTCTTGCTGTATTTTGTGTTAATATCTACAGCACATACACCCCAGACTGTTAAGCATTTCCTTATAATGCATAGATTAGTGAGAAGAGATTTGTCATCCCTTTTGGGACTCTCCTAGGCCTTTACAAATTGTAGCAGGAAAAGCACTAGCAGGAATGGGGGCTCCCTGCTGAGCATCCTGGCCAGTGTTTTTAAATTTAGCATACTTGTGATGTAGAAAGTAAATTTAAATAGGGAGAACAAGAATGGTTGATCTAGGTTCTGTCCATTGCTTATCAACAAGATTTGCCTGTCACATACTAAGCTGTTACTGGAGCAAGGGAGTAAGCTGAACACGTCTTGGGGAACTTATTATTTAACAAATGAGTTCTCCATTGTCTTTTTTTTTTGGTTTTCCTGTTTCAATTTTTTTAAGTGTGATGGAGCTAAACCTTGTGACAAATTCTTAAGGATTTGTAATCTGAACAGGATTGCAACAAAACCCATTTTTTAAAAGCAGGTTTAGTTTCATGATCTGCTTGACTGTATTTTTCCAGTTCTGTGTTATTTAGATAGTAACAGTTGCCATCATGTGTGGTTATGTTCCATGAGAGGCTATTTCTTGTTTGATCCTACTGATTTCAGGAAAGAGAACCCATGTTGCCAGCTTCTTACACTGAAAGCTGCAGAAACAAGGTCCAAATAGATTGGCTAGCCAGATTCCTTTGGCCTAGCAGCAGTTTGTTTCACCCTGTTAATTGGATGAAAATGGCTTCTGGAATTTGTTCTGCAGGGAAATGCTCATATTTGCAGATGCAACACTTGCTCTCTGATTGTCTTACAATCTGGTTTCAGCAAATATTCCAGTTTTCTGGTTTCAGCAGGCTGGGTTTTTTTGGTGAGGAATATAATTTGCCAGGAAACAAGAGCAAGGGGAAGGTGAAAGGGACATGAGCATAGCCCAAGCAAGGTACCGGTGTGGGTACTGAAACCAGGCTCTGGATTCAGCATTGCCCTTGTGATACCAGTTCTGTGTTTGCTTTGGTTGAGGTGATATACTGTGTGGTACATTTGTAAGCAGGATATGCCAAAATTAGAACCATTTATCTGCCTGTCTTTTCCTTCCCTCAAATGTACTACTTTCAGTCACAGGGCCTTGATCAAAACCAGTTCTGATTTTTGTTCTTTTCTGGTAAGAAGGATGGAAGAACAGGATGAATATTTGTTGTTTTCAGTCCTTTATCTCTCTTTTGTTTTTGTTTTGTTTTTTTTTTTTTTTTGTTTTTTTTTTGTTTTTTTTTTTTTTTTTTTTTTTTTTTGTTTTTGTTTTTGGTTTTGGTTTTTTTTGTTTTTGTTTTTGTTTTTTTGTTTTGCAGATCAGAATTTGAAAGGCAGGGTTGACTTTTCTGTCCCAGGAATTGGCAGAAGAATCCCAGGGCAAGCTGACCTTGTAATGGCCATGGCTGCAGAAAGCTGTTCTGTTGTGACAGAGCTGAGCTGTGTGCATGGCCAGCCCATGCAGGCACAGGGGGTGTGGGTGATGAAGAAAAGAGGTGGACTTACTTTGTCCTTTTGAACAAAACCCCAAAAGCAGGATGAGACAAAGCAGGAGCACTTTTGCCACAGAGAGGTGAGGTGTTGGGATAACTTGTCATCCTCCTTGGTTGAGCTGCACATGACTGCACCATGGAAATCAGCCTTGTCAGGGACTAAATGTGTGCCTCACTAACTTACAGTATATTCACACTGACAGGGTTTTCCCAGTTTATTAGGCTCATTTGAAGAGGAAGCTGGATGCCTTTTGCTAGCACAGCATTTTGGACACCTCTGTGATCTTCAGCCACACTCATAAACCTGAAAGTAAATTTTCATTTAATATAGGGCTTACTTTTCATTTCCCACGTAAGTACAGTACAGTACCTAGCTATCTTGGCCTCTGAGGCTGCCTTGTCATTTCCCACAGATGTAAGGGTTGCACAGAGTGCCCTTCCCTCAATCCCCAACAGCAGCTGCTCACTTCTCTTCATCTCCTGTGTCACAAGCAGCTTCCTGAGTGGACCTGCAAGCCACCCTCCCAGTTCCCCTGCAGACCTGTGAGCCACCAACCCAGCCAGTTCATCAGGAGAGGAGGTGCTGTAAACTGGGGATGGGATCTACCAGATCCATGTATTCAGATGAGTCCCACTAGAAGGCAGCTCTGTCCCAGCAGCTCCCAGCAAGGGGCAGAGATGGTCACCTCCTCAGGGAAGGCTTTTTATGGCATGTAGGAGAACAGCGTAGTGGGTCAAATCTGTGCTCTTGAACACTGCTGCTGGACAGATGGTGAAATGTTCTGGTTTGCTTCCTGTGTGCAGGGGACAGTGAGATAAATAGCTGCTGCTTTGGAAGGGTGTGATGGGCAGTGAAGAAGTGGAGGAGGAGGCTTCTTTACCCATCTCACCCAAAGTCAGCATGACAGCCGCAATAATTTGACCCTAAATTCTGGAGTAAAATTCCCAAAGACTCAAGGTGGGTTATTTTGGGCTGCCTACTTGCTTTGTTTGCAGAGGAGGTTATCTGAATAGATCTGTCCAGACATTTCTAGAGTTTCTCTTTCCCTGGCTATGCCATGCACAGTGCTCAGCTTGGCTGTTCACAGCTGACTAAATCCTTTTAAGAATGAGTCACTCCTAAATGAGAGGTGACAATGGATATGCAGACAGTGAGAAGTCGAGAGTGAGATAATGAATATTAGAGAAAGGCTAAACTAAATGGGGAATGAGCAGTATAAACTTGCAGCTCTTATAAATAGCACTGCACTGAAAGGATGGGTTTTATTTAGAAATGCAGTTCCCAGGGAGAAGTTAGATTTCCTGACCCATAAGTTCCTAAGTTTGCATCTGTGAACTTTTCCTTCCTTCCCAGCTGTTAAAAGAAAGACAGGCTGGCACAGGTTAATATTCACCAGGGAGATTCCAGAGACAACATCCCCCTCCATATTCACTGAAGCCTGATGAAATGATGCTCCTCCCTGTCAGTCAGCCTTGCTGGCCTGTGGAGCAGAGGAAAATGGATGGGATGCAGCTACTTGTCCCAGTGCTCCATCTTGTGTGGCAAAATCCCCACTGGCTCATGGCTAAAGGGAGCACACTGCTGTGTGCTGGCCACAGTGGCTGCTTTCATTCTGGAGGCCAGTGTACCTCAGCAGAGACATAAGTTACCCTGGACTTTGCTTTACACATTGATTTGGGGTGGACATTGGCATGGGGTCATTGCCTAAGGCAGAGATTTGCAAAGAGCTGAATGGAGTTAATTGTCCAAATGCCATTAAAATGCCATATAATTATAAAATCTCATTAAAATGCCATATAATTAAATAACTTTTATTTTAGTTATTTATATTTTTGGCAATGCACAGTGATTTTCGTGCATTGCCAAAAAATCTCTGTTAGAAGCACTCAACGAGGTGAATGTCCCTCCTGGTGCTGAAAATTAACAATTTCCTTTTTCAAATTTAACAGTATAAAAAGGAATTGTTTTACTATTTAAGAAAGGTAGTGTCTCAAGACTTCATTTATCTCTACTTACCTTAAAAATCTCTGATGTAACTAAAAAGATACATTATTGCTTTTGTCTTAAAATAAACAAATCAGACTTTGAGGCAGCCAGGAATCCTGAAATAAAATGAGAAAAGAACCTTATAGATGAAATTGTGGCAGAGAAGTGGAAGATTATCTAGAGGAGTTGTCATATTGGCTTCCTCTGGCTTTCACTTATATTTGAATTAAATGTGATTTAGCTGTACATAGATAACACAAGTGTAAGGGTGTCTGAACACTGTCTAGTAGCTATGGGAAGAGCAGTGAAGGAACTGAGAGAATTTTACCCATTAATAAATAAAATGGCTTGTGGGGATTGAGTTTTCTAATTTCTTCTCTGTGGAAATCTGAAGCCAGAAGCAGAAGGGTGTTGGCTGGGAAAGAGGTGTGTGAAAGCCACTGGGACCTCAAATAATAATTTGGGCTAAAGGTTATCCTGGGGCATTTTTTGGATCTTTGGTGAAAAGTTATTCTCAAATTTGTCCCAGACAGAACTTCATAACACTGAAATACCAGACTTGCAGAACGTCTTCCCTTTGGGAATGATTCATTGTGGCAGCTGGGATTTTCCGTTTAGGTTTGGTTGGGTTTCTTTTTGATTACCTCTACTTTTAAAAGTTTAGGAAAAAAATGTGCTGCTGGTAAGAAAGATTCAGGGAGGAAGTACTGAACTGATGAAGAGAGGGTGTTTGCCCCCTTTGCAGAAAACAGTGGTTTGCAGCATGAAGATTGATTAGTTTAGGAAATACATGGTATTAAAAGAAGGTAGCAGAGCTCAATCTCCTCACATGCTCTGATCTCAAAGTAAATGGCTTTAATTTTCTGTGCCAATAATGGTGTTTTATCTCACTGAAGATAGAGCTTTGAGTTACCTGAATAATTGATATTGGCTAAGATTAAATTATGATCTGTGCTTGAATTTTCTTCAGATGCTTTTTTAGTTTAATGTTTGTCTCAAATACATCTAGAGTATATGGAGAGGCTGCTGCTTGTTTGATTTGGTTCGTTTGGATTTTTTTTTAAGGTGAGGTACAAGTAAAGCTCTCCCAGCCAGGTCCCCACTATCTTCCCTCTCAGCTCCCTGTATTATCCTTCCCAGAAAGCAGTGAAAATTGTCAAATCTCATTTTACCTTAGTTCCCTTGGTAGTGCAGACGTCACCTCTCCTGACTGATGGCAGCATTTCCTCCTCTCTGAAGATCTCTCCACCTTCTCCCTTCTGTCAGACATCAACTGCTCATCTTCCTTTCCCTGATTCCTACCTGTGCACTCTCCTGAAGCTGCTTCCAGCCACCCTGCCCAACACTAGGCAGTAGCTCATCCTTTCTGGAAGGCAGTGGCTGCTGGGAAGCAATCAGGAGCCACTTCTCTCCTTCACTCCCATTATCACACTTGAGCTAACCATAAAGGCTGTTTAGTCTGTTGGGGGGGGTCTTTGACCAGTGGACTTCATGGGGGAAGCTGTTCTTCCAAGATCCCCAGCAGAACTTTGTTTTCTTCCTTCTTATCCTGCCTCAAAACTCTGTCTTCTACAGCAGCATTTATTAAAGAGTATTCTTTAGCTTTTTTTGACAGTGGGCAGCACCATTTCCATGTCTGACCCAAATCCTCCTGTTATTTTTTATGCATCCTTAGCTGTACCCACATGTTTCCTTCATGCTCTCTGGGGAAGGCTGCTTGTCCTCATTTGGCTCTCAGTCCTGGCCTTGAAGGTGGGTCTTGCAGGCCCTGATGCTATATTGGTGATAAGGTTTGTTTTAGAGTTGGCTGACAATGGCAGAGAATTCTTCAGTTATTATGGACACTTGGCTAAATGCTGGCTCCTTCTGTGCAGCAGCATCTCAGCTCTTTTGGAAAAGACACTTGCTGCTGTTGGATAACACTTGCATGTTCTGCACTATTAATCTCCCCCTGCTACAATCAATCTCTTTAATATTAAGAGACATTAAATACAGACCCATATTTCATATCTCCTCAGTAAAATTACTGAGTAAATGTGACCCACAAGGTAGATCTTTAAATGGTACAAATGGACAGAAGTGCCCTGCATCCCTTTGTAATTGACTGGAGGACAGCTCATGGAACATCTCTCTAAGGTTAAAGTGACCTGAGAAATGGGGGCACTGACAATGCAGGGACATAAATGTCCACCCTCTGAACCCTTACATTTTCTTACCACTTCTTTGTTGCTCATCTTCAAAACTTTATTATCGATATTAGGCAGCAACCTATGATAGGTTGTTGAAAATATTTACTTATGCATCTCTTGATCTAGATGTGCATATTTGTCTTCATGCTTACATGACTGGGAATTCAAATTTTGGGCTATTTCTGCTTAGCAGCCAGTATTGTATCTAAGTCCTGTTTAATATCCCCCACATGCTGAAGAGCAAAAGGCCAGAGCTGTGCTGCCCAGTGGCGTAGGAAAGGTCCTGTCCTGCTTGGAAGTGATTAGAGAGTCCTGCTGTTGTCAGCTTTTGAAGTGAAGTTGTTGCCAGGTTACTTGACCAGTCAATAATGAATGCTCATTAATCTATTTTCTGCTTCTTGATGACAGCTGTTTGATAGCTTGATCGATTTATGATTGCCATTTGTGTGATGGCCTCCTGCTGCTTTACTCTATCCTTTTGTTTTAAGAAAGAAGAGAGCCTGTCTTCCTGAGCTTTGGGGATGAGGTTTAAATGCCAGACTTTTTCTTTATAATTTGCCTCGGTATTCAAGATCAAAATCTCTTGCAATGTTTTCTGTGACAACACTGAAGGTATAAATATAGAAATCACAGGCAGTTCCCTGGAGACTGAAGTCCTAATATGTGAATAATCTCACCTCCTACTTCATAACAATATCATAGGGAAAAAAAGGTGTATTATGCATATCTGCAGCTCTGCTTCCACAGTGTCTAGTCTGGTGTGTGGAGTGTGTGTGTGTAAATATTTGAAGGGTAGATCTCAAGTCCCCTGTGTGGGAGCCAGACTACACAAATAAGGTGCTATAACTGTGCTAGCACTTGCTAAGGTTTTGAATCTGCCCTGTAGCCAGGAGCCAAAGCACACTGGTTCTGGGCTTGCAGCTCGTGCAGTTAATGCAAGGCATAAGTCTCACCAGAGTTCATCAGTACTGGGGTGTTTCACGTGCAGATAGTCATGCAGTCCGCTTAAAAGGCACAAGTTACCTAATCAACTGTATTTTAAATGGGTCTGCTTTGTTCTCAGCAGCATCTCTGGATCATAAAATCATTCTGAAAGTGGCAAAATCCAGCTAGATTGCCAAATTGTTAAATTAATTACGGAATTGAAGGGGGTTCTTCCAGACTGCAGAGGCTCAGGCTTTGGGAGTAGGGGGAGGAACAACCACACACTGGGTTTGAAAAGTCTCTGACTAAAGCACTTGACCATGAGCTCTTGCAGGTCCTACTAATGTCCAGAATCTCTCTATGTGTGTGTATGTATACATACATGGATGTATGAACACAGTGTACACATATATGTATATATAAATGTGTATTTGTGCGTGTGCTTATATAAATTTTACAACAGTCAGATCACTGTTGAGTGGCAGTTGTATTTCTCCCAGTCTGGGCAGGGTGAGGAAGGGAAACAGGGATGCTTTTGTGAGGGCAGCAGAGGAGGTGGTTGGCCCTTGTCACTGCCTGGGGTGTGCCATGAGCTCTGGGTCTGTCTGGCACAGAGGGATGCATCCCGCTTGGCTGCAGGAGGCAGCTGTGCCCAGCCTGGGAATAGGGCTGATGCTGCCTGTTCTGTGCTGGCTGGGGCATTCCCCTCTCTGGAGCATTCCCTCTGACTGCTCTTGCTAGCCTTGCAGTGTAACATGAGTAGTGTTGAACACCTCGTGCTCTTCAGAAGGTGTTTCTTCTCATGATCCAACCCTCAGGGGTGTGTGCTCTCACCTCATTTTTTGTGCATGGAAGCATGGGACTGAGGAATTGTGGAACAAGACAGGAGAGCAGATCTCATGCAAAGTTTGGGTTCCAGTCTGTGCAGGGAGTCCTAACCAAACCAGCCCAGCCTAACCAAACCATCACTCTACACTGTAAGCCTGCTTGGTTCTGCCTCCAAGACTTGATTCATGGCCCTGGCCCCTCTAGTCTGGGATTTAGTGATGTAATTCCCAAAAGTTTTGACTGATGGAAAGCTAGAAAGACATTAGAAGATCTTGCAATGTGTTAACAAATCACTCACAGATGAATGTTGATTTATCTGCAATATAAATCACCCTAAATGAAATGGTCTGATTTATCCAGCTTACTTGTAGCAGGAGGGACTGATTTAGTGAGCCCAGCCATTAATGTACCATGTTCATAAATTGCAGTGGGCATGTGTTAAACTGGGATTTATAAACCCAGTCAGAGTTTCTGACTTCAGCCTGTAGCTTTGATGTTGACAGAACCTTGAAAGTGCTGTCAGCTGTGAGAAGTATTGCCAGGCAGAGGACACTATTGACATGACCCCACCAAGGATTTCTTCTCTTGGAGCCTGGGGATGCTCTGCACTTTTGAATTTGGAGATCAGATAAATAATCTTTTGCTTTCCCTTTCTCACTCCCAAGTCAGCAGAAAGAAGAGACATGGCTGAGTCCTTTCTGATGGGCACATGTGGGGAGAAGGGGGGCAGGGCTTTATGCATCTGTCTGTGGTAATTGCTGGTTCGTTTATTGCCTGCTGCTTTATGTTTAGTGGAGTCTCAGGAGATCAGTGTGGGGAAGAGGGGGACAGGATTTAAAGTAAGAAGGAATTGCTACTGTCCTTCAAGCTGGCTTCCTGAATTATTCAAGATGTGGTGTTTTGCCTTGTAATTCTCACACCGAGGGTAATAGCTTCGTAACTGAACCTGCCAGCTGTGCAGAGCACCAAGCATCCTCCCCTAGCCTTAAGGCAAAAAAATTCTTTCAGGTCTGTGCTGCACAGAGTATGTTTTGTGAGGTATGAAATACAGCTGTGGTTTTGCCCTGCAAAGCTATGAGCTTTCCAGCTTTATAAATTTTTATTTTGCAGTAATACTGGGCTAAAGGGAGCCATAAATGGCCAGCTCTGTGATAAAGATGTGTAATTCATGTTTTTCCACTGGGACATCAAAGGTGCACGACTTTCTTGTATGTAACAGTTGCTGTTAAATGAAATTACTTATTTCATAATTGCAGGTAGGCATTGCTATGCTTTTAAAAAGGAAGATGGCTTTGGCTGCTGGAACAAAAGAGAATTATAATTAGATTGGGAATTAAAGCAAACTGTCCCCCACCACACTCTTCCCCAGTGCTAGGTAATGCTCGATGAGGCTTGATTATAATTATAGTGTCATGAGTGTTAAAGCTTTCTAATGCACATAATGATGCTTTAAAAATGCATAAAATAAAAAATAAAAATAAATCTCCTGCACATGGAGATTTATCAAGTTATTATCATTGCTGTATGTCTAGATTAATCAATCATAAACAGAGCTTCAGGGGGACTGAGAAAACTCTCTGAATCGACTGTTCTCCTGACATGCAAAATTGGACAGGTTGACTGAGTTTCTGTGATTTACCAATCCAGTGTCAGTGGTTTGATCCTGGGTGTGTGATGCTCAGCAGGAGGGGTGGCTGTACAGCCCCTCATTGGGAGTGACTGTAGATGAACTTTCCATTCCTCCCAGTAGGAATGTTCTAATTCCTCTTGAGTCTATAGGAATTATAGGAGTATTCTTTCCAAAAGGATCACAAACTGTCTGCCTGTTTCATGGACTTGGTGCTTGCTCCTGCACCAACCATGCATGGCAGCCTTGCCATGGAGGAGGTTTGCTGGGCTCTCTGTAGCAACAGGTTTTGACAGACTGAGACCTTTCCCAGTCTCAGGGTTAGTGTTCAGGGTCTCTGCTGCAGTGTGATCACCTGAACAGCTTCCAGATTGCAGAGGGCCAGTGCAAACCCAGACAGAAATTTTGGTAATTAAATGTTGTAGAGGTAAAAAATTGTGATTGTTAGAAAGACTTCTGTGAACAATAAACTATGTCTGTCACTGAACACTGTTGCAATTTCTAGCATTTACTAGGAACGTCCAGTGCCACAGAAAAATATTAATTCTCCTTTTTTTCCCTCCAATTATCATCATCACTATGAGTAGCACTGTTTACAATTCTGCTTTTGTCTTTAGAACTGATAGCTCTCTTGTTTAACAACTGTAGGGAAATCTGGGGCAGTCCCATTTTTGCTTAGTGACACTCAGCACTAATGTTGCAATGAAATCCCAGTTCTCCTGAAATCAATAGCAACATTTTTTGCTGACATCAGAAGAGGCAATGTGCGTCTGTGGATGCTTTCAGGTTTTTCCTGGAAAAGCCAAAATAAAGCAAATCTGATGTGAACTGATGTAATTTAAACTGAATAATTATTGTACAGTGGTTCTGAGATCCCTGAGCAGATAAGACCATCTTGTAAAGAAAGGGCTGCACAAGGCACGCTGCTCCACAGACATTATGGTCCTGGCCACAAGGCTGGAGATGTTTAATGTGTGTTAAACTTCTGAGCTCACTAACAGCTCCTGGGACTTCAGGGAGACGATTTGCATGCCTAACCTTCAGAAAGTGCTGAAATTCCCAGATCATGCCTAAATTGAGATCTAACACAGAGACAGCCTTTCTTGAATTTTAGGTTTCTCTGCCTGGCAGCCCTGACCTTCTGCAAGCTGTGGAGGGCTGATAATTTGTTTTTGTAGACAGTCCCAGCCAGTTCAGTTAATCTAGCAATGATGATGGCTTCAAAATTCAATATACAGAAGATCCTTAAATTGTATGGACTGTGCTTCCCTACTTCTGGAACTTAAGGAGGGAGAATGCTGTTAAGAGGAGCACCATGTGTGACTGTAAAATGTAACTACAGCACAATAAACCTTTATCACTTATTAACATATCTAGCAAAACCTGAGCAGAATGGTGGATCCAAAGCCTTTCAAAAGTGTCTGGGGCACTTTGGGAGGTGTGAGGCTGTTCTCTGCATTGCACCTTGCCAGCTCTCAGGACTCACCTGCTCGTGCCTGGGGAGGCAGAGGCAAAGCAGTGTGTGGAGAGAAGATGGATGCTCTCTTACAGAGAGCTTTTTTCATTTTTTTCTTTGATTTCTTCTTTTTTTTTTTGCTTAGATCAGTGTTGAGATCAAAGGCATTCCGATGGGACTGACAAACAACTTTTTTTTCTGTGGGAAAGAAGAAAGAGAAATCCAGTAAGTTATTTTGCACAACTTTCTACTATACCAGCCATGTTAATTGAGTTTGCTCCTGTGATTAAACTAAAATGGATGTTGATAATATTTTTAGACAGGTTTTGGCTTCTGCTCTTTGAAAACTGTCTCCTTCAACAGAGAATTCAGTCTTTAGAGCTCTTCACCAGGCAGCATCTTCCAAGCAGTCTCACCTATGACTGGATGAAGCTGTTTACCATTATTTTTGCTCTGTCAGTCCCAAGAAACCCAAGCATTTACTGATTCTCTTGTCACATCACTGTGCCTCTGAAAACCTCATTAAATATGAGTTGGTGAGGTAACCACCATGCTTGTTTTCCTTTGACATTTCCTTGAAACCCCTCTCAGCTGGGAAGCAGGCAGGTTGCATTTGCCTGGCATCAGGCAGACAGCAACTGAGGCTGAGTTTCTGCTCTCCATTGCTTCAGCTCTCTGTCCTTTCATCTCCTTTATGGGAATGCTGCCAGTCACTGGGGTTGCAAGTGGCGGAGGACAGTGGCAGGCATCTTTCCTGCTTGTCAACACAGAATGGTGCTATGATCCCTCAGCAAGTGCCTGGAAACAAATATATTGATTAACTCCTTCTTGGGGTGATAGTAGTAGGAATGAACTACAGATGCCTTTAGAGGATCTGTTCCACTGCTGACCAGTGTGCTTTGAACAGTAGGTTCCTTTCAGCTGTGTCTCTCCCTACATATGTTTTATCCATTTTCTTGATTTCCTTCTCTCCTTTCATTTTCCTTTTATATGTCTACCTTATGAGGCAAGTAAGGAGATCATCACAAGCTCCATGCTGCAAGGAGACAAGGATGAGTTCACTAGTGTTTTGATCATGATAAATAGTCATTCAGTGGCACTGCCAGGCTTTCAGGGGAAGAGAGATCTACAGGCAGAGATTACCATTTCCTTAATGAGAATGTCTGCATAAACCATCAGACAATCCAGCATATAATCCTTCTCCTTTTCCTCTCCAACAGTTGTTTCACTGCAGGAGAGTGCTTTTGGGTAGTTTTCCCCAGCATTTACAGAGTTTTCTGATGCCTCCCTGTAGATATGCTATAGGAGAATTCCAACTGGCAATTCATGCTGGAGAGCAAACATGGGGCAAGTGTCTGTGATGGAAAGGCACAAATTATCAGAGAGCCTGAATTCAGCAAGATGCCATTTCTCTCCTCTGGGCATTCCTCCTTGCACAGCTTGCTGTTTTTGTGGCCTAGTTGTAATGAGAGATTTTTTGACAATAGTTGTGAATGTTGACATTTTTCTCTATTTAATTTTTTTCTTCTTTGGGTTTGAGCTGAGCACACACTGGTGTGAGGAAGCTCAAGGGTGTCAGATTCAGTTCTACTGATGGCAGGTATCATGTCCTAGAGTCTGCTTTATAAATGCCCAAAGATGGGTAAATGTTTCTTTCCCCCATTATTTCTATTGAAAAGTAGCTTCTGCTTCATCCTTCTGGTCATAGAAACATTATAATTTCCAGTTCAAATTTACTCATGGCCTTTTTATTCTTCTCTGGTTATTTCTAGTCACTGATCTTGACTAGCTATTTTTCTTCCTCGGTGTTTGCTTTTTAGTTATTTCTGGATTGCAGTGATGACCCTTCTTAGCCTCTGTTTGGTTAAGCTAAAAAAAGCTGGCTACTCTGTTCTCTCTGAGAGGAATGTGCCTTATTCTGATTATCCTACCAGTCTTCGTCAGACTCTGGCTTTTTTTACAGCACACACATACTGAAGATCAGTATGTGTGTGCTGAAGAGGGGCCCCCACAACACCCTCTGTGTCTTGGCTGGTTCACCCAGGTTCTGACTGTTTTAAATGGCTTTGCTCATCACAAGAGTCACATGTGATTTTCAGTAAATACATGTTTTTGTTTTTTAAACCGAAGCCCCAACCACCATTCACTGAATGTAAAAGCAAATTTTTGCCTGTGCAGACTAAGGAATGGTGTGTAATTCTTTAGTGAGTTTGAGGATGAAAGTTTTGCTGGGACAGTCCAGGTGCTGAAAGTATTTCAACAGTTTGATTGACTTGCTCTGTGAGAGCAGGACAGTTATTGCCATCAGTCCTTTACACTTGTCTGCTCTACTTTAAGTTGCAGTCTCTGCTTCTCTAGGCAGGATCCTGTTTTGTAGTAATAAATGGAACATTTAAATACAGTAGTTACTGGTTGTGTGTGAACTCTGTGATTATTTGCAAATCACCACAAAAGCTCCCAAACCCAATGCAATAAAGTCCATATCAGAGTAAGTTTTGCCAGACAGCCCAGATGATGCACAGGGTGACCACTGTGAGCCTGATGCACTGAAGTCTGAGAAAATCAGTCCCTGGTCTGCAAAAATTAGTGAGGGGAGTATACACACCCCATCTGAAAGTATGGGAGGTGCAGGTAGGAACTAAGAGCTTCAATGTAGTTGTAAGCCATAGGTCAGAATTTCAGTCAAGGTAACAGAGGAATTGATGGCACCGTGTGGCTTTCTGCCAGCTGTACATTGGGCCTAATATTTGTTTTTCCAAGTAAAAGGGTCCAGTCAGTCAGGCAGCCTGCCTGGAGAACAAAGGAGCAAAACAGATTTTAATTGCCCAATGGCCATTCTTTCAGCACAGATCTGTGCTTATGTGCCAGAATAATTTGGGTTTGTGTCTGACAGAATATCTGACTTGTGGAGGGACTTCAGTCTGGGCTGTTATTCTTGGAGGACTGGGGAAATGAGGACATATCCTCCCTGCCCTTAGAGTATGTACCTGAAGACTCCTTTCAGGTAGGAGCTGTTTTCTACTGGTGTCCAGAATGGTGAATGATGTGCAAGCTCTCTTTAAAGTAGCATGAGAGGGAAAGGAAGAGGGAGAGAGAAAAGGGACATAAAGGTCCTGAAGGGCTTTCTTCAGCCTGGCTTAATTTGGAGGTGACACTTCATATGTCAATTTAAATTAAGCCATTTCAAAGAGTACCCACCCCAGAGCCTCTGATGCACTCTTAAGACAGCAAGTGTGGGGCACATTGGGTGACTGACACAGTTGAGGACAGAGAGGGAGGGAGCAGCAGGAGGAGCTGTGATGAAGCATTTCATGGCAGGGCTGCTTTGTCCCCTGCATGTGTGATCATATGTAATTACCAGGCTGTAGTTCACCCCTGTTTTCTTTATCACATGTTTGGGCCTAGTGTTCTGCTGTGTTAAGTTCAGGTATCTCTCATACTTATGTCATGGTTTTCTGCAGCCCTTCTGATCTGAGTAAGGTTTAAATAGGATTCATGTCTGGGTGTTGAACAGTTAATGTTCTAGAAAGCTAACACCTGCATCTGCAGCCTTGTCCCCTCCTATGCTGCTGAATAGCATTTCATGATGGCAGGGAAATAATTCAGTACCACCAGGCCCTGCTCTGTGGGCAATGAATAAGCTCAAGTGAAGTAGAGATCATGCATGTTAATCTGAAGCAAATAGGATTGTGGGACTGGGGGAAGAGGATGAACCCCTTTTTATGTATGAATTCTATAGCTCAGAGGTTTAGGAATCACTTAATAGTAAACATTTGCAAAGAATCCATAACCTTTTCCGAGAGGAGAGACAAATGGTTTTCCTGCTTCATTTTGTGCAGGTCTCACATTTTGGTATGTATGCAAATCGTGCTGGGTGGCAGTGTCTCATACAAATCAGCAGAGTCAGCCATGCAAGCAAAATGGCTTGTCTTTCCCTGCAGCTGCAATGAGACTTCTAGCATAGGAGACCTAGGCAGGGAGAGAGCCTGATCTGTAAGGAAGCATCAGGAAGAGAGGAGAAAACCAGAAATCCTCCTAAAATGTGTCCCACTAGTAGAGAGCTTTATGTCCATGCTAAGGTGCTGCCCTGTGTTTTTGATGCTCTGAGGAGCATCCAGCACTGTTTTATTTTAATTTGGGTTTTGGAGTGTCCTTATCCTGACTTCTCAAGGCAAGGAAATATATGATCAACTCATGGCTGTGCAGAATTTGGTAGGTGATATTTGGGAAGAAGAGATGAACAGCACTTTTTTGAGATCAGGACTGAAATGGGCATGGAAGATAACAGATGTGAAACATAAGCAGGCACCTTTGCAGGAATATTGACTGCTCATTGTAAAGGGAGTGGGTGAGGGCTGGGCATTACATTGTGCTGCTGCTGCTCTGTGTCCCACATCCTTTGTGGATCTGTGAATCAGGTTTTTTCACACTGTTTAACATTAGCTACTGATACACCTGCTTGGAATCATCCTAATTATAACTATAATGTGTCCCCATCCACTTTGCAATATTTCTTTTATGAGTTGGGTAGGCATCAGGCATTTATATTTTCAGGAATTAATCCCTTGTTTTCTGCATCTTATACTGTGCTTTTCCATCAAGTATACCAGGAGCAAGTATCCAGCAGGGTGGACTGAGTTTGACTTTCTGAGTCTGCAGTGTCTCTTGGTTAACATGGCAACAAGACCAAATGTTCTTTAATTTTAATGATAGGTGACAGCAAAACAGAAGAGAAAAGGGAATGGAAGCTGATTAAAGTTCATAAAGACATGTACTTCCTTGGCTTTTTTTTTTTTTTCCAGACAGAGCTTTTTGGAGTTCTGGCTCTTTTGACCCTGCTGTGCTGGAGTTGCCCAGCAGTGCTGCTGGGCTGGACTGTGGGGGGCTCTGAGCAAGTGTATGCAGAGCACTGCAGCAAGCAGGAAAAGGGGTTGCTTGGCATTACCAGCTTCTTCTCTGTGTTAGTGCAGACACTCCCTGTGTTCAGGGAGCTGAGCTGTGAGAGAACAGTGATGTGGCTGCAGCTTCTTACTGCGCCTTGTTGGATTATTTCCTGTTTGCTCTTTGATCTTTTTTCACACTGAGTAACAGGCAGCATGACTGCAGTGTGATGCTCTGGCTGCAGACTGCATTGTCTTGTTGAAAAATGAATTGCCTCAGAGCCTTCAGTCAATCTCCTGAGCTATTTCCTGTTACAACTAGGAAAGCTGGGATTTCCATGTGATTTTGAAGCTCAGAGTTCTGATGTACAGCGAAATCCTGTCTCTGTGTTCATTCATTATTTCTTCTGATTCCTTCTTTTCTCATCCATTATCTCAAATGCTTTTGGAAACTTCATTTTCAATGTACTGTATCGTCTCACTTGAGTTCCCTTCTGTGGGCATCATAGTTCAGTAGGAAATGCAATGCTGGTCTGAAATGTTTGCAGACAAGATAGGGAAAAGTACATCTGTAAGTTATTAGGGCCGAGAGTAATGTCTTTTACCTTTGGAGCTTACAGATGTTTTTTGCTTTTTCATCTGCCAAATACTTACACTTTCCAGCACTGTCTGCATCTGGAGTTTGTGTCTGGGCATGGAATTATGTTGGACGTGTAGCCTGGGTGAAGCTGCCTTGGGCATCTCCTGAGTGCTCTGGCTCTGTGGCTCAGCCCTTCCACACATTTGTATTGGTTTTTAGCATTCCACCTCTGGTCACTCATGAATTGATTCTGTAGTGGGAGATTTTACTATTTTATTTTGTAGCAGTTCATCCTGACATGAACTGGAGAACCTGGGCTGTCCTCTTCCTTTGGTACCTGAACACCTTCTTCCCCCAGCAGTGACAGCCTGTGACAGCAGTCACAGAGGCAGACACGTCTGCCTCTGCACAATGGTGGCAATAGTTGGGGTTTTCCAGTGAGATCAGACCTTGCTGGAGATTAAGCAAGTTAAATCCAGGTTTTTTCATTGACCAGACCATTGTCCTCTATAAACAATCTGTAGACAAAACCCCCTTTTTTCATTGTGGTAGAGCTGTCCCATTTGTGAGGTGTTGTGTGTGGAGGTCAAATCTTTGGTTAATGTTTCATTTCTGTGGCCTTTTGAAATTGTGTCCATTCCATTCCTACCATGTTCCTGGCAGAAAAGGAAGGAGAGATATCATAACACTAGAAATGCCCTCATTTTTCTAGCTTCCCTGTGTTACAGAGATACATGATTGCCACTTGTTTTTGCAGTTTTTGGCAGAAGTAGTCTTTAATTGCAGCCCCTAAAAGCGTTAAACTCGTGTTGGTTTTAATTGCTAAGGTGCAGGAGCTGCTTTCTAGAGATGCCAAACACCTGGGAACTTAATTTGAAATGGCAAATGTTTGGTGCTTCTAAAACCAAGTTTACTGTGGAAGGAAGCACTAGGAAGAGGAGCCTTTTGTATTTTCATTTCTCTCTCTCTGCCTTGCAGGGATCTATATCCAGCGGTGCTTTCCATGAGCACAGTTGGTGCCATACTGCCGTCACTGGGTTTCCAGCCTCACCACTGGGCTGTTCCACTCTCTCCACAGTTAGGAGGTGTTTCCTAGCTTGCAGCTTAAAACTATGGACAACCTATACCTGCTGCCAACATCATCAAGGAAGAAAGGCAAGATGCAAGGGCTGTATTTTAATTAGGCTGCAATCTAATTAACTCATGTGTGAAAACAGGCAGACTGCACACTGATTTTTTTGCTCATTCCCACCTCTTTGGGGATTTGTTACCAGTCTTCCTCTCTCTGTGGGAAGACCCTGGAATCCAGGAGTTCTGAGCTCTGTTTGTGGCAGTGTATTGCTTCACTTGTGACTTTTGGATTTTGCTTCTGGGGCTTTATAAACATAGGAGAGAAACTAACACACTTCCTCCACTTCTCAGCATTGTTTGTGAGCCCTAATTAACACTTAGAAAGCAAGGGACTTTAGACTACAGGGTGCTGCAGATGTATATTGCTATGGGAATATAATTAACAAATAATAGCACAAATGGTAGAGGAGTTCCCACACTGCATATTCTATTAGTTTATTTTCATTATTTGTTTACTGCACACAGTCCATATCAGTCATTCTATATATCTCCTTAAGTTTTCATTACTGCTTGAGAAAAACCTGTGTCGGAAATACTAATATTTTCCCTCCTAAAGTACTGATTTAATGGTACTGTGATCCGAGGTAAAGGGAAACTTGTAGAGTATCCTGCTGTTCTTTGCTGCCAGTTCTCAGATTCCAGCTCTCCCATCATGGCCCTGGTCACAAGAGAATGGGACAGTTCTGACCAGGTAGTCTGACCTGCCATGCAAAATGGATCACAAACTTTAATCCAAAGATTTCTACTTCAAGCTCATTATTTCTGTTTAGATTAGAGCAGGTCATTTAGACAGACATCCAGTGGGGATGCAGTAGCTGTAAGTCACTCATGGCAGAGCCATTCTTTCTGGCCCTCGGCACACTCTGCAAGATTCCTGGCTTTCTGAGTCTCAAGGTTCTCTTTGCAGCTACAATCCTTAGACACTGAGGTTCCAGAGGGCCAGGCAGTCTTTTGAGGAAGAAGCCAGTACACATATATGGTGGGTGGACATTTTTTGTGTTGATGTCTTGTTATCCAGATAGTGGAAGCATCACTAAGAATATCTTGAGGTCTCAAGTGTTTCCTTAACTCTTGTGTTTAATGCTACCAGGGGAACATGTTCATTTTACTTAAACAATTAGTGTAGAATATTATAGAATGGATCTACCTGATTTATTTTCAGCAGCTGATGAGACCAGAAAGTTTGGGATAGTGGAAAAGGCACAGAATTTTTCCCCTGCTAGAAAGGGAACAGGAGCCAATGGTACCTATGTGCTCTGGGTCTGGAGAGCTCCACACTCCACTAAGTGGCTTTGGAAAGGTTAATGGAGAAGGTGCCAGCAGATGGCACTCATGAATTCACAACATTGTCTCAGAGGCCCCAATCACTTCTGGCATGTGTAGCAAGAAGTGCAGAATAGGGCAGCCAGCATTCACCTGCTGTAGGGCAGGTGGCCAGCGCTGCAGTAAGCAGAGTCTGGGGCTGGTTACACCCTGTTTCCATTCAGAGCAGCCCATCTTTCTAGGCCTCGTGGGTACAAGGGCACTGAAGGGATGTAGTGATGCAGCCCTGCTAGTTCAGTGATGACTGGTGTCACCACCAAAATTTGGGGTTTTTTTACTACAGGATGGCCTACACGCACCAGGCATGCTGCCATCAGATGGGGTGGCACATTCCTGCCCAGTGCCCTCTCCTGGGACAGTCAGTCCAACTGCTGTCTGGTGCAAGAAGTGGCCAGAATTGGGGCTTCATGCTGCTGGCATTTGTTCCTGGTGGGGTGAGCAGTGACATTCAGCTTTCATTAGAAGACAGAAAGGGCACACCAGGACGTCTGAATGCACATTTTCAACAGTCAGTGAAGGCAATGTATGGGCTCTGTTTTTGAGCCAGAAGAGCAGTCTGTTCCTGGTCCATGGGACTTGTCAGTCCAGCAAAGATTAGTGAGGCAAAAGCAAAGGCTGTAAAGCTCCTCCTGCCCAGCACTGGTGAGAGAAGGTGATAAGGGATTCATTGTATAACCAGGAGATAATTGGCAGCAGTAGTATGAAGCATTGGCAGTCTTTTTGCCATAGCAATTGTCCAGACATTCTGTTCACATGTGATTCACCTTGCTGTGCAGTCAATCTGTTCTGGACCATGCAGCATTTCAAAAAGAGCACGGCTGCCACGCAAAATCATGTGGGATTGCCCAAGACTGTGTGCAGGACTGAGAGTGAAAATCCATTTTGCTGGTGCAGAGCTTGGGGAAGGCAGGTGGCAAAGGGACTGGACCTCCAAAGGGTGAGTCAGCCTCCTCTTCCCTCACTACAGACACCAGTAAGTGTAGCCAAGGCTGTACAGTCACTTGTCTCCTTGGAGGAGAAGGAGCTGCGTTTCACGTGCCTCAGCCTGAGCTGACAGATGAGATCTCTTACGGGAGGTGGAGCCCATGTCTCATGTGATGACAAGCTTGAAGGAGCAGCACTGGGTCTCTGTGGTAATGTCTGTGTGAAGAAGTGAACAGAGAGACTTTGGCTTAGCTGAAATGCATAATCCTTGTCTTACCTCCTTCTGTACATTATACTCCAGCCCAGGTTTGAAATGTGCACAGGGAGAGTGGGATGAGGCTGTCTGCTGGTAGCCCTGATAGTAGCTTGACCTGTAGGTGTCAGCTCCAAGGGGACACTGGTCAGTGTGACTGGGCTTGGACTGAGCTTCAGTCCAAGTCAACAGAAGCTGAAATATTGGTGATGAGTAAGACCATGCTGTTCAGCAATATATATATACTGGCCAGCTCTGAGTCTGTGACCATGTGTCATTTTGCCCTGTAAAGAGTGAGTGTGCCCTGGAGCTGCCCAGCCCACGTTACTCCCGGAGCTCTGCACAGGGAGCTGCACTCTTCAGAAATCACTCCTTGCCCTCACAGCCCTCTGAGATGTAACAAAGACATCATGTGCCAGAAGGATGGTGTTTCTCTTCCTCTGGTGATGAGGAATTTATCTGGCATTTCCTCCCTTGCCTTTTTGAGACTTTCTGAACTTCTGGGATTTCCTCCCCTCACCACGGGACAGCAGCTGTTCCCAGTGGGGCAAGCACCCCTCTCCTCCTGGAGCAGTGGCTCTCCCCTGAGTTGTGCAAGATAATTGGGCTGTTCCCCTGGTGTGGAACCAATGGCTGTGCAAGGCCACTAACGAGGAGCCAGGGTAGCAACGGGATTAAAAATATGTATGAGCAAACATCTTGTTTCAAGGGCAAGGATGCACTGAAGCGTGAGAGTCTGGGTCCCGCAGAAAGCCAGAGGCAGAGTGGATTGCCATTCAGACTGCAGCTGCACAATAAAGCCACACTGGTAGCACAGGAAAGGGAGGGCAGGAGCCCAGTCTTACTTACACTGATGTGAGCTGGAGTAATGTCATGGAATCACCTGTTACATTTGGCTGCATCTAGCTGGCTGGAGTGCAGTGTGGATACATGGGATCAGGAGAGCAGGTGGGTTACCACCAAATCCAGCACTGGCCTCTGGCTCTGTTCCTCTCTGACAGTGGCCTCCATATGGGATGGGACTTGTCTTTGAAAAGACTGTTTGTATGGAATCAAACCTGCTCCATACAATAATGGGAGGTGAGTACTGAGTGTGATGCCCCATCCTGGTGGGCTCCATGAGGCACTGGCAGAAGCTAAGTGTGACTGTCACTGGAGGTGTCACAGTGACACAGAGGTGGAGTGGATGCTCCAGTGGAACATACTTACAATTCTTGAAATATTTTTTCTTACTACATTTGATTTTGACCCACATTGGATGGAGAATAAAACTTTCACAGATTTTCCATGGATTGTGCTCTTCCACCCTGTGGATGCATGCTGAAATTGGTGCTTCCTTGAGCTTCTTAAAGAAGCTGGTCACTGAAAGTGTTTTGAAAAGATGTCCAACAGGTCTTGCCCTTTTCCTATAGACTGTCATGTGGCCAGGGTCTCAGGAATATATCTTTCCTTAATCTTGGGGTTCAAAACTCTTCTACTGTTCAGGTAAGACTTGTCAAACCTGTGTTGTTTTGTACACTGAAATGCATAATTCAAGAGTCATGAGAAAAAAAACAAAACACTCTTTTGTCAGAAAACTCATGCTGCACTGCTTTCTGGACTCTGAAATTATGATAAAAGGATTGTTTCTGGGATAGTGGCCTTCTGTCTTCAAACTAATATTTGGTTCCATCTATGCTATGTCAAAACAGACTGTAGCTGTCCCAGTGTCATGGAAGATAATCTATGGAATGAACTTCTCCTTGGTGTTTGTACCTGCACACTGCATAGCTGTCACTACTGCTTATGGAGTTCCCTTTGTGGCCAAACAAAACCGAGGGTTTGGAGACAAACAGTAGAAATACTGCTTAGCATGAACAAATCCTGCACATTTTACTGGCTGTGTCCTGATGTAAAGTGAGCTGCAAGTGTGTGCAGGGGAGAAAGGGAAGGAAGGTGCTGGAGGGTTCACAGTGGGGAGAAGAAGGAGATATTCTCCACTAAAGAAGTGCACTGAGGTGATCTGTACATGTGAGTTTTCTTTTTGGCACACTCTCCATTTACCACCATAATGATGTGGTCAGTCTTGCTAAGTCAATAGTCCTTCCTCTGGGCCAGCTTTCTGAAATGCTGCTTGAAGTGTCTCACTTAATCAGGTTTCAGAGGAATCTTTCTCTTCAGCTGTTGCAAATTGTTCGTATCACAAAGAGTCTCAGTCCTGCTGCTGTAGCTGGTATTGGGCACACTAAAGAAGAGAGGGGCACTTCAGCAGTTGATGCCTGTGTGCTACACCAGAGAGCCTAGAATCTTTAATCCAATATCAACCACTTTGCCTGCTCAGCAGCTGGAGAGTTTCTTGCATTTTAATTTTCCAGGTCACAACCCCAGTAAGCTTGGGAAGGGTATTCTCTAAGTCAAGACAGGCATTCTCTATCATGCTTTTTCTAATTGTAAGGCTTCAATCTTTCAGGCTGGTGTGGAAGTGCACAGACAACCCTTGTCTCTGGTCTTCTAGTGCTGGGAGAGCACTGCCCTGAGCCAGGCTGGTAGTAAACTCTAACTGTCATGGGATATTCTCCAGGCAATGAAGCCTTCCTTTGTGGAAAAGGAACCACATAAAGACCTTTTTCTTCTTCAGGCCCTGTGGGCTGATGTTATCCTGATGCCTATGGTACCTTTGCAGTGCAGCATGCTGGGAACACACATTCTCCAGCCCTCACAAGCCATCCTGCAGAGCTGTGTGTTTGCACCTTTGTTCAGATTCACCCATGACACCCGTGGAGCTGTGAAATCAGAGTTCATACTGATCTAGGGTGAGGGTAATGCTCAGATTCACAACATTTGTTGTGGGAACAGTGGATTTTCAAGGGAGAGCTGAATGAGCAGGAGGAGGCGCATGGACATAAGGATCCACTTTCATGTGTGGAAGAAGGAACCACTAGAGATGAAAACAGCCTCAGGTCGCTCATCTTCTTTGAAGGATTAACTCAGACCCTCCCCTATGATACCATAGCTGAAGGTTTAGGATCTGTGAAGGATGCAAACCTTTTATGAGTTTGTCTGTGCTACAGGCCAGCCAAAGGTAACTCAACCTAGGTCTGGAGTTTTTCTGACTGGTTTATTATGGGATGATGACTTGAAAATAAAGTTGAGTCTTTCCTCTTGAGCTTATTGGTTCCTGGATATGAGTCTGTATCTCCACCCTGTTTTGTAGTGCCTTGCTGCTTCCTTCACAGGTTGGCTCCCTTCCTGCTCCCATGGAGCTTGTCTCAGGACTCATAGGGAAATCATGGACTTCAGTGGCATCAGACTTTTCTGCTTTCACCAGAATGCCCTGAGGGCAGCAGGAGATGAGGTATGGCAAAGTTTTCCTAGCAGCTGTTCAAGACTGCTTCCCTTCCACAGCAAACTGCACTCTAGTATCTTCAGGCCAGAATCATCCCCACATGAAATCTTCTGGTGATGGAGTGCAAAAAGGAGCTCTTAATCCCTGCCTAAGCCCTTTCTGCTCCTGAAGCATAACTGCATTCAGTGGAAAAGAGCCAGAGAGCAAGATTTTTTTATTGCAAACATGTCTGGCCAAGAAACAGGCATTTTTAAAAGATTCAGTAGTGGTCCCAGTGTAAAAACTGTTAATTCCATTTCATTTTCTAACAGCCTGATCTGCTTGAATCAGTTTGTTTTCATACCTTTGCTTTGGATGTTACCCTCATGTGGTTTTGGTCTGGGATGTTGAGATGCTCTGGACAGTCACGGATTAAATACTGGCCTTCATATTCAGCATTTCTAAAACTCTAGAATGCCAGGTACCACCGATGGTTTACCCTTTTCAATTCTGTACATCAAGGTGGGAGCTCAGCAGGTCTCTCACTGACAGAGTTGAGCTCAGCTATCAAAAGCTGAGGGCTGTGCAGGCAGGGCAGCTTCACACATGCTCCACCTCAGTGCTTCATTAATTAGTCTTAATGATTACATCAAGGTGAATGTAAATTAAAATCCCAGATACAGACACTGGCACAGTATGGTTAAGCCTGAACTGCCACAGTGTGGCAGCCTGTAAAATGGTGGCATTTCACCTCTTAAGCCTCTCTGTTTTGATGTCTCTTGCTAGGCACAAAAATTGGTATTATTCCTGCTCACAAGTAGCTGGAGAGAAAATGGAGAATGACTTGTGTAAAAATACAGTATGCTGGCAAATGATTTTCATATTAAAACAAAGATAAACAGCCTGGAGAATGTTTTTTCTATGTCTCACCCACCTCTAGACATTTTGCAAGCTGAAAACAGAGGCACGGTGATGTGTGGCTGTTCCAATGAAGAATCACTGTTGAATGACTATTTTTGGAGAAGATAAATTTGCTGCACTTGCCCATCTTGCAGTGGTGGTTTTACTGTCAGATTGTGCCTTTAAAGTGTATTGTACCACAGTTATGTATAGATGTTCCTACAGGGGAAGGGATCTCTCACCTCTGCTGAGATTCTCTGGTGCAGGGGCAAGGTCATGTATTGGGAAATCTGGTGTTTGTGCTGGGCTGTGACAGCTTGCTCACACTCCTCTGGATGAAGAATCTTATTCTCTGGTGCCAGGAAGGACTGGAAACCATTCTGTGGTGTTTGGATAGATAGGGTGGATCTTGGCTTTCTCAGTCCTGAGACCAGACTGAATTCAGTATCTTGAGCAGATAAAATTCTGCAGGCAGGTGGGTCATCTTTGCTTGTGTTCAGTCAAATGGGATGTTCCCCATGCATGGGTTGGTGTTTTAAGTGCAAGCCAGACAGGATTGGACTTGACAGGGATTCTCTGAAAAATTCTGGATTCCACTGGTGTTTCTGCAGGAAGCTGTGGTGTGTTCTGTTTACAAGCTGTGTTAAGGTAGGGCTTGATACATTCAAGCTAATCCTGCTACTCCTGTTGGAAGGTGATTTAAATTGCAATTCACAAAACAAAAAGGGGGCTGGGAGTGACACTGGGGATCCATGGGAGGCAAAGCTACTGTATAGCTGCCACTGAGCTGCTGCCCAGCCTGAGCTGCTCTTTGCCTCAGCTTCCCCTCTGCCAAAACTGGAGGAGTAATGCTGTGGGAAGAATCACTAAAGACAGCTCAGATAGGATTGCAGAGCATAGGCACGAGCAGTATCAGTTCCTGTTGTTTCCCTCTGGCAAAACCCTCTTCTAGGTTGGGGATCTCCTTGCAGACATTCCCGTCCTTTCTGAGAGAGGCAGGATTTGGGAACCTGATGCCTACTATTAATCTGAGAGTGCTTCTGTTATGTGTAATCAACTGGGTCTTTGTCTTAGCTTTGAATTTTATATCGCACACCTCCCCAGAGCAGGAGAGCACTACATTCAGTTTTACTAGCTCCTGGAGGTGGATTATATCCCACTTGAATGTTTACAACAGTTGTGAAGATTCAACACAATTTTAATGAGGTATAACAGTAGTATATTAAGAAATGTATCTGTTAAATGCAGTCTTTAGTAGTTGATTGGTATTTAATTGACATGTGTTAATAGTCCTATTAGAGTTCAGTTAAATCCACAGTTGAAGCACTAATTTTGAATGGGGAAATCATGGTTTGAGGTAAAAATATGTACTAAAAGTACAGCAGTTTTTAATATAAAAACTTTATTACTAAATAAAGTGTTAAGTGTATTAATAAAGTCTTATATTGACTTCAGCAAGTGTTTACACTTAGTAGATATTTTAAAAACAGATTAAAATTACATAAAAGACACATTCTGTCAATTGTTGCTGGAAGATTCATAAGGACTTATCTATGGACGTAATTTCTGTCTCCTCTTAGGAAAGATTCAGACTTCATCATTTTACAGGCAAGTTTTTTTAAAAAGTGTTTTATTTGACATGAAGGTGGGCATTCTTCTCCAGGAACTTGGTCCTGAGGATCAGTAGTTTGTCAACTGAGCTTCTCCAAGCTATGATGTTATTGCATCCACAAAGATTTCACACTGCAGCACCTCAGCCCACTGTTATTGCAGCCACAGGAGGTACCTTGCAGGTCTGAGTACAGGGTGAATGAAACCCCTGTTTCACAAGGATATGGTGAAGGACAAAGAGTTTCCTGGTTGAGAAGATCCCAGGGGAAGACATGGTGTTTGGTTTCTTGCATGATCCCACTGGTTCCGTTTGCAGGGGACATCTTGCACCTGAGCCAAGAGGGGTCCTCAGAACAGCAGAGTCATGCATGAATTCTCTTTGAATGAGCTGCATTGCTGTAAGTCTGTGCCTTGCCCTGAGCAAGACTGCAGGACAGGAGTGGGAAGCATTCTAACCATTCACAGAAGCTACCTGCAAACGGGGTAAACTCAGGCAGAGTCTGTCAGTGCCTTACCCTCCAAGAGGCAGCACGTGAGAGCTGCAGCACCGTGGGAAGGCCTCTGTGCCAGCCTCACTGTGTCACTTGTCCCAGGCTGTTACTGTCCTGTTCCCACATGAGCCCTGGGCACTTCCACTGCTCAGCAACTTGAATCATTCCCAGGCAGCACCTGTGTGTCCTCCCTGCTCTGTGTTTGCCGGGATGTCAGCGTTGCCCAGCTGAGCAGTTGGGACCCTTGGCTGCTGGCAGGCTGCCTGCCTGTTCCCATCGCTACGTGTCGGTAGGTGGTTCCTGTCTAATGAAGCTCCTTTCCAAGGGAGGCTGTTGACGCGCTCCAGCATCGCCAGATGGTCCCCTTACCTCTTCTTCTCTCACACTCCCTCGGAAACATTAATGATCCCTAAACCTCTCTGATGGAGGGGCTCCTTTTTGTGACAACCTCATTACGTGGTTATCAGAAGCTGCCACTATCCAGGTTGTCAGGACAACCAGCTTGATTCAGAGCCGCTGGGAAAGGTCTGAACCTCAGGCAAATAAGCATCCTCAGCTCCCAGCAGATGCTCACCCACAGCCAATCGCCGGGGCACTGGGAAGCCATGACATCATGGGCCAAGCAGGCCTCCAAATTTAATTGTCAGTTTTCAGCATCCCTCCGTGTCCCCTCCCCCCAGTGCTCTCCACATCAGCCCCTGGCACAGTTAATCAAGTGCTGCTGTTGTGCCACTCCAGACCCCCCTGGAGCAGCCTGGTCTCTGCAGGGCTGGCAGAGGGGCTCCCACAGTCCCCCATGTAATGCAGCCTTGGGAAGGAGTGGGACCGTGGGGCCAGGTGCTGGCGCCTCAGCAGCCTGGCATAGGGGAAAACTGCAGGGGGGCTGAAATACCCACAGCTCTTAGGGGACAGAATAGGTTGCTTCTTATTGGGGTTTTGTTGATGGGGATGGATTGATGGTCAGAGTTAATTTTATCTGTAAGATGAAAACTCTGGCAGCTACCACTGAGTGTGGGAGGTTATTGGGATCCTTAACGGGATAACCGCTTCTCATGAAAACCTACTGACACCCCATCAGCAGTCACACTTACTGCTCAGACTGTGTCATGTTTGCCAGCAAGGTGTCATAAATGTGGCAGGACCAGTTCTGGTGTAGATATAGGCTGTGTCCACAGAGGGGTTTACTCTGTGCCCTTGTGCCTTCACTAGGGCATGTCTGAGCCACCTCTGGAACCATGTATCCCATTAAAGTTACATCCTGCATAGCACTGAACAAGGCTTCCTGCAGATGTGAATCTGCAGAACTTTCCTGAATTCCTGCCCTGCTTGAGCGCATTCCCTGTGAAAGCAGGATCAGGTAGCTCTTTGAAAGGATTCCCTTTTTTGCTCAAGAAAAACTTTCTTAACTCACTGACCATCCCAGCTAAGTGCACCTTTGATTTCTGAAAATCTGGTGCTTCGTGTCCTTTGCTGAGACATTCAGCCTTGCACACCCCTCTGGCACAGGCAAGGCTGCTGGTCAGGCAGTGCAAGTCTGCAGCTCTGCAGTCAGTTTGGGAGGTTCTATCAGATTGTATTTAAGAGGTGAGGTTACCTGGCACTGGGCTTTTGAAGTCCTCAGGCATGTTTTGGAGGCTACAAGAAGGCTATTTGTTGCTCAGAGCTAAAATTTCTTACTCTTGCTTTGGTAGGCGTTGGCTACCTGGCCCTGAATTTCTGTGGGGCTGCATCTTGAGGAAGGAGTTGCCCTTGAGCCACTCCTGGCTGGGAACACCCCAAGGAAGGGCTGGGAAGCTTCTGCACAGCCCATCACAGAGACACTCCAGCACAGATGGTTGTGATATCGCCAATCAATGCCTATTTTAGTACACAAGAAAAGAGCTGTTGGGGTTGGTGATGCACATGGTCCAGCCAGGTTCTTCCTCCTGCTTCTCAGACACCTAAAGCATTGGGGCTCAAATTAGGAGACCGTCCGAAGTTATTTTTGCAGGATGAGATTCTTGCTCAGAGACCAGATGGCTCCTGAAAAAACATGGTTTGGGCAGGCCCTGCAGGTCTTGGAGGCTGGACCTCGTAGGTGGGTGTGTGGATTCTTGAAGCATTTCCAACTCTCTGGGACATGCATGTGACAGTCACACGGAACTGATGTCTAGCAGGGACTGACCTGCTTTCCTATGCCCTGTGAGGACAAAGCCATCACCATGCCCATGTCTGGGCTAGGGCAGGCCCAGCCATATTCTGCAGGTCAGACACAGCCCAGACCATCCCAGGTGGACCCATGGAACAAGTCCAGCTTGCACTGCCGAGCCCGGCACCCTGGGACTGGGTAGGTGCCTTGATCATGCAATCACTCATTTTGTCTTTTTTCCCCTCTCCCAGCAATGTGCTTGAGCAATGTGCCCATTGTCAGCACATGCAGCTGCTTATAGTGTGCAGCAGAGCCCTCCAGCTCCAACAGGGTCAGCCTCATTACAGCTGGCATGAGGAGCGAGGGAGCTCTGCGGTTTGGGCAATTTCCCCTTTGTGGCCTTTTGCTGCCACTCTTTGTCTCCTTTGCCAGGAAGGCATGGGACAGGCATGCGAAGTCAGCTTTCTATCAGGTACGGGACAGCTGGCTTCCATTTAACAGCTTAAAGATAGCTGGAGAACCCCGGAAGGCTGAAATGCACACTTCAAGGGCTTTGTGGTCTCCAAAGGCCAACCTGACAGGCACAGACATTTAAAAACCCTCTGTAGTTTTCAGGCAAAACTCCACTGTGCACAGTCAATGCTTGCAAAGTTTCTTTGGCTCCCAGGAGAGTTGTAGCTTTGGACAGGGCTGAGCGTAAGAGATCTGATCTGCTTTTTTACTGCGTGCAGTCATAGAGTCAAGTTTCTTTTCTTTCACAGGGGAAAGGAAACTGAAACTCTTCCTTCATCTGTTGTTGCTCAGCCTTTGGCAAAGGGCAGCCTGACCTGGGCTTGGTGCTTTAGAGAGCCTGCAGTTTTCTTATGGTGCTCCTGTGAGCAGTTCTGCTAAAAGTTTATTCTAAAACTAGATTTTAGTTGGACTTTTGAAAAGGAATAGAAGTGATTCACTCAGAGATTCAGTCCTAACAACTGTAATTGCCTTATTTCATGCTCTATCTGCAGCTTTTCCTTGAGCTGCCTCCCTCTTTTGGAAGCTTGTGAACAGGACTTGCACTTCGCATGGCTTATGGTACTCCAGGGTGTGGGGCTGGTAAATGACCCACCAGTCTTTCCAAAGCCATCGGGAATGATTTTTACTCTGAAGGTGGCTGGTCCCCCATCCGCTCAGTCCTTTCCAGCTCTGGGCTGTTGCAAAGAGCAGTTTGCAGCAGCCAGTATGGTTTACAGGGCTGGGTGAGCCTGCAGGGACCCTGACAGCTCCTTCAGCTGCGTTCCCTTCCTCGCTGCAATCACGGGACATTCCTCCAAAAGCTTTACATGGACTTTGACAGGAGAAGAGCTGAAGGCCTAAACCTGCACTCTCTGCTAACTATAACCCCCTTTGGCTCAACAAGAAAAAATGTGTGCTCTGCAGGAGTTACCCCATTGCTTGTCCCAGCCCTCCTGGATGTAGTGCTGTCACTGGGGTGGACACTACATGCAGCAGAAAATGTTGAGGGACAGCAGATTTTCACAATTCCTGTTTACCTTAGAAGATCCTGAAAGTCATCTATCCACAGGAGTAATTCTCCGTGGGAGTGGAAAGAACACTGACAATTTGCTCTATGGCTTGACTGTAATCACTGCAGAACCAGCCAGCTAAGTGACAGATTTGACTCACACTGGGGAAGAAAACCTTGGTGAGACTTCAGCTTACAGCAAGAGGGGATGGTAGTGATTCAGTCAGGGCTGCTTGTCACGTCACTGTGGACTGGGTGACTCAGTGAGTTCTTGCTTCTGGAGAACCGGTCCTTTGAACAAGCTGTAAGGCAGCAGCCTGATCACTCGTGGTCAGAGAAGATCACATGTCTTGTGGTGGGGCTGGGACAGTTTGTTATCTCCTCTTGGATACACGTGGCCTGCCTTACCTTTGGCAACAGCAACCAGCAGAAGGTAAGTCTTCATCACTTGCCCTTAGCTGCTCCATAATGTATTACTACACATACTCTGTGCATCTCCATCCAGAAAAAATCCCCAACAGATCCAACAAAATAATGGTCAAAAGTATGCTCACTTTGGTATGTAACAGCACAGCCCTTTCCATCCGTGGCACTTGGAGCTGGTAGAGCTTCCTGCCAGCCCCGGGACTGGGCAGAGCCCCAAGCTCAGAGCATGGCTGGTGCTTCCAGCCCCAGCACTGCTCCATGCCCAGGCTCTGCCGCAGAGATTGTAAAATTGGTCATGTTTATCGGCACTTTTTTTTTTCCTGGTAATACTGTAAATGTATCAAAGCTGGGTCTGTTTCTACTTTTGATACGTTTCATGGGTGGATTTAGAAGGAGAAGGACCACATGTTGTCTAGAGAAGCATAATTCTAAAAGAATGAAGGAGAAGAAAAACACGGAACGCGAATAAGATTTTTTTCTTCTGGTGCGTTGGGAGATGTTTGCAAGGAAGTGCCCTCTTTGTCGCAGGAGTGGCCGGAGCTGGTTGCTCCAGCCTCACTGCCGCTGGGCTTCTCCCACGTTTGGATGCGGACAGGAGAAGCCCACAGGCGGACGTCATCCGGGGGAGCTCCGAATTTCACGGTGCATTTCCTATTCCCAGCGGACGAAGCCAGGGAGCGTGATGATGCCTTTCAGGACCCCTTGCACCTCCGGCTGGCGCCGGTCCCGCCTCCCAGGTTTCCGCACACCTCCGAGGGTCACCCGGGGAAGGGGCTCGGAGGGCGAGCACCCCCCCGCGCCGCGCTTTCCCTGCGCGCTGCCTTGAAACACGAGATTTGCCCCCAGCCCCAGCCCCGGCCCGTGTGTCGTCACCGGCCGCCCGCCGCGCCCATTGGCTGCGCCAGCGCCGCTGCGGCGGCCCCGCGACGCGCGGGGCGGGCGGGCGCGCGCGCGGCGATTGGCGGCGCGGGGGGACGGGCCGCGCCCGGGGGGCGCTCGGCGGCGGCGGGGGACGGGCGGGGCGGCGATGAGCGACGGCGGCTCCAGGTAACCCCGGCCGGGCGGCAATGAGCACCGCGGCTCCAGGTAACCCCGGCCGCGCAGCAATGAGCGTCCGCAGTTCCAGGTAACCTCGGCCGGGGCGGTTCCAGATAACCCCGGCCGGGCCCTGCGGCCGCCGGCGAAGCGCGGTGCCCGTGGCCGCGTCTGCGGCGCCCCGTCTCTTCTCGACGATGGGAGGATGACGCCGCGGGCAGGGCCGGGGTGCGCCGGTGGCAGGGTTGTCTCTGCGTCTCCGGGGTGCCGCTGCCGTCAGTGACACGTGTGTTGCCGGGCAGTCGGCGGTGGCCGGAGCCCGGTGTCCTGCGGGAAGGGTTCCCGGAGCCGCAGCTGAAGTTGTGTCAGCGCGGCACCGGCCATTAACGCGGCTGCGGTGCGTGTGTTCCCCATCTCCCAACAATGCCGCCTCTGGGCTGCGCTTCTGCAGAGGAGTGAGAAATTCTGAGCTATAAATAACCCCGCCTTTTTTTTTCTTTTTTTTTTTTTCCCTTTCTTTTTTTAATGCTCGTTATTGACAACGCGCATCCGATTGACCTTGGCACCTGCCAAGTTTTTCCCGAAATCCCTTCAGGGAAGGGTGGTCTCTCTCTGTGCGTGCATGGTGGTGCCTGATGCCACACTGAAGCTGGTCCCTGTGCTGGGTTGTCCCTTTGTCCCAGACTTGTACACCAGCCAGCCGAGGAAGTGCTCCAGCGTGATGTCTGGCCGCTCCAGGCTTCCCTCCTCCGGCGGGGGTGGTGCACTCGGCACGAGTGGCCCCTTTTGCTGGTCATTGAGGCAGTTTTCAGATCCAGTTTTCACCGATGCCAGAAAACGAGCCTTCTTTTAGACACAGCGAGGTGTTTAATGTGGAAGGCTGAGGGAATTCAGGCAGGAGAAGCCATGGCTTCAAAGCGAGCAACATCTGAAAGAGATGGTGGGCCCAGGCTGGGAAGAGCGGGGTTGTTTGGGGCCCCTGCAGCCCGAGGGGTGTTGAGGGGCTGGATTTTGCCTCGCCCCGCACCCTTCCCGTGTGCGGGGTGGGCACAGCGTGTGCCAGCAGTGAGCAGCCTGGGTGTCTGTGTGCAGGGTTCGGCAAACCCCCTTAAAGGCTCCGTGCCGCTGATGCCCCACCTGCCCGGATCCGACCCGGCGCCGGGGCTGCCCGAGAGGGGACGCTGCTTTCTCTTGTCTTTCTGGGCACGGTCAGGGATGCCTGCCCAGGGCACCTGGAGGCCGGAGATCAGCAGGGGCTTTGCTGAGCGGCTCTCGGGCTGACATGGACCGCCTCGGAGAGAGGAGGAGGGGAAGGAGGACGGGCTGTCGGGAGGGCCGGAGCCAGGCTGCTGCCTGCCTGCCCGAGCGGGAGGGAGGGGTGATGAGTCCGGCTTCCCTGGCTCCTCTCGTGTGAATCCACCTTCTCTGTGGCTGTCAGGCGGGGAGGAGGGGCTCGGGCACAGCTCCGGAGCCACCCGGGAGGGGGACGTTGTGCCGGGGGAAGTGGAAGTGTGGCACATGGCTGCTCAGGAGCCTCGGCCTTCCAGTCACAGGTTACCAAACGATGTGAGCAGAATGCTGAGTAAATTAGGGGTAAATTAATGAGTTGTAGGTCTGGGGCATGGACAGGTGCGTTGTTCGAGGCCCGGCAGTGAAGGTTGCCATGGCAGGTCATGTGCATGGAGGGGACGGATTCCTGGAGCTGGTGTTCTGTGGTGAGCATAGGCTGGTGAGGGAGGGTGATGCTTGTGGCTGGTTGGAGCTGCATGGGTTGGAGCTGCATTCCTTGAGTGTGGAACTGGGCATGGGAGCTGGTGGCAGGCACGGTGCTGGGGCTGGGGGCTGGCTGGCTTCATAGGTGGGGCGCTGCAAGCAGCTGCCTCTGGGCTGCAGAGGAGGTTGTACTCTGAACCAAGATGTGCACGGATGGCATTTCTTCACTGAGTGACTCTGGATAACTAAAAGTAAGTCTCAGGAGCTCCTGTTACAGGATTAAGTTTCAGACCTCATGGGCCACCACTTGCAGCAGCAACAGTTTGAGAACAGCTGTGGCAGCAGTGCTGCAGGAGGCAATACCCAGGGTGAGCTGCTTTGGTTGTCACAGGCCCTGGGCTTGGGCCTCATTCACCTCAGGGCTCTAACACAAACGTGCTGCCTTTTTGTAGGTACTGATGGGGGCTTTGTGTCTTCTAAGCCAACAGGCCCAGTGAGACTGTGTAGGAGGGTTTCCCAGAAGCTGGAGAGCATTTTACTGCTGACTACAGGGAAGAGAATTTTACTTTTCCAGGTAGACTGTTGACAGGGCAATTTCTCTGTAAGGATCTGACCAAAACTCAGAAAACATGTGGAAGTTGGAGTCTAGATTGTCCTGTGTGTCTTGAGCTGACTCACAAAGCCTAGAAAAACAAAACTGGGCACAAGAAGTTGTCTTCCTCCAACCCCCTGTGTTTCTTTGCAAGTTTTGTACATACAATTCCAGGGATAGATCAGACACATTCAACTCTGTAAAATGTTGTTGGCCATGACTAATGCAAGGGCTGGATTTGCTATCTTTTGGCCTGGCAGCATTTGCTCCTAGAGGAGAGCTGGTTTGTGGGGATAGTCCCATTTTCAGTTCCTGTTCCCTTTGCCTGAAGCTTTCTTCTCTTTTTCTTTTAATACTTTAATTGTGACTGTGGATCCAAGCGTCCCTGGAGCTGCCTGTGTTCTGGGATCAAAACCAGCTGGGAATCTGAAGGTCTTTCAGATCTGCCTGCAGCTCCTCCTTCATTTTAGCCATGCCTGCACAGAACCGGTCGCAGGGGAGATGTTGCCAGATTTGGCTTCCGCTGCTGCTCTGGTTGGACTCCCTGTGACTTTGGGGCATTAACAGTGCTGTCACTTTGTGCTTCTCTGGTTTGAGTACTGATTTCTGTTCTTGCTGTGCTGCAGACAGAAGCCCACTGTGATCTTCCTCTTTCATTACCATCCTTAGCTCATGCCAAAGGTGCTTGAAGCTTTTCTCCAAGAACTTAATGGGGAGGGCTGTGGTACAAAGGAAAGAGAAGAACATGAATTTCACCTGCAGAAATAAACTTTTTCATTGACTAGTGCTATTTTGTATTTAGCTAGCATTTTCTCCCTGTAGCTCTATTTTGCCTTTTACCTTTCAGACACAAATAGCTGAGCTTGTGGATCTTCCCTTATGCTGGCTTTTTTGTTACTTGAAGAATGGCATTACTAATTACCGAGTGGTAATTAGTAGGTTTCACTGGGCTGGGGTCAGCACAGGTAGAGACACTGATGTGAATGTCATCTCTCAGACCTGTTGTCATTAGTTGTCTCCTGCTCCTAGCAGTAATTTTATAATGGAAAAATATGATAAAATTGTGTGGTTTGCTAGTGTATAGTCTCAGTGCTTGGAGTTCTGGAGATTGTTTCCAGGTGAACATCAGCAGCTGTGGCTTGTATGCAGTGAACAGCAAGTGTTTCACTGTGCTTTGTTGGAGATTGCCAAAGGACTTCTCATTTTGCCTGTTCAGTTGCAATGCTCCAACTTAGCTCTGACAGTGCACTGTTTATAAGTTGGCTTCCTAGGTTTTCTGAGACAGGGAATCAGGCTGCAAGGTGGCACTCACTGCCTCAGGTGGTGTGGGATGTGGCAGGTTGGGTGCACCTTGCTCTGGGCAAGCACCATGGCATCCGCCCTGGCAGTGCTGCTGATAGGCATCCAGGAAGCCTGTGATGTTGTTGATGCAGTCTCATGTCCCCCTTTTCTGGAGCTCTTGATCCCAGGAAGCCCTGGGCAGGGGACAGACAGGCCTACAAGTGCTCCAGGTCGTTAGCTTCTGGGGTGGGAGGATCTTTGTGTCAGCATATGGCACCAGCCCTACCTGCAAGTCTGGCTCTTGGAGCACTGGGCTAAGTGCACCTCCAGGTACTCTGATGTCCTGTCTTGTATCACACCTTCCAGAGACAAACTTGGAAGTCATGTTCCTCTTAAAGAGGGGCATATCCTGCTCAGTTAGGAAACCTCTGCTATGAATGTTGCTTTGTTTTGCTCTAAAGGCTTACTGTTCTGGCTGTGTGCATTAAGTGTTCAAGGGTAAAACTGTGTTGTTGTATATTCAGTGTGCTCATTTCCCAACATTAGTTTTATTGTCATTTGCTTATCTAGTAGTGTATAGATGTGACTGAGTCTTGAGTGATGCAGAGCAAAGCATGTCTCAGCCCTGGAGTCTGTGCTGCCATTTCCACAGTTGGAATAGTATTCAGTGCCTCCACGTGCTGGGTTTGGGGCTCGGTGGAGTGCTCTGATACAGCACTGTAAGGGTCAAAGTTGGGGAATGGCAAAGGTAAGGTTGGATACACATCCTTTGCTCTGCTCTGGTTGTATGTACTGTCTTATTGCCATCAGAAGCAGATTAAGGCAGTTTGAATCCAAAACAGACTCAAAGAATCTTTGGGTAATTTCATCTTTGTTTATTGTCCCGGTGGCAAAAGTGTGCTTTCTCAGGGAATGGAAACAAAGATTTGGATATGACCCTTTGACTTCTGAAAGTGACACCTGGCACATGGACCACTGAGCTCTGTGCTGTGGTCCGGCTTGTGCTCATGCACCAGCTTTGCTTTGCCACAACTCAAGGTACTGCAGTGTCATTTTTGTCCAGCCATAGCTGCCCATAAGCCTGATAGAAACTGCCATTTCAACATTGCAGTACGGCACAGACTCCAGACCCAAACCATTCTCATTTCCTTCCTAATCCTCAAGTGTTGAAAGTGCTCTGGCACCCTAGCAGGCTCAGTGTTGCTCTGCAGGGTGTATGCACAGTTCGCTGCATGTGACAAGGGCAGTACTAAAACATTCTCTTGCCTTGTCACCTGGGTGGACTCATTTCTCCAGACAGTACTGTTGAAGGGGCAGCAGCTGTACCCTCCCCCAGCCTCTGTCCATTTGCTAGCATCAAAAAATCAGTTTCCCTATTTAGAAAGGGCACTGGAAAGTACTTCTCTGTGTCTCTTGAGGGGAGTGAAAGGCCTAATGTTTTCCATTTTCTGTCTGCTACTTCTCTATTCCCTATTGTGAACGAGAAAATCCTCCAGATCAGAAATTTTCTAGGCGCTTCCCTGCAGAGAGTCTTGATTCAACCTGCAGTGCCCAGATGCCAGCTCATATTTATCAGGTGCATCCAGCCACTCCCCAGATGAACCACAGGGCTGCTGGTGCATGGTAAACCTGAGAGGGAAAAACTGAAGGCGCACAATTAAAATCCTGGGCATTTGCTAAAGCTGTTTTTAACGTCTCCTGCCTTCACAGGCAGAAGATTGTGGACTTGGATTTGGGTTGCTCTTGATGTGTCACCAGAAAAGCTGTCATATGTGTGTTTGCAGAAATGGAGGCTTGGGAAATGCTTTTAATTGTGATTCCACTCTGCATAACACAGATTGTCAGGCTTTAAGCTCAGGTTTGTTTGTATCAGGGACAGACATTGATACCACAGCTCCTATTGGCGCATGAATATTTTAACAACTGAAACGATGCCTGCTCCAGAAAAGAGCTGCTTACATCCATGTTTGATCTCCTTAGCAAGCCTAGGCAGCTCAGGGTGGCATTTCCTACAGATGTGGGGTGCATCAGCTGTGCTGTGCTATGACTCTCTTCTCTTCATTCTAGAGAATTCAAGCTGGGAAGAAGTGAGATTTCTAGCAAGACTAAAACAGACAGAATTTGCTCCCTGATTTGTTTATTTCTGAGGAAGGTGCCTTGCACTTTGTGGGATGCATGGACCAGAAAGAGGTGGGGTAATATCTGGAAGTATCTAGAGCAGCAGTCGATGGAGATAGACTTCTCCTTTAATTTCTGCCCTATGGCCTGTGCCACAACTTCTCTCCATACTTTTCTTCTCTCTCCACTTCTTCTTGCACTTGGGGAATGCAGAATCCCCCTCTTTAGGTGCATTAATGGATAATGGTTAGCATTTCAGAAGGAATAAGCGGAGAGTGGAGTCTTATTCTTTTCTGTTTATTGGCAGTTCACACACAGAGGTTGTGTCCTGGACCGTTCTTGAAATCTGTTGTAATACTGAAATGCTGGAACTTCTGCTCTCTTTGTGTGTTTCTGAACTAAATTGTCCACAAAGCATCTCTAATTAGGGGACACTTCTGTGCTATAACTTGTAGTGTGAACAGAGCTTTTGAACAACCTGATCTTGAGGACATGCCCTGTCTTCTCCCATGGTCTGTGGAGCGCTCTGGACACTCAAGATGAATGTCAGTCTTCTTCATATTGTAATAATCTGGTTACAAGGTAGTTTTCCAGTTCTAAGTCCTTGGTGTGGTAAGCTCTCTTTCCTCTCCATTAGTGAACACAGCAGCACGTGGATGAAGTTCCTAGGCCCACACATGACACAGGAGGTCTGGTACATGATTCTTGAGTACTTTCTGAGCTGCATTTCATATTGTTTGCATTGCTGATCTCAGCAGGATGGCAGAGCCTGCCCTCATGGCATACCTGAACACATGTGACTGTGTTTGAGGATTGCATCTATCCTGACTGTAATTGCTTGTGTACTGAAACAGGAATTACACATAGCTGCCAATGTACCCACAAGCAGTCTGGTAAACATAATCCCAAAATCAACCATAATAGGACTGGCTTTCAGGCAAGGAGAGGAAGAAGTCCTCTTGCGTAATCCAGCAGCCTCTAAAGCACAAGTTCCCATCAGACTGATGGCTTTGGTTGGTGGGGTCATTAGGCAGAAGACACCTTGCACTGGTCTGCCCTGCAGTGCTGATGGGGCGCTGTGTTGTGATCCATGGAGCTGGCTGTCTCTGACTCCTGATCCCCCTTCCCATGGAAGAGGCAGCTCAGACTCCCTTCTGTGCTCACTGGAATTTTGAATGTTGGTGCCAGAAGGCAGTGAGCAGTAGGTGCACGTGTCTAGTATTATTCTGCACTCTGAGGATCTCAAAGCATATTTTCTGTGAAAACTGTTTTAAAGATCTACAACAAATGCCTAAAAGTCAGGCCTGGAAAAAAAGCAGAGATGTGTTAAGGCAGGGTCTGACTGCTCCAGGGGGTCTGGGTGCCAGGTTGACTCATGTCAAACACACTGGAAACAAAAGGATGAAGTCAGATGCTGAAGGTCATCAGTAGGATGCTGTCAGAGCAATGAAAGATAGCAGTTAAAAGTAAACATGATTGAAGTTTTGTGTCCTGAACTCACTGTGGGGGAATAGTGGTGTTGGTGTGGCCAGGGACCTTGAAAACCCAGGCTAGTAGGTGCCTAAATTGGGTCCATGGCAACTAATAAGAACAATTTCCATCCAGCAGTACCAGGAAGAGAAGAGCCCTGGCACCCCTGAGGCCACAAGGCTCATTTGAGACTCACAAAGCGAAAGAGGGACGTGTTGGATGGAGAATTGCTACTTGTGATATGTTAGGTATTAAATGCATCTGACACAGGAAACTTGTGAAAAGGTCTGGATTCAGGATGTGCTTGTGCTTAGCAGAAATGTTTTGTTCTGTGACTGCTGTGAGCAGAAAGACAAGGCCCCCCAGCCCCTGCTCAGCTGTTGCAGGCTGGTGCCAAGCCAAGTGTTGTCAGGTAGCCATTGCACTCTCCACAGGTGGCCTCGGAATGCTGTGAGATTTGGAGTGGAAGATGTGGGGATCCCTGGGTACTGGGGATTTAAAGGTGATTTAGACCTTTGCATTGCCTTCTGCTTGTAAGTGCTTGGGAGAGGTGTCGTTGTATGCGTACATGCCATATGCAAATGGATTTTGAGTTGTGTGTTTTGTCTGAATTTAGAAAAGGAGTGATTTGAAGAAAGAATCCTCCAGGAAATGCTGCTTTTGCAAGCACAGGCCTCTTGACTATGATTTGTGGGGGAGGAAGGAGTGGGAATGAGGGGGAGGTTCACTGAGATTTTCTTCTTTTCTTGTTGCGTTTTGGGAAAACTCCAGCCAAGGCCCACATACAGTCGGATGAATCAGCCTCCCTTTTGCCATAAGTAATTGGCAGCTCTAGCTGCAATGCAGTTTTGATGTATGCCTAATACACTTTTCCTTAGTTAATTGAGAAGATACACTGCAGTAGATGTATGATGTTGAGTTGGCCTTTGTATGGAGTCTTTGAGCTAGTAGGGAGATACTGTAGGCTGCTCCTTGTGAGGTTGGAATTTGATGCAAATGATATTCCATACTCTAGTCTGAAGGCTGTCATTGCTGTTCATCTGCTATAGAAAATACATTTCCTGTCTCATACACATGTAGAAAGCACTGTAAGTTGGCACATGGCACTGTTACTCAGTGCAGGGTTTCCTTGGAAAAGTCTGATTTTATATCAACTTCAACAGAATATTCATGCTCTTCGATGAGTGGCTGTTCCTGTGCTGACAAATAAAGCATTTTGGCCTTCTCATATTCCTGTAGCAAAATGAAAATCACTTGTTTTCTAAAGCATCTGGTGCCAATTCAGACTCAGAGCTTTCTGTGTCTATTCTAGGATTTCCACTGGGCTCGGAAAACTTACCAGACAAGCTCAGCATTCACCACTGGAAGAATCTGGAGTAACTGGAGGGGTTTCTTGTCCTGGAAACAGGACATGGAGCAGTTGCCCTTGGCAGGCTAAGACTTGCCAAATGCCTTGTATTTCCTGTTGGAAGCCTATTTTTATGTCAAAGGACTATATTACTTTCACAACTGTAGTATCTGTTGGTAAATATTGGCTTTATGCAATATTTCACTTCATGCACTTTACTTCAGCAGAATATCAGCAGTACAGTGAAATAAGTGTGCTGTACTGGGGCAGTAGCATCAGTGTTCTTTTACTGTTTTCAGTGGTAAATACTGTACCTATTATTTTCAGAGCATTTGAAAATTCATTAGAAATAAGGCCCTTTGAGGAACCTGTAGTCACAAATGTGATTATATCAGCCTTGGAGTTTTAGTAATGGCCAAAGCTTCACTAAATGTTGTCTAAAAAGATAGAATAATGGACTTGAATTATTCTTTCATGGGATTGCTTCATATGAAGGCAGCATATGGCCTTCCTCCCTCCAGTTGTTCTGAAAGAAAACAAATGCAAATGTAAAGTCTTGATAAGGGGCAGCTGAAATAGTTGTCTCTGTAGCATTTTGCACCTGAAATGAGACAGAAATGCCTCTTTTTGCCATGTACCTTTGTAGGGTACAGAAAGGGCTCTTGGATGTTTGAAGATCCAAGCAGGTAGAAAGCAGCATACTCCTTTCCATGCATACTTAGTAGAGGAACACTCCTGCTTGTTTGATTCGGTGTGTTACATGTGACTGCAGAGGGGTTATCCCGAGGCCACTTGGGCTGTGCTCCTTCTCTCTCCAGTTCACTGGACCAGTGTTTTATGTTTTCTTAAGAATAACTTTAAATGGACATTATTTTACCTCATTTTGAAAAGGAACTGGTATTTTTACAGCTCAGGCTGATATATAACTAACCTTTTCCTTTCCTGAACAAGGTCATTACATCATGATGCAGTAATCCTGTCTGTGGGATAAACCATCCTCTCTCTATGTCTCTGTCTGCTGCTTTTATCTATGTTTGTGTGCACGGTGGGGAGGAGGCATGAGGGGAGAGAAAAAGTTTTGATTCTGGCCAGTTAAACTGTGTTTAGGGAGAATAATACGTGGGTTGTGAGATGCAAAGGGCTGTTGTCTCAGAGCTATTGCTTTGATACTTTATCCACAAAGAGAAGCTCCACAGTCTCAAGTCAGAAGAGCCTGGGGATGAAATTACACCTTTGTCAGGCTATGACAGGTTAAACTTTATGGAGATGCAGGTAGCAAATTATCCACAGACTGAATTGCAAAGGAGGGCTTTAAAATGGGGTTTAAAGACCTGCTGGGGAGATTAAGTGGATAAAAATATTTAGTTCTTGTGCCCCTCTTTTTGTCATTTTGGTCAAAGCAATCTGTGAAGGAAGGATGGACGATGTTGTTCAGCCCACAGGAAGCTGAGGGATGGAGTAATGGCACTATAGGTGGAACAGGGAAGAACAGGAGCCAGGAGCAGGACCCAACCATCTTGCTGCCTGTCTCATTCCCTGGCCATTAGACTAAGCTGCCTCCCTGCTTGTTGCAGTTTCTAATTTGTCTTGGATGTGTCTGTGTACTTTTTCCCGAGTCAGTTTACCCCACAATATGTCATTTATGGCTAGCCTGGGGTGTGCCCAGTGAGATATGGTTCATAACTATTTTTGATTCACTTACAAAGGGATTAGGTAACGTGGTTGCCTGGACAGCAGGGGCTGTACTTGGTGACCCAGTGGGTCTCTCCCAGTCCTGTGTAACCTGAGGTGATGCCATCTAAGCTGCAGCAAGGTGCCAGTGATGTAATTTCAGACTGTCTGGCCTGAGCACCAGTGAAGGCAGGGAGGCTGCACATGTGTAAGACAGGCTGAAGTAGAAGATAGACAGGATTTGATTCAAAATGAAACCAGCTAACTGAGCAGAGTAGAGGTGTATTAGTTGTTGACTCCATCTTCACCTGCTCTGAGGGGAAATAGCCCATGCTTATTTTACTGAACAGCTCTGAGTCTGTTGCAGATTAAGTCAAATAACTAAGTTGAATCATCAAGTTGTAGTGTCTCAACAAGCTACCTAAAAAGATGTCAGGTCCTCTCTGTGGGTGGATGCTAAAGTGGCAGAACTATTAGAGAAACATATCTAAAATCACATGAAGACGATTGTTAGCATCATGCCAGGTTTATGGCAGCGCTGGAGCACATGTCTTCCAGGCTGGAGGTGATAGACACCTGTAGCTGTCAGCAGGACAGGACTATGATGGACCCCTTGCAGGTCATGCTGGCGTAGGCACAGTGCTGCACTCACATGCTTTTGCAGCTCTCAGAGCAGCGTGCATCAGCTTGCTTAGAGTGCAGGCAGAGAGCTCAGATCAGGCTGTGCCCATCTGTGGAGACTTAGCTATGGCTGAGCAGTCCCTGCTCCAGTCAAAAGGGACGCCAGTAATAACCACTATATCCTCAAGATAATATTTCTCTGCTTTGTACTTGTCCTTAATTTATTAAATCCCCAAATGCAAGAGTCTCCTTATGCAGGTTACATGGCTGACAGTATTTGCATCCATGTTTTGTCTGTACTGACTGTTAAAGCAGGTAGGCTCTGTGTAGTTTGGTCCCAATGTCAATGTTTTAATGGACAAGGGAAGATTTCTAAATCAGATTAATTGATTATCTTCTTCTATAATTTTCTGTTACTAGAAAAATTTTAGCAAATAAGTGTGTACTAATTTGTTTGGATTATTGTTTTGAGTCTGTTGTCCTCAATGTAGGGTCTCAGTGTAGTGCAGATGAGAATGTTTGGACTCAAATTCCAAGGTAATGACCATGTTTGAGAAAAACCATGGCCAAAGCAGCTCTTTCCATTGACTGGAAAGTGCTGTTTTTCAGCAGCCATTCGTTACGGTATTCTTGACTTTTTTTCCATGCTAGGCTAAATTTCAGAGCAGCACTGATTTTTGTTTCTTCATGTAACTTGTGATTTGCTGAGTTACAGGTGACAGCAGCTTTCCCTGATCCTTAATGGGTCATTCTATGTGTGTGTGAGTATTTAAAAGCTGCAGAATCACATCTTAAAAGCAAAGTCTTCTAAACATGCTTAGCTGAGTGTAACACCTTTCCTTTTGCACTTAGTTTTAAAGCCAAATATTATAAAAACAACTCTCAGTGCTTTGATGTGGGTTCCTAATTTTCTCATTGATGCCATTAATATTGCATGCCCAGTTGCTCGGTGGTTAATGTCAGTGCTCTGTAACAGCAGCCATCTGTGAGAAAGGAGCTGCTTCCTGGCATGGAGTAAAATTTAGGCCAGCTGTGGATGCTGGAACCACATCTTAGAGACTCTTCCTCTGGGCTCTCCCTTCCCTGTGCTTTGCCTGAGCAGAATTTCTGGTACCCAGAATCCCACAGCCTGTGGAGCTGCATTTCTGTGTTAATGTCTGAGCCTCACACTCTGAAGAGAGAAGGTAGGGCCTGAATTACTGCCACACTGTGCTTGTGCTGGTGGCATTCCAGAAGGCTGGTTCCCCTCAACTCAAGGGCTCACCCATACTCTTGTTAACTCTGAGCAGTACTTGGGATGTCTCCCTCTGCACCCATTCAGCACAAGTAATGTTTTATGGGTCTAGTAAAACAAGTGAAAATGCAGTTTCAAGGCTGATACTTCAGAGGAAGCCAGGTTTTCTGTGGGTTTTTTTCCTGTCATGTTAGGAAAAACATTGTCTCTCTGCCCTTTAGCTTTAATTTCTAGGCATGTAACCAGGCTAGATTTGAGAGAGCGGGGAAAATAAACAAACTTTAAGCAGCATCCCAGCTAAGTCTTAGATAGAGAGGATGTGTATCTTGCCCTGTGTTGAATTGTTTTGCAATTAAACTTCTGGAATCTGAATGGATTTCCAAGCCCGTGTCAGAACTCTCACAGAGAGGACCTGACAGAGATTACTGTCAGGAGAAAAATAGTCTGTCAGTACTGTTTTCTTAGTCTAGTTAAGCCCCTTGGGGCCTCATGACACACCTTCTAGCCTAGAGGACAGTCCTTATGAAAAATAATGATCATTGGGCAAATTCTGCCTTCAATTATGTGGTCTGACCTCAGCTTTTCATTTAATTTACAGAATTGGGGTTTATAAAATAGCTGTGTTTAATAACGCATCAATTCTTACGTTGATGTGACATCCTAGATGGCATTTGCAATCACAATATGGTCTCAGGATTTCTACTGTTTTCCAGCACACATTCTTCCTTTCTGTAGCTACCTTCAAAGTCCTTTTCCTCTCACAAGATTTCATTTCTCAAGAGTACTTGGGACAGACATTTTTCAGATCAGCGCAGGCATAGGCCAGTTACTCGGAAAAGGGCTTCAACCTTGGAGGTGCTTCCTTATAGACAGAGGAAAGAATACATGGTTCTGCTCTCTTTGCAGAGATGTGTGTGTATTTAAAAGCAGCCTTTGGAAGAATGGAAACTTGATTTTGAGGGCAAACAAACCTTCTGCAAAGACTTAGGAAGTGATCCATATTTATCTCCATTTACACAGTCTTCAGTATCAGCTTTGTCAGACTGGGATCATATGTTGCACTTTATGGTATAACGTCCCTGAATGTGAATTAGATCAAGACACTGTAACAGTTTGCAGCAGCCAGAGTTGTATTAGTGCTGATGATAATTGCTGAAGGAGTATAATGATTACCCAGATAATCATGGCTGAGTTCCATCAGAAACGCTGAGCGCTCACCTTCTGATAAAGGGCCCAGCTTTCAACTGTTGTGAGACTGCTGAGCTGGGGATGTAAAAGCCCAGAAAACTGACACAGATTCTGTCTTGGTGGCTTTTCAGATACTGGCCACATGAAAATGTTTTGTGGGATCAGAAGATAGATTAGGACAGGGTCTCTATGCATTTTTTCTCCCTCAGACTTCTATGCCATGGAAGTCATTGAAACTAGTCAGAGCCAAAGGGGCAGAGCAGCTTTCTTTTCAGCTCACAAGTCATCATAGATTTGTATTGTCTGATGTGAATCCTGTTTCAGACTTAAAGGAATGCAGTCCCAAATCCTTCAGCAGCTCCCAATTTTTTCATTGCAGATACCAGAACCACTGTTTAACTACTGCTATGGTGATCTTGGAGGCCAGAACCTGAATGGTCTGTGGAAGCACCAGGAGCTCTCATCAGTCATGTAGTGTCACAGAATCAGAGAATGGCTTGGGTTGGAAGGGATCTTAATGAGCATCTGGTTCCAACTCCTTGCAATGGGCAAGGACACCTTTCAGGAGAGCAGCTTGCTCAGAGTCACAACCACCTTGGCCTCGAACGCTTCCACGATAGGGACATCCGCTTTTCTGGGTAAACTGTTAAAAATACAGAATGGTTCATGAATTTAGGTGGGTTCTTGGTAGTGAAGATGTTAATCTTGGCCAGGCCCTGAAGCTGATGTACCAGGTGTATGTCCTCAGTAAGTCTAAGTAACTTCTGCTCGGAAGATGAGTAGAAGTATTTGCTTCCCACATGGATGAGGCACGTGCAACTGGAGATAGATTCCTATGGGAGCTGAGCACTGCCTTCCATGTCCACCTGAAATGGGCAGTAATTTCTCTGCTGTATTACTCAATCCCATCATATCCTTTAGAAATTTATGGATAAGCTGTTTAGCACAGGAGTTTTTTCCCAGGGAGGTCCAGAAATGGTTTCAGGTGGAGGCCTTGCACGAAGAGCAGATGAGCTGTGCAGTGAGGTCTGGAAGTGTTTTCTCATCAGGCTGGTATGTCTTTCTGAAGGAAGAGCAAGAAAAGCTTTGTTTTGACAAAGAGGACATGGAGGCTCTCTGTTTTGTGGTAGATGCTGTTTGTTGACTCCTTCATAAAGTCCTTGATGGAAGAAAGAATTTTTTATGGCGGAAAGTGATCATGCCAAGTAAAACAAGAGGTGGTGGCTTGAAATAGAATTAAGTATTTCTAGGAGAAGCATGAAATGTGTTCTATTTTCAATGCATGCCTTAATGCCACGTCTTAGAGTTTCCTTGATAGCATTTCTAATCAGCAGGCTCTTATCCATTCCCTACCACTATTAGTTGCAGCTTAATGATACATAATTGTATTGGTTCTTTATCACTCAACTTGCCAAGTTGTTAATGTCTTGGAATGCAGGATGGATTTATTGCCTCGCTGTCTCTTGATGTTCTGCAATGCAAACACGTATTTTGCCAAAGCCTTTGGGAAGGTGCATTATCAGAAATTGTGGACAACTGCGCACCTAGAAGTAAAGGTGTTGCATACTGATCATCTTGCTAAGTCCTTTAATGTCACATTGTCCTACATTTACAGAGTTTGGTAAGAAGGAGATTAGTGAGAAAACTGAATGATAAACACTGATTTTTTATTTGTGCACATACATACACATAAATTGAATTTTTGACAGCTGTTGCCAGCAAACCATCAAAGCAAATTTTTTTACTGAGGGTCAGTGGGTAAAGAGTAGAGGTGAGTAATTCCTGGGCACCAGAGCAGCTGCAGTGTTCTCTGCTGGGGCAGGTGGTGATGCTGCAGCTGGACAGAAGTTCATCTCCGCTCCAGCTTCTCCATGGAAGTCAGCCTGGGCCAGCTGCTCAATAGGGCACTTGTTCTTGGAGGTGTCTGTGTCTTGTGCTGATGTGCCAGCTGGAAAGGCAAACTCGGGAGCACATTTCAGAACTGCAAGCACAGCTTAGGCAGTAGAGTAGGTGTTTCTTTGGTCTTCTGTCTTACAAAAAAATGGAAGGTGATCCATGCTGTCAGTGTGGGAGGAAGAATCATTCATTATAGAATCATAGAATGGTTTGGGTTAAAAGGGACCTTAAAGACCATCCAGTTCCAACCCCCCTGCTATGGGACACCTTCCACTAGACCACGTTGCTGAGGGCCTCATCCAACCTGATCTCGAACAGTCCCAGGGATGAGGCAGCCCCTGCTTCTCTGGGCAGCCTGTGCCAGGGCCTCACTGCCCTCACAGTAAAAAATGTCTTCCTAACATCTAATCTAAACCTGCTTTTTATCAGTTTGAAGCTATTCTTTCTCTTTCTATGACTATGTGTCCTGGCAAAACATCTCTCCAGCTCTCTTGTAACCCATTTAGGTACTGGAAGTAAGTTCTGGGCTTGTCAGAAAAGTGGGAGCAGTCTGACTGTTTCACTTGTAAATCCCATTTTGAGTGGTGTAGACAGCCAGTGTAAACATGCTTGTGCAAATTCCAGCCTTTGCCTTGATCCGTTTTGTGCAATTGGATTGTCAAACTAAGTAGTTCTGGCTGCTGAGTTAGGATAGAGTTTAAATGTGTTTGCATTGCAGTTTAGATTATTATAAATAATTTTCTAGGGAGAGTCTGGCCAGTGTGTTCCATGTTGTCAGCTGGGTGAAAGAGCTGAAGGAAATACTGATGAGTTCCAGTAGATCCAAAGTCCTGGTGGTCCTCTCCTCCCCTCTGGTGGGAGTTCTCATCTTTAGAGCCAAGTTGCAAGAATGTCTGCCTCAGCATTTGCTGCTGTGGAGTAGGAAAGTTATCCCAAATCCCTTTGGTGGCACTTTAAGTCAGCAGATGTTACACAGAAATGGTTTAGTACAGGGACATCTTCCTATCTGCCAGTGTTTCTGGGTGAACAGGAGCTTTTGGCAGAAGGGCTGCTTCAGAGAGTCTCACAGGACCCAGCGATGTCACACAGCTGCCTTTGCACGTTTAGAGTGGGTGGGCCTGTGCCCATCTCCAGAGCTCTTTTAAAAGGTTCTAGGCCAAGATCATCATTCATTTGTTATAACTCACATGTTGTACTTGGATAAACTGATTTGTGTTGAGTCCAGCATCACAGGTTCCTGCAAAGGATAGATCCAAGCTGCCTGTGGCATGTATGTCAGATAGCCATCATAACAGCAGTCCCTCACCTTCTACCTTTTCTAAGCACTCACCAGTCATTAATGAATTAATAATCTGCACAGAATCCCTGGGAGGTGGCCAGCAGGTTGTTTTTTGTTGGAGGGAGGTTGAGTGGAGATCTGACATCTTTGGATTCATGACAGCTCATCTTGTGATACACGTCAGTGGATTCACAGCATCTCTCACAGTTAAGTGGAATCTGAGCTCTCCCTGTTATAGGGCCAGGTAGGAAATAGTTTTGTCTTTGATATCTCCCTGTAACTAGAATCTTCTAGAATCTTTTTAAGCTTTTGAGAAAAGAAGAAATCTTAGATTTCATGGAGGACTAGAAAAATTGTTCTGGGGAATCTGGATCTCCTGCCTTTCACCTAGAGTGATGGTGCCTGCCCTGAACCCAGGTTTCCCAGCCCCAATTCTGGGCTTTCTTCAGCTGCTCTTTAAGAGAACAGAAATGCTCTTCCTTCTCTGTTTTCTCCAGAGACACATCCTTCTGATGAAGCCTTCCCAAACAGTGGCATATTCCCATGAAAAGATTCTCTTTCAAGCCACTGACATGTAACTTGTTGAAAAATTAATGATCAGCTCCTGTCAGAGGCTTTGCCTATCCCATGAGCATGGCTTGTCCTTTCAGATGCCTTCAGGGAGGCAGAATCTGAAGCACAGGATCAGTCCCAGGTTACCAGGGATTTGTTATAGCATAATTGTAGCCACTGAGAAATGAGGGAATGGAGGCACATTGTAATTATACAATTGGCCAGAGTCCCCATGATAAGTCAGTTACAGAGCAGAGAACATCTGATTCTTGGCATTTCCTCTTGTGCTCCTGCACAGGGAGGCAGGATGGGAAAAGTCCTTCTGACTTTTGGATTTGGTTTGGGTACTGAAGGCTGTTTGAAAGATCCTAGCTCCCATTAAGATATGAGGATGTCAATAGTAGAATTAATTTTTTGAAAGAAATCAGCCACAAAGAGATGTAGCTGAAGATTGGGGGACTGGGTGTCAGGGTCTGCAAAAATGCAGAGGGGATGTGATCAATGTACATAGCAGGAGAGTATTCACTAAGGAATGTGACCAGCTGCACTTGCTCCTTGACCTGTAGGCAAGTACTTAAATGTCAGAATATGAAGGTGAACATGTGCAGCAGTACACTAGGGCAAAAGATGATTTTGCTGTCATTGTTTTCAGCTGACAGTGATTGCTATTCCATGGAGTACAGGAGATGCTTTGTACAATTTAATTCAGAATATAAATTTGATGTCTTAGGTGCTGTGTGTACAGGGGGCAGAACCAGGGCACTTCAGTTGCATTTCTTAGCTGGGGACCTTAAAACTGCTGCTGGTGAATGCTGGGTTGCAAGAGGAGGAGTTTGGGCTCTTGAGGTGTGTATCAAAGAGAGGTGATGGCTGGTTGTTAATTTATATCATTTTTGCATCCATAGATTTATTAGGGCAATTTGTAATGATAATTTGATCTCTGTGCATTGATTTCCTAATTTGTAAGCTCTTTGCAGACTGGTGCCTGTGCTCTGGCTGGCTCAGGTCAGCTTCATTCAATTTCTGATGGTGAGCTCTGTGTGGCACAGGCTGTGTGTACAGTCTGCCCTTAGTACCTTTTCTCATTTAGGCTAAAAGGCTGAGACTTTCAGAGGTAGAAAGCCCAGGATTCTGGCTCTTGCTCTACAGACAAGTGTGTAATTTGTCTAATAAGAATTCACTGATTACTCCAGAAGTCCTTTGAGATTACTGGAATTACTTAATTGTAGCTGGTGAAGGGCTTCATATACCTGAAATAAATCACTCTTCAGATGCCCAAAATGTTACCGTTCTATAAAAATATTTTCTAGACAATGGAATAAAAATATCCTAAAACACGGGAAGTAATACCAGAACAAGATCTGTTATATGTTGAATTTATGTAAGAGCTGTTGCAGGCTGAGCAGAATCTGAAGATAGTGAAATAGTAATAAACCATGATGTGATGGCCCACATTTTCCAGCAGAGGCTCATTCCGTGTGCACCATCCTGTGTCAGCCCAGATTAGACTTGCAGGTCCCAGGATGAGATGGAGAAGTGTGCCCACTGCTACAGCAGGACTTCCATGTGCCTGGCATGCCCAGAAAATGATACAGGGCTGCCCCTTCTGAGCCACAGGCTTTGCCTTCACGCTTTCTGTCCTCCCAGGGTTTGTCCATTTATTAGCTGGCAGCTTGGCTTTGGCTCCTGTGGCAGGCAGCCTGGTTTTCGGCGTGCAGAGCCTGAGAGATGCCCTTGACTTCGGTGGGAGCAGAGGGAATGCAGCCCTTCTCATGGCTGGGCCAAGTGTGTCTGAGTCACAGAGAGGGCAGGCAGCCAGGGCTTTTCCTCACAAAGGCGAGGAAGCTGAATTCATTTAGTCCTTAAAGGAGTATTTAGCTCGCAGATTGGAAGGGTCCGTAGAAATCTGATACAACATTACTGGAGTCTATTCAGATACTTTGGTGGAAATTGAATGAGACTTGAAATGTGCTAAAGTCTTTGCACTTTTAGCTGTAATGACGATGCTGATAAGCAGAATTGAATTAAAGATAATGAAGGAGAGAGCTGTCTTCCCTGTACTGTTACCTGGTTTCTCTTGAATTTCTAGAAGTGTCTGCATCTAGATTATTTCAGGTTTTGTTTTGTTTGCCTGTGGTATCGTACTCTCTTTAATAAATAATTTGTGGTTCTTTGTGACAATTTTTTTTTACTCCTGAAGGAAGGAGGTCCAGTTTCTTACCCCTTTTGGCTTTGAAGTGTGTAGTTGCAAGCAGCTTCTGCCATGTCTCTTCTTAACATTTCCTCCTGTTTACAGTTGTGCCTGCACCATGGGAAAAGTTTACTTAATGCAAGGTAAATATTTTCTCTCTTCTAATACATTAAGGTTTTATTGGTTTATTTTGTTTCTGATGACAAATAAAAGCTGTTTGAGGTGCCAGAAATTACTAATTTTGCAAAAAACTGTTCATCTCTTAAAATTGAATGGATACTTACATTCAGGTATAAAGACTAAGCAAATAGGGTGGGTGATCATTGCCTTTTCCTAGAGTCTGCTCTTAAGTTTCCCTCTGAAATTTATCACAAGAGGGAAACAAAACTCTGAACGTTTACAGTAGTAGATCCTTGGCTGGTTTTCCACTCTAGCTTTCTCCTATCCTTGGTCTGTGTATCTCTGTGGTGGGGTGGATCTCTAATCTGTCAAGCAGTCCTAGCAAAGACTGGGGAGTCAGAGTAACTTTTTCTTGCTGTAGCGTGTTTTGCTGGGGACAGGGGCACTCTAATGGTGCATGTTGTTGACAGAAGTTCTGAGGATGGTGCTGGCTGGTGTATCATGACATGTAGTCTTGCAAAGAGACCACAGCGACCTGGCCTATCAAGACAATGTTATTGCATTACTGTCTGTGGCACTCTGAAATCACTCGGAGTCTCCCGTTATAATTAGGTGATAATTTGGTGTGTTAATGCACTCTCTTCCACTGGCATATGGGAACTTCATTCTGTAAAGTTGCCCTTTGTGCATGTCTTTGTTGCCATTAGTGACCACCAGGAAGTGCTGAAGGCTGATGCTCTTTGAAGAACAGGGGCAGTTATCCCTTGGAAGTACTTCATGGGGTTGTTTTCATGGTCCTTTCTCCTGGCTTGTGACCCAGACAGTGCTGGTGACTAGTAAGATGTGCAGGAGCATGTCACATTCCAGGGAGTGTAGCTCCTGGCTCCTCTTCTGTCTGAGCAAATGCACTTTGTGAGCAGTAAGGCATCAGCTGGTAAATAGAATGGGACACTGGCTTTCCATACTAGCTCTTCTTAGGTTTGCTGCTGAGGCATCTTGGTGTTGCTGTGAGTTGCTGTATGTAGAACTTTGGTACCTCAGGGCTGGGCAGGGAAAAGCAAGCATCTGCCCAAGGCTGTAAATTAGGGAGGAGCTGACAAAATGAAGCCAGTAGCAGAACAGCTTCTTATATAGCAGCCTCTCTGAGTGGCTGAAGGGACAAGGGCTGATGTAGGTCTCAACTGAGGGAGAGGCTGTGGGGCTGTGCTGTGTCCCCAGCTCCTGGCTGTGGCTGCCTGCAGCCTTGCCCTGCTTAGGACAGACAGATGGATGATGAGCAGCCCTTTGGCTGGGGTGGGACCCATGTCTGGCCGGGTCCCTGCAGTGGCCCTGACCCCACCCACTGCTGCAGAGAAGCCCTTGGGATGAAGGTGCTTGGCTCTGAGCGCTGCAGTGTGTGCTGATGGCCTCAAATGTTCCCAGACTTCAGAGTCTGCAGAGCTGCTGCAGCTCAAGATGCTCATCACATCTTTGGCTCCAAGAATTTCTTTAAAGGCCTCAGAGGTAAATGCAGGCCAGGAATTAACCTCACTGAGAATAAGTTCACTCAGTGATGATTCTTAGATCGTGATTGGTCTTTGTGGCCTGTAATTTAGTGTGGCTTTTAATTGGTTTAGTGTATTCTGTGGTCTTCCTTTTCTATTATAGTTTTTTAGTCAAAACCTCTTTTTTTAAGGCCTTTCAGGGACATAAGTTTCTACAACAATGACAATATTTCTTTATCAAATGTGTTTATCATTTCATGTTTGCCGAGTCCTGCTACCAACCAGTGGATGGTTCTGTCAGTTTCTGTCATGCTAAAGTGATAATGCCTCTGATTTTGTGTGGGGCTTTTTTATCAACAGCTTGTATTTGCCCACTGATCTCAGAACATTTTTTTATTCTACATCTTCAGCATTCAGTGGCATTTCTCCCATCTAAGATTGCCTCTTATCACTGCAGCTGGCTCTACAATCCAGCTGGAATCAGAATCATCTTTGATTTAATGGCAAAGCAGCAAATGTAGCTGTAGAGGGCTGGCAGCTTCTTGTGCAGAGCCTGACTATTGAGAGTCTCCTGAGGTTTTATTGTAGAGATCCTTCTTTCTACAGGATCATCCTCAGGCCTTCACTCTTGTTATTCACATTCTGGAGAAACTGCATTGTGAAGGCATTCTGTTTCCTGTGTGTGTTTACCCCGTTGCTCTGAGCTGAGCCTTGCTCTTTTTGCATATCTCTCTGTACTGTGCTTTCTGCAGACCACAGAATCTGGGTTTTCAGGCAGCTTCTCGTTGTGCCCTGGGTTCCTTTAGTCACATTCTTACAGTGCATGCCTGGGGCTGTCACCCCTTTCACTGGGGGACCTTTGGTATCCCTTAGGTCACACACAGACATGGTGATGCACAGCTTTGTAGCCAGAGCATTTAATCTTTGCTTCATGATTTTGCCTAAACAATAGTGCCTTTAGACAGGTTCATTTTGTCTGAGATCAGACAATATATCAGCTCTTCTGGGTTGGTTTTTTTTTAGATACTGACCCTGGCAACAGCGTCTTGCTCATTTTTCATCATTTTCTGCCACTAAGTAAAATTATTTTGCCTCCAGTTTTCTTGTTTTTTCCTCCTCAAGGATAGATGAGTGTAAAGGCTCTGTTCTCATGTCTGTTAACCTTTTATTCCTAGCAATCTAGCATTTCCAGAGGTTTGGTATCCCTCCAATACTTCCTGTTTTCTCAGCTCATTGGAGGCATTTTGTTTTTCTTTTTCTATTCTTCACTTGCTATCCAGTTTGTTGACTCTATATTGCGTGTACTGTGTGCTGAGTAACAACATCATTGCTTTCAGGTTTCTGAAACTAGCCTGGCTCTTTATTGGATTCTTTAAAGTCTGATAGATGTGGCAAAATAGAAGCAACCTCTTATCTACATTAACAGCAAGGGAAAGAGCCAAATTCCTCACAGAACCATAAAGAACACACAAAGACAGTGAGTGACTTGTCTGAGGTTATTTGTGAAGTCTGTGGCAGGTGTCCCATGCTTGTACCCTCAGCACATGGTCTGCCTATCCATATGTTCTGCAAGGAAACAAAGCAAGAGGTAGATCCCTGCTCCTCTCCCCTGGTGAAGACCAGCTCCAGGCACTGGAGGTCATGAGGCAGAGCTGAGGGTGCTGTGAGCCTGAAGGTTGGCAGTGTGTCCCATCTTCCCATGGGGTCTGGAAAGAAGTATGCCTGTGCTGCTCACTGTGGGTGTGGGCATCTTGTAGCCAGGTACCCATTTGAGGTGGCAGTTTTTGCTGAGGAGCAGCAGATTTGCTGCTGTCTCTGTGCTCATGGAAATACTCTTTGCAGTTCCAAAAATCAGCTGGAGTTTGTTGTGGGAGGTGGACGTGTTGGGGCACAGGCCTGTTGAAGGTTTCAGATGTGGTTCTGTATGAAGCAAGCCTGGAGACCTCTCATCCTGTGTATGCTGGCCAAGCTGGAGGTCATGAGCCATCCGTGCTGTGTCACTGCAGCTGGCTTGCTCCTCTGTGGCTGTGTCAGTGCCCTCACACAGGCTCAGCAGGCTGTGTGTCCCTCCTGGGATCTGTGCCTGGGACAGCAGTGCACCTCCAGACCCTTTCCCTTGTTTGTATTGACTGAGGAATAAAGACAGGCAGAAGAGCTGTTAAAGTTTTCTTGGGCAACTTCTCTCCTTGTGTGCTGCTTCTCTGATGTCCTCCCCATTTCTCAGCCTCTTTTCTTCTTCTACAACATGTAACAATGCAGCTATCATTTTGTACCTCATAAAAGCCTCAATTAATGTACTTCAGTTTTCTTTAAAGCCTGAAGTTGTAAATAGTAAGTAGGGGTGTCAGACAGTAGTAGACTTCAGCCAGTGGCAGAGTAAGTGTTGATGCACTGTTTTAAGAACAAGTTTCTTTGCAAATCTTTTATGCCATAGATCTGATGTGTGTGGCACAAGGAATCTATTTTGGGTCCTATTGTTGTTCTCTTTGCTCTTCCCTTGCTCTTTTGTTTGTTTACTTGTTTCTGTGCATTTTGATGGTTTCTTATTTTGGCCACCTTTGACCTGGTACAAGATTGCATTAGTGTCAGCTGCTGCTCTGGGAGTTGGTACTTTTGTACAGATTTGCAGTAGGATCTAAGGCTGCTTTAGGAGCAGTGGAGGCACTTCCCTTGTACAGGAGCTGTTGCAGATAGCTCTGCACATTTTGGACAGAGATCTTGAGATGAAAGCACCCTGATGTGTTGGAAATGGAAATGTTTTGGCTCTTGTCTGCTTATTTAAAAAACTTTGGGTCCTTTTGCACCAGTGACTTGGAAAAGTGCTCCCACGTTCTGTAGACAAGGCATCTGTGGGTGTACAGAGAAGGTCAATAGTTTGTCCTGGCAAAAATTTGCTGGATCCAGGAGTGAATCCCAGAAGTGTGAATCCCTGCCGGTTGCTCTAACTGGGATTTGTAGCATGTGTGATTATCAAAATCAGAGTAGTCCCTGCTGGCTCAAGTATTCTCCCATACAGAAACTGAAGCTGAGGTGTCCTGGATGCCACCACCTTTGGGGGCTTTTTGTCCCACTCCAAGTCCTTACCTTGGTGCTTGCAGACTCTCTTCAGGAGGCTATGGACAAGTGCGGAGGAATTGTGGCTAGATCCCCAAACACCTTTTTTCATTTGGGTCATGAGAGGACAGTGAACTGTTTTCCTGTTGTAATGTGAAGTGAGGCAGGAAGGACTCTCCACTGCTCCACTACTCTGAAGCAGAAGATGATTTTTTTGAGCAATGAAGCATTAAATGCTGAATCCCTGTTTAAGCAGTTTAAAAATGCTATACCATTGTGGTAGCTGAGAAAATAGCAGATTTTGTGTGTGAATCTTGTTTTGCTTTCTGCATATAGGTGTCATTTCTTCCCTGACCTATTTAAGAATAGCATCTTTATATTTGTTCTCCTAATCTTCCTATCCTGCTGCTCTGAAGCAAGGTCTTGCTGGCAACTAGAAATGAGTGAGTGCATGCAGTGACTGCTCCATTTCCCCCCCTGCCTGCTCCAGATCCATGATACCCCCAAGGTAGACAGGCCATTATGCACAATAAGATCACTAACGTAGCAGGTGAATATTAGATATATGAAGTTAGTCAGCTGTAAATAAATGGCCTGGCAAAGAATAAAAGGCAAAATGTTGTCCCTGAGGAAGTAAATTGGGATATGATGCCTTCCTGCACTAGTGCCCTAAAGAGTTGATGCAAGATCTGGACCATATTCACCTCCCACATGAAAGGCATGTGGCAGCCTAGGCTTTGCCTTTTCCTTCCTTGGAGGCAGGAGCTGTGTCCTTCCAAACATACCATAATGCCTTGAGAAGATTGGTACAGCAAATCTGCTTGTGTGGTGTTGGTCTCTGTCTCTGCTTGTGGGATTTGGAGGTTTCAAGTCCATCCTGTGCTCTCCTTATTAGTGGTTGTTATCCAGCCCCAGTAGCTATATCCAGATTCCCTGTTCTTTATTTTTGCTTCTTGCAGTGTGATTTGTCTCCCAGCTCTGCATGGCACGCCTGGGGTGGCCTTGAGTTCAGTCTTTTACCTGTCAGATTCATCCTCTGCTGCATGGGTTTAGTGTTCTTTACTACAGCAGGTTTCTCAGCTAATGTTTGCAAAGGCAAAATGAGCTAAAAGATGACTAAAAGGTGCTAGTCATGGCAACTGTCTATAAGTTTCAATTATTGCATTATATTGCTGCTTCCTTGTCTCTTCCAGAGTTCTCTGGTAATTGTTGGCTTGGCCTGCATGTGTCTGCTGAGCCAGGGGCCAGTGGTTGATCAGCAGGTAGCTGTAGTCAGGACAGGCTGCCTTCTCGCTTGTTACCTTCCTGGAGAGCTGCACACCTCTCAAGGCAAAAGCAGCTCCTGCCCTGCCTGTGGGGACCATTGCAGGGAACAGGGCCCTGGCTCTTCCCCTGCTGAGCAGTGTGAGTGTGGGCTGGAGTGGTGCTAGGCTGGGAGTTCAGAGGGTCGTGTTTATCATGGCACACCTTCTGGAAGTGTGTCAAGCAGAGAATAAACTGTGGAAAAGCAGAGAAAACAACAACACCTGCAGAGAAACCAGGGAAACTGGTCCTTTATTTTTTTTACCTTCCTTCTTCTTCCAAACTTTTGATTTTTTTTTTCTGTTAATGTAAACAAAATGAAGAACATAATAGGCAAGATGGCTAGTGGTTTATTAAAAGCAGCCTTAGTGCACCAGCTGGAGTTCAGTAGGAGTTTAGGCTGCCCAAAAATAAGAGCCAAAGGACTTTTTTATATATCTAATTTTGATTATGGAAGTCCAAGCAAAAAGAGGCTTCCTTTGATAACTTTTATAAAATAAGAGAGAGAATAGTGATGGGAGCAAGCTTACATCTACCAAGCTCTCTGATTGCTTTGCCCTGATTGCTGTTTTTTAGCATGGGTGTAGCTGTGGATCAAAACTCTGCTTGAGAATGGCCAAATTCAAGCTCCTGTGCTGGTGGTTTATAGTGCTGTGAGCCTTTCCTGTGCTGCAACAGGACAGGCTGTGTGAATAAAACATGAGGTGTCTGTCTTGGGATGCTCTGGATCCATTTTAAGATTATTCTGTGAGGTTGGTGGGTGAATGTTGCTCTGCTGAAAGTGTAGACAGAGCCCACTGTGTGGTCCTGTGCATGGAACTTGGAGACAAACCCTACACCCAAATGGATCCACACCAGGGAGGCACAGGAGGTGGGGAAGAGCGGATAGGAGGTAGAAGAACATAGTAGAGAGACTCACAAGCTGTCAAAGGCCAGCAGAAGAACTAGCAGTTCAACCTGCACATCCTGAAGCTGTGTTGACAGAAGAAAGCAGAGTATTCCTGACAGCCTGAAGTGATGACATGGCCCTTATGTGGTTCCAGATGCATCAGTGTAAGGAAGCTTTGTATCTTCTGCAGAAAGGGACGTGCAGGATGTGTAAAAGCAAATGATTGCAATATCACAGCATGATTTTTCCTGGGCATCTCTCACATATAGGTGGAGCACATGGGGGAGCCTGCTACCTAGCTAGGCTAATGTTGATTCTCCTCCAACATGTCTTTACCAGAGAAGATGAGAGAAGGGGTGAAGTTTTTGTGCTGAGTTGCAACAGTTGGGATCTTTGAAAGTGATAAGAGTCTGCTTCCCACCAATAAATGTGAGTATTGTTCTAACCCTGACAGATCAATAATTCAAGGTGCTATTGCACTCTTAACTGTTTCTAGGACCAGGCCCAAATTTGGGGTTACTGGGCCACTTTGGAGCTTTAATCAGCTAAGTGAGCCACAAGTGTTCAGCTTAAACCTGCCAAAGATCCAGCAATTTGTAACAGAGCCTTCCTGTGGTGAGGGATTGCTGCCTGTCAGGTGGGTTGGAATCAGACTGGTGTATTTTAATTGTCTGTAGCTTACAGTAAGGGCTGGCATCTCATACCTGATCTTGGACAATGCTTCAAGATTAGCTCCAAGTTGCTGATTCAAATTAGAACTCAAACCATTTGTCTTGGTCATTTTTAATCTGAATTAAGTTCATGAAATTTTTATTGAGGCAGTGTGTCTCTGTTGAGTAGCTTTTCTTTGTCTACATTTGAGTCCTCCTGGAGAACAAAAGTGAACCTGAGGCCTCAGCTCTGAACTAGAAATAATAATGTCCATATGGAGAATTATTTCAGTCTATCTGCAATGGTTTAAATCCACATTTCATTTCACACAGTCTCTTTCATGTGCAAGGGCAAAGGATTCAATGCTGTGGAATGTGGGATATTTGAGAGGCACAGTTGATTTTGAGACATCTTTTCCAGCTTTGTGGAGCCCTTCAGCTGTGTAAATAAAAAGCAAAACAGGGAGTGGGTTTTGGTTGGGTTTTTTTTTTTTCTTGCATATAAATACCTTTTCTAGGTACTTTTTCATAGTTTCTTATCTATCCCAGAGAAATGTTTCCTACTACATTAGAAAAAAACTGGTCTGTGGTATCCTTCACTGTATTCCTTAATTCAGGTATTCCTTTAGCTGCTTCTGGAGTGCCCATTGCTCTGTCAGGCTTGGCATGTCTCCAGATTCAGTAACTTAGAGCACAGCCTTTTTGTTTCAAACCATGACAAAAACACATGACAAAAATACCCATGTAGCTGTCTGGGTTTGGGTATGAGTGGATGGAGGTGTTGGTGGCTCTTCCCAAGGCATTCAGGAGAGTGAAAGCTCTCCCCTTGCTCTCTTTGGGTGGCAGAAGCATCCTTGTGATCCAGCTGGCTTTTCTGCATCATCAGGGTATGTCCATAGCCTTTGTCATATGAAGTAAAGTCACTTTTTAAATCAAAATAGTCCCCAGTTTGCAATGCTATGAAGTGCTCACTTCTGTAACCTGTAGGAATGTACTTCTTTTCCTTGCTGTGCTGTGATGATGTGTCATTACTGAATGCCTGAACAAGCTTTAATAGGGAAGGCTGTTTCCCTGCTGCTCACCCTCTGTACACACACTTCTTTCCCTCCTAGGTCATGTAACCATCCCAAAGCTCAATCAGTTTAGTAAGTGGCCAGGATTCCAGCAGGAGCGCAATTTGAATGGATTGGTTTTGCTTTGATGTGATCAAAAAACACCCACAAAGAAAATATTTTGGGCTAGGGGTGTTCTCCAGCAGGGTGGAGAGGAATTCTCTCCAGTTTTTCTTTCATAGTGTCCTGCAGCTATGCTGAAGCCTCAGCACCCTTGTTCATGTTATCTCACATTAGGTTAGGCACAGCCCTTAAATATACACCCAACTTTAAAGATTGCTGGCTTTACTATGCAAAAGTAATTCTGTTTTGCTTTTTTGGGGCCATGGCCTGAACAGCCACAGCTTTGTACAGAAGGGGGAAAGTGAGAAAACCTGGGCAAGTCCCAGTTCTAGTTGCACTTGGGAGAGTGGAGCTGTGTGAGGAGCTGTGAAGCCTTTGCAGTGGGAGCAGGTCCGGGGCGCTGGGAGTCTGCAGAGCAGCAGCTTCAGCAGTGGGAAGAGGCACATGAAGTGGGTGTGCTGAGGGGGTTCAGAGATGAAAGCCAGATGTGTTTTGTACAGTGTTGCCTGTGGTTGCATTGGCAGTATGCAGAAAAAGAGTTGAAGAGTTGTGGAAAGAAATGTAGTTAGGTAGGTGATGTGTTTGAAGAGGGGAGATGGATCCTTGAAGGCCATGAACTGAGAATGCTGTCAAATGCTAATTGAGCAATATTTTCAGGTAATTTCCATCAGTTGTGACAAGCTCCACTGTTTAATTCCCAGCTCTTAGCAATTAAACTGGGTGATTCAAGGTCCAGACAAAGGATATAATAATTTAAATTCGAAGAAATGTTTAGTTAAAAGCATTACATTCACAGCTACTGCATGAATATACTTTCTGTATTCATTGACATTCTGTATTCGTTATTGCTACAAGTACACTGTCAAGAGGGAATTTTAAACCAATATTACTAAGTTACTATGTAGAACTCTTAATGCTGCAATTCCTAACAGAAGTTTGTTTATCCCATCTCAGAATGGATGTTTCCATTTCAAGTACTTGGGACCAAGGTAGTTTTACTGGGATACAACCTGAATTCAAAATGTGCCCTCCACACAGAGAGCTTCTTATGAACAGCTAGTTCAGAGGCCAAAAGTTGCTTGTAGCAAGTACAGAGGATAACTTCTGAATAAATGAATATATTGGAGGGAATCATAAGCTGCTTACAGGGTGTTTGCAAACAGGAACAGAGAGTACATTCATCAAAGAAATTACTCAGTTTGAATAATTTGTTCAGCTCAGAGCATGTTTACCTGGCTGTGAGGGGAATGGGGAAGTTTAATTGGCAAATGTTTGTATTGTGCTTTGAGACAGTTGTATGAAAGGCAGTATGAAAGGGAAGTGTTCTTCTTGTTTCTAGGGTTATAATTCCTTCTGTAGTTTGTGTGAATGCAGCCTTTTCTTCGGGGTTGTGTAAAGAAGGGATGCAGTGGTTGTTTTGGACCACATGCATGTGGGGGAGGTCCTACAAAAGATGTCTTCAATTCAGAGGGCACCCTGGCTATGTCTGCCCTGCCTGCAGAGCCAGCCCCACACACCTGCACAGTCTGCAGGCACCTGAGGGTGGAAGCAGCTGAGCACAGACTGCCCTGAGTACCCAGACAGAATTCTCTCTGCTTCACCTGATGCTGAATATGGCCATTTTTTATCAAAAAGGTCTCAGTATTGCATTTTAACTTGATCCAAGTTTTACAGAGAAGACAGTAAACATCTTCCACAAAAGTAATGAAAACGTGACTTTATCTGTTCTGTCCAACTCACTGTTTGCTCTTTAAAGGAGCTGTAAGAAAACTGCAAGTAAACATGCAGATGTAGGAGAGCAGATACAGGTCTGAACTGGGATGGGAAATATCTGTAAATACCTGAACGGAGTGTCTCAGTACTCAATATCTAGAAAGAATCCTTCTCAGTTACATCACCATTGATTTTTGGAAATGGATAAGTGTCACTGGGAGCAAAATTTGGCCCATACAACTAAGTAATAAATATCTTTTTGCAGGAAGTATATTTATAAACAAAGAGGGAGCCTTGGATCTTCAGGTTACATTTGCAAAGCTGCTGCCTGAAAATTGGCATGGTTCCTTCCAGTGAAGTGATCTTGGAGACAGTTTTGCTGCATCACAAGCTGCAGTAGTATCTCTGATGCTTTGGAAAGGAACCCCAGTGTCTCTGCAAACAGGATACTGTTTGTGAGTTTTAATTGGAACCAGTCATGTTTGAAGGATGCAGACTTTGAAATAGCAGGGCTAACCTAAGAAAGCTATTCAAGATCTAGCCACAGTGTTCCCCAGATACACAGGGGTGAAGAGCTTACTGAGATCAAGGCCCAGCATGAGATTCTGCTCTGAACTTGAACTGAATTGAACAAATCTTTTGTGTGTATATTATGTTTTGAAGACATTTGAATGCTTCAGGTATCTGCCTTCCTTTCCTCCCTAGCTTATCAAGGACTAGATGAAGAAATATTATGAAACAGGCTTTTGCAAAGGGGGAGTTGAGTCACAGAGAAGCTGAATGCCATATATTTAAAGTCAATGTTTGTCTTCTCACTTAACAAAACTGGTGGTTAGAAGAGGTAAGGAGGAAGGAAATGGATATTAGGTCATCTTCTGTAACCCTGTAATAGTTATGCAGAAGCAAGTGACCTGGCTGAGAATTTTGCCATTTGGCTGGGAAACTCTAGCTAGCACATTCAAATACACTGTTGTATTTTGGTACAACACTCTGTCTCTTTAAATGCATCCTTAAGGCCTAAGGGCAGTAACAAGATTTTTCTCTGGAAGTAGGTAATTGTTGGTCACCTGTCCTCTTTGTTGCCCAAGTGTGATTATCTTGCAAATTCCTTTTAAAAGGGTTACCAGCACTGCCTTGGTTGCACTAATGGGGTCCTTGAGGATTGAGATGAGGAAAATCTGTTGATCGTGCGCTCCATTCTCTTGGTGAGCACCAGCTAGCCTCTCCAGATGCTGTCCCTGCTGACAGCCTGGGTGGCTCTCATGGCCCTGGTGGGTATGGCCAAGTGCTCTGGTAGCTGTGTTGTTTCAGCTTACAAACCAGCACAAACCTACCCAAAAGATTCCACACCCCAAAACGCCCAAACAATTAAAAAAATGCCTGAAGAAAAAAAGAGAAATGACACCAGAATTTGATGGACTGAATATCTGGATATGCCATAGTAATTTCCAATAGACAGAAAGTGTGTTTTGATGGAGTTAGTCAGAAGTAGACTAGCAGGACCAAGGACTTGTTATAATGACAGGAAAACGTGGCCCCAGAATAGGGTATAACTTACTGAGCTATCTGTAGTTGACATTTCTCTGCAATGTAGATCTGAGAGTTTTCCCAGCTGAATAGATCTTATTGGCTCATTACAGGTTTTCTCTTAAGTTTGGGTTGGAGTAAATCAGTATAAAACACTTAAAATCTGAAGTCTTACATGATAGTGAATGTTCTTTTGTCATGGTGCAGTGGTACATGAAAAATCTCAAGATTAGAATTAATGGAAGAGCAGATAAATTCCTCTGATCAAGAAAACCATAAATCTTAACTCTTTTGGTGTGTATTGCTTTGTGGTTTGCTTTAGTCTTGATTTAGATCAGCTTTAGAAATTTACTATCAGCCGTTAAGCCTTCTAGGCTATCTTCCCCTGCTTTTTTTTTTTTTTTTCCCTGGTTTAGAAGTGAATAAAAGAGCTTTGTACAGTTCTTGAAACTGAGCCTGAAACAGCTCTGAACAAAATATAGTGTTCCTTTCAAAATCTTGGAAATAATTACATCATAGGTAAATTGGGCCAGAAACTGTTAATAGTATTCTTTGTGGGATGAAATCTCATGGGAGGACCTATTTCAGCAGACTGGCATTGTTTACAAATAGATGCAGTGACAGGTACAGTTGTCCCATTTCGAGGGACAGCTGTAACTGTGGCCTATAATGGACTTCTCAACATAACTGACTTGCTTTTGATAACAAGCTGAAAATGTGCCTTGGTGCTCCTGTGGTCATCTTCACACTGATCATCCTGGGAGGGAAGGCTGTATTTGGCACTGGAAAACTATTTGTAGGTGGCTTAAAAAGAAAATAAAAGCCTTGCTTGCATAAGCTTCTGGTCTTTGAGAATTGTTGGAGGTACAGGGAGCTGTGTCCAGATGTCTCTGCTGCGCTTCATAAGCTGGGAACTCTGCACAGAAACCTGGGCATCATGGGCCTTCCCTTCAGCAGGGTAACAAACACAGCACCTGTGGATCTCCCTGGTACCATACAGTGGTTTTCATTACTGGCTCCCCCCCAGCAAGTTCCTTACTAGAAAAGCTTCTGCATTTCAGGATGGAAATCACAAAGATTAGTAATATTAACTGTTTGACCTCAATCTACAAAAGCATTTAGTTCTCTAGGTAAGTAGGCTAGTCTGTACTTGAAAACTACACTGGCACAGGCTCTGGTCTGGGCACAATTACAGCTGTTTCTGGGTGATAGAAAGCACTTTACTGCCTATGTATGTGCTTCTAGAGGAGGGTGAGCTGTGTTCCTCCATCACCAGAGCACATCTTTACCTGGACAGTGGGACTTTGTGAGCAGGGCCTTCTCTTGGGAACCAGACACATGCTGGGGACCATAGCTTTTCTGAAGGATCACTTTTCTTTCCCAGATGGTGTGGTTCAAATGACAGGCACATCTTTCTCTCTGACAGCTGTCTCCAGTACATTGCTCCATTAGGTCCAAGTGTGTCATCTTTTCCAAGCTTTTAGGCCTGAAGGCAAAGCCCTAGAGAGCAACACCTGGTCAATGGCTGCCTGTGGTTCAGTGTTACCTGCAGTTACATGTGGAGGTGAGCAGCCCCATGGTGTAGGGGAGGTCTGGCAGTTGACACAGGATGAGCCTATGATAGACATCCTCTTGGGTGGTGAACACCCATTGATCTACTACCAGAGCAATTGTTTGAAGTCTCTCTAATTTGTGTAGGGAAAAGATGCTGGAGAAGGTCAGGTCACTGATTGAACACAAACCAGTTGAAGGCAGCTGGGAAGGTGCTCATTCAAACTGCTCACCTGATGGAGGTGAGCAGCTGGGGTTAGTAGCAGCTTCAAGTGTGTGTTTGTGAATCAGGGTCTCCAGGATCACTGCTTCATACTGTCTGTTCTAGGGAGAAGACTGCGACCCAGCTGTTGCTAGAGTTTTCAGCTGTGTGACCTTGGGACGGGTCTGTGGGATCCCATGGAGATGTAGATATTTGGGCACAGATGCAAACTAGAGGTGTGATGGTATATTTCTTTTGTTATTCTTTTCGCTGGACTGGTGCTTTGAATCTCAAATCTGACTTTTTGGGATTTAATTTAGATGAAATTAAAAATGTTAGTCAAGCATTTTTAAAAAGTGATAATTTTATGTGTGGAAATTTAAAAATGGTAACAAAGACTAAAATACCCATGTCATGAAAAACAGTCTGAAGTGAACGTCTCTAAATGTTTCAGTTGATCATTTAGCTTTTACTCGTAACATCAGTTAAGGCAATGTGGATTTCATTATTTCCTATTAATGTACCAGCCATAAATCTGGCAAAATTACAGTTATATCAAAATAAATGTGTTTGTCGAAAATGTTACTCTCTGTTCTAGTAAAAAAAACCAAAGCAACCCAAGACCAACCACGGAACCCCAAAAACTCTCAACTATGGCAGCTTTACCTTACCACAGAAAGAGCAGCTGGAGCTTCAGGACCTCTCTGTGTGACAGTCACCATGCTAAAAACCCTACATCTTTCATAGCTGAAAAACAAGTTGCTTCCCTGTAAATTTAAGAGAGTAGCTGTTGAGGGCAATAGATTGTGTTACTTGTGAATCAGCATGAGGAGAGATCCAGAACACATTCACAGTGATGTGCATGTGTCTTCTGTAAAAGGAGCCACATTGATTTTAGGGGACGGAAGACAAGGTGCCTGTAGAATCATAACCTTTAAAAAGATGCAGAATAGCCCACATCACTTCTGATCTGTCTGAAATGATACTCTATTTTGGGGTCTTAAAACAGTTAATTTTATGAAGTGTTGCTGGCTACCCATATCCCCTCAATGAGGATATTGTTTCTTACGTAATAAAAAATGATTGAGTACAATGCTAGGTAGTTTCAGTAAGTCATTTAGCTTTTACTTTGGAAGTCTGTTTGAGAGGAAAATTTGGATTGCAAACAACTACAGGGAAATAGTTATAAATAAAAGCTGCAAAAATGTATCACAGGAATAAAGAAAAATCTGTATTTTAATGGTAATACCTTTCATTTTAGGAATTAGCCATTCAGTTTATCTACCAGCAGCAACCTTTTTCAGAGCAGACTTCTAACAGAGAGATTTTCTCATGCCACTAGAAAGCTTTTCCTGTCCTCTTTCCTGCCCAAGCCATCAGCCTTGGCATCCTCCCTTGACAGGCATGTTTTGTGTTGTGCTTTGCAGGAGGCTGTGAGGGCTGCTGAAGATGTCAGATAGTCTGGATATTGAAGAGAAACCTCCAGCTCCACCGTTGAGAATGAACAGCAACAATCGCGATTCTTCAGCGTTAAACCACAGCTCCAAACCGCTCCCCATGGCCCCCGAGGAGAAGAACAAGAAAGCCAGGCTGCGCTCCATCTTCCCAGGAGGAGGGGATAAAAGTAAAGTATCAGCACTGCAGATGGGGGCTCCTTCTCTGGGCTTTCTGGTGGTCATTGGTTTTTGTGTTTATTTTTTGCCACTGTTGTCTTTCTGTTTCAGTTGCAGGCCATGGTACCAAAGCCTTCTGTTCTAATTACTCTAGAAACACATTTCAAAAGAGGAGGAGGTGTTCAGTCAGTTACTTTCTTGTCTATGAAAAGACACTAAAATGTGCACACACTGTGCAACTTGCCTTTTAAAAATAACTTTATAGTTATATTGGGGAATCCTTTCCTTTGGATTTTGCTTTGCATTAGCAGTAAATAGAGAGATGAGGATGTGTCCTTGTGAAAATACATTCACAGAAGTGACAGGACAATATGCCTGACACTTTGGGATTTTTTAATGCACTCACATTCCAAGAGCAGGAACAAAACTCTTCTTGCTTGTTCCTTTTGCAGTGAAAGTGGATACAGAATGGCTTGGTTTATAACCTGCTAGGTGTGGATGCAGCAAGAGAGTCTTTTAAACACGCAGCAAACAGCATTTCAGTTGCATTCTTTGAAATGCATTTGTGAAAAGGAGTGTGTTGTGAGTTAGCTTATTTGCAGGTTTAAGGGAAGGGATCTTCTTTATTTCTAGTGCCATGGGAACTGATGGGCTGCACCTGCGAGGCTGATGTCACTGCAAGGCCACTCTTGATTATCTTTGGAGGGTTGGGGTCACTGGGGAATGTTCCTGATGATGGAAACAAAACAAATGTCAATCTGTCTTTAAGAAGGAGGCCAGTAATCTCACCTTGGTTCTTGGGAAGGTGGCAGAGAAGATCTTCCTGGAAACCATTTCCATGCAATTGAAGGATAAGAACGTGGTCAGGAATAGTCAGCATGGATTTGTGGAGGGGAATTCATGCTGAACTATACTGACATCCATTTACCTTGAAGTGACAGGCTTGGTGGTGAAGGGAGAGCAGTGGTTGTTACTTCTGCTACTTCTGCTTTAGTAAGGTGTTCAGCAGAGCTTCTCACAGTATCCTCACAGACAGACTGGTGAGGTACAGTATAGGTAAATGTACAGTGAGGTAGACTGAAAACTGGCTGAAATGCTGGGCTCAGAAATTGTGGTCAGGAGCATGAAGTCCAGCTGGATTTCAGGAATGATTCTGTGTTCAGGGTCCCTCCAAGGAGAGCTCAGAATTGTGGAACTGTGGTCATTCCCTTGGAGCTCCAGCTTACCTGTGCTGCCTCATTCATGAGACTTCATGAGGTTGTGTGGAGCAGCTGGAGACAGTCTGGCACTCAAAACTCCTCCCAGGCAGTAGAAGGCACAGTGGCAGTGCCATTCCTCCCCTCAGCCATGGGCAATCCTGATGACTTTTCTGATGTGAGGACTGTAACTGGATGGGCCCATTTCTTAGGCAGACCTGGCTGGTTCACTCTGCAGATTGTTCCCCCAAATGTCCCCTTCAGGGAACAAAATTAATTTTCAATTGATTCTTTTTAAAGGCCAAAATGAAGGTTTCTCCCAGCTTGCTTAATTCCCAGAAAGACTTGGATCACTTCTTCTCCTAAGTGCTAGCGGGATGCTATTATCCCTTTCCAAGGAAGCATTTCTTAATGAGGAGATGCTGTGTAAAATGCATGCAGAGAAGGGGAGACCCAGAAAGAACTCCTCCTGGAAATGATCAGTGACATTAAAAATGTAATTAACTACCAGTCAGAGCAATCTTAGGGAGCATACAAGTGTCATGATTTTAAATGTGACCGTGAGGAAAAGTCAGGTAAGATTTATAGCTTAATTTTGTGGGGTGAAATAATAAATGGAGGAAGTCTAGCTTGACTGTCCAAGTCCCTTGAGGTAGTTTCACTGCAGGGTTGGTTTGTGGGTCAGGGTATCAGCTGGCCTGTGTGTGCTTCATAGACTCCGTGACACATTTTTGAGACTCCTGCTTATAAAACAGAAGGTGATTGATATGTCTGCTCTCACCTAGTACAGTGCTTTGCAGCATCACTATGTTAAATCCATAGTTCCTCACTGGTGCAAGTCACTAGAATGTGAAGAAACGCCATGGCAGGGTATTTCTGCCTGAACCTGCAGGAGCTTTGTTGTCTTTCATTTGCTCACCAGACAGGAGGGATGTGAGGATGGATGTGGTACAGTGTGTTCTCTCCAAGGCTGTGGTGTGTGTCAGGACTGCTGTGCCTGGGCAGCAGTCCCTCCCCTGCTGGAGTGCAGCATTTTCAGTTGGAGTTTGAGCGCTTGTGTTTAAAACCTTGTTTTGGCAAGCCACTGATGGCACTGTGGAGCCCTTCAGTGGATCTGTAGTTGAAATAAACATTTAGGCAATGGTGTCCTGCCCCTTCCCCTACCACCTGACCTCCTCATGTTCCTTGTACAGCTCCTCTCACTCTCATCTCTGGGGTAAGGTACCCCAGTTCCTGAGGACAGGAAGCCAAGGCAGACAATGGAAATAAGTTTCCAGTATCATGCCGGCAATTTGTGTGGAATAAGGAGCTGAACTTGTTCTGCTGGAGCTGTGAAATTGGTCTTCCTGCCTCAGAGATCATCATGGTGCTGGGAGCCACAGTGGAGTCACAGCAGGAGTGCTTCATTCAGCAGGGGTGTTACCTCAGCAGAAATTACTTGGTTCTTCCAGTTGTTTTATACAGGCTTGTTCTTTCATTAAACCCCCTGTGATGCTGTGAAATAAATTCACTCTGTGTGTGCACTGGGGACTCCATGAGGGCACTGTAGAGCATTCAGCCTAAGGAAGTCAGGAGGAGGCTGACCTGCACAGCTCAGATGCCTGTTTGAGATGTCTGTCCGCGTTGAGTTCCTGGGTGAATGATGCCACTTCCATTGAAGCTGCTTTAGACTTGGCTGCAGAGGGGAGCAGAGTCTGGCCTTTAGGCAACTGGTCACCTCCTGTACAGAAAAGCCAGAAAAGAGGGAAGGAGAAAAACTCAGCTGAGTAAAGATCAGTGGAGCAAGAGGAGAAGGCTACAGGAGGAGCAGGTTAGGAAGGAGGATGGGAGGACAAGTGTGAGAGGCAGTGGAAGGAAGAGGGAATGGAGGAAAGAGCAAAGTGACTTGAAGAGGAGGTGAGCAAACAGGAAGGCATAAGCATGAGGTCAGACCCTTCCTCTTTCTCTGAGAAAAGCTGCTACTTAGCTGAGTCACATTTTTCTCCCAAACAACTGGTGTTTTAACATATTGGTGATGATGGTGATGCAGACTGTGGAAAACAGAACAATCTTTCTTTGTTCTGTTTTAACCTGTCATAGGTGCTGAGGTGCTGTGGAGGCCATACCTCAGGCTAACTTTGTGCAGCAGGAGTATATTATGGAGGGCATTTACAAGAAAATCAAACAGGAGTGTTCAGTACAAACCTTTTGCATCCATTGAGTCAGGTGCTTCAAAAAAGTCATGTCTTTTCATATCATTTTGCCAGCTTGTGTGAAATAGGAATGATATGATTTGCAGAGCCCAGACAAAAACATCAATGTTTTTACACCTCTTCCTCACTGGGAAGAGGTGAGGGTGTAATAAAGAGATGTTTAATTCTGTAATTCATTTATAGTGTATCAGCTTTTGGACTAGAGGTGTTATATCAGAGGTCCATGAAGCAATGAGCCAGATCTTGGGGAATGAGCTGGATCACTTGTCCTCCAGCAGAAGAATCCTAGAATGGACAAATGCTGTTTTAGGTGGAACATTTTTATATAGTCCCTTATTTCACTTCCAGATTTGACTGCTGCTTTGAACTGAATTTGATAGTCCTTAAATGTAATTTTTGCTGCAATAGCTTGCAAATGATGAGGTAGAAGAAGCCAGTTTTGTTATTTGCACACAGATGACATATTCTAACTGGCAACGTCTGTCCTGAAAATTAAACAACATCATCTTAGTGATAAAAGAAGGGGAAAGCCTTTGCATTTGTATTTTATATATTGCTGCCATCTTCACTGAATGTTAAATGAAAGTATTTCATTGGTGAACAATGTGTAATGGTGTGCAGCACAGATAAAGGGTGACAATTATTTAATGAGGATAAATGCAGCAAGGCAGGGAAGGGTTTAGAAGCATTCCAAATAGACTGTAAGTACAAAGAGCAGAGCATCTTTATCTTAAAGGAGGCTGTAAGGTAGAATAAGAAATATGCAAATAGAGGCCTCGTGGAGCTACTGCCTGAGCAAAGACAAACGTGCACTGGGAGGGCTGCTGATACATAGTGAGCCCAGCCTTGGAGAGACCCCTAGATGAACTATGGAGCTAAACATAATATTAAAACACTGCAGGAAAGTGAAGACAGCTTCCCTCTGCCTTTATTCCACTCATTCTTTATCAGGGTCAGTAAAACTGGGCTGAAGTGACATTTGTCAGCAGTCAGAAGTGCAGGAGATGGATGACCACAGGGAATGTTACTTTCAAAAGGTTGTAAAGTGGGAGGGAGATGAGAAGCAAATGCAGGTTGACTGACTTTCAAGTCTGCCTGCTTAAGTAAGATACTCCACACTCTGGGAATACTGGTGTAGTGATTTAAAAAGAAAAAAAATCTGGATACTAATAAAGCCTACATTTTATGATCATATGTCTTGGTTAATTGAGAGCTCAAAGCTTTTCCAAAGACATTTATGGAATTCTGTTGCTGGGCAGATTCTGTCTTTCCTGAAACAGAGCTGCTGTTTCAGCCTTTTAGTTGGAAGAGGAGTCACCACATGAGCTGCTTGTTTTCACAGAACCTGTAGGAAAAAAATGGTTATCTAAAAAAGCCTCTCCTCTGATTTGGCTGAATATGAAATGGACTCAAACCATGTTGGTGAGCAGACACACATGGTATGTCCTGTGTGATTTACTTCTGCAGGAACCCGCAAAGTCAAGTAGGAGTTAGTTTCTAGATATGAAAACTCATTGAAAAAAAGAACTGAAAATAGAAATCATACTGGTTTAGAGATAGCCTAAGAAGACTACTTGATGAATAGCTTGCTTTGACACCAGTCACATTGGCTGAAAGAAAAACAAAATAAAATAGCACCTTGTAGACCTTCCCTAACAGGGCTTGACAGTCTGGCATTGTGTTAACCTAGGTCTGTTTCTCAAGTTGGATGGATGTTAATTGATTTGTTTTTCACTTTTAAAGCACTATTTTGAGCACACCTGATTGTTAAAAGTTTTGAATTAAAAGCTGTTCAGAAAATAAGTGCTTGCTAACATTTTTGCCTCCAGCCAACAAGAAGAAAGAGAAGGAACGTCCTGAGATCTCCCTTCCTTCAGACTTTGAACACACCATTCATGTGGGATTTGATGCCGTCACTGGAGAATTCACAGTAAGTAACTGCTGTATTTCATGCTTACCAGAACTTCTAGTTTCTTGATGGTAAAATAACCTCTTATTGCCAGAAACACCAGATCACAGCACCCAGGCTGTGAAGAAAGAGACTTTCATTTGTTGGGCTTAGGATTTGTAGTGTTTAACTTGTGATTCAGGCTGCCTTTCCCCCCCCCCCCCCCCCCCCCCCCGCCAAGAATTGTCAGCAGAGTATCTGTGGGAAATGAAAATTAGGAAGAATGTAGGTGTATGCTTTTACCAGTCCCCCAAGCTGCTACAAGGGTTGGTTATTCAGTGTCTTTGGGAAAGCATAAAAAGCACCCCCCCAGCCATGCATAGTAGACAACCAGTCTCAAGTGCAAAGTCCAGCTGCTCTGCAGGTAACCCATGGAAACACTCAGCTGCAGCACTGTGGAAGTCCATTCATTTTAATTTAGTATCCTTCAAAATATGTTTATACACTAGGTGATCAGTGTTTCTAGCCTTTATGTATTAATAAAATAGCTGTCAGCTTTTGCTTCTTGAATATCAGCAAAATGTTGGGAAAAATGAATCTGATGGAAGCTCTTTGAAGTGTGCAGGGGGCTTCAGAGCTTTTTTTCTCTGATTACTAGTAGGGTACTGAAACCATTGTTCCTTGAAGCTGAGGTGGCAGTGAGTTTACCTTTTGTTAAGCTGTGGAGGTGAGAGGGAGCATTAGGAACTCTGCTGCCACCAGTAGTGCCCCATGAGCTGAGTGGTCAGACTGAGCAATCATCCTTGTGCACTGTGCTAGTGCTGACTGGCTGCTTACACCAAATAGGATGGGACAAATCATTTGCCTGGACAAAGGATGGCTAATTTTCAGAATTTGAGCCCTAAATGTGATTTATTCATAATTTACTGCTTTGATTGCTACTTTTGTTTCACAAAGACGTTTCAGAAAGCTGGAAACTTTGTGTCCTACAGTAGCAGTTGCAACAATAGGAATAACAGTAGAAGAAAAAAGACACATTTAATTACAGCATGTCTTCAAAGGAGTAGTGAAATTGAATTATCCTTCGTAATTAGGAGCTACAGCTACATTTAAAATAAGTGGACTAGTTAATTAGGATTTCTAAAATAGATGTCATAAAATCTTACTTCAAATTTTATTCTGTGCCAAACCCTAGGGCTTGACTAAGTGCATGTTTAAAAAGCCCAGATGTGGTCATTTTTGATCAGAAGCTTTGCATAAAACTTTTAAAATTGTGTTTTCCCTGCTGTCTATCTTGATTTTTCCTTTTTTTTTCCCTCTCTTTCTTTCCCGGTAGCCACTTTAATTGTTCACATTAATCTTCAGTGCCATTCTTCTTATCTTCATATTATGTTACTTTATTCTTCTGTTTCTCTCCTTTTTGTGTTTGCATCACTTCTTGTCCATCTTCACCTTCCCACTTTCCTTTTTCTTCCCACTGGATGTTCAGCTGTTCTTATTCTATATCTGTTCTTCAGTTCAGCCTTCTACCTTTATTTCTATCCTGTGTTTGAGACTTTTTCCTTCTGACTCCAGGCAAGCACAATGGGTCACACTCATTTTCTCTCATAATCTGACTGGTGGTCAGGGTCCTGGTTAGTTCATGTCCCTGCCAGCTGGAACAGAAAGGAGAGACATCAGGCTTAACACACTTCAGTTTTGAGCACAAGCACTCACTGTCTGTATTTCAGGATCAAGGTTTGGATCATTTTGGATGTTGTTATTATCTACCAGTGTTTCAAAACAGTCACTAGCATTAGACACCTTTTGGGTTTTCTCACTGTCAGATGCCACCAACACAAAGCAAATCAGTTCTACGTGGCTAAATAGATCCAGCTTTGTTGCTGTAGGCCAGTTTCTTTTTAAATACCTTTTTCCATTTCCAAACAGTGGACGTGAGATGTCTGCTGGTTTGCAATTACACTTGTTCCTGGAGTGTGGAAGTGCAGTGCTGCAGTCTGAGAAATCTGTAACCAATTCAAAACTAACCAAAGGGACAGGTGACTTCCCATGAACAGCCTGCCAGCACAGGGCTTAATGCTGTAGTCCTCAGTGGAGTCCAGCATCAGTCAAAGGAAGGGAATTTTTGCACCATTAAGAACTAGACATTGGTCCCAGCTAATCCCAGGTGCAGGCATTACATCACACAGTACACTAGGCATGTTTGGTTTGTCCCAACCTGGATAGAACCTGTGTATCAGCTGGGTAGTCATGTGGTTAGTACATCCTGCAGAGGGACTGCCGCTAGCCCATACCATGTTCTGATATTCCCACTGTCTAGTGATCACACTGTCTGCCTCTTTCAAAAGTTTGGAAGTGCCATGGGAGTGTCCAGTCAATGTGCAAACATGTGGGGGATTTTTGTTTTGAATTTCTGCAGCTGTCATGCCAGTAGTGCCTGCTCTCCTGTTTATATGCAATGCATTGGGCCATTTTCTGACACCAAACCATTGCCCCCAGCTGCATCCCCTGACTGCTGTTGGATGCATCCTAATGCACAGTTGCATGGGCTCCTGAGTTCTGGCTTTGAGGCTTCAGCACCAACCTGTGTTCTCTATCATGAAAAAATATTACATCTCCATTTCACTGTGCTTGGAGCAACCACATTTGCTAAGAAATAGGGCTTTTAAAGCAGAGAATAAAATTGGTTGGAACTGTTGGGTGGGAGCATGTTGCTAGAGCTCTATGTTCCTTTATTTGAAAAAGGATTTGCATTTTCTGAATGAAGGGCAGTGTGGTTAGCAGGCCTTTGGGGCGTGTTTTTTGTAAGGCATGCATGTTTGAAACCATTTCTTCATCCCCAGCCTAGAAGAAAATGTGGTTACCCACCAAACTTTTAAAGCTTCTAGATTATGACATTAGTAAGTGGGAAAAATTGTGGCTGTAGATCCAAAGAAGTTGCACGTTCCTAATCTAATCAAGCATTTCTTTACAATTGTCCTGATTTTCAGTCTGACACACACAGATTGTTTGTGTTGTGGCAATTCACAGCCTCGCAGATTTCACAATCTGACTTTGACCATCTGCTCTCTTCACTGGTCAAATGGTGATCTAAGGGCTGGAGAACGCCCAAGCCTGAAAAAAACTTTTATAGAGCCATTCAAAAATGGTAATCTGGCTTCAAAACTAGTCCAACAGCAAAAGCCCAGATACATCTCCTTTTTTTTTCCTTTTTTTTTCTTTTTTTTTCTTTCTTTTTTTTTTCTTTTTTTTGTTTAGTTTTAAATTGACAGGAGAATGCACATATAATTTTTCTAGTCAATTGCCATTAATTCTCAGGAATGTATTTTTATGAGGAGAGAAAAACTGTTTAAAAGCGAGAGGAGGGGGAATGATGCTTCCAAACTTTGGAACAGTTGTGATTTTTCTGTTTTCCTAAATCTGCCTTCCTGTATCCTGTCTACCACTTGATCTATTTGGTGTCCACTTCGTAACTCCCATTTGATTTGAGATGGGACTTGCCCATTCTGGCCCATTGGTTTCCTCCTACCACCTTCTAAGTTTTCCCACATTCTGTTTTAACTTTCTTTTCTTTCTTTATTTACGTCCATTACAGCCAGATCTCTATGGCTCACAGATGTGCCCAGGGAAGCTCCCAGAGGTGCGTCACAGGCCCCAAATGCTTCTTTGAGATGTCATAGCACTGCAGCAGCAGGTTGATGTGTGTGCAGTAGATTTGTTGCTTGGCTTTTCCCACTTTTTTTTTCATCAATCCTAAACTTTGGAGGCCCATGTCACACATTGTTTTGTGGACAATTTCTGAGAAGCTATATAGCTTGGGGTGGCACGTTTTTCCTCCAGTGAGCCCTACAATTCGCTGGTTGATGTCAGCTGTGCAGTAAAGGGGGAAATGACATGCTGGAATTATCCTGAATAACTGAAGCAAGTTCTCATCAAAGGAATTTTAGTGTAGAGCTGGGGCTTTTAGTGATTGGATCGATTTTCAAATTCCGCCTCGCCCATAAGATGTCCAAGAATTCATCCAAAGCTTTGGATGAACTCTCAGCCTGTTTTATGAATCCCTGGTTTCTGTACGTTTGCAGTAGAGAATCTAGAGACATCCTTTGCAGCTGTGGTACACCTCAGTGTCATGATTTTGAGAGCTGAAAGGCAGATTCTTTACCCTGCAGTGTTCCCTGGTATACTGAAAATTAGTTGTATCAGGGTGGGGTTTACCTTTGAATCAGACAGCAGTGATCATTTCAGCAAAATGTGTTTGCATTCCTAAGCATGAAAAGTCCAGTGTAAAGCTCCTAAAAAACACTGTGTTGTGCACCAATAGTCTTGTTATGTCTGCCCTGAATCACCAGGCAAACAAGCTTAAGCCTTAAATCATTATTCCATGGAAGAGCAGAGTTGATTTCCAGGGAAGTTTCATCCCCTTTTTTTCCTTTCACAGTCATTACTTTATTTTTATAAATTGGGTCCTGGTTTTAGCTAGATTTTTGATAGAGAAGAAATGATTGCATCTAATTTTAATTGTAAGGTGTCAATCAAAATTTCTGCAAGTAATCTTACAGCAAGCATGGGATCTTGGTAAAGATCTGTGAGGCTGCAGATTTTAAATACTCTAAACCCACTTTGTTTCCACTTGACGTCTACAGGGCATTCCAGAGCAGTGGGCCAGGCTACTACAGACCTCCAACATAACAAAATTGGAGCAGAAGAAGAACCCACAGGCTGTTCTAGATGTTCTCAAATTTTATGATTCAAAAGAAACAGTTAACAACCAGAAATACATGAGCTTTACGTCAGGAGGTAAGTTGGTGTCTCCCAACAGAGGAGGAGTCAGGGTCCACAATGCGTCAGAGCAAAGTTCAACATTCAAATTGTCAGGAGGCAACCTGAACCAATTCTTCATTGTGGGATACTCTGGAAATTAATTCCATTTCTCCTTTTTTCCCCCCCAGAGGTCATTAAAATGGTGACCTTGCTTTGTTGCAGGTTTTCAGAACTAACCACGATTTTGTAAAAAAAATGCCATTTAGATGGCATTAGTTTGGTAGAGTGCCTGTCGACAGCTTCAGCTAAAAAAGAGGGTGTCAGTAGCCAACAGGGTGCAGACAGCATTTGGAGTGTCACCTGCTGGGGTTCCCTTTCCTCCACAGGATGGTCTGTGGCAGTGGAGTCTGTCATTTCCTCAGTTTGAAGGTTCAACTGAGACAACTTCCAAAATGTAGAATCTTCTCAGAAATCTTTCTAAAAACTGTGCACTTATCTCCAGGATTGAGAGAAAGCATTTTTTCCCCCAAATTTCATAATCAAAGGATTTCACTAATTTGATGCTTACTGTGTGCTAAAATAGCAATTCCCTTTGTGATGAAATGCAGACTTCATAACAGTTCATGTGTGCTCCTGAACCCAGGAGCTGTTCTCATGCTTTGCCAGAATAGAGCTGCCATGGCTAAGGGGGGTAAAAGGAGAGAAAGCTGCTTTAGCTCTTGGATGGAACAGAAGCATTGACAGTTAAAGAACAATTTGCATTTTCTTGACTAAATTTGTATTTACTTTATTTAGTGGCAAACAGGCCAAAAAATAGACACAGTCTGGAATTTTGTTTTCTCCTCTTCCTTGCTGTTGCTCCTGAAGGGATGGTGTGAAAGAAAAACTATCTCTACTTGGGTTCACTTTTTCTGTGGGATACCCAAAACAGGCAGGGTTTTTTTCCTAGCAGCATCTGGTTCATTCTCCTTTGCTCCTTGCAGATAAAAGCGCCCATGGATACATAGAAGCCCATCCCTCGGTGAGTGGGAAAGTAACCTTTGATGTTCTTAATTTTTAAGAATTGTGGAGCAAGCCATGAGCTTTCCCCTGGCTGATTAATGATTTTCCATTTGAGTTCTTTTTAAAAAGGTGAAAGTCTGATTTAGCAGACAGAAGATTGCTGGCTGGTTTGGCCATGGTGTATATCATTCACAACAATATGCAGCACCACCCAATGAGCCCATTTTAATTTAGTTTTAAAAATTTAGAATGCCATTTGTATTGAGTTTCATGATTTCTCCTTAGTACAGCTGGATATATAACTGAATATAAATAAGGTTATAATTGATATGTAACTCACTGGAACCATTGAAGGAAAGTTTCAAACAACCATCCACTCTAATTAATGCTGGATTGCAATAGCAATCCCAGAGATGTAGGAGTGACATACACATTAATACTGACCACATTTATTAGGCTTATTGTTAGTGAATTAAATAGCCAGTGACTGAATGGGGATTTGGCTTTTACTTTAAAGTGTTAAGCAGCTTCATGCGAGGTTTGTGATTACACAGCCAACTGTGTATAATGAAATGAAAATCACCTTTGAATATTCACACTTCAGATTTTCAATCAATGCCACTTCCCTTATCGTTAATAAAACATAATTCTCCGAGGAAGTGTGGTGTTCACCAGAGCAGAGGAAGCCTTCCCAGTAGCTTTTCCAGTGGATATGGACACCTTGACAGATGCTGTAGTATTTTTGTCTGGCAGGCAGAGGCAGTAGTGAGACAGTCAGCATGACAGCTTTCCAAAATTACCGACTCAGCGCTGTCCCTTTGCTCTGGGCTTCCCTTTCTGGTATTTCTTCTGGAGCAAGGGGGTGGCATTTTAAAGAGAGTGACAGTCAGATGTGAATATGTTGAATGGTGCCTTTGATTTGCATCAGTTCTCCTAGTGGCCTGTTGTAGCCGGCTTTAAAGCAGTTGGTAAAAACTTCAGAAGGTGCATTTTCACTTTTTTGTTTCACCAGCAGATTTGGGATGACATGATATAACCCCCTGCCTCTGAGCAGCAGGTGGGACTTCTGGAGTTCAGTGCACCTATACCTTTAGGTGTTGTGCTGAGTTTAACTTAGAACTTGGGCCCATAGGAGCATGTACATGTCTAGATTGGCCTCTGATGTCTAGGAAGACTGAGGGTGGAGGTAGCTGTCAGAGCTTCAAAATGCCAGGATAGAGACTGTCACTCACAGCACTGTCTGTCCACAGAGCACAAAAACAGCATCAGAACCTCCTCTGGCTCCCTCTGTGTCTGAAGAAGAGGATGAAGATGACGAAGAGGAGGAAGATGACAATGAACCTCCACCTGTTATCGCCCCACGGCCTGAACACACAAAATCAGTAAGTGCCAGCTTTGGTTAGGTCTGTGTTTGGTGCAGTGCAGAGCTGCAAGTTTGTGATCAGACAGCACTGAAGGGGCTGAAGGTGTTTGGGTTGAAGTCCTGTCATGACGCAGAGCTTCACTCCAGCCACTGACACTGGGAAAATCGGGTTTGAACTTTCACATTCTCGTGTCAGTTTCCTGGGATTCTGGTGAGGGCCATGGCTTTCTTCTTTTATCAGGTAAGAGGTACCATCATGTCCTTTAATGCTACAGGTGTGAAAATGAGTCACTTTGTCCAGCTGTGCAGGCTCCCTGTCAGCAGCAATAGCAGTCCAAAGATGCAGTTCATATCCTGGCAAGATACATAGGACACACTGTCCTCTGGAGGTACCTGCCCCTCTCCATGGACTATCTCAGCAAATCCATGAAAATTGAACATGAAACTGGCCATGAACTTGTAACCTTTCATTTCTGCTTGTTCAGTTTGAGAAGTGGACAGCAAAACCAGTTTTAGAGTCCTGGATGTGGCTGACACGATCTTCCTAAGGTTTTGAACTTGAAGTATGATCTCAGGGTGATTTTTGCCAGCCACTTTTCTGACACAAAATAATTTCTTTTCACAGATCTACACACGCTCTGTTATTGAACCTGCCGCTGCACCAGCACCAGCTAAAGAAGCCACCACTCCCCAGCCTGAAAACTCAAACACAAACACCCTGTACAGAAACACAGACCGGCAGCGAAAAAAATCCAAGATGACAGATGAGGAGATCCTAGAGAAACTGAGTATGTATTGGGTATTTTGAGTCTGCCAGAGCAGTGTATTTGCTGCATGTGTCAGCATTAGCTGTACCAAATGTTTCTTGCAGTTTAGTGTCACAGAGTCACTTACAACTCCCTACAGAAACTGTTGTGCATTGAGGCAGCAAGAGAACACTTGGGGTGTTCCTGCTGCCTCTGAGGGGCAGCTGGGACTGGTTTAGGTTTGCCTGAGCTTCCTTCTGTGCTTAAGGCAAAAGCAGAGATTGTTTCTGATTGAGGAAAAGGCTGTGACCTAGTGAATGACATAGGGGACTCCGTGTACTAATGGCCAAATGAAACAGAATGTTTGGGTTCCTAAATTCTCTCTAGACTCCTAACTTTTCATGGTTCATTGGAGTCAAAATACTTTGCAAAAATCTGTTGGGTTTTTGGGTTTTTGTTTGTGGGAGGTTTTTTATTGGTGTGGGATTTTTTACCAGTAGACAACTGCAGCACTAAGCTGGTCCCTTCAACCTCTGAGCTTTCCTTGAGACAGTTTCACATTTTCCAGGTATTCTCTTGCTGTCCTTTTTGTAACTGTTATTGCTCCTCCTACTTCTGCAGTTCATTTTTGTAAGAATTTTACAGTTTTGTCAGTGAGCTCTCCTTTAGAAGAAGCATCTGATATATATTCCTCAGACAACATGGCACTTTCTCATGGCTAATTCCCAGCCAGTTAATACTATTAGAATCCTGACTGTTGGCCCCAACCCCTGTGCACATCGTACTCCACTGAAGCACATCAAGCCCCTCCTGATTCTGCAGTGCCACCAATTTAATTTGCTTCTTGCATGTGATAGCTGCCAATGCAGTGTTCTCAGATTAAATGGTTGGGTTCAGAGCAGAGCCAGGTTATTCTGTGTCTACCATTAATTGTTAGTAAAAAAAGCAGATTGATCTACACCTCCTTCTGTCAGATCACAAAGCCAATAATGTGTTTTTAATGGAGGCAACTGCTTGTAACAGAGAGCTGTGTGGCTGTGGCTTTTTCTCAGTGGTTGCCATTGCTCAACCTTCTTGTCATACTTGCCCTGCCACTGATGGCTGCTGTGAATGCACGGGCTGAAGCCTTCCTTAGCTGTGAGATTTCAGCTGCTTACAGAGTTTCCTGCATCCTTATCAGGTTGACATGAATCTCAGTGACATTAGGGAGTATCCAAGGGATAAATTCAATAGCTTTAGCTGAGGGCACAGTGAAATAAGTTCCAGAGCAGGTGGTTACCTGCAGATATGTCAGCTTATAGAGAGAGGAATTCTGCTTCTTCAGCTGATGCTAAATGTTTGAGGCAGGCTTCCCCCCCTGAGATCTACAGGTACCCTGCATCCATCAGCTCATGTCTATCATTTATTCAAGTTGCTGTGTATGCCAGGTTGGGATTGAGCCCTGGAGTTTTGGGGAGTTATATCTTTAAAATGTTACATGCTTTCTTGCTTTTTCTTTCTTAACAATTTGCTACCAAGTGAGCAAGGTCTGAATGTCTGCCTTGGGCAAATTGTGATGTGGGCAATGAAAATATTTTTGTGCTTTCATGAAGCTATCTGAAAACAGGCATGATGCTTTTTTATTAGAGTCTTGAACTAATTATATTTAAGCAGTGTGGTGCTTGTTCTATTTTAACTCACATGACTGCTCCACCTTGTCTACTTCCCTCACAACTCTTTCTATGCTACTTTTAGGAAGATGTCCTCTGCCCTCTTTTATTTAAAATTGCTTTCATAATTCTTTTCTGCTTGAAATGGCTTGAGTTCTTTTAGAGCTTTTAGAGTTTTATTAGTGAGTAAAGACTGTAATATTGAGATAAGATCAAATAAAATTCTGTCTGTAATGAAATCATGACTATGTTCCACTGATAGCTGAATTGGGCCAGTTCTGTTTTATAGTTTTTTTATCCACTTAATTTAGGACTTGATAAAGGAAAGTGCTTAAGACATCAAAATAGCTGATAGGTTTATCTTTTGTCCAGAGCAGAGAGTGCTTGTCTGACTAGGAGCTGTGTACCTGTCACTTTGTTGATATTAATGCTGTAATGTTTGATGTACATTGGCTTAAGTACAGGGAACCAGACACAAACAACTGCCTTGGAAAAGCAGCTTCTCAAGTCTTGAGGAAAAACTCTGGACATCTGAACTTCAAAATTAGTGGCAAATTTGGAAAATAATTTTTAAAAATCTTTCTTCTTCAATCCTTCTCTGTATTCTTTTCTGAAGTAAATGAACTTCCATGAACTTCTGATATCTGTTCTAGTAGATACACCGTTCCATTAACTTGCTGAAAATAGCACCCAGGCAGGCACTGGCAGCACAGTGTTTTTCCTTTTGTCCAGCCCAGCACAGAATTAGAGCAGTGTTTGATTTACTGCTGCAGAGCTCATGGGGTTGTGAGCCACAGGGTATGAGACAGTCCCATGTGGGAAAGTCTGGCCCCATCACCCATTGTAGACTTCATGCCACTGACAGCTGAAGTTAAACCTTGCCCTGCTTGACACCTTCTTGCACATTTAGGAATCTGATGGGAAGGAAAAAAAAAGCAGTAATTAGGATATTTTGTTTGTGTCTTATGAAGGAGCCAAAATCTGATAGACTCAAACAAATCGAAAGGCTTTTAAATAAGCAGTACTGGTTTTTCTGGTCTGGTAGTTTCCTTGATAGAATGCAAACAGTGAAGCCTAAAGGTGATGGCTCAATGCAAATGTCTTCTAAGGACTTACCTTGGAACATACATTACAGAAATAGTTTAAGAAGATGAGTTCAGAAGGAAAGACTTCAGTGATCTGCAGCTTATTTCCTTTGACTCATCTGGCTGTATCCCTGTATTACAAATACAAACACATATTTGTTTACCTGTGCATCCAAAACAAAACTAGATGATGCACCATTCCCTCTCAGTAGTCACAAACTCCTCTTCCCCCTGTCCAGGCCTTTTTTATGGAGCAGAGAGGTCTTCAGCATCCAAATGGGCATCTGACTGGATGCCTAGCCAGGAATCCTGCCTGCCAGCACAGCAAGAAGACAGGGCATCAGCACCATCTGGTACATTCCCTGCTAAAGCAGTTTTGCAGCCCTTGGCAAGAGCATTAATGGGAGCTGCAGGAGCAGAGGTTTCCTTTGCCCCACATGCTCGCTCCACTTGCCCAGTGCTCTGGGAACGCCGGCCAGGGCTGATGGCAGCGTGAGCCTGCCTACTGCCTGGGATGCCCACACAGTCTGAAGTGCCCTGAAGTGGTCCTGCCCTGCTGTGCCAACCTGCAGGAGTCAGGTGGATTGGTGTGTCAGGAGCCCAAGCTGAGGAACCTTCAGAACCTGGTTAACTTTTCATAGTTGCTTCTCACTGAAACACATGGCGTAAAGAAAAGCTCATTCTGCTTCTCTAGAGCAGGTCTTCACTACAAAATAACTCTTCAGTAAAGAACATGACTAGAGGACTCTGGGGCTCCCTTCTAGCTGACTAGAAGGAGGGATTAAAGATGAAAAAGTGTAAACCTGCTCACAATGTGGAGCTTGACCATTCCACAGCTGCAGCATGGAGCTTCCGGGAGGCAGCAGCCCCTTGTTTGATCTGTGTTCTGCATCATATCAGCTGGGCTCAGGATCACCATCCCTTTGGACAGCTGTCTGTGTCACACCAGTGCCCCAGGAGTGCTGCTGTCCTTGTTACCCACCCTGCTGGTTTCAGGAGAGCATGAACAGAGTGTGTGTGGTGGTGAGAGGGCGAGCCCAGTGTGAGTGACGGGGCTGTGTCACATTGGAAACCAGCAGAGTGGTTCTTGAAATGGTGCAGGGCAGGGATGCCCTCAGAAGTTAGTCTGGAAACCAGTGATGGGGGCCCTGGTTCTGAAACCCCATCATTCTTGATGGTAAAGGGTGATTCTGTTCACTGCAAACATTAAGGCATTCTTTTGGCAAACTGCTGAAAGGTTGAGATGATCTCCTCCTCTCCTGGAAGCACTTGCAATACTCTTCCTGTTCCAAAAATGGTACCTGTTCATAAAAAAGTGAACACAAGGTACATTTAATCTTCAGAAGTAGTAAACCTTTTGTTGAATCACAGTGTGTTTATTCATAAGAAAATATAGGCACTGTTGTTCCAGCTCTCCTTAATGTTTGTAGAGAACAAACGCTTGCACTGGTGCCTCTTGTATTCTGATCTCTGTCTGTTCTGAATATTTCCCCTTGTGTTTAGTTTCTTGTCTGGGTAACCCTAAAGGACTGTAGCAAATCAGTGTTTATGGAGGCCATCTGTTTGTTCCCCAACTGACCACAAATGGCTCAAAGCCCCAGACAGTGGGGCTGCATTTCAGGTCTGCTGGGAGGTGGAATCTCTGGTTTGAAGTGAGAACCTTGCATTTTGTTTCTTTCAGGGAGCATTGTGAGCGTGGGAGATCCCAAGAAGAAATACACTCGATTTGAAAAAATTGGCCAAGGGTAAGTCATATCCCAGTTACTTGTGCAAAACCATGGGCCAGCATGAAGATAGGCAAGCTCCAAACATGTTCAGATATGATCATGTTTAGATGCTCCTGTCTCTCAGTTCTGATCAGAGTTTATAACTGTGGTCAAAAGTAATTGAAAGACGGCTTGGTGCTGACAGAATCTCATCTGCAGCAAGGAGAAAGGCCTGAAAGATCTCTTGTCCCTCAAATGTGTGGCTCTTGTTTGCTTATTTTCTTAGGAGAAATCATTTTTGTATGTCTCAAAATAATAGGACCATGCTGAAAAAGGAGAAAAAACATTATTACCTAAAAGAGTAACTTCCCACCTGATAGCTGTCAGCTGATGGCTCTCAGTAATGTTTATTTCAAACAATATTCGCTGGTCAGGCTTATAACCACATAGTTTAGAAATTGAAACCAGAGATAAAATAATAAGCTTTTTGTTTTAACAGGGGTTGTAAAACCCAAAAATTCAGTAATAGACACAGTGCTAATGCACTTCAGAGGAAAATGCATCATCTGCCTCATGGCAGATCCCTTGTGGATCCTGCAGGTTCTAGACATTTATTGAAAATAATCACCCAAGCCATTCTCTTTTGAAACCCAGCTTTGCTAACTGTAAATTGCATCAATTTGAAATATTTCCTATGTGAGGAAGCAAGAACAAAAGAACTTACCTCAAAATTAGGTATCTGACTTGCATTTTAGATATGGACTGCCTGTACCAAGGTGTTTCCTTGGCAGTGTTGTTCCAGGAGGGCTGGCACCATCTGTGTAACGCCAGGACACTGCTGGCAGTGTAGGACAGAAGCTGTTTACTGGCATCAGGAGATAATTTTCTGCCTTAACTGTTTGTGAGGTCTAAGCTCAGAGTAGCCTGTTGCTAACCTGGAATAGTTAATGTACTGCAATAAGGCTGACACACCCATGCCCTTTCTCTGGCAGGTTTTATCTTAGATCTCTGTGATTTGGTAGGGCCCTTGTGGGAAGGTTTTTTTGCTCCATTCATTGTATAAAAATCCTTTCTCAAATTACAACTTTCTTCCTATCCGAAGCTTTAGTTCTTGCTGTCATTTGTAAAATGTCAGTGGAAACTTCAAGCTGTGCCTGTCTCTTAGAAGAGGGGTGTCAGCTGAACAAGTGCGAGCAGAATAAACATGCGTGTGAAGCAGATTATTGCTGTCACTGTGAGAATGTGGCCATCACCCTCACAGTCTCTTATTTCGATATTCCTAGGAGTGAGCTTGTATAAAGGTGCCTTGACAGCTGGTGGAAAGGCAAGTGGCTGGTATGTGGCCTCAAAGGGTATCTAAATGGGTTTCCTCCAGCTTTTTGTGCTGCCTGAAGATGGTATAGCCTCCTTGGGGAGGAGTGTGCTGCCATAACTAACTCATGCCTCTAAACTGCAGGCCAACTTACTGTGATAGGAAAAGATCCTAAAGAGAAAGATCATCAGAAAGGTAATCAAACTGAATGATCAGGAGCACCCAGAGCGCTGCAGGGCTGGGGTTTGGGTGTCTGCAGCAGTGCTGGGCTGTGCCATTGCCTCGACAGGTGATTTGCTGTGTTAATGCAGGTGCAAGTTCCTGAGCTGCCACCCCTGCAGTGAGTTGGGTACAGCTGTGCCAAAGGCAAGTGTTCTGGTGTTGGAAGGGAGCAGGTTTTTAGTAGCTGCCAATGAGAGCAAGGCAGGGAGAGGTGTGGCTACTCAGGGAACTGCAGGTAGAGAGCAGGTGCTTATGTGAGGAAAAGCAACTGGCCAGCACATTGCACTTCATGGCTTCATACAGCTGGGAAGCTAATAAAGACTGTGATGGTTTTACAGCCACTTTGCAGTGAACAGTAGTCAGCAGGCCTGTGCTGCAGAACAGGTCAGTGCTGAGTCCCTGTTTTGTCCTCTGTCTCCAGCTGAGGACTGTAAATGTTGCTGACACCAGAGGAAACTTAGTTTTAACTAGCACTTGATAAAGAGGTTGTGTTTGCTCAAGCAGTGTTAGCTCTTGTAGCAAGACAAATTAGTATGGAGCCATGAGCAGCCTGGTGAGTACTGCACTGCATCACAGTGACACAGACCTAATGGTGAGTCCTGGCACTTGCCTAACTGCAGTAAAAACCAGGTGCTGCAGAACAGATTAAAAGTTACTGATCAGAAATGAGTTGCTTAGAAGTAAAACTTTGTAATGCAGACTCACAAAGCCTTTGCAAGTAATTCACAGCTTTACTTAAATTACCTTTATCTAAACTCCTCACAAGTAGGTGGCCTGGAGCATTCCAAAAGCATTCTAATTTCAGGAGCTGTTTTGAAATAAAGCCTGATACGACTTTGCTCAGGATAATCATCACAGTGTTAGCAATTCTGAATAAGTGTTGTTGACTTCTTATGAAAACAAATTGGATTAATCTTGTCAATTAGTCATAGGAAAATGCATTTACCTTTATATTAAAAGAATGCATAGCATGCCCAGTGAGAATATTGCTCTCAATGCAGACATAAGGTCTCTGTTGAACTAAACTGCTTCTGAAATATTTCAGCCTGCAGGTAAACAAACAAGCAGGGGATCATGTGAGAAGGAGCAAACTCATTTTGCGACTTTCAGTCACTGGGACACTCGCAGGATGCATATTCCTGCTTGTGAGAATTCCCTCCCTGGCTCTCCACTGCCTCACTGCTCCTGCAGACATGGGCTTCTTCAGTGATGGCAGTGTAAAGCTGTGGTTTAGCTCAGAAGGAAGGCTTTTCAAGCCCCTAGATGCTTTGAAATCCAAAGGAATTGCCTCTGACTGGGGCATTTTCAGCCCTTCATGTCGTTGTGGAGAAGAACATCTTTGAAGGAGAGGCAGATGGCAAACCAAACCCTACCCTGTCTAGTCTGCAGGTGAGCACACTGTTTATTTCTGGTGGCTCTACAGCACAACCTATGTGTGCCACAGAAGCAACACATGGACACCATGAAGAGTCCTTCACATGTTAGGTGCACTCAACAGAAGCAGCTGCCTATGGTTCTTGACACACAAAGAAGCTCTCTAAGTATCTTCTGCTCTGAGTCCTCAATTTGTGTGTGAAATAATAGATGCCTTAACCTGCTCTAGCTGTGACCTTGCAGGATGGCTGGAAAATTGTTTACTTGCATGCTGGAGAAAGCTGTATTTATATCTTTTCCTCAAAGGCTGTCATATGTTCAGGGTTCTCAGAGTGACTGTGTGACATTGCCTGAGTTTGGCAGATGGATTCAATTTAAAGGTGTGAGAAGGCCCAACTGGATTGTGTGTTACATTTCATGGAAAAAACACACTCACAGACACAAAGAAAAAGGGGGGAAAGAACTAAATTCACCACAGCAAAATGGATAAGAATTGAACATACTATTTTCCAGTTTTTGTGGACACCCCCCCTTAGGTTTTGAGTTAGAATAATGTGACATGTACACTGGACATTTGCACCAGCCCTTCTTCTTCATGCTGGACCTCAGTTTTCTCTGCATGGCAGAGGGCTGGTGGGCTGCCATGCTGTTGGCTGAGGAGGGGATAAACCCTTATAAACACTCCAGGCAACAGAGCTCTCCTGTCTGGGCTGGTTTCACTTCCAGGGACTAAAGTGTTTCTCAGTTTCTCCTGCTGTTTTGTTTCTAGGGCTTCAGGAACCGTTTATACAGCGATTGACATCGCCACAGGACAAGAGGTAAGTGTCAAAAATCCCAGCAGATTCTGCAGCTGTTGAGGGCTTTCCCCTCTGCTGTGGCTGGAGCTTTGGGTGGCCAGTAGAGCTTTCCTGCAAAGGCTGTTTCTCTGAAGCATGGACAAATGTCAACTGGCAAAATCCATCATTGCTGTCTTCAGCTTTTCAGTGAAAGGTCTTTAAGGGTACTGTGGTTCTGTGCCTCAGTAACTGAACACTTACTGTGGCCATATGCTTTCCAGCAACACTGGATCTGAGGTTTTCAAAAATGCCTGAAAAGGTGCCTGTGGATTCCTAGAATCAATAAGAGCCTTGGTACTCTCTGTGCTTGGCTGGATGCTTCACCCATAGCTTTTAAGTCCAATTTTAAGAGATGAATTTTTTTACTTGCTCTGTCTTTAGAACAGGTTGGTGCTCTCCACAGTACTGTTGATCCCACCCTGGGGCCATGCAACATTATCCCTGAATGTTTTTTTAAATGGAGAGAAATCTGCTAAGAAATCCCAACAAGCTTTTGTGCCAATAAAAAGTAGATAATTTTTATTGCCAGTATAAATGTATTGGTTAAGAAATTGTTCTGTCTCTGTCCCCCTTTGGGCATAAAGTTGTGCTTTTCAGAGAATGTTGGTCTAGACATACAGTTTAACTCTGTACCTTTATACCATTAAATCTGCCTGTGCATGTGCCCACAGACTGGTTAGCAATGCAACTTGTAAAATCAAAGATCTGTTGTGATTAGAGGCCTTGGAAGAACGCTGGAGGTGGTCACATTCTCCTGTTGCTGTGAGGAATAAATAGCTTTGTTACATTGCTTGATTTCTGAGAGAATTTGTCCATAGAACTGCCAGAAAAAAGGAGGGCAGTGGTATCTGTCTGAGAAGGACAGGATCTCACTCATAATTACTGAATCTGTTAAGGCATCCACGAGCAGAAGGCAACTGCCATCATTGAGGCCCAATTTATCTCAATCCCAGGTTCAGACAGTTGCAGGATTTGCCATTTGTTCCATCATGTGTTTGGTCATAAAGTATAATGCAAGACATAATTAAGGAGAAACCATGTATTGGACTCAGTTTTGTTTTTCAGTCCTACTGCAGCTGGTAAGAAGTCATTTGTGTTTTGGTCTGGTCTCAGTGACAGCCCATTACAGTGATCATATTAGTAAGAAACAGACATGTCTCCAAGAATCCTGCTGCTCTTTGGAGATCCAGCTTCAGATTCCTGAATTCTCATCTCTGGCTCTGAGAAGAGATTCAGATCTGAATCTTACTGGTAGTTCCTTACACCGTGCCATGCTGCATTTGGTAACCACACTTAAACTGGGGTCTCCAAGGGGTCTAAATGTCCTAAGCCTTCCTTATAACCCTGGGCATATCCATAAAATACCAGTGCATGGATTATTTCATTTTAGACCCTGACAGTAATTTCAAACTCTGTTAAAGAGTGTTCTTTAGAGGAGCAAATGAAAATTTCAGAAGTTGGGAAATGCTAGGACTGTTATTTTTCTTGTGGAACAACATCCATAATGTATTTGCTTTGTTTTGTAATCAAGAATAGCAGGTGAATAAATCAAAAATCATGGAACTGTCCACTGCATGTTCAGTCTGATCTTGTGCAACAGACTACTCAAGTTAATGGTTTTTAATGTCATTTTAGGTGGCCATAAAGCAAATGAATCTCCAACAGCAGCCCAAAAAGGAACTAATTATCAATGAAATCCTGGTCATGAGGGAAAATAAGAATCCCAATATTGTTAACTATTTAGACAGGTAAGTTGTGCTGTATTATCATGTGAATGTTCATTTAATCACTGCAGGCCAAAGGTTAAAGAAACCCTTTGATCACTGCAGAACGTGAAGCTCTTTATTATTTCTCTACTCATCTCCAGTGGATGGGAGGAGATTGCATTGACTCTGCATTAGTCTTTTCTAGCACACATAGTTTGAAGTCTGTTTTCAAAAACCTGGCCGGCCATATCTTACTAAAACAGCAGTCTGTCAGCTCCATGTTCCAAGTATTTCCATGTTGGTTTGTTGTTCTGGTGTTTGTTTTTTTCAAAGTTGATCAGATTTTCTGTGTCTTGTGCAAAGTGCTGACACACCATCCTAGAAATTCTTTCCTTTGGGTGGTTCCACTATTTTCCATTGCTGAGGATGCCAGGAAGACTAAGTTCTTGTTTCCAGAAGCATCTAATTTGACAGTTTTTAATGGCCTTTGCTTCTTTCTGAATGTATGTTTTGCAAGATTTTCCAAACTTTTGACCAACTTCTGTCCTCAGTGGTGCACACCCTCCTCCCATGGATAACTTTGAAAGTTATGTTCCCTCATTCCTGGGGTTAGTGGTGGGATTCATTAAGATGATGAGCTAGCTGGTGGCATGTGTCCTGGTTCCAGATTTATCTTTGCTTGCTTATCTTACTAAAGTGCATTCTTCCCTTGCTTGTCACCTAAGATATCTCCTTTTACCACTGTGCAGATTCCAAGAGCTCTGTAGCCTAGAAGGAATGTCCTTTTCACTTTATTCTGTCTTTGTTTGCAAGTGACCTGGAGACAAGAATCAGTTGTAGGTTTTGATTATTCATTAGTTTGCCTATGCACATGCATCTCCACAGCATTGTTATCTCCTTTCAGCTACCTTGTTGGTGATGAGCTGTGGGTGGTGATGGAGTACTTGGCTGGAGGCTCTTTAACCGATGTTGTCACCGAGACATGTATGGATGAAGGACAGATTGCTGCTGTCTGTCGAGAGGTGAGGGATCCCACTTGTGCTTCTGTTTGCATGGACAAGGTGATGCTTCTGCTTCTGTGGTATTGTCATTGTAGAAGAAAGAGCAGATCCACTGCAGCAGCAGTCATTCTGTCTGTGTTTGCAGGGGATAGCCTGCAGCAGCAATTGATGTTTCCCTTTCAAAAGCTAGTATGTGCCTTCCCCTAGAAAGACATGACTGTAACAGTGTTGGAGCAGCAAGCTCTTCCCGTGGCTGCATTGTGTTCTGCCATTCCTCATCATTCCCCTAGAAAGGAAATCTCATAAAACCATTTCCTGTCTCGTGTGATGAAATCAAGTCATTAATTTTTACCGTTACATTTCTTTTTTCTCTTATCAGTGCCTGCAAGCCCTGGATTTCCTTCATTCCAACCAAGTGATCCACAGAGACATCAAAAGCGACAATATTCTTCTTGGGATGGACGGATCTGTCAAATTGAGTAGGTATTCTTGCTCACATGCAGCATTCCTGGATGTTGGGTGGGAGATTCCTTTTGAGTGACAGCCAGTTCTCCAAAAGTGGTGCTGGTGGGAGCACCTGGACCCTGCTGTGAGGGCACAGTTGCAGTGTGCAGAGAGGTCCAGAGAGAAACAGGGTGTCAAGAGTGGCTTTGCTTTGTGTATGGCCCTTCCAGAGTAGAGGGAGTTGCAGTCTAAGGCTTCAAGTGATTAAGTAAAAACCAGTGGATGAAACATGAGGGTTCCTTTAAGTGGCCAATTCCATATTCCCTTGGTTACAGCCCTGAGGAAACACAACATGACTGCTTTTCCAGCTAGATTCCACAGTGCATTCTCAGAATTAAAGTGGGGGCTCTTTTGCTTGGTTTTGTGATTCAAGCTGGCTTTAACAGTATTTGTTTTTCTCCTCAGCTGACTTTGGCTTCTGCGCTCAGATTACCCCTGAGCAGAGTAAACGGAGCACAATGGTGGGGACTCCTTACTGGATGGCACCAGAAGTTGTAACAAGAAAAGCATATGGCCCCAAGGTGGACATCTGGTCACTTGGGATCATGGCAATAGAAATGGTGGAAGGAGAACCTCCTTACCTTAACGAAAATCCTCTCAGGGTAGGGTGAAATATCAGATACTGTTGTCTTTCTAATTTGTGCCATATTTTGTCTTCCTTGAGATAAAATGCCATTCACATCAGCTTGAACTAGTTCTACAAAGGCCTGCTTTTAAAAATATTCCTACAGCACATCAGCATCTGCTGTAGCTTTGATTGCATCAGTGTGAGAAGCTCAAAGTGACATGTACCTGTGCAGAAACTTGCCACTTCGGCCTTCAGTGATGCTTGAAATTTCTCATGCCCTTTTTGAACTCTCTTTGAGCTGTATCTCCAAATGATAAAAAATTTTAAGTGCCATGCTTCTCCAGTTGGGGAATTTTTATGATAAACATTGGGGCTGTACTTGCAGACACAAAACTCTCTTCAGTGTCAGACTAGTGCTGATGGATTACCTGAACCTTCCAGGAAAGATCACTTGTTCTAATAATGCAATTATTTATTATCAAACACATTTCTAAAAGTATCTTTTAGCATATATACTTGTAGAAAACTAGTGTATTTTGAGGTTTTCAGTTTTATCCTAGTGTCTTAAAATGAAATGGCCAGTTCTTACACCAAATGAGTATGTAGTAGTGGAGGAATGTATACCAGGATAAAACCTCATGACTGACAGCTGAGACAAAATGCTGCACAGTTAATTCCTGTGGTAATTTATGAGAAAATTAATTTTTACCTATATGTATACATACATACATACATACATACATACATACATACATACATACATATGTTTTGTTAAAGCTAGAATTAAAATAGAGCATGATCTTTAGCTTTTCCATGCTGTAAAGTTGTGCTTTCTCTCTGTGATTTGTTGCGTCCAGACTGTGTATTGCAGACTGACAGAAGAAACTAGAGAAGGGTTAGGGACGTACCTCCCAGCTGCTTAAGAAAAGAAAATACCAGTTGTACACATTTCACTCTTTCAATTATACAAGTCTTTCACACTTTTTGAAAAAGGTTCCTGAGTTTTCTTGGAAGACTTCCTTTGGTTTGATAGGTGGCCTGTGGTTTTTGGTTCCAGGCACACATGTGGAGTGTTGCACACTGTACCAGCAGAGACCTTTGCACATCACAGTTTTGCTTCTGTTTCCTGTGAACCCATATTTCACTTGCAAAAAATGCAGTTGCCTTGTATAAGGCAGTAAATGCAGGTGAAAGTAATTAGCATTGTTGATCTGGATGCTGAAAATTCCCTGCTTCTTTAATCTGAAATTTTGATTAGGACTCCTCAAGAAGCCTCAGGTCAGCTGTTAGAAAGATAACTGGATTTCCTATTTCTGACCAAATTCACAGTCAGAGATACTTGAGATCTGTGTAAGAGGTCTCAGCTGCCTCCAAACAGAAGAGCTTATAAAGCAAGACTGCTTTTTACAGCAAAATTTTTTTAGCTGGTAGCGCACACTAGTTGCTGGATTTCTTGTGATATATAGTGAACATTTTTATTTCCTAGCCCAAGCCACTTTCTCCATGTCACTAAGCCTTCAGTAGTCCAGCTTCCAAAACCTCCTATTTCCTGCCTGGCAGTTTCTGGGATGGGGATGTCATTAATGCATTTACTTGAGTATTAAAATTAGTGGAGGATTACCATAGGGATGGAATTACTCTTTTTTTTTTTATGAGACTATTAAAAGTTTTGCCACATAAGTGAAGCTGATTTGGAATTTAGAGGCTGCTGAAAGATAGTTGAAGGTATGTTCTATCTGCCCAGTTATGCCTTTTCATCATAATATATTTGTCCATGCAACTTGACATGTCTGTTGAACTTGAGACTGCAAATGTTTCTAGTTTTTTATCCAAGGTATAAGCTGATGGATTTCTTCTTCATTTTTATCCAGTAACCATTTCTTATCAAGAACAGAGCAAAAAACTTTATTAATTTTGTTTTATGGAAGCCATATTTTAGTGACCAGTGAGCACTGCACAGATGTATTTCGTGCAATGATCCTTTGAAATAATATACTTAGACACACTGACTCTTTAAAATGGCCTGTAAAGCTGTGTCAACACTTGGAGAAGTAAAATGTGCGGATGTAGTTGCTACTAACCAAGACAGGCAATGAAATCAGCTGTCAGGGCAAGATCATTTTGATGCTGGAATAGCTGTGACTGCATCAGGGTTTTTTGGGGGTTTTTTGTTGTTGTTCTTGACATATGAAAGTCATCTCCAGCCCTCTGCCAGGAAAGAAACTGCCAGTGGAGATTGGAACTTAAAAACAGGGTGTGTGTGAGTATTTCTGGGTGTGAATGAAACAATCTTCTGTTTGCTTTGTCTCCAGGCACTGTATCTGATAGCTACAAACGGGACACCGGAGCTGCAGAACCCAGAGCGACTCTCGGCCGTGTTCCGAGACTTCCTGAACTGCTGCCTGGAGATGGACGTGGACAGGCGAGGCTCTGCCAAGGAACTCCTGCAGGTAGGATGGGAAGCAGCTGCAGCTGAAACAGACGTCCAAGGGATCTGTTTTCTCGTCAAAGAAAGGCATCAGGTGGCTCCCCCACATATTAATCTCCAGACTTGGTGCTTTCAAATGAAAACTAAGTAGAGTCCTGTAATGGTTTGGGTTGGAAGAGATCTTTAAAGGTCATCTAGTCTGACTGAGCTGGGATCTCTTAAACGAGGTCATGTCTCTTAGAGCCCTATCTGACCTGACCTTGAATGTTTCCAGAGATGGACTTTCACCTACAACATCCCTGGGCAACTTGTACCAGTGTTTCACCACTCTCCTTGTAAACAATTTCTTAATTAGATTAAATCTAACTTGATCGTCTTTGGATCAAAAACCAGTCCCTCTTGATCTGTGGCAACAGGCACTGCTAAAAAATGTGTCCTCAACTTTCTTACAAGCCCCCTTGAAGTATTGGAGAGTTGCAAAGTGAGGTCTCCTCAGGACCTGCCCTTTGTCAGGCTGAACAAGCCCAGCTCTCTCAGCCTTTCCTCAGAGGAGATATTTTCTGTCTCCTGGTCATTTCTGTGGCCCTTTTTTGTACTTTTGGGAGTAAATTCAGTTTTAATTCTTGACAAAAGAACTGAAGTAGAATGATACCAGGTATAGAGGCCTGAAATGGTGTTGGTGTGGGAGGAACCCAGTAAAAGCAGTCCCGGCCAAGCTGTCAGAGATTTGGCTGTGGGAAGGAGAAGGCTTGGGGGAGGTGTGGGTGGATCACTGTGAGCTCAGAGGGAGGCCCCCAGCTTGTCCTTCCTGCTCCTGTCTTAGAGGTTTCTGCCACTAAGCTGCATTTTTAGAGGTTTCTGCCACCCAAAACAGGTAAAGCTGATCAGAACTTGTCCCAGCCCTGTTTGCTTCCTGGCACAGTCAAGCTACTTGAGGTTTCCTGCCAGGTTTTGTGGCAGAGAGAGCTGCAGAGTATGCCACTTGACTGTCCCTGCTGGGAAGGAAGCTGCCAGCCAGCACAGGAGGGCCAGGGGATGGAAATGTAGACACTGCTCTCCCTGCAAGCCAGAGCTGAGTCCGTCAGCACTCTGCTACTTGTCTTCATGGTCTTGACTTGCTGCTGAAAACCTGTACCTCAGTACAGTTCTTGAGAAAACACACTAGCCTAAATCCTACTGGGTTACGCATTTCTTAGAGGTATTGGAATTTCCTAAGTGATGACTTACACAATTGTTAATTGACAATTAACACAGTCTGTGTCTTTAGAAAGGGGGAACCTAAGTGAGTCTTTTGAGTTTCCTGAAAGGAACAAAGCTCTGGGGCAGCAAGCAGCATTCCCAGAACACTGGCAGGGCGAAAATCCCAGCAAGCTGAAGACACCTGGAAAAATGGATTGATAGGTGTGTGGGCCCTGTTTGGCTGTGATAGCAATGTCCTGGACATGTCCTGTGAAGGTGGGAGTGCAGATGGTCCCCTCAGTCCTGTTTCTGAGTATTTCTGGTAACGAGTGGAGCCCTGGTTGAGCCTGTGAGGAACTGAGTTTGGAAAGTAATGGTACCTTTCTTGTTTCTTTCCCTTTGGGCAGCATCCATTTTTAAAATTAGCCAAGCCGCTCTCGAGCCTGACTCCTCTGATCATTGCAGCGAAGGAAGCAATTAAGAACAGCAGCCGCTAGCACTGCAGGTCGGCTTTCTGCCCTGCCAGCTCAGAGCAGGACTGAGAACACAAACTCTGTAAAACCTCAACTCTCATGCTGCGGGACAGATGGATGGATGAACAAACCAACGGTCACAGTCATGGTGGTAGGACCACCCCAGTTCCTCAAGGAGTAAAAAATTATCATTTGTCTTCTTCCTGCTTTCTGGCTCCTTAATTTATTTTTAAGATGAATCGGGGCTAAGGACAGAGAGGTAATGACAGAAAATGCTTTGCTGCCTCAATCATTTCCAAGGTAAAGCAAATTCAGTTGGAAGATTCCCTTCCTTCTCACCCTGTGAATAAGCTGTACATTCACTTTTAAATTGTCAGTTCTTTCTTAACGATGTAAAGTCGTGTTTATGGGGTTTTTTGGTATGGTTTGGAATTGGAGAAGGGCAATTCATCATTCATCAACTCCAGACTGCCTTTTGAATACGGCCCGCTTGCCAGTTTTTGCCCAGTTGTGGTACTTCTACATGAGGAAGAAAGTGCAATTGCATTTCCAACCAAAAAGGAATGAAGATGGGACATACAAAACATCCTGTGGAGATAAGGTGTTCAGCTGGGACTGTGTAGTGGTTCAGTTCTTGCCAATTGCATTTGTACCCCTGACTGCAATCTCTTTGCCCGGGTGAGAGTCTTACTCAGCTGAAACAGCAGAAAGATCAGTTGGTGTGCTTGAAACAGATTTGTCTGATGCAAAGCTGTCAGAGCAATGTGAGGGGAGAGTGGGCACAGCTGTGCCTGGGGCTGAGCCCCAGCAGAGCCCTGGCAGAGCCCAGAGCAACCTGAGCATCAGCAGAGCCAGGCTGGAAGGAGGCACTGGTAACAAGTGGCAGCAGCCTGGCCATGGGTGCCTCTTCCTGGGACAGGACTAATCCTCCCATCTCAGAGCCAAACTGGGTGGGGGCTGTTCTCCATGGAAATCATGGCCATGCTGGGAAATGCACAGCCTGGTGGGATTGGCCATCCTGAGTCTCTGCAGGAGTAGAGGAAAGCAAACAGAGCAGAGCGGTGGTGTCGCTTCTGAGGGTGCCTGTTCTTCTCCAGCTGTCTTGTAGCTCCTGGGAAGGGTTCCTAGTGTCTCCAGAATTCTCAGCAGAGAGGGAGGGGACCAGGCTGCTCTGCAGGCTCCTGCACAGGTGAGCATCCCTTAGGCACAGGAGTTCTGCCCTGGGAACTGAGGCTGACACAGGGAACAACCTGCACAGTTCAGATCTGCAGGAGCCAGTGCAGCAGCCAGCTCAGGAAGAAAGCGCCTTAAAACCTGGAGCTGTGCACTGAGCAAGAAGAAAGGTGTGAAATGCAAAGTGGAATTAATTGCAGAATTACTTAAAGGCACCAGGCCAGCCTGCGTTCTGCTGTCCTACGTATGGCAAGCACTCCGCAATGAAGCTCTTGAGTTCCTGCAAGAGATGGAATTGGGGATGTGCCTGAGGATTGTACTTGACTAGTCAGCAGATTTGGAAGGGAGCAAAATACTTTCAGTATGCAATTTGTGTTTTATTTATTTGTTTCTGAAAGACATAGTGTGGCTTCACTCAGTAAAAGCATTTGCATGGCATATTTGTTGCTGTATTTTAGGAGTACAACTCATGCAAGACCTTCAAAACAGCAACTGAAGCAACATGCACCCAGTGAGCAAAAAAACCCCCACAGTAAAACAGCTTTCTGCTATAGATCTTCACGTTGGCCTGGTCCTGCCAAGGGTTAAGTAGCCTTTAAAGAGCTCACCGCCTTCATGTCTGGCCAGCAGGAATGAAGGATGCTTGGGCTGCTCTTGAGTCAGGCCAGGAGCATGTCTAGCTTTGGCATCCTGTTTAGTTGCAGTCTTTGTGTCGCTCGCAAGTGTCGCAGGTGTCCTTACTGCTGCTCCCCCTGCTCCCGCTGGCCACCCCAGTGTCCTTGGCAGAGGCAGCCCTCCCTGAGTGACCACAGCTAAGTAGAAATTAACTTTTCTTCGTTTCCCGGGGAGCACAACTGGTCCAGTTTTTCAGATGGCCAAATAACACACCGAGGCAAGCAGCTCTGCTTTCATGGACTGGAGGAACATCGGGAGGAGTTGAGGAAGCCACCAGGAGCCCACAGCTGGAGCAACAGTGGTTGACAGGAGCTGGATCAACGGCAGCCAAGCTTTCCCCCCGTAAAAGAAGCTCCTGGGAGTGAGAGTGGCCAGGACAGGCTAACAGGCCATAGCACAGCAGATGGTGTAGAAGGGTGTGCAGGAAGGTGCTGAAGCCCTGCCAGCTTGACCAGGGAGCAATGGTGTCCACCCAACAGAAAGCCATGGCTTCTCTAAGTCCTGCACCCACCACAATCCATGCAGCGACCCAGACAGAGCTCTGGTGGGATTGGGCTGCCAGCCAGGTGTCAGCTGCAGGCTGTGCCCTGCTCTTAGGCCAGTCCTGGTGGCAGCAGCATGAGTACAGCTGTGGGACATGTGCCCAGCAAGAGGAACTCCTCCACTTTGGGCCAGAGCTACAGCAGGAGGTAAATGGGGGCAGGAGTATCCAAGCTCGCTGAGCCCCTTTCCATCATTTACCAGCAGTCCTGGCTAAGGACGAGATCCCACACGACTGGACTATGGCAAACTGATTTTCATGATTTACATGAATTGATCTACAAGAAGACCTGGAAGGAGGATTTTGGGAATTACAGGTCTGTCACTCTGACCTCAGTGCTGGGAAAAGTCATGGAGCAGATCATCTGGAGTGCCATCACGTGCCACATAAAGAACAACCGTGGGATCAGGCCCATCTAATGTGGGTTTGTGATAGGCAGGTGCTGCCCTGCCTGATCTCCTTTTACAACAGCATGACTTGCTTAGGGCATGAGGGGAATGGCTATGGATGTGTCTCCCTGGAATTTAGTAAACCCTATGTCAGTGTTTTCCACAGCTTTCTCCTGGAGAAACTGCTGCTCATGGCTTGGATGGGTATACTGTTCTCTGGGAAAAAAACCTGGATGGATGGCTGGCCCAGAGAGTCGTGGGGAATGGAGTGACATCAGCCGGGGCTGTCAGTAGGGGGGGGCACCAGGGCTGAGTGCTGGAGCCAGTTGTGTTCAGTATCTGTGTCAGTGATCTGCATGAGGGGATCAAGGGCACCCTCAGGTAACACCAGGCTGGATTGCAGTGTTGATCTGCTGGAGGACAGGAAGGCTCTACAGAGGGATCTGGACAGGCTGGATTGTTGGTCCAAGGCCAGTTGGATGAGGTTCAACAAGGCAGAGTGTCAGATCCTGCACCTGGGTCACAACAACCCCCTGCAGCTCCAGGCTTGGGAAAGTGGCTGGAAAGTGCCTGGTGGGAAAAGACCTGTGAGTGCTCATTGACTGCAGCTGAACATGAGCCAGCAGTATACAGCTACCTGAGAAGAGGTTGGAGCAATGGGGGTATCAGTCTCTTTTCCCAAATAACAAGCAATGGGACAAGAGGAAATGGCTGCAAGTTGCGCCAGGGAAGGTTTAATTTGGATATAGGAAAAATCTCTTCACCCAAAGGATGGTCAAGCATTGGAGCAGGCTGTGCAGGGCAGAGGTTGAGTCACCATCTCTGGAGGGATTTTAAAAGATTTGTAGATAGGGCACCTAAGGACAGGTTGAGTGGTGGGTTTGGCAGTGCTGGGTTGATGGTTGGACTCCATGAGCTCAGAAGTCTTTTCCAACATGAATGATTCTGTTCTGTTTAGAAGACTTTGTTTCTCTTGTGACGTCCCATTTTTGTCTGTCAGCTCAAGATCTGTCTGTAGGAGAAGCTTCCTTGCAAAAGAGTAATTTGGGCTGGAGATGGGCTGCTCTCAATGTGTAAAGCGTTCAGCAGGATGAAATATGTTTGTATTCCTGCAAGAAGTGAAGAAATGAGTGACAGTTTCTGTTTCCAGTATGTATCTTATTTTTTCCTATCCACAAAAAAACAGACAACCATCCTTTAAAAGGAAAGCACTTTGTAATGGCACATGTTTGCTGGACATACAGTCTAAATACTCCTGTTGACAAACTACTCTATTTGATTGGGGAAGGGGGGAATTTCCTATTTTTTTCCTTTACATATAAGTATTTCAGCACCTCTACTTCAAAAAAAACCCCACCACCACGACTTTCCAGAAGACAGCAGGTATGAAAAATAAGGAAATCAAATGGTAGCTTTTTTTTTCCTAATCAGTGTATGCCTCAGCATACAGAATATTGTTGGCACTGACTTTTTAAAGACAGCTGCTGTCGTAAGAGGCCTTACTTTTAATTTTATTAAATGCTATATTCCTTTTTATTTGCATCAGCAAATCTAGAGATTTTTCTTTTAAAACCAATTCCTGGGAGGCAGACAAGATTCAGCAGAAATAATCTCTGCTATGGCTGTTTTCAGCATGGACTGTACGTGCCCAGCTGAAACTGTAGGACAGGCAGGAAATGTACCTGCAGTATCCCTGTGGCTCTGTGCTTGGGGCAGTCTCTGGTGCTGATTCACACTCACTGATACTGAAAGATGGCAGCTCTGTTTGTATCCTCCCAGCCTGGATATTAAATGTAGAAAAGACACAAATATTTTTAAAAAACCCAACAACACAAACCCACAAAATCCAGTTCTGAGGGGTTCAAGTCTTGTACATTATTTACAGGCTCACAGAGTATATTAGGATTGACAAGAGCATTGGCCTTGCAGAAAGGAAAGAGACAAATACTGTAATATCTCTGGAGCTACTTTGGGTTTTCTGACTGCTATCCTCAGATCAAGCAATTAGTTATATATATTTTTGAAGTATTATAAATAGTCTGTTTCTGTTGCAAAATGGGTTTCAGACACTTCTATTCCAAGGTTTTAAAAGATTGGTTAATTGTCTTAATTTTTAAATTAAACAGTGAAATACCCTAACCAAGAACTTGCCTATGATTCCCATCCCTGCAATGAAGACATGTGAAAATGAGCCAGTAGCTCACTGTGGTTTAAATGTGTTTTGAAACAAAAGCATGGTAGCAGTAAAGTCAGGGAAGTTTGAGAAGCACAGAAAAGTTTATTTATTTAAGAAAAATGAAAACAAATATAACCATACCTATGTAAAAATCCACACAACTCCTACATGCACTCCTGGGAACCTGGGCATGGGTGGATCTTACAGTGCTCTCAGGGTTGGATCCCAAACTTGGTCCACGGTTACATTCTCACTTCTGTGTCCAGTGCTTTTGTAAATATATTTATTCTTCATCTTTGGCTAATGATTGGCCACTCCACTACACACAAAAGAACTCAAGGGTTTGTGCTTAGTTTCTTTGAAGCCTGTGGCTGCACTTTGGCAGGTCTTTGAGTCAGTTCTTCCCCATGTCCTGCCACCAAAAATGAAGCACACTCCAGTCACCACAAGAAGGGAAGTACCTGTCTCCTGTCCTCTAGTTGTAGGAAACGTCACTGTACTCTATTGGCCATACAGCAGTTATTTCCAGTATGTAATCCTTGGTGTGGCTACTGACTATTCCTCACACTGAGCATGTAAATATTTGTATTTCTTAGTCCAGTCCTGAGCAAATCCAGTGAGCAAAGAGCTACAGAGAGCCCTGTGACATCTACCATTAAAGGAAGGAGCCAGTGTTTCTTTGCTTGACACCCAGGACATGCACTCAAGTGCCAGCTTTGCCTTGCTAGGTGCTGCCAGGTCAGTGGTCCATACACCTTCCTGGTGTTCTGCTTCCTCTTAGACCATTCATTCATGCCCAGATGTGCAGCAACTTAATGATGGGTTGATGAAAACCTATAAGTGTTCATCCCCCTTTTTTTTCCTCTCCACTCCCCATACCAGGTAAATATTTCCAATTTTATCCCAAGTTTTCAGGAAGCAGAAAAAGGATAACCTTTGTTTTTTAAGAGAAACCATCCAAGCTTTTTTTGAGTGTGATTTGCACTTCAGGAATCTTCAGAACCTCTCTTTGCTTGTGTCTGTCCTTGATCTGACAGGGTAATTTTATTTTTCTCACTGAAACTTGAAGAATCTTACTTATCCATCTCTCTTTGGATGCAGTTTAGAGCTGATTGCCATAATCCTAGGTGTGCATCATGCCTGCAAACCCTCACTGGCCTGAGCCTACCAACAGTTGCATGTACCTTTGGTAGGAAGAGTTATCTCAAAAGAAAAAATGGTCTTACAGGAAAGAGGAGGAGGGATGCCCATATGCTCTGTATGAGTGCCCTTTGGGCTGCCACGTGGGCACAAGCCTGCAAACCTTGTTCTTGCTGCTTAGCAATTCCCCCAGGCAAGCACTTGAGTTCTCTGAGAATCTGAGGAAACTGGGGGCAATATCATTAGCTAAAGTTGATAATATTGAAAACTGCTAATTGATTTAATAGCTTGTGATCACAGTGACTTTGGCCTGCCACAGTTTCCAAGCAGCCCACACATCAGCTTCAGCACCTGTGTGTAAGGTACCTTCTGCTCTGTTTGGTGGCACCATCTTCGCAGCTCCTGGAGGCTTGTGAGCAGCACCTGCCTCACCCAGCTTGGTACAGAGCCAGCAGGAGCAGGGTTGGGCACCATGACCTGGGTTGGCAGCCATGAATGCAGGTCAGAAGAGCTGTCAGACACATGTGCACACACCTTTGAATCACAGCTCCCTGGTGTTACAGGTTTATGGATGCCAGCCACTAGAACAGGTTCTGACCCTGGTATTCAGAGGTCTTTTCCAACATAAAGTATTCTACAGTTCTGTGATCCTATCTGCTGGATTCAGCTAGGTCCATATTAGCAACTTCATTTTGATCAAAATGTTTCTTCTTGGTCAGCTCTTGTGGCCTAAGGCTTCAGCTCCTTTAGCTCCTAGTGCTGAGCTGCTCATGCTAAATGAGATGACTCGGGGAGAAGAATACATTTCATCCAATTTCTTCTAGAGAGGGTGAGTGTGTGAAAACATGAGTATCATTTATGTGTAACCTTCCTCTCTGCCCTTCATGCCTCTCAGGGGTTTGAAGCAAGAAAGAGCTTTCCAAAAGGGTGGAACGAAGCAGCATGTTAGTTCTCCCAGGTCTCACTCTTTCCAGTGTCTGCACTTGACTAGTTTTGTCCCTCTTTCTGTGCCCTTTGCTCCCCCTGTGCTCAGTGGCTCCTACCCAAGGCTCTGTAACTGGCACAGATAAAGTGGTTGAGACCCTCGTTTCTCTGTCCTTTGAGCTGCCTGGTCTCAGCAGCCTTTTCCAGCTGGAAAGTCAATATGGGGAGGGAGCTCCCACCTCTGTTGTTTGCAAACCTCCAGGAGCCCAGGGCCTGCCATCTGAAGTCAGTGACTTGAAGGCTCCCAGGTGCCTCTGGCTGGTGTGACACCACTGCAGATGGGAGGGAATAGTGGCAGGAGGTTGTTTTGAAAGGTCCATTTGCTGCTGCATGCTGTGTGTGTCCAGCCCTGCCCCAGGCTTAGGAATCAAATTCAAGCACTGCTGCTGCTTTTTCTGGAGCCAGTGAGAGTTTGGTTGTTGCTTTCAATGACAGCTGCACTGGTTGCTGAAGCAGCAGGTGCTGACAGTGCCCCAAGCCCTGGGCTGGATGGGTCCCTTGGCTGCCTGGGTGAGTGGGAGCTGCCCGTTTTTCTCACTGCCTCACACAAAACTGTGCTGGTCACAAGTGGATCAGCACAGCAAACAGGCAACCTGTGAGTCTCTTCCACCTTGTCTCTTGAGGTTTTTGATCTTTGAGCTTAAGCTGTACAAAGACAACTGCTTTTGGTCCCTCTGTGTATCCATCCCCGCGTTAATCAATGCTGCTAAATCCGTCTGTAGCACAGCCAGGGGGAAAGGCCTCAGCCCTGCAGGGCCAGGAGCTGCCTGAGCAGCTCAGCCAGCAGGAAGGGAGCTGCTCCACACGAGAGCCAGGAGCTAAGGACTGCAGCACCTCCTTCTTGGGCAGAGCCCAAATTCTGGGGGGGAACGTTAGCAGAGTTATTCTCGGGCACTGGTGCGTCAGCACTGCAGGTGCTGTGCCTGCAAACACATGGTTTGAGATCTGCAAAGGAATTCTGCAACTCTTGACTGGATCAGGATGTCACCAGTGCTAAACTCATTTAGTCCAAAGCAACCAGTTTACACCTATGCTGGTGTGTGCTAGATTTTTTCTTCAGGGTATCCAGACAAAAGTAAACAGAGGAGGAGCCTACATTTTCATTGTTTATCAGAAATGTATCTCATTTTGCTGTACATTCCTTTTTTAGGACGTGTTATCTGTTTAAAAAAAAAGAAAAAACAGAAAAAATATGAAAGAGAAAAACAAAAAACAAATGTGTAGTGAAAAATCTTCTGTAACTTTGGATTAAGAGGTAACTGATCTTTTTAAAAGGAGAACTAAGTTATTTACTTTGTAAATGTGCTGATGGCATGGATCCATCTTATTGACCTCAGCATCCTTTTTTTAAAGATTTTGGGTTTTGTTTCCAATATTAAGTTATTTTAAATTGTGGTTGAAGCAATAGGAAATTGAAATATGGATTGTGCATGACTGTGTCTTGAGTGTAAAAATATTGCAGTTTGAAACTTGGACCTAAAGTATTGCAAATAAAAGTTATAAATTCCAATGGATTGTGTGACAGCAGCTTTTCCTATCGGATGTGCAGCATCAGAAAGTCTTCATCAGCGTGGTTGTGCATGTTTTTAGTTTTGTCCTGTGCCATTCTGTGTTGTCATGACACAGGCCTTGAGCTGCTGCCAGCCCAGGTCACCCTCCGCCACCCCAGCTCCTTGGACCTTGTGCCCCAAAGCAGACACAGAGTGTTTCTGCTGCTCCCCCTTGGCTCAAATCCACAGAGAGCTGGGATTTTTCCAAGTTTCATGTCTCCATCGTGCCATATTCCTAAAGAACCAGCAGCTCATCCCAGTGACTACGGCGAGTTACGTGGATGGTTGTCAGCTCCACTTCCTGCCTAGAAATCCTGAAACTGCTTCTGAATGCTGCTCCTTCAGCTCTTGGACACCTTCTCACGCAGAGCTGGGAAGAAAATCCCGTGGCTGCCTGCTTACAAGGTGAGTTATGCCAAAGTTGGAGCTCTGGGGGAAATCTCTATCCATCCCTGTCCTTTTAATATGTCTATACGTGGGGGTGTGCATGGATTTGTCTTGTATACAAAGGAAGGAGTGTGCAAGCAATGTGACTGACACTTTCACTCTCCATGTTTGTTCCATTCCCATGGGTACAACAACATTATGGAAACCTTTGTACAGACAGACCCTTCTGTCCATGGATACAGAGCCATCCAAGGGCCCCTTGCACCCACAGACCCTTCTGTCCATGGATACAGAGCCATCCAAGGACCCCTTGCACACACAGACCCTTCTGTCCATGGATACAGAGCCATCCAAGGGCCCTTGCACACACAGACCCTTCTGTCCATGGATACAGAGCCATCCAAGGGCCCCTTGCACCCACAGACCCTTCTGTCCCTGTAGAACAGAGCACGGCACATGGGGGCGTTTGGGGGGCAGTGAGTCCCGGCCAACAGGCGAGAGCCGGCTCCAGCCCTGCCAGGCTTTGCTCAGGCTCGATGCTGGCTCCTCTGCAATAGGAAAGCCCTTCAGCCTTGTCCCTGCCCAGAGGGACAGTGCTGGCCTGGCAGCACAGGCTGTTTTCCCCACAGGCTGCAGGAGAGGAGAACACAACGCTGCCTGCAAGGCACAATTAATGGTGCTCCCCAGGAACCTCAGCTCTGGGAGCACTGTCTGCCCCAAGCTCCAGGAGCTGCAGTGGGTGCCTGGCTGGGCTCTGCCCTGGGGCCATCCTGCAGGGACAGCTGGAAACAGAGAGCATTCCCCTGCCACAAATAGCCACACCAGGGGTAGAGGGAGCTGGTCCAGGTCTGGGCTGCGCTCTGTGCTCTGGGGCTGGGGCTCTCCACAGAGGGAGAGGAGACAAAGAGGCTTCAGCTTAAGCCTGACTGATGTGGGTGGGTGGGCTGGGAAGAGTGGGGAAGTGAAGGGGATTCACAGAGCTCATCCTGCTGGAAGGATGAGGAAAGGGAGTGGGAACTCAGCAGTGAGGAGAGCTGTTGATTTGAGAGCAGGGACGTTTCCGTCTTGGCTCTGCGCTCGGGGTGGTTTCGAGCTGGGCTCGGTGCGTTTCTTTCGCAAGCCGACACCACCCTCGTGTGGTTGTTGTGATGAGCTGACAGTGCCAGCACAAAGCTCAGCGCTCTCCTGGCCCGGGCCCGTTCGTGTGGGAGCAGTGGGGGCCAGAGCTCCGCTGTGTTCCTGGCCCCTGGGCACTGACAGAACGAGATCCTGCATCCAGCGGGGAAGAAAGAGGAATCATTTCATTGTTGGCTGTGCAGTTTGTAGGCTGCAAAAGAAAAGGCAATTCTGGCACACCTCTTTCTTTAGAACCTTTTCTGTGAGCAGTGTCTTAACACGGAACGTGCACCCACTGCACTGCATCCAGCTCCCTGGAGAGGAGCACCTTCCCTCTCAACTGTATCTAGAGCATCCTCACATTCTCTCCAGGTGGCAGAGACCATCGTTACAGTGAGGTGTTTCCAGTTCAGTTCAGACTGAGAGATGTGCCAGGACAGGAATCATTCACTGACCTTCCATCTTCCCTGTAAAACCTGATTCCCAGCACAATCACTTTCACACAGCTCCAGCACACGTCTGAGAACCTTACTCTGACGCTGTATTGCTTAGCTTTTATTACTGTGAGTCCCTCTAGGTCAACCTGTCTGCTGAGGTGCTTTAGTACAAAGTTCATGTCTGCTTTGCTAGTTCTTTGAACTGTGCTCTGATGGAGCTGCATTTGGAATCCTTGAGCTTGAGGTTTGTTTTCCTGATAGGTATTACAAAACACAATAAAAAATGAGCTGTGGAGTACTGGCAGTGCAATGGCTTGCTGTACAACGATGGCCTGGACCCTCTTGATGCCATGGCAGAGCCAGTGCTTGCGCATGGCACTTAAATGTGTTACTGGAAATGTGTAGCAAAAGAACCAAAGCTTTTCCTCTACCTCTAGAGAAAGTGATTTTGATTGCATCGCAATTCAGATTAACTTGCTTTTTAAATTTGGTTTAGGAGTTTACTAACACTGGATGAATAAAGAATTGTGCTGGGTTTATGTAGCTGCAAAAGTGATGCCAGCTGCATTAATTGCAATCAGTGGTGGCCCCAGCTGGCCCAAGGTGAAGGCAGCAGGGCAGCCAGTTCTTCTGGAGGTCAGCTTTGGAGAAGGATATTGGGACCTGGGGATGGAATGCTTGGTGACTGTCACCACCTCAGCCATTAGACCAGACTCCAGAGAGAAGGTAACTATATGAGCTCTGAAAACAGACCCCAACTTTTCACGTTTGTTTGGGGTTTTTTTCCCAGAACTAAAAGGATATTTTAAATCTTGAAAGCAACAGATGTATCACCTGAGAGTGAGTGTACTTCATGAGACATGAATGAAATCCCATCTTTCTTACTTCATTTAGTTTTCTCAAAGACAAGTTGTGATTTTTGTAAGACTATTTCCCATAGTTGTGTTGTAGGCCCTTAGTGGGTAGCATGATTTATTTGGTGGCAAAGAAGGTTTATAAATCAGTCGCCTATGTTATACACAGGACAAAATACTTCAGGGAGATGAGTTTTTCACCTAATCAGCATAGAGGAGCATCCTGTCTCTATTTCCTCAGGGTAAAGTGTGGAGCTTAATGTCCTTTAGGCAGAACTGGGAAAGCCTGGAAGAGAGGTGGTCGTTGCAGCCCAGTGTTAAGAGCCAAGAGTACTTGGGGATGCAGAAACAGCAGAGCTGTTCACAGGGCTGAGAAAGGAAGCCTCCTGCTTGGCTGGAATCTGCTCTGGTGTTATCTCCCAGAGAGGTCTGAGGAGACTTGGTGATTAATCCTCTCTGCACTTGTGTAGGAGATCTTTGCATATCAAATGCCCTGTTGGCAGAGCAGTAAGAGAAAAATCTGTGCTGCTGCTGACAGCAGTCTGAGGGCTCCTGAGGAAAGCAGGAGCAGCAGCCTCCAGGGTTACCAGATGAGCCTTGGTTGGGGCCAGACCTGACATCTTGGGCCATTATCTGTATTCTCTGCTGCTGTGTGGGCTGCAGGGACTGTAGCACTTTGGCTGTGTGTTAGGCCTTCACGCCTTGATCACAGTTTCCCTCCATCCTCCTCCCTTCCTGCTGACTTTACCATAAAATCAACAGAACTTTCCAGCCCACCTTATTTTCTGATACAACAGGACAACACTATGTATGTTTTCATGTCATATCACACCCACTTAGCCTTACAACAATGAAGTCCTTTGTCCTGGGCAAAGTCCAGATGTGCAGGAAATCAGGTAATTTAAAGTTTCTGAGAAGGAACAAAGAGAAAAAACTCCCCTAGTGATGACTCCTTCCTCATCCTTTATCACAAGTCCTTTTACCTTCTATCAGTTTTACCTGTTACTGGTTTGTTGTTACACACACACCCACCCCTAAGATAAAACTGATCTATTAATAGCTTTTACAGTGGAAAATTTTAGAGGTCAAGATATTAGTAACAACTTTCCCATTCCTCTCTGATTAGAGGAATCGCTGGTGGAAACATATCATGATCATCAGTGAATTGTCATAGAATGGTTTGGTTTGGAAGGGATCTTAGAGATCATCTTGATCCAACCCTCCTGCCATGGGCAGGGACATCTTCCACTTGTCCAGATTACTCAGAGCCCCATCCAACCTGGCCTGGAACACTTCCAGGGATAGGGCAGACACAGTTTTTCTGGGTGACCTGTTCCAGTGGCTCACCACTCTCACAGAGAAGAATTTCTTCCTACTTTCTAATCTACCCCGTCCTCTGCCAGTGTGAAGCCACCCCCTTTATCCCATCACTGCTCTCACCGGCAGGGTTTTTCTGCAGGTGCTTCCTGTCTATTTGCGTGGAGTAAGATTGACCCAGTGTTGCAGGGACTGAGCTCGTGCGAGGATAAAATCTTTTCAGCGCTGGATTTTCCCTGGGAAGGACGGAAAGATGGAATGCGCGCCCTTCCCGGGCCGCCTTTTCCCAGCGCGCTCCTGGCAGCGGCAGCGGGGCCGCCAGGGGGCGCTGTGCTGCGGGGAGCGGGCCTGGATCGAGCATGGAGCGACCCCGCTGGGAACGGGCCCGGTGGGGATGGGCCCGCTGGGAATGGACCCGCTGTCCCCGCGGGATGAACCCGCTGTCCCCCTGGGAATGGACCCGCTGTCCCCGCTGTCGCCCGCAGCAGCCCCGCCGGAATGCCCCGTGTGTCCTGTGGGGTTTTCTCCCAGGGATTTGCGGTGGAAGGGATCGCTGTCCTGGTTACAGCCAGCGCGGCTCGGGAGGAGCGGTGCCCGGCAGGACTCTGCTCCGGCAGGGACAGGCTGAGACCTGTTTGCCTGTTTGACAGGAATCATTGGCAAGCTAACAACACCTGAAAGACATGGTTGTGGGTCTGCATTTCCTTCCAACTTGTTTCCGGGATATTCTGTGTCCTCCAAGTCTAACTTTTGTTATCTCAGAAGCATTTTGAGGTAGGATCTTATTAACTGTTCATGCAATATTTGTTTTTAAATTGTGGGCTGAATGCCTGACAATTTATGAGTTTCTATTTTGTTTTGAAAGCTGGTATAAAATTTTGGTCAGGCTCCCCATCTTACCTCTCTAAAATACTGCTTAGGAGATTTTCAGAGTAATTTTTATTTAAGAGGACATTTTACATCAACTTCTCTATTTCCTATAGAAAGAGCTGGACTCTTTGTTGGAGCTCTGAACACAGTCTGTGGGACCTGCGTGTGAAAACAAATTGACTTCCAAGAACATCCACATAAAAGCAGGTGCCATGAACTTCCCTTTTCCTTGATTTCTTGTGAAGTCAGTGACCTGGCCAACAGTCATCCAGATACCTCCATGAACTCAATGTTCTCATAGCATAATTTAAATTCTTCCATTTATTGCCCAAGACAATTACCCACTTGTCTCCACGTCTTGGTGCAGGGAAAGGTGTGGCTGCGGGGAGGGCAGAGCTGGAAGGGCAGAGCCCACAGCCCTGCAGCAGCAGGAGTGTCACTGCCAGGAGAGCTGGGGAGCTCTGGGGACAGGGCTGGAGGGGTTGTCATCCACAGTACAAGTCCCCCAGGGGGCCAGGGAGGGTAAATATGTTGGAAGTAGACTTCTTTCAGTGGTGTCTAGTGAAATCAACAGAGGGCACGGACAAGGAATTACATAAAAAATAACTTTTTTTTCACTTCTTTGAAAATCCCTGAGCACAAAAGATGCCTTTTGTGCTCGTGGCATGGCAGGAAAGCAGAGCCAAGTGCTGGACCTTCCCGGACTGGTGCACAGGTAGGAGCAGGACAGCAGATACTTAAAGAAAAGAAGTGGATATATGAGTAGACCTCTCCCTGGGTAGATGCCACACAAACACAGCAAAGGCTGTTACCACATTCCACATTTAAAATACGTAGCACTGAACATTTCATCCTACATGTTAGGACATCCTAACTCTAAAAGAAATCTCAGAATGGTGTGGAATATAGACAATCTGCTAAAGACATTAAAGGGTTTAATTTTATGTTGCTCAAATGTTATTTGAAATATTTATGGTGAAAACTGGGAAGGAGAGATAATTACTCCTGCAGTAGATGGACAATATCCAATCCTTGTAGTTAACTTGACATTTTACTCTAATCAATCTGTGGAGGCAACACCACCCTAATTTATGCTGGACTTGATATGATATGAAGACTTCAGTTCATGAAGTGCTGCAGTGTTAGTTTGTGATCTCACCACTCTGCCTGTCTGCCTTCTCCCTGCCAATGCAGCACTTTCAGCCTGGAGCAAAGGCCCTCTCTGCTGGCTGCTTTATTTCTCCTGCTGCTCATTGGCACTGCTGGAAAAGCCAACTTGCTTGGATCCCAGGTCTGTCAGAACAGGTGAACTTTGCCATGTGAAGCCCAGACGTGGAGTCTTGACCCCTGCACAATGTCCCAGGAATCACCTTTGCTGCTGCTGTGGATTGTCACTGCTGAGGGTGAAATACTGGGGGAAGCACATGCCCTGTCTCTAGAACTCATGGCTGACCAAAGCACTGTGCTCTCAAATCTTGCATTTGCAGCTGCCTGGTGTCTCCAGCATTGCTTTCAAAGCAAAACAGGGAGAAGGCAAAGTGTGTGTAGCTAATGATCCTGTAGAGTGTGGAAAACTGCTAAGTCCTAGGTCTTCAAGGTAATAATTTGGAATTACTGTGATGTAGAACTAGTGCAACACAGAAAAGGGGAGCATCTAAGGAAGGGGATTAATGGTAGATGTCAACATCTTGGATTCTTTCCATTTTCATTTCACATGTGGAAAGCTGTTCTGCTTTTCCAAGAATCTTCTCCTCAGTGATGTCTGCCCCCAAATTGCAGCTTCTCTTGGCTTTCCACACTGCCTGCAGCGGGACTCTTGCAGCAAACCTGGAAAAAGGTTTTGAGAACTTGACAACTTGTCCTTCCTTTTCCTGGTGGACTGGGGGGGTTGTGCCGTGGGTAAGGTTTCCATTGTTACTGTTCTAGGCTAAGAAAACATGAAGGGAAACCAGGAATTGTTAGGGAATACAAGTCTGGAATCTCCAGAGCCTGCAGCCAGAAGTGGAGAGTTGAGTGATAATTATTCCAACCTCTCAGTGGACATCTTTCAAGTCATGTGGAAAGTGAAAATGGTCTGACAGAAGCAGTTTGTTTCTGGGTTCAGTGTAGATGATTCCACATCTCCTGTGTGGGTGCATCAATCAAGAGTACAACCAGCTCATGAAAAGCACCAGAACAAGTTGGACCTCACTGAGTAGACAACTGAAAGAATCTGAAAAGGAGAAATGCAGGAAATTTCTTGGTTAACCTTGCCTAGAAGAAGGGTAATTTTTCTAATAATTACTAATACATTCCCTTTGCTTTTGACCTTCTTAACAAGGCCATTTGCATCACAGATTGCCCATGAAGCCAGAACCGCGGGCTTATGTAACGGGTGAAAGATGACCTGTTCCTCTGCAGTGACACCCGGCTGGAAACGGGAGCGGGGCGCTCTCTGGGGAAGCATCAGGCCAGGTGGGATTTGTGCCGTGCTGGGAGAGGAGGAGGAGGAGGAGAAGAAGGATGGGCGTTGTGCGGCAGCAGCAGCAGCAGCAGGAAGTTTGGGCCGCAGGACATTCCGCCTGCCCCGATCGGCGGGCGTGTCCCCGGGGCTCACCTGGCACGGCTGAGCTGCCGGCACTGCCCAGCTCACCTGGCTGGTGTCAGGTTCCCGCTGGGACTCGCAGCGTTCCGTGCCCGCGCTGTGCTCACCAGCAACGGAAAATACCTCTGGACATCTCCCTTTCCTGCTGCCGGGAAGAAGCAATGGAGCAAGTCAAGAAGATCTGGTTTATCTTTCTCCTGATGGATTTTTTAATTTCATTCCACGCTACAGAGGCAATTTCTGTGCTGGCTTCTCTCAGTTTATTCTATTTCAACAGCACCAGCAACAGGACTGTGTTTGAGCGCTGTGAATGTGGCCTGTATGGCTTCAATTCTCCTTACATTGGTGCTCAGGGGGTGGTGGGCATTCCTGTGTCTGCTGCTGATCGTTTTGCCTGTGACCAAAATACTGACTTCACTGTCAGGGAAGCACCGTGGATAGCCCTGATTGAAAGAGGCAATTGCAGTTTTGCTGAAAAAATTCAGGTGGCAACCAGAAAGGGGGCAACAGCGGCCGTGATCTACAATTCACGAGGCAGAGGCAACAACACCCTCCTGATGGCACACCAAGGTGAGTGACAGGCTGCAGGCACCTCGGCATTGCTTTCTCTGAAGTTGGGGTCAGGGCAGCACAGCCAGGCTCTGAGGAATCGGGGGTGTTTGTGGATGATTGTTGCTCTGATCAAGAGATTCAATTAGAAAAGTAACATGCTATGCAATTTGAGTCTTGACTTCAGTGCTTAGTCAGCAAGACCTGCTGTTACATTCTGATTGGTACAGGGCAGGCAAAGGGCTGAGTGTCTGAAGTTAGTCCTGTTTTTTACCTGTACAAGTTGCAAATTAATTTAGACAGTTATGTGGAGCAACTCTTAGTGTTTGTTTTGAAGGCACCAGTGTGTTTTTTGAGGTGAGAGGACACAAATGAACCCACAGGTGCCTCCAGCATAGGTATGTGCTTTGCAGATTGCAAGATAGATCTTGTCCTTTTTTTTTTTTCCTCTGAATTTTCCTAATTCTGCGAGCCAGGAAGTTCTCAGTGTGAGTTATGTGGCTTCAAAGAGGTACAACTGGCATGTGGGTTTTAAAACCTATCAGCTCTGCTGGGACTCCCAGCCACCTGACCCACTCCTCACGGGCCCAGAGGAGTCGCTGACCAGGCTGGGATGCACAGGGCCTGCTGGCCCCTTGCAGCTGCTTCCCTGCCAAACCAAGCAAGCCGGGTCGAGCTTCTCCTCGATCACCACCCTTCCTTCCATCACCAGTCCTTGTCAGGGCTGCTCTTAGTGCATTCTTCTCATTTCTTCATTTGTGCTTTTTAGTCATATGATGTACTGGAGTGCACGCATGTGTAAGAGACTGTGGCTAAGTCTTATGCTCAAAATCCACAGATCTATAGGAAATTTTGTATTCTGAGAAGGTTCCAATCTTTGGCTTTGGTTCAGTTTTGTCTGAGTGAAAATGCTAGAGTTAAACATCCTTAAAGTTTTGTAAGCATTTGAGTATGAATAGATTGGCTGCTGTTGATTGCATAAAGCTTGGTTGTGTTTTCAGAGGTGTGTGAAGTTTTTCTCTGCCCCTATATGGAACAGGTTTCAAAACAAAAGCACGTTTCTCTGATTGCTTATGGATTTACTTCTCATTATAGGTGGAGCTATTGCTGTTGAAATAAGTTGTCTACTTAGATGTGGAATGGGAAAATGAAGGTTTGTTTAGGTTAGGACAAAAGTGTTCACTTAGTAAGCAATATTGATCTTGAGCAAATTCCTTCATCTGCTCTTCATTACTTGCTCTGCATGCTGCAGTTGCAGTAGCAAAACCAAACCAATCTCCCTGTGCTACTGAGCTGCTAAAACCTCTAGCTGCTGTGCTGGCAGGGTAGATGCTGGTGGAGGGGTTGGTTTTGAAGCACCTGTGGCTGGCAGGGGGAGTGGGCTGGTTCTGAAGCCCCTGTCCCCAGGGAGGATTCAAACCTGAGCTGGGTTAGGCTGTGTAATGCCCAGTGTGCTGCTCTTAGCACAGGGGAGGGAAAGGCAATGGGTGCCACAGACAGATGACACATGACTGGTTATTACTGCTTATCAGTCAGGCTCAGAATCAGCCCAAAGCCTGGGGTAAAAACTGAGTGGTGCTGACTGGTATGAGAAAGGGTTGAACTCTGTGTTTACACGAGCTTTGTTAGTGCTTGCATAGGCGGCAGCTGATGCTGGGCCATGTAATTACTGCCCAGGAATATTCCTTTCTCAGTGATGGGCTCACCCAGAGCTCCAGCCTGTGCACAGTGCTGTGGCTGTTTGGGATGTGTTTGAAAGGCTCCTGGGGCTGGGGGCGATTCCCGCAGAGCAGGTGATAGGAGGCAAGACCTCTCAGTCAAAAGAGTGGCTCTCTGGAGAAGAGGAGCTTGAAATGTTCTTTCTCATGTTATTTTCCTTTGTTAACTCCCTGGCAGGGCTCTACAGCATTTCACACTCGTGGTTGCAATGACTCTGCCAGAACTCTGATTGCACTGCCTGATGCAGGGCAACTTGGAAAAAGTGTGTAAGTGCTGGAGCAAGAGACTGGTGGATGCAAACTGGCTGCCCCAAAAATAACAGCAGGGCCCTGGAGAAACAGGACTTTTTGTTGCGAGTTCCATAGATCAAATACTAATTAATGATGCAAACACAACTAATACATAACTAGAAAAAAGGGGTTGCTGGTTGAAGTGGCAGGTTTGTAGCATCTGTCAAATGATTGGGACAGCAGTGGCCAGTCCAGTGAGGGTACAGTGCTAACCCAGTATTTTGTAAGATAACATCAGTCAGGACAGACACCGTGCTGCTGAGTGTTCAGCAAACATGAATTCAGCTATTGGAAGCAGGCTGGCCCAGGGCTGAGCACAGCACTTGTGCTGGTGCCGCTGTGGAGCGTCAGGAGATCGGCATCTCCCGGAGTCCCGGTGCCCGCCCCCCGAGCTCTGTCCACGGCGGGCACCGGGGTGGGCTGGGGGAGGAAGCCGCTGTGCCGGGACGTGATGGAGAAGGTGAGCGACCCTTCCTGGGGGCACCCGGGGATCACCCATCACCCCGAGAGGTGATGTCAGGAGGAGCCGTCACTTTTGAAAGGTGGCCCGGGAGGGTGACCGTCCGTATCTCCTCGGGAGAAACGTGGGTTGGTGGCGCACTGCGCCCGGGAGAATGCAGCGAGGGGGACGCCCGGATGCGCGCCCCGCAGCACCGCAGGGCCCGGGGTCCCCAATCCCCGGGTAGCGGTCGGGGCCCATTCCCGGCGGGGTTCCCGCGGCGGCGGGCGGTGCGATGCGGTGCGATGGTGCGGTGTGCAGTGCCGTTCCGTGCCGTGCCGTGCGGTGATGCGATGGTGCGGTGCGGTGGTGCGGCGGTACGGTGATGTGATGGTGCCGTGCTGTGCGGTGGTGCCGTGCTGTGCGGTGGTGCCGTGCTGTGCGGCGGTGCGGTGTGCCGTGCCGTGCCGTGGGGTGGTTCGGTGGTGCGGTGGTTCGGTGCCGCGCGGTGCTGGGGGCGTGCCGCGGCGGGGGCGGCCCCGCTCCTCCCCCGGCAGCCGCGGCGCGGCTTTAGGCGGCGGGGCGGCCGGGCCGGGCCGTGCTGGGATGCCGTCGGGGGCCGCGCTGCTGGCGCTGGCCGCGTTGCTTTGCGCCGTCCCGCCGCCCGGTCCCCGCGGGGCGGCGGCGGCAGCGGCGTGGACGGCCTGGCTGAACGTGTCGTGGGAGAACGGCGTGGACCGCAACCGGAGCGGCTGGGAGGCGGGCGAGAGCGGCCTGTACGGGCTGGACTCGCCGCTGCAGTCGGCCGAGGGGCTGCTGGTGCTGCCCGACAGCCCCAACGCCTTCAATGCCTGCAGCGCGCTCACCAACTTCAGCGGGGCCCCCCCGGCCGGCGGCTCCCCGGGCTGGCTCGCCCTCATCGAGCGCGGCGGCGGCTGCTCCTTCGCCGACAAGATCCGCCGGGCCGCCGAGCGCGGCGCCGCCGCCGCCGTCATCTACAACTACCGCGGCACCGGCAACGAGGTGCTGCCCATGTCCCACCACGGTGAGCGCCGGGGAACGGCGGGGGGCTCGCAAACAGAGGGGACCCCGCGCTGGGAGCGGCCCCTTCCCTCCCTCCCTCCCTCCCTTCCTCGGGGGCTGCGGGAACGGCGCCCGGCCCGGCCGCACATCCGCGGCTCCTCGGTAGCAGCCGGGAATGTCGCTGCCTCCCCGCAGCACAGGAGTTTCTGCCCGGACTGGCCAGTGCTGTTTCAGGCGCTGATGGTGTTGTTTTTTCTCCGATTAATGAGTAACCGTGTCCGAAATCTGCGGCTGCTGCTGGGGCTGAGGTCGAGTGGGCTCTTGCCGGGCCCTGGGTTTCTGGTCTGAGCCTGTAGTTGCCACAGGTGATGGATGCTGAGGTTTTTAAAGCCTGTTGAGACTGTGGAGTTGATTGGGGCTGTAAAGGAGGCCGGGTTTCTACTCTCAGGCGCTGTTTCTCCCTGTGCCCTGCGCAGTAGCCGGCTCGGACATAAACGAAGTACCAGACTCTTCTGTAGGTCACTTTTCAGCAGCAAAATGCCTCTTCTATTGCAAGTGGCTGAAGGTCGTTAAGGGTTGTTTTCCATTTTGCACAGGCTGATAACAGAGCTCCTCTTCTCTTGCTATGTAAAGTCTCCTACTTAGTGGAAGGTTTTTCCTGACCTGCCCATTATTCAAAAGAAGAGTGAGATTTGGCTCTGGTTTAGGCTAATGTTACCTGAGGAACAGACCTAGGCTGAAAGCTGTGTAAATGCCTTCTGGTGACAGTCCAAGCAGGTGCCCTGTATGTGACAGGATGAGTGGCTTTGGTGGCTCTGTCCAGCTGTTGGACAGAAATGCATCCTGCTGGGTATGTTGGAGTTCTGTGAAGTGACACTGCTTTGGGAAGCCCTATCTTCTGAAGAGAAATTGAACAGTGAAAACTAGTATTGTGTCTTAAAGCTCTGAGTGTTTGAAAAATAATTATATCCCTGCAGCAACCCTCTTAGAAAGTTTGGAGAGGATTTCTCTTAGCAGTGGAGGCAAGTGTTCTGATGAGACAAAAAAACAGTAGCTGCCTCTGGAGGTTTGCTGTCTTAATGAGCTTGCAATCTTAAAGAGCTGTAGGACTGTTGCTTCTCTGCTTTAAGGATTCAAAACATACAGTCTGGATAGGCTCTGGCCTTTCTGAGGCAAGGCTTTCTTATGTAATCAGATCATCAGCTGACAAATGCTATTGAGATCTGACTATTGCTGGGCGAGTTCCTCCTGCTGAACTGACAGAGCGTCCCTGCCCTGAGCCCTGTTCACTGTGCCTGCCTAATCCTGCAGCTCTTGGAGGAGCTCCCTTGGCACTGCTGGCCTGGGTAGGTCACTGCTGAACCTGTTCTTGAGGGGAAGGACCATGTGCTCCTGCTCCTCCTCCATCCTGGCTGCTGGGAGACTTACAGCATCCTAACCTTGCTGGGAGTTGCCTCTCGAAATGAGCCAGGGGCTCTTGGCAGGGTTTGCTCCAAGAGGAGCTCCCTCCTTTCCTGTGCTGTCTTTAAGCTTTCTGCTGTGGCATTTATGTCAGAGTGGCTCTAACTGTCCTGATTATCCTGCATGATGGGATGGATACTCCAGGGCATGTTGGAACTTCCCAGCTGAACTGCAGACAAATAGGACAGGGACTCCTTGGAGAAGACAGCTTCTGTCAAACCACTTATTTAATCTGCCTGACTCCTCCTTGCCATGTTGTAGCACAATTGCTAAGCTAAGCTTGGGCTAAGCTTGTTGCTGCTGTTGCTCTTACTGCTTGTCCTTGTGTTAGCCCCTCCCTTTCTTTCCTGTTCCACCCTCCCTTTTGTTATTCTCTGGACTTGAGTTCTTTTTCTATCCTTGTGTCTGTCTGCAATTCCTGTTCTTGGCTCTTCCCACAGCGATGCTCTTCCTTCTCTTATGGGGCTTTGGTGACACGCTGTGCTTGGGCCACCCTGCCCCTGCTGGGGGCCAGTGCTCTCTGGTCAGACTGGACAAACACTGCAGGCTTTGAACATGGCACAGGATGGAGCTGGCTGCAAGTCATCAGCCTCATTTGGTTTGCCAGGTGCAGGATATCCCCTGTGTAGTGCTGATGAGCTCAGCCTACAGCACTGCCCCTCAAACTTAGGAGCTGAGAGTTGGTCACAGTGCCCTTTGCTGAGCTGTGCTTTGGGATGGCTCCCCTCTCCTGGCCTCCTTGGTGGCACTGGGTGCTCTGACTCCCTGGAGCCAGAGGGAAGGTGGCCAGGCTCATTAAAGAATGGGCTTTGTGCAGCTGCACCTCCCACCGTGTCTGCAATGGCTGTAGCTGTGCTGGTGGTGACTTTGCAGTCTGGGTTTCCTATTTGGCTGCATTTCTGCTCTGACTGGGGCCATATGCCATCCAGAGAAACCAAGGCCAAACACTTCCTCCAGGCTGAGGCAGTGGGAAGTAGCCAGAGATGGCTTTGCTGGGGTGGGGGGTAATTAAACCAGCAGTGCCTAGTGCTCTCCTCTCACCTGTGGGGCATGGAGCTGTCACCTGCCTGGCAGAGAAGGAAGAGCTCTCTGGGGGGGCTCTGTATGGCACAATACACTTTTCTTCAAAGAACTTTGGTGGTAACAAAACACACAGTTATTAACAGAAGCTTATCTAAAATTGTAGTATGCCTTTTTCTGGGGCCTTCAGACTTAGCTTTTGAAGCAGCTGTCTTGTTTAGAGACTTAAATGGGCCTGTATTTGCAGCAGTGTTTGTCCTAGTCATCCTGCTTCCAGAGACTTTTTTTCTTATAATCATCATGTTTAGTCTGATGAATTCTTCGTTGCATCAGTGCTCCATATAACCTTTTTGCGTGCCAACTTAAAAAAAAAAACAAACCAAGAAACAACAAAAGCTACCCAAAAAAAGCAAACCACTCTGGCAATTAAAACAACAGAATGCAGTGAATAGCCAAATCAGATATGATCAAATCCTGCCTAATTATCTCTAACAGGTAGAATGAGAAGAATTTAATGGAGTCCAAAGTAAAATTTACTTTGTGGTTTATAAGCACAAACCCATATCAATTAGCAAACTTGAGTTTTAACTGTGCACATTTTAAGATGGTACCGCTCTGTGTCAGGCTGAGCAGGGTTTCAAAGTACAGTTCTGTGTGCTCATAATTGCACCTCTCTGTAATCTCTGTTGACCTTCTGGAAAAGACATTTGATTGGAGAAACCAGCAGCATGTGGGGAAAAAAGTGCAGGGCAGTAGTTGGTTTGTGTTAAAGGTGGACCTTTCCTTAAGCCAGAACCAGGCTGTTAGGTGGCTTAGGCTTGAGGGCATGCTGCTGCCCGTGGGAAGCATTCTTTGCTGTTCAGTATTTCCTTGCAGCTGGTGGAGAAGGATTCTTTGCAGGTCAGAAAGCAGCTGTGATAATTTTCTTTGGTTTCTATCCTATGGTGTAACTCTAGACTTGAGGAGCACATCCCTGATCTGCAGAGGGCTTATTCTGGGGGAACACAACTGAATGATTCTGCCTCAAGCAGTAACAGCGTGAATCAGGCTAACAAGATCTGGTTCAAGTGTAAACATGCATCAGTGGGTGAAAGGGGAAGGAGAGGTTAAATATGTAGCACTGCTACTTTACTTATTCTGCAGGAGCTTCACTGAGGTGAAGCCTTACCTCCATGTGCTTAGAGAAAACAGTGTATGGCAGAAGTGTCTAGTTGTGCTCCACTGCTTTTTGTGAGGTTTGATCTTCAGAAACAAGCTAAAACTTTGCCAAGGTATTGAAAGGCTGATGGGAGCTGTAGAACCATTAAAGGTTGAGTCAGAATTGTAATCCCAAGGCAGGCTGTGCTGAGACTTTGTAAGCCTTGTGTAAACAAATAGTGCACCTCTCTTTGCAGTGAGAGAAGACTTGTGCTGAGAACATCTGAGGAGAGGAATGAGGATGGAGGATCTAATTAATGACACTTCCTCTCTCATGTTCCTTGGCTAGGGTCAGATGAGCCTCTGCAGATCATTAAGCCTTTCCTACAGTTCCTTTTTGAGAAGGACCTTGCATGCATCTGCTGTGCCTGGCTGGTATTTGCAGTCTGTAGTGTCTGGAGTTTGTAGTTCTTTGCATCTGAGAATAGCTTTTTGATGTGTATGTGCTGAGCTTTATGGGCTCAAACTCAGTTTGGTTCTCCTGGCTGCCTGGTTTAGAATAAATGAATGTCACAGCTGTAGTGGCATTCAGATGAGCAACCCTAGCACGTGGGTCTGGCTGGTGACCCTGATCTCCCCCCCTCAGGGGATGGTGGGGTGTGACAGGGACTGGGGCTGCCCCCAGCACAGCAGTCTGTGAGCAAACAGGAGGAGCATTGAGAAACTGGATGGGACTAACTGGTGCTATTGACAGCTTCTGATCCCTGCTCTTGCTCCTTATGATATAATTTAGGTACCTCTGTGCCATGGAAAACTGTAGGGTAGGCATCATCCCTTAGGTAGCCTGGAATAGGTCTGTGAAATGCCCTTGCACTTTGGGTTTACTGGACTGCTGAAATGTGAAGGGATGAATTAAAATCCTAAGTGACAGCTGTGGTAGCAAAGGCTTCATTGGGAGGGACATCATGTTACTAAAACAATGACAGTGCTTGTTTGCCTCCAGCCTTGAATGTGCTGGTGAGCACACAGCAGTCAGCTCAGCACAGTTCCCCACTGTGTCCACTGTGACCTGTCATCTTTTCACAGACAGATGCTTTCTGGCTGAGACTGTGCCCATTTACATCATTTTACCATTAGCTTTCTCAGACTCACTTCATCCCAGTGAACACTTAGCTGCCACCAGCGTGTGGGGAGCAAGGGATATTAGTGGTGAGCTCATTCTCATCCAGAGAGGGTGAGCAATGTATTTACTAAATCAAAACTGCTGAAAACTGTGGCGTAAACTCACCAAAGAATTTTCATTAGCAATTTTGCTTGCTGTTTCTCCAGGAGGTTTTAGATGTTGTTTGCTAGATTGAAAGGTGGTACTTTAGTCTTGCAGGTGCCACTGACCCAACAGCATGTGAAGAGAGCTGTCCTACAAGATCTCATTCATTTCTGTGCCCTTGAAAAGTTTTACTGTCATGGCTGCTGTTTTAGAGGATGATTTCATGTTATAAATATTCTAAGATTTCGGGGATGGGAGCATTTATGTAACACTTTAAGGCTCAAAAGAGGGGGGGGGGAGAAAAAAATCAGTCATCTTCAGTGTGAAGGTGACTGAGCACTGGAACAGGGTGCCCAGAGAGGTTGTGGAGTCTCCCTCGTGGAGATATTCAGAACCTGTCTGGATGTGATCCTGTGCAGCCTGCTCTGGGTGACCCTGCTTTAGCAGGGCATTGAACTAGGTGACCTCCAGAGGTACCTCCCCACCCCAGGCATTCCATGATTTTGTGTGAATACTTGCCCCTGTATGCAGAAAGGCTTGTGTGTTTGGGAGGAAGAGATCAGACATAGTGCCATATGCCAAGTAAAGCAAGCTGAAAGTAGATTTAATTAAGCTTAGGTAGCAGTGTGAGGAAAAAGGCAGTTCAGTCAAACAGTTTAGATCATAAGGGGCTATAGCTTTAAATAACTGCAAAATAACCTGAATGTAAATTGTTCTTATATCTTGGTGCCAGGTGAAATGTGTGCAGAGCATGCAAAACAGGGGAAGAAGGAACAAGCCTACGATGTCAGCTTATCCAGGCTTATATTGCTCCTGAACTAGGAGTTTAATCACCTTCCCCTCTGGCAAAGGGAGAGCTTATCACAGGGCAATAAAGGTGTTTCCTCTGACAGCGTCTGGGATGGAGGATGATTGTGGGCATGGACATTCCTGATGATATTTGCCTTGTTCCTGTGGATGACAGCAGCCAGCACTTTATTTTTTGATCCACACTGTATGGTGGATGAGAGCAGAGCTGGCCTGCAGGGTCTGGTTTTGTAGTGTCTGAGGCCAGGGAGAGCCCTCGTGTCCCAGAGTGGGGAGTGCTGCTGAGACTTGATGGCTCCATGTGCAGTGCTGGCTGTCATCTGAGGTGAATTACGTAAGGCTGGTAATACCAGCTCAGCCTGTGTACACTGTTAGTTTATTTTTCCTCCTACTGCAACAGATAACAGTGAGCTTGTACCAGCCTGCTCGATAACCACCAGAAATCCCGTTTCTTACTATGCAAGTGCAGTGAGATAAGCAATGTTCAAGACGTTGTGTTTTTGTTTTTTCTGGGCATGGAAGATAGGCTATCAGATACTCCTCTTACCTGCCTGAGGAGCCAGGTGTGCCAAACTGGTACGGAATGGTTGCAGTGTAAACTGACAGTGCCTTTCATGTTAAAGAACAGGAGATAGCTTGATCTCCTAATGCCTTTTTTGCTGATGGTGGGGTTGGAAGGGTGCCAGAGGAATACTTCTAGCTCCTTTGGCATAAGGCACAGCTATTACTGCTCTGTGCTGCAAGCACCATATCTTGTAGATAAAAACAATGATCCAGGCACCAAGGCTGGAGTTGTATTTGATCTCCTGAAAGAACCTTCAGATAGCATTTCTGCTCTGGTGCTGTGGTTAAGGAGAACCTGTTCATTCTTTGAGAATTCAAACTCCAAAGTCTTCACTTCCCTTATTTTTTTTCTTTTTTTTTTGACTATATGAAACATTCAAAAGTAATTTCTTCCATTTTGCTTTTTCTGGGTGGGTGGCTTATGTGGTTGCCAGCTGGGCTGTTGAAATGGATTGATGATCCCACCAGCAGCAAGGATGGGGTGGGGATATTTCCCAAGTGGGGTGCTGGGCACACTGGGGTGAGCTGTGCTGGTCCTGGGGAGAAGCAGCGTGGCTGTGCCATAGCAGAGGCACTGGTTGCACAAGGTGCTCACTGGACAGAGTGCAGGAAGGTGAAACTACGATCCCAGTCATGCATTCTCCTTGTGGGCCTAATGTGCTGTGCCCCAGCACTTCCCTGCTCCAAACCATTGGGGTTTGGGTGCTTCATCAACCCATTTCTGCCAGATTCTGACCAGCTGCTGCCTTACAGTTTGGGAGGTGCCCAAAGAGGCAGGCTGTGTTTCCTTAAAGAGTTGAGTAACTTTCCCTCTCCAGTTTCACAGGAAATGGGAAAGGAAAGAGGCCTGGTAATGTTTAACTGAACAGGTCTTGGTTCTGTTTAGCAATGAGCCCATCATCAGCTAAACAGGCAGCAGAATAATTTCACCTTCTGGTGTCCCTTAAAAACGGTTCCAGAAGCTTCAGCAGAGCCACAAAAGCTGACACCTGGGCAAAGAACTCGGGTTTCTGTGAGGTTTTTGCTGTGCACAGCTGACTTCCCTCTGCTTTGCTGGGGTCTGGGTGGGGGAGAAGCTGACAGTTGAGAGCAGCTGCTGTGCTTGAGGTACCTCTGCAGATGTCCCTTGTGCTGGTTTGAAAGCAAACCAGTGAGAGATCCCAAGTCAGAACTAGAATTTAATAGGAAAGTTAAAATAAATGCAGTAGTAGAAAAACACTGACAGAGTCAGGATACAACCTGACACGCTGTGGGTCAGGGTGTTGGTAGCAGTGCAATTAATGGGTCCTGCAGTGGCAGGGGTGGTTCTGCTGAAGCAGAGATCCTGTAGAAGGGTGTGGTTTTCCTCTGAAGGTCCACTGGTGGTGTAGATGGGTCTGGTCTTCCTCAGGGAATCCAGTGGGAAAAGGCTGCTCTGGTGTTCCGAATGTCAGATTATATCCAGGTAGGAATGCTTGGCTCCTCCCCCAGGTGGAACATCTCACACTGGGATGATGTAACTTTATCAGTCATGCAGTGAGACCCAATGGCCCAATAATAGAAGATATCCCCCTGGAGGGAGGATGGGTCTTGGAGGAGATGAAGAACACTGTCCCACCTGGTTTTAACAGCTGGTAACAGAATACTTTCTTTTGGTTACATCTTGCATTGCCACCTAGGACACCCCTCAAATCCCTTGTTTCCTGCCTGATGGCCAAGCCCTGTCAGGACCTCTGTCCAGGCTGGTGGTCTCAAGGCCACCATAACATGTTTCAGTACCTGTCATAATGGGACCCAAGTTGCAGCTCAAGAAGTATTGGGTGGGGGTGATCCTCTTGCTTTTGTTACAGAAGCACAGAAGTTGTTGCAAACATGTGCTGATGGAAGTGGCCGCTCACTTCTGCCCTTGTGCCAGTGTGGAGGCCACCAGCTGTTCACCTACAGTAGAGCTGAAATTGCAGCAGGAATCTCTGGGGTTGAGAAGAGTCAGTGAGGATTGAAGCTGTCATCTGATGGCCTCCTAACTATGGAGTCTGAAATTTAAATGGAATATGTTTCCTTCTTTAAGGGTAAAACTTTTCACAAAGGATGGCTTAGTAGCTGGAATGGTGACATTTCATGAATAGGAGTTGCTATTCTGTGTCTTGTGTTGTGCGTGTGTGGTTACAAGATAGATTTACTGTGAGACATGCAGAAATATAGGGGAATAGGGTTTTTTTTGCCTTTTTTTTGGCAGGCTTTTTATTTTCTCATTGTTGCAGCCTGTTCCTCCACTTTCTTCCCTGCTTATGAAAGCAAGTCTCAGCTTCTGACTTCGTTGCTTGCTGCTAACATCTGACTCCAGCTCATTTTATATGTGATGTATAAGCCCTAGTTCATCCTTAAGAGTAGTTGCAGTCTGGGAGACTTATTTTTTTCTCTTCTCTGTGTGATGTTGTTGTCTTTATGAGGAGCTTTCTGAATAAAATATGAGTTTTGTCCCACTGAGGAAAGTTGCTTGCTGTGTTGGATCACAAGCATTATGTGAACAAGCTGGAAAACTAATAAACACTTCTCCAATGACAGCCTTTGTGGTTTAACACCAATCCTAGGGCTTTTTGGTAGCTGAAAATTGAATAACTTTCAGCAGAGGGAAATAACTTGAGTAACTCAGCAGAGGGAAAAACAATTGGTCTTCCCATTAAAGAGTGTTTGGCCGGGGGGGTTAGCTAAAAATAGCACTTTGTTACAGTCTTTATTCTTCCCCCATGCAATGTCTATTATGAGTGTTTGCAGGTGATGGTTTAATGCAGTGAGACTCCTGATTAGCTGCTTTTCTTGTATTCAGAGAGAGCAGTGATAATTTACTCATCTCCCTTTTTTCCCCTCTTAAGGACCTCTCTGTTATATTGGGACTTTCTTATGTTTCTACAAAGGGTATCAAGTGTCCTCAAGCCCTTGCATGTCACTGAAAGGAAACCAGTTTGCTCTGGTCTGTGCTTGCCTGGAATTGCTTGAAATTTCTTCCTACCATAAACACCTTGGTTCCTGTGACTTGTGGTGTTCAGTTAAGCCAATAAAACCTGTTGTTAAAATCAGGATAGCATTTGGCATATTGCCCCTAACTGTTTAAAAGTGGAGCACATCTCCCTTCATATTTGCTTCCCTCTGAATCTGCAGTAGAAACTCATAAAAACACTTAGACTTCACAATGCAATTTCCCTAAATAATTTCTCTATTGCTGCTGAAAATACAGAAGTGAAGGGTGATCTATGATTACTCAGTGTCTGGGGAAGTACTCAAAAGTACTGTCAAATTTAGGAAAGAGGTGCTAAGAAGCAGCAGGGAGGGAGTTGTATCCATTATAGGAAGCAATCCCTACACAGATATCACAATCCCCAGTGACCTTTCTCTGTAGAGGATTTATTTTTAACTTCATGTAGTTCAAAGGCATGTTAAAATGTAAATCACCAAAGTGTTGTGTCCAAAATAGGACAGTCTGTGTCCTATATAGGAGTGAGGAATGCTGTGGAGAGGAATGAATCCTAAACATGGTTCACTTGTGCTCACAGGTAATGGGACACACTTTCAGCTGGACGAGCACTCAGTGGTGACACTTGTTTCATTGGTTCCTATTGAATCTGTAAATACTCTTTGGAAACTTCCCACAGCCATTCCTTTAGCACTCAAAGCAGGACATCTAGGACAATGCCTCTGGTAAAACACCTGGGAACTGAGCATGGATTCCCCTTCTTTGCAGGTGCTGAAAAGATTGTTGCAATTATGATTGGCAACCTGAAGGGCATGGAGATCCTGCGCCGGATCCAGAGCGGCCTGAAAGTCACCATGGTCATTGAAGTGGGCAAAAAGCGCAGTCTCTCCATGAATATCTTCACCATCCTCTTCATCTCTGTGTCCTTTTTTGTTGTGGCAGCAGCAACTGTGGGCTGCTATGTCTCTTACTCTGCTCGGAGACTCATTTTGGCAAGGGCCCAGTCCAGGGAGCAGGTGAGTTTGTGCTGCTGTTTCTTTATACCCCCACCCCTCTGTGGTGTGGATCTTGAGGTTTGTAGGTTTGGGTTAAGTACCAAAATGACTGAATTTGTTTGACCTTTAAAGTGCTAAGAGATACATCTTTGTGCAGCTTAAAACTTACCTGAAGAACAGCTAAGAGTAAAGTGCATGGAGAAAAGCTGACTGTGCTCAGCTAACTGTGTTTCCTACAAATATTCCCTGAACTGCAGTGTTGCCCTATTGCTGATGTAGTGGGGGCTGTGAGAGAGCTGAACTGCTTTTAGCTGACACTCATCCTTCCCACATAGCACTGCTATGTGCTTGCCATAACAGGAAACACGACTGGAAGTGTGTCTGCAAAAACGGGGCATGACTTTAGCTGCAGGCTGGGAGGCTGCTGCTTGTTGAAAGCTGCTTTCTGACTGAAAGCTTTCTGAGAATTACAGTGACAGACTCAGGGTTGGAAATATTGGAAGTTGTCATCTGCCTGTGAGATGTAGCATTGCCACTCCTGGATGAAATGTGGAGTTGTCTCTAACTTGATGCTGTTCTCTTGCTGACATTTGTGGACAGAGATGCAGTCTCCTGCTGATGAATCCCCTCCTTCAATACCCTGCCATCTACCTTAGTCTCACAGCTCTGTTTAACAATGCTAAATAAATCTGGGCAGGAAAATCTGGGTGCCCTATGCACTGTTCATTAAATCAGATTTAACTCTTTCCTCCTTTGAAGGCACTTGAGAGTGCAATTATGAGCTATAAGGCTTTCAAGAAGCTGCAGATGTAACTAATGCCTGTGATGGCTGGTACTAGGAAAATCCAGTCTGCTTGGCTAGAAGTCTCAGGTTCCATGTGCACAAGGAGCTTGCTGCAGGTTGAAAAAATAGCATTGATAAATGACATGCCAGTTCCACATGATTTCAGCAGAACTGAAATCAAGGAGCCCCAAGAAGTGCTTTGTGGAGTAGAAGAATACAAGAAAGCTTCTCTGCTGTCAGGGCATAAAAATGTACTATTCTGTCAAAGTGAAACTCTGAGACAATCCAGACTTGTTTTCAATTGTTTTTATACCCTGGCATCTCACACTGACCTCACAGTGATTGGGTAAGTAAAGAATAACAGGGCAATGCTTTTTGTTCAGATGAATTAGTAAAAGGTGATGCTGCCATGTGCCCTGTTAGCTGCTGATTGGATTTTAATGTAGATCCAGAGTTTGAGAGTTTTAAGTGCTTTGGCTCCAGGAAGTACTGAATATTAGTCAAACAACTTCCTGGCTTGTGTGGTACATCTTGGTGCCTTTCCTGCCACCATTCAGCCCTTTGAAAACCCAGATTGCTTGGACTTAGTGAGTATTGAGAAAAGCCAGTCATGGCAGCTTCTGATCCAAGTGAGAAGTTTGGTAGCACATCTGTCCTGACCTAACAGCTAAACCAGAGTAGTTCTTCCCTCTTGAGCAAGCTACACTGTGCAACCTGCTAGTTCCTTCTTGAATGCATCTTTTCTTCTGGGCCTGAAATTCAAGTCTCCACCTCTGCAGTTTCTTCCTGCATTGGGAGGGCAGTGAGCAGGAAGGTGGAGAATTGAGGCAAGTGTGGCAGGTGGCTTTCTACCTTTCTAGTCAGCGGAGTACTGACAAATTCAGTTCTCAATATAGTAACCTTTCTTAATAGAGCAAAATGACCCTTGATGTTATCTGTGGCCTGGTTTCTAATTTCAGCTCAAGTCTTTACTTCCTTTGATTTCATAAAGATTAGATGTTGCAGCTGAGAAATTACCTAATTAATGGCTTTGGAGGAGCCAATTGCTCAACTTTCAACAATTCAAAACTGCTTCAATGGCAATAGCTACCTGTGGGGAAGAACTTCCTTAGCTTACAGGAGAAAAGCAGGAGTTCCCAGCCTCCTCAGAGCTATCTGGTCTGCACTGCCATGGCCATGCTCCCAGGGTGCCAGGAAGGCACCCTTATGCAGAAAGGGCTGGAGGTAAAATTGGCAGCTTTGAACAAGGAAGACTTAGGACTGAGTGCCTCCAAACCTAATTTTCCCATTTAGATACCTCACTACTTCTACCTGCCAGAGCCTGGATAGGAGTTGGGACCTGACCTGTTTTGTAATATCTTGATTCTATTTCGGGACCTGACCTGTTTTGTAATATCTTGATTCTATTTCCTCACCTTAGCTTTTTTTCCTAGCTTTTTCTGTGTTGGGGATTTTATAGTACTAATATAATTCATGTTTCACATTCTCTTGGAAAACCTGGCTTCACAAAATGCTTTGACATTCCAAGCTCGAGTATCCTGGTAGACTGTTCAACATAAAGCTTCTTCTGCAACCTTTCTCCATCCCCTGGAGGGGTGTTGTGCTGTGCTTGCCAAAATCAATGTTAAAGGTGACTTTGTCATTGATGCATTTAATGAGGAACAATTAAAGTGGTGCCCATGCAAAACTTAAAATATTGTTTCAAGTAAATTATTAACAGTGCAGCCAGTTGGGTCCTGTTTAATATGCTTGGCCTGACATTAGATGTGTAGATGAGATACTGTATGAGGGAGTACATTCCTAGAAAGTTTCGTTTTCAGTTAATAACCAGTAGTGGTGACAGTTCTGGCCATGTATAAGTGCTTGTATTGCTGCATTCCTGCTCAGTTGATGTTACCACTTTTGCTGCTCAGACTTCTGGGGGCCTCAGCAAGCAGCAATATTGTGGCTGCTGCCCTGTGGCTTCAGCCTCAAACCTTGACAAGGGCAGCATCATTTCAAAGCTAACCATAAGTGACATACAGAAGCATATATTGATGCCTTCAGAAGAACTTGACAAACTTGCAAGAAAACCTCAGTAATTCTTGTTTCTAAACAAATGTGCATGTCTGCATCCCTCACCTTTGGATTCTATGTGTCTCTTCCTTGATAGCTGTTAGTAGCTGTCAGCTATTAAACTCTTAAGGCATGCACATGGATGCACTTATCTTGGGGCACGAACCCAATGCTAATACAAAAATAGCTCATTTTGTGCTAGGACTATTTGACAGGGTCCCAGGGGGATGTATAAATCACCTTGTTTGCTATTAACTACTTTAGCACAAGGAATCTTGTGCAGACCTGAATGGCCAGTCCTTGCAAGATTGTCAGTGTCAGCCAGAGCCCTCGTCCCACTTGTCCTTCTGTGCTTGTGCCAACAGTACTGCACTTGGAAAAGTTTCCTGTAACTGAGCTAAAATGCCTAAGGAGATGGAATGCTGGAAAGGCAGCAGTGTGGGTTCCTGCACGGAGCAGGGGAATGGGAAAGAGGCGTTTTGGTTAGCTGCACAGCTCCAGTCTGCTCTGTCCCTGAGGTTGGTTCTGTGTTGGGGATGGCGCTGCCTGAAGTGCAGCAGGCAGGGAGAGGACAGTCCCGTGAGGACAGTCCCGTTCTTGGGCTCGGTGCAGTAGCACCAGCCTGTGTGTGACCTTTCCACAGATCCCAGGTACTGCAGGGACAGCTGCACAGCAACAGTTGCCAGGCAAGCTGCAAAGCAGTGGAAGCAGAGGGGTAGTTCAGGGTGTATTGGTGCTAAGTGGGCTGGTTGGCAAAGAATCTTGCACCTTTCATCAGAATGTTTGTGGCAGGAAGGTGTCCTAAAGTGAGTATAACATAAAACAATTGATTGTTGAACTCCATGTTCAGTCTTCTGTTCCAAGTCAGTTTGAAAGCTTCAGTTTGTTTTAGCTGGGTCTGATGTGATCAGGGTATTATCTTTCATCTTCTCAAACTAAAAAACACATAATTCCTGTGCTTTGTGAGAAGGTTAGCCACAACCAAAGCAGACATAAATGTGTGTCTGGTGTGTCATCCTGTCAGGAACTGCATCAGTATGTCTCGAAACTCCATTTCATGGTGACTCCAAATAGTGTGGTCATGCTTACTTGGCTTATTCTGATAACATCTGGGTTTTAAAACTGTTGCTTGCTTGCAGCAGGCCCCTGGGTAAGTATTAGTAAATGAACAGTGAAATGGCAGTGTCTGACCAGGTTTGCTTTGTGTCACAGCGGCGGCTGAGGGCCAGGGCCAAGAAGGCCATTGAGCAGATGCAGCTGCGCACCCTGAAGGAAGGGGACAAGGTAGGACTGACCCTGTCATCTCCCCTGCGTTGCAGCACAGCCTTGCCATGAAACCTGGGCAGCTCCCCAGTACTGCAGCAGGAGGCAGAAGCCTCTCTGAGCCTGTAACTCTTGGTGGCAGAGACAGTTCCTCTTTCAAACCAGGTCCTTTTCCAGGCCTCGAGACTTCTATTCAATATAAACCAGTTTATTTTGTTAGCTGCTTGCTTGTAGTCTTACTGGTGTGAGGACCTAATTTGCTGGCATGAAGGCTTAAACATAAACTAGTATCTAATCAGCTTCCCTAGCTCTTCTTGTGACTAAAACTGGAGGCAGCAGTTTCTAAACCTCTACGCTAGTGCCTCCAGTAATCCAATAACAGTTTCACCTGGAATTCTAAACCATGGGTTTAAACTTTCAATGCTTCTTTTGTAGTGTCAGCTTGACTCTGACTAATCCACAAAGTGTGTTTATATAAGATTATATTAGTGAGCATCGTGGATGACTCTAGCTAGACCCCCTTGTCTGCAGTAAATCTGACTGGAGTTCAGAGGAAGCATTCAAAGTGTGTTAAAGCAGTAATTTCATTTCACTATTTTAGGAAACTGGTCCAGATGGAGATTCCTGTGTCGTGTGCTTTGAGCAGTACAAGCCGAATGATGTCATGCGTGTTCTCACTTGCAAGTAAGTTGTCTTCCAGACTGGCCCTTTATCCAAAATTCTGCCATGTTTGTTAACAAACTTTCCTCGAGTTTTTGTACAGTGAGAATTCTTGAGTATCTATCAAAACAATGTTTTGAACAACAGAAACAGTGTGAATACACAATTGTAGTGTGCCCCAATGTGTTCATCACTTCCCCTGTGAGTGGATTGACTCACAACTTGGCAGGCCACAGTGCCCCTCAGTGGGATGCCAGGACTTTGTAAGGATTTCTTCCTTTGCTGGTGTACCAGAATGTTACCACTAACTTGTAGGTAATGGGCATAATCTTGCCTGTTTCCTGTCCCTTGCATTACTGTTTACTATGAGGGTTGTGTTTCTCCTAATTTGGTAAAACATGCTGGCTTTTGTAGTTCAGAAGAAAGTATTTCTGTTCTTGTATGCATCCTCTGAAACAGAGACCAAACTAGAGCTATAGCAGTTTATTTTTCTGCAGTTCTCTCCTGTTGTATCTCGCTGCTGTGCTGCTGTGGAAGCCCAGCAGTGAAGCATTAAGGCTTTAATGTGATTGCTACTAAGATGAGCAATGAAGCTGCCCCAGGGCTTAAGGAAACTTGTTCTGTGGGATTTCCCCCTGTGCCTGCTGGCTGGGACTGCTCTGGCCAAGCTTCTAAAATCAGAGGCTTGCCACATGAACTGCCCGAATTGTGCAAAGGAAGAGGTGTCATGACCCTCAGGGAGGGTTACAGAAAGGAACATTTTGGAAACATTTTGATGTAGGAAAATGAAGTTCTGAAGAATAGAAAAATGGGTAGCTGCTGTTGTGTGCTGAGCAGTGCTGTCAAACACTGGCAAATCTCAGCTGGAGTTACCTGTGCACCAGGTTGCAGCTTTGCAAAGGCTTTCTCTGCTCCCCAGCAGTAGGACCTCTAAGGTGTTTTGGTAATAAAACATTGGTCTGCTAAGGTGTTATCAACCAACTCCCTTGATCTGATCCTTAATACTTTAAAAAAACCCCAAAACTGAATGACCTTTCAGGCATGTATGTTAATGATTATCCAGTTGTCTTGTCATGTTTGTGCTCGTAGGTAGTTTTGTTTAGTAATGGACTAAGTGCCATGAGTACAGAAACTTGTAGACAGGCTCCAGACACTTTGCCTGATAGGAGACCTGTCTTCTCATTATTTCCCTATAAACCCTTCTAATCTTGGTATGAACCTGCAAACAAAGCATGACTTTTGGGTAAGAGTGGAGTAACATCTTTTGATTGTGTTCCTTGTACACAAATTTGCTGCATTTGCTGCTTTTACATCTATTTGTGATGTTTCCTTCCTCTGTGGCCCAAATGCAGCTCTCAGAGGCATGCTAGCTTAAAATGACTCATGGACTTCATAATCTTCACAAGTGGTGATATCTGCCAGTATCAACCCTATTAAACTTTCCCTCATGTGACTTATAAACTAATATTTACCACAAGAACATGGTTGATTTTGGTGGTTGACCTCAACACTGAGACCCTACTTGTTGAAAGGATTTAACTGTATCTATGAAAGAACCAATCAAAGGAATGTTCCTATGAATCACATTGATGGTATCTGAGTCCCTGGGGCGTGGGTATTTGCCAAGGGCATTCTTGCCCAGAGAGTCAAACTGAAGGCATTTATAGTTGCAGACGTTCACAAGTCCAGTATTAAGTTCAAGGACTTAAAATATTCAGGCATTAAAAAAGTTTCAGGTTTTATACCAAACATGATGTGGGTGCAGCTGGAAGGAAGTGCCCATGATATGAGCTGAATTGGAGAATCCTTGGCTCCTGCTGGAGTGTAGGCTGCTGAGCACTGGATGTGGTGATCTTACCTCATAATAGAGTTGATTAATTCTGAGCAGTGCTTGTTTGCCTTGCTGTTTCTATTCAGGCTGAGGGAACAGGCAGATCACAGGGTTTCAAGTCATCCTCCTAAATCTGTGGCCTAATTTAAATCCATTGTGGAATTGAGTGTCTTAATAGAAGCACACATTTGCATCTGTGATGGCTGAGCTATATTTACTTTCTTGAGTGTACAGCCTGCCAAATATCCACTTGAAATACACAGTGGTTGCACAGACACAGTAAATGGGTGGGAGTACAGTTTATCTTGGGACATAACTCTGTGAGATGATTTGCCTATGTAATTACAACAGAAACAAATGCTATTTAGTCTACATCTGTATGACAGAAGTTAACTTTAAAGCTAAGGCTGAGATGTCCATAATTGTATCATTTAAATTATCAGCTGGGAGTGTATTGTACGCAGTTTTGGAAGAGCAGCTTTAGACTGTTGAGGTATAGCAAAAATGTTATTGCTGAATTATAGCAAGTTGTATTAGTGTACTAATAAGCACAAACCAGCCACAGGTTGAAAGATCAACTACCCATAACTTTCAGCTGAAACTTGTGGCAAAATAAGGTCATCCATTCTAGAAGGAATAAATTCTTGGTGTTACAAAAGGGTCCTTCATAGCTGGCACATGAGCAATCTTCCTAGTATGAAACCTAACCTGTTGGCTGCCTTCTTTCACCAGCCACGTCTTCCACAAGACCTGTATTGACCCCTGGCTTCTGGAACATGGGACGTGTCCTCTGTGCAAGTGTGACATCCTCAAAGTGTTGGGTGTTGAGGTAAGCCAGCAGCCTGCCATGGTGGCAGCTGCCAGTCACACTGTCACACTGGTGTTGTGGCCACTCCTTCAGCTTTTCATGCTGCCTCTAGAGTTCAGGTGATAACACAGGTGTGCCCTGCCTGTGGCCAGATGCTGTAGGAATAATTGTGGTGTCCCTTTTGGGGAAGCCTGCAGCTGGCCTGGTGAGTTGGTATCACCTAAAGGCTTGGGCAGAATGTCAGCCAGAGCTGACTCATGCCTGACAGAAGAATCTCTGTTAACTCTTGTGCTCACAGCTAAGGGTGTTTCTCAAATCTTCAGGCAGACTTTGACAACTCATACTGCCCCTGAAACCAGCTTCTCTTAGTTGCTCAATACCCAGAGTCCTTGAAAAGTGAATGTGTTAGCAGGTATGACATTTCTGGAGCTGCATGACTTCCTAGGATACATCAGGAGTTTCTGATGTGTTCTGTAATTGCTCGTTGTTGCCAGTGCCAGATGCTGCGTGGACCAGTTAAACTGCGAGCCAGTGTTTGCCTGGGGGGCAGGTCTGCACAAAGGGCAAGGAAGACTCTTCCTGATACTGGGCAAAAATGCAGGAGCTGTGTCTGAGCTTCCCACTCAATTAGGCAGTAACTGGATTTCACCTCTGATGCACCTCTGATAACAGCAGAGCTTTTATTCCATTTCGTGTTTGTCCCTCTGCGTAAAAGGGCTCCGGACTCAGTCCCTGCAGGCATTGCTCTCCCAGAAAGATGCACCCTCCTTCCAAGTTGTAATTTAACCACTTTCTCTTTTGTTCACATAGATGGATGTAGAACCACGCTCTGAGCCTGTGCAAGCCCCAGGATCCAGTGGCCAAAGACCTCTATCCACAGTCACTATAGTTAATGAAGAGGACAATCTTAGTGAAACAGCATCATCTGGATATGATTCTGTACAGGGACCAGATGAACCTGCTCAGGAGGCACAGGCACCATCAGAAAGTATGTCTGCTCTTTCATTTGCACTTGGCTGCTTAGGCTGTGAATTAGGGGAGTTGCCTTCACAGCATCTCACAGGGCTTGAATACTTTGTTTTTCAGGGTTATCTTAATCTTCCATTTTGTTTTAGCCCTTAGCTCTGGTACTTGGTCGTTGTTTTCAAATGAAACACAACCTTAATGTGAATTAAAAGCCAAAGTCTATGAAAGAATAGTTCAAAGTCAGAGGTTTACTACTTCAAGCCCCTTGTCCCTTTGTGTCTTTGGAGATTTCATTTGGATGAGTGAGTGTTGCTTTCCTACTAAATCTGTCTGCTTTAAGTAGTTACTTACAAAAAACTTGTGGGGAGTCAGTCTTGCTCTAGCTTAGATGGTGCAAGATAGAGAAGACAGATACTTCAGCTGAATTTCAGATTTGCCAAGGCTGAGTCATCCTTGGCTTTAGAGAGTGTTAATTTGTAAAGAATATCAGATTTTCCAAGTACTTTATATTTTGAACAAGAGCAAACAAATTGAAAATATCTTCTTAGCACTCAGCTTTACACACACACACACACACACACACACACACACACACACATGTACTCAGTGTTGCTGTTGGCTTTAAAAATTAGAAGATTGCAGGTAAACAAATGAAAGTAACTATCCCCTGAATTTTGGCATGGCCTTAGGAAGGGGATGTTCCATTTCCCATGGGGAGCCCAGCTGATGGGAAAATTTGGGCTTTGCTGCCTGTCTCCTGCAGGACATGTTGCTACAGCAAGTGGTGTGTGTTTGGGAGTGCCCTGTTGAAGTACCCCAGTAGGGAAGAGGACACTTCCTGTGAACTAAACATCAGAAGTTGAAATTGCATCCCTCTAAACAACTCAGGGCGTGCTGGGCCATTACATTTCACGGGCCATTCTTGTGTATTCTCTCTTAAGGTGGGAAGGACACACAGGGACATCAGCCAGACAAGGTTAGTCTGTAGGGAGAAGGCCTTCTCCAAATCAGCACAGGCTCTCCTCAATTTATCCTGAGCCTTGTCTCTGTTTATCCTGAGTTGCTCTTGGTGCCTGCCTTCAGCAGCCTTAGGATACAAGACCTGCTAATATCCTCCTAGTTGGATTCTGTGGCTTATGCACACGACTTCAGCTTGCTCAGCACTCCTGAGCTGAGCAGGCATCTCCAGAAAGGACAGGCAGTAGCAAGAATGGGCTCCCAAACTAACAAGGGGCAGCAGGAGAGAGGTAGTTGGAGCATGGCCTTGGATTTCCATCTCTGCAGGAAAATGCAGTTTTTTGAGCTTGTGCAAATCAAGTTTTTGTGGTTTGCTTTAGGATGGTAACACTTGGCTGCAGCACTTTTTAACTTGACTTGGTTTTCTTCTGGACAGGTGACAACACACATCCTGTGAGTGAAGAATCCCAGCCCTCCACTGTGACTGTCCTTTCACATGGAGACAACCCAGGTTTTGAGGGAGATGAAACACAAGTGTGTGAAAGCAAAATTGTTTGTGAAGTCACGTCCTAAGAACATGCCCAGCCATGTGGTGCAAGCCTTCTGCAAGGAGCTGCCTACTGCCATTCCATATAAACCAAAAGTTGCAAGACTGTTGCAGAAAATACTGCATTGGCAATGTTTAGATAAATAGACTTGTCCAAATCATAATTGTATGGTTTGCCTTTCTTCAAACTATATTTCCTACAGGAGTCTTTAACGCTCTCCAGATAAAGCTGTCTTAAATATAAAGAAAACCAGCAGATTTTAACTAAAACAAAAATTCCATCTTCAGCAAAGCTTCTCTACCATGTTTGAGTAAAGTAAGAAGATTTTTTACGTTTCGTAATTGTCTCCGCTGGGAATTGTTTTGAGTTGGGGTTTTTTGTTTTTTGTTATTTTCATTCAAGTGGATTTTCATTGTCAACAAATTTATTTTGATCCGTTCTGATACTTATTTATGAGACAGTTTTGTTTAAAGCAACATGGTATTTAATGCTTCAGTGCACTATTTTGATAGGAGAAAGTGCAAACTAATGCTTGTCAAACTGGATTTTGTCCACAGTGTCTTTGGTTCTCTAGTAACCGACTGATTCTCTACCTCTCAACTCCAGCCTGCCAACCACACATTCCTAAAGGGGAAGAAAAGAGAGCTGCAAGCTGACAGGCCAAATCTCACTTACTGTAAAGGGAACAACTGCAGGAACTTTTCAAACCTCATTAATGTTAGTTTGTTAGTCTGAAAGGTCCTCAAGTGATTTGAGGAGCTGTGACCATCTCTAGCACCAGCAATGTGCCAGAGTCCTGGCTTTGTGGGAGTCTGGCATGACTTCAGGAAAGAGTCAGCTGAAGATGAAAAGATAGGTTCTCACGAAAGGATCTGCTGTGTTTTGCTCAGAAATGATCCAGTCTCTGAAAAATGCTGACTGTTCTGTACATTGTCTTGCTCAAGTGCATAAGCTGCAGGGAGAGCTGGTGTCCTGTGAGTGTGACAGAGGGTTGGAGAAGCTGTCTGTCCTCTGTGTGGAGTTGAGATGGGGTCAAGTAGGAACACCCTCAATAGTAAGTGACGTGGCCTTGTCCAGGAAAGGTAACTAAGGGCATCTTCTAAATGCACTTTATTTTTTTACCTCTGCATCTTTGACTAGTTTCTGTTGTTTAGTAGGATTTTGTCTTAGAGCCTCCAATAAATAACTTAAGAATCTGGGGGGGAAAGCAATGAATTTTCTTAGCTATAGTACAAATGAAATGGTTGTAAATATTTCATAATTTGTATTGAATTTGAATATGAAAATGTAAATGTAAATAAAACACTATTTTTGATGATCCTGACTGACATAAAATATTATCAGCTCTCATGGAAGCAGATGCTGAATTTGCCCTGTCCCACAACCTTGAAACACATCCTCCTTTTGGGAGGCCAAGAAGAAGCAGTGCTTGCTCAAAGTAATTGGAATAAGGAGTGCTAGTTATGTGCAGGATGCTACTGCTACGTGGATTGAAATTGTGCTGAGATGCTGAAACCTAGTAGTTGTAAGGAAAATCCAGCCACCTTAGGATGTGTTCAGTGAGCTGCTGCATTGTGCTTGTAGGCATGTTCAGCATGAGGCAGTCTGCCATGTGAACTTCAGACCAGACTGGCTGCATCTCCCTTTTCCTTTGTCAGGTTGCTCAGCATCCCTTCCTTACTCCAAAGTCTCTGTTTGCTTTGAGGAAAAAAATTTTAAAAATTATCTCTTGTCCCTTGTTTTGTTCTGGCTGGTTTGGGAGCAGTTAAGTCTTGTATTTCCTTATAGCTCAGTTCCAAATCTAGTCTAGAAAATACCAGTTGGTTCTGAGCTCCAGTTGCAAAGCTGACTATAATCAGACTCCACTCTGAAGCTGTCATTTGCTGTGATTGCCTTTTTATTCTACCTCTGAAATGCAGAGTAGTGAAAGGGACAGCCAAGCAGTAAATATGCAGCCCCTGATTAGTTAATTCCATTTCTATTTCACAAAATTGGTATAAATTTATTGTGGTGTGTAAGCTGCAATGTAGTAGAATCTTATGAGGATACAGACTCATGAAATCATCTGCCATGTTTGTATTCAATAGGAGCAGAATCTGATGTTCAAGGAAAAAAAGGAAAGTGATTCAGATTAGTTCAATACATTGAAATGCACCTTTTGGTTGCTTTGTTTATAGAATTCAAGCTTTACATTTACTGCCTTTTTAGACCAACAAACTGCCTTTCCCCCAGGACCTGTGTTTCTAAGGGTAAGGTGAATGCACAGCCCTTTCTCAAGGGATGCACCAGTGGAGAACTGGGGGGGTGCAGAAGCTCCCATTGAAGAACCTTCATCATCAGATGATGTCTATGTGACCTCTCTAGGCAGGCTTGCTTGCTCAGGGCACTTATGCTAATTTTCAGAGAGAGATTTATTTCAGAAGGAAATTTTCAGAGGGATTCTCATATCAAGTGTGACCAGTGCTAAAGGAACACGTGCAGGGTCAGTACCTGAGCAGTGTGTCAGCTGCTGCAAGTCTGCCACGTTCTTATCTGTGCAGATTTGTTTGTAATTTGTAGCTATGCAAGGGAATTGGTTTAAAAATGAAAGTGTAAATTTCGTGAACACCATCTTGATACTAAACTTGGGTCTGTTGCTGCCAGACTGCCTTAAAGAAATTTCAAAGTCCACTGCCACTTTTTTGTATTTCTGAGTTTCTATGGGTAGCAGCTGTCTTTACCAACCCTACTTAGGGTACTGTGAACATTAGCAAAATGTTCACTTTTTTTGGTGATGCCACAGGTTAGAATGTCTCTGGGTCATGTGTATACATGTTTGTGTGTCTTGGTGGCATGACAGACTCTTTCCTCTAAGCAAGAAGCCAACGGGAGTGTGCCTGGGGCTAGGGTTGTTCCTGAAAAGCAATAAAAACCTGCTGTTACTGTGCAATAGTTTTGGGGTTTTCTATAGATATGCTATTGCTCATGTGTAAGAAAATGGACATTATGAGCCTGCAAGTGGTGCAGTTGCTAAAATGTCTGCCTGTTGACTGTGTTAATATTCCCACTGAGTCACACAGACATGTCAATTCTTCTGTCCCCAAAGAGCAAACTGAACAGGCTCTGGCATGGCTCCAAGTGTTTGCTCACTCCTTCAGGGAAAGGGAGGGAGTTACCCTGTCCCTCAGGAATGATCTGATCTAGACACTTCAGTCAAACACTTGTATGCTCTCAAAGAAGGACTGGGAAAGTTTTTTTATCCCTGCAGGAGAGAAAGCCTTGGTGCTGGATGACTGTGCTCTCTTGTAATTCAGGCTTTACAACAGCAGGGCTTCATTCTAAATTTCAAATCAAAATAATGCCATTTTCTCATCTTGAATAAAATTTTCAGGTGTCCCTATAGAAATATAGTTTCAGATGAGAATTTTATTTAAAGGGAAAAGCGGGACTTGTGATGAGGGCTGCAAACATATAAAAGCAGTTTGAGTCATCAGGACAGTTGGACTCTTCATAAAATGGACAGATTTAGTCCATTTCAGTCTTCAGAGGGAAAATTCTGCACTTCTCAAGTGACCTTACAGTTGGACATAATAAATAAAGACATCTACCTTGCCTGTGTGATTGAATGTAATTTCTTTCCATGTTTACCACACCAGCACAGAAGGTAGCCCTGCCTTTTCCCTCAAGTTTAGACTGATGCCTTTCCTGTGCAGGTGTGAATGGGGCTCCTCTCCTGCAGGGCTGTAATGTCTGCAGTTTGGAGGAGATCAAAGGAAATCTACTGGCTTCAGCAATTAACTTTAGTTTCAAGAGAAAATTGAAATCAAATTGCAGTGTTCATGCAGTGTGAACAAAAAATTATATAATACTCCTGGAGCAACTCTGCACTGGCTGTTCAACTGCTGGTTATACAGACTGAAGCCAACATTTATTTATTTAGCTATTTATTTATGTAATCTTGACATAGTCATTTGAGGGAAGTAATTTACTATTTCTAGGATAAGTCTTGAATAAGTGAAAGAAAAATTCTGCAGCACTAAATAGGTCTGTGTTGCTGTAGAAGGCATTGATTACACTGTAGCACGATGGTGCACTGATTAAGAAGGTTTTCAAGTGGCCATAAATAAATTCCTCCATGCCCATAGAGGAGCACTCTTTGCATCTGAACAGTATTTGATTAAGAATGCAGTGTCTGAGGGAACTGGAAAAGGGAAAGACTTCAAGATTTTGAAACATGGTGAGAAATACAAAACAGACATTTTCCAAGCAGTAGCGTTTTACTGTTAAATATTAACCAATTAACAAAGTTGGAATGTTATATAAGCAAGTAACACATGTCCTAACCGTGTCCAAGGTGTGTGTGAGTCACCAAAAGGCAAGCTAGGAAATGCCAAAGGCATCTCTCCTTAAAATTAGCATCAGAATTAGAAGATCTGTATTAGGTCCTTCATTTCCTGTATCCAGGGGCTTGTCTAATTGGAGAAAATCAAACGGTAAACTCTCTGGGAATGCTCTTAGAGGAGCAGGATCTATGTAGGAACCACTCAATCAGTTCAGCTGGTAAAATCCCCAGCAAAGTCTGTTACTGTGGCTCCAGGTGGGGGATTGAAGACACTGCCTCATGAAGAGCTGGGTGCCAGGGTATCAGGGACCCTCATTAATGTTTGATCTGTGTTAGTTACCATGTGCTGGCTAATGACTTTTATTTTACTTTTCCCTTCTAGTAAAGGTAGACCACCAGAAATTTGTTGCTTCCTCTTCTGATATAAAAACAAGTAAAAGAGTTGTAATAGTTAAATCTATATCCAGTCCCCAAAGTACAGCTCTTCAATTCTACAGCTTCCATTGCTGTGGTGCAATGAGTGACTGAAAAGGAAAACATTCACCCCGTTGTGAAGCTTCCTGTGAGTTAAATGTGATTGCACACTTGGCTCTGCTTTCACACCGGTCCTTCCGTAGGTGATTGCTTGTGCAGCTGGAAGTAGATGGGCATTGCCAAATAATTTCTGTGACTGCTTGGCAAAACCTCAGTGTGCTTGTGCTCACAAATAGCCCAGTGCTAGCAGCAGCATTTTTGGGAGTGAAGTACTATTGAAAAGCATGAAGGAAGGCAGTGTAAAGCAAAAGTGCCAAGGTTGCAATGTACAATTAGTGCATAATGTGCATAATTTTTTTTTAGAAAGAGCTCAAAGCAGAGGCTGAATTTAAACAACTGTCTGCTGAATTTTTTGTATGACACACAATCAATAAAGCATTATCCTTAAAAATCTTAGGAAGGTCAACTACACTGGAAACAGAGTGCTAAGGAAAGCGCACAGAAGTTTCTGGGAAACAGAAGACCCAGTCACTCCATTTTTACTGAATGACAGATTGTGTTAGGAGCAGGAGCGAATCTTAATGGAGGTGGGAAAAGATGGCAATTCTGGGAAGTGTTCTGCCCCAGAGACTGGAGCAGAGCAGGCAGCGGGGCGCTCAGCCCTCCGAGGCTGTGTTTGTGCTTTTTGTCAGCCTCTCTCCGCGCCCCAAACCCCGCCTGCAGTGGAAAACACACCTGGGCGCCAAACCCCGTCCCCAGTGACGTCTGTCTGTCCCGCGGACTGAGAACGGGGTCAGGTCTGGCCAGAACTGAGAACGGGACTCGTGCCATGGGCAGAGCGGGCACGGCAGCTCCTGCCGGCCGGGGCCAGGGGAGGGGCGGCGGGGCAGGGCCGTGTGCGAGAGAGCAAAGGAGCCTCCGCGGGCACACAGAGCCGGGAGCCGGCACCCCCGATCCCTCCCGGGCACACACAGCCGGGACTGGGCACCCCCGATCCCTCCCGGGCACACACAGCCGGGGCTGGGCACCCCCGATCCCCTCCCGGGCACCCCCGATCCCTCCCGGGCACACACAGCCGGGACTGGGCACCCCCGATCCCTCCCGGGCACACACAGCCGGGGCTGGGCACCCCCGATCCCTCCCGGGCACACACAGCCGGCACTCCCGGCACCCCCGATCCCTCCCGGGCACACACAGCCGGGAGCCGGCACCCCCGATCCCTCCCGGGCACACACAGCCGGGACTGGGCACCCCCGATCCCTCCCGGGCACACACAGCCGGCACTCCCGGCACCCCCGATCCCTCCCGGGCACACACAGCCGGGGCTGGGCACCCCCGATCCCCTCCCGGGCACACACAGCCGGCACTCCCGGCACCCCCGATCCCTCCCGGGCACACACAGCCGGTACTCCCGCCCCGCTCCGGAACAGGCCGCCGGGGCTAACGGGACAGCCCCGCCCCGCCACGCGGCACGGAGCGCGCAGGGCCCGACGGGAGCTGTAGTCCCGAGGCAGGGGAGCGCACAGCCGACGGGAGTTGTGGTCGTATTACAGCAGCGCCGCGCTGCCTCTAGGCGGCAAGGACTACATCTCCCAGCATGCCTTGGGAGCCCCGCCCTCCCCTGCCTGGCGCCGCAGCTGCGAGCGCGGAGCGGGTACGGCGCTGGAAGCGCTGCGCCGGGAGGGGCCGCGCGATGTGGCTGAAGCCCGAGGAGGTGCTGCTGAAAAATGCCCTCAAGCTGTGGGTGCAGGAGCGGTCCAACCAGTACTTCGTGCTGCAGAGGCGGCGGGGCTATGGCGAGGAGGGCGGAGGCGGGCTGGCAGGTACTGCCCCCGTGGGGCCGGGGCAGGGCTGGAGCGGGAGGACGGGGGTCTGTCAGCCCCGGGACTCCCAGCCAGAGGGGCAGGAAGGGGACCCGCTCGAGTTCTGGAGCCCCGGCCCTTCCTGCGTTTCTCACGGGGCTCTTCCCGCCTCCTTTCCCGGGGTGGCGCGGCCCCAGGGCAGCAGGGTCCGGCGGGCACGGGCAGCCGGCAGGGCTGGGTCACCGCGGGCAGCGCAGCCCCGCCCGGTGCCGGCTGGGGAGCCTCTGCTCCGGCGGAGCCCCGCACAGCTCAGGGGCAGCTTGGTGGAAGTGGACGCGTCTGAAGAAGGACTGATCTGTCTTTGCTTTGTTGGCAAGGTGCTCATTTCCAAATCCCTTTTTCTGCGTGCGTCTGGGGCTGCTTGAGATGAACTCCTGCTCAGGCATTTCGGATTGCTAGTTTTAAAAGCAAGCATATGATTTGATGGGGCTTGTCAGGAGTGGTGGATCAGGAAAGTGACAGAGAGGTGGGACAGGAAATTGATCATCGTATAATAAAGTTTATTCCATGAGAACTTCAAGGTATGGAGCTGAGTTTCTATTTATAATTCTTGCCTGTTTGTATCATCAGGCACTGCAGGGGCCCCAGCTGCTGATGAGACCTCTGTGATGGTGGCAGCTTTTCTGACTAGAACTGACTCCTTTATAGACTGGTGGCGTCTGTCATTGACCCTGTCAAGGAGAAATGCTACAGGGAATCAGCAGAAAGTCATTCCTCAGTGGGATGTGGTTCTCAAGTGTTTTGCATTTCCGTAGCTTTTCTAGGCTTTCTCTAATTTGTGTCATCCTAATGCAAGCTATGTTAAACATAAGGCATAATTGTCATGTGGGAACATTTGTTAATTTTATTGAATAAAACCACAAGGTTCAAACTTCTGGCTGGTGAATTTCAGATCTAGAAATGGCCCTTGCAGCTGGAGGTGGGTCATTCTTCATTGGCACCTGAACCACTGGCAGGGCACATGAAAAGTGTGAAAGAAAGCATCCCAAAATCCCAGGTTGTTATGCACATCATAGTATTATAAGCAGATAGATGATGTCAGGCCTTGGCTTAGAACTAAGGGTGGTATATTGTGAGCTTGGAAGTCTTGTGGGGATCAGGCTTGATGGCCTGTTCTCTACCTTGATATATTTGGAAGCCAAGGAAACCAAGTTGCTATGAAGGTTGACTTTCTGTATGAGAAAATTAATTTAAGGACTGTGATTAAAGTGGAACAATGAGAAGTGGAATAAGTTGTTCTTCTGAAAACCTTCTCATAGGCTTACAGCTGGGTAGGCAGCTGGCCCTGCAAGTGCCCTTTGGGTTTTGGTGAAGGTGAGGCTTCTGTAACTGCTCGCCTGTTCTTGGTGGCTGTTGACAGTGTGGGAAAAACACTTGGATGGGATAGTTGCTGTAGTATGCTTTTTTTTGGTGTGGCAATGCACATTTTATTTCTGTAACTTTTCTTGTAAATTCTTACAGATTCTTCTGTGCAAGTTACCTTTTTCCCTGGACAGAAAGGAGTGAGAGGTTCTTGAGTTAAAATTGTGATTAAGAAAGGTTACCAAGACAGTTGCATAAAACTGCAATCACATTTGTGTTTGCAGGTTTGGAAATATTCAAACCTCCTAGGTATAAGCCAGCATTAATTTGATATTGCTGCATGTCACTTGAGAAAATTAGCACTTCTTTAGGAAAAAAGCAAAGCACAGCTGCTGTGTTATGAAATCATCCCAAATGTACAATCCTGTTCTCCTGAAGAGCATTTTACAGCTGGTGAGGCAGGGCCTGAGGTGACTGGCAGCGCTGAGGAATGAAAAGAGGGAGGCAGCAGTTCAAGAGTCACAAGGGAAGAGGGGACAATGCCTCAGGACAGGAGTGGAAACAAAGATGGGCAGTGCTGCAGGGTTTGAATAGCACTAATGGGGACGTGACAAAGGATTCCCAAAAAAACAGGAGTGCATTTGGTAAGACAGGCTCTAAGGAGGGAAGTTTTGAGGAAGCAGCCAGTAGCTGGAGAAAGGTACAGACAAAGGAGCAAAAGATAAATGTCAACAGAGGTGCTTACTTGGAGGAAGGCTGGGAATTCTGGTGCTGTCCTAGGACTAGAATGAAGCCTGCAGTTGGATTTGTTTGTATGACCCCTCTGGACTGACAGGGGCAGGACCAGTTTGTAGATGACACAGGGAGCTGTTGTGGCTTGTGTGCACACACACCACCCTTCTGAGTTTGGTTGTGTGGATGACTTGTGAGCAGGTTCAGCAACCTTGTGCTGGTTGTGCTCAGCCTTGCCTCCCTCCCTGCTTAGCTTTACACTTCATTCTCTGTTTTAGAGCTCCTGAAGGATTCAGATGCTGTGACCTGTCCGAGTGGTGCTCCCTTGGGTAATTCATCATGCTGTGGGCTGTCCCAAAGTGTGCTGTCTGACAAGGCAACCGTGTGACCATGTCCTCTGCTTGTTCTGTCTCCTGCAGAGCCACTCTGGGGGAGCTGATCAGGTTTTCCAGAGTTGGATGGATAAGAATATAATTGTGAATACATGTGCTGTAACTAAGGTCTAGTGAGATTAAGCATGCTGGTCACAGAGCTCTCGCTTGGGTTCTAGTTTAGGAAGGACCTTGATTAGTAGATGGGTATGCTGGGAGTAGTGTTGCAAATGAATATTTGGTGTCATAAAGTTCCAACCTTTCACTGAAATTTCAGTGCTGCTTTTTTTGTGGAATGTCTCTGAGCTAATGTTGATATTTTCCCAACCAAGTCCTTTAGAGACATCTTGGAAATGACACATCTGTATTTCAAAGCTATTATGGATCCTTGTCCTTTATTTTGGTTTCTAGAGTATTTTACCCTATTTAGTGAAACATCTAGGGTATTTCCCAGTAGTTTTACTCAGGCAGCTATGGAAATGAAAATGTTTTCTAAAAGCAGAGCCTTTTTTCCATATAAATGCTCGTCACTTTTCATGGATACAGCTGAAGTCATTCACTGAGCAAGCAGGAGGATGATTAGGTGGAATCCCCAGGAAAAACTCTAGTTTTAAGCAGAGATGAAAGTGGAGGACCTCTTGGTTCCCACTGGGAAATAGCAATCCAAGGGAGTGCCTGGGGAGAAACACACAAGAGCTTGAGGGTATAGCAGCCCTGACCAATAATGGAGAATTTCAAACACTGGCAGCTCATGGAGGACTTTCAGGACTAGGATGAGATGAGTGAGCCTCTGTTTGTTCCTCACAGTTATGCCAGTGTCCATAGCCGTGGAATTAGTGTGTACTGTACTGAGGGGCTGTTCATTAGGCTCCAGCCTGTAGTCTGGATCCCATTCAGGACTTGTGGCAATGCTGAGGTGATGGATGCTCTCCTGGTACAGTTCCTTGTGTCTAAAATGTGATGACCTTCCAAGGAGACAGGCGCTGTGATGGCATTTTGAGGAGTGCTCCTTTCTAGTGCACTGTGCTAACCTTTGGCTCAAGCTGAGTTAGCCTTATAAATGGTGAATAATATCCTTGTACTGTATTTTACAACAGAAAATGTTATTAGGAGATTTGTGAATGAAATAATGCAATGTTTGCTGAAGCAAAGCCATCTTTGAGATCAGCTCAGTGTCATGACTCATTCAGTAAGCAAAAGCTGCTTAAGCAGACATAAATGTTGTTACTTATTCAATGTCTGTCTTCAGTTAGGAACTACAAAATAATTCTACTTTCCAACAGCAATTTACAATCTGTTATTTGCAGGCAAGACCAGAGATGTAATGTACTGCTCTGGTTGTGGGAATTTGTTTTGTTTTGTTTTTCTTCTTGTTGGTTTTGGGTTTTTTTTTGTGGTTTGTTTTAATTATTTACTTCTATGTTTTTGAGGAGAAGCAAAAACATTTGAAACTTGAATAGCCACAATGAGGTAGTCCCACAGGCTCCATGCTGAAAGTGTATCCTCAGGGAGACCATGCTCTGAGGATGAGTGTCTAGACTTACAAATTCTGCTTTATTTTGTTTCCTTGTATTCTTTCACAATTTATATTTCTCATAATTTGGGAGGGGGTTAATGGAAAGAAAGTGAAACCCAAGGTACCAAAGCAGCCAACCTAAAAATTCCAAAATAGCTTTTGAGGGATGCATTTGAAGGTGTCTAAATCTAGTGCTTCTACAGAATATTAAAAACCAAAATCAAAAAAATCATTTTCTGTTAAACAGGGAAGGGTATTTAAAGATATAAAGGTTCTATAAGGGCTATGTTAGTTTTGTATTCCAGCTCTCTACTGGCATTTATTGGGAATGCTTTTCCTCCATGATCTCAACAGGTTTCTGAAACAGACTTTACAGCAGCTCTTTAAGTAATTGTGTCATGATTTTTTGGATAATCTCATCTCTTATTTTTCTGTTCTTCTGTAGGAGACTAAGAGCCCAGTTTGCTTCAATTGAGTTTTCTGTTTCTGTGGCCGTGTTGGAAGGGGGCAAACATAGGAAATGCAGGAAAGAAGCATAAGATCCTGTTGATTGTATTTATGTTTCTGTTGTAACAAGAAAAGATTTTATGATGCATCAGGAACCAAAAGTTTCTTCAGTATTGATTTTTCTTCTTTTAGAATTTCCTGATTTTTTAGATTTTAAAGGATCAGTTAAGAATCTGGGCAAATATCTTTATTACTGCACAGTGAGAGAGAATGATTTTGAGTCGTTATGAAATGCACCCTCATTTTCCCAGACAATGTTTTTGTCCTGGTTCTGGAGAGATGAAGTTTGTCTTTTTAGTGAAATTAGTATATTTTTATCTGAACTCTATTTAATGGGAGTTAATTCAATACTTAGTGGCAGGGAGGTGACAGCCAATTATGGGCTTGAAGGGCTCTTTCCTGTGCCTGGAAAACAGAACAACAGTAAGTGACTAATTAAGAGGTAGTTCAGTTACTCGTTGTGCTCACTGCAGGCTGGGCCTGCCCTGTTACATTTCTGGTTGTGCTCTGGTTTCACATACTGCACAGCTGTCACTTCCACAGAGGCCGTCTCAAGAAAGTTCTTCACCCTCATTTGTGCCTCGTGGCTTTTACTGGATCAAAATATCACATCCCAGAGAAGTTCCTCTGGGAATACTTTGTGTTCTTCTCAGCTGTGCTTCTTATTTTCTCAGAGTTCATTAGTCCTTACTTGGGCAGCGTTCCTGTTCCCCAGGAAACGAATCAGAGGGGAGTGTGCATTTCAGAACTCGAGTTTCACTGTGCTGTGTACATTTTCTTGGACACACCAGGTCTCCTTGTGGGAACACTGGATGCAGTGCTGGACTCCACGTCGAAAGTGGCCCCGTTCCGCATCCTGCACCAGACGCCCGACTCGCAGGTGTACTGGTCCATCGCGTGCGGTACGTACAGCGCGCCGGGAGCCAGCCCGCCCAGGGAGGGCAAAGGAGCCTGCAAAGTGTGGCACTCATCTCTGGCTTCATCCTCCTGCATTGTCACTCATTCTCATGAAAAGCATTTGCAAGCTTGAGCTTGACAGCAGAGTGTGGTTCTAGTTTTTCAGAATGGATCTATGGACTCTTCCTATTACATATTCTGATTGCCTGCTTTCTGCAGGAGCCCTTCAGGTACCAAAGCCTTTGGGCACTGTTACAGTGACAGAAGCACAATTTTTTCTTTTGAAAGGTGCAAGGATAACTTGACACAGTTCAGGATGGGGTTCCAGGATCAGCTTATTCCAAACTGTGCTGTAGGTAGGAATAGCAGTAGATGCTTATCCTAATATGTTTGTTTGCTTTGTCTTTGCATGTTAAAACCTGCAGGTTCACAGTCATGGGCAGAGCTGAATTCTTCCTTCTATCTGTTGCTCTTGTAGTATAAGTTTTGTCTCTTTCACGTTGTGTTACTAATCAATAGGGAGTGGAAACGTAAATACAGATTTGTTCTTGTAGCTTTAATTTAATGTAATTGCATGTCACTTTAAAAGAGCTGTCTTAAAGAATTTGAACAGTTTGTGAATTGATAATGAATAATGTTTCAGGGCCACTTCTGAAGAAGTCAGACCTGGTGATAGGCTATCAAAAAAGTACTTTAGTATGTATGTTGGAAGGGTACTCTGGGGCATTCTACTGCCATCAGGTCAGCCCTTGAGAAAATACAAATGGTAATCTTCATTTTAGGACTGAATTTATATAGATTTTGTGCTGCATAGAAATGCTTTACAACAGAAAGCTACATAATATAATTGTCCTAATTGTGTTAGATTGTTTCTTCAGTGAAGAAATTCAAGGGTTGACACTTTGTTCCTGCTGTCACATATTAAGGGTCTGAAACAGTGACTCTTAAACCATTTAAACAATTACAAAAAAATTTCATTATTTCTAGGTCACCTCTGTGCCTCTGATTCACATTGTGACTCAAATAATTGGCCTACATGTGTAGTCTGAGAAAAAGAATTACTTTTGAGATGTAATTGCTATGTTAATTACTCTTCATATAATTTGTTAAATGTAGCTGCAAATCCACCCAGTGTAATACAGTCTGACTATTTAACTGTATTTAGAGCAATTTTTATTCATTCACAGGGCCACTGTCCATTGAAAGTTGGTTAATTATCCTTTACAAAGTAAGCTGAGAAAAAAAGCAATTGTTCAAGGTGTGTTCTTGCTTGAGGGTATCAACAGTATGTGATCACACTGCCTGCTTTGATTGGTGAGCATTCTTGTGGAGGATGAAGCTGGCAATTAATTTATGTTCTAGAATGCCTTTATTCAAACCTGTGTAAGTTCTTTCACTCTCCCTGTCCCCCCCCATCTGATGGGGAGTCACTATCTTTAAAGCACTGACTCTGTTTTGAATTTGCTGAAACTCTGCAGTTTCACTCATGGCATCTCAGTCCTTTCTGCCTCCCTGGTTCCAGTGATGTTTGCTTTACATCCTCACACGTGTAGGGGATTTTGCACAGCAGGCCTTAGTTTTGAAGTTCTGTTCTGGAAACTGTTGTGGGCCAGTGATCAAAGCTGAGGATATCAAAGGCACAGATTTAATTTCCTGCTGAGGCTCATGGGTTTGGTCTCACATTTCTCACATTCTGGCCTGTTAAACTGGGAGTGTTGCAGTGGTGTGTGCTGTCCATGTTGGGGAGGTGCTGCTGACAGGAAGGAACTGTCAGTCCAACTCAGGCTTCAGCACTGAGCCACATAATGTTGACAAAGCTGAGATGCTTTTGGATTTAATGGCCAGAAATAGAGCTGCATAAGGGACGTGAAATATAAAAACACAGCAGTGCATATGTTTCATGTACACTGAATACATTTTCAGTGTTCACAAGAGGTAACAAGAAATTTAAGACTTGTGATTTTGACTTGTATATCTAAATTGCCCTGTGACTCAGGAATTTGCTAAGTATTCTCTTGATGAATAGTTTTGGTGAAGTGATTGAAGTCTGTCCTAATTTAAAGCAATACTTTCTTTTCCAATAGGATCCAGCAGAGAAGAAATAACAGAACATTGGGAGTGGTTAGAACACAATGTTATGAAGACTTTATCAGTGTTTGATTCAAATGAAGACATTACAAGCTTTGTCCAGGGAAAGATAAGAGTAAGTAACAGGCATAATTGGGAAAGGCTAAGTCTTCTTTTTCCTTTAACTGTACACAAATAATATGTTCTCTATAGAATATTCAAGGACAGCATTGTAATGCTGCCCATTCTGATTGAGTAGTATGTGAACTGTTCACTTTCACATGTGCCATTGTTCCTGTGTCTCTGCCCCACAACTAAGTAAGATTGTTGGACATAAACTCCACTTAGTAAATGACACATCAAATGCCTTCAGATAGTGGTCTAAAACCGTTGACAAATTATTTCACAGTAATTTTAACAGTGCCTGGGAAGCATATGGTCTATTTTTTTTTTTTTTTTTTCTCCATATATGCTAAATATTTAGCCCAGGAACTCTTGGGATTAAGTGAGGGAAATATGTCTGTTTCAGAGGAGGAGACACAGGAATGTGTGTCTTGCTTAAGCTGTGTCAGAGACTTGGTGGATGAGTCTGAAATAACACACTTTATTGGTGACCTGTGGTTTGATCCTCAGACTCTTCTTCCCCTTCTAAAACTTGCTCTCCTGTTGGAAGAATGCTGTGCTGTGTGCATGCAGGTGCATATGACAACCACCCACATGGATAAAGTAATGTGATTTTTTTTGTTGTAGGGTTTGATTGCTGAAGAGGGAAAATATTCTTTCGTAAGAGAAGATGATCCTGAGAAGTTTCGTGAAGGTCTTATGAAGTTTGAGAAGTGCTTTGGATTACCAGAGCAGGAGAAGTTGATCACCTACTACTCATGCAGTTACTGGAAGGGCAGAGTGCCCTGTCAAGGATGGCTCTATCTTAGTACCAACTTCCTTAGCTTCTACTCCTTTTTGCTTGGAGCAGAAAGTAAGTAAGCCTTGATGCTGAGCTGTGTCCCTTCATGCTGCACTGCTCATCTTTCATATTAGGAGGAATTCTTCCTGTGTGCTAAGGGAGCTATTTTGGCATGTGAGCAGATGTCTACAGAGATAAGCAGAAACTGCCAACATGATTTATGGAAATGCATATATTTGTGTAACATACTACCCAATATCCATTATTATGCTTCCTTAATTCAAGCTTCAGAGAGAAGGCAGACTTCCAGAAGTTAATTGTAGCAAAAAGTTGTCCATCACCTTTGGTTCATGCTGCAATATTAACTCTGTGAGGATTATTGAAAACATACAGAAAATAGGATCCTTTCAAAGCTGATTTTGATCTGTATTGAGAAATGCCATAGCTAAAAGGCACAGATCCTGCACATGCCAACACATGATGGATTTAATTTAAGAAGCCCTATTGGTGAGCTGTTGAACGGGGTTGGCTTGTATGATGGTATTTATTTGCTGTTTGCAGTTTCAAATAAGAGCAAGGAAAAGGTGATGTAAACTTGTGTTATCATAGATGGTCTGTGTTTTAATGCTTTTCTATGAAATTCTTTCGAATGGAATTAATTTTTAGGAAATATGAAGAGAATGCATTTTGTGCTTATTAGTTTGTATTCCTTTCCAAGTGTGTTATCATTTGACTATGTTGTTTAATTATATTTTATTAGAGCTGCTACTACTGTATTTCTTTTTTAATGCAGGCAGATATTGGGAACTGACTCATATGTCCTTACATTTTTATTTTCAGTAAAACTTATTATCTCCTGGGATGAAATATCAAAACTTGAGAAAACATCCAATGTGATTCTGACAGAGAGCATTCATGTGTGCTCCCATGGGGAAGATCATTATTTTTCCATGTTTTTGCACATTAGTGAAACATTCCTGCTCATGGAGCAGCTGGCAAACTATGCAGTTAGAAGGCTTTTTGACAAGGAGACATTTGAGAATGATCCAGTCCTTCATGACCCTCTGCAGATCACCAAGAGGTAATGCATTGCTTATAGTTCATCTGTTCTGGGCCCAGTATTTGTTTAGGCAAAAGAGGAAGAGAATCCTTTTCTCAAGGAGATTGTAAATATTAGTGAAGCTGATATTTTCTTAAGCAAGTGAATCATTAAAATGTTGGACCAAAGCCATGTGAGGCATTGTAATTTGTTGTTAGTTGTCAGGATCCAAAGTCTGTATGAAGGCAGGAGGTGATCAAATCTTCAGTGCTGGCCTTCCATTTAAAAGGTTTATATTAGTTTGAATTTTGAAAAGGTTCTTGCAGCATTTAGAGTTAGAAAATTCAGATTAGAGCTACAGTGTCTCCAGAGATACCTGATGAGGAAGGAAAAGGTGGGGAAGAAATAATTTAATAGACATGTGTAAATGATAACTGCACAGGTTATATGAGAAATGATAACTGATGGGTGCATGGCTTTCCTGAGGTACAGCATTATTTTGGGTGGTGGGCAAGAGATGAATACCAGTAATTTAATGACTAAGGTCCTTCCTTTTCCTTTGATTCCTCAGTTTGGTAGCAATGCTGGAGAGAGATGCTGCTCTACAACCAAAATACTGTTTCTAGCTGCAGTTATCTGTGAAAAATTAGCCCCTGGCAGATGTTTCCAACATGTGCTACATTTCTAGCTAATTAACCCTCCATTAAGCCAAAACTTGTTCTAGTTTTAAATGGATTATTCTCATTTGTGGGGAAACAGAGCACATAATGCTATTAGTATTTTTCTGCACTACCTGTAGCCCTGTAGTGCTCTACTGTGTAAGAACGTTATTGAATCTGGTCTTGTTTAGTGACATTTTTAAGTATTTTGTGAAGTCAATGTGCAGGTTGGTGTGGTCTTGCCCTTTGTTGCCTCTCAAAAAAACCTTGTCGTTGCCTCAAGAAAAACATTGAACCCTCCAAATTGATGCCATGGATTATGGGAGAGGAGAGCATGATATTTTACTGTCTTTTCCCAAGATATTTTTGACTTTAGTGTTTGTAAAGACATTTAAAACTTACTAACTTTTCTTTTCTCTTTCCTACCAATGTGTTATGTTTTTAATCCAGAGGCTTGGAGAGCTATGCCCACAGTAAGCATTTTAGTGCATTCTTCAGGCTACCTAAAGAAGAGTCCTTGAAGGAAGTTCATGAGTGCTTCTTATGGATTCCTTTCAGTCATTATAACACCCATGGGAAAATGTGCATTTCAGAAAACTACATCTGCTTTGCTAGCCAGGATGGCAGCCTGTGCAGTGTAATCATTCCATTGAGAGAGGTAATGCAAGCTGCTAATCAGAGTCACTTCTACCAGCAGTTTTGCACTTGTGTAGTTTAATGCCACTTTAGCAGTTTTTCATTAGAATCTTCGTATTTTATGTGATGTCATGTGTTTCCCTCTACCCTGGATACCACATGTAGGAATTTTGTTTGTGGGTTTCTGGAACTGCTTTCATGTTTCAGGCTCGCTTCTCTGTCTTCTTTCCCTTTTCTATTTACTTTTATTTCTATAGCTTGGCACAGAATCAAAATTTTTTAATCTTTTTTTTTTGTTAAATGAAAAATCTTTTTCTTAGTACTTGTAGGTGAGTTAATGAGACATTCCCAAGGTAAGAAGTAAAGAATTGTAGTGGGTGGAGGACTTTGAAGATCAGTTATCATGCTGCTGTGTTTCTTAGCTCAATAGTGCAGTTTTTTGCAGCAGTTGAGCAGTGCTGTCTGTTCAAAAGTCTAGGAAAATCCAGGTGTTGAGCAAGTAGCAGTGCCATTACAGCTGATAATCTCAACAGACTGTAAGGACAGAATAAAGACCATATAGCAAAGGGCACAGCTTTGGAATTTCAATAGAGTACTATAGTGTACTGCAGAATAATTTCTAAACAGCCAAGCCTCTTCATTTCATCTTGACTTCATGTGATCTGGGACATTGCCACATTTCAGTTGTCCAGTGTTAAAAGCTTTTCATCAACACCAGACACATTTTACAAATAAGCCAGGTTCTATAATTGCTCTGTAATTGCTTTACATGCTCTGTGTACACACTAATAAGACACCTGACACAGGGGGTGAGCTGTACTAATCTCAGCAGTACACTTGGTGTTCCCCACCTACATAAAAAATTTGTATTACCTATAAATAGTGCTGCAAACAATAGAGACTTCCATAACATCAGAGACTGTTAAAGGAGCTGTCTCTAAATTTATTCTTGTGGACTGTCAGACCTTCACTCTTTGTTCTGCAGGACTGCAGTTACCTCATTTCAGTGGTCTTTCCTTTTTGCCTATAATAATGTGCTCAGTGATTTTCCATTCTTTACCTTTAACAACATGAATACATCAGCAATGCCAGCCAGTGTAGATTCTTATGATTGTCACACTTGAACTTGCATGATTAAACTGTTTTAACTGCTCTAGTCTGTAACTGTTCCATCATGGCAATTAAAGTCAGCTCTAGCTGTCATGTGTTATGACAGCTGTTTTGACAGGGTATTCTCAGTGGAAATTCAGTCTTGTAAAACTTGTTTTATTTGATTACTTACAAAAGTCATGTTTTCTCTGCTTTTGGATGGTAAGAAAAAAAGCAACTTCAGTGGGTAGAAGGTGACAAGGTTTTCAAAGAAGCTGAGCACTCACAGCTGGGAAAAGCTTTTTGAAGATTTCTGGTACTCTGTCAAAAATCTGTTGCATAATACTTAGTGCCTTTTGCTAAAATACCTACAGGCAGTTGAGCTTTCAACTTGTGACTTGTGTTAGCAAGTCTGCTTGTATGCTTTATCCACTGTTCCATTCACACATGTATTCCTAACAGGTTTTCTCTTTTATAAGTAAGCAGGTAAAATTCCTTGCTTAATTTATGTGTCCTTGGTTCCATAGGTCACAGGGGTGGATAAAGGAGATCCAGCCAGCAGAGGAGTCAGCATTAGTACCAAAGGGAAAACAGCTTTTCGTTTCACAGAGGTGAGAGATTTTGGACTGCTTGTGGCAAAGCTCAGGATGAAATGCAATGCAACTGCAAGTCCACAGCACATCATAAGTACTGAGGTAACTGCTCTGGCAATTCTAATTTCTTAGAATTTGCTCATAGGAATAAGTAATGAACCTCTGGTTTTAAGGTTTAGAAAAATAAATAACTCTGCCCATGTGAAAGAGAATGAATTGGACAATGGTGCTACTGTGAATGCATTCCTGTTTCTGTTCCTTTACCTTGTTTTTCATCAGGTTTTGAAAAACAACTCCAGCTGTAATGCTGGTTTTTAAGTGCTCTCAGGTTTTCTATATAGTTCAGTATGAATGGGTTTTTTTGGTCGTGATGAATGGTCAGACCTCCTTATCCCCCTATTCTCAGCTCATTATGAATATTTGTCCTTTCATAATTTAGTTTTTTTGCTCTCTGAGAGATGCTTTTTTCCCAAGTGCAGCCTCCTGAAAGCCCACTGTGCAGAGCAGGGACTGCTGGTTATCATTTATTTTAGAAGTCTGTATCTGGCACCTCTAACTTAATATAATAAGCAATAATGGTCTGGTATCCGTGCTGCTTCTTGGAGGATTGTTTGTTATTTACAAGTACCACTGTTACATTTTTTTCAAGGTTGCAGCTGGTTCTGCCACTGACAGTCCAAAGGATTTTGGTGAAGGACAGTCAAAGATGGTCCAGAGAGATAACAGCAAAACTGTCAGTACAGAAGCACTTATGACTGTCTACCATCCTCAGGATGCTGAGAACCTTGACTCTAAAATGGTAAGGGATAAAATGGCCAACAGGTTTTGGAATTGAATTGGAAAGGAGTGAAGTATATCAAAATGAATTCCAGCCAGGCTGCTGACTTCCTCAGGGGCTTTGCCAGTATTCTTTCATCTGCATTTTCTGTATTTGGAGTCCACAGGGTGCTTCTTCATAGCCCCATTCAATTTTCTGCTCATCTTGTTTAACAATGATATGCCTTATCTTCATGGAATTAGATTCTCCTGCTCTTCTACCCCTCAGGGAAGAGTTGGCTGTTTGTTTTATGATATTGAACATGTTGCATTTCTGTCTGAATTTTCAAGATACAAAGTCACTATAAACTCTGTGGGAGCAAGGAGAATGTCTTAGAAATTGATTTAACTTCTTCCTTGTTTCTTTCTTCTGCACCACTGTCTAACAGAGTTAGGCTCTGGAGAATATGTAGTTGTTTTTGCAGCAGATCATCCAATTTTTGCTTCTCCATAGTATGTGAAAGAAAACAGGTTTTATTTCAAAATAAATCTTTCAGCAGAACTGAGTAAAATTAGGATATGAAATTTTTTATATTAGGATATGAAATTTTTTATATTAGAAATACCAGAAAACAAACACCCTTTGGGCAGGACAAAAGGGAGTCCAGTTTTTTAAATGCTGCTTTTTATAGTATGGTGATCAAAAGTGAACAAAATCTACTTTTCCTTTCAGTACCTTTAATTGCTTTAACAATGTTAAATCTTAGTGCTGCATGCACAGAAATTGTAGTGATGACATTCACCTTGCCTCAGCCCTCACACGAGCTGGAGCACCCAATCAACAATTGCTTTGCTTCAGAGAAATGTCTGTTTGACCTCCTGTGCTGTGGCAGTTGTTGGTTTCTGTCAGATGGGATACTGAATTAGATCTACCTTCTGTCTCATCTTGTATAAACATTCTTTAAAGAATAGTAGGTCATGTGTGAGATGGCATCTCATGCTAAATTTGTGCTCTGCATGGGCTGGATTTTGCTCTGATTTCCTCCAGCACTCGTTTCACACATCAATACGGATGCCAACGCTGCAGTTTCCAGTTTATATGAATATCACTGGGAGCAAAATTTCCTTCTGTTCTCTGACACTTGAGGAGAATCTACCAGTATACTTAATGCTTATTATCTCCTGCTTTTGGTAGTTGAAAGAAAAAATGAAGGAGCAGTCGTGGAACATCCTGTTTGCAGAACGGGGCCATGGGGTCAGTATGTTCCGAACAAAGAAGACTCGAGACCTGGTTGTAAGAGGCATCCCAGAGGCATTAAGAGGAGAACTCTGGCTACTCTTCTCAGGTATTGCACAACAAGTATAATTGGTTCATTTTGGGAGTCATCATTGGCAATTTTCATTGCTGAGTGTTTCCATTAATTCCGGTAGAATTACTCTGACACATTACTTCAGCAATATCTGGAGATTCATGAGGTGTCTCAGTAGTCACCAACATTTTTATACAAATTGCAAACAATCAGATTGCTGCTTTACTGTTGTCCTCTGATACTGTGCAATGCAATGTGTTGTCAGGTGCTGTAAATGATATGGCATCCAACCCTGGTTATTACACTGAGCTGGTGGAACAGTCCTTAGGAACGTGCACTTTGGCTACTGATGAAATTGAACGAGATTTACGTCGCTCCTTGCCTGAGCATCCTGCTTTTCAAAGTGATACAGGAATTTCTGCCCTCAGGAGAGTTCTTACAGCTTATGCATTCAGGAATCCACAAATTGGATATTGTCAGGTATAGCAGTTTTGCTAGTCTTAGTGCTGGTTGTTGAAATATTAGCTCATGATGGCAGTATGGTAACACCTGTAAAATCTGTCACAGAAATGTGGAATGGTTTCTTGCTTAGTGGTTCACTCACTTTGCTAATGTCATGCAATTGTGTAAAATGAGTTTTTACATTGTACTTGGATTAGTTTATAAATGCTGTCATGTCCACTTCTTATATGCATTTGCATTCTAACAAGACATATAGCACTTAAAAATATTTTTATGTACTTTCGATACTCTTTTCTGTATTTAATAGCATAGAAGTAAAACTCTTGTCCTGGATATGGCTGTAGGTTTTCCCAGCACTTTAAAAATGTGCTGTAAAGTGCTTTCAGAAATATAAATTCTAAGAAATAATACCAGTTGTGTTTTCACCATCTTTTCTCTTAAATCTTTGCTTTCTTGTTTGAATCTTGCAGGCCATGAATATTCTGACATCAGTGCTTCTGCTGTATGCTAAAGAGGAGGAAGCATTCTGGCTTTTGGTTGCTGTGTGTGAAAGGATGCTCCCTGATTATTTCAATCGCCGAATCATTGGTAACATCCATCTGCTTTTTTATCTATCTTGAACAGAATGTCTGCCTACATTGAATGTCAATGGTTATTCATTAAGAACAAATGTAAGGGATGAGCTGAAGACTGACCAGTGGAGAGAAACCATTGCATTTGTTTCAGTTTTGTGGAATAGAAAATGGAGAACATCCCATGACTCCTCCTTAAATAGGCATGGATGTGATTTTCAGATATTGTCATTATTCTAGGCATAGCTGTTCAGGAAATAGTCAGTTAGACTATTATACTGTTCTTTTGGAATTATAAGTGCAATTCATACTATTTATTTGAAACTTAGCCAGTTTAGATAAAGAAAAAGGAGTTACCTCAGGTCCAGACTTGGACTTTGGTCTCAAATGCAGTTCTTAGAGGTGTATATGTTAGAAGAAAATGGGGTGTGAAGTTTCTCTCTTGTTGCAGAGGGGATTGTACTGGTTATCAGAGGAGTCACTGGAAGCAGCCATGTACTCACCAAAGTGCCAAAACACTGCAAGCATGCCCAAGGCTCTGCCCAGGCATGGAGAGCACAGTTTCCAGCATGGGGGAAGGAGCCAATGGCTCCATGCAGCTGGGCCTGTGTGTGCTTGTGCAACAGTGCTGCACTAGGGCAGGAACTTTGTTTCTGGCTGGTGCTCTGAGAAGTGTGCTTCTCTATGTTAAAATTTGGGTGGTGGTTTTGTTATCCTTTCCCTGCAGGTGCCTTGGTAGATCAGGCAGTGTTTGAGGAGCTCATCAGGGTTCACCTGCCTCAGTTGACAGACCACATGACGGACATGACTTTTTTCTCCTCGGTCTCTCTCTCCTGGTTCCTTACCCTTTTTATCAGTGTGCTGCCAATTGAATGTGCAGTCAATGTGGTGGACTGTTTCTTCTATGATGGAATAAAGGCAATCTTGCAGCTGGGCCTTGCAGTGCTGGAATACAACATGGAGAAGTTACTCACTTGTAAGGATGATGCAGAAGCAGTCACTGTTCTCAACAGGTATCAGTGTAACTGTTACTCATTCACGCTGCACAACAGCTGCTATAATTGCACATAGATGAGTCATTCTGAGGTAGCTGAGAAGACATCTAGCCAAGACTTCCAAAGTCTTCAAAGGAATTAGTGCTCATCTCAGGCAGAAATTCTGGAAGAGGTGGCTGGAAAGTGGGCCTGGATCCTCTGAACATCCCATCCTAAAGTTCTACTAAAACCATAACTATTTTGTGAATTTTAAAGAAAAAGCTGTGTGCTTTTAACCTTGACTTTGTATGATGTATAGAAGGCAGATTGCCTTGATGAGAATATCTAAAGCCCATTATGGCTGCTCCAGACATCAGTTCAGGCATCAACTTAGAGCAGCAAGTTCTTCAGCTTAGTTCTTGTAGGCTGCTGAATCTTCTGCTGTTAATGGCTTAAAACAGAAATAAGACCAAAAAAATGTGATGAGCTCATCAGTCATGATGTTTGTTCTGTATTAGCAATGTGAAGTGTGCTTTTAACTGACTTTAAACTGTACTGCAAACAAAACTTGTACTGTTTTTTCTTCACTAACTAAATTTTCGTGTTATTAGAACAGCAGAATTACTGTGTTATAGCAGTTAACGAGTTATGACTGTTAAGAACTGAAAATAAGAATTTCTGTTTAGTGAGGCTTTTACATGTTGCATGTTTGAATGGGGTAGGAACTACAGAATTATTGAAGAAAATGTAGTTTTATTATGAGACCATGCAGTCTGGTGTTTATTGTAAAATCTGGCTTCCCCACTGGATCTATTTAGGCTGGCTATGCGGGTGAGATAAGCAGGTACAGATCAGGCATGTCTTTGTCTTATACATCTGGGGGAATTAAGATTGTCTTGTTCACAGTTCAGGACAAACCTTTTTCTCTGTCCCAGTTAGTACAACCTTGCTAAATGAATTAGAAAACCAGGGGGTTGCCAAGTGGGCCTTGGAAAGAGTCTAGTTTGACTTCCCACTCAAAAGGGGATTGCTGCTAACACTAGATCACATAAGCTCAGTCCTAAAAGCTCCCGAGGCTAGAAGTTCTACAGCCTTCTCTTGGTGGGCAGTTCCAGTGTTTGTGTATCTTTGTTACTATTATAGCACATTTGTGCTACTGACTCTGATATTCTTTGTTTTTTCCCATTCTCTACTCACTTTTTCTTCAGTAGATGCCAATGTTATTGTTTTATTGTGATAAAATGGTTCCTGCTGATTTCTCATGTGTTTGCTTTGTGCAGATTTTTTGACAGTGTCACTAACAAAGACAGTCCTTTACCTCCAGCTGTGCAGCAGGGCTCCAACCTCAGTGACACAAAGAGTGACCATCCAAAAGTGGACATCACTGATCTGATCCGAGAGTCAAATGAAGTATGTGTTCTTGTGGGCATGTTTTTGCATCCTGTGCAGTGTTAATGTTTCATGGGCTACCTTGAAACAGTGCAGTTGCATTGTACAAACTAGGGTAGAAAATCTGTCTGGATTAGTAGAAGTTTGGCTCTTTGTTGAATTTAAAAATATAGTTCAGTTTCATTCCTTTAACACATGCACAAATGCAGATTCTTTGGCAGTCTAGTCAGGCATGAAGAAGTCATGTTTACCTAGAGAATGGAAGACTGTATAACATTTTATCATATTAAATTAATTCAGATTTTCATTATATATTGTATGTATATTCTTACTAAGGCCATTGCCCAATACCAGTGCTCAGAAGGCAGACCAGTGAATGAGTTACAATTCAGAGATGCAATTTCTCTCTGCTTCCATTTTGTTTCAAACCAGAGGGATGCTGGTAGTGGTCTCCACAGGGACACAGAAAGACAGTTCTGGAAGAAAACTCAACAGCTTATCCAGTTCAACTCCCTGTCCAGCATCCTCCCAGATAATCCTTTAAAAAGTCTAGTGTTGTTCCATAAAAGAAAATCTGCAAAAACTCTAGTCCATCATAGGGTTTGTCTGCCCCTGGGGGAAAATATTGAGTTAATTTCTTTTGGATGTTCATAAAGCACTATTGAGGAGAGTTGGCTGGGGTTTTCTCCATAGCTCCTTGCTGCTTTTAGGTGGTTGTTCATCATTTACCCTTTCAAGTCTGGTCATAGAATCAGTTATAGAATAGTTTTGGTTGACAGGGGCCTTTAAAGACCACCTAATCCAACCCCCCTGCAGTGAGCAGGGACAGCTTGATCAGGCTGCTCAGTTGGAGTCCAGCCTCATCATGACTCTAAGTGAGAAGAATGAGTTTTAACAGATTGCTCTCTTGAAAGGGAGCTGCCAGATCTGTTCTTTCGCTAGGTTTAATGCAACCCATTCCTTTAACCTTTCATCAAAGTTTGTGTGCTCAGACTCTTTTGTCTGTATTGCAGTTTTTCATATCTTGTTTAAAGGGGATTGCTGATAAGGGGACAAACACACTGCAGGGGGAAAAGCTTCTGGAAGTCCTGCCTAATTTGGTTGTCTATAACTCATTTGTTCTCAAAGTTTGTTATTAGAAGCAGTTTTGCCCATGGTGCATGGTGGTCATGGTTAGGCCATGTCTTCCTGATTGCCCATGCTGCTGAAAAGTGTCAAAAAACTTACAGAAGAGAAGTCAAATCTATTGAATTGCCTCATAAAAGGAAATTTAATTGATTTGACATGGTCTTGATAAAGAATGTCTTGTTTTGATCAACTGGTTTTTGTTTAGATTGTAATTGTTTAATAATTTGTTCCATGATTTCTCTGGTAAGTTGTTTCTAGTTCTTGCCTCCTATCCCATTTTTCCTTAAAGATAAATGCATTTATTCACTCCAGTGCTCAGACACCTTTCGTGTCCTTCAGAAATTACAGAGGTAGCCAGAAATGATTCAGAAATTACTTAGCTGATTTCTTAGTTTCACTAGAGTGAACTTCAGTCCCTGAAAACATGCACATCTTAGACTTTGCTGCCTTGCAGAAGTAGTCACCATGTGATAACAGAGTTGGGTATAGAGCCAACACACAGTAAAATCCCTTCTTTTTTCTTCCCACACAGGGAACTGCTCCAGTTTCTTCTTTGTCCATTGCTCTCTGAAACACTTTTAAACACCTTTTTAAAAGTTACACTGGTTAAGGAGAATATTAGTACTCTAATAAATTATTTTTCCTCAGATTTTCTGTGCTCTTCCTTTGTGTCCATGTCTATATTGTGCTTAGATACAAGAGAGACAAAGGTACTTGTTTAGATGTGTCTCCCACCAGCTGATTGCATGGACTGGTGCTTTTCTCCTCAGAGGTACGGTGACATTCGCTATGAGGACGTGGAGAGCTTGCGCTGCAGGAACAGGCTTTATGTGATCCAGACCTTGGAAGCTACGACCAAGCAGAATGTGGTGAGTGACTTGCAAAAGTCTCAGCCTTCTCCCGGATAAAATCCATTCCCTTTCGGAAGGTTCTGAGAAGAGCTGCAGTTTCCAGGCCAAATATATGATTTTATACAGAACCCCCTCATGTCTGCAGGGTGTCTGTTAACTGAGGCTTGGCCTATGATGTTTTCAGGCTGTAAATCACAGCATGACTTTCTGGTGTCCTTACAAGCAGCACCATTGCCAACCACTTCAAAAAGCTGGTGCATCTCTCACACTTTGTGTGGATCAGAACAGGCTGACCTATATTTCTATCTGCTGATGTTAATACTGTTCTCTTAGAGGCATAGAGCACCATACAGTAAAACAATTAAGCACCTGCATTTTTACTCCAGGAAGCAGCACTGGAGAGGTTATTGTAGTGCATTCAACAGGGGTTGCTTTTTGTCTGTGTTGTGTGTGAATGTCTGGTAATGTGGCAGCTCTCTATCTGCCTATCTCATCCTTTCAATTCAGACTGCTCAATGAAGGTGGAGGTTGTGACGAGCTTCCTTTGTTTGCCTGTTTTCTGCAGTGGCCCATTTCCAATACCTGATGATAATACTAGTCTGTCCACCACCTAGTGCTTCTTTCTGTAGTAATTGTGGCTTGTAGCAACTGAAACTAAATGCTGGTGGTTATGCTAAGATGGTATTGTATTTAATTCTACAAAACATATATAATGTGAAGTTAGAAGCTGGTCTTACAGCAAACTTTGTTTTTTAAAAGCTGTGAACAATTTTTTTTATTTAAAAAAATGAGGATTTAGCTTCATGTTGAGAGCTGAACATGCATTTGCCCATTCAAAGGAAGCTATATGTTATGTCATTATAAATAATTGAGTTTTATCTCCTGAGTTTCATAGTGTAGGCTCCATGTATGTTAGTAATGTGACTAGCCTTAAGCTTGTCTTTTTTTTGAGAAATTATTTATTTTAATCTATAATCTTCTGATTACTTTTTAAAAGAAGTGCTATTCTTCTAATTGTAACATGCCAAAACCTGGAATATGCAACAGTGTTTCTTAATGTAATGTTAAGTCTCCCATAATGTTATTCCAAAGAAGGAAGACTCATTAATTAAATTTTTTTTGACTTTGTTTCAGCTACGTGTTGTGTCTCAAGAAGTAAAATTCAGTCCTAGTGATCTTGAAGAGCTTTATGACTTATTCAAGGTAATGTGCCATTTTCCTCACTTACCAAACAGGCATCTTAACAGTAGACTTTGAAATGGTTTTAGTGAATAAAGGTTGGACTCAATATATGTTTTACATGCCAGCTGTACTACTCATTGTACACTTAACTCCTCACATCTTTCCCCCAGAGAGACTTGTTTCCTGAAATGTAGTGTTTTATCTTTGCTTTGCAGAAGGAGCATTTTCTTTCCTGTTACTGGAGTGTAAATAGTCCTGTGCTGCAGCACCATGATGCCAGCCTGCCCTACCTTGAGCAGTACCGGATCGATTGCCAGCAGTTCAGGCTTCTCTGCCACCTCCTGAGCCCCTGGTCACACTGTGCCAACAGAGACTCCCTGGCTCTGTGGACATTCCGACTGATGGATGAGAGTTCCACCTGCCTTATAAACTTCAAACAATTTGCCTGTGTTCTTGGTATGGCAGCAAAACATACATGAGCACACTCATGAGGCTCCTAGGAGCAGTCCTGGGGTGTATCACCTTCCATACTGTATACAAAAAGCTGAGGAGATTTAGTCTCTTAACACAGGGTCAAATCATGTGATTTTTATTACAGGCAGAATAGTTTCCTCTTGGAGATTAAATTTAAATATGGCTTGATCATCAATATATCCACAAATGAAGAATGGTCTGATCTCATGCCCAGCCTGTTTGGTTTAGGATAAATCTTCATACTAAGTAATCTTTTACACTGATTCTGCAGGATCACCAATGCCTTATTCCTCTGGGAAACACTGCTCTCTTTCTTTCATCTTGTTTTTAAAGTGGTATGTTCAGGAAACAAAAATGTAAGGGAAATGCTGAGACCTTAGTGCTTTATTTCTTTTGGTGGTGTGGTTTTATTTTAGTAAGTCATAGACATTATTAGTGTTCTTTCATCAGTGTAGGCTAACCCCAGGCTCAGCCACAGGTGATAGAGATTTCTGTAAGCTTCATATCTAATTATACTCCCTGTAAGGTAGGGCACATGTCCAGTTCCAACCTCTCTGGGTTGTATTTGTTTAAGTTAAGAGGGTGTTTTAAAGTTTGGTCCAGTTGAATAGACTGTCCTTTCCCCTAACAGATACGATGTATAATGGAAGCTTCACTGACAAACTGAAGTTTCTTTTTAAGTTGCACATCCCTCCAGGTAAGTGAGAAGCAGTGGCATTTGGGGAGAGCTGTCTTTGGTTTTTGTCATTGTTATCACTGCTTTGGTAATGCCTGGGCACCATGAACCCACTTTATTTAATCATTTATTGCAGCTTTTACTGAAGTAGAATCTCTAAGCCCTTCCAAAGGGGATGATCTTTCAAAAGAGGAACTGATGCACTTCAGCCAGCTCAGTGGTAAGCTCCAGAGTGTGAGGTTTTGCCTGCAGAATACTAGAAGGAATCTATTAATTATCCTGTGAAAAATGGGGAGCTTTATTCTGAAAACGAGTAAATCCAGTAAATCATATCCCTGTTAACAGAATCCCTTGAGAAGATCTTCTGTAGATATTAAAATTTAATAAATTTGTGCAGAAGTTGTGGATAGCTCATCTCATTGTTGAATTCAAAGGCCTGTGGGTGTTTACAGGGAAATAGGAGAGTGTATTTGGTTGGCATTTGTCAGCATTGTGGGCAGCCTGTCGCAGTGTTGAAGTGATGGCTGTTTCATTTCTGCATCCTGAGCATAAAGGAATGGTATTTTCTGCCTCAAGAATTAAAATACCAAATCCATTCTTACTTTGAGGCAAAAGTGTTTCAAAATTCTTTGCTTTCATTTTAGACCAAGTGAGCTGAAAAAGCTTTAGTAAATTTATGGAGTTGATAAAACAATCTGTTTCAAATACTTTTGAAACCTGTGGAATTTTTATAGGGAAGACAGATCCCTTTTTGGTTTTAAAATCTGCCTGAAGTAGACAATATATAGGTGCTGTTCCTGCTGCTCTTCAAGTCGTGCACCGTGAACATTATAAAGATTGTTTAATTGATAGCAGTTTCATTGGTGATCTTCTGCCTCAGAGTGGCTTCTATTTTTATAGAAAGTATGCAGATTTTACCATGTGGCTTCTTCTTGACCTAATCTATGCTGAGAACATTGAGGGTCTTGTGCCTTAAGGAAGGAATTTTTGATAAGGGAAATGAATCATTGGTCCTCATTTCTGAAATAAGTAACTTCATTTTTTTTTTTCCCCCTAAATTGTAGTTTCATCTGTTGGGGATAATCTTGAGAGTGGTTCTTTGAAGAGCAGCCCAGAAAAAGGTAAAAGAATCCTGGTGGCACATTTGGTAACTGTGTCTTTTGGGGGAGTAGAGCTGGGGAAGTGGCAAAGTGTGTGGTGACAGTATATTAAGTAACATCAACCTTAGTGTGCTGGTAACATTCTGTCCTCTTATGTAAGTGTAGTCATGGAGCAAAAGGGCAAAAGTAAGCTCTGGTCCTCTGTAAGTCCTTGGCCCCACCATTCTGTTGAGGAGGAATGATGTTGAAGATGCCAGTTCTTTTGCTTATCATCCCTTATGGAAAGGTCTCAGTTCTTGTTTGTTCAATTTTTTTTTTTTTTTCCCCACTTCTTCCCCTTAAAAAAGGGAAGGGGAAGGTTGACATTCAGGCATATCTGAAGCAATGGCAAGATGAACTTCTTAAAAAAGAAGAAAATGTAAAGGATTTGCCAAGAATGAATCAGGTAAACTGTTTGAGTCTTATTTAAGTCTATTTTAGGACCCTTTAAGTCCTATTACAATATTTCTGAAGGATTTGTAGGATCCCTTTAATTTCAAATCTTCACATCAGTCGTTAGACTGTGGCTTTTTAAAACTGCTGTAATGTATCAAGAGAGGGACTGTGGGACACACACAGGTTTCTCAGGGCTAGTCCGTGCTGTCATTAGAGCAGCTGCACCAGGTGCCAGAGCAGGCACTGGACTGAGAATACAACAGGCAGTGAAACAGAACAGCTGTGTTGCTCTTCTCTGAGCGCTCTTCTCTGTATCTCTCTGTAGTCTCAGTTCATCCAGTTCTCAAAAACTCTCTACAATCTGTTCCATGGGGATCCTGAGGAGGAGCTCTTGTATCGGGCTATCGCGGTGGTGACCAGCCTCCTGCTGAAAATGGAAGAAGTTGGCAGAAGGCTGCAGAGTCCCGTGTCACCTGTCAGAAGTCCAGTTGCTGTTACAGAAGTGGCTGCTGAAGTGCCCAGAGAGAGGCAGGAGGAAAGCAGCTCTGAGCAGACTGAAGGCAGTAGAGCACAGAGTTTGGAAGGGAACCATGAATGGTCTTTTGCCTTTGAACAGATTCTGGCATCCTTATTAAATGAGCCAGCCTTTGTGAGATTTTTTGAAAAACCTCATGACATAAAAGCTAAAATAGAGAGTGCTAAAAATTTACAACTTAAAGCAAGAACTAGAGTGTAATTTTCTTAACATTTGACTCTGAATTAATCACATAAAGTGCTTACAAATGAAGGCTGTAACTATGGAAATCAAGTCTGGTGTTGACATAGGAAATTAAATTTGAAGAATTAGCTTCAAGTATCAGATTACTGGTATCTAATGTAAATAAAAATAGTTTGAAGCACAGTCACTTTCTTGCATTGTTCATAAGTTTCACTCCAAAATAGGGACTGAATAATGAACTGCCTTTACCATGTTATTAAAACATGCAGCATTGCTTGGAGATACTGGATGTGTACCTGTTGCAGACCTGTCTGAATCACTGTTACAGTGGGTGTTCTCCAGGTTTTTTTCTATTACTGTGATAAAAGGAATGACTTTTTCCCATTTTCACTTTAAAGGAGTGTCAACAGCTTGGAAGTTGTCTTCCACATTAATTAGTTATTTCCAAATTGCTTGTGGACTGGGGCCAAAGCAGGGTGAAGACTAAGAGGCTGTGGTAGCATGACAGGACCATGAGATTAGAAAAGGAAGTTGCTCTGCTCACAATTCCTCTGCTTTGATGTTACCTGTGGGGCTGGACTCTAGTAGATTCCAGCCCCTCTCTCCCATTTTCATACCAATCCTCCTACAACGAAAAGGTGAAAAGGATGGGAGCTTATTTGGTCATCCAGGCTGCACAAGGATGCAGAAACTAATACTGATTGTTTAAAATCAAGGGAAAACGGTGGCTGAATCTGTCTGACCACATGGTGGTTGTAGTTTATCTGGCAAGAGGAACCATTGTTGGCTTCTTAGGAGCACCTTGATGAAATGTGGAGTTTTGCTGGTGTTTGGAAAGCCCAAACACAGGCCATATGTAGCTGAGTGTTGACTATTGAGCTGCTTAGGGACAGATTGCAGTTGCTTCTTTGCCTACCCTGAGTCCATATCTCAACCCAGTAATTGCTATTGCTTTTCTATAGCACTCTGGATTGTTGCTGCTGTAATATTTCCCCTCTATCAGGATTCAAAACAACAAGAAAATCCCCTTGAATCTGACTTGAATTTTTTAATATATAAAATATGATATAGTAGACAACCTGTGGAGGAAAGCTCTGCCAGTGTAAAAGCTGAGAAATGTTGACCTTCAATCTTTGGTAGCTGGTGCTAGAAGGAATTTAGAGAAGGAGGGCAAGAGCTTGTATTTTAACAACAGCCAAGTGGGGAGTCTTGCTAAACTAGTTTAAAACATCTATTTCCAAAGCCTGTATGACAATCTTTCTCTGCAGAGCAGCATTATTTTTCTACTGTGCATGTTTTTTAAAGAAGCAGAATGGGGATGATGGTATATTTCAGAGGCTTTTTGTGCAATACTAGTGTGAATGAAGAATAAAACAAATTTCTGACCTGTGTTACAGGCACTTTGTGAAATGCCATCATTGCAGTTGGTGTTAAATTTACGAATTATGTCTTACACTCTCCTCAATACTCTCAGGTATTAATGTAAAATAAAGTTTTACTGAAGAAGTCCAAAAGCTGTATCATATATGTGGAGAATGAGGAAGCTTTTTTCAGAAGCCTTCACAAAGTAATTGCAGTTGATACAATATACTGCTGATTTGTATTTTTATGTATAAAATAAAAACCCCAAAATTTATCCATTTATGTGGATATGGATAGGGCCACATTGTATTACTTTTTAAAAATGTTTTCACAAAGTTGTTCAGAAATACAAAGCAGATGATGTTTTTCTAGTCCAGGATGTACCCAGATAAGGTTTGATCACTGAGTAATTCTGCAAATAGCCATGATGAAATTAATGGAGCCTCATGAGAACAGATACAGCTGCCCATACCAAAAGCTTTTGTAGGTTTATGAGAGATACTGTTTATGTCAACAAGTAGTCAAAGCTGTAAACAATTTGCTAATCAAAGATAGGAATGTCTTAAAATTCAAGGAATTTTTTGATTGAGAGCCAAGATGTGAAGATCTAAGTGCAGAAGAAGGTGAAGGAACTTGCAAAGTCCAACAACCTTCTGTTGTTTCCTGGTTGTAAAAAGGTGCTCAGTCTGTACAATGCCCTTTTCTCTTAGTGCCCACCCAAGAGACTGTAGAGCCTTTGCCAGCTGGGAAGTAGCTCTTGTCAGATGTCATGTCCATGTATGAAGAGCATATATATCAAAATAGATTTAAGGTAATGATGTAGAGGGGGACACTAACTTTTATTAACTGCATGGATTTTTTTGTTAAATTTATTTCTATTTTTTTCCCAAAAGCGGTGATGTCTTAAATTGTTCCTGTAATACAGCTGCAGGCTGATCCAGGAAGACTAGTCACAGTGACAGGCATCCAGTCTCAGCAGGATGGAGAGTGGAGTGAGGTCACTTCCAACAGGCTGGCAGCACTCAGGCAGTGGCCCAGCATTTGGCAGGTTCTTCCTTTTGGAACCTCTGGATCATGGGCTGATTGTCTGGGGAGAGGTGGATGTAGCAAGTGCCAATGATTTCCAAGGAGTGTAGCCCAGAGGTGTATTTGCTGAGCTCCTTCCTCAGTGCACCATAATCTGAGCTCTGCTTGTGACAGAGGAACTCTGGAGTTAGTGTCTAGCTTCTTTCCTTCCCTTTCCTATTCCAGCTCCTTCCATCCCTATTCCAGGCAGGCTGGCTAACAAATAGATGCAGGTTTAGCTGGGACTGGTGGAGCTAGAGCAACAGCAGCTCATTCCCTTCCTTCACTCCTGGAGAGTGATGCCTTGACTTCAAAGCCCTGCACAGTCAGGGACAGAGATCCCTGTGCTGTGCTGCTTCTTGGCCAGGTGGAATTGGTGATGCAGAGAAGGCCCCAGACTCCCATCACATCACCTGAGGGTGCTGGGTGTGCACACGAACAGGAAGCAGCTTGGTTAAGTGAATTCTGTTGTGTCATTTCACTCACCTGTGTTACTTTTTTTCTGTAAGTTTTCATGAAGTTTTCCACCTTTATTTTCAGGTTCAGTCATAGGAAATAAATGAAGGTGCATCATTCAGTACAAAATAGACAGCTGTAGATTGCTACAACTACTGGTGCTGTTTGTCCAGCTTGACAATTGCAGTGCCTGCTGCAGGGTGACCTGGCAGCTGTGTCATGGTCACCCTGCAACACTGCCACTGGCTGTGGGGGACACTGCACAGTCCCTGCTTGTGGCTGGGCCGTAGTTGCTGTGTGCTAAGATGCCTTTTGTCAGAACTAACCAGAAGCCAGCAGAGCTGGGATGTTCCTGGTGTGTGCTGCTCTGGAGCCTGACTGCTCCCTGTGCTCTGGGTGACCAGTGACAGCCCTGACCCCCACAAGGAACTGGCTGCTTGGCCTCTGTGTGCCCAGCTCAGGGCTTGGGCAGGTGAGGGGAGGGAATAGCTCAAATAATAAATAAAAATACCAGCTCTTTCCACCATGGGGGACAACTGATGGTAATTAAACTGGTAGCATTTTCCAGGACATGGAAGTGGCTGCTGCCATGTGATACAGAATAATCACTTTCTGTTTCCATCCATTTCTAAAACAAGCCACTTGTTCATCACTCTAATGGCTAAATAATAATGTAATTTTAGAAGAGTTTGCTACCTTAGTGACTAAGAAATTGCTGTGTGTTGATTTTATCAGAAGTTTCTCATCCAATTGTACCATACAAGGTTCTTGATTGTGATTGCTGTTGTTATCTGGACTAAAACAGAAGGAAATACTCTGATTTGTTTCCAGAAAAATAGGCTATTTTGTCTTTTTTGCTATAGCTTTGTCACTTTACCAAGACGCAGCACATGTTTGTGTTGACAGATTGGCTTTTATACAATGTATTGTATGCAGAGGTACTGTAAGACAAATGGGGTGTTAAATAAAATATTGTTTCCCTTAAGTAAGAAACGCCTGTGTTTGAGGCATTATTATTTCCTGTGATGGCCTGCTGTGGAAGTTCCTTCAATAGTTTTGGTCATGTTAAAGCCACATTTAGTCAGTGCTTTGCAAAACAAGGAGCAAGCCCAAGTCCCTGCTGGGACAGCAGCCTCCCAGAAGAGGAGGAAAAATGGAGACCTGAATTTGGAAGCCTGAGCTGGCTTCAGTGCTGAACTGCTGAGTACTGCACTTGCTTTGTCCATCCAAATTCAAACACAGTGTGCAGACCCTGATGCCTTGTTCTTTCTGATTTGTGTGTTGCTCCTATTGCCTCTGGCACTGGTCACAGAAATCCCAGTCCTTGTCCTGAGCCCCATCCCTTCTGTTGTCCATGCACATGGACACAATGGCTGCTGCTCCTGTCTATCCTGGAGAGCAGGGATCAGATCCTGATCCAGAACAGACCCACACCACCCAGGGAATAACAAGAGTACATAGTGTGTAAGAGGTCCTACAAGTATTATTTTATTTCTTCTTAATTTTTTTTTAAATACTATGTACAATCTGTTTAAAGCTTGTCAAAATGCATGGGCTCCCATTCAATGGAGCTGTGCAGGGACATAGATTCAAAACAAGAATAAAATCTTTACTGTTCATCTTCATAAGACACTTACTTTTTCCCATTACAAAATACTTTTAAGAATAGTAACATTTATAAATGTATTTATATTCAACATCATATAAAATAAACCAAGATTTATACTCAATTCTAGAGTTTTTCTTATTTTCTTTTTTTTTTTTCTTGCATGGACTATATACAATATATACAGTAACTCCTCATTGTGTTTGTCAAATCAGCCTGATTATACCCACCAGGCTTTAGCTTATATGTACAAATATGCTAAAAGTGCAAGACTTTATTATTTAAAGCTGCCTGTGTTTTCAGAGGTCTGGAATTGTGTGGCCTATATATATTTATATATAGATATACATCTGCATACATATAAATGTACATTAAAAATACGTATATCTATATATAGTTATGGTATATAGGTACTTGTGTACTAGAAAACCTCAGAACATTTATGACTGATAGGTCAACACCGACACTGGAGGCCAGCCCCGCTGCCATCAGTCACGTCCCTGCCCTCTGCTCATCACCAACAAGTCACACTTTTGTTTTCTTGTAGGAGGCTGGGGGGGCATGAACCAAACGCACCAGCAACCCTCAATTCCAAATGAGTCATAAAAGCACAGGTCATAGCTAACACCGAGGTAAACACATACAAATCAACCTGAATAAAGAGGTCTTTTATCCATCTATTTTTTGAGAGTGACAATATAAGGCAAAACCCCCCTGGCCCTGACTCAGCCTTGCCCTTGGCTGGAGGCAGACTGAGCAAAGACCAAGCAAGCCCCAGAAAGGGTCGGTGGGATTTTGTCCTTTGGAACATGTTGGGAGAACAAGGCCCTGCCCATGAGGCAGTGCCTGGGACTGTGCAGCCCCCACCCACCAGCAGCGAGGCCAGGGGCTGGGGGGGCTCTGACAATAAGGGGGGGCACGTGATAAAGTGCATTTTTAGGTCTCTGGTTTTAGCAAGGCTGGTCTAACATGTAAACATCCTCACCAAGCTTCTGCGCTCCTCGCTGGGAGCTGTGAGCAGGGGCTGTGCCCTCTGTCCCTGCAGCCCAGGGCTGCCATCAGCAGGGCTGTGCCCAGGGCACGGCCCTGTCTGGCACACCCACCACCCCCCACCTCCCCCAGAACCCCTTCCCAACCCTGTTTTAGTTTTTGGACTCGCTGTCAAAGCCACAGCAATGCCAGGAAACTGCTCTGCCTTAACTACTTCCCTACCAAGCCCTGTTAAAAATACACCCCTCAAGGCCCTGAGCCCAACCACCCCCGCCTCTGAGATCTGTGTGATTGCCACCTGCCATGGCTGAGCTCTGTGGTGGTGGGACACTGCAGACCAGCCGTGGGGATGTCTTGGGGTGATGCAGGTTTAACGGGGAAGCCAGGGAAATCACAGCCTTTCCCTCCAGCCAGCCTCCCTGTGCCACAAACTGCAATGCTGGAGCCCTAACACTGATACATGTTTGCCTCCCCTCTAATGTTATGTGCCAAGGCTATGGTGGAAAAAAATCCCACAAACAAATCCAAAAAATACAACCCCCTCCTAATGCATCCTCATGAGCAACCCAGCTGCCTTAGAATGGGGAAAGGGGTACCCTAAAACTAAGAGTGCTTTAAAAACAACTGTTTCCTACCCTGAAGGCTCTGTGCTGGCCCTTCCTGCAGAACAAACCTGCAGAGCAGCAAAGCCCCAGGTGTTAATACTTCAGCCCCAGATTGCCCCACAAAGGCAGGTGTTCCAAATCCCAGTACCAGCACTGAGGTGGCCCTGGCTGTAGCCTCAATTTCTTGTCCTGGTTTGAAATGGAGGGGCTGGCTCAGACTGTCCAAGAGCAGCTGCTTGGCTGCCCAGCACCCAGGGGCTGCATGTGCCTGGTGGGCAGGGTCTGTGCTGACAGGGCACGAGCCCTGATACTGGACACAGGCTGTTGGGCATCTCACTGCCTCCTTCTGTGGCCAGCCACATTCCCCAGATGCTGCATGTGGCCAGCTCTGCAGCCCAGGATCCATGGTGTCTGGGGGCCCCGGGAGCTGTGAACTCAATGTCCCCGTCAAAGCTGACCCATGCAGCTGCTTTTGCTCAAGGGAGAGGACCCATGAATAGCCAGGGGTTGGCACAGCTTTTGTTCACAAATCCACCTCTGCCCTGGCCAAAACACCAAAGCTCCCTAGGGCCCTGCACCAGTCCCTGAAAGCTCCTGGCTGACCCCAGCTGCTGCAGCCTGTCCTCCCACTGCCACTCCCCAGGAAACGTGGCACAGCAAAACCCCATCCCCTCCCCCAGGAGGAACTGCTGGGAACAGCCCCTGGAGCACCAGGGCTGGGGAGCCCTGCTATGCCCTTTTCTAAAACTGGGGCTACTGGCAGCTGCTTGTGCCAAAAGCTGCCCCACCAGTAACATCAGGAACACCAGCTGCTGCAGTGCTGCAAGGGCCCAGAAAGAGGCTTGCAGAAGGAAAAGAAGGAAACAAAAAAAAAAAAACCAAACCCCCAAACACCATATTAAAAAAAAAAAAAGGCAAAACCAATCATTCTTCACTTGGTTTCAACAGACATTAGGAACTAACTCCTTTCTAAACCTTGCTCTGTCTGCCAGCTAGAGCTTTACTGCTAGATGGACTGGTCCTAACTAACCACTGCCTTCACTGCCTTGCAAAGTCTACAGTAATGGCCAAACCCATCTACATTTGGGCTCTAACAATGCCCAAAGTTAGTACTCAGCTACTAACACTCCAAAAATGTACTTTTAAATGTTTCCTTTGGAAAGACACAAACAGTAGGGACACTTAACTATACACCCACTGAGGAATAAACTGGCTTTTCAATTCATAAATATAAACTTACAGTTAAAAAGTGACAATTTACAAAAATACAATTTATTGCTGACCCTATGGGCTTGTAACATCGTGTATTGTGATTATACATTTTGGGTTTGCCAAATTGAAATATGACCTAGCAAAACCACAAAGTTTGCTGTCATATGCTCTTCTATGCATGTTTGTTTGTTTTTATGAATAGAAACATTTACAACTACATCACCTGAAACAACAACAAAAAAAAAAGGAGTAAAGATTCTTTGTCTGTAACCTGAAAAATATTTGGCTACAGGGAGTAAAAACCATACAAATTTATCTTCACTTGTTAACCAAAAATAAAACACGACAAATATTGAACTAGCTGCGATGTGAGCTGGTATAACAACAGTAAGAAATTCAGGCAAAAGTGGTGTTATGTAAATTAGCAGCATTATCCAAACTCCTGGAAAAAAAACCTGCGGGACTGAGGTATAGAAAAAGGAAAAAGAATTCACAATGGACCAACTACAGCAAAACGAGTTATGTACACGGAATCCAATGGTGTCCTGCGGACTGGTACAGTCTATGTGCTCCAAATGCTGGGCTTAAATTCACAGTGACTTTCAGCATTGAAGTCCTGAATGGAAAAAGGTTTTTTTCCATTGCAAACCGAGCTTCATGACAGCCTGATACCTCCCGTCCCTGCAGCAAGAGAGGCACCACCTCCAGTGGCACCACGGTGCTGGGCCAGGGCACGCCCTGCTGCCGGAACAGCATCACGGAATACACTCCATGCATCTGGCTGCATGGCAATCCCACCAAACCAGGCCCCTGCAGCCATGCATCCCTGTCAGAGACCATCAATCCCTGCAGGCACCACCTCCCCACGGAGCCCGACCTCTCCCGTGCCGTGCTCCGCTGGCGCCGTGCTCTCCCGCGCGCGCCGGGCGCGGCGGCCGCAGCCGTGTGCTCCTCGTCCCCAGAAGTGGCTCTCAGGGCAGCTGCATCTCGGGCAGGTCAGGCAGGTTGCAGGGCTGGCCCTGCGTGTGGTGGCTCTGCTGCTGCGGGTGCAGGAAGTAGCTCAAGGGGTTCTGCTGCGGGGCGTGGGGCGGCTGGAAAATGCGCTGCGTGGGAGCCCCAGGCACCAGCTCGGGACCCTGCATCTGTTGGGAGACACAGATCTGAGCAGTCAGGCCTGCCCCATCACCCAGCTGTCCCTCTCTTGCTGCAGGGCTGATGCTGAGTGTGTGCACCAAGTCCTAAACTTGAGGGTCTGAGCTGTGCCCCTCAGGATGCTGCTGCTGTCAGCAAAGCCAACAATGCCCGGAGAGCACAGACCCGTCTGTCCTAACAGGCTCCTGGGGAGCCCAGCAGGAATGGAGACCTCCAAAAGCTCCTTGGAGGTACAATCTGCAGGAGGTGCAACTTTAATCTTTCACAGGAAAGATCTTCAGACAACCAAGGAAGAGGTCCTAGAGTAACCATGTACCCATCCATGGCTGGTACCTCAAAGACCTGCACTTGCTGTTTCACCCCCTGCTAAAGGCACTGGGTCATCAAACTCTGGTTTATTGTGGCCCTGGAGCTATTTATCTGTTCCAGCCTCATCATTCTGCTGTCCACACTGCTGGTCCTCAGGACAGCAATGCAGCCCATGAGGACAGAGGGACAGCTCCTGCCCACATTTCCTGACGAGGGTGATTAATTTCTGATTTTAAATCCAGTCCTGCTGTGTGGCTGCTTTCAGCTGAACTTCCTCCTCCTGCTTCTTTTCTATCTTTGCCTGGAGGACTGTAACTTAACCTCTGCCATCCAGGCAAGGCTTGGAGAGTGTGTTACTGATGAATTACTAGTTTCAACATCCCCTTCCCTTGGTGGTGTCACTAGTTCAGCAGGTACTGATGTAAACTGTGTGTTAAAAAACCAAAATCAGCTTGTCCAGAGATGTGTGTTGTGAGATACCCTTTTTTTAAAGGAAAGCTGTGATGGCAGCTGATAAAAACCTTGTTCTGATGAGATATAACAGCAGGAGGTATGTTTTCCAAAGACCTTCTCTTTTATCGTTTTTCATGACTACAGCAAGCTTCCCACCAGTGCTCCTCTGGATGAAAAGCTGTGTTTGAAAAACTGGGTATTTCTTCTGTGCACTGTGTGATAACAGAGTTTGTTGGAAAATATGGCCTTGAGCAGGTGCAGAGTCAGCCTGGAAAGGCTGAGCACCAGGCTGTGTGGAGATACAATGGGAACAGAGGATGTGCAAAGGCCCTGACCAGGTTTGATCAGCCAGACAAGCCCTCTTTCTTCCAAAATCCCCAACCCATCCCCGAGCCACCCCTGTGCCTCCTCAGAAAGCTGCTCCTGCTCCAATACCTGAAGGTAGAGGCGGTGCTGCTGGACCTGCTGCTGCGGCCACTGGTGCAGGTGCAGAGGTGTGCTGGCCTGGTGGGAAGTGAGGCTGGTGTGTGGGATCACCAGGGATGGGGAGAAGATGGGCGGCGGGGCTGGAGGCCGGGCGGGGCTGCAGGTGGCCGGCTGCACCTGTGCTGGGGGAGCCAGGCTCTGCTGCTCTGCAACAAACCTGCCACAAGGAGGAAAACCAGGCATGAGAACCCACAGCCAGAGCCACCCTCAGAATGGGGAGCCCAGCTGCTGCAGGAACCAGCCTGGAGCAGGGCTGGTCAAACCATGCAGACCTTGCTGATAGGACGTCCCTGATTCCCCTCCGCCCACATAGCACAGACTGAAAATTAAGGTTTTTAAAGTTGTACATTTTCTCCATGTCTTGGTCAAGCATTTTATGCTTTGCAAAAGCCAGGAAATGGTTATTTTTTTAAATGCATTTTATTGGTCATAAAGGTCTTGGTAATTAAAAAATATTCTCATTTTTTTCCTAGCTGGTTAAACTTTTGTTTCACTTCAGACTGGGACTGTTTGTGTTTGCCTGACCAGGTACAAGTTTTTCATGTCTTTTTCAATGCCATAAAGTGTCCTGCTAAGACACTGCAGGAAAATAAGGGCCAGGAGAGACTCACTTTCCTTGCTGCCTGCTGGCACTGCTCTGCACAGGCTGGCAACTGCTGTTGGCTGTGGGCATCATGGCTTGGATGGACTGATCCAACAGCATCCTGTGGTGGAAGGAAAACAGAGGATGGTCAGGGAAGGGGAGGTCCAGGGTCCAAGGGCCTGTCAGTCTCTAGAAATAACTCCTTGAAAATCCTCCATGAAAGCAGGCAAACCACTACCTAGAAAACCAGCTAATGAAATAGGATGCTTCTTATCACCTCACAACTCTCCTGTGAATACAGGCTGAGAAAATTAGGATTGTTGAGACTGGACAAGGATCCAGGGACATCTTCTAGCACCTTCCAGTACCTAAAGGGGCTAAAAGAGAGGGACTTTTGGCAAGGGCATGGGGGACTGACTTCAAACTGACAGAACGTAGGGTTAGATTAATGCATGGGAATATGGTGAGAAGAGGATTTAAGGCCCCTGAGGGCACAGCAGGATGTGCACAGCACCCTGCCTGCCTGCACACTGGGCTCAGCCCTGCAGAGGGAACATCCTCAGGCTGGCTGTGGCGTCCCAAGCCCACCGCCCTGAGCCCGGCCACGCCTGCCCTCCTTGCTGCCCCAGATCTGCTGCTCCTGTCACTGCCCCAGGACGGTCCCAGCAGGGCTCTGGTACCTGAGGCTCCTGTCCTGGCTGTAGTCAGCTGGTGGTTGCCTCTCACTGCCGTCAGTGGGCACCTGTGCAGCCACGGCGATGGGGTGTGCCTGGGAGAACACCATGGGGCTGTTGTAGAAGGGCACTGGAATGCTCCCCTGCCCTGGCACACACGTTTGCTGGCCTTGGCTTCCTCTCACTGGGTGCTGCTGCTTCTGCTGCTGTACCTGGAATAACGACATAGGTACCCACCTAAGTTTTAAAGCTCCCTAATGGAAGGGTAAAATAACCACTTACAGTGGGCAGATGGGAAAAGGAGAAGGAACAATAGGATATTGTCCCTGAACACTGCAGTAGGAACAGTATATCTGTTCAAGACCACCGACCCATTAGTATTTATTGTCCCTGCAGGGCAGGTGTTGGCATTCCCAGACAGTCTTTTGAGAAATTAGAGTACAAGGGTAAGGGCATAACAGGCTTGAGGAGGAAGAGAACAGCTTAAGAGGGGAAGTACAAATCTGAAGTGCCCAAGGAAAGCATCTCATCGGTCCTTTAATGCAGGACTGTTGGCTTTTTTGTTCTTGAACAACTCAAGTCTTTCCCATCTTAATAGTGGATTTAGGTCTAGTGGTGACAAAATTGTTTTTTCAAAGCTGCCTTCCAAGGCTCCTCAGGCAGAGCAAAAGTAATCTTTTAAAATGATACCTACTCCTGTGTTATGGTACCACAATCTCACTGGCTATGAATAACGAGCATGGTGTTGATGAGAGCCCAGACCTCCCACTCACATCCTCCCCAGGCACCAGCAGAGCTCCAGCAGTCTCGTGGTTTAAATGCTTTTTGGCCACCTGTTTTTTATTTTTACAGTTGAATGACATTTGTGTCAGGAGACACTTGTTCACAGCTGACCCCCGACACAAACTCCTCAAAGCCAGCACAGAGGGCACGCACGGCAGACAAGCACTCAGAAGCTGGAGAAGCGGATGAAGAAGACAAGGAAGCAGGCAGTGACCTGGGGGGCTGTGCCACAGGGGTCCCTGAGGAATGGGTGCGGTGACAGCAGGTGGGCGCTGCAGTGGTGCTTTGTCCCCGGCAGGGCTGGCTGCGGTGACTTCTTGGCTGCGCTGTGCCTGGGCGTGCCCTGCGGCGGCCGCCGGGGGCCGGGCTGCTGCGCGGCGTTCAGGATGACGGGGATCGGCTGCTGCATCAGCATCTTACGGGAGAGAGCACAGGAGTTGTGGTTGTGCTGCATGGCAGAAAGAACACTGCAGCAGCAGCAGCAGTATCTCTAAATCCAGGGGCAAAATGAACCATGAGTAACAGAAAATCAAATGTTAGCTCGTGTCAGATATTTATTCAGAGCCAGGAATGTTCCAGCTCCGTTGTGCCTGCTGTGTTTTGCAGGAGTGGCAGTGGGATCCAGCAGCACTAACCAGACATGGAACCACCAAGCTTTTTTGTGCACGAGAGACTTTGGATTAATTTGGGATTGCTTTTTTTAAAGCACAGAAATTACTGATTCAATACTCAGCCAGATATTGACATCACTCATGTCTTGGGAAACACGACTCCCACAGCTGAAACCAAGTTACCAATTTGTCAACAGTTCATTCCCAAAAGCTTTTGCCACAGACAATTTTGTTACTGCTCTGTGTGCTCAAGGAAAAGCAAATGGCTGGTGAGTTTGGGAGCACCAGGGGCAGTAGGTACCTGCAGGTTGGAGTCCTGCACGAGCTGGAGCTGCTCCTTGATGACATGGAGCTCCTCTTGCTGTGTTTTGATGTCAGCTTGCAGGATGCGAGTCCTCTCCTCCAGCTGCTCTTTCAGCTGGTGCATCATCCCCAGCTGGGTGGGGAAATGGTACACTGGCTGCAGGGAACAGAGAAAAGGGACCACACAGTAGGACCAGTCCTGCTACTCACATCTATGCTGGATTCAGAAAAACGACTGCTTTTCAGCTTTTGCCATAAAAAATACGATGCTGACAAAAAATGGCAATTGCATATTTAACCAAAGTGCCACTGTAGTTCCAGAGCAGCAGCACATCTGGCTCACAGGCAGTGCCTCCCTCCAGGTGTTGGTCTCTATAGTTTCTGCATAGATGAAGTGTCTGTACATGGCACTCTCCTGTCCCCTCAGGATAACACCCTGCTGCTTTGGGCCCACCTGTGCTTTGGGGCAGACACTGCATCCAAACCCTTGCCACACATCCTGGCTGTGCTTTCAGTCGTGCTGGTAATGATATTTGGCAGATGCCATGCCCAAGATGGGCTGCAATTCACCTGAGGATCCATCCTTCACACCTACAGTGGCCATTTTCAATCTCTGTTTTATAGTCTGAACAATTACCTCACTGATATAAAAGCCCTGTAAGGACAGACCTTGTCATTATGGTTTATGACTCATTTTTCTTGGGATTTTTGTTTTCTTTTCTTTTTCTGGCCTAACTCAAACCTTCCATGACACCCCCTTCCTCTACTAAAACTCTCCAGCATTGTACCAGCCTGTAGGTAGATGCTAGAGATTTAGGGAGAAGCTTTCAGCAGCCCACAACACTTTTCACAAGTGTAAACCTTCTCCTATGCTGTTTCTTTGGGTGTCCCACCTGCTCTCTCTGCTCGCTGAAATAAGTGGTTGCAGGTAAATCTCAGCAACAGAAAGGGCACACAAACCTTGTCCCCACTCTGGGATGAGCCAGCAAGGGGAGGGCAGTGAACCAAAGCCACCTAGGCTGCCCTGCTGGCAGGACACACCAGTGCACTCAATAAAACAAACCACATACCATCACAGGGTGCTGGGAGGGCACTGCCAGCTGAGCCACGGGGTGCTGGGAGAGGTGCTCACCACGGGCTTGAGGAGTGGCTATGGCCTAGAAATGAAAACTGTGCCTTACTGTAGGTCCATAGCACCTCTAGGGCAGAGCTGGTGCTTTAACAGCTCATGCCAGGGATGAACAAGTGCAGGGAATTGGACAACTGAGACTGGAGATCTGAGGATAAGTCCGAAGGGAGAATTTAGGTTCCTGCATGGCCCTGATAATTTCAAGTCCTTGGTGTCAGCACCCATTTTGGATAAAGGCCACCTCACGTGTACAAACCCCAAGAGAAGAGGGCTGGTGGTATGAAAAGGCATTTAGCCTGGAGGAGCAAACTGAATGCTGAAAGAAGGCAGCCGAGGAGCCTCTAGTACGTCTCCACTGGCTCTGCCAGCCAGTGGCACTCCCGGGAAAGCCCCAGCACACTCAGAGTGTGGGATCCAGCATCTCCGAGGGTGTGCTCAGTGCTTGTTGCGCTCATTTCACTGCAGCCTCCGAAGGGCTCCTGCTCCGGGGAGCACTGACCTGGGCGCTGCCGGGCGCCGCCAGCCGCAGGGCCGCCTTGTCCCCCGGAGCGCCCGGCCCCGCCGGCCGGGTGGGGGTGCTGGTGTCCGTGCGCCGCATGGACGACGTGGCTGCGAAAGAGACATTCCCTGAGATACAGCAGACCCTGCCCGGGTACCCTGGCTGAGCCTGAAATGCACTTGGGCAGTGACCCAAACAGCGCCAAAGTGGGTCCTCAACCTGCCCCTCTACGGGCAGTTTGGCTCTCTGCCCCTCTACGGTCCCTCTGGCTGGGTTCCCTCCTGATGCTAACCCCTATTCACCTGCCCTCCGTGTGTGTATCCAGGTGAGATCACTCTCCCCACGGCAAGAAAAGTGCCCTGAGTTTCCTACCCATGACCCTACACAGAGCACTGCAGTCATCCTGCAGCCTCCCCCGGGGGGAGGAGGGCACTGATGGCAGCTGGGGTGAAGCTGCCAGCAAGGCAGGCACCCCTCTGTGCTCCTTCTGCAGGGACTTCACATGAGAGACCCCATCATAAAATGATATTATCCCAACATAAAACTTTCGTCAGTGAGCTTGGCTCAATCAAGCTAGCGAGTCACCTCTTGTCCCCAGAAGAGGGGACAGCCATGACCCTCAGCTGGTGACAAGCCCGGGGAAATCGGCTCTCACACGGGGGTGGGTTAGAGGGAGGAGGCAGCAGGTAGCCGTGGCTCTGTCGCTGCTCTGTCACTTGTCATGACACGCTGTGTCGGCCCCGGTGCTGAGCATTCCCCCTCCCCACCCCGACCTGGTCACTCCCAGCCGAACCCCAGTATTTGGGAGGCTGCTCCGCCCTCCAGCCCGCCCAAGCTGGGCTGCCCCGGCACCTACAGGTGGAGTCGGACAGGGTGGTGTGCGAGGAGCGCCGGGAGCTGTGCGAGGACAGCGACACTCCCTCCCGGCTGGCGTCCTGGCTGCTGCCGCACTGCCCCACGTCCAGGTAGCTGCTGTGGCTCTGCGGGGAGCGAAGCACAAGCGTGAGACCGTCAGCAGGAGGGAATGGCCCTGGAAGGGACCTCTGCCCCCGGAGCCCTTGTCTGCAGCCAAAGGCAGCAAACCCAGCTCGCCCTGCCCCGCCGCGCCCACCCCAAAGCCCGCGGGCACACGGGAGCCCCGCTCATGCCCGGGCACCGCCCGACGGCAGCGAGCGCCGCTGGAGGATTGCTCCTCCCGGGACTGCTGCCCATGGCCCGCACGCTGCTGTGCCAGCCTCCACGGAGCTGTGGGCAACAGGAAATTGTTTTTGTCACCCTCTTTCTGCCCGGTCTCTTCAGGGATGCCACAGCTGCTTGGCTGTGGTGCACTGGGGGTGGTGGCAGGGGGAAGGAATGAAGGTGGCAGGAGGTGCTACCTGGGGAATGGTTTTATCCATCGAAGAGATGGAGAGAGACGACTAGGAAAGGACAGGGACCAGCTAGAGCCCCAAGAGGACCTACAGCAAATGTCACCTGAGAGGGACAGGTACTGGGCAGTGCTGAGAGCTGCAATCTCACTCATTGCTCCTGTTCTGGGCAGGACCTGGGCAGCAGAGGGGAACAGCCTGAGCTCCCATAAAATAATGTCTGAAAGGCAATGAGGCTGATGGAATGAACAACTACACAACAGCCCCCTTGAAATTACTTTGATTGCTGGTCTTATTTGTAAGCTACCAAGAGGAGAAACTTACAAATAGTTAAAATGACCCTGACTCAAGCCATGGAAATTATAGGTCACAATCCTACACTTGATATGATCCAGCAACTGAGCTGAAATCTAGGTAAGTGTTTTCCCTTGCCTTCTCATCTTCATCTGAGTATCAGTGATGAGCTGGCACAAGCAAAACAGGTACCCTGTGGTACTGCCCTACCCTTGGATCCTCTGTGCCTTACAAAGGGTGACAGGTACAGCAATCTGGCCTCCAGCTCCAGCTCTGCTTCTCTGCTTCTGAACTGAGGTTTGTGTCCTGGTCTCAGAAAGATTACAGGGACCAGAACACAGCAATGCAACTGCTGAATTCACAGCTGTTGTGGAATCAGAGAATACCTGGTGTTACAGACCATCTAGTTCCAATCCCCCTGCCATGCCCCTGGATCAGGCAGTTCAAAGCTCATCCAGCCTGTCCTAAACCAACACGGACAATTTGGAGCCATGCACAGGAAAGCTTCTTAGGGCCTGCCTGAATCATGACCAGTTCAAGGCTTGGAATGAGATGGGAGTAAAGAAAATGGAGACGAACAGATGTTTCCCTCAGATTGGTAAACTGTGACTCAGTTTGGTTTAAACATCTCCTCATTCAGCTGTGAAGGAACATGGTACCTTTAGAGAAGAGGATGCCAGTTCAATTGATGACTCTTCAAGGCCAAGATCTCGTCTTCTCTCAGCCCGAACTTCTGCGTAACTAAAAAACCCAAAAATAAAAACCAAAAAAAACCAAAAAAACAAACCCCAAACGAACCCCCCCAAAACCAGCAAAAAATTATTGTACAGCTTCTGTGCAAGTATCCTACCACAACAAGTGTACATTCATTTTCTAACCCGATGATGATGAACAAGCATCCTTTTTTTGCATGGTAGTTCAGTGATCCCTACGACAGGCATTGGGCAGGTCCCTCCATCTGAGGTGCACAGAACTGGGCATGCATCAGAGTTAACATCCTGCACTCCAGTGGAAGCTCCAAATACAAACAGGCAGCTACACAAGTGCAACGTGAAGTGCAGGAACCCCTACAAGGTGCCTCTGGAACTGTATATTTTCTTTCCTTACTTTTTTCCCTCTGAAATAATGAAATAATTACAGTAACAAATGTCCCATGATTCACCACTGGGATAAATTGGAGAGGATGTTTCAAAGACTCTCTGAGTGCTCATGCATCGTGGGCACTGAGAGGTGCCAGACTTTAGGGTGATGAAATATTAATGAGCTGCAACCTTCGTGGGAGGCAAGAGAAGCTGCTGAACCGACCTCACTTATATCATTGTGGTAATGAGTTTTCCTGAAAGAACATTTTAACTTGTGTGCTTCAGTAACATATTTTAAGCCTTAACTATCTGAGACAGAATTGAACTTCAAAATCTATTTAGGACTACATCGTTAGGTTTAAGAGGCACTGGAAGCAGAAATAAGAAACAAGTTCATGCACAATAAATTCAGCCCTTAAAGTGAAGCTGAATTCCCTGAAGGATGACAGAAGTAAGACAACTGAGAAGTAATCTCTCTGTGTAACATTTGCTTATGTTAGCACTTCATATGTAGTCTATACCACAGACCACAGAACCAGAATCAACAGAATTTGGGTTGAAAGAGACCTTAAAAATTATCTGGTTCCAAGCCCTCTATTGTGGGCAGAACACCTTCCACTAGAGCAGGCTGTTCAGGGCCCCAGCCAACCTGGCCTTTAAAACTTCCAGGGATGGGGCAGCCACAGCTTCTCTGGGCTTCCAGCGCCTCACCATTCTCACAGGGAAGGATTTCTACCTAAGATCTAATCTAAACCTATCTCTGACAGTTTAAAGCCATTCCACCTTGCTCTACAACTCCATAACTCTTTCTCCAGCTGTCTTGGAGCTCCCTTAGGCACTGGAAGAGGCTCTAAGATCTCTCTGGAGCCTTTTCTTCTCCAGGCTGAACAACCCCAGCTCTCTCTTGCTGTTTTCACAGGAGAGGTGCTCCAGCCCTCTGAGCACCTTCATGGCCCTCCTCTGGCTCACTCCAACAGACCCATATATTTCATATTTACTAGTGTTTGCTCTTCCAGATGTTTGACAGGAAAAGAGGGGGACCAGAAAAAAAAAATTATTCTTGACACTACAAAAATACAGTGAGCAACGAGTTTACTCAAGTTAATAGAGCAAACCAGCGCGTCACTATTTTTTTTCAAGCCCTTCAGAAAATACATTCTTACTCTTCACATAGTTTTTTTTGAGAAGGCTGTGGTAATCCAGCAGGTTCCCCTCCAGAAGGTGCATTCACAGAGCACCCTACACATGCACTGCCTTCCAGCACGGGCTGCAACTCGCCACGAGCAGCTTCCCACTAGGGGGGGATCCAGGGCTGGATTTGGGCGAGGAACGAGACCAGCAAGCCGGCAGCTAACTTCAAGTCATAAATATTTAAAGCTCTGATCAAAAGGTTTTGTAGGAGTTATATGATCTCATTCATGCCCAGAAAGATATGTCTGATTCCCAACAGCTTTAATTCTTTCTATGGCCATATCATCACTAGAGACAAAAGGGGAATGTAACACACTGATAGATTTGGCCAAAGCTGGCTGGAGGCTTTTGGCTCAGTTGCAAAAAAAAAGAAAAAAAGAGAAAAAAAATTAAATAGAATACATATTCCCTGTCAGAATAGTTTCATGGAATTACATATCATTTTATGTGTCAGAAGGCACAGCAAGGCACACTAAGCATGTGGGTTAACATGAAACAGAAGCAGAAAAAGCAGTGGCTGAACACTGAGACAGAACACACTGGGAAGAGTTTGGTGCTTGCTCCTACCTAACTACCAGATGAGTGCAAACAATGAACTCAGGCTTGGAGTTCCACTGGTGGTAGGTGATGTAGTAGTGAGTCTGCAGCCATATCCACTGCTGCCCTTTGGTCAGGAACCGATAGTAACAGGATTTGCCTTTTCCAAACTGCATCACTGTTTAACAGAAAAAGAAAACAATTTATAGTAAAAGGGGATTTTATGGTGCAAAGGTGATCTAATCACCCTTCAGTCTCACATCCTCCCCCAGACTGGGGCAGTGCTAAAATGGTTCTTGAGCTTTATAAGCAAGACAGATGATACATAACCATGGACTCAGCTCTTGTTTGGGGTCATTCCTGCTGACTTTCAGGAGTGCCCTTTGCTATTTTGAGATTTCTCTTATAACTGGTATAACTATATAACTAGCTACATTCTTATAACTTATGGGTTCCCTGAAATAAGCATAAAAAGCATTAATTAAACAAATTATTTGCCTTTCATGAGTACATGAGAATGTATTTCAAAGACTGAAGGTGTGAAGTAAGAATCCTAATAATGGCAAAAAACAACAAGATAGTGGAGTTTTAATTGAGAATTTTCTTCTAAGACCTGGCCTACTCCAACCTGGTATGGATTATCAGGCTATGTCCAGAAGAATCTCAGGTGCTGTAATAGAACTGGAAAACGGTGAGGGGAGCTACATCAAATAGCCACACTAATTGTTCCAGACTGCTGGGAGTACAAAATGAAACATGTTCACTTAAAGTGCTCACAATTAATGCAAAGTAAAATAGAAACATGGTTTAAACAAACCCATTTTACTCAACGGTAGGCAAGATATCTGCCCAAAGTGTCAACATGACAAACAGGAACCTAGCAAGCCACACTAACTCAAGTGGTTTTTTACTCACCTGAACACCTCTATTTTGTTAAAATATCAGGACTGACTTCTTTAGCGAGCCCATTAACATTGATGGGCTTTAGATGAAGCACTTAGCAGAGATTTTCTGGCTAACATGACATGCTGGGGATCCCTCAGTTCCTAGTCCTGGCAGACATGTCCTGAGGAAACTTCTCTAAGTCACTTTGCCAGCACTTTACTTTGTTTCCCTGTGCAATAAAATGAAAAGATCCTTTCCTACAGGTGTGTCATGAAAATATTCTTCTAATAGGTAAGAGTAATGCCTGAATGATAGAGATGTAGAATTTAAATCATCAAATTATCTGCTGAATGATCTGACCCACTCTCAGCACAGTTTGTCTATACCAAACTGCACATGCATTTCCAAAAGGCTCTCACTTGTATCTGAATTGCATTTTAAGGAAACAGCACTAAGAAGTACTGTAACTGAGAGCAGTTAAAATACTCCATTAATACTGACTTTTGCTGCATTTGACACAACTTTATGTCCCCCTGTCACAGCTTCCTCTCTGTGCTCAGCCAGGCAACCCAACTCCCTGGCAGTGCTGCACCAGAGCTTTGCCTGGACATGGAAGTGGAGCAGGGAAACCTGACATGCAGAGTATTTTTCCCCATTCCTTTCTAGGTCCCTCAGCTCCTCACAAATGTCAGTGGCAGAGGGTTTGTGGTAGAGATGAGGGTGATTTGCAGCTTTTCTCCAGTGGGCTGTGGGGCTTCTTGGTGGAGTTTCTTGGTCCCAGCCTCGTGCTGCTCTGCATCTCAGAGCAATTACAGCATCCTGCTTGCTCCACTCTCTGGGGTGCCCTTGTTTCCTTTGAACAAAACACTCTCAGGTGGAGATAGCAGAGAGACAGACAGTCTCCCCAACAAAAAACCTGTAGGTTATATTTCTTAGCAAAATACCTGATTACCTAGATGCACTTTACAAAGTATGTAGTTATTTTTCAATGCAGTGCTTGGCAACGCAAAACCACCACAGGACACACATAACTCTGGCTCAATATCTCAGTCTGAAATGCACCCAATGAAATTGAAAACTATGGGCCCTGGGGATAAAGCATCCCACATCTGGTAGGAAGTGCACACTGGCTTAGAGCAGAGCACACCTGCAGACACCTTCTGCCCTTCCTCACTTAGCTCCAGCCCTCAGCAGGACACGTTCTGCAGCACTGGGCTGCACTGCCCTGCAAACCAGGTGAGTTCTCCTTCTGCCCTGCCTCTGACAGGCCACACTGTTTCTCCTTGCATGAAAATAAACTTCATGAACCTTCTTTGGCGTTCACACATTAGCCTGAACTTGACTCTTCTGCTTTGTTGTTTTCCTTTCAGGTTGACCAAACATGAGCCATCTTCACCCACAGGGAAACTGTGTTCAGTACTTTTGTATGTAAAATAATTCTGAATCTCCAGAAGCATCTTACTAATGAGTAAGTGAGGTTCACAGCACCTAATTGCACAGGGAGGTGATCTAAATGATGCTCTCAAAAGGTGTTTTGGTGAGCTGAGCCTCCTGGTTAACTCCAGAGCCCAGGGGAATGGCAAGCCCCCATGAACTGTGACAAATCAACAAAACTCACAGGGCAGAGGGGGGATAGCTCTGACTCCCAATCTTCTAATCTCCTTTCACTCTGAGACAGCCTGTGCTCAAACAAGGTATCTGTCAATTTAGGAAACCTGCATTAGCAGCTCCTGATCTGAGGGAATTCTGCAGATTCCAACCTCCCAGGTAAGTCAGCTGTCAGCTGTGACAGTCACGGACAGTTCCCACATGTTCCTGAAGAAGAAGCCTTCTGCAAGGACAGTAAAAGGTTTTGCACAAGTGACAAAGGAGATCAGAGACAGACACATGGCAGAGGCAGGGCAACTTACAGTGTTCATGACACCTAGCAAGAAGCTCCAGGTCATCTGCGTGGTAGTAATCATACCCTGACGTTCCCAGAACCTCAAAGGGCAAATATCCTATAATAGGTGGAGCCCTGGAAAGGAAGCAAAGGGCAGGGAGTGAGCACAAAACTTGACTCTCTGACATCCTGGCAGATAAGCTGTGATACAGTAACAAACACCATGGTTCACTTGGCAGGGAAATCTGGAGTGGGTTTTCATACAGGCAGCGATGCATTTTCATATACAAACCAAAAACTGGCAGCGAGGGAGAGGTACAAATTGAGAAAATGAAAAGGTGTGTGTTTACTGTTTCACAGCCTATTCATTATGTGGGTGTAGAGAAAGGCATGTACATATGTGAGTGACTCAATTCATTAAGGATGCTTGAGAAATGCCATGGCTGATCCTGCACATAACAACTTGGAGCCAGAGTAGAATTATCCAGTAGGTTGGATGGAAGTGTCATCTGGGTAGTAACTGGAGAAGAGAGAATAAGTGGGAAGCTGCAGTGTGTGTCAGGACCAGCTTGGGAAAAAGTAATTGCTCCCCTGGAAAAGCTTGGGAAACTACAGCCAACAAAACTCTGTGTGCTGGCAGAGCAGACAGCAATAGCATGGGGCTGATTTAGGGCTGTGTGTGCTTTGGTTGGTAGAGAAGGAATTGATGAAGTATTTAGATAGGCACATTGCAGTGACTTACCTCACTCTTCTGCTATCAATTCTAGATTTTTCTGGGCAAAACGTGAGATTTTTTTTAAAACAAGTATCCTAACACAGCCTTCACCAGAGCCTGGTAGCTTATGATTATGAAACAACGCTGAAATGTGGGGAGAAAACCAGTGTTTTTGTCTCTGCTCCCTGTGTCAGCACATCACTCTCCATCTCCCAGAGCTCAGGTCCAGCCCTGGCTGCACTCAAGCACTCAGTGAGGCAGGACCTGTGCTAATGGGGCTGCAGGATGTGCTGATAGTGTTCAACTGCCAAGTTCAGTGTGTTTCTCAGGAACAGGGCAAAATGGTAAATAACTCAAAATGGGGCAGGCTGCAGGTGATGGTGCCTATCAAACCTGCCTCTCCTGGTCAGCTGAGTGATCCTAAGGAAGAAGGCCATAAAGTGGCCAAGACTATGAGGAAAAAGCTATTTCAGTGCTTTACACATGTGTTTGGATGGATGAGCCCTGAGTTTCCTGGTTATTACTGTGTGAAATGCTCTCTTGGCTGAGCCACCCAGCTCTCCCCTCTCGAGACACAGTGGGCACAGGTTACCCAGCCCCAGAGAGCCCAGGCAGGTCCACAACCTCCCTGCTCCCCTCAGCTGAGGGCAGCCTGGCACCAAGGAAGGGGGGCAGAAGGACAATCTGCCTAACAGCAGTGCCAGGAGGAGCAAGGTGTGAGCAGGAGCTCCTGATCCCAGCACAAGGGGTTAGCTGGGAGAGCCAGCTCTTGACAGCAAATCCCCTGGAACAGAATGTGCTGAGCACACATGTGGTCTCTGTCACAATACAGCTTTATTTATTTAAGTAACTTTTCATAGCACTCTGTTCCTTTTCCTCATGTGACCCAGATTTCTGTTAATGATGATAATAAGTGTATTTATTAAAGTGTCCTTGCTGTCTCTTTGGCAGAATGCATCACTTTTCTCCTACTTTTAATAACATCCTTATATTCAAGACAATAGTGTCTTTCAGATGCACATCAGATAAACACTTAAGCTGATCAGGAAAGTATTATGCTTTCCTGAATATCACCAGAGCTCTTCATAAAAGAAAGAAACCACAAAATGCTCCTCATCTGTCATTTAACAAGGAGATGCCTTGTGGAGCAATTTAAAAGTGTCTTGTTAGCTCAAGTTCCAGTCCTGAGATCTGCAGCTTGCTGTGCAAATGGGAATGCACAGTCTTTAGAGAGTCTTTTGGGTGCAGTCTTTTAATAAATGAAGGGGAAATAAGAACAGCACCACAGTGCAGAAGAGAAACAAATCATTATCAAAGTTGATGGGTTTCTCTTCCTCTACACATTTTTACACAGAGACCCAGAATACAGATTTTTTTCTATCTTTCTCATGTTTATCCACTATGGAATGTTTTTGGGAATGTTTTTATTGCATCTGTCTTTACTCTGACTTGAATTGTGATCATGACAGCAAAGGCTCTGATTACAGCTTCTGCTGGGTACCCTCTGCCCCTGCTGATGGCACACCTCAGTGTCAGGCAGCCTGTGGGGATGCAAATCAGCCAGAAACAGCAACATTTCCAGGGTCCTGCAGATTGTACTGGAGAGAGCTTGGAATCAGTGATTAAATGAGACAACTCCCACCATCTCCTGCTCGTTCTTGGGTCTGAGCTCACTGCTTGCATCTGGATCTGTCACAAACCCTGCCTCAGCATCTGCATCCATCATCTCCTCTCAGTAGCAGCGGGATATCAGTGGGACTGGAGTGTCTGCAAGCACCCAGCACAGAGATTCCTCTCTGAGTCATGACCCACATTCATCAAAGACTCTTTGACAAGTTTCAAAGCAGCTCCTACTCAGCTTTTTCACAGGAGCTGCTGGGACACAGCCCTGTGAAGAAGCAGCTCACTTCATCAGTGCTCTGAGGGGCTTGGGGCTCTTTTACAAATCTTAACATCAATCAGCTGATTCTAAAAATGTGCATTATCAGACAGGCCAATTGAAGTCTAACAAAGCTAGATCTCATCTGAATTAAGAATCATCTGACTGTCCCAAACCACACCTAATCAACTGCAGAGGTGTTACAGGGTCAGTTCCTCCATGCTTCAAGGTATGATGTGAGGCACACACCTTCTGTTCTATATAAATGAAAGTTATTACTCATTTTTATTTGCTCTTGCTCTAAATGTGGAGATGGTATTTAGATTTTTCCCCCACTAATATTTTTTTCCTTACAGCCTTATTTACTGTTTTTAGTAATGACTACCTTTGCACAGCTCACAAGGGGAGGAATAATGAAGAGGGTAGGATTGTGCAATGTGCTTATGCACATATGTCAAATACAGAGAAGTAAGAGAGTGAATAAAACCCTCCAGCTTCTTTTGAAGAAAATTAATCCTAAATTAAGCAGCTTAATAAACTGGTTTCAGTCTGTTTCATTCACCAAGCTGAATTCTAGTCCACCATATTGCATTGTCAAAAACTAATCTATAATTAAATAATAAAATCCACTGGTTTTTATTTTGGTTTTAGAAATCCTATCATTTCTCAGCTGAAAAGTCAAAAGTTTATTGACATTTTTATTGACAGCAAAAGATTTAGAAGGATTCCTGGAAGCTGTAGTTGTAGAAGAGAGGAGCTAAACCAATATGGGGAACATATTGGGATCCACACTGCTCACTTTCAATGATTTATTATCTTGGTTAGAAGATAAACATTATTCTAGACATTTTCCATGGTTTCTTACTTGCCTAAAATATGGAAAATAGTGAAGTATTTAAGGATGCCTAATAGCTAAGTTCAGAGTACTGGTACTCACTAAGTTGCATGTAATTAGAACTATTCCATTTGGGATCTCAGGCAATAGGTATACAAAGTTTTCTATTTTTAAACTACAGTTTTTTTATTCTTCAGTGACAAAACCCAAATCTCTTACCTGTGGTCCAGGAATAAAAACTTCCATTCTAAACTATGCCTCGACGTAAATTCTTCACATGGCTCTTCAACATTGCAGAGCTCCTGCAAAAGAGTGGGTACATTCATTTAATTCTATGAGATGGCAAAAGGAGCCTGCTATCAAAACCAAGCATGCATCTTGTTGATATAATAAACCATAGCAAAATACAGTGCTTTTAAAGCACTTGACTTATTTTCCTCTAAGGAATGTGTAAGACTTGTTTTACAGATGCATGAACTGATGAAAGATGGCTGAATTGTTTACCTTGAGCTGAATTTGAGCTAGGATAAATAGTCAGAGTCTCATCTTGCACTCTCTAGGCAAAATTCTCCAGCTTTTTGCAAATACTGCTATTTGAATATGGATGACAGCTCCAGGTCCAGCCTCTAACTGAGCTGCCCAATGTTCTCTTGAGCAAGCAGCACCTAGGGCTGTTATCCCTGCCATCAGTGCCACGGGACATTTACAGACCAGCAGCAAGGGGCCATGATGAACATTTTCAATGTTTCAAGACGCAGATCCTTACAAAGGAGTGGTGGATGCACATCTTTGAAGGCTGCAAATTCCCAAGTGAAGTAGCTGGTCACCTTGTCCAGGAGCTTCCCTCAGAGACACCCCACCACAAACCCACCTCTTCTCCAAAGCAGCTTCTGCTTCATCCCTTGTCTTTCCAAAATACATACTTACATCATCTCCCACTCCCAGCTGCTGCGTGGGGATTTCAGGGCTTACTCCAGAACCCCGGATCCCTCTCTGATAATTCCCTACCAGGTGTGTCAGTCACTCTCCCTCCCCTCCCCTGCCCCCTGCCAGCACTGTCTGTCAATCCTGGCATTCCAGAAGGGCCTCGAGTGACTGGCAGATTCAAAGGATGCCCTCTACCCCTGAGGGGACATTCGGCATCCAGGTGTCCTTTGTCCCTTGAGACCTCCTCTCATGTCCCTGGTTGGTGGCTCCCTGCCCCTTCCCTGCCCCTCTCCCGGGGTTAAAAGGGAGCAGCACGGTTTGTGAGTTCTGTTGGAGCTGTTGTGGGTTCAGAGGCTGTGGGACAGAACAAAGCTCTGGATCCAAACCCTCCATCAGAACCCACTCCTTTCCTTCCCCATCACCTTAAAGCTTCTCCAGCAGGGGAAACCCGAGGAGCAGACCCTGTTATGGGGGGAAGCTCCACCCTGCAGCCATCAGAGCTCCTGCACGCCAGGGCTCGTCTCAAACACCCAGCTGGCCAAAAGCGTCTCTGGGGTGAAACACCGCAGTGCCGCTATTGGGTTCAGCACCAAGGGCCAGCCAGGCTCAGGCACGTCCTGCCTGCAATATTGGTGACATCCCACACCCAGCCACAGCCACGTCCTCTCTCTCCCTGCCAGCCCCGTGCCGCTGCCCGCGCTGCTCGGCTGGGCTCACCTTGAGGAACTGCGGCGTGACCAGGCGGACGGTCGCCACCAGGCAGATCTGCTCCTCCGGGGCTGACCTGAAAGCCCGTGCAATAGCTGACTCAAAGCCATTACAGGAGGGTGTAGGCACTATAAACAACCAGACAATTTATTTAAGAAGAAGAGGAAGGAGAGGTTTCTTCTCGTGTTAAGACAGGTACAGTGACTGGAGAAACGCAGCAGCCAACTCCTGCTGCCCACAGGGTGATGCCACCCTGATCCACGCTGGTGTTATTTAAAGCAGGACCCTTGAGGCTCCAAGGTACACAGCTGTAACCACCCACCCAGGGCAGCTTTGTCAGACAGCTCGGAGCAGCTCACAGTGTGCAGCTGCAGCCTCCTTGTCAGTCTTTCTCCAGGCCAACATTTGCAAGATTCAGGATTTTACAGGCACCTCAAAGTACTTAATCTCTGTAAAGTGTCATTGCACTGCCACAAGTGAAACAGAATACCAAATTTTACTGGCTATTTGAATAAGGAGGCTGCTTTACAATTGGCAGTGGGTCGAACAGAGGGATTTTCAGTCTGGTATCAGCTTTAGGCACAACATGCAGAAGGAGTGCACTCTTCTGATCAACAAACTCCCCACCACTTTTGTATGAAAAATATATCCAATGTATGCACAGCTCATTCCATCCCTGACAATTATGGGGCATTTTCAGCAGAAACAGAGCCTTTAAGATGCTACAGATCAAGACAATTTAAAGGAGAGAGCTGGAGAGACAAAGCTAGGCTGGAACAGTAACTTACCATGAGTAAAATATTTAAAATCCACTACAAATTTCACATATTCATACATCAGGGGTTCATTTGGATCTAAGCTGCCTCTTGCTAAATGGCAACAAAACTCTATTTGTTTTTCTGCTGAAATGAGAGAAAGAGAGGGAGACACAGAGAATGTTATTAGAAGTCTGCACTTTAGCTCGGTCACGTATTATTTATCTACCAAGTGGTATCTGAGCACACCCTGCTGGGAAGCTTCTGATGCCCAGAAGTAAATATATAACTCCTAGGAGCAATTATCATCTGTTTCTGCTTAAGAAAATGTATTCTCACCCTTTTTTCCTGTCTTTGCCTTCATCCCAGTAAGCTGAGTGTGAAGCCCTGGTCAGCAGGATTTCCCTGACTGCATGGATGTAGGATTTCATGCAGGGCAGTTCCATGGCATTGCAGTACTCTGCTCTGGCACTGCTCAGTAGGACCAAAGGGCGCTGAACTCACCCTAAGCCCTTCCATTAACAGTGGAGGGCACTGTGCCAAGCTCTAATCCAGTTTTCTGCCCCAAGTCTGAACTCTATGGATTAGACAACACGGCCTTCAGCCTGAGGGAAACCACCCCCAGGCAGAGCATCAGCAGGGTGCTCAGAGCATCTTCAGGCTGCTCAGAGCATCAGCAGGGTGCTCAAGGCATCAAGAGACTGCTCAGAGCACCATCAGGCTGCTCAGAGCATCTTCAGGCTGCTCAGAGCACCATCAGGCTGCTCAGAGCATCAAGAGGCTGCTCAGAGTATCTTCAGGCTGCTCAGAGCATGTTCAGGCTGCCCAGAGCACCATCAGGCTGCTCAGAGCACCATCAGGCTGCCCAGAACACCATCAGGCTGCTCAGAGCACCATCAGGCTGCCCAGAGCACCATCAGGCTGCTCAGAGCATCATCAGGCTGCTCAGCTCCCACTGGTGCTCATGGGGCAGCAGGGAGGGGAGCCCAGGGCTGCTCGGTGGCCTTGCCAAACCCCCTGGGAAAGGGCTGGGGGCTCAGCACAGGCTGAAACATTAATTAATGAAAAACAGGTGTTGGGAAGATGCTGCTGCCTGCTCTGGTCCTGGGGACATTTTCTGAGGGGAAGGGACATGGGACAGCAGCCAGCAGTACAGATCCAGATGGACTGTTCAGATAGGAAGTTGCTTAAGTTACATGAGGGCTTCTCTTGCGTCCTGAGACATGCAAGCTTCCTAAGGAATAATGGCTCTGCCAAAACTGTTTGGGATTTCTTCAATTTTTTTCCCCTTGAGCCCTCACTCCCTTCTCAGAGTTAGTCTAGCATGCCATCTAGGGAAAAGCATCTACCATCCAAGGGGCAAAGCAGATGGTAAAACAAAGAGTAAGTACTGGGAGCACATAGACACATTAGAAATGTGATGCACCAAAACCCACAAATGCAGCAAACCAGAAGTGGCAGGCAGGAGCCAGCTGGAGAGCTCTGTGCAGACTTCCCTGGGAGCTGTTTACCTTTGGCAAACTTCTCTGACCGACAGACAAGAGCAGAGCTTACCATTCAGAAAATCAGCTGCAACGGGATCTGTCATGAGCACATGTGGAGAAAGCAGCTTGTACACCTCGCTCTGCTCCCCCTCAGGCAGAAAGTTTAATATATTTTGGTCCACCAAATCTGACTGATACAAAAGAATGCTTTGTCATGTTCAGCAGTACAGCCTGACACAGCCACATGCCTTTTCACCCCTCAGCAGAGCACAGACACTGCTGGTCTGGTGCAGATGCCCAAGACAAGGAAGCCCAGACAATCTGCAGATGGATCTAGGGCAGAATGGAACCCTCAGACTATTTTACCCCAGGATTACTATCTATTTGCAAAAGGCTGAATGAGTCCCAGAGGTTGCCCTTCAGTTCAGGCAGATACAGGTTGGAGAAGAAACCCTGGTACCACAGGAATATAACATGATGAGAAGTGAAACATTTTTCTTTGAAAGCATAATACAGAAGGAGGAGTGCTCCTCCCTACATCCTCCATTTGTCTTCTAGGCAGAACATCTGGCAAAATCAGCTTGACCTGCAAGTGATTCAGTGCTCATCAACCCACACGTCCAGATTAAAGGGGTTCTACCAAAATGTCAGCGCAGATTTGTTCTTTGCACACATGACATTCAGGTAACTGGGTGCTCCAATTTTGCCTCATACAGGGCATCCTTGGTGCTTCATGCTGGCACCAGATAAAGAGAAAAATGCTTTTGAAGGGCCAAGCTGAAGTTTCTGCATCTGACAACTAACTAGTTTCTAGAAGTTCTCTCAGAAAACTCTGAGGCCACACATTTGTTACTAAAGACTATGGGTTCAAAGTAGAAAAATCCAATGTCATTCAAAGAGCATAGATTCAATTCTGAAATAATATTTACATTATCTAAGAAGAGCTCCAGCACTCATTTCACAATCATAAGATTTTCCATTAACCTGATGGGTCAAACACCTCCCAGCCCTTTAGATGGATAGCCAAGTGATGAGCTATGAGTACAGTGATTTTGCATAGCTGTTTTTTTTTTTTTTTTAAGCTAACTCATAGACCCTGGGAGAGAATCTGTTACCCACAAGAACTTCTGATTTGCACTAATGAGCCTCAGGGTATTGCATGGTCAGAACTTACCGGTAAGTGTCCTAGCAGAGACGAGACACTATCAGACACATAGATAATAATCCCATCAGTGGTAAGAGCAATGAGAAAGCCATCTAGTGCCTAATGATAATAGGCAGGGAAGAAAAAAAAAAGAAAAAGAAAAACAGATTTATGCAATGGAAAAACTTAAAATATTTTAGATTTGTTGATTCTTTAGTGATGCTTCTAACAGCTTAAACCTAGCAGAAATTAATCAAAGAAATGACAGTTCAATGTGGAAAAATAAAAATTACACATGCTGTCTAATTCAACATTCTTTTTATATTCTTATTTTCTCATTCTCATTATTATTAAATTGACTTGTATTTTTCACCCAGTGAGTATTTATTTAACATGAAGTGAGACAGTGATGCTTAGAATTTCAACACCCACACAATCCTGCTGACTTCAGTCACTTCATTATGTGTTCTGAATTACACAATAGTTAACAAACTCAGTGCGTAAGGAGATGTCAGATATCATCATGGCAAATCCAGCTTTGTGGATGGATAAGCAGAGACAGAAAAATTATACAATTATGTATTTTTAGCAGTTTATGGACAATATGAAAAGGATCTAAAGCCTTATTTATTTTGCTTAAAGCACTGATTTGTAAGGTTAATGACAAAACAATTTTTAGGCTTGTTTTGTTTCCCCGTTCTCATTCACAGTGGTTTCTGTCCCAGAGTTAAACCTCTCTGTCCCTTGTAAGTCACTGCCTGTTCTCTTCTCCTTGGATGTTGTGTTCTCTCTATTCTTCACAATACCTCCTTGTACCATTTATGCAGTGTCTGTCCTTATTCTTCCCTAACATCAAGATCTGGGAGGTTTAATAGCGGGTCAGCCCTGTGCACAAAGCCAGCTCTTCTAAAGACACTGTCAGGCTTCTCTGCAGCTTAGCTACAGGGAGCCAAAGATGCAGCATTCCCCATCTCCCCCACCTCACTGCCACGCTCTGCCTTCACTCAAATTGAGTCCTCCCTGGGAAAAACCCACTGATTTTAAGCAAACTGTTCAATGGCTAGCAGAGTCCAGCAAGCCAGCAGTCATTACGGGGCTTGCTCTGCCCCACCACTTCCAGTCTGAGGGGGGAATTTGTTTTGATTCAGCTGAACAAGCTAGCTTGCTTGGCAAGAGAGATTCCCAGAAAGAATGAGCAGACTTTTCCAGAGAGGTGAGTCATGACATCCTGATGAAAAGGAATAACTAAGACACAGCAGCACCTCCCAGCTCAGCCCGGCATCCACCCTTCTTTTGGTGGGGCAAAGAGCAGCAGCTGCCCACGCAGGGTGGGAGATTCCCTGCCAGAGGAGCGTGCAGCACTGACCCCGGGCAGAAATGTAGGTCTGGGGGATGTTTCTAGATCAGCACAGCATTTCAGAGGTGGGAGTGTAAGAGCTGTTTTCCTGAATGCTCTTCAAGGCAATTCAAGCAGAAGAGGCAGCACTCCCATGGAGAGGACAGCGGCGCACAGGCAGCAGCTGCAGAGGCAGCACAGGCAGTGCTGCCTGCCTAATGTGGGAGGAACAGAGCTGCTCTGTTTTTTTCAGGTCCTTTCAAGTTTTTCCTAGAACTGTCAGCTCTGGTGGCTCTTCTGAGAAAACGAAATTCTCTTTTTCCTCTCTCACCAGGCCAAATCTGGGCCAAATCAGCCTTGATTCCCAAACTAAAAACCATTTATCTTCAAGGGGAAGGAATCTTATTTTTAATTTTGTGTCTGCAAAGCATTTAGTACAACATTGGTCCTCTGTCAGGTTTGCATTGTATGTACCAGCAGAGTAGAAATCATTAACATTGGGACCTACAGGTGCAAAAGAACTGTATATCCCTGAACTACTCCACTGAACTGATTATTTCTCACTAATCTATTTAATTTCTTCTTACCTCTAACATCAACTGGGTGAACTCCTCGTTGCTAAGAAATGAAGGCTTCCAGTCTTGTCTAATCTGACAGGCTTCTGTCTGTGCTGTGATTTCTTAAAGAGAAAATATCAAAAAAGCAACATGACTCATGCTACTTGGATTTTTTTGTCATTTTCAAGTAAGATTTTTTAAAGAGGCTGTTAGAGGAATAATCCTTATATGATTCTTCACACAAAGCCTTCTTGCATGCAACAGTCATTTGCCATGCTATCATAATACAGATGCATTAGAAATCAAGAAAGGGAAATGGAGACATTTTGACCTTAAAAAATTAAGATCAATGGGCTAATTTTAGAGTAGTAGAGCATCCCTGTGAGCAAAGGGTGTCTGCAATTCTGGAGCTGTTTCTTTCAACTCTGGAGCTGTTTCACAAGCTGCTTTTGTGAGTGCCCAGGCAGCAGGACAGGCTTATTATCTCCTAATCCAAGAGACAAGGGAAGATGGCACAGAACAGCCTCTCCCCTGACTTTTGTAATGGGCTCTGCTCCTCAGCTTTTCTGTTTGAGAGTGCACAAAGCAGGCCAGGGGATGTGGAGGTCAGCGAAGGTAATGATGCATCTCCAGCAAGAGGCACACAGCATTGCACCCTTTCAAATCTGTGTTTAACTGGTCAGCAATGTGTGCAGCTCTGGCCATGTCCTGAGACCAGCTGCTGTCCCTTATCCTGCCCCTCACTCAGGCCCATGTCCTCTCTGGGTGGCATCTGAGGTTCTTGGGAAAAGCAGTTTGCATTTTCTGGTGGGCGCTGGCTGCAGGGCCAGCACCCCCAGTACCTTTCTGTTTCTGTAGGAAGTCGATGGTCCTCTGCAGTATTGTGGACTTGTCCATCTTGAGAGGGTGCCCATGGCCCTGCAGCATGGTGCAAAGCTCTTTAATGAGGACATTGAACTGGTCTCTCCTCTTCTTCTCAGATTTGTTGCGTGATGCCCTGGGGACAAAACCATAAATGTCACCAAGCAGAATGAAGGACCTGCAGCACATGCCAGGGTGAGGTATCTACCCTGCCCCAGCAAAGCACTTTAAAAACAGGAATCTAAACTCTGCTGGGAATGTTTATTTGCTTAAAATCTTTGCACACAAAGATTTTGCTGGTAGCAAGACTGAACTCACCAGCAGCAAGGAACACCTGGAGGTAACACATATTTGGGTTCCTTTGGGAAAGATCATAACCTGATATACATTTCATACATTTCATTTCCCACTGTTTCAAAAGCAGTGATAGTGAAGGTGTTATGGGACAAATTCCTCCAGTAAGAGAAAAGTATGTTCATGCATATTCATGTTTTACTCACTTAGTTTTTATGAACTTTTGTTTTGCAGTTAGTACACACACAGATAAAAGTCAAAATGTGAAGGATTTCTCTGATTTGCACTTGCAAAAGGAGCTTATCAAGAGACAGCACTGTGCAGAGGCAACTGAACTGCAGAATAAAATCTTATATGTGGTCTTGAAAATCTACTGCTGTGATGTATGAAATTGGGAATGTTACGGGTCTGGCTGCAGAACTACAACTGGTTTGCAGTTCACAAATCAAGAATATTTATTAGGCTTCCCCCTCCATTAAAAACAATAAAGGAGAAAGCAAATCAGCAAATCCATTTAGTTCCTTCCGAAGTTTTCTTTCCAGTGCTCATATCTGAGATAACATTTTCATACAACCTCTTCCAGTAGTAATTAATTTGCTTTACAAGTGTGTTCATGATGATACATACTTGCTGTGATCTAGACTGAGGGTGCTATGCAGAAAGCATTTCCATTCATATTCAGGTTGGCATCTGGATGTTCTCAGATCCAGCATTCACAGCCATCTCAGTTTTGGCACTAGTGTACAATGACCAAACAGAACTGAGCCAAGAGCTTCTCTGACAGGAGACTAACTCAGGCCTGTGCCAAAGCAGGACTGCAAAGGGAACTCTACCCCATGGGATAGCAGGAGCTCCTGAGGGCACAGCAGTGTAATTTAAGGACCACTCAGCCAGATAACCCATTGTAGGGTGGACAAACTCTGTGAGAAGCCTGAAGGGTGACTTAAATTGTGCAGCTTGTGGTCAGCTACACACAGCCTGTGAACTGTGTGGGAGCTGTGCCTCTGACATCAGTGGGGGCAGGTTCATTGTCAAGCACTGGACAACACAGCATTTACAGTTCTCCTCCAGGAGTGCATGCTGCCATACCTCTTTGCCCTGTCCTTCTCATCTTCATCCATCAGTTCGTCTACACAACACAGGGCTCTGCAAGGAAAGGACAGAAGCACTTACTGAGACACATTGCCTATCTTGCTCAGAATGTCAAAACATGGAGTGTAGTGGTTTGTACTTAAAGACCTCCCCGATGCTTCAATCCTCCCTTTCCCAAATTCCACTCTTGGTATGTCTTTCTTTGTTTGTTCAGTCAGCTACTGAGGCATGAGAAGTGAGACTGCTGCTACATGCCCAAACATCACCTACAAGGACTTGAAAGGGAAAGATCTAAAATCTAGCAGCTCCTCAGCCTGCCTTTGTCCTGCCCTCTGAGCCAGGGTAGGGAATCCTGCTGAAGCACCCACCTCTGCACAGGAATCAGCATCTTCCTGGCAAATGCAAAAGCAAAAAAGAGAGAAACCTGCCCTGGTGTCTGCAGCAGGCAGCACCACAGCTGGTCCTGTTCTGGGAAATCACTTTGGTTACTGGTTGATTTCAATCACTGCCCACCCTGCTTGAAACATATCTGAGATTTCTTTTCCAGTGGAAAGACATAGGAGAAAGAAACTGTGCTAATCCCCTACAGGATTGGCATCAGGCATGTTATCAGGATATCTAAGAGATGATATGACAGACAGGTTCATCCAGAGCATCCTGCAGCCAATGGCTGCTGCTTGCCCTGGTGGACTTCTCCCACATCATCTGAGCTGTGTCCTGGGATTCATACCCAAGGCTTCAATTTAAAATATCCTCCTCCCCTGGCACTAACCAGGGATGGAGAAAAGTGGCAACAACTCCCACTAAGGACACAGTACTCTCAAGCTCCATTAAACGATGGAAAATTCAACACAAAGGAAACTTCTTCTCTGGTGACTTGCTTTCTGTGACTCAGATGGGCTGAGTCTGAGGGACAGAGAGCCAGGGAGGTGCAGGTGAGGCACTGCTGTCACTCCACAGCCCAGGTCAGCTCTGCTGGACTGCACCCCTTCAGACTCCTCCAAAGAGGAAATCACACCCATCCCCACCATCAGAACCCATCTGCCCCCATCTCCACTGAGCACCTTCCCTGCAAAACACCCCACGCTGCCCAGAACTCAAGGGGCATTTTTCAACAGGTACATCCAAAAGCTTTTCTCTGTTTAGAGAATACTCCAAGCTCAAACAAGTTGGTAGCTACAAAAATAACACAAAACAGAACCACCCATAACTGTCAGGAAGTCAAGGATGCTGCTCACAGCAACAGCTACAAAATTTTATCCTTCCTTCCCTGCTCCAGGGCAAGGATCTGCCTCCCTGCAGATGACCTGGGCAGAAGATACTGTATGAATTCTTTTGTTATGAATGCACTCCATAGAGAGGGAGTGGTCCTCGCTGCCTGAGTCATGCTACAAGCCAAATTAAAAATTACCTGTTCTATTCCTCAGATTCATCAGTCCAGACTGACAGAGTGGGATTAGCACTTCTTATCACCATGTAAGTAGAGACGGAGAAAAATTAATCCTGGAAGGAAAAGCAAGTGCAGTTAAAACACAGTTGCAGGTAAGACAGCCTAGACAGCTCTAATCACTTCAGGCTGAGAAAAGTCTGCCACCACAAATCAGAACCATGCTCAAGTATGAGTAATGAAAGCTCAGCAAAGCAATGGGGGTTAGGCCAAGTTCTTGGGCTCCTGCTGCCACAGAAGCCACCTGGGAAGGCCAATGTGACCTCTCATGTCCAAAAAGCTGTGTTGACCCAGCAGGGTGGGAGAATGGCCCTGCTGGCTTGGAGCCACTGAGCATCAGCTGGAGTTCTTCCAAAGTATGACAGTTTACCTGGTGTGCTGTGAAAACCAGAAGCATGACCTGTACCTCATCTATCAAATCTTGCAACCAAAACCTCCTTCAAGACAAACATGATCAGCAAAGTCAGCACAAGCCACAACCACCCAGCTGTGAATGGACTCAAGGCCTCCCCTTAATACTTACTACTGATGGATCACACAAATCCAGGGAAAATGTCATGTAACTCCTGCCACCCCAGAGAAGCTGCACTGGAAATAACACTGCATAGCAAACTTAAACACAGTGGCTCTGCTGTGTCTGTTCTCACAGCAGTGCTACCCCAGTCATGCTTTATTCCAGTACAAAAGGAGCATGTTATTTGTTACCCTATTGAGCTGAGGCTCATCCCTCAGGGCTGTTCTATCAAAATCACTCAGTTGTTTCTTCTCTAGAAGAATGTCCCCTACAGAAGATTTGGTCACTGGGGATAAGTTCAGACATACACAGGTATAAAGAAAAGTTTTTTTAAAGCAATGGGTTAAATGATGAAAAAATGCTTGTGGATACACAGAAAGAGCTATCAAAATTTTTCAGGGAACGTTTTTTTTTGTGCAGACTTGACCATGCAAAAATTCAGCTAAAGAAAAGGATTTTCCCCAAGCTTGGAGTGCAAAGCATTATTTTATGGAAACTGGATTTTATGGAAACTTTGCCCACAGGTTGTCTAACAACTGAGAGCTCCCAGGAGGCCTGGTGGGTTTTCTGCCTCATTAGAATGGTTGGCCTCCCACCCAGCTGGAACAGCAGCAAGCTGAGGGAAGTCTTGGTCACCAAGAGTGCCAGCAGTACAGCTGATGCTCACTGAGCCCAAACTGGGAAATGAAGCCTGGGTTCTCCAGTCTCCAGGAGGAGCTGTCACTGCTGCAGTGCAGCAGATGTGGGCTGCCAGAGGAATGAGGCTTCCTGATGAAAGTGAGCAATGCCCTCAGCCAACACCAGACTTTGAGGAGCTCACAGAATAAATATCCATAAAAGAATTCACAGGCCCAACCACACAGAGCAGCTTTTTGCATGATGCAGCAGGACAGTGAGCAAGAAAAAGTCTTAGCAGAAGACACCTAAGGACAAAATAATCTTAAGTGGATTAAGCACTTCAGGACTGCATTTAGCTAAGTGCTTTTTGTCTTGTTATAAGACAGAGCTAAATATAGTAACCAGAATACTTAAGAATAGTTTCATAAGGGTTGTATACATTCCTCAGCCAGCTAAGACACTTAGCACTACTGACAGCAGTATGTCTGCAGGTTAAGAGTATTTTAAATAGATCCAGATAGAATCTCTTTGACCTTAACTGCATTAACCAGAGGGATCAAAATTTATTTATTGCCTCCTGAAAATCCCCTTCTGTAACAGTTTGAGGGAGGGATTCCTGAACTCTGTGGGCAGGTAAAGAGGAAACTTGTCCGTGCTGCTGGCATCATTTCTCACCTCACCTACAACAGGTGAGGATCAGCTTTCTCACAAAGCAATGCACATCCATCACTGCTTAATGCCCCCTGTAAAGGGGAATTATTTTTTCCTTCCTTTGTACAGGGAGTCTCAAAAAGCACTCATAGCATTTAAGGGTACATTATATTTCAGACTTTTCAAATATTGCAGTATTTGAAGTTGTTTCCAGGGTTACAGAAAGGGTAATGTAGCCCAATGACAGCCTTAACAAGACAAATGGACTTTGCAGTCAACAACTAATAGTTAAAGCATTATTCCATGCTATCTGCTATATTCTGGTACATTTTTTACTGAAGAGAGAAGGGCAGAGGGAATTTTCTGTTTCACAGAACTATCTGACTCCAGGAGCTATCTAAAACTTCAAACCTGTGAGTAAAGAAAATGTTTATTTATTGACTTGCTGCAAACCATCAAAATATTAACATTACCTTGGAGTAATTCTTAATGGAACAGTCAGACTTGTGTCCTGAAACCAGCAGTTCCTATGAATGTTTCATTATAGGTTAAATTTTAGTTATTTGGTTATGTCACCCATGGCAAGGCAAAGACATTTCTATGAGAGATGCTGCCCATTTCTTTGTGATCAGCAGTGAATAAAGCTTTCATCCATCACCTAAAAGTGTCCCTGAACCCGGATGATTTGATTGCTTTCCCAGCTATAACAACTGGTCTAATGAAAAACATTCTCTATGCATAGAAGCTTTGTCCGGCTTGTATTTGAGTTTTCATAGAATTTTGCATTAAAGTAACATACAGCAGTTAGAGAGTCTTCAAATCTATACCATAGGAAACACTTAAATTATGGAAATGTGCTGTGCTAATATTTTCACAGACTTTGTATGCAATGAATTCATCAGAGAGCCCTCAATTATAAGATGCAGCACTTTGTGGCACGATGCAGTCACAAGTGAGAGAGATAACACATTCTCCAGCAATATGATTTACATGTCAGTATGCCAATGTTTCATTATTCTTGAGGCAACAGGAGGGCACAACTCTCTGGCAGCAGAACAGCTGATTTCATTTGTAAAAGGCAGAATTTAACCTCTGCAGTAAAGTGCTGGTCCAACTATAAGATGCTTATGTAGATGGCACTGGACAAGCCAAGCAGTGTGGCTGGGTCCCTATGGTTTAGCACAGGTGGGATCAGCATCTCTGCTGATGCCCAGCAGCCCTCAAGTCCTGGCCCTGCTGCCAGTGCTGTGCCACCCACCCTGTGCTCCAGCCACCCTCTGTCACACAGACACAGATGTTTGCCCCAGTGTCACAGCCAGCTGTGCCATCCCCATCTGCCAGAGCACCCCACAGGGCACAGCCTCACCTCTGCTGTGCCACAGCCCAGCATGAAGGCATCACACAGAAACACAGAGACTGAACCAGGTGTGGCAAAGGAGTTGCCTATCTCTGTTATTTGATCTGCTTGCCTAATTTTTTCTGCCTCTACTTCGCCCTCTCCTTTCCTTGCCATGCCTTGCCTTCTGCTGTTCTTCACTTTTTCTGCCCTTCCCTCACTTATCCCCTGTACTTAACATCCACTGGATCACAACTCAGAGAGTTGGATCTCTTTTGAATATGGTTTCTCTCCATCTTGCTGTTTCTTATATCACCTGTCTTCATCTTTCCATTGCTTTTTCTTCTCCATGTTCCTCAAAAGAGAAAAAATGTACAATGATCTCAGTTTTGACAATCACACAGCCATTTCACTGTGGGAGCTTGGCTGGCCCAGGTCTGGGGCACACGTGCCTGACAGGTTCTCTTTAGGGACACACTGCCTGAGGAACCAAGGCAAACCAAGGCAAGTCAACCCAGCTGATGGGTTTTGGCTCCAGTGTCCAGCTCCAGGAGCACTCCAGGGTCCTGTCCTGCCTGACAGCTCCCAGTCCCAGTTTCAGACCCTCTTTGGAGGAGCTGGGATCTGCCTCAGGGCAGTGGCAGAGCTGTGCAGCTCCAAGCTGGACACAAACAGGGGGCTGAGGGAAGTGCTGCAGCCCAGCACAGCCCTCCACAGCAGCAGCACCCCTGCAGCTCTCTGGGGCTGCACCTGAATCCTCCCAGCACCTCTGTTTGCTAAAACCTGGCTGATGGTGGCCACTGGGGGAGGGAACCAATGTTCTGTGTGTCCCCTTTGTCACCTGCCACAAGTGGGCTTTCTGTGCTACTACTGTAACTTTTGCATCCCAAAGCACTTATCTACAGCACACCCTCCCCTGGTTTATTGAGCTCCACATTTAGCTTGTTACCTGTGACAGATTTATGACAACATTCATTACAGCAGTAACAGCTTCAGACAGAAGCTAAAAAGTGTCCAAAGAAAATGGATTATACCAAACAATTACAGCATAAAAAAGGCTGTAATGGAACACTGTGATTCAGCACAGAAGTGAAATGAAAGATACAGGCAGGAACAATGGTGGTGTGTTGGGATTTTTGGGTGGGGGTTTTTTTTGGCTTTTTTTTTGTTTTGTTTTGGGGTTTTTTATTTTTTTTGGGGTTTTTTTTTTTTGTTTTTTTGGGGGGGGGTTGGTTGTTTTTTGTTTTGGTTTGGTTTAGTTTTCAACCAATATATGGTGCTTCTGCAAAACGAAAGGCAGAAAAGGATTAAAAATGAACAGATACTTAAAAAGCAAAGATGATTACTGGAACATTTTGTTCTCTAGGATTTTTGTCAAATCCTGGAGAAAATAGCTGTCCAAGTTTGCTCTGTTCTAGCAAATTGCTGAACCTTGCAGGGTAAAGATACAACATTGTAGAATATTATTCAAAACGTCTCTGGGGTTTCTGTAACAAGAAGAACACGCATCTAATTAATTCTACCAATTTGTCTAATGGCCCCTTAAAATTCCCAAAACATGGCAAAAAGCAGAATGCTGATTCACAGCCCTAAGAAATACTAAGCTGTACTTTGAGCACAAGCAAAACAATATTTCTTCTGCAGTCCTGGGTGGATACCTGTGTTCATTTGTTGCCATTCAGTTACTACAGGAAAGGTAAATAAATGTGTGTTGTGATATGAAATGATGATATCCAATCTATAAACTGTTATTTACTATACCTGACTCAGACAAAGAGCCAAATAATCCTCAAATAATAGCAGGACTCTCCCTCATGTAGGATGAGAGCAAAGGAAGTTGTTCACAGTCAATCCTTCAGCAGCAGTTGAGATTGTGGATTTTCAGGGCAAGAATATTGAAAGTGAATGGTCAAAAGTCTTTTGAACAGAATGTTCTCCAAAACTTACAGCTCTTAAAGCTCTGTTTCTGGCTGATCCAAATGATGCAAATGCATGTGTGTGGGGGTGAGTGCATAAACACAGATTTTACTTCAGAGTAATTTGCAAAAAATACCGAGAGCCATTTGTACCCAGGAAAGCAGTGGTGACATTCAGGTGACTCCTGCAGCGCTCACCTCCTGATCCTGGGAGTGCAGTAACCATTGCTGCTGGGTGCATGGGAGGGGAGCTGAGCAGAGAGCCCTTTCTCCTGCCTGAGGTCACTTCCTATCATATCCACTTTTCTGGCAGATCACAAAGGCGTGGGGGGTGTGGGGAGGTTAACCCAATAAATTTCAGCAATGAAAACAGTGACTTAACAAGGTAAAATAATTCCTCCCAAAGCTATTGATTCTCCAGCTTGAAAAAATCACAGCATCTGATCACAAACCTGGTGTTGCAACTCTGGCTCATTCCAGGGTTTCATTCAGAAGAGTTTTAACGCTGTCAGAGCCAACCAGCAAAGGTCAGTTTAAAAGAAGCCAGCACTCTGCTCTGTTGGCAGGGTTATCTCTGCAGAACTGCCTGCCAAGCTGGTGCTGGGCACCCTGACCCCTCCTGCTCCATTTTCAGCGAGTGCCAGCTGGAGCAGGGATCACCAGACTGCCTGGAGGTGCTGTGCATTACTCCCACCAAGAGGACACAGCTCACATCACCTGCACTGGTGGCATTAACTGAGGTTGTTGGGTCCTTTTTTGGTCTTGGATTTTGTTTTGGCAACAAGGTAGGTACAAGAACAAACATGTCAAAGCTGCCTGTTTGGATGCATCACCCTGAAATCCTCTTGTAATTCCTCTTCTATTTCCTATGGGTGAAATTCATCCTAAGCAGAGAGCTACATGAGAGCTATGTGTCATTAAACTGCCTACCTTTGTGCCTTGAGCTCTCCCAGTCCACAGAATAAATGTAATCATTAGACAGCAAAGAAAATCTGTGATCTAATTAAACTAAATACCTTCTCCTCTACTTTTCTGAGTAAGAGAACACTCCCAGCAACTACCAGTTCATTGAAAGAGGCAATAATAGCATTCATGTCCTTAGCTGTTCTCTTTTTCTCCCCCCAAAAAAAGCATTTTTTGCACTGTTTCTTCTTTGCCTTTCTCTATCTTGTACATAAAATGCATTTCAGATGCTCGAGGATGGTACAGATAAGGAGATGAGCACTTGTGCTTTGTGTTTGCTTGTGCTGGAGGCTGAACTCACATGGCAGGAGTAAAATGTAAGGCCTGAGGGGCTGCTTGCTCTGCACAGTGGAAGCAGGGGCCTTCAGCTGGGTCAGAGGGGGCTCCTAGGTGGTTTCAGGACCACACTGCAGAAGTGCTCTGCTCCAGTGGGGCAAAACCACTGGGTATGACTTGGCTTCATGATGCATCTACTCCCAGCCTGCAGGACCAGCAGATGGTAGGAGCTGTTTGTGGACTGGAGGGTTTTCCTTCAAAAGTGTCTTCTGTCTACAAGCACTGCTCCCCAGCCATTGCTCTACAAAGTGTGCCTCAGCTCGGTGCAAAGGCTGGCAGGAGTCAGGATGCAGCCATGGAAGTGATGCCCTCAGCACCCCTGAAAGCAGGAGGAGTCCAGCAGCTCCCAGCCCTGCCCAGGAGAGGAGCTGGACACTGCCAGGCTCTTCCTTCCACTGTCTGAGCAGATGTTTAGCAGAACTGCCCCACACCTGCTCCTCATGGGGTCTGCCCCTCTCAGGCAGGCTTGGACCGACTGTGTGACACAAATCAGAGTCTGTCAGGAGCACACAGCTTGCTCCACCTGCATCAGCCTGGCTGTGCTCAGTCCTGTGGCTCTGGGTGCCCCTTCCAAGGAAGGGCAATTCAGCTGCTCCTCTGCTGCTGTGGGGAGCAGGTGGGAAGGCAGCTGGACGGGCTGGATGCTGCACAGCCAGTCTGCAGACAGCCAGCAACCTTTGGCCCCATCATTTCTGCACTTCCTCAGATCTGCTCGGTCCTCTGCACACTCTGGGGAGCCCTTCAGCTGCTGAGCTCTGGGAAGTTTGGTTCTTGTTCAGGTCCTTTGATTTCTAGTGAACAATGTCTACTTTCCTGACTCTGTGCAAGCAGTTTGCTGCCATCCTTTCTCCTGTCTTGTGCTTTTACCTCAGGAAGTCTCAGCACACTCTACAAACAAAGTTATCCATGCTTGTTGTACAAATGAAACAGGGGCACACATTTTACTTCTGTCTCTTTTTGGTGTCCCATATTTGGGAAGCTGAATTTGAAACAGTGAATGCAGTTACAGCCTAATTTTCAGTAATGCTGAAATCCAGCATATACACCTACAAATCCTGAATATTTTGGAAAAACTCGACCTAAATCATTGACCCAAGGTCATGCAGCAGAGTTAAGAAGTGAATCCAGATGTCCCCATGATTAGCTCTGTCTACTGGCATTCAGTCAAGTCTTCCTTCCTAAAATAAGCTTCCTGAAGCATCTAAGACTATAGTCTTAGAGCTCCCCTGAACACCCAGCACTGGTAAGACCTGATTTTCAGATGCAGAAGGGGGGGAAAAACCCAGTTCATTATTTTTTCCTCAAGTGATCACTGAATGACCAATCAAAGGGCAGCTCAGAGTCATTTGATCTCAAACTTCTTCCTATAAATAAAAAAGGGAAGATTCTTCTCCCTTTTCAAACAGCATGAAGAAAAAATGTTCTGCCTCATTAATTCTAGACCTGAGTAATTAAATCTGCTCTCTGTTGCAATCTGTTTCCCATGTGTATCAGCAAGCTGGAATTTCTGGAACTCAAAACATAAGGAAGCTATTCAATAAAAGGAAATACTACGGCAAAAGGATTTAGAGATAGGTCTGAACCAGACTGAAAGACTTCCTATATCAGAGAAGGATCCAGTTCCTTATCCAGAGTTCAGCTTTTCAATTTTGACCAGTATCTCAAACCAAACACTGCAAAAACAATGGATCTCCCAGAACCAGACCACCTCTCACTTCTGGTTCAGGGGCAGAAGAAGAGAGGGAACAAGTAGAGGAGACCTGTGTGGTATTGCAGCAGAAGTAGAACAGCACTATCTGTCTGTACAAGTTTAACTGCTTGGCAGAACAGAACCAAACAGAATATTTCAGTTGGAAGGGACCTACGATGACCAGCTAGTCCATCGGCCTGACCACTTCAGAGCTGACCAAAAATTAAAGTATGGTGTTATGGGCATTGTCCAAATGCCTCCTAAATGCTGTCAGGCTTGGGAAATTGATAATTCCTCTCTGGGAAGCCTGTTTCAGTTTTTGACCACCCTCTCCTTCAAGAAAGGCTTACCAATGTCCAGTTTATGTAAAAGACCTGCGAGAAAATTATAAGGAGCTTTAGTAGTTAAAATTCAAAGTCTTCCCTACAAGCTCAGTTATATCTACTTATCCATTAAATGAATATCAAAGGATTCACTGCAGCTGAGCTAAGTGACCTCATTTTCCATCTTTGGCTTTATGCATTCAAGTTCAACCATAAGAAACATCCTTACCCTCTTGGTGTGTTTAATTCTAAAGCATTTCAGGTATAATCTGCACCTAAGTCAAAAGGCATTTAAACAAAGCCCTTGGATTTCAAAATTTGTCTTATCCTCATTTGGCTCCCAGAATTTCAGCTGCTTTCCTTAAATGATCTGCTCACATCTGTGCTCCAGCTGAGCCACGTTCATGCCCCACTGACCTGACCACTGCCATCTCTGTAATCTTGCAGCTGAGAATAACCAGCAATGCACTCAGTCCCCATGAGCATCAAGGGCCTTTCAAGAAGGAGGAGGCAGGGAAGAGCCAGCCTTTATATAACAGGGAAAAGTAGGATTTCACAGAAAAAACACTGTTCAGCTAAGGTGGGCAATGGGAGCTGCACGCCTGAAGTGCCCTGGTCCAGTTCCCCTGGGCAATGTGGACTGGAGGTGTCAGCACCCTGCAGGATTACTCTCTGCAATGGCAGCTGGCAGATATTTTTCTAACAGAGAGCACAGCAACATCGTTCACACTCATCTGATTCCATTTGCTGCTGCTGCTGCTATTCAAACTCGGCTAATCCGATCAAGTTATTTCTCGGCCTGTGCCTTAAAGCTGAGTAAGTAAACACCTTTCATAAGGCCTGAGCCCACTTCTTTCAAGTGCATGATTAAGGGCTAGACTTGAGCATTATTGTGAGAAAACCTACTACATTACTTGCAATTCCCAAAATCACTCTCAGGTGTCTTGAAGTGGCACTTTCCATCCAGTGTTTTACTCCTTGCATTGCGAATATATCACACAGTCACAAAGGGGCACAACACCAAACACCCATCTGTGTTTCAGCTGCCCTGGAGAATGGCTCTTTGAGCTGAGAATAGCTCATAATGGCACCACTTAGAGACTGTGATGCAAAATATTTTCTGTGGCTACCAGACCTTCTCCACAGATGTCTCTTCTTGTTTACTATGAAGAAGGCAGATGATAAATATAGTCAGCAAATGTATTTTGGACAAAGTCGTACTCATCTGTAGTATTTGCATTAAGTAACACTAGAAGACTTATGCAACAGAAAAGATGTTAGCCCAACTGTAACTCCTTCTCTGGTACACCAAGGATGAACTATTGACATTTACAAGCTTTTTTCAAGAAGAATTGTTGCCACTTATGCTGGTATTGCTAATAATATAGCTGATCTTGATAATAATATAACTGGGGTATTTTCTCCTTCTTTTAAAACACCCCCACATGCTTCTCTTTCTCTTCTCTGAGGCACTTTTAACTTCACATCCAATATTCTCTTTTGCACAATCTTGCCCACATCACTTCTAAACTGGCTCCTCAAAAGATGGATACTTGTTTTGAAAGCTTTGGGATTAAAGGAATATTTAAACAATTAACTGCAATCATATTCATCATCCAGCATGGTACCATGGATATGCACCAGAAATATAATGAGAAAGTAAAACTTTCCTTCAGGAAGAAGAAAAGAGGAGATAAACATCCACAGATCTCTCTCTCATTACTTTCTTATCTTTTTTAGACTGCAAATATGTCAGTCACTGGAACACTTTCATACTAGGTCATTATTGTTACACATATTATGCACAAAGACCCAAGGCCTCATTCTGTCATAGATAAGCTATTCATACACATCCTTTTTTTTCCCCTTACAGTTTATTTGCATGGCTGGCTGGATAATCAGTCATAATAACAAAACATGACTCAGCATGGCTGAATGTCCAATTTGGGGATTTTCTTGGAGTAAGTTTTTTTTTTTTTTTAACTATTGAAGACCAGAAAAGATATGTCCCTCTCAGATAATGTTAATGTAAAAAAGATTTGATTAAACACAGAGGTCAGGGGAAGGGGAATGGATCAAACAGCAACATTTCTACTGCCATGCCCTCAAAGAGGCTCTGGCCTCTTCAGCAGCTCTGATCATGGGGCAGGGTGCAGGGTCCTTGTCCTCAACTGCAGCACAGACAGGGGGATTGCTCACAAAGTCCCCTCCTCAGGGTGGAGGGAGGATGCAGGACAGGGAATTGATCACGTTCCTCAAGGATGGGCATGCTTGGTATTAAGGACACACGTGCTTTTCTGGGCATCTAAACTCTGTCTGTGGGTTATTACAATTGTGCAAGCCCACAGAATATTTTAAAATATGATTTATTTCACATCTGCAATAGTCCACTACCAAGAATCCTCCTAGTATCAGTCAAAATCAACACTCCAGTACGGCCTCTAAATGACATCCATGGGTCCCTCTCTCTCAAAGGACGACTCTCCTCTACTCAAATAAGTTATGGCAGCAGCAGTGGGCACTGCCATCCTGCTGAGCAATCCTGGCTGTATGAATTTGACTGACAAAGATGGTGAATCTGAATGTTTGACACCTCTGGTTCCTGGTTTTCAAGTAAGAGATGAGCCCAGCAGAAAAGGCTGCAGTGTGAGAACATTTTTCACCTGGGACAGAGTGAAAATAGCATTCAGAGCTTGGCCCTCCATTCAGACAGACCCACTGGCACATGTCTTTATTTTTAACCATCTGTGTAATTCTTGGGTGAAGGAAGCAGGATATATTTGTGTTTTCCAGAATTAGGGTAAACATGAGTTTTTTACCTAGGGCTTTCCTGACTAAAGCACCTTCAATTGTATAACCCTATACTAATAATGTCAGTTACTGTATTTAACAGAACAAAATTAGTCTGGCTGAGAAAATCCACATTAAAATCAGCTGATGAAAGGAATCACATTGTAATGGACATGCATAAAAAGCTCATGGGGCTTATTTCTGTGATAATCTGACTTTAGAAGACCACCAAGACCGGCAAGATTCCTGACAAACATCTACACAGGAGCATGAAGCCAGCAGCAGAAGTTTAAAATGCCCATGACCTTTAGCTGGCAGTCCCAATTTCTCCAGAATTCCACACCACGTTTGAGAGGTAAACATCATCTGTGCTCCCAGGCTCCTTCCTCAGCACACTGCTTACGTGCACATGCGCTAAAAATCACAAGCAAACTACACAGTAGTTTAACTGAAACTCAAACAGGGAAAACATTCAATTAGGCAGAGAGAAAAGCTAACTTCCTCCTTCCTTCCCTTCCTCTCAGCAGCCTTTCTGCAAGAGATCAGTACTGAAACTCTTATCTGCTTTGAAACTGGCATTACACCCGCCCTGATTTAATGTCAAAATTTCTTCCAACTTAATTTGGTCGTAACGAGTGAGAAATGCAAAACAAACAAGAAATTAAAGCTGTGTCCCTAATTATTGCTTACATAGAGCAAGTACTCCAAAGGGCCAGCAAAGATTTGAGGCAGCCGCTGCCTGGAGGAGCACAGAGCACCTGACCCTGGCTCAGCCACCGCAGCGGCTGTGCTCACCCCACAGCTTGGCACCAACTGTAAAAGCTGAGGCAGAGGATGGGTGCTCAGGCTGTCATCTTCCTCTCAAAGCCAGAATTTGCTCTGGTGCCATGCACATCTCCCAGGGGCAGGATCTCCAGCTTTGCGCTCATCCCGAGGACGAGCGCTGCATGGTTCTCAGGGTTAGGGATGTTAAGGATTGTGCTTCTCTCTCTCTATTCTGCCCTCATGAGAGCCCACCTGGAGTTCTGCATCCAGCTCTGGGGCCTTCAGCACAAGAAAGATGTGGACCTGCTGTAGGAATTCCAGAGAAAGGGCCACAAAAATGATGAGATGGCTTTGGCACCTCTGCTTGGAGACAGGCTGAGAGAGCTGGGGTTCTTCAGCCTGGAGAAGAGAAGCCTCTGGGGACACCTCATTGTGGCATTCAAAGGCTAAAGAGAGCTTATAAAAAAGAGAGAGAGACACTTTTTACATAGGTAGATATTTATAGGAAAAGGGGGGATGGTTTTACACCAAATGAGATTAGATTTGGATTAGATATTAGGAGGGAATCCTTCACGGTGAGGGTGCTGAAGCCCTGGCACAGTTTGCCCAGAGAGGCTGTGCACACCCATCCTGGAAGTGTCCAAGGCCAGGCTGGGTGTGACCCTGAGCAACCTGGTCTGGTGGAAGGTGTCCCTGCCACAGCAGAGGGGTTGGAATCAGATGACCTTTAAGGTCCCTTCCAACCCAAACCTTTCAATGCTTCTCTTTGGCTGTCTTCAAAGTGAGCCCCTGGTTACGATCAGTGCTGTCACAAAATGTAATCCAAAGTACCTAAACTTATTTCTTCTACACTGAAGTTAAAATGAATAAGAAATCAAGTACAGTGCCACAAAATGCTTCTCTTCAGCCTCAGAAGCTTGTTTACCATTGCTGTAGTAGCTGAACTGCTGAATGAAATATTTACAACTATTCATGCAATCAAACTCATTTTCCTTAGGAAATAACTGATTAGGTGTCTCACATCTGTTCCTGACAATGATTTAAGCCTCTGCTGATCCCTATCAAGACCTGACATGAATGTTAATGTTTTGGAAACCATCATCCTCAACAGGAGGGTGGTAACAGACTCTCTGGGTCTGCTGGTGATGCACTACAATGGGGAAGCTCTGCTGCATCTGCAGCTGAAGGGTGACATAACCAGCCCACAGTTTTCTCTAACCCTGTGACCCAGGGCTTGGGAAGTCTGGCAAGAGACAGAAGCTAGAGCAGAGCTCAATGCAGAATTATCTTGAGAATTATCTTCCTCTCCCTGTCAGAAGTTTTTAATATCTCCCAGATGCTTGCTTCCTTTATGCAGAGTAGCAATCCTGCTCATCCACTCGCCAGCACTGCATGTCATCCTTTCACCAGTGTTTCCCCATCAGGGCCCTTTGATGGAAGCTGCTGCAAGTGTTGCAAGGTTGTGAGAAAAATCAGCTGCTAATAAAGCTGATTGACATTATACCCTCACAAAGCATGATGTTCGTGTCAGGAAAGACAAAAAAATAATTCCAAATTTTTTCTCAAATAAAAGCAAAGACTCCAATGACAGAAGAGTTGGTCTCTATTACTCCTTCTGGTAAGGGTGATAACTCAGCTTCCTATGTTCTGCAACTAGGCCAGAAGAAAAATTTTGGCAACACTTGTCAAGTATTACCTGAAGGTCAAGGGACTAAAACCCAAGTGAAATAAATGAACATTGGCCTGCCAGTGACCTTGTAGCACTGTAATTTAAATAGAAATGAAGTCTATGTAAGTGTCTGAAGAGTAATCTCTAAAGCAGTCAGAAATGCTGCATAAAAGTAGATTTCAAACACAATCCAAAGAAGATTAAACTGGCAATTCATCTCTCTTAGGACTTCTATACATCATAAATAGGCATTATGCCTTCTATGTAAAGCAGCCCATTATCTGATTTATTCACCAATATCTCTTCTTATTCAAACAATTCAAACCAGACTATATTGGAAAATCCCAGAAAAATTTCCTCAGCACTGCAACTTTTGAAACAAGTTGATGATTTATGTTTATAAAATTTTACTTACTGTACAACTCAATTCATGTTTGCTAATATAAAACACTATCTCTAAGGACAATTTTTAAAGAAAGATGCTATCCCAGCTGGATCATTTATTAATATTCACATGCTTTCCCTCAAAAAAAATCACAACACAGAAGCTGTTCTTGTTGGCATTAGTCCTTTTTTCATCCCCCAAGTGAAAACAGAAATTCTGCTCTAGTCACAACAGCGTACTACCAACAAACTCATCATTCCAACACTTCAGACTCCATTTGAACACTCATGCCCTTTTAACTATGACTATATCCAATATAAGGAATTCGGCTCCAGATTCAAAATATGTACCCTGGATAAGAGAGAACTCTGACTCAGCCCCATTTCAGGTTTACAAATGGCTTAGTGGCAATTCTACTCCATTTTTTTTTGCAATTATTCTTCTCCCATTTTAGGCAATGGATTTTTGCCCTTTTCAGACAATACACCAGGATTACTGCAGAATCATATACACTTTTCTTCTAACCACCTTCTTCTGGGAGTCTCTCCTTCCATGCTCCGAAATATTTCCAGAAAGCTGAAAAACAGAATTGCAGACAATTTTCCCATGCAAAATAATTTTCAGCAATGCTTCCTGAGTTGTGCAACCTTCCCCAAATAATGGACTTCAGCTCCAGTCCAGTGAGACACTGACATCAGGAGGTCTTGCTGTTGGAAGGCCAAGTGCATGAGAGGTGAAGATGGCTCAGATAAGAAAGTGCTTTCTCAGAAGCCCATGCTGCAGCAGAATGAGCAATGAGAATTGTCAGCCCCAGGACTGGCACCCAAGGCCAGTGTAAGCTCCCTGTGCAATTACACAGCTGCACATCACTGCTGAGTGTGGGAGGTTAACCCCAGCCTTTATGACGGAAAGAAAATACAGTAAATCACTTTTCCTCTGGTGACACATTGTCTCCACTAATGAGAAGGCTCAGCCCTCTCTGCATAAGCAAAATTAAACAGAAAATGTAGGTGTCAAGATTAGCACAAAGAGTTTGTTTTATTAATACTTCCTGCTGTGCCCTTTGGACAGAAAGCCAGCCCCAAAAGGAAGCCATTATAATTATTCAAGAGTAAAAGCAAACTATTTATACTCATCTTTAATATATACATCAGTAGCGGTGTCAACCCAAGTCCCACCTTTTTGTCTCATGTGAGTCATTTAACACACACACTTAACACATCACTTAATAAAATTTGATTGGAAGCAGTTTGATCAGAGTGAATGTTTTTAAGTTACTGTAAATTGAGCCAGAGTACACTGCACTCAGAGACAGGACAAACGGGTTTATGGTCAAACTTCCTCAGCAAGGGGTGTAACCCTCCCCAGCTATTAGAGCCTCCCTAATTGCTGCCTTTGCTGTGACAAGCCAACAGTGGACCAAGCACACAGCATCCTCCTCTATACATAAACACCTATTTGCAGTTTGTGCAGCAGAGCTTTGAACAGGGACTAAAACCAAGGACTGACTCCTGTTTTTCTCTTCAGCTGATACTCTGGGAGAGGTCCCACAAAGAAGCTGGTGGAAGTTCAACCTTTGTCTTCATCAGGGCCAGGGGCTTATCTCACCCCCTTCAGATAAAGCCTCTGCATTGGCTTGAAGATCTTCCTGTAATGCTGCCATATCTATGCAAAATACCTGTCAGCAATGGGAGCTCTTATCAGCTCATCTATTGCTCATTAATTACTCAAAAAAATGGTTTACTTAGTATGTTGTTTATGATCAAAACTTTATTGTCCGGAAGCAATGCACGGCATTGTGCTCTGCATTAAACCAAGATTAAAGTAGGCTGAGCCCAGAAAAGAGCCAGCAAACCTTTTATTAATTTCTTTTAAGCATGTGTGTATGCATGTGTTTGTGGGCTGAACAGATGAAGCAAGAGAGGAGATTAGCATTTTTATAGATATGATTCCTGCCATTGCTACATACTCGAAAATCTTGCCTAGGCTTTGGCACTTTGTAAACAAGAATAAACACACCTACAAATATCTTTGCATTTATCAGTCAATCTGCCTATAACTGACACTCAACAAAGCACCTCACATTTACTTATAGGTGAGGGAGAACACCCTGATGATCCTTCCAACTCAGAATATTCCACAATCATGGGGAGGCAGAGGCCCAGTGCAGGTCTCTGCTGAGCTGTCATGCTGCTACAGGATAAAGAGGGGTGAAGCCTCTGCCCAGAGCCAGGGCACAGAGAACAGGGCAGATACAAGTGCAGGTACCACACAGCAGCCAGCCAAAACCTGGGAACTCGGTGTAAAACTGAAAACACATTTCTATTTCACACAACAGGCCCCTGCAGAGCAACCCTGAAGAACTGAGGTCCCAGAAGCTGATGGAAGGTGATGTGCAGGGTGGCAGAGCCCTGCATGCCATGGGAGAGTGGTGCAGGAAAGACCGAATCCTTTGCTGCCCCTGCCTGCTGTCACACCAGGTGACAGGGATCCAGCAGGAGGGTGGTGCAATCCCCCCAGTCTGTCAGCTCTGCAAGGGTCAGGTAGCCCATCGATGTGTTGAAGGCAGCTGCTAGCCAGGGCCACCTCTCTGATCATCCCCAGAACACGTGCAGGGCCTGCAAACCACCCCATGTTCACCTCCCACCACCTGCAACAGGAGCCAACTCCAAGGCACAGGTGTGTGTGTGTGTGTTTGTGTGTGTTTGTGTGCATTTGTGTGTGTGTGTGTGTGCAGCAGCCCCCAAACCCCGGGCTCCAGGGCCTGGCTCTGCCCCCCTCTCCCCCAAACAGAGCTGTTGTGCAGCGCTCTCGCGGCAATGTTTAGCGAGCCTCTCGGTTACCATAGCGTTACGCACTAAAGGAATGTCGACAAATTAATCAATTGTATAATTGTGTTTGCCTAAGAATACAAGTCAGTCAGATGATTCAATGCATTTCAACAGCTCCATGGAGTTTGGTTAACATACTTCCTTTCCTACCACCTCGGTGTTACCCGCATCAGCGCTGACGTTTTTCAATATTCCAATTTCCCTTTACAGCCACACTGGCAGGTAGGCGATCTCTGCTGCAGGCCAAGTCGAGCTGTTTTCCTTCTTCCTTGCCTGTTTCATTTCTGTCTTGTTTTATCTACTTCCTTCTCTATTTCTTGTAATAAGAGGGACATCATACATTCAACTTTACACCAACCCCACAGTGTTTTTAAAGTTACTAATTCATCACTAATGGCCAGCAGTCACTTCTTTCTTCTAGATTTTATGCTGCATGATTTAGAGAATGTTGCTCCGATCAGGACCAGAGCAGAGCTGATACTAACTCTAGGTTACCAACTTACTTTAGGAATATCAGCTTAAAAGGGAGCCCCAACCTAGCACTCCATTCTTGGAAAACAATGCTGGAAAACAACAACATCTCTTCAACCTGCCAAGAGGCACCAGAAGCCCAAAACCACATCCTCACGTCATACAGCAAACTTATGATTCACATAAGAAGCATGTAAGATTAAACTGTTCTGTGACACAGCAAAGGGCAGGTGAAGATCACTGCCAGTACTGCAAGCCCATGGAGCCACAGAGAGTTCATTTACGCCAGCAATAGATCCCAGAAAATACACCATGAATTGTAACATGGTTACTGGCAACACAGTCTGAAAGTAAAATGTCTCTGGCCCAAAATCAGATGAACAGGTTGAAGCAGGGAGCACACCAGAAAAATCTGAAGGCAATTGTGCCTATCTAATGCTACAAGGAATCTGCATTGTAGGTTTTCAATGTCTAGTGTTGAGAGGAACTCAGATGTGGGACAAAAAGGATTCAAACCTGCAGCAACAGAAAATAATATTTCTTGCCTCATCTCCCAAGAAAAAGCAGAAGACTTGATACACGGGGTTAAAAATGTAAACAAACGAGATCCATTCTCCTTTCAAGCATACATTAAAAATATGACTACACTGCAAAGCAAAGAACTAATTCTGCAAATGTAATTTCCTATCTCCAGGAACTCTCTAATTTAATTGTATAACCTCTTTCATAAGATTATCAAGATCTATCTCAAAACTACCCTAATTGAAAGACTCTTATGCAACTTCAATCCTTGGGTAGATACAAGCTTTCTTCTAACTCTCCACCCGAATTTATTCATGATCAATTTAGAAAATTTGACCTAGTGCAGATGCTATCTTTTAGCTTTTTTTTTTTTCCTGCCCTCTGCTATATAGCGCCAATTGTGTGTAAAATACCCCAGTGTAGCCTGTCCCTTCACTGGTTCACCTGGCCAGAGCTGAAGAGGTGATGCTCTTTAACCTCACTTTGTACAACAAATGTGTTTGTGTAACCACATCTCTAGCCTTCCTACTGCTGGAATTTAACGTTCTCTTGGCAGGGGTGTCTGGAAATATGCAGAACATCAGTAAACCACTCCAAAAACATCCTGGAGCTCTTGTATTGACAGCCTGCATGATGATCTGTACAATGATTATTATCACTTTTCCCTGAATTTCTCACATGATTTTCCTTTGGTATCCAAAGATGTCAGTGGTTCCCTTCCCAGCTGTATCTCAGTGCTTGCTCCCAGGTATCTTCTGAGCAGCCACTGCATCCACATTTCTCCTTTCTGTCATGGACAACTGATGAGCTCCTATTTCACACTGGAAATTCTTGTTACTGGTCTCCATGCTGACGACTTTACTTGACTTTGCACTCAGCACTATTAAATGCCATTTTATGTCTATCACTCCCAATCAACAAAGTCATCTAAATACCTTTCATGTGATAATCTGATCCTCCTCTGTACTGACAATTCCTCCCAAGTTTTTGCCATCCCACACAGCTCCTGGCACACACCCACACCCTGCACACAGGTCAGAGTGGATCCATTCAGCAGGCCCAAGCCAATAGGCACCACCAATCTCCCTCCATCCTGGTGACTTTCTCTGAGTACCTCTTTCCATTCAGAGAACTTTATTTGCATGCAATGGTCGTATCTACTCTTTGGCCAGGTTCTTTTCTACCTTTCAATTCTTGTCTTGAACCACCATCTTCATTTTAAGCCATAACATCCTGTGAGGCACGGTATCACATACTTGGCTTTAGATAAATTACATTCCTACCCTACCCCATCTAAATAATCTGTTATATGAAAAAGATGTTAGATTAGTCTAGCACAATCCATCTTTGATAAAATCTTGTTGTAATTTAGCCTGCTTCCTCATTATTTCCATGCCTAATTATTCTTTCCTACAAAATACGTCATAAGACACTGGGTACTGTTGTGTTCAAACCAGCTGGCCTAACATTTCCTGCATTGCTTTTTTATTTTCTGAGTCTCTAGGGACTCCCTGTAAAGGACACAAATGCTTGCCCTCTTCTGCATCTGAAGAGCCATGGGAGAGCCTTGCTGCAAGCTATGAAAGCCTCGTGCCACTGCTTTCAGTATTCCAGGACTGGGATTATTGGCACTTCTTCATTTGTCTCACCAAGATATTTAAGTTTTGCCTGTTTTCCCTGGGTTTTTTTGAAACCTTTGCTATGAATAGCTTTCACTTGCCTGCAGATTTGTCAGTAATTACACTCTGTTCCAGATTCTACAGAAGGTTCTGCTTTCATGAGAAAGTTGTGTCATTATTTAGAGACATCAGTTCCCCTTCCAGTTTAGGCATGTCTAATTTCGGTTCTGTGCAAATTGACTAAGTGCAGGTTTTGGTTGAACCCAAATAAGCTCATTTGAACCTAAATAAGAATGTCCCTACACAAGGTCACACCAGGTTAATCAAATCACTTTAAAAGCAGACTCAAACTAAATTGGTGTAATTTCCCCATGTAGACAAGGCCAAAGACAATAAAGGAATATGAAATAGGTCAAAGTCCCTCATTAATTGCACACACCTTTGTGGTTTGACTGAATCTGGTGATTCTGAGGCTGGGCAGATGTGCAGCCAGCAAGCCCAGCTGTGCACAGAGCTTTTGTTGGGGCCTGCCACCACCTCAGCCTCCCTTAAATCTGGAGTAACAATAAGTAGGGTCTCGAGGGCTCCTTCAGCTTATGGGCCACAGGGCATATAGGCCATGTACTTTTGGTCACACCAAAGTAGCAGTGAAACAAGGCAAAAAAACCAGAATGGCCTCAGCCTGGGCTGAGGATGGGACAGAGCTGGCTGGTGGAGCTGCAGCCAGGAAAGCTGATCACCAGGGCCATTCTGGTGGGCACAGAGCTGCTGCTGCAGCAGAGCACAGCCCCAGCTGAGCCAGGACTCACTTGAAAGAAGGGGGTCATCCAGGTCCTAACAAATAAATAACAGTTGTTTACCTGCCTGACTTCCCTGACAGAGATTTGTAACTGAAGTTGAAGAGAGGTCCATCACTTCAATAATACCAGAAAGCATTGGTTCATACTATTTTGGTGTTTGTAAGTTTTACTGTTCTGTTTAAACCTATATTATTTCACTAGGATCTGTAAGTGTTCCAGTACAAGCCCAGATTCAGTTATTCTGATATAGGCACATAGCTTATTTCTCCAGTCTTGAAAGAATGATCTATGTTGGCATTAAAACCTTTGTACCATTACATGTGAACCTTGGGAGGTTGAGTAATTTAGGACAAAACAAAGCAACTTCTGTTCATAGACAAGCCCTGGCTCCAAACTGTAAAGACATCCTACCAATATTTTGATACTACTAATGAGCAGAAGTTGGATTTGACATCAGTATCTCTGCAATGTAATGCCACTTCCTCTATCATGAGACTTTAATTATGAACTACTCATTTGCTAATTTTAATCTTTAACTCTGAGCTATTTTTGTGTACTTGATGTGTGTCTTAAACCAGAAAAATAATTTAATACAGATATAGTCTCAGTGGCTAAAATCCAGGAACCATCACGTATCTTACTGAAGATTGCAGTTTTTAAACACATTTCAGACCAATTTTACTTTTTTCTCTAAATCAAGTAACTGTAATGCACAGCTTGGAACAACCAGGATAAGTGAGCAGCAAGCAACCACTCCTAAAGCCATTTTCATTTTCCTATTACCTCTTCCAGAAAAATTCGAAAGATTTGGTACTACACATGTTTAGCCCAAGAGATACAAACACCTCCTTTCCACACAAATGTCAACTTTTGGCTTTTCCTGGAGCTTCCTGTCCTCATTAGTGCCTGCTGCATTTGTCAGGGCTGCATCAGCTGCAGAGTCCCGAGTGCAGTTGATCTGGTCCTCCCTGGTGCAGCACTGACACTCTGGCTTACTCTGATTAGCACATTACAGGAGAATGATCTACTTTTTTTTTTTTTTTTTTAAATACAGTTTCTAAAACCCCAAAATCCAAATGTATTTTTCGGACTGAATAACTGTGGTGAGGGACTGCAGTCTAGAAAGTTTACAGAAATTACACAAATTCCGAACCAAAACACCACATTGTCAGGCAGTCAGTACCAGAGCTGCACACTGCGTACTCCTGAAAGTGTCTGCTGCTTCAAACAACATCCCCTAGACCTGTGAGGACTGTGAAGCCTACATATCAAACCACGAAGAGCTAGCTGTCTCTTTAAGCCAAATTCACATTTCCAGAGCTAGGGATTAGCCAGCAGTGATCCAGCAAAATAAGGACAGGGGAGCACCGGCATTCTGCTCAAAAACGCAGGAAGTGACTCCTAAGATTTTTCCCATGTATACACCAGAAAGTCTAATCCCTCTAGTGAAATCAGCACCACAGCTTTCACTGCACACAGCAAAATAAACTTCAGCTAATAAATAACCTTGCCCTCTCCAGGCAGGTAAGGCATGGGGCATTTCAACAGCTTTGATTTCAGGGGCATTATTTCCGGAGCCACCCCCCTGCTGAAGGGCACAACTTCATCCACGGATCAGGGGTACTTGGCACTTGGGTGCCAGTTCTGTGTCCGAAAAGGGACTGATGTGCTGGACTTCTCCAAAATCCACTGAGCACAGACCTGCCTCCGGCCCTCGGGGAGTGTGGCACTTCACAAAGGACTACAGCTCTCCAAACCGCGTGCGACACCTCACTGATGAATCACACAGGGCTCAGCTCCGACCTGCGCTTCCAGTGCGAGCTACCCAGAGCAATCACTTCACCATTTCTGCCACTAAGGACCAAGGAGCGGAGTTATCATTCACAAATCCATGGCTGAAACATGTGAGGGACTTTCAAAGCCTTCTTAATTCCCTACTTATAATGTAAACATTCTGTAAAATCAAATGACACAACAACCCTGGTGGGAAGAATGACTTTTCAACCTGGATTTTAGATGCTATCTTTAGGTGCAAGACTCATTTAGGAGGTTTTTCTCCAGCCTACTTCTGTGAAATAGATTCCATGAACGAGGAACTTCAAGATAGAACGAGAAGCCTGCGATCAGACCCATTTCAGTCTTCTGAAAATCAGCTTCCCTCAATCCCAAATCACCGCAGCTCTCAGCTGCGCTCAGCCCGTGGCTACTCCCGAGCGGGTCCGAGCGCCGCGGTCCGTGGGCGCTGAGGGACGGGGATGCCGGTGCCCGGCTTCGGGATGCGCTCCTGCATCCCGGTCCCGGAGTCCCCGTCCCGCCTGCCCTCTACACCCAGAGCCCCCGGACACCCTGCGCTGCGCCCCGTGCCCGTCTTGACGGTACACGGATTTTTTAAGGAAAAACCAGAGGACTTGCGGCTGTCAGTTTTCCTTTTCAGAACTTACCTGGGACCGTCCTGCAGTGTCCGACGAAGGTAGGGCGGAGCGGCGAGTGCCGCGTACCGGCCTCGCAGCGGGGGCTTTTCCCGGGCTGTCCCCGCTCCCCAGGGGCTGCAGGTGCGGGGACCCTCCTTCCCTCCCGCCTGAGCCCGGAGGGTTCGCGGCCCCGCGGCCGTACGTACCGTCTAGGAAGATGCGCGTCCCGGAGCCGCTCTCAGTGCCATGCCCAGCCCCGGCGCGGTGCCCCCCCGGCGACAGGGGCTACCGCTGGCAGCGGGGTCCCGCTGCCCGGCGGTGACATGGCATGAGCGCGGGCAGGGCGGGGGCGGTGCCGGCGATGCGCGGCGCGGCGGTGGGCGCACGGGGGGCAAGGGCTGCGGGCAGCCGCGGCGGGACTTGTGAAACTCGGCTGTGGCGGCGGCCGGTTGTGTAACGCGGCGGGCTGGGCCCGGCCCCCGGCACTGCACAGGCGCGCTGCTTCCCCGCCCCGCCGCCACCGGCACCCGCCGCCGGCACCCGCGGGCAGAGCGCGGGGCGGAGCGGAGCGGAGCGCCCCGCACGGGAGGAGCGCACGGGAGGAGCCGCGCACCTCCGCGGGCGCGGGGCCCGGACGGGTGGCGCGGGCAGCGGCGGTGTCGTGCGCCGGGAGGAACCGGCGGAAAGTAGGTCACCGCCGCCGATGCGCGGGTACCGGCCTCGGGGTGGCCCCGGCCGCGGAGTCCTGCCGGGACCGGCCCGTCCTCCCTCCGTGCGGAGCGACTCCCGGCCCCGGCTGCCCCGACGGACCCGCAGCCGTTCTGCGCTCCCCGGCAGGAGCGCGGCACCGGCTCCCTGCGCAGCACGAGCTGTGCCCTGACGGGATTAGTCATCCCGTATCGTGAGTCACCCATTTAACATTTGCCGCTTCCTTCCTCATAGGTTTTTTGGGGTTTTTTTAATTCCCTTTCTCCAGTGTAACTGTTTACCCTCCTCTCCACGGACAGCGGGCAGCTCCTTTCCCCTGCCCGTGACTACGGCCGTGCGCGGCTGCGGGCGCGGAGCCGCAGCCGGCGGCAGGAGCAGCGGGGGCTCGCCTGCGCTGCCACGGCGTGGCCGGACAGTGGGGCTGGGGCCGCTGCTCAGCCGTGCCATGTGGTCTTGCCCATCGCCAGAGTCTGGTTAATGCTCCTCTTGTGTCTGGAAGCAGCAGGTACCAAAGCTGGGGCGTTAAGACTGTTCTGGAGTCTCTTCCTCTCTCTTCTCAAGGCACTGCCGGGTACGGACCAGCGCTGCGGTGGGAAATCACTGGTTGACGCCACAGTTGGGACGACTTGGGAGAACATCGCTGGGTCCTGACTCCGGCCCTGGGCTACTCCAAGCAGCTTCCAAAACTGAGTGCACTCCCTTAGCAGCAAGTTATTTTTTTGGGGTCACTTTTTCCCCTCTCCACTCCAAGCAGCTTCCTCTTGGAAAGCTGCTCCTTCACCTATGCAATGCTGGGGGATCTGCTCCCTCTGGGAGTATGTTACTGCCTGGTAGCCCTTTCCCACAGCTGGCATTCTCACTGCTGCCTTTCTTTGCTTAGCCAAAATTCCTGTTCCTCCCGCAGCCCTCGTTCTGCAGGAGGAAAGGGACAGGCACACAGGCAGCCTGCACAACCCCATCCCCACACGTGCCAGTGCCCCAAAGCACATCACGAGGGACAAAAGCAGAACCTACAAACAGGGCAGTGGACAAAAGACTTTCCTATGAGGCCATGAGGTTTCTAATATGAACCTGATGCCAGTGAAGAAAGAGAAGTGATGTTACAGCAATAACCCTGAGGAACATCAGCTGTTATTGATGAAGACAAGTAAAAGGTCACCTTTGCACACAGTTAATATTTCTTATTTACTTTGCTATCAGAGGCAAAGAAAATAGCTTGGTTGTGCTGCCTGCCACAAGTGGCAAATCTCTTTTTCTCACTTCGAGTGGGTTTTTGAGGCACGCGGCCTCATCATGTGAAACACAGCAACCCTTCCCTCATTCATGTGGTAAAAATCCTTCCTGCTCACTTTCAGGCAAGATACCAACAGGTATCAAATGCAGCATTTCTCTCCACTTTTGCCTGGGTAGTGCAGCCCTGTCCAGCAGTGGCCATCACCAATGGGATGGATGTCACTGCCTCCCTACATGGACACACAGACACACATTTGGGGAAGTAGATGAGGAATGATGAGAATATTGAACTCCTCTGTGTCTGAGTCACTTGAAGATTCAGCACCCACAGACGGATGGGTGGGAAGCACAGGCAGGCAGGATGTGGCCCCAAAGAAGCTGTGGTAGGTTTCCCCTCAAGGTACAAGTGCCACAGCCATTGCCCTGAGCTGTGCCAGCAGCTGGCCAGGGGTGCTGGCGCTGCTGGGACCCTCCCTTGGCCATCCCCCATCCCACAAGTCTGACAGGCACAGGAAACAGCATCAACACTGCCTTCTAATAAAGCAAACTGATCAGAAGTGCCACTTTACCTCAAAAAACCATTCTTTGCTGACCAGAAAACATGTTTTGTTTGAAGTGTTCCAATCAACTCCCCTGCAGCCCCTGGCAGGTAGAGCTAGCAGGCTGGGCAAATACAGGGGCCCCTCCTCCTGCAGCAATGGTTGAAGGAGTTTTCATATCAATTACCTTAATTATCTCATTTAGAATAACACACTTTCCACCAAGATCTTGCCAAAAGTTAAGAAAGAACAGGGAAACAGACATTTCTGCCACTGCAAAATTCACACATTTTCATCAAGTTGTGGCATTGGGCAGCTTTGACTGGGCTCAGCGATGGTTGGCATAGCCTCAAATTTGTTTATATTGTTAGTTTTTGACAGTGCTGCATTGCAAAGACATGCCAGCAGCAGTAAAACCAAGAGAGAGCTGGTTTTGGCCAGAAAATAAGAACATCAAAGAAAAAAATTATCTTTGTTGTTCTTATAAATATTCTTGCCTATGTTTTTATATATGTTCTTGTGTGTGAATAGAAATATATATATATAAATCTATGTATATATATCAATATGTACATACATGTATATTCAAATTATATATGAATATAACACCCAGCCTGCTGCACTCACTCAGTGAGCTGGGAGATCCTGCAGCCTGACAGGCACCACTAAGGAGCAACATAATTAAATGAAGAACTAGAAGGATACCTTGAGCTGTATTTCGGAAGATCACACTCCCATTCACCATCTATCAAAGGGCTGTCCAAGCTAGCTTGTAAATTACACACTGCAAAAATTCCTACCCAGGAAATGCTTGCATTCCTCAGCGCTAAGTCAACAACCAGCCCCGGTTCGGGATCGGGCACCTCAGCCTTGTCTCCCTCCAGAGTGCGCCCAGAAATTCGACGTGATGATTTCCCCTTTTCACACTGAAGTAACCGCGAGGCTTGGGATCACGCAAAGGAAAAGGAAAGAGAGGAAGAGAGATGACAAAGAGGAGAAAGCAGCCTTGCCTTGCTCCGGAGCGGCTGTTTGTGCGCGGGTTCCGCGGCGGCTCCGGGGCGCGGCGGGGAGCGGAGACGGCAGCGGCAGCGCCCACCCTGCGCTCGCCATCGGAGGGTGCGGGCGAGGCCGGCGGGAGCCCCGTTCCCGGCTCTGCCCAAGGCAGGGACACAGAGTTAATTGTGTCAGTGCTATTGCACAACACTGTTGCCTTGACACTGTGTCATGTAAAGATTTTAAACTGCCTCTTTATTAGTCATCCTCTATTCATTTTAATTGTGCCTGATAAGCAGGGCCATTTCACCTTTGTGTTTTCTGTTCGAGCTTATCGTGCGTATTTATGTCGCCCAAGAGACTTTCAATCTCTTCCTGTAGCGTTGGTAGATGCAGAGGAATGAGGAGGCATTGCCATCGCAGCCTGCTGGGTTCTCACCTGTTTGCTCGCTACCTTTTCAGAGCCCTGCTCTCCCGGTGTGGGCCTCTCCGCAGATCCTTGATCCTGGCACCAAAAATGCCCCAGCAGAGGCTTAGGTTAATGCACAGCAACCAGTAGGAAGGGATAGGCTGATTGAAACATGCACCTAATTTTTTTTTTCAGGATCAAGTGCTGTAGGTGTGTGCTTAACACCACGGGACTCACTTTGATCTTCTCCCAGGACAGAATTTTCTATGGATTAAATTCTTGCCCCTGAATTAGGGTATTGGTTATTTAACAAAATCAAAGCTGGGAGATGAATAACTAATTATTGGATTTAATGCAAAGAATACAGTGAAAGTTTATGGAATATTTTAGTCTCACTTTCTTGCAACATAAAAATATACTGTCTGAGAGTTTACCCATGTGAACTCTGTCCCTGAAATTCCTTATCTAGCCTTATCTTTGTCAAGTCTGAAGTTTCACTGAAAGTTCCTGGAAATAGAGCATTCTCCCTTCTGTGGCATTATGACCTTCTCCTCACCTCGAACATCCCCGGTGTTTGCTGTGGGAGGAGGAGGGGCCCTTTGGCCAGGGACAGCGCTGCCCACCTGTGGGCGCAGTGCAGGTGGCACAGCTGCTGCCCCAGGACTGGAGCACTGCTGGCGCTGCAGGGACTGTTTGCCTAGAGCACACGTCTGCCTCAGGAAGGTTATCAGAGTCCTTCTCCACCTGGAGATGGATTTATTCACTGGGTTTATTTAGCTTCACCTTAATTTTCCCCGTTTAAAAAGGCTCAAAGCTAGAATTCAGGTTTGAGCCGGAATCATGTGAGGAGATGGGTAAAATCACATTCTCAATTAAGTTCAGAAAAAGGAACAGAAACACCATTAAAGGCAGAACAAAAAACACATTTACTCCAGTGTGAACAGTATTTCCCCCCTAGCATAAGATCTTGCATTCCTGTGGGCTGAAATGAGCCACTCACTGTCCTACCCAGCATCTTTGAGGGCCACTTGGAATATTATGCAACTGCTTAAAAGGATTATGAACATACATGAATGAGTTAATCACCATTTAGGACAAAATTCCACCTACGCTTTTGAGAACCAACTGGAATATTTTCATTTCCATCATCCAGGACCTTATTTTGTAGAAAATGGTTTAAGATGGTTCTTATAGAGGCAACAGAAATTCCCAAATTTTGTGTGTATTTAAGGGCACCTGTATTGCCTTGTGCTGGAGTAATACCTTGGCCAGATAAATGAATGTATTTATTTGAAAAGCTGAGAAGTGCCCAAGTCATATTTTTGGCCCAGAAAAAGATTAAAGAATACTTTTCATGTGTCTGATTGTACTTCCAAAAATAATTATTACTTTTGTAAAGGAATAAAGTGTTCTGACTTAACTGCAGTAAAATATTCTCTGATAAGTATTCTTGTGATCTGTTATTCTGCCTAACTCAAAGAAGGGAGGGGGGAAACTTGCACAAACAAGAGCATGTCTGCCTTCTCCTGCCCATATCCTTACATGAGAGCATACAAGCTAAAGCTAAAGCTCTTTGACCACATTTTAGCTTGATCCCACAGGATAATGTACCTATGAATTAATTTTCTTTGATGCTTGGTTCATATCTTCTGGAGACTGTGCTGAAGACAAATTCAGACTGCTGCATTTAAATATGGGTTAAGTCGCCTCTGATTAGTATAATCAGCTACCAAGGAGCCTCTTGAACAGGGACATAAAATAGAAACTTAAAAATAATTATGTTAAAGGCCCAAATCCCACTGAATTCAGCAGGCAGAGAACAAATGAGCATGAGGCAACAGCAGCAGCTGCAGTATTGCCCTTGGATGGAGCGCAGAGAAAGAACAGACAAGTCAGTGCAGAATTACTGTCCATCATCTGCAAGTGCATCCTTCCTAATAAATCAGTGGTTACTACTTAGCACATTGATATTAGAATAAACATTGATATTTCCTATTAATACTTACGCTGAAATTTATTCATACGGGGTGGGAACACTTTAAAGCTTCTCTCTGGTACTTGTCCATTCTTAGTTACTTGATCCCATTCACAGCAGCTGGGAATTGTGCAGGACAACTCTTCCTTGCACTGAAGGTTTCCACTTTCCCTCTTGGGCCTTTACTCAGGGCACATGCAAAGGTAACATTATAATCCTAGCGTTTTCAACATATTGGATTAGAGCAGCAACTGCTGACTCCAAGATAAAACCCAATGGGCTCCTGGCCAAACGTGCCAGATGGAAAGTTCCCCATGTCACTGGACTTCCTACTCCAACCCAGGGTCTGGCCAGACATCCAGGTTGTACCTGTGGGTGACAAAGGACACCCTTCTTGGGAAGGCTCTCCTGTACAGGAGCTGCTCCGTCCATACCTCCCCATCTTTCTCACAGCTACTGTCATTCTCCTCTGTTGTGTCTGGGCTGGGCTATGGCCAGAGGGCTCCCAGCTATATCCTAATCTCCTCCCAAAACTGGGTAAGTGGGTCAGAAAGGGGCATTAGGCTGGCTGTGCCTTGCAGGCAGTTCCAGAGCCCTGCTTGCCCCCTTTGCAGCCTTGCTGGTGGGAAAACCTTCCCCCTGCAGACCCACCTGCAATGGGGTGCTGAGAGAAGCTACTGCTGATTTCACTTTGTAAGGATAGCAAAATCTTCCTTTTCATGACCAAGTGACCTGTGTGGCCCTTTCCCAGCTCTCTACAAGAAGACAATAAAATCAAGATTATTTAAGATGGGTAAGGATGCAGCAGAAAGCAGAGAGGGCATTTGTGTGGAGAAGACAGTGGGGTTGACACTTCTACCACACCCTGATTGGAAAACACTGAAAAAACAATGCAAATATGTCTGTGTATATCTGTGTATGTACCTGATACCCTTCAAACTCACTCACCTCAAACAACCACTGTGGAAAGGACAGGCATAGTTTGACAATCAGGTTATAAATGTCAAGCAGTGGCTTTTTAGGCATAAACTGTGCCAGTGGTTCTTTAGAAGAACTAAGCAGCCTGAGGGTCTCAAGGGATCACTGACAACACAACCCAGACACTGGAAAGGACACACACCTGAAGCACAAGCCCCAGGGCAGAGCTCCCCAAACACCCTCCTTAATGGTCTTTTAGGATACACAGAAAAAAAAAAGAGTACTTCATCTCTGCACCAAAGTCAACAGGATTCTTGGGTAATTTCCACTGTTTTCCTTCTGCCTTTCTTTAAAAACACTGAAACTTTCTAAATAATTTCCTGAATGGATAAAACAGGTGGACTGATATTCAAAAGAGATTTTGCCCAGAGAGCAGGAAGGGCTGGAAGCCTCATGTGTTGCTGAGGCTGTGCCACTCTGCTCATCCCTAAACAAAAGCAAGTTAAATTGCAAGTCTATGAGATTTTATCACTGTTTTACCACAAAATGATACTGAAATGTGCCAAAAAATATTCAGAACTGCGTGGGATGTTACTGCACTCTACTCACAGAAAAGCACATGGTTTTTCGGGGCACAGGGGAGGTGCTGAAGATCATCAGTGAATTGATTATGGTACTGGAAACTAGTATTTTGTGACAGATTTTGTCTACAAGCAGTGTTGCAAAAATTCATCCCTAATAAGAGGAAATGAACCTCTGGCTCTGATTTTCCTTGGGGAAATCAGGTTCATTATACAGCTCTAAGTAATGGCATTTTTGTGTGTCTATAGAAAATGAATATACAAGACAGTTAGAATTTCCTCATCTAAATGGGAATATCAAGATCAGTTTTGGTCAGGGCTTGTGATTGGAGAGGGGAGCTGTCTAGTGAGCATGTTTTCATGAAAGTCAGGAAGTGTTTTGCAGAAGTAAGACCCGTGAAAAATGGATTGCATTTTTGGTCTTTGGACTTGGCTCTTTACTTGGCCCAGATATGGAGGTGATCGGGAGGGCAGTTCTGTACTGCCACACTTCTCACCCTGACCCCAAACCTTCACTGCACCCCTGGCTGTCTGAGAAACAGCTTCAGGTTCTCTCCTCATTAAGAAACCCCCTCTCACTTCTTATTCCAGGACAGCATCTCCTGGTGCTCCTTGTCTGGCAGCACCTTCCCAGCACATTGCAGGCAGCCAGATGAGCCTGCTGAGGTTTGTGGTGTGGATCTGTTTTTTCCAGATTTTGGGTTTGGGTTGTTTTTGGGTTTTGGTGGTTTTTTTTGGTTTTGGTTTTTGTTGTTGTTGTTGTTTGTGTGTGTTTATTTGGTTTTGGTTGTTTTTGTTTGTTTGTTTGTTGGTTGGTTGGTTTTGGGGTTTTTTTTGAGGGTTTGGTTTTTTAAATTTCAGCACAGTACGCAAACAATATAGTTCTGCAGAACAGCTTGAGGGTTCTCTGAGCCCTGGAAACCACTTTTAGGAAAATGCTAGCTTACAGCAAATTTGTTTCAATAAAGCAAAAGGCTGTCTTTCTTTGGACCATCATCACTGTCATTGTGACATCTAGTTTCCCTGAGTTTTCATCCTTCCCATGTCCATTTAACACATATGCCTGCCCTTAACCCTGGTGGTGCTTCTAGTTTGCAGAATAAACAATTTCAGCTGAGTTAAAACACAAGCAAGAGACTCCAAAAAGAAATGTTTAAAAGTGCATTGTTTCTTCTGGAGCTTCAGTCCTTCCAGTGGCAGCACTTTGGGTGACCTGCATTAGACAGCACTGGCACAGAGCACTAGAAAAGCAGCACTCACTGTGGGTTTGCTGCCTTGTCATCATCTCCTTCAGTGAATTCAGACACCATGCAGTACCACATACCCAGCACAGATAGTGTCACTAGCACAGCAACTGGTGGCTGAATCATAATGAAACTATGAAAAGGAAACCTGTCACAAGCCGAAGGAAACGCTTGGTTTCAGTGGAGTGTTTCATCTCCATACAAGGGCTGATGTTAAGGATGCCGGTGAGAGAATTAACTTGTGCCCTGGTCACTAAATGTAGCTTTTTATGCAGTTATTTACTGCATAAAAAGTTGATGGTTCTGTTGCCATGGGAAATAGGAATACTTGCCATGACAACTGCAGCAGAATGTGGCACATAATCCACTTCACACAGAGCATCTTCCAAAGCAACCGCTCCCATTCATACATCCTACAAAATTCTGCATCCTTGAGAGCAATTCAGTGTGTGTTTTTCAGGCACAGTGGTAAATCTGCACTTTACTGTGGCATATTTCCTTGTGTCTAATACTGTTTATTACTTGGCTCTTACATATCCCTTTCAGCAACACATCTGAAAGCACTTTGAAAAGGTAATCTCTACAAAAACTTCTCTATCTTACAGATGAGCAATTCAGGCAAAAAAAAAAAAAATCACATAAGTCCCCACAGAACAGCAGGATCAGGACTGGTATTTGTACCCACATCACTTGGGCCAGGGGCAGGAGCATTGCAAGAAGGTGGGATGAACTCTGCAGCCAAAATCTGCACCATCAAGGCAGAACAGCTCCTGGGGAAAACTTCAGTGAGCCCAGGGCATCTGTGCCTCTAATCAGACAGGAACTACATGCCACAGTGATCTCCTTGAGCCCTGGTTTGGGGTGCACCTGGGTGGCTGCATGGCTGCTGGACACTGTGGGCAGTTTGGCCATAGAGGGCACTCCCTGTGCCAGCCAGAGCACTGCAGAGAAAGGACTGTGCTCCCTGTAGCATTTTGTTCCAGGAGATGCAAACATCTGAAAACATCTTTCCCCATCCACACAGCGGAGCTGTGCGTGCTGCTGCTGCACGGATCAGAGCTGTGCGCGCTAAAATAAAGCACACACTGTCTTTGCTGAGTTCATCGTGGTCAGCCTGCAGCTCCAAGCACCCTGCAAGCCTGCACTGCCCTGGGGCAGACGGGATTCCTGATGGCAGAGCTCCTGCTGCTCCCCGACAGGCACAGCCGGTGACACCGGGCGGGCCAACGCCGCCAGCTTGGGGGCCAGGCTGCGCTCCCTCTGTCCTGAGAGCTCGCTGAAGCCCTGCCATGCCTGGTCCACTAGTGGAGCATGGAGTTTTCTAGAATTATTTGCCTTAAAGTAATTTCTGGATGGAAAAAAAGAAAGAGGAAACAACAAATTATGATCAAGTGTTATGAGTAACCTGGAACACCAAGAATGTGCTTGGAGTAAATATGTGACTGAGAAGACTATTACCAACCCAGACAATAATTATTCTGGCTATTTACCTCTTAACCTTGCCAGACACGTTCAAAAGTGCATAATAAGTGACATCTCTCCTTTATCACAAGATTTAGCCTAGAGGGAAGCTCTCTCTCTTTGAGTTACCGACGTTAACGATGTTGCTTTTGGCTTTGGATCCATTTGCCTGCTTTAAAAAACAGCCCTGACAACTTTTTTCCACCGTTTAATTTGTGTAGTCACAGTAATTAAATATGAATCTTCAAATATTGCTTGGCATGTTGCAGATTTATCATCAGTGAAACAGTCTTCTGCCCATTTTCATAATTATTGCTGTTCAGATCAAAATGGTTATGTGCTGAAAGACTGTCAGTTTTCTCCTTTTAGTTAAGCTCTCAGTTGTTTGCCCTTTTGGCAGTGCTGCATTGAAGTTATGTTTCATAATTAAATTAATTTCCATTCGCATATGGAGGCAATAGTTTCCTTTCCAATTTTTTTTTGTATTTTACTTGAAATTGTTTCTTAAAATACGGACTCCAATACATACTGCAAGGAGCCAACATATCCTTTAATGGCATCTTAGGCAACACTGCTCATGTGCAGCCCTGAATGAGTAACAGTGCCATATAAATCACCTGGGTACTTCAGTTGGTTATGGTGGCCTTGATGGCCAATAAAGTTTTGCCTGACTGGTGACTTTAATCCTCCCTGCTCACATGGGAGGTAGATTTTGCAAAGAATTAACAGTGACTTCAGGCCTTTGCCCAGATTGAAGGGCAGGGTTTTTTCCATCTCCACTTGGAGCACTTTCACATAGTGGCTGCCACCAGCTCTGTGTATTTTCTTCAACTTGTATTCCCTGGACAGACCAGCTTTGCACTAAAGAGGAAAGATGACAGAAGTTCTTTTGGGCACCCATAAACCCTGGCAGGAGCAGCCTGTGTGATTTCCATGCCTCAGAAAGTGCTGGGTGAACTCCCCAGCTCCATCCCAACTCCCCGAGCAGGTGGCTGACAATGTTACCTGTCCATCAGTCGTGCTGTCACACAAGCTGTTCTCAGAGTCTCTGCCTAACTGTTCATGCATTTCTGTCTGCTCAGAAACCTTTCTGGCTGTCTTCTCCTCAGTAAATAAATATGTAGCTTCTTGTGAGCAAAGTCTATTTAGATTGAAGAAGCCTCTTAAGAATGGTTGAGGTATGAGAACTAGTACAAAAAAAGCTGCAGACAAGTTGAAATACTTAAAGTGCTAAGAACCCTAAAGATTATTTTCACTAAAAATCAGTATTTCATTCTGGGGGGGGCAGATTACACTTTCATCTCTAAAGGTGAGAAAGGAGCAGGCTGTTCCTGTTGCCTTTCACAAACCCTCAGCAAGCACACTCTCTGTGTCTCCCCACCCTGCTGATTCTGGGTGCTCCCAGGTGGGCGCTCCATGGGCGCTGCAGGAGCTGCTCAATGCACTGACAGTGCTGAGAGCTCAGTGATGGCACCAAAGGAGAAGAGAGATGAAAAACATGACCTTTCTATTAGGAGGGAACAAGGAGTTTTTCACAGCCGAGATTAAGCCCAAGTTTTTTGGTTCCAGCCTGTGTATGCCTGGGACTCAGTGCTGCTGCCCGGATGGGAGCAAAAGCTCTCCTGATCCACCCAGGCCTGCAGCTCCTGCCCTCCTGGTGGGAAGATGCAGCACACGGTCTCATGCAGCTCCTGAACTTCTCAGCACATGGCTCAGGGTTTCAACACAGCCCCCAAGAGCTGGGAGAGCATTTCTTCATTTCACAGAAGTCAGATCGGTCCTTTTTGAAAAGCAGCTTTCATCTCAGAGCAGTCACTGTGAGACTACAGCTTCGGATGGGTTTTTTAAATCTTCATACTCAGTACAGGTTAGAGTTACAGCTGCTGGTGAAGATGGGCAAACCTCAACTTTTCAACAGGTTTCCTCTAAAAGAAGGACTTACATTTTCAGGTGCTGAACCAATTGACTTTGCAATTTCCTGCTAGTCACAGGCAAAACCCATTGCCCACACGAACATCAGGTGCTTTGCTATCACTGACCAAAACACACAGGGGCCAGGGAGCAGTGAAATGATCTCTGAGGAACATCTCCCCCTCCTCCTCCCCCCATGAAGGCCTGGAGATGTCCCTGTGCATGGCCAACGTTCAGCTGAGTGTTCCTATTTCAGGTCTCAGCTGCTGGAGCTGGCTGGAGCAGTTGATCAGCTTACCTACTGCCTTGCCAGGATCAGGGCCTGAATGAGGGCAAGCTGGCTGTGACCCAGCCCAGATAAGTCTAAGGTTGTGCTGACAGGCTGGGGAAGAGAGGGAGCTGGGAGAACTTCTGCTCTCTATGACAATAACTTTCTTTTTGTTCAGATTTCCACACCCAGAGACCTTCCTGTACTGGCTTCTGCCCATCAATTAATCATGAGAATGAAAGATGGTCTGTTTGCTTTTTGTTGGGCTGCTTTTCTGGACCAGAAGGTGGAGCCCATTCTTTTGAACGTGGGTCTTTCCAAGTCATGCTGAGAGTGGATTTCAAGAGCTGCCCCTTTACCAGGAGCAAGGCTGGCTTTCCTCTGCCCTGAGCAAAGCAGGGTTCGGTGTGCAGCCTCCCTGCCCACAGTGGCTGCAGCACTGACACAGTAAGCAGAAAGGAGATGGGGAGTGGGCAGTGAAGTCTGGAAATGTGGGCATCCACAGGACAGATTCTTCATCCTGAGACTGGCTGGCAGAGCCAAGGCATCCCAGATAGTGCTTACTTGTCATCCTTGGAACAATAATTTCCTCCTGGATGGAGCTTTTCTGCAGTTCACAGCTACAAAGGGATGGCCCTTCTAGCAGGGCCTGTTGTGATGGAACAAGGCATAAAGGCTTTAAATGAAAAATGTTGATTTAGACCACGCTTTTTTTTACCAAAAGAGGGGTGAAACACTGACAGGTTTCCCCGAGAGGTGGTGGATGCCCTGCCCCCAGGAACATTCAGGGCTAAGTTGGGCTCTGAGCAAGCTGATCTAGTTGGAGATGTCCATGCTCAGTACGGGAGGGTTGGACCAGATGATCTTTAAAAGTCTCCTCCAACCCAAACTATTCCATGATTCAATGATCCTGTGACTTAATGTCTCTGCATTGTGACCTTCCCTCACTCAGACAAGTGTAAGCAAATGAGCATTTTGCTCGATCTAACAAACAAGAGCCCAGACACAAATGCTAGGAACAAATGAGGAATTTTTCACAGAACAAAACTGCCAGGGTAGGACTCAGCCTCGTCATGGTGGCTCATTTCAACATGACCTCTAAAGCTGAAAAGAGCTGCCTTGGAGAGTGTTTTGGAGTAATATGCACTGTGGCCCAGTAAAGATGAACTTTGTATAAGTCTGACCCTGGTAAAAATAAGGCTGAACAAACAGGCAGTATTTTTACTACAAAAATTGTATTGCTTACACTTCCCAGAGGGTGAGGTGTCCCTTCATTCATGAAGTCTGGTGGGGAGGGAACTTAATCACATTTTCTTAAAATCCTCTCAGGATGGTAATAGGAGGGACCTTTGCTTCTGTGTCCTCATAAAACATATAATGGGCAAAATTTTAAAGGGAAATAAGCATTGGTGACTATCAATTCTCTTCTGAGAGATAACTGTGTGCTGTGAAGGACAGTCTCTCTCTTAGGCTCCCCTGCATGTTGGAGCACTGGATTTTATTTTTTGGGACTGCAGGGCCTGAGCTGTATTTTAAGATTAACTTGGAAGGTATCACCAAGGTTTTCAACCAGGTAAGTGTATGACTGCATCTTAGGGGCAATTTAAAAGAGGAGTAAGTAGAGCTGTATCCTCTGACTGAACAAAAAGGTAACAGAAACCTTCAGGCAGAATTCTCTTCTCACATCTACCCATGCTGCACAGTGATGGCAAAGAACAGCATCTTCTGTGCAGCTTGCAGGGAGAATGCAGCTTGAAAACAGATGCCCAAAGCACATATCTTAGATGAATATATTTAGCCTAGAAGTGTTTCAGACTGAGAAGTGATCATGCAAAATACATTCTCCTTGCCAGTATTATTTTAGTAAATAAGGAAGAAAATATTATCCTACTTACTGTCATAGATAATCTGGTTAGAGTGGGGATGAAGGTGTAGCTTTGAGTGTGCATTCATAGGAAGTCCTGTGACATGTAGTGTACTCTAACTTTCAGATCTTAATTCCTGGTTCTATGGTTAATCAACTGAACAGAGCTTTCAGTGTTAATCCTTTTTGGGACAAAGGAACAGCTAAACTCCAGGAGTTTGAAACTCCTTCAGTTAATTAATCAGATAGAATTTTCAGGGAAAATTATTAGGTGTTAATTTTCAGTGGAAGGTGATACACAAAACTTTAGAGGGCTTTAGAGGGCTCAGGAACTTCTGCTGCTAAACATCCCTTCTCCAAAGCCAGGAGCCCACCTGCAAAACCAGACCCCTTTCATGCCAGGAGGACTGGAGCTGCATTTCCTTTCCCCTTTCCAGGACTCTGGGGGTCTCCATCTCCCTGTGCCTGATGAGTCAAACTTGCTCCCCAGTTCCACTGAGAAAAATGATGATGCTGCATGGGGAAATCCTGCTGCATGGGGAAATCCTGCCTCCCTGGCTGTCCCTGCTCAGGCCCTGCCTCTGCCATAGGGCTGGCACTTCCCTTGCTCCATACCCTGAGCTGGTTCCCAAGCCTGGCTCTCTGCAGCTGCCCCCTGAAGCCTGTGGCACAGCATCTGCTGTGTGCAGAGTGCCAAGGAGGGAAAGGGTTTGGTTTGCTTCCTGCCAGAAAGCCACTTGTTTTTACAGGCATTTGAGGCACGGGGTGCAGGTGGGGTTGGCAGTGCTTCACCTGTGCCACAAGGCAGTTGCAGAGTTTGTGTTTGGACAGATCTGTATCTGCACAGAAGACATCATGATGAAACAGCAGGGTGAGGGACTGTGGGCAAACCACCACACAAGCCATGAGCCATAAGCAAGTGGCTGCCAGCTCTGCATATTACAATATATCAGTTACTGACAGGCAAAACTTCCCTCTCATGGCCACTTATTTATTCTCTAAGATAAACTCCTGGCCTCCATGAGGATTCTGTAAACACTTCCTGGGTGGGGAAGCAGACTTCAGGAAGACAACAATGACATAATATAATGAAAACAAATTAGGGATGGCTGAGCACAGAGTGAACGACACAAGAACTCAGCAAGTTTTCAACACTACTGCAATAACAAAGAACACAAGTCAGAGGAACCTTTTCCTTGTGGTATCACTGCCTGAAAGCTTCCCATCTCTGAGATGGCTCTGTTAAAGTCAGTTTTGCACTGGGAATAGCCACTGGCAGGATGACAGCCTACACTTTGCTCTAATTTTATTGGCACATTTAGTTGGCCAGGGTTTGATTAATACTACATCTATTTATAGCTGCAATCATGAAGGATGTGAAAGTTCTAAGAAGAACTTGTAAAGTCTAGATCCATGAGATTTCCTCTCATTTTTTTGCTGTCCAGAATTTCTTTTGGAGCCTTCAAATATCTCTGACCTCTCCAGGCCTAAATTTGGGGATAGGATAGCTCCATGAATGCATTGGGAAATCGTACTTAGTAATGGACAAGCCTGAATCAATGTGTCCTCTCAGCTCCTTTGGGATGGGTGAGCCAGCAGAGGCAGAAGTTGCACAATCCCTGGGTTGCCTGGCTGCAGCACTGCCCCAGCCCAGCGTGCAGGGAGGTGGCTGTTTGTGATGGGGGAAGTGTCCATTCTGAATCAAATCTAAAATCTCTTTCTCAGCACTCCTGGGACACACATGGTGATGACTGTGCCTGATGGTTTCAGCTTGGGAGGCGGGTGGGACGAGCCCAGGAAGGAGCTGGCCCACAGTTGGGTGGTGTAACACAACCCCTCTCTCCTCACCCCTTCCCCTGAGTGTGCAGCTGTGCATCCTGGTGTCTGAGAGCAGCTCAATAATAAAACACACACAAGTAGCCTGCTGAAGGTGGATGGGACTAACGGGGGCCCAAGGACCCTAGCCCTATACACAGAAAAAACTGAAGCTGGTTCTACCAAGCAGCAGAGGTTACAGACTGAATAATTCATGTAACTACAGCGCAACTCTACCTTGACATGGATTTCAAGCCAAAAGTAAGTGATGTTTTGAAGGGCCTTAATGACAGGGGAGCTTGGGTTCTCTCTGTAAATCACAAGGGGCAGCATCCTTCAGAGGGCAGGGTTGTACATACTTCTGAAGAAAGAAAATTGTTGTTTTTTGGAAATGTCACACATTACTTTCGCTTTTCAAGCACGCTGAGATACAGCCAGAGAAAGTACTAGCTGGAGGGAAAATTATGGCTCTGCTGGATAAGTGTCTGGCCAATAGGATCCCCATAAACAGTTATTCAGATATGGCCTGTTCACAACTATCACCAACTAATTGCAGCATGACTATCAGATCACCAGGACTGTATTGACATGTTAGGAAGTGATTATGAACACGGGGCTCCCTCAGAAGCAAGGACTGTCCCACTTTTCACAGTGATGTTGGAGACCAGAAGTCTCTGCGGAGCTCTAATGGGCTGCAGGGGTGAGCTGACAATAAGCACTCTTTAATTAAGCTCTTTGAGAAAGTCAGGCTCCCACTGGGCTTGTTGTGAGAGCAGCACAGCTCCTGATTTATAGCAATTCAATGCCCAAGCTTCCTAATACTGATGTAGGACACCAAACCACCAAGACTTCTTCAGTGTAATTAAAGGCAGGATGTGCTCCTGGCTGGCATATCCCAGCTCTGAATGGGAATGCAGTCAGGGGTATTCCTGCAGTTTGTCCTGTAGCTTACATGGTCTATGCTATACAATAGGTTGCACTGGTGATGGTAAAAGCTCATTCAATTTGAAAGGGGGAAAAAAGTAGTGATGGGGTGATAATTCAGGATCTATCACAAACTTGCTGCAAAGTTTTGGGAAGTCCAAAGTTTCTCTTTTCCTCTTTCAAGTCAAGTGGAAAAAAACCAATTAGGCCCAAATGGCATGCAGGGGTTAATTAGTAATGGCTTGATTTTCAGAAATGCTAAGGAAATTTCAATTCATTCTTGGCATTCTTCATCTTTGAAAAGTAAGGCCAAAGAGTGTTATATTTCTTGCAGCATTTCTTTATAAAGAGACTATTGCTCTTAGAAGCTAAATGCACCTTGGCCACCTCATCAGGGCTGCAGGCATTGATGCAGCACATCCAGTGTCTGCAGTAACTCCCCCCTGAGCCAGTGAGATGTGCCTGTGTGGCTGCTGGCACCCCCCTGTCCCTGTGCAGGGTACCCCAGGAGGGGCTGCCAGTGTCTCTGGCTGGGGCACATTTGGGCTGGCCACCAGCACATTACAAAGTCTGTCTGCACTTGGAACTGCACAGGAGGATCTGATCTCTGATGAGCCACAAAGGTCTGTGCAAATTGAACTGAGAACTCCAGCTTCTGGACACTGACTCTCACAATGCCTTTATGTGCTAAACAGGAGGAGTCCCTGCTCAGAAATGTTCCTTTTGGGAATATAAGCCCTTTCTGCAGTCAAATCAGCCCTAAGCCTCTTCTTTGGCAAGCACAGCTGGTGGAAGCTGTTTTCCAATCCCTCTGTCACTCTTGCTCTCTGCAGACTTTCATCATCCTTCTTGAACTAAAGGCTTGTATGAACAGAAGTAATATCACTTAATATCAGAAGTAATATCACTGTAGTCCTTCTAACTAATGCACTGTGACTATTTAATTGTGACTCCTAAAGTCTCATCCAGAGCCATTACTTTCAATCCTGAGAGTTGCCCTTCCCATCTGTGCATTTTGATGCCTGATTCTCTATCAGCCCTCACCCATGTGCTTGCCACAGGCAGCTATTCCCTATGTATTACCTTACAGTGCTAAGTAAAAACAGGAAAAAAATAACTGCACCATTTGAATCACCATTGCACTTGCCTTCCCACCAGAAAAAAATTGTCAACATTAAAAAAAAATCATTTTTCTGCTTTGGTGCAAAAATACCATAGGAAAGAAAATGCCAACAAGAAAATTGAGGTACAATTACAACCCCCAAGGTCACAGCAGTATTGTGGCCAGTGGGACTCTTGTGGGTGAAGTTACTCCCTGTGCAGAGGCCAATCTGAGGCCTTTGTCACAAAAATTCTTCAAAGCCAGGTTCTCAGCAGCAGCTTGGTTGCTCTTTTACTCAGGATTGAATTTCAGTCTGTGTGCATATCAGATGAGTAAGATTTGGTTCAATGAAAGAGTCTGAAGGGAAATTTTTTTTTCAAGCTGTGTGATGTGCAAAAACACTCAACCCATCAAGAAGAAAGACATGAAAAAAACAATAGATACCAGAAGCATAAAGGAGGAATAAAGACATCCTTTGGGATGAGGCAATGGAACACGTGTGGGTGGAAAAGCACACAGCAGAAATATGGAAAGTATTCAAAGAGAAATTACTGTATACCAAATGGTTATGTGTGCCATTGAGCTATAAATACTTCAGGACTGGAGACAAGGGTAAAATTTATACAAGAAAGCGGAAAAAAACATCTGATGTAAGGTAAAGCTCTCTAAAAGCATAAGGAAATTGAAAAATTTGAGGTGGAAAATGGAAAAAAAGACCAGTTAATGATGTAAAGAGAGCAGGACCACGTTTGGTTCTCACATGTATGGGTGTGTGTTTACCAAAACCTTCTTGTTTGCAACCCTGTTGTCACTGTGAAAGAGTATTTCAGAAGCAGCTGCATCACAAAATCCCAGAGCCCCTTCAGAGCCACCCTGGCAACACCTCCTGGTCATCCTGCCCAGCTCCCATTGCTCGCTGGCTGCACCACTGCCCTCCACACTGCTGTGGGTCCTGACTGCTGCTCTCTCCTCTTTGCTCTGCACCAAAAGGGTCCAGCACCTCCGTGAGCCTGAGACCAAGCAGAGCTACAGATCCCACCCCCAGTGCCAAGGCTGGATCCTAGAATCATCATTGCTGGCTGCACACATTTCTGCTTGCCCAGCAGCAAAGACCTGTCTATTGACCCTTAGAAGCAGGAATTTCACATCCCCAGGTGATGGATGTGAGTCTACAAATAAAATGTTGCAAGTCCTGTGGCTGTCCCAACGCACTGGGAGCCACACACAGACCTGTGCCCAGAGGGGTGAATAACTTCCAGCAAGGGTAATCATGCATTACCTCAAGGAATTCAGGCTCCCCAGGGCAGGATTCATCTCAACCAAACTGAATTATTTAAGACCTCGCTGCTTACTCCCAGTTAATTGTGCTGACTTGTTTCTAGAAACAGCGGAGGGAGAAGGTTCCTTCAGAGGTTTGACTCAGGCATGAGCATCGCACGCAGCTTCTCTTGCCACAGCGCTTTGTTGGGCAAGGTGTGGGAGGCTGCCCAGTGACTCCAACCTCATTGCAGGAAACTCTGTTTGCTGGAAATGGTTGTGCTGTTGCAATATTTTGGGGAGGTGCGTCAAGAGCTGAGAAGGACTGTTTTACAGAAGGGGTTGAAATGTACCTTCAAACCCCCCTGAACCTACCACAAACAGCTGTACAGAGGCCCTGTGAAAGTTCATCCCAAAAAGAGACACTTTCCCATCGCTGTCCCTTCACCTGGGGCAAGTCCATGCACTCTGTTTGGCCTGCAGGCTCCCTGGGTGAGAGCAGCCCCTGCAGAAGGAGCAGCAGCCACACATGCAGTGGTGCCTTGCCCTGAGCAGCAGGCAGGAGAAGGCTGAGCTTGGCTCCCTGCTCTCTCCTCTGTCCTACTTGCTTTGCTGTGATTACATAAGCAGCATTTGCCTGGCTCCTACTTTCTCGTTTCCTTTGCTTGTTTTCTGATTTTTAGGACACTCTTTTGCTCGAGTTACACTGACCTCTTTTGTGAGAGAGGGTATGATATTTTCTGACTAAAGCCTCTTATCTTTAATAACCCGGCACATTTACTGTCCAAGTCGATAGTTAGACTTGGGAATTCTTTTAATTAGGAAAGCAACCACTCTAATCAATAGTGGAATCTGAAAGCCCCATGTAGCAGAGAAGGAGCTGTGCAGAAATCTCCAAGCAAGACAGACACCCACAACAAGTATCACATTCGTTTTCTCCTTTTCATTCAGCAGTGGAAAATATGTGAACATATTGCAGGGCACCCGAATGACCCTAAACAGAGTCATCTATGAGAAGTTCTGCTTTAGTTATAGTGAAATAAAAAAATGACAGCATCATTAAAAAAGTGGGTACCAGTTAATAACTTCCACAATTCTCCCTCCACTGTGGTTAAACCATTCAGCTGTGGGAGACTGTCAGCAGCACAGTGGCTTATCTGCCTTGGCTAGGAGCTTATCAAACACAAGCTGAGGGTTTCCTTCTCAGATGTGTGGTACAGGTGGCAGCTGATGCAATGGCACGGGTAGCCAAACCCCCAGCCCAGCCAGCTGGCATGGAGATGGATTTTTGGATTTTCTCTTTAAATCATGATATGTCCAGGTTAATTCAAAAGCCATTTTATCCAGGATGTAAAGAAACTTGTAATGTGGAGGACAAGGAAGCAGAAGACACATAGTGAAGGGACACAGGAGAGAAATGGGTTAAACCAGAAGGTAACAAAATGCACAAGGTACAGCTCGGTCCGGGGGTCTCCTCCTCACCCTGCACAGCCACAGCACGTGAGGGCACACGGATTGCTCTCTGTGTGCATCTTAGCTACATGTTAGGATACCAGAGGATTGCTGTAAAATCCACTTTCCATAGGCTCCTATGGAAAAAAATCTGTTTCCCCAACTTTAAGCTAAGCAGCTGCCGGGCTCTGACTGGCCAGGCTGAACACAACCCCTGGGACTTTGCTTGCCAGCCCGTACAGAGGACAGCTCTGGTTAGTGAGAGCCAAAACCCTTCTGCATCTGGCCCAGCATGATGGTGTTCTCTGCTCAAACAGAATGGAAAATTAATCAGATGTTAAAAATTACTATTCAAAAGATATTCTGTGACATAAATACCCAGACTGACGGCAGAGCATTCAGCAACATGTCCGAATCATTTTCCTCTTCAGGAGAGGAACAGAAACCACTTCTCAAACAAATGAGAAAAGGACTTTTGTTTTGCTTTGTTGCAAAGGAGAATCAACTGATGATAGCAGACATTTAAAAAACAACCCCATGCTTAATTATAATCTTTCTGGAGCAACCAGGATGGCTTCAGATTATTTTACATAACTGTGTTAAATCCCCCCTGAGAATTATTCGCCTCCTACACTCCAGGGTGCCTGAGCTTAAAAGATGGCCAGTTATTTAACAGGCTTGTCAGTAGCTTAAAAAATGTACCAGCACTTGCTGCAAAACAACAATTGCAAGTGGGTTTATTTCATTATCTTCACAGACCCTCCACAATGGGCAGGAAATTGTTCTTTGACGGTGGATTTTATTTTGAAATGCGTATTGCACTTGTGTGTTTAAATGGTAATTAACATAAAACATATATATAAAATATATATGTGTGTGTGTATATATATATACACACACATACACACATATATATTATACATCTATATATATATTATATACATATCAAGGGTACTCCCAAAGCTGGGAGTACCCTTTTTGAGCAGTAGCAGCCTTGCAAAACTTTATACAAGCTGACTAGTAAAGACAGCATGTTTTTTTTCTGTAATTTGGAAAAGGAAGAAACATCTTATTTTCCTGCATTGCCTTCCTAGAAAAAGAGAAGCCACCTGACTAATGAATAGCCTAGTATTTTGTTGGTGACTTAAAAATGCACCTGGGAAAGGGAAAGGGGACATGATTCAGCCCCAGCTGAATGCTGTGATCTTTCCTTCTTGGGTTACATTTATTTGATTTTTGGTTTTTAAGATATGTTCTTAACCACAATTCTCTATGTTCACATAACACAAATTATCAAGTGAGGAAAAGAGAGCATAAATAACAAAGTGAGGAAAGAACTGAATTCCTGTTCATGAACTTTTAAGCCCAGTAATTTCAAAGGAGTCTGCATGCAGACCTTTGTACCTCTCAAACGTACAAAGAGGACAAGACTGTTGCTTGGCTTCAGTGGCAGAAGGACAATTTGTGTCCCTCTTCTGGGCTGTCTTTTCAGAGTGGAGACAGGTCTTCAGGCAGGCAGGAAAAGAATTAAGCAGTGTGTGGGCTTCAGCATAGCCCAGGTACTCACTGTCATAGAGACAAGAAATGAGTACCCTGGTAATATCTTAATTCTTCCCTCTAATAGTCTGGCAGCAAAGTATGTCTTCCCTTAATCAAATCCTCAGTGAGACTCTCAGGGACAAAAGTGCATATTAGCTGCAACTATGAAGATGAAAGAAGTCTCAAGTGAGATTCACCAGATTTTTCTCAGTTGGTAATAACCAACCCAAATGTCTCATGGAGTTGTAAATGGGAGCAGAATCCATTCCTGAGCATCCCTGTGCCCATCCAGCACCCTTGGAACTGCACCTGTGAAGGCTCTAGAACCTTTGCCATTATTATTTTTGGTGGTTAATCCATCTGAGGGCTGGAGGAGTGGCATCATGCTGACAGCAGGCAGCCAGCCCCGAGAGCAGCCTTTGGAGGGACACCTGAACTCCGCCAGCATTGACTCCAAGGTCAGGAGCCTTTTAGTGATAACCATAACTCTGCCTTCTTCTGGCAATGGGAGAGCTGTAAGGACTGGAGTTTTATCACTGCTGGGCTCAGGGTTAAATCTCATGCTGGGAAACTCAGTGAATGTCCCCCCGTGCCTCACGGATCTGCCAGCCCCTTGCACCCAGTAAATCCTGCTCTGCTCTTGCACAGAGTAGCTGGGACAGGTCAGGGAATGGGAGGAGGATGCACTTTGTGGATTCAGTGTTCTCTGTGCCCTGGCAGTGCATTTTCTGTGCTCATGGCAGGGCAGAAGGGAAAATAGAGCCCTGAGCCTGTTTACTCTCATCCTTATAACCAGGGAGCGCTGTGAAACCTCCAGCACTGAAACCAAAACCAAACAACAAGCTGGTCACTGAGTGAAAAAAACAACCTCCTGCAAACTGCCAGAAGGGAGTGCAGATCTCAGTGACCAGTTACAAACCAACTAAGAAGGGCAGAAGTTCATCATGTCCCAGGCCAGCCTGTGCTACATGCAGCCAGCACCCCCAGCAGCAGATGGACTCCAGTGCTTGGCAGAAGGGGTTTTGAGCAGCTGATGCAAACCCAGCTGTGTGGGGACCTGCAGGGTCAGAGCTGCTGCCACCAGTCCCTTGGCACTGCAGCCCTGCAGAGCAGCACCATGCCTCCCTTATGCTCGGTCAAAGCTGTTCAAGAGGACGTGCCAAAGCATGGATCTCTGAGCTCAGAAGGGAAAGGGTACAAGCAGAGTTCCTGCTGACTGAGATGAGCACCAGGATGAATGGAAGGTGGGATGGAGGCAGAGCAGCCCTGCAGTGGCCAGAGGAGCAGGCAGTGGCTAAACCAGAGCTGGTTTCTCATGAAACCTCTCTGCAGAGCTGGAGATGGCAGCAGTGGGCAGGACACTGTGCTGGCTTAGACGGATGGATGAGCAGCACAGAGGGACTGATCAAGGCAGCACTGGGACCTCCACTGGCACCTTGGGCCGTGCCCAGTCCCCAAATCTCTCTGCATGCTGCCCCATCCCATGCACTGTGGGCTCTGTCCAACCCTGGGTCCCCACTTGCTCAGTCTCTTGGGGTTATGAGGTAGGAAAGAGGAACTCTCCTTCCCTCTCTCTCTTTTTCTGTATTGGTAAAAAATTTCTTCTGAAACAATGTAAATAACCTCATCTAGAAACAAGAAACTCAAGTTTTCCGAGAACACTTAGGAGAGACTGCTTTTGTGTTTCTGAGGGTGTAAATTTGGGCTTTGTGACTTCAGCAGAACTATTTTGAATTTTTCCCATATAATGAAGCTGGCCATTTTGAATACAAATAGAAAATACAACACTTGATATTAAATGCCTTCATTCCATTTAAATGAGCTCTGTATTTCAGAGCTGGGATAAGTGCCCTGACTCTCTGCAGTTAGTATAAAAGCTACATGACTACCCACTATTATTATATGTCAAAACTGACACAAAAGTACAAAACTTCATCATAATTGGTGTAAAGAAAGTTACAAGTACATAGCTGATGAACTTATCTTATTCAACCTCCGGGTTTGCCACTTATTCTATTCAGGGGAATAAACATACACCATTTACACTTGTGAGTACATTATGTCCTTCCCCATAAGTCAGCCCCAGTAGGGAGCACTGCAATTGAGCTGCCAAAAAGAAAACTTTGGAAAAAGTCAAAACAGACGATTTCAAAGCTTGAGCATATTAAAAATTGACATTGTCAGCGTGACAGATTTGTGTTTTATAAATCAGGCCTCTAACCAGCTTTTTAAAATATAATGGAGCATTCCCAATTGCCAGTGGCAGCACAGTGAGCAGGGCTGGGGGGTACCACACCAGAGCACTGCAAAGAACGGCCCTGAGCAGCTGCCCCCTGCAAGAACATCACTGCCTCACACACCACAGGGAGAAACCTGCAGTGATAAAGTGATAAAGTGCCTGAGGAAATTTAAACTCTGTTCTCTAAGTTCTCACAAGGAGTTCCAGCAGCATTCCCAAACCTGGGTCTGTCTCTGAGACTGTCCCAGCTGGCGAGCAGCATGTGGCCAGGCCGTGTCTTGGGTCTGAAATGGAGGAGACAATCCATCCCTCAGTGGGAAGGTATGGGTGGATGGGTTGTCTCCTCTCTTGTCTGTGGTCACCTGGCAGGGATGACCCAGGGAAGCCTGCAAAGGGATCCTCCCTGGGGCACTGGCCCAGATCCAGAGTGTGGAGAGGCTTTGGGCATCTGCTGTGCCAAGCCTGAGAGGATCATCAGCCCAGGGCTGCATCCTCTTACCTCCCTGCTCAGTAACAAAGACACAAAATCCCCTCAAAGCACATAGTCTGGATGCTAATTTAGGTGTTCACCTATAGATCAGGGGTACCCAAAGTGTCTCCATTGACTGGACACTAAAAGACTGAAACACAAAGTCTGTAGCAGATGCTGAAGTTCATCTCTGGTGGCATGAAAGCTGTTTAAACAAGTGCCAAGGAAAAAGGACTTTCAAAGGATCTCCTAAAATTACCCCCAGGAGAACCAACTGAGGTGAACCAAGCAGCCTGAGGTGGTTTCCATAGCAGAGAAGGAGCCCCATCCCTTCCTCAGCACAACCAACTGCCCACCTTAGGACCCATATTTGGGAGCAGGTGCACAGGAGGCACTGTGGGGCTGCAGGATGCTCAGAGCAGCCCTCACCAGCCTGGAGCAGGAGGGTCCATGTGAATCTCACCCTCTGCAGAGCTGTTTCTCCCTGCATCATCCATGCATTTCTCCCTGTATTAACCATCCAAGGCAAGCCTCTTTATCCACCCTTGAAGAACCTCTCCTTATTCATGGGGCAAATAACAAAAGAACATTTTACTTGAAACTTCAGGTTGAACTCTATGAAACCTTTAGGTTGCATTTCTCACTGAAAAGTAATGAGTCCATTTGCAAATGGCACTGCTGCTCAGTTTAATTTGTCCCCTTTCCCAGGGGAGCTCTGACCTCAAAAATCCCAGAGGCTTTTGGAATCGATCAGGATCTGTATTTTACAGGAGAATGCCTTATTTAAAACACATCTGAAAGGCTGACTCTCAGCTAATTCCTTCACAACAAAAAGGCACCTTCTTTCCACCTTTTCATCTCTCTGCTGTTTTTCTATCTCCCTACCATTTCCTACACTTTTCCTCTCTGTCCCCTTCTCTGTGGTCAGCTCTTAGTTAAAGGATAAGTAAAAGACATGTATTTTTATACTCCTTGGGAAAGGAAGAACTGGGTGAGTGAGCCATGTACCCTCTCTCCATGACCAAGCATCTGAACAGGATGGCACCTCTGATCTCAGAGTACAGAAATACCCTGTCTGGAAAAAGGGAATTTTCCTAAATGCCTGGGCAAACCAAAGGTTTGGAGCTGTTATTAATAGACTGGGATAGCAGGAAGAAAGCTCCCTGTATACACTAATGAAAATGTGTCTAAGTACTGCAGGGCTGTGAATTTCTATTTTGAGAGGATGTGGGTAGTTAAGGAACCCCTGCCTGCCTGTGTCAGAGCACAAGTGGCAAGTGCCCTGCCTGCAAAAAGCCCTAAGCCACAGAGGAATGAAATAAAGTCCTAAAATTCTGAAGCAGAGCCTTTCATCCGAGGGAGACCCAGAGGGCAATGAAAAATCCGGATGGATGGAGAACCACACATCCCTAGGGTAAGCCCAGCCAAGCCTGGGGCAAAAGGCAGCAGGGAAGTAGCAGGACATACTGACCTAGGGCAGGAGGTGCAGGAGAGCCCACCAAAATCACAGGGGGCTCTACAGGTGGGCATTGAGCAATTATTCCTCTTGGGATTCAGATGTGGAGCTGGAATGAGTGCCCCTTCCTCAGCCATCAAAGCCCAAGGCAGTCAGAGAGCCCTGAGCTGCTGCACCCAGAGCTGGGCAGCCCCCCTTGGATGTACCCCCTGCCATGCCAGCCCCATCTCAAACCTTATTATCAGGTAACACAAAGCTGAAAGGCATGAGAACAAGGAGTAGAAATGAAAACAATTTCTGTAATTTCAGGGGAAAAATACATAAAACCGATTTTTTTCTTGCCACACAGCCCAGGGAAGAGGCTGTTCAGGGCTCACCGTGTTCACTTGTCCACTGCTCCTTCACTGTGGTCTTTGGCAAATCCTGGGGCAAAGTGACTAAATGCTGCAACCATGCTCAAACTCTCCCTGAAAATGGCTGATCTTCCCAATTTCCAGTCAACCTACCTAACGTGGTGCTTCATGGGGGACAATTAAATAGCCAGAAGCAACAGGCATGAAGATAGCCTGCTGTGAGCTCTTAAGACTTTTCTGTGAGTCTAGTATTTACAAGGTTAATTACACCCTGTGGTGGCCAAAAAAAAAAAAAATGCAAAAAAGCCTACTCTAGCATTAATTTGCCTTGATCAGTTCCTGTTCATAACAAAAAACAAAAACACAAACCCACCATATTTTGCTGCAATTAAGAAAACGTGGCTAATGCTCAAGCTTGATTATGCCCACTTAATTCACCTGGAGTAGCAGCACTGAGCATCTGGGAAGCCGCTGAGAAGTGAGCATGTCAGGAGCTGATCTGAGGATTTGATCTGTATCACAGCCTTCTCTGACCTTCAGAAGAGCTGAACATTTTATTAAGGGTGTTCAGGAGGATGCTTGTGATCCTGCTGTGTACAGTACATGTGCTTATCTTAATGGCATCTCTGTCCATCATCAGCTCAGACTGCTCAACACAAAAAGGGAAAAACACAAGAACAGTCTAAGAAGAGTATGGATCCATCTGTATGGATGGGTGGATAGCAAACCCACAAAGGAAGAAAATTCAAATCTCGAGTTCATTCAAGTGGAGATTCTCCTTTTCCTCACCTTTGGCAAGTTCCAAAATCTGAAACAAAAACAGTCAATGAGGAATTCCTCCTGAAGATACACTAACCATATCCATAAATTCTGCAAACCACCTCCCACGTCACAGACAGGTATTCCAGGTGTTAGCTGACTTGCATTTCAGACACCAGAGAGGGAATGGACATAGTGGGACTACTGACACCCTTGGGCTCTGAGTCAGGAGCTCCATCAGCACCATTCCTGTCTCCAGGAGCATCACTCAGCCTCCCCCCAGGTCTGGGATTAGCCATGCCATGGTGATGGAGGCAACAGAACCGGGGTCTGCCTGGGATATCTGCATCAGGTTCAACTCAGCTTCTTCAAAGAGTTTGGCTACACCAAATGCAGAGTCCTGGGGAACAGACAGAGAGGGGGAACAGGACCAGTGAGTGGGTGCAGTGCAGAGTGAGGGAGGCACTGGGCACAGAAGCAGCACAGATTTGGTGTGGCCACCATTGAGCTTGATAAGCAAGGCTGGATCCAACCTTGATTTCTGCAAAAGTTTCCAAGTGAGTCCAGGATTCCTTCTGGGAGCCTAATGTAGGGCAGGGTTTCTTCACGTGAGAGCAGCTGACACAGCTCCAGCAGCCCCTGTGCTCTGCACATGAGCTAATCTTTCCACCTGGATCCGGGAGCTCAGGCAGGTGCACCAGGTCAGAACTTACATAAAGAGATGACCTGAAGGAATTTGTTACAAACTTCCTTCTACAAGCTTAGGGAGATTGTACTGCCAACCTTCTCTTGGTATAACAGGGGTCCTCCTTACCAAAACAGAAAGAAAACACTTGCCTATTTTTGGAACATCACAATGTATTATAAATGTGATGGGAATGTATGGGAATGGGAGAAATCCCCAGTTCTGCTTCTGTTTTCATGAAACTAAAGGTTCTGGGCCAAAATTTTAGATCCTGGGATAACTAAAAGGTAACACCTAAACAATTGTGGAGCTTTCTGGACCACTGCAGGGACTGCTGTGCCATGATTTCAACTGGTGTGAAGCACCAGCAGCAGACCAACAGCAAGGCACATCAGCTCCCTGAGTCTGCATTTGCCTCCCATGAGATAAAGGCTGGGCTGATGGATATGGCAGTGGCTGTCCAAGAAGGGTAAACTCTGAGGAAAGAATTCAAAGCTCTCAGAGACACTGAGAAAAGGGAAGTGGGAGATCCCTACCCCTGCAGTTCTGGCATGCCATTTGGCAAGTGTCCCTTAGGACCTACATTTGGGAGTAGGAGCCCTTTTCAGATCAGAGGAAAGAGGAGCAATGTCCCATCACTGCAATATTTCCCATTAGAGGGAATCTTCCAGGGCTCAGATCTCCACCAAGACATGGCTCAAGAGCAGCTTGGAAGTGGCAGTCTGCTAAAATATTCCAGTCAATTCGGGTTCAGTTGTGTCCTCTCCTCTGCTTTCCATTTTCCTCCAAAAGTGGTGATGCTTCACAAGAGTCTGAAGGTGGGGGGGACCATGGCAGAGGCTGGTGTGGTCTGGGGAGGTCAGTGCCAGGCTCTGAGTCCTGCAGGGAAGGGCAGCCAAGGATCCTCCCTGGTGCTCCCAGCAGGGTGAAGGAGGTGCCAGAGGAACCAGCCAGTGTCACACAGGGGCACCACGGTGGGGCTGCCCAGCCCCTGAGAAGCCCCAGCTCCCATCACTTGGAGGGCACTGCTCAAACCCCAGCTGGAAATCACAGACCTGGCTTCAGCTCACAGAGAGTTTGAATTCTGTGCTTGGCCAGCCATTGTAACAATGGTCCCTCCTGCTATAAAACTCTCTCAAACACAAACACCTGGGTATGAACATTAGCATGGCCTTGTTTCGAGGACAGAAAAAGAAAATATCTCCTTTCCCACAACACTTGTTACTATGAATGGTAACTATGGAATCTTTCATGCTTATTGTTGGTTTTCAGATGGAAAAATAAATCTTAGCAGGTATACATAAATGGGAAAGATATAAATATGTAATATAAAGTCTCACCATAAATTAATGGAATACAAGCATGTCTGTGTCTGAATCAAAATGCAGCAATAAGTAAATGTTTTCATCTTTCTTTTCCATTTTTCAAATACTCTTGAAAATAAATATTTGGTGTATTTTTCATATAGACAGAAAGAGAGGAAACCCATTAATCTTACTTTATGAGCTATTATTTTTATATGTCTAAATAGCTGCTGCATTAAGATGTCAAGAAAAAGCAGCTGTGTGTTTAGTCCCAAAACAAACTCAGTATGAGTAGAGCCAGTGCTGGCTGCTTTCCCAAGGGTCTTGGTCTAACATACTTCAGCTTTGGTTTGGAAAACTATCTTTAGGGAGGGAAAACACCACAGCCCCATGTCTGCCTGGCTCCTGTCCTGCCTACAAACAGCTGGTCATGGTGCTAAAGAAGGCAGGGATGGGATTGAAAAAGACAATTTTTTTCCTCCTTCAAAAGAAAAAAAGAAAAGAGAGAAAAAACTCCAGCAATCTAAAACCTGAAGAGTTTATGCACTGACTGCTGAGCTGAGGCTCCTTTTGCACAGGGCACTGGACAGATATCAGATGGTAAGACCTTTTAATTGCTAATGGACTGGTCTGGATTTCAGCACATGAATCAGAGATAAAGGACTCTGTATCCTATTATCAGTCTCCTGAGCAACTGTTACATCTCATTAAGTGTAACTATATATTCACAGATCAGAACCCTGTTCAAGGAGGGTATCATGGTACCATGGAACAGTTTGGGTTGGAAGGAACCTTAGAGATCATCTAGCTCCATCAGATCTTTGACTGGAAGCAGAGTGTTACTGGGGCATTCCTTTGCTGTAGTAATGGTTTGTGAGATCCAAAGCAGAAGCCCAATGTCAGGCTTTATTTTTGCTTTAATGCTTCAGCTGTTGAGTGACAAAGCTGGGCTGGAAAGCTATTTGTGTAGCAGGGAATGAAGAGCAGACACAGATTTCAGGTCTTTTGTGTCACTTTACACCAAAACAAATGAAAAGGGATAGGTAAAAGCCTTCCCATAGCACTGTGGTCATTGTTTTTCAGAGAGAGAAATCAAGGCCAGGCACAGCTGCAGGCTTTGCATCAGATCACACCCCAAAGCAGGGCAAGGGCAGAAGCAGAAGTGAGCACATGTGATGTGGCAGCTCTCTCTAACCAAGAGACCATCACTTCCTCTGCTAACCAGGGAGGGAAAGGCAGGATGGAGCAGTGCAGTGCCTGCAAACCCACCAAGGATGGCACCCCAGGGAAAGATGTGGATTTTCATACAGGTCAGCTTCCAGGACAATTTAATACCCACACAATCCCCTAAGAAACAAGGCCAGCAAGGACTTAATTTGTGTTTTAAATGTGCACCTCTCCTTAAATCTGTAGCTTCTAAACAGACACCTGGCCAAATTCTGCACCAGCACACATCAGCACAGCCCCACTGAGGGCAAACAAAGCCATATTTACTTTTATCAGCTGAGTCTGATCCAGCCTTCTAAGAAGAGGGGGCACACAGAGGGGGAGATGTTCATCTCCTTCCTGCCTCTTGTGATGCTGCTTCCCACACCAAACACTTGGCACCTCGCAGGACTGGGGTCTTTGGGGCGAGGCTGAACATCTATTCTCTGCCAGTGGCTGAACTGATTGCCAGCAGAGAGGGAACTGTAAGTCAGCAGTGATAACCAGGGTCCTGCTGAGCCATCACCAGTGGGGAACCTTTGCTGCTTTGAGAGGTTGATAGTCTCATAAATAACAGGTCTTCTGTGAGATACTGCAGTCTGAGTGCATTTCATTAAAAACTAAGGAGATGGGCTGATCCTTGCTTTAAAATATGGAGGTTTGTGTGTTTATTGGCAGCATTGCCCACCTCACCCACATTTGAGCAACAGTTTTCCTCCAGTAGCAGATATTTTCAAGTCAAAGACAAGGAACATTAAGGGGTATGAGCAAACCAGAGCGCTGAGGGTGGCCTTTGCAGGCTGCATGGGCCATTTTCTGGGAGAGCTGCTGATGCATAGTGATTAGATGCCATTTTAACTCAGCAATGAGCATTAATCGATGCTGTTCTCTGTTTCTCTGTCCTGCTACATCTGGTCTAGCAGCAGAAACCTCTCTGTGATTTAAGGCAGAGATTTTGTGAGGTGCAATCTCTCTTTGAATTCCTGCTTTTTTTCTTTTTTCCCCTTAACTTTAATTCCTTCTAGAAGAGTTTTCAGAAGCATTGAAAGCTTGACAAATCACTTGACTGAATGGCCCACATAGTTTCCTCTTAAGTCAGCTTTGGTAATGAGCCACTAAACACATCTTGTGGCTTTGCTTTGAGTAATGTTTTAATTGGTGAGATTATTCAAATATTTGAAGCCAGGCCACCCATTTCTTGTGTACCCTACTCTTTGCACTTAACCATGGGGAGGAGAGCTGGAGTATCATGCTCTAGAAATCTGGGCACAAAGGCACTGAGCAAGAGGAAAGTCTGTCTCCAACCCAAAGGAATTTCCCTTGGGATATAACATTGTAGTCCAGCTGCAAGGCTGGGGCAGTGCAGCTGTGTGCAGCTGGAGTGAATGGCAGCTGGGTGTGACCAGGACCAGAAAGGGCTTGTGCCAGCCCTGCAAAGGAAGGAACCACTGCTGCTGCCTTCATGCTCCACTCGTGGAGTGATGGAGCTTATGGCAGCAGTGGGATGAGCGATCTGCCCCAGGCTGCCATCACCCAGCACAGGAGGGGCCCTGGGGTCCAATGCCTGGGACAGGCACACACCCCCATGCAGCCTGAGTCAGCTTCCCCTTGGCAATCAGAGAAATACAAAATCATAGCAGTGCTTGGGATGCTGCTCTAGATCACTGAGTGCCACCGTGATCCTCCTGCCCCTGTGCTCTGTCTGGGGAGGAGGTGAATTCTCTGCCAGGTTTCCCACCCTCAGCCTGGCAGCAGCTGCCCTCTGTCCCCATGGCCTGCAGCAGGTCTTGAGCTCTGGCTTTGTGGAAGCTCAAAAGGACAGAGCAGGGAGTGGGGGTGGAGGTGGAGAGGGGCAGGGTGAGTGTCTGGGTCGGCTGTTGTCTGTCTCTGCCCGGACACGCGTGAGATGGGTTCGTTCTGACTGGGCTCCAAAAGACGAGACTGGAGACTCTGATTTTCGGTCTTCAAGGTTGTTTATTATTTCTCATCTACAAAGTTTTCTCTCTGCCCAGCCAGGATCTGACCAGCTAGGCAGCCAAAGGCACTCTGACCACCCATGGGGTGGTCGTGTCTTTTTATAGTAAAACCTACGTAAATCATATTTACCTTTTATCCCCAATACCTTTCACCCTTGTTAACAAGTGCACCTTCACCAAGAACCAATCCACAAGTGCCTACATCACACAGAAAATGGATGACAAGAAGAAGAAAGAAGAACCATGAGACAGGCCCTGATTCCTCCATCTTGTCTCCACAACCCCCCAGTACCAAAACCTTAAAACCTGTGTTTCACCTTGCAAATATACTGTTTTTACACCATTTAAACCCCAGTGATTCTCATATCTTCATATGCAGGTGGCACATCCCTAGAGGGATCAAAGTCAAGCCACCAAGTGCTTTTGGCAACATTCCAAGACCTCTGAGCCCCCCAAGGGTTCTCTCGGTAGCTCTGGACATCCGGAGCGATGTGCTGAATTCCCACAGGTGAGGGAGGGAGTAACCAGATTTGGACAAAGCAGCACAAACAGCCAGAGGTATTTCAAACTGATCACATCTGGAATCAAAACTCAGTTATCCCAAGATTCACTTTTGTGAGCTAGATTCATATTTTCCAGATGTCCCAAGGGATCTTCTCTAACATAATCCTGGATTTAGGAGTAAATTCTCAAGTACTGAATTTATGAGCCTGCATCTCTTCACTCTTCAATGAGTTTTGAAATTTTTTTGGCTTCAAGCTAATAATTTAAAAATGACTGTCTTTTTTCCTAGCCACTGGATTCCAATTAGCTTTACTTTTCCCTTCAAAAAGGGAGCCCCCATACAGCAAGCATCCTGCAGACTGATAATGGGATGCAGGTACAGGAGTACGAGTTCAATCAAGCCCATCTCGCCGCTCTGGAGCGCTGCTCCTGCTCATTTTAGACTCATTTCAGCGTGGCAGGTCACAGCAGTATAAACATCACAGGAAAAAAAAAAAGGGCCGAGCTGGCAAACAGTCAGAACTTGCTGTTCCTGACCCAGTAACCTACTTTTGAGCACCACGTAACACCAAAGCCATCCCTGGCTCAGACTGCGACGTCACCTCTTACTTAACTTCTGAGAGGCAAACAGTGGGTCTGGTTGGAAAGAGTGAGACGAGATGTGGTCATCATTTACTTCATGCTGACCACAAAGATCTGTTTAGTTTAGACAGGAAGGCACAGAGTGAGTGGTTTCCAACCTCAAGTGATTCACAGCCACCACCTGAGCGCACAAGTTCCGTGCAGCAGTTTGGACATTGGAGTCCATCATGCTGACACACAGAGCAACCCTGAATTTTGTCTACAGCACTGGTGCCACCATCAGCTGCACAGGCAAAGAAACTGTGCACGGGAACCCTTCATGAAGGACCCCTGTTTTACCTCTGCAGTGCTGCTTTGGCTGTTTTCATTCCAGCTCCCCCAGTCTGACTGATGAGAGCACAGACAGCACACAGCTTGGTTTTTAAATGCAGAAAAGACTTAAGGACCACTGTGAATAGCCAAAACTGCTCTCTATACCTGTTCTCCCTTCTACAGGGCAACAACAGCAGCAATCAAAACCCACCACCTGTGGAATGGCATCTGTCTTCCCCTTCCCAGATTTCTCCCCCACCACAGTCTTCTCTTCAATCAGCAAAGCTGACCCCATGCTCGCATATTTTTTTACCTCTGATGAGGTTAGCAAAGGATTTTGGGAATACTGAATATGGCAGAAAAAGATATGTTCTCAAGGATGTGCAGCATCCCTTTTCTCCAGGACAACTCATGGGCTACTGGGGATTTTCTCCTGCAACTTATACACAGTTCATCTTCTTTCTTTTTAGTGACAGGAGTGGCATCACTGGTTGAAATGCACCTGGACAGCACTGCCAGCCTGTAGAGAAGAAACCTGAGGCGCTTGTCATCCTCAGACAGTCCCTGCTTAAGAAATGGTTAAGCTTAAGAGTTAAGCTTAACGTTGCTTAAGTTCAGCAAAACATCTTCATCTTCAAAGCATTTTGTTTTCCTAAAGCCATCAGGAGTTTTCATCAAAACACAAATGGAGATAGACTAGGAATAAAGTTTTCAGGCAGTTTTCTACTACAAAGAAAAACTGAAATCATGCTTATCTAGTGTTCTTTTCAACTCTAGCTGCCACTGTGAACATCCTTAGAAATCAGTATTTAATACTTGCCACTAAGAAGTAAAACATAAACCAAGACTAAACTCAGGCTTAACACTTGAAAGGATTAATGCTTAACTGCACATCAGGGAAAAGAAATAAATGTGTTAAGACAGAGTGAGAGACATTACAAAGGGAGCTCTTTAGGGAAATGATGGGAAATGATTCTTTACCAAAATATGCCCATTTTTGCAGGCAATTGCTTCCACTGCATCTCTCAGCGGAAACACACAGACAAAAAATAGGAAGGGGTAGAAATGAAATTACTTTTGGTTGAATATTCCAGCTGCATGCAAAGAGAAGTGGTTGAAGTAATCAGAACAAAGTGTCTTGAAGTTATTCCACCTTCCAGCTGCTCAAAATGACTATGCTTTTATTTCTGTTGACACTTGGACTTCCCATTGCAGAGCCAGAGGGGACAGGGCGCTGCAGTATCTTAAAAATTCTAGCTACATTTCCTTGCATCATCACAATCCATTTTCCCACCATCTCTTCTACCAGCAGTTTTATCTTAAACTAAGATTAAAAACATGGAACTATTTTACTCTGGCTGGCATAAGCACAACACAAACGTAAATGTTCTAATAGACATAAGAAGTAATTTTTCTTTACTACAATGCCTAATTTAGATCTCTGAAATTGTAAAATTAAAATCTATTCTAACCCATACTTACACAAAAAAGGCATTTCTAGCAAATTATAGTATCTAACTGCTTATTACACAAAAATCTCAGAATGACTGTATTGTAAAAAAAATAATTGCTTAATTATGAAATCCTGATGATAAAGACACCATTGTCATGAAAACATCTGGACTGCCAGCCTCCCAGAATACATGAAATTTCAATAGACAGAGCAAAATCAGGAAGCAAATGAAAGAAGAGTTTTAAAGAGGTCCAGGGAAAAAACTATCACCCACTGCAATTTCTCTGTCAAAGTGCAGGGGATGGCTACAAACAAACCAACCAGTAACAGCCTAGTCACAGCAGCAGAGCAAAAAAGACATATGGGGAGATGAGAGACAATTAACAAACACTGTGCCTATTCTTGCACAACCTTGGAAAAAATATACTTCTACTCTTCTACAATGTCAACCTGGAAAAATAGCCATTGCCTCAGGGTGCTGTAAACTTGTTTATCAATCTGATGCCTTAGAATAGCAGAGTGGACAAATCCAAAGAGAAGAGCAGCCAGTCACATTTCTGTAGAATTTAACTTGCATCAAACATCATTTAAATGATATTTGAAGAACAAAACAGGAAGAGGAATAGGAATGAAGCAGGGGGAAAGGTCAGTGACACACTAAGAGAAGCACTGAGAAAAGTAAGAGAAGTTTGCTTTAATAGAAGCATTGAGAAAAGTAAGAGAAGTTTGACTGCTGTGCTCAGTTCAGCCAAACAGGGCTGACCATGAACAAGAAATCTGTTCCTTGTCAAGCCTGTTGTAAATGCTATGTTAATGGTGAAGTTAGTGCCTATGCACATTTTAGCTGCTTATGAAATGATGAAAGTTGTCTTGGAAAAACGGAAGTTCAAAGACATCATCATCCCAGAGGTGAGATGTGACATCAAAAGGACCAGAAGAAGCATGAGAATATTTCCAGTGGACTGGGGGATGCAGTCTCGTAAGAAGAGACCTTGTCTGTGAGCCCAGGATGTGATCATCTTGGAGAGAACTCTCCAGGACAGGACTTTTCTCCTTCCCAGCTGAGCCCAAGTCCTGAAGACAAGCACACCTATAACTGGCCCTGAGCATGCAGGCAGTTCCAGGGAATCTCATGAGGGTTCCTTGGTCAGACAGCTAGAAGTTCACAGAGCAGGGTTCACAGGGCTGACAGTTACAGTGAGGTGTGATTTCTTACCTCTAACCAGAGCTCCCAGTGCTGGCAGTGACTTTTCACCACTGATCAGCCTGCACCTTGGAATCCCCAATGGAAACCTCACAAATAATCTGCAAGGCCCTGGAACCAGGCAATGGGTGAGACATCAGAGAATGATGATATAGGATAGGACACATCAGTTATGGGGGTGATTGCAGGGCAGGCAGCATCACAAGCACAGTAACTTCCTCACATGGTTGCCATCTGTGGTTCTCTGCTAAAGGTTACATCAGGACTCTATTGTAAAATGTTGCTGGCTGGGATTCGTAATTCAGTGGACAGCCAAGTTCTCAGCCAAGAATCCTTCCAAATGAAAACAGCTCAGTTGTGGGGATTCTGCTTATGTTGGATATTTCTGATCACCAACATGATAAAATCTGCAAAGTAGCATCAGCCTGTGTATCTGATATGTTTTCCATTAACAGATCTGCACAACAGGCATACTGGTGGAGTTGACCATCTTCTTCAGTCTCAGGTCTCACTGCTTGCTTGCATGGTGCTCAGATAGTGGGACAAAACTCATTCCCTGTGCAAAGGCTCCCTGTGAGAACTGTACAGCCCTTTAGTCTCCCCTAAGCCTGATACACAGGGGATTTAAGAAGTGTGTGCCCTGAGGAATGGCCTGCACGGTACCAGTGAACAGAGTTGCACGCACTAGGAAAAGCTTTCATAACTTTCTCTAAAGAAGCATTACTCTTCTGCCAAGTAAATGTGCCTGTTATTTACTTTCCAGCACATATTGCAAAGCCCATGTTAATTAAACCTCTAAAACACACAACAGAATAAATCTTTATTGACGTAATGGCAACAAATTGTATACGAACACTCCCCCGCTGTTTACTCAGTAAATATTTGCTTGGAAAGAATAATTTGCACTATCCTAGACAAAGGACAAGCCAGTTAGGGCACTGGAGCCAAGAGCATCCTTTCTGCTCTCCTGGACTCCAGAGCTGAAACTCCAGGATCCTCTGAGTCAACTTACACGGAGTTCAAACATCAGGCAAACACACCAGGAAGGAAAGAGCTGGGGTAAAACCCACAGGTCTGATGCCAGGCTCTGTGGCAGCAGAGCTCTATGGCACAGAGAACTTTGGTACAACATCAAAGACCTCATGCTTTTCCCTGGGTGATTTAGCACAGGGCTATGTCAGTGGTTGAAAGGATGGTCCAAATACAAAACCATCTCCAAAGCTCAATGTACATCACAGCAATGATTCTTCTCTTTGCAGACTCCAACCCCTTAACAGACTGCAGCTCTCAAAATCCAGGCACTGGAAATCAAGGAATACCAGGTCTGTTAGTCATTTATCTTTAGGTGAATTTCTTAGGTATTCCACACATGGATAGATTTCTAAAAACTAGTTTCTAAACCCTAATAACTCACAAAATAAAGCACAAGGAACCCTCAGTCAAACACTGTATGACATTTACAGGATGCCTTTGGATAACTCTAGTCTATAAAGGCAACTGCACAGTTAGTCTAGGCAGCAACCAAACACTTGTTAATGGAAAAGTTGCCTTTGACTTTAGCAGACAGAGGTTCATCCCTAAAATCCCATGAAATGTCAATCTGTTAAGACCCCTCTCATTATTAATATATATTTATCTTTAGAGCAGATGGATTGCACAAGGCTGAAAGTTGTCCAAAAGAGAAGTGTCTTCTACTGGGGAACAGCCTATGAAGTACAAACACTCCCAAAAGACATGACTCATGCTGGCAGGCTGTCACAGCACTTTTCTGAATTTGAATCAACATAATCTGAAATCCTTTTCTCAATGGCCAGTTTAGACACATTTCAAGAAAATTGCAACTATACTAGCAAAGCCTCTTAACCTTCACATCAACTTCCTACTAAACCACATGCAGAATGTACCAGTAAAAAAAAAAAAAAAAAAGGAAGATCATGTTAAACTGACAGGTTATTCACACTCTCATAGCTGTCTTTCAAATACAGACTTGATAGCATTACCATCCTGGATTAGAGGGTCTGGGACTCTGTTCAAGTTTCCAAGTAATGGCCATGGGGAATTGCTTTTAGTTGGTTTCTTTTCTTCTGTGATCCACGGGGATAATGGACATATAATGCTACTTATCTATACTCCATACCTCCCTCTGAAAGACAGAGGCATCACCATCGCTTCCTCTATAAGAATGAATTTATAAGAAGGCATATTTACATAAGTTTTGATTACTCATGCAACACATAAAGAAGACTTAATGCCCATTTTTCTTCTCCTACACACTGCTGTGTGCTCAGTGCTTTGTCTGAAGCTATTTCACAGAAGAATATCTCAATAGCATATTTCTCCCTTCCATACAAGAGCTGTTTCCAAACACCAATGGTAGCTTCTGTTCCAAAGCACTGCCACCCAGTGCATTGTTACTGCAAAGCAGATCCATCACAACCACCAAATTTCAGCTTTGGTGAATGCAAACTGAATTTTTCCTCTTGGCATTGCAGTGCAATGCGCTTGTGTGTTTGAAAAATATAGCCTTGAATTTCCTGCATAGCTGAAGGCAGTTCTGGCACCAGCTATTACTTGATTTTATTAACTTAGGCCTTATTCAGGAAGTGCTGAAGTAGTGAAACTAAACTCATGCTTAGGTTCATCCCTGTTCAACAAAGTGCTGCTGCACAACTGAGAAATTCAATCACAGGTTTTGTGTTCCAGTACTTACCCCTCACCAGAAGCAAGACTGCAAATGGTACCTGTGTTATTTCTAACATGGCTCAGTTTCCTTGGTTAGCACCTTTGGAAGAAGCCTTAGCCCCAGTGTCCAGCTCAAAAAGATCAAGCCCACCCCAGATCTCCTCCCCAAAACCACCCAAACAAAACCAGCACAAATAAATTTAACAGCTTTAGCCTGACATGGAGGATGTCAGAGTGTCAGAACTGCAGAAACGCCCTCTGGTAGAGCCCAGTGAGAACTCACAGGTAAGAGAGCAGGATGGAGCCAGGCTGCAGAGGTGTCCCCAAAACGTGCCTGGGGGAGCAATGCCATTCTTTCCACCTTCCAGGAAAAAATCCTGACTTGTGTAAAACAGCCATGCCTGTGAGAGCCAGCAGTAACACACATGCAGAGTGAGATACCTTCTAACAATGATACAGATCTAGACTGGGGAAATGTTATTTAAAACTAAATTCCTCAAAAAACCCAACACCAGATGAACTTGAGATGAATGCTAATAAACTTCTGACAAGTGGCTCAGGACATCCAAACTGAAATGCCTGAAAAGGATCCAGTCTCCAAGATATCACCTGTTTGGGGGGCTCTCCAGCACTTTCCATGGGTCCCCAACAATGCCTTCAAGGTGGAACCCCTGTCTGGTAGGTGAGCTAATTTCAGGAGGGTTTTTTCAGGCATAAATGCTTCATTTTATCTTTCCATATCAGTGCAGCATTCTCATCCTCATAGACCTCATACCAAAGTATCATCTAAAGATTGTTCAAAACCTTAGACTTTCCATGACCTCCTAAGTAATTGTTAAAACCATCTGAAACCCCTATCCCAATTCTGTGGTGGTGAAGACTGCAGAGAACACACACACCAAATGTATAACCCTACCAGAAAATATTTCTCTATCCTCAAAAAAAAAGTTACATGTACTGATAGATACCATTCCAGCTAGAAACATCTTCATCTTTGGGAAATAAAGCTTAATTTCAACAAATACTTCCTCCTGAATGTAAAATTAAATAAAAGTACTGTGATGGTAACAGAGCTGTGCTTTTCAACAGCTTCTGGATTACATCTGATTAAGGCCACAGTGATGTGCTCTTCAGCAAGGCACCACAAACTTTTTGACATTCAATAGAACAGTACTGCAGCTCCAGCTTTGCTATGTTTAGCAGCTGGTAACCAAAACACATCCCCAGGTAAGCACCAGAGGAGCCAGGCAGGCACTCTCCCAGGGCTCCTCTCTGTGACCCCGTTTCCCTGATGTTATCACTCCAGCCTCATTATAACACTTCAAGAGGAACATAAATATCTTGTATATCAAAATGCTCTTGACTTTTACAAGCAACCTGATTCAGCAGCCCTCAGGGTGCAGTTTCATGACCAGCTCAAGCAAAACTCACCCTTGAAAAGGCACTTCTGCTACTCCCAACCTCCTCTGCGCGAAAAATCAGGTTTGCATGGTTGAAAGCTAATGCTTGGAGAGACATTTTATACAGATCAGCTTTCAACTACTTTGCCACTACTGTGCCAACACAGAAGAGATTGCAGGGAGCAGAAGACAGAACTGCCTTCTTTAGTCTCAAACCAGCTACTCAGGAATTTGTCTCGGTTTGAGACAAGTTAGGAGGAAAGGTCCTGAAATGAACATCTCCTCTAAAAAAGGCAGGTTTCAGAGTCCCTCCCCCCACCAAACAAAGGAATTTCTTGAGGAAAATGAAAGAACCTATTTATTTAACACACAGAGTACATGCAGGCATAGGAAAACAAATTAATAATGTTAGATATTAAAACCTTCTCTCTGTGGAGAAAGCTGGTGGACATTAGGGTCCTGCTCGGCTTCTCCCAAGGTTCGGGATGGGGAGCCCCTGCAGCCCCCCCACCAGAACCCCTGTGAAGGTCTGCTGTTTTAGGCTGAACAGCTCCAGAGGAAGCCACAGAAATTACTGGAGAAGCTGTGTGCAGTCCCAGGAAACCCCCTGCTCAGCTAACAAACAAGAGCCAGCTAAAAGCCAAGCTCACCCTCCCTCCCTGCAGGGCCAAGAACAGGAGCTGTGTGAAATCCTGCCCAAAGAAGGGGCTCCCCCCTGCCCCAGGCCTAGCCTAAAGTTACAGGAGCCATGTCTGGGCATAAAACAGATGATAGGGGATGCAGTATCATACAGTCACCCCAAGGCAATTGTTATCCTTGGTGGCACAACCTATTGCCTGTGACAGCCATCAATGAGTCACACGTGCTCCCTGGTACCTGCAGGAAACAGAGGGACCTCAGCTCTGTGCCTTGGGATCATTGTCAGCATTGGTGGCACCTCAGCTCTGTGCCTTGGGGTCATTGTCAGCATTGGTGGCACCTCAGCTCTGTGCCTTGGGGTCATTGTCAGCATTGGTGGGACCTCAGCTCTGTGCCTTGGGATCATTGCCAGCATTGGTGGGCTGACAGCCAGGAATTCTACACTGAACCTAGAGCCCTGTCACTGAATGATTTTAATAAGCCATTTAGCTTATGTCCCACCTCCTTTTTCTGACAGCATTTAAACCTACTGTCCTGCCTTGCTTTCCTAAACTGTAATTTCTTAAACTGTAAATGACACAGGCATCTCTCTACCTCTGACTATTGTGGATTCCCTTGTGGGGAGTCACAAAGTTGGGGATCTGCTGAAGCTCACTGCAAGCATATTTTGTCCAGCCTCATCATTGCAAAATGCATGTTGTAATTGACAGCCTTCAAATCCTATGCATGATCTACTGTCCCAGATTAACACAGTATTCCAACCTGATGTGAAACTCCTGCAGGAGAGACAATAATCAATAATACCAGCAAACACCTTCTGCCTGTGGAGCACTGCATAGGTGACAGGACAATTTAAGGGGAACAAAGGTACTCTTAAGAACTACTAAATGCCATGGAGGAACAGTTGTTAAAAGAGGATACAAAGGCCTGTGAAGAGGAAACAATTCCCAGTGTTTAGCATTGAGCTTTATTGCCCCATAAAATTCAGCCCTGTGCCCCATATGCTGCAGTGTTATCTGAAGAAAGTGCATCTACAATTTAATGTTTACACATATAAATACTTTTGTAGCACAAAGGTTGCCAAAGATCAAGGACCTGATTCAGCAACAGACTTAGTTTAATATTAAGCAGCACCTCCATCAACATGATTATTTATCTACTCCAATTCAAGGAACTGCTATGCACTTTGGCCAAATGAGGCCAAAATGGGGGATTGTTTCTGAAAAACATGTTGTGCACGGGTGAAGTCTCACTTGTAAAAAGAGAGAGAGAAAACCTGGGAGAAATACACTGCTTTCCTACACAGAGCCATGAAGAGACAGTCATGTCTGATGCAGCACCAGGGATGAACCACCTAGGGCTGAACATCAGCAGGAGGTGGTGCAGGAAGGAGTTGGCACAAGTGGGTGCCTGCACCTCCTTCCTGCCTCTGCAAACCCATCACAGAACCATCCCAGAGCCCATGGACTGCACCCACACTGCTGCAGGCGAGGTCCCAGTGGGGTCCCTAGGTTGGGAACTGGCATCTGGCTGCACTGGAAACACAGAGAGAACCAAGAGCCTCTTTGTGTGCCACTTCCACAGCTCCCATCCATGGAAGCTTTGCTGAGAGTCCAGTACTGATGACCAAGTCTTGTTCTCCTTTTCTGTAAAAGAAAATCCTCAGATTTGCTTCCAAATCTGTGCTGCATTTTTAAGTGATGTGCAAGGACATATTTTCTGACAAATTCTATGTCACTTCTGTTCCTCAGAAGTCCTATTTTATCAGTGCTCAGGAATGAGGGTCTAGAAGACCTGGAGTAGACACACAGATGGAGTTTATTCAGCTAAATTGATGCCTGTTTAGGTTTTTAGCTTTCTCTGTGTTTCTGAGACAACAGTTTCCAAGGGATAACTGTGCTCTTGAGAAAAGCAGACTCCAAATTTCACTTTGGGTAGGGCCCCAAGGTGGATTAGCCTGTCTTTCTGCCCACCCTCACTGCATGCTGTAAGCAGATTACTTGCAATATGACAGATTTAGCAAAAGTGACAGTTGCTTGCTGTCCAGTATCATTAGCCTGCCTGCCACAAGAGCTCAGACATGGCGCTCCATTCTCTAGCAAAATCAGCTTATTAATAACCATACAGCCTGGCACAGTATTTTCCATACAGCTGAAGCAGGGCTTTGAGCTGGGGAGTTCCCAATTCACAATCTACAAAGATTCAAAATCGAATTCTAACTAAGATGAGGTGCAAACAGGTTCAATGGACTGGCATGTCGGAGGGATGAGGATAGATAAGCATCTGTGCTTGCCTTTATTACTCATCCTTCATTACCTTTATTACTCTGGTCCCTGAGTCTGTGAAGGGAATGGTAATCTAATAAAAAGGTTACCTGAGTCAATGAAAACCATGCAATTCATTGGTGTTCCTTGGGCTCAGCTCCCCAAGGAATCAGCATCTCCTCTTCCCTGACAGGGCAGGGAAGGACCACCCTGCTCCTCCAGGTAGACAGAAAAGGATGCAAAGGAAGAGGAAGAGTTCTGCTTCCTGTGTACAGGTGTTTGTGTTATAATGTTAAAACAAGTTTGGAAGTAATTCTCTCTTGATTCCTGCAACAAAATACTTCAGCTAGAAAAAAAACTGGCACAGTCCGTGAGGTTGTTGCAAAACATAGTATTTGTAGTAAGGCCTCCCTTTTTATCCTAAAAAGTTAAAGAACAGAACCAATTTCAGTGCTGAAAAAGAACCCCTACAATTTCCCATTTAAAGCCAGGCAGGCAAGATCATGTTCTGAACCTCTGGCTCCCCTCTGCACAAACCATGGACCTGCAAGGCAGCAACACATCCCACATAACACAGCCCAGGTGAATGATTTCCCAAAGCTCCTCACACTAATCCCAAGACCAGGTAATTCTGTAATAATTCCAAGTGAAATGTTTTTGTTTTAACATACACCTGTGGGAAAAGAACATCCCACTATTTTACAATGAGCTCTTTAAAGACATCCTGGGAAATTTTCCAAGAGCTACACTGAAATGGAAGAACATTTAGATATTTACTTTAGAGGCTTATTAGAGTGTTTGAAATAATTCTTGTCCTCTCCTGCCCACAGAATAAAAGCCTTTATTTTCCTTGTCAATTTGAGAAACGTGGCTCTGATCCTGCTGCTGAGGTTTGCATGTGGACACTGTCACTGGCTGCAGCTTGGAGCTAAACTCTCAGGGCTCAGCCTGCACCAAGGGCAGCAGGGGAACAGGACTGGGAGAGGGCAGAGATCCATCACCCCATCCCAAGGAACTTGCACTGCAAGCAGGGACTGAGTTGCCAGCCAAACCCAGCTCTGGGCCAGCTCCAAGCTAAAGCAAGAAACACAACAGGGTTTAAGGGCCGTCTTGATACCCTGAAAGGCTTATAAGCACCAGGGAGTGATTTTACTGCACAGTGCATTGAAAGGCTTTAGTTTGGTGCGGTGGGATCAGCACCCATTCTCAGAACAGGCACCAGCATCAGGGAGCCAGGGCAGTGCTAATGACCTTGTCTACACAAAACAACTCTCCTTCAAGAGGAAGTTACTCCTTGGGCAAAGCACCGAGCACTGCTCTTGCTGAGCCACCTGGCTGGGAGGATCTTTAACCAGGCAGAATTTCCACCATAGGAAAGACTCAGGAGAGGTGCTGACACCAACATATCCTGGCAAGCCAGTGACAAACACAACAAGCCACATCAGAGAGAGCTTGGAGAGCAGCTCCCAGAGGGCAACAACTGTCCAGCATTCAGACAAACTTGGAGCAGTTTTGCCAGCAGGAGGCTTGCAGTTAGACTGCAAATCCCAGCCCCATTCCATGTTGTAATGACATTTTAGATTTCTTTATTACCATTTCATAGTGGTAATTAAACACAGGCGTGTGCACAGAGAAGTCTGCTTGATATACAGGGCAAGGCTTACCATCTGTAGGCAGCAACCCTGCAGGCTCAGCTGTGGGGCTACAGAAGGTACAAAGCCACCAGCACCCCAGTGATCCTGTAAGAACAGCTATGCAGCTATGTGATATTTCTCTACCTGTGATCACTTAGGGCAATCTGCCTGTCCTCACTGACGTACACAGTGCTTGGGAGCTCACAGCACTGGATGGCCTCACCCCATTGCTGTCTGTGCCATGCTGGGATCTTCTCCTGATCCTCTCCCAGGTGAGAAACAGGGTGTTTCTGCAGCACAGAGAAGCCACCTTCCCTGGTGCAAAGATGGTTACATGTCACACCTGCCACCAAGATGAGATTTCATCAGTTCATTTCTCCTCCTGAGGTCCCAGTCCTGGACACTGTGGCCAACAGCCCTGGCTGCCCCTGCCACAGCCCTCCCAGGTGCCTGGGTGGGGGTACAAAACATCGGGGAGCTGCTCCCTGCCAAACTTTAGCTACACACCAGAAGCCCTAGAAATGAGGAGATGCAGAAGAAGTGGCCACCAGACGTCTGAGTGCCCGTGACCCCAGAGCTGCAGCGTGGCAACCACCAGTCCTTGGGCAGCTCCCTTGAGTCTGGAGTGAGAAACTGCCCTCAGGTTTAGCCCCTGTGTTTACACTCATCTCCTCACACAAAGGCCACACAACCAGTCAGGGGCCAGCCAGATCTGTGGAACCACTGGACTCAAGCACAGCAAGAGAAAGAGAACAAAGATGCAATGGGATATAGGCTGTGGGCCCTGGCAGGCTGCTATTCCAGCTGAATATTGCAAGGAACAAATGCAAAAGCCAAAGTGACAGGAATTGTGACATCAAGGGCCTTTTAGACAGTAACAAAAAGAGTCTAAAAATTGAGTACAAGAGATTCTCAGTCCCAGGGGAATACGAGCCTGTATCTCATACCAACTGATTTTTCTGTTGCACAGTTCATTTTAGGACAACGCTCACCCTGACAATGCCAGTCCCATGGCCTGAGGCTGCTCTGGATTCAGACACCTGACTGCTCAGGAACAAGCATTTCTGTTTGTGAATAATTCAGATCCCTTGCTTATTTAGGTTCATTTGGGCTCCATTTCTTGCTGTTGGAACCTTTTGAGTTCACAGCTGCCTGTGCTGTGGATGCACAGCCCCTCCTCACAGCCCTTCTGTCTCTGTAAGGGAACCAGTTCCCCCAGTAGCTCTCAGGTTCTTGAAGCACATACAGTACTTACAGTGCAAACATAGCTTCCACAATATAACCCTGAAAAGCTCAGGCATTCCTTTTGTTCATCTTGCTGCAAACCAAGATTACTTTCGCTCTGAGACGCACATTTTACAGTAGCTCCATGAGCGTGCTACACATACGAGTAACTCTTCCATGACAGTGGAAAGCACATCCAGACTTACAGTCCCAATCCTAAAACAGACAGGGACATTCAGCATTCATGGACACAATTATCCAGCATGCACTCATCAGTCAATGTGAACATTTGCACTCGGACAAGCAAACACAGCAGCTGTGCTGCAAACAGGTACAAGTCTGCAAGCGCAAGAAACAATTGCAAGTGCAAAGAACAACAGCAAAGCCCCAGCAAGTTACATTCTGAATAGTAAAAGCAGCCTGGATCATTTGACATAAAGCATTTCACTGCCTGAGCACAGCCTTCTCTCACAAAATATTATTACCACTATTAAAGGAAAGCCATTGTGGCTTTAGCACAGCTTATTTTTAATTGTGTTTGAGACACGTTAGACAAAAACAGACAAACAGCACAGACAAACTACAGAGCTGTCTCACACAGCAGCAATACCCCAAAATGATCTATTTCAGGTGAGGTGCTGAGTGGCAGTGTTTGCTCGAGGTACCATTGCCTGCACCCACATCTCAGTCACTGATGCTGCACCGCACACACCGACACCTGCCTGTGCACCCCAACACACAGACCCCCGAGGAGCACAGCCCTGACTTACCCTTCCGCCAGCAGCAGCCCCAAACCCTCTGAAAGCTCCTGCAGAAGAGTTGACAGAGTTTCACCTCGTTAGCCAGCGAGGGCGTTACATAACCAGCACCGTTTCTGCCGGCAGCGAGGATGCACCCCGCGCACATCCCGCTCCTCCCCATCCCGCACGGACACAGCTCCCCACAACAGCCGGGCCACCACAGCCACAGCGGGGGCAAGGTGGGCTAGGGGCACGCGTGGGAAGCAAAACCAACGGTCCCAAAGAAAGTTCAAAAGGTGCCTGATGTTTATGAAGAGGCATTGCTACTATGAAAGGAAGTGGTGCAATGGTAAAATGTTCCTTAGCCCGCTGAAAGCAGCTTGGCCTAGATTTCCCTGTACTGTTTGATGTGACCATTCATGCAAACAGGAGTAAAACTTTCTCTTTGCTTTTAATTAAGCAATAACATCACAACAACAAAAAAGAACTAAAAAGTGACATATACAAAACACCTTTTTCTGCTCTCATCTGGGTCTTCTGGGCTACCATCAGACAGAGAATATACAGGAATCAGCCCCATTGATTAAACTATTATTAGCAGCAAACAAACAGATGTGTTCAGCCAAAGACAGGACAAACCCCATGCCCTGTACTTCAGGACTACAAACAGAAAAAAAACCATTTTTTTACCAAAGACTTACTCATTTTTTTTTAGCAAAGGATTCTCCAGAACAATGCGCAGAAGCAAAGTATAAACCATTTCAACATGCAGGGATGAATATAAAGAAATACAACATTATTGCCTCTGCTCTCTTCCCACAGACTAAACCTCATCAGCTTTCGTAAGACTGGGAGCAGGTCCTGTATCTGTAATAATCCTAAAAAAAATGTGGCTCGTAGTCATTCTGGTGTCCATGAATCACTGGCAGACACCCTATGCAGCGGACAAATGCATAGGGGCTGTAGCTTTAGGACAGACATAAAACTCTTATGTAAGCCATAATCCTCTCACAGACTCCTTATTCAGTGATTTTAAGAACGGCGCCGCAGAAGCCTGCTGGCATTCCAGTGGCTTTTAAGCAATTTGAAAATGGGGAGACTCCTGTCCCACCCCCTCCCTGCCACCAGTGCTGCTGCTGGTGCCCAGACCTACCTTGCAGGGTGTGGGGGCACAGAGCATTGCTGCTCACCAATACTTTGGTCCTCCGTAGAGCTGCTGCTGCTGCTGTCTGTGCTGAGTGAATCACTGGGATTAATCTCCTGCAGAGTTCACTGAGGCTAATGATAATCAAGTTAAATTTACACTATATGATCAGAGTTTAATTAGGTACTGTTATACAAGTCCTATTAATTACAGTGGTAATACCCTTATGAAATGCAGATGAGAGGGTGGGGCTGTGGTCAGAGGGGGCTTGGCTTCAGATGAACAGGAAAAAGCCCCATTAAAATGCTCTGTGTGCCCCTTCAGTTACCTGCTTGTCGCTGTCAGTGCTCAAGATGAAACAAAAAGTTTTAAAAAAATTATAATCCTACAAAATGTAATAAATCTAGAAGATTAAAGACCTCCTACACGCTACACTATCACTTCCTATTTACACCGAGAAGCAAGAATTCAATTTAAACCCCAATGAGACTCAGTCATTATTAGCTTGCTCTGCTCAAAATCCTACACAGAGAAGTCCCAGGTGATAGAAGTCATCTATTTTGCATGGAGATAAAGATAGGCAGGTCTTCCTAATGGTAAAAAAGTAAGTTTCTCTTTTCCTTCCCTAGTTTCCTCCTCTGGATGCTTGTTGGGTCAGAGCAGATACCAGCTCGTGCTTGGCATTTGCTTTGTACAATCACAGCCTCCCCTGGGACACAGACCCATATGTCCAGGTGCCTCCTCTCCGTGCCCCTGCAGGGCATCAGAAGGGTGTGGGGAGAGGGAGCTGGTCTGAACCTCCCTGTCAGCTACATCACCTGCAAACTGGGATGTCTCTGCCAAGGTGCAGCCAGGGAAACTCTGCACCTCAAGTGCAAGAGCAGAGTCCAGGTTTCAGCAGGCAGTAGTAGCTCCATTAGGAGACATTGCACAGCGTGACATTCCAAGCCCCAGGACAGGTCTTCACTTCTGCTAAATCTTCTCTGAGGCATTCCATAGAAAGAACAAAGCTTGTGCCATGTGGCTTCCATTAGCCTTTGCTACATGTGCTGTTGCATGGCTTTAGTGAAACCTGACAGAGACCCTGTGCTGCTACTGCTACTCACTGGAAACATCAAATCCTTGCACACACGTGGTCACAGGTGAAGGTCTTTTCTTCATTAAGTAAATCAGCTACACAGAGTGAGGCTTGTTAGCCAGAACAGATGCTGTTCTTGAACACAGACACCTGTGTGAGCCTCCTGTGCCCAGGTTGTCTCTGTAAAGTGCTTGCTCACTCACAGGAGAAGCCCTGGCACCTTGCCATTTCTGCCACTGCAGTTAATCTAATTAAAAAACCCAAAAGATGGGAGGCACATTTCCTTCTTCCTGTAGGATTTGTCACCCTCTCCCCATCAGACAGCAGCAAACAAGCACGCCTCAGCACTCACTTTGCACAAAATACATGTAAGCTGCAGTATGTTACAGTAGGTTGTACTAGACATTAATTACCAAGCCCTCCAGCTATAATTATCTTGTTGAGTTTTGGCTATGACACTATATTGGCCCTTTACAAAAAAGCCTGGATGATACAGCCACATGGGATCCAGGAGGAGAGTCCTAATCTGGAGTGTACTCTGGGTCCCACCCCACCACTGCAGACAGCCAAACTGTACATGGAGTTATTCTGACAAAATGGCAATTTCAAAGCAGCCTGCGTGGTCCTGTGTGTGTATTTAAATGCCCCTCTGTGTCCCATGATGGACAGCTCTTCTGGGGACACACAGGAGCTGAGGCAGGAGAGGGAGATGATGGTTTCTGGACAGCTCCTTGCTCTGCAGGCAGACTGAGGTAGGCTGCTGGCCCACATGTTTCCCTCACAGTCCAGATGTGTAACCTCTGGAAGACCCTTAGTCTTTCCCACACCTGGGAGTTTGCCCAACACTATGAAAGGACCTCTGGAAGGACAGGGCTGGCAGAACACCTCAGATCCCTTGCTGGGATTTTTGCTTGATTTAAGCACCAAGGACTCGTTACTCCCCCTCATTCCTTGTGCATTCCTGGCTATGAAGTATAGCTGGGACCAGGACATCCCCCAAAAGCCATGCCTTGAGCACCTCCCCATCCTCATTCCAGCACAGCAGCACTCTGAGGAGAGAGGCACCAGGCTTTGGCCAAAGCCTTCAGCCTTTTTTCTGCAGGTGTGACACTTTTTGGTCCCTCACTGCTGAGAATGGCATTTGTGACACACTAATGGGAGCACAGCAGTGCTCCTGCAGCAAGGCTTTGATTTGGGAAGCAGAGCTGCTCAGCCCACTCTGCTCTTGCTGATGTAGTGACCTGGTTTTGTCAAGACTGTTTTTCTCCTTTTGTCTTTGATGTCATTTTGGAAAGCAAGTCATGAGAATTTCATGGAAGCATTGACTCAAAAGTTGGACTAAAACAAAGCCAATCACAATACCATTATAAATGAATGAGGTGCAATTTCCCCTTAGAGGATTATTACACTATTTAGGGTTCTAACACATTTATTTCCACAGTTTAGTAATCACTTTCATGCTTCGCATCGAAATATAATCCATTTATATTTTAATGTAACAAGTTACAAGGATTATCAGCTCATAATAAATATACTCATCCCCTAAAGCATTTAAACAGCCCCTATACTTTCAGAAGAAGATCTTACTTAATGAGCAGACACCTACAAATGAACAAGGAAACTAATACTGTGTTGTATGGAAACCATCAAACTGCTAAATACATGCTGCCTAAATTACTTTTCTGTGAAATTAAATATTTTTCAGCACACAGATTTTTACTTTGAAATTACTTTTATCATGAGAAGGCTTTGGAAGTCTTTGAGACTGCCTTTTGCATTGGGAATTTGTTTACCTTGCAGTCTTAAATTTGGAATATTACATTCAGCTCATGCATAGGACTATGTCAAATCAACACATCACTTATGAAAATCAAATTAAGGAAAGCTGTCAATAACAACCAAGAGAAATCCACCCAAAAGAAAACCCTGCCTGACTTGAATTTAGGTCAGTCCTACTGCTGAAGTGCCCATGAAACCACATCCATCAAAGCCAACTGAAATCCACTCTGTCAGAGAAATGTAAAAATCTCTCTTGGCCTACTGGCCTGCAGTGAGTCACAGTAGTTTTCTCTTGCAGTTGTCTGGAGATAGGATGGGAGAAAGTAAATATTACCTGTCAAACTAAAGACATTCCTTGCCTATTCACAGAGCTGGCCAGCATATTTCTGGCAGAATTCTCATGAAAGTTTCTGGTGCTCACTGCACATGCAACCATAATTCTGACTGAGCTGTAAGGCAGGAGTATGAATTACCCTCTGGAGCCTTCAATCTCTGAGCTTCAACACATAGTTCAACTCCCCAGTTCTGCCAGTGGGGGTGTTTTTCTTCCTTCCACATGCTGTATGTGCTCTAAGTGTTTTTCTCTGTAAGAAAATGTGAAATTAAAGGTCTAGGTCGCTTTCATCTTTCAGTTTTGCAGATGTATGTTTTCTTAACCCTTTGCTGTACAGATCATGGTCACTTGCACTTCTGCAGGTTCACCTATCAAGAACTCCATTCACAGAAGCACACTTGCTTTGGAGAGTTCCAGGAAAACAGAAGTGCTGCAAAATCTCAAAAATCCTTTTAACAGGAATCCATAGACAGCCTGGCCTTAGGGTTCTACAGAAAGAGGCTTTTAGCTCTGGCTGGCAAAGAGAATAGACATGTCTATTGTGCAGCCTCTGCAGATACAGGCTATCCCTAGGGAAAGGTGAAGGGAGGAGATAATTATGTGTGAAGTTATTATTGTTCCTAGAAAATCAATCTCATGAGTCTTTTCTTAGTTAAGTACCAGTTATCCCAATATCTGCAAGGCACTGTTTTGTGAGCAGTGTCCAAACAGGAACAAGTTGATGTACAGGATAGAAATTTCTTTTTGGAAAGCTTTTTTTGCAATCCTGTCTGGATTTCACCAAAAAAGTACTTGGATACCCAGAAGACTTTGCTCAGTTAAAAAAGCCCAATGCAAAATCCTCAGCTTTGCAGAGAAATTCACTATTTTTCATGCAGTGAACTGTACAGATCAGGGTCTATTTCCTCCCAGCTAAACCTTGTGGTCCATCCACACTGTGGAGCTGCAAGCCCATACCTCATTTCAGCTTTAAAAAGCTTCTCTGCATTAATGTGGAGTCAGCTCCAGCTAAGGGTGTCTCCTCACCAAATGGGGTCCAGCAGGTACGCTGACTACAGATGCCTGCCATCCTTCACACTCCCTTCCTTCTTAGACCAGCACAGTCATTGCAGGACTGTTTCAGAATGAAAACAGAGGGTGTTTCTATCCTAGATCAACGTAGAATCTTATACATCCTGATGCTCTCCATCTGCAGGATTAAAAGACAAAGCATTACAGACCTCTGCCTTCTGTAGTCTCTTCATGTATCAGAATCACAAACCTTCTGGCATCCTGGTGAAGTGCACACCAGACCAGGATCACTGGAAGTGTGAGCAATGAATTAAATCTAATGCTGTTTCTTCACTTAAGGAGCAAACTCTGCAAAGCTCCTTAATGCCCAATGAAGCAGTTTTTCTGTGGCAAGGGATTTTCCTCTTGTGAACTCCATGTTCAAACAAGCTCCTTGCTGAGGTACACACAGGCTGGCTTTTAATACAAACACAAAACTCACATTTAACTTATTAGTTGGGGGAGGAATACTGATGAGGGTTGGATGAATCTCATGAGTCATTGTTTCTGTAGGATAAAAAGCAAGCTTGTCTCAAACAAAATAAATTCGTTTCTATTGTGTACTGCAGATAGAAGTGCTTAAATAATAGAAAGATTAATAGAAACACTTCAACCAATTGTTCTAGAAAAATGAAAAATAGCTTTTGCATTATGAAAGAATATTCTTTAAATACAGAGAAATAAAACATTTCAAATGAAACAATGTTTTGGGAGAGGGAGACAAACGCAGATTAGTCATGCTTGGATGTACTTTCCCAAACAATGCACTGCTTAGAGCTAAGACTAAGACATGCACAAACCCCAAGGCACACATGATAAAATAGGGAATGTATATTAGTTTAATTCCTTTATCATTTGCTCACTGCTGCGTTTTCCTGTCTCATGCTCAGCCTTGCCCTGGATAGCACCATATGCATATTCTGCATCCTGACCACTGAACTCATTCCCAGCTGAACCCTGTGGCTAAATGAAGGGACATGCTCAAGTGTGAAGCAGGGCAAAAGCCCAGCACTAGCACCACTGAAAAGAGAATGGAATGGCACTGTTCAAGTGCAGCACCATCCTCCAGATGTGTGCAAATTTCAATGAGCCTTTTTTGTTACTTTAAGTTTTTAGATATGGAAGGAAATGATGAGACAGGGAAAAGGTATACCTGAAGGAAACCCAGAAAAGTCTAAAGCTAGCTGAACAAGGGCAAAAAAGTACTGAAACAAGGATTTAATGGAATATTCAGAACTGACAAGAAAGGAAAGCATGGCCTACAATGTCTGCAGACCTTGAAGACAGCATTAAGCTGTACAAAATTAGGTAAAAGTCCAGGTATCCACTGATTCAAGTTCTCACCAGAAAAAAACCCTAGAAAACCCCTGTGGATGGGTGGTAGTGAATAGCAGATATTGCTGGCAGTGGGTAAAAAATTCAAGTTCCAGTCCCTTCCGCCACCTGCCCTCCAGTTCTGACCCTATGATCTGCCACAGCCAGCAAAGTCAATCTCTTTACCTCTCCAAGGGTAGATGTGCCATAGCTCCCAGGCCAGGTCCAACAACTCCAGGAGCTATCCTGTGCTAACTGCACTAACACTTCCACCTGGACACATTTGCTGTGTTTGTTGGCAATCCCTTTAGCCACACTGATCTTGCTGTGTGGTGACTTCAGGACAGAGATCAGCTCTCCTGTGTGTTCATACAGAGGGAGTGCAGCTGGATCCTCCTTTGTTTGGAAATAGTTGCAAGAAGAGCAGGCAGCACATGCAAGGCAAGTGGTACCTGGATACTGTACAATGTCAGTTATAGTATTGTGTGATATTCACCTTTGTTTTTAGCACAAAAGGAATATGCAGTGTATTCTGAGAAGGAAAATCAATCAACAACAACACCAGTTTTGTCCAAAAGCTCTTTTTTTGGCTAAAGCAGCTTAAATTTGTACCAAGTCTCAAAAGCCTCATTTAAAACACAATTTTTTCCTGAGGAAATGTTACAGACAGATTGTGTTTTTCAAAGACTGTTAAGAGTAAATGATGGCTTTATACTGATTACCCAGTGCTGGGAATGCAAATGAGAAAAAGAAGAGTCAGTTGACATTCTGTAACTGATGGATAAGTCTTCTTACCCACCCAAACCCAAGCAGTCCTGGCACAGTTACTTCCAATACCTCATTTTCTGCATTTCAATTATCATCTGATTCAGGACCAGTCCTTGTTAATTCTCCAAAAGCCAGGATTACAGGCAAGGGGACTTCCTTTACAATGCAAAACCTCTCCTGCTTTTCACAGCAATCTGGAGCACACTGGCTTTTACAAACACCCCAATTCCTCTTGCTGGTCAATCAGTCTGTATATGAATCTCTGAGATGAGCAAACAGCCAAGTTTGAACTGAAGGAAAACTGTCTTGTCACAAATCAAGGAGACAACACAAAATAAATTACTCTGATCTGCTTTACTGGTCAATCAGTTCATGTATTATATCCACACACAGATATGATCAACTGAGCTCATGCTTATGTAATCAGACACGTTACTCCATTGCTTCATCTGTAACTGAATAGAACTGCAGCAAATTAGTTCTGGTGCTCTGCAGAATTACCTGCTGAGATTAATTACTTGTTCACTTTTTGAACAAAGTCCATAAAAAGCACACAAAAATAATTTATCCCATCAAATAGCAATTTGGACCATGCAGTTAGAGCACAGCTGAGCTGAGGTAGAAAGTTCACAAGCCACTCAGCTCTCCTTCCAAATGAATCCTTGCATAAGCTTGATGTAAAGCAAACACAGCATTTTGGCATGGGCAGGCATCTTGAAGAGCTGCATCCATCACATATTCCTGAGGGGATCTCTAAGATTTCTTGACCTAAAGGCTCAATGTAATTTTCTTTTAGGGCTGGAGAAAGGAAAGCAGCCTGGATACCACTGCCAATGCTACTCAGTGTACTTACATGTTCTTGAGTCCTGTAATATGCTAAAATAAAACTACATTTGACCCCAGAGTTCAAACCACTGTTTGACCACTGTTCTGAACCTAGTAAGTATCTGACAACACAGAAAAATGCTGCTATTTTGGTGTTGTTAATTACTCCTCCCAAAGGCCCATGACAAAAAGATAACTGATACAGGAAATGCCAATAAAACTGGATTTTTATCCTCTGAAATCACTGTTTTCATGCCTTAAGTAGCAGAGCTGATAGAACAAACAATTCTGAAAATACACAGGTAGGAAGCAAAATACCTACCAAGTGTTATAAAAGCCTCATCTTTCCCTACGAAGTTCAACCTTAACTGGGATCACAAGAGAGATCTCACTACAGGCAATATCTGCTTCCATGGAAAGCACTTACTAAGGAAAGAGGAAGAGGGAGAAGTACTAAAAGGAGTGAGTGACTTGCTGCTGTTTGCAGAACTGTAACAGGTTAAAAAGAAATGCTAGATAGGAAAAAAGGAACTGGCTTAATGATCAGTCATTATCATATAGAAAGAGGCCATTATCATTCAAATATAAACCCCAAGGCCCAGTTTTCACTAAGTAAAACTGAGAGCTGGGTTGAAGCCCCTAAGCATTAAGGCCAGCAGAGGAATCTCTATCAAACACAGGATTTGGTGTCTACTCAAGTCTCAGGGATAATGGGCAAAACCTGCAGATGATGAGCTACAGCCACTCCACATTTGAAGAGGTAGCTGCACCTAACACAAACAGCCAACAAAAGCACCTGTGGTTTCAATTTTTTGGTGAGGGCATACTTGACTCTGAAGAAAAAAGCATTGCATTGCAGACATAACACAAGTTTGCAAAGGGAACTCAATGCTCTATCATAATGCTTCACATTAAGAATCACCCAACACTTGCTAATTCTATAGGAATTATTCTAGGAATGGGCTCAAAGTGTGATGTGGTTTTAGAGCAAAGTAGGTTCTTCTGTCTTCTCAGTCAGACACAAAACCACCTACACATCAAAGACTCATTCCCAGAAATGAGCAGCATTCCAGCTGTGAAGCCAAACTTCCAGTTGATCTCTAACATTAGGAGAGCCACATTAATGACTTAAGCACAGTAAGAAAAACTGCATCTTGGGGATGAAGAACTGCAAAGGTATTAAACATCTCCTCCATGGTGCCTGCAGCATGGCCCCACACCCACAGAAATGTTTGTTCTTAATCTCTGACTGCTATTACTCTCACTCATAAATCCTTCTTCAATTACAAACAGTTTTAATTAATAACATACCCCCTGTGCTTATGCCCTGGGCCATTTCCACTTAAACTATTAAACCACAGTGTCTCATGTGGCAACTAAAAGCAGGAACAGCTTTTTCTGCAGGCCTGTGAGCAGTTTGTACTGTGTTAGGAGCACAGCTGCAGGTAAGCACCTGATCACCCCTCCAAACAGTGGGCTGGCAGGGGAATCATCTCAGCAAGAACCATCCAAAGCTGGTAGGACAAAAGGGTTGTGAAGCATGACAGCAAACCTGCACTAAAACAATCTCCATCCCAGGCATTCAGCCAGGCACTCACCAAATTAACTACTCAGCTTTCCTAGCTCTTCACCCTGGGCATTCTTCCCCACAAAACTTCCCAGTCTGTATCTCTGCCTTTTTAAATAGGACCTCGATTGGCTCTGTCTCATGGTTTCACAACTGGGACACCAGCACCTAAAAAAGTTGCTTTCTACATGCATTTTCTCCATCCCTTTTCTTACTGCCTTAGGTTCAAACAGAGCTCAAGTCCCAAGAGTTTACCTGCATTTCCTCTTTTACAACTACAGCTCAGCATTGTTACACAACACTGTGTTTGTCCTAACAATGAGAATCAAGCTCTACGCCAACAGCTCAGAAATTCAGACACTGGTGCATCTTCAGATAAGAGAATGACTGTGGGGGCCCTGAATCACACAGCAATTTCTTCTTGCACGACCCATTCAAGCACCTAAAGGCCTCCTCTTACAGGGACACAACAAGCTCTGCTTTCTGTCACCTTCAAACAAGCAGCTTCAGTATTACTCTTAAAAGTGACAGTTGATTGGAGCTAATGAAACATTAGAGCAGTTGCCCTTTTGTATTTTTAAAGAAATATTTACACTCCAAGGGCTTGACCATGCCCTCTGAGATGACTCAGAGCCAGTAACAATGCTGGTTTGTGCAAGACAAAGTCAATAAATGTGTCCCAGATCTCACACAGCAAAGCTGTCAACCTCTGAACAACTTTAGTTGGAAGTTTAAAATGGAATTAGCTTACTATTATTTACATTCAGTATTACAGTCCAATGGTTCTGCACAATCCCTTGAATAACAGTGCAATAAACACTTCCAAACAAAACATATGGTGCCTCTGCCATCACATATCCATGCTAGCACATTCCAGCCCTCACCCCATCTCCCCAAGTCACTCCTTTGCTTCACAGGACCCTTCTCCTCTTGCCCCATGGGCTGCACCCTACCTACATCTGCCATACCCAAAATATGGTATTTTGGAATACCACAAAGTATGGCTCAGTTGGTTATTTAAGGACCCTTTGCTTTTTCATCTCTTACTCACCTGAACTAGTACAACCACACCCCTGCCAGATGCTCTCAGTACACCCTGTCCAGCTGCAAGGGCTGTCAGAAGTCTAAGCACATTTTGTTGAACTACAGTAGTCACAGCAGGCTAAACCCCACCAAACTGGAGTAACATCAAACATTTTATTGCTCAGCAATGCTCTAGGTGAGAACATTTCTTAGTGAGCACCACACCTTCTCCCTGCCCATGAGAGTGATCAGGTAGCACAGCCTGCCCTCTGCCTGAGGGTGAAAATAGCACAGGAGCTTGGGCCTTCTGGAGGGTAGGGCTGTTTCTGTGTTTGGCTGTTTTCTTCAGGTTTTGTTTTGTTTCAAATATACTGTAAAGACTGTTCCAAGTTCATACACCTTAATCAGTGATAATTCTTGTTAGCACCATTTGCTCTGAACACTTCTTACTCAGTGCTGGCAGTTAATAATGAGTTTAGTCAGGCACAAACTAAAGCTGCTCTCTCACCTGCACAGTTACAGGCTGGGTACTCACCACCACAGTGCCCTGCAGGCATCTGAAAAAAGAGCTAATAAGTACAGAAGACAAAAACGAATGAAAAGTCACTAATTTCCCACTTCCCAATTCACTGTCTATTCACTCTTGGAAAATTTCTGCTAAAATCTGTCTCAAGGTATTTGCTCACAGTGGGATACAATTGCTGGCTTTAGCTAAAATAATTGCCAACCTATGCAAACACATGATAGACCATAAAGTGAGAGGCAACTGTGAAGTACTGAAGGACTTCTGCAGACAGTCTTCCCAGTTGTCTTTTTAAGAGTTGTCTCAAATCCATTCCTAGTAGTAAAATTAACAAGCTTACAGTACCACTTTAGAATACCACACTGTTAAAAAATTTACATCACCATTCTATAGAAAATAAAAAAATCAAACCAACAAGAATTCTGATCTCCACAACTTTTAGCAGGTTAAATGTAGTGGCCTTGACCTTGGCTGGGCACGAAATGCCCATCAAAATCGTGCTAACACTCCCCTTTCTAGCTGGATGGGGACAGAAATTGTAACAAAAGGCTCCCGGGTTGAGAAAAGCACAGGGAAGTAATTTACTAATTACAATCATGGGAAAGCCAGACCCAGTTCGAGGAAATTAATTTATTACCCATCAAATCAGAGTAGGATGATGGAAAATAAAACCCCTTTCCCCCAGCACTTCCTTCTTCCCAGGCTCAACTTTATTCCCAAGTTCTCCACCTCCCCGACAGTGGCAGAGAGGGACAAGGAATGGGTGTTGTGGTCAGTTCTTCACACAGTTCCTGCCCTCCTTCCTCCCCAGGACAGTCCCTCACAACCTGCTCTAGTGTGGGTTCCTTCCACAGGAGCAGACTGCTCCAGTGTGGATCCCCACTGCTGGCAAGGAGGGAGGGAGAGAATGCTCCCCATGGACCTCCCCAGGCCTGCAAGGCAACAACCCTTCACGGGCTGTTTTCACTGCAGCCTTTACCTGAGGGAGTGTTCCCACTCAGAAACACAGGCAGCATCAAACCAGCACCTGGCTCTGGCTGTGCAGACTCAGGCAATGCCTCTTTTCTCACCAGGAATATTGTGGTGGATCAAAGCATTACCTTCAAAGATCTTCCAATGGATGGATTAATGCTCAGCTCATTACCCCCAACTGCTGAGACATTACAGTGCCTGCATGTACAGCAGAGGCCAAACTTGTCAGATTTTTTTAACTCAACAGTTATAATAAGGAATTATTTTCCTGTTATCCCCAGGAAATTAACTTTGTGTCTAGGGATTCTGCTACATGAAACATAAAATAGACACAGCACAGGATTCAGCTAATAGAGCATAGCAGGTGTGTTCCCCTTGAAGTCAACATCTTAGACTTCTGTAACATTCATTTTTTCTGCCACTGTCTTCTAGTACCAAATAAATTTATTTCATAAGTGTAACTCTTCATTTATTCTCCACTGTGAATAAATTAAAAAAAAAAAAAAGCTAAGCTATTGAGCAGGGCTATATATTTGCTCTAAGCTGTACTCTACACGTGGAATATTAAAGACATTATTCAAAAAGTGTTCAGCACATATTGTTTACTGGATCTTGTATTGCAGGGTAGGTCTTTATTAAAAGGCAGTGTTTGTTCCACAACGTACACGTCAGACACTGGAGAACAGGAAGCCAATACGCCCATGTACAAACTAACTTTGCACTTCAAGTACACTGAGAAGATTCTCCAGTTTGCCAGCAGCAACCTGACAAGGGGGCTCTGGATGAGAAAAGGTAACACGGCAGAAACAAAGAGTAAAAACTGATTTGCGTTAGTGTGCCATGGTGCACATGCTTGTGCACACCTAGGACTGGGGTGGACAAGACAGGAATGAGGCTTGGGGACATAATTCTCAAGCCACTGGGCACAGATAACCAATTTTTGCCTCATTTATATGCAAGTTTTACCACAGACACATGCAGCATCAAAACCATGCCAAGCCCTGTATTAAGCAAGAAACTTCCAAGAAAGGCTAAACTAATACAATAAACTGGAAAATTCAAATTAACAGAATGACCTCAAGCACAACAGCTTAACAGCCATCATCAGGGTTAAGAAAGTTTGGTTTGTTGGAACTTTAGGAAAAATGTTTTAGGCAGAGATTAAAAAGCTTGCTAATAACAGCACAACAGTGGAATGAAATTCATGTTATCTTACAGCACAAAAATCTCACAGAGGTTTGACCACAGAACTTCTACGCACAACCAAGGAAAGAAGAAAACAATCAACGTATTGTATAATTTCACAGTGTACAAATAAGTAGTTATGAAGAGAAGTCAATTTTCCATGTGGTCATTTTTGTGTCCTCTGCCTTAAAAAGAACACCATTTGCAGACAACTACAGCTTGTTTTCTCTTGCTCCTTCCCCTACCAGCCATTAAAGCAGCTTATAAGTGTTACTGACACTGCTTTACCATAGGAAATCCAAGTGCACACTTTAGCAAATATCAAGGAGATACATACCTGTCTAAAGACATACAAAAAAATATGCTATGCCCTTTGCTTTGCACTATCAGGATAAACTGTAGAGAAGGAGAAAGATGAGCAATGCGTAATACCAGTCCTCCCAAAAGGAAATTAAAGATTGAATTTTACACTGCAATAAAAATATATTTGAAAAAAAAAAATGTACTTCACATTAGAAAGACATCACCTGAGTTTCTAAACAATTCTGGTTTTGAAATGACTTCTAAATATTAATTATGCCTATCCCACTGTGTTGGTTTGGGCTGGGATAGAGGTAGTTTTCTTCATAATAGCTACCATGGGGCTATGGTTTGAATTTGTACTGAAAATCAGCACACTTGCAGCTTTTGTTTTACCTATTAAAAAAACTATCTTGACCCATGAATTTTCTGACTTTGCTTTCCTGATTCCCCCACTCATCCCACTGAGGGGTCACAGTTAGTGAGCAGTTGCATGGTGCTCAGTTGCTGGCTGGAGTTAAACCATAACACATATAAATCAAGAAACTATTCACAGCAAAGTGAAATTTCATCTTTTACACTGTAGCTGTGCAGTAAGTAATGTAGCTTTCTCAAACAGCAATTTAATTCCTTGAAAATGTAATGCTTGCTTCATGCCAATATTATTTTCAGAGCAAGCCAGAAAAATAGCTACAGGAGTTTTCAAAAGTATATAATTATTCCACTTTAATTGCAAGTTAAGGCCTCCTCTGCTCAACATAGTAGAAGCTGGCTAAAGAACAACTTCCATCACCATTACAGAAAACACCAGCACACAGTCAAGATGAGCACAAGTCTTATTTTAACCACAACTGAGGCACCAGCCTCCTCTTTGTGCATGTGTATTACACATTTGGAAGAATGCTTTTCCTTCAGCTCACAAAAAATCTGATTTACAGTCTGTGGACATCAGACACCGAGGATCTTCACTTCAGTCCTGTTTGCCTTCGCGCCACTGCCGCGAGCCCTCGTTCCAGGCTACATAAACAAAGAGAGCAAGCACCACATGGACAGTGACCACAGCAACTATGGCAGCATAGAAATAGCTGTCTCTGTCAGACATTCCCAAGGAACCTGAGAAAACAAAGAAAGTACAGAATATTAGTTATGAGCCAGGAACTCTGACGTGGCAAGTCACAGTTCTCCCTAAAGACCAAAGTTACATTTACTCCTGTTTCAAAAGTCTGAGCTCAAAACGACTCACAGGAAACAGTTCACCGGGGCAGTTAAAGGCCTTGAAATCATTTCTGGAGCAAAGCAACACTTTCAATATTTAAGATAACAGTATTCAGTATTTAAGATAAAATTACCTAGATTTGATGTCAACAGCTTAGAATTCTACAACATTCACTTTTTCTGATAGTACCTTCCAGCACCAAACAAACCTCAACATTCTTTTTTCCTAAATGTAACTCTCTTTGTGGGGGAATAAAATGGGGGGGGCAGGTGGGAGGAAGAAGGTGGAGAATTCTGTGATAATTTGCCACTAAAACAGGAGAAAACAGTAGAAGAACAATTAAATTTAGAAGACTATTACCTTCTGGATTTAGACTATAAAACAATAATGCCCCACCAGTTAAGATACATGATGCATCTCATATGAAATAAGCTTTCAAATATTGAAAGACCAAACACTGAAATATTGTTTCCCTTAATTAATTTAAAAAACCCAACAAAGTCTCCCCAAAAGCAAACAAAACCTGCACATTACAGCACTCCAAAACCATCATCCTTTCAGTGCCAACAGATCTTGTCATTAACTGACACAGAGAAGTTAAAGCTCAGCTTGCTACACCTCAAATTAAAAAAAAAAGCTGAAAAGGCTCTTGAAAGTTACTTAATGAGCTTTGAGCCTTCATGTACTACATACAGCAGTACACACCAAAGGAGAATCATCTCAGAACAACTTGGTTACACACTCATAAACTGCTCATAAAGCAGCTGCTTTCTCCCTTCCTCCTCCCCACTTCTGAAGGAGATAACTTCCTAGAACTGCAGGAGGTAAGTATCAAAGCCTTGCAGAATCAGGACTACAACAAGGCTGCTTGTTCAAACAAACAGCCATAATCTCTTTTCCTTTTTAATTGAAAGAAAGCTCCAGAAGCAACCACATTCAATATTTGAAATTGCATATAACTTGTTTAAATGCACATATGTTTCAAAAAGCAAAATATAAACCTCAGAAACAACATTATTCTGTCTTAAACACATGATTTGCTTGCAATACCTGCAGGAAATATAACTCTGATAATTCTCACAAAAGTCTTCTGCAGGGTAGTGTTAAAAACCCTTTAGGTAAGGGGAACAATGCACCTCTATGCAATATAAACCATTGTAAAATAGACAGCAAATTTTGGATTGCAGACCACAATGCAGGGAAAGATACATTGACCATTTATATAATTTTCTGTTATAATTAAGACATTACAGGACCCTTTTGTCTATATATGGAAACAAATATTTGAAACAGGAAGACCAAAGATGCTATTAGAGGATTGTGCTTCTCCTCTACTTTTGTAATAATAATAATAATGCTAATTGGCAGTAACAAAATTACCTTCAAATACATAAGCCTTTGATGAAAAATATAGCCCAACGGGTAATGTAATCATTAGAGCTGTGAAGAATAGAAGTGTTCTTAAAGTTGATGTTAATGAACCCTCATTTCTGAAATAAATAAGAGAAGTTACACACAAAAGAAAGTCACAATATATATGCCTGAAACAACAAGAACTTGCTCCTAACAGAAGCTGATTACTTTTCAAGAATTGAGTAAGTGTACTGTTTGGAAGCAATAAAGACTTGAAGTATGCATTTGTTTGCTACAATAAAAATGAGAGTATTCTAAACAATATAATGATTCTGCCAGTCTAAGCTCACTAACAAAATTAAAAACTAAAATTAAAAATTAAAATTAAAAATTGAAAATTGAATCTTTAGGCTTTTCCCTGTTACTGCTTTGCAAGCATTATAACATAAGGGGGGTTATGTTAATATGTTTATCAGTGCATTACTGCATATTATTAAATATCTAATATTAATTACACATGCACATGTCATATGACAGTATCCTGCATTAAAACTTGCCAAGTTCCCTTTTTGTTTTTAAGTAACTACAAGTCCAGGAAAATGACAAATCCTACAGGCTGGGGTAGAAAGGGAAGTACACCGAATGAATTTAACAGCTTACTACTCCAAGTTCCTTTTTATTAGGTCTTCTTCCTCTATTTAAAAATAATTTCTCAGTTTTTAACTAAGAAAGCTGGAATAAGTGTAGTAACAGTCACAAGATAGACCCACTACACCAAAACTTTGCCTTCATAGACCTAAACCTACAAAACCTTTGACAAGAGAGGGCTTATGAAATTTTATGTACTTGGTAGGGTCTCCTTGAACTTGACCTGCTAGAACAGGTGTTGTGTTTACAAAACACCACACACAGCCTGGTTCTGTGTGTTTCCACCAGTTCTCACTCACTCTGCCTGGCTGACTACATTATTTTATGATTAAGTAAACATGTAAGCCAAGCAATACCCTTCTGACTTTCAAAGATTGCCTCATTCAAAGACATGAGTCCTTAGGGTGTTGAAACACAAATATATGTGTTTTTCTTTAGAAAAAAAAAAGTGGAAATGGGGAAAAAAATGGTTTCATCCTCTAACAGTTATGTGCAGCCATGCACAGCTTCTACACTGCAGCCATCAGCCCTGCTGGCTGCTCATGTTCTGCCATACATTTAGGCAGCTTTAAAAAAAGAAAAACATCCGAATTCTTTTCCTTTATCAGCGTTTGCCTGAAGGACTGTCAGGGTGGAGGACAAAACTGCATTCGAAATTTCCCTGGGGAAATTAGAAACCATTCTGTCAACACTTACCCACAGAAGAGTAAGATGACCTCCAGCTTATTACCAAAGTTAAAAACTCCACTGCTGACAAATACTTTTCTTACACTGACATACTCTCATCGCTTCCCTACGCGGCAAAAACAAACATTCGTGTATAAGCTCAGCCTAGCTCGGCACGTTTCCCCACGGCCGGCAGCCTCCACGCTCGGCATTCGGGGCGGCCCAGGGTTACACAGCGTGACCACGGCAAACCGGGGCCCTCCTCCTCCTCCTCCTCCCGCTCCGGCTCCTCCGGGCCCGAGCCGCCGCTCCCTCCCGCTCCTCCCCGGCTGCCCGGGGCTGCAGCCCCAGCGCGGGCTGATGGTGTCGGGCGCGCTGCCCGCGGCCCGGCGCGCAGCCTTCCCCGCGCCCCACCGCCGCGCCCTCCCGTCCCCGGGCCCTTCTCCCGCCCGCCCCGGGACTCACGGCCTGAACTCGGCCACCGGCACGGCGCTCACGGGGCCCGGCCCGCACCGCTCCATCGCCGCCTCGGCCCGCCGGAAGCCGCCGCTACAGGCGCGCATGCGCGCGGAGCGGCGGCGCCGTCGCCATAGCAACCACTGGGCTGGCGCGGCCTAGCGGTGGGCGGTGAGTACTGCAGAGGGCCGGCCCCCGCTGAGGGAGCGGCATGGACGGACAGAGGGACAGAGCGGGGGAGGGACAAGACGGACGGAGGGATGGAGGGATGGAGAGACGGAGGGATGGAGGGAAAGAGAAACGGAGAGACTGAGGGATGGAGGGAAGTAGAAATGGAGAGACTGAGGGATGGAGGGAATGAGGAATGAAGGGACAAAAGGATGGAGGGTTGGAAGGATGAAGGGATGGAGAGTCTGAGGGATGAAAGGAGAGAGGCATAGAAGGATGGAGGGATGCAGGGATGGAAAGATGGAGGGACCGAGGGAAGGAGAGACAGAGGGACTGAGGGGTGGAGGGACAGAGGGATGGAGTGAGAGAGGGCCAGAGAGATGTGAGATGGAGGGCAGCCTGGGACCTGGAGCACAGCAGAGGCTTCAGCTGGGCTTGAGCAAAGTCATCATCTCTACAGGGAAAACTACCCTGAGCAGGCTCCCTGCCAGCTTGGAACATCTGTGCTGCTTACAGGTGCTTTCCTGGAGGGATACGGGGAGTGTTTGTGTATGGCTAAACTGCTGTCAGATGGCTGGGTGAAGGCTGAGGCTTTCCAGGAAATGGCTGTGGTCTCGGGGCAAACAAATCCTATGGTATTGATGTTTTGGTGAACTCATCAGTACAAAACACTTCAAATGAAATAACACAAGGCCAGGGCATTCTCTGAAAGGGAGACAGCAAATTGTCTCTATGTCATCCTGTTAGGAGGGAGGCTTGTTCACTTAAAGGTTTTCTGCTCTCCTGCCACTAAATTGAAATTCCTTTGCCAGCCAAAGAAAAAAATTCTGGTCAAAATTCTGAAAGAAAGCATCCCCATCATAACTAACAGGTTCTGCAAATGAGAGTCCAAGGACTCCTGCAGAGTTCACTCCCGTCCAGCCTGATGAGCATTAAGCATTTCCAAGGTTATACTCTGTTCAAGCTATTCACTCACATTCCTGCTGCAGCTACTCCACTTAGATACTCACCAAAGGAAGGACTTGAACCCAGCTTTCCAACAGAAGCCCAGAATATTACAGTCTCTGCTGTGCAATCAGTCTCATTTGCAGGGGAAATAATTGTTGACACTCAATGAACAGCTTTTGCAGGAAATAAAGCCTTGCAAGCTTCCAAACAAAAGCTCTGGAAGCTGTTTAATTGATGCTGCCATTTAATTGAATCTCATATACCACAGTAATTACATATTTGCCCCTTTTATGGTAAAATCATGTTGTTATCTTGCCATTCAGCCACACCAAACCTGAACTGTGAGTCACTAACTCCACACAACTCCTTCCTCATCTTTTCCTGCAGGGTGCAGCCATCCAGCATTCCTGCAACCCCTGCCCTGCTCCTTGCTGCAGAGCAAACAGCACATGGCATGGCACAGTGGCCTCTTCTTTCCCTTCTGAGGCATCCTGCCACCCTGGAAGAGAAGAAATATGAGATGGTTCCTTTCCTTGCAATCAGTAAGACGAGGAAATAAGCACTTTGTTAGTTCCTGCTGTGCTCTTGCCTCTCAGAGTTTACTCAGAGTGAGTTTCCTTCACCAGGGCTGGAGGACATAAATGGGCACCAGCAGCTGTAGTGGAAGGCAAGGAGCAGCACTGTCTGCAGCATTGATTTTCTACACTCTGATTACAAATACTGAGGCGTTTTATTTTGTTTTCTCCAACGTGTGTGAGAAAGAAAGTGAATTTTGTTAAAAGCACTTTTTTTCCCCAGCAATGAACACAGCTCAGCTGGCAGCTCCCTTGTGTTTGTTAAGATGCAGCACAGTTCAAGCTGTTCAGCACTTACAGGGTCAGGTCTGGCTCTTGGGGTCATGCTTTCACTGTAAACCAACCAATTTTATGTGCTTTTAAAACAGAAGAGCCCTCCTCATCTTTGAATCCACTGCTACCTGAGCCAGCAAAGTGACAGCTTGCATGAGGGGGGCAGGAGGGGCTGGCATGGGCCAGGGAGGGCCTTTGTAGCCCTACACAGCAAGGAAGGTTTGCTGTGTAACTCAAGCTTAAAACTTCCAAATAGTTCCTCAAAACACCTCATAAAATTTCAGCTAGCCAATCCCAACCTTCAACCTCAATGTGGGAACAGGTTTTGTTTACTTATAAACAATTAAAGCAATTACAAATCATTTTAGAAAATCAATGAAGTTAATTTAGAGTTGTTAATTTAAGATAGAAAGTTAATTTAAGATAGAAATTGGATTGCTGAAAAATTATGAATGTGGGTACAGAGAACATCTAATCACTGGAGGATGTTCTTTCCACTTTTGGTTTGACTTTCTTGATAGTTTCCCCAGTAGGGAAAGCAATGAATTCAGAAAGTTTAATAACAGAACAACAAAACAAGGAAATATAAAAGTGGAATAAGCCTCACATCATATAAATTTACCCTAAAGATGCATATCAAGGATTAGGAAGTAACAAATAATGTAAGGCTGAACAGTCCAAGGCATTAACTTTTAATATAAAGTTACTTCATATCTCACAAGGCTGATGTTTTTATCTCCTTGAATAATAACAATTTTGCTGAATGACTTCCTTCATATTAGCTGCTTTTCTTTTGTGAGCACATAAAGGAAGTACACAACTGTTGGAAAAATTTTACAATTGTGAAAGAAAAAGAAGCCTTTTATTTGCATTTTTGTATTAGCTAAAAGACCTGGAGGATACAAAGTTTTGTCTGCTTGCTTCAGATTTTATACATCAGGTATTCTGAAATTTCAGGCAGACCACAGACCTGCCTTACCTTCTGGATTACAGAGCAAATATAAAACTTGTCCTTAAGCAGAAACCGTGCTGGAAGCACAGCTGTGGACTAGATATCTGCTATTCTAAGACTGTGTCCTCAACATTTGCCAGGAGATGTTTGAAGAATATTAAAAACACAGGCAGCCCCTGCTTTTCTGGGGCCTGGGTCTCAAGGGTGCAGAAGAGGCAGGAAGGTGCCTGTTAAAGCAATACCATCTAGTGGCAGATGCAGAAAGAGAATCCAATCCCCCAACAGAAGCAAAGCTGGAAAGGTAAAAGTTGAAAAGACATTATTTAAAAACAAAACCACCTTCTTGAGAGCAATTTTTTTCATTACTTGTTTCCATGGTCATGTATCAAAAAAGATGATATACAAATAAATATTTATCTGATCTGTGAACCTCTACACCCCAGAAAAGATGTTTCATGGAAGATGAGATGATGGATTGGCTAACTCTGGAATGCTCCAGGTTGAAGGCCCAACAACCACAGAGGATGTTACACAGTTGGCCACCCATCTTCTGTGGGAATGGAACCACAGTGACATTAATGCTTGGGTTGGCAAAGAGAGCATTTTTCTGGGCATTATAGGGCTATACTCCCTGTTACTGCATATCCTAAGATAAGTTAGAGCAAATAGCTCAGACACCTCTATTAGCTAATGGAACTTGGAAGTCTCACAGTGTAATTTTCACCTCTCTCTAGTATTGCTGTCATTTTGCAATGAAAACATAGGGCTGCCTTCGACATGCATTGCGTAACACCTGTGGCACCTACATAAACAGAGTGGAAAGGCTTCATTCCCACAGCTGATATAAGCCAACCGATACTCACCAATTCAGGTGAAACTACCTGCTGAAGGAAACAGATGATTTTTCTGTAGAGGCAAACATAAAGAAAGTCTTACAAGTCATATACAGTTTAACCAGTATGTGACATTCTATACCCCTGCCCAGACAAACAGTGATGACTACAAAGTGGGTAATGTAAAATTTTTTTGCAGGTTTGGAGGAGTACTTTTCCAAAAACTAGTGTGTGTTAGCACAAATGCACAAAAAACATATCCCCTTCCCACTGCTATTTGGGCTATAGCTAGCTGCAAAAAATGCAGAAGGTTTTTGTGAGGATGGAGAGTTATAGCAGTGGTGTTTCTGACGGCCTCATCCTCAACCAGTGATGGATGGATGGATCTGAAAACCATGAAAACCTGGGGGATGCTTCTACTTTTATACACCAACACAGAAGCCCTAAACTGTTCATCTAGGGTTATGTGGTGTCTTCTGCATTTATTCTGTGTTTGGTGTTTATCTTCCTTATCTGACTCTCTAAGGAATACTACCTGAACCTATATTAGAAACCCACTTAGGGTTCAGGCACAGACATGACCTCTCCCTGCCACCATGCCCATTCCCCCTTTTCTGGCTTGCTTCTGGAGTGGGTTTGTCCTGTGGCAGCCAGGGCTCTGCAGGCTCTGAGTGGGGACAGCTGGACAGCACCAGGCCACAGCAGGAGACAAAGCCCTGTTCTCTTTCTGAGCTCACAGGCACCACTGGAAGCAAGAGAGTGGCTAGAGGAAATGCAACTAGACAATAACTTGGATCAGCAGACCAGGTTTTGGGGTTGGCACATTAACCTCTAGACCAGGGCTCAGTGCACTGGGAGTAGCAGGGGAAGAGCAATCCCTCAGTCACAATAGCAGGGGATTGTGCAACAAACACTGAATGCATTCCTCAACTCCTCCCATACAAATAAACCGGAAAAGCCGTTGTTCCCTGGACAGATCTAAAGACACATTTTACAGAGTACAGAAACATCCATGGATTTTATGGCTTGCATTCTGTCAGCTCATAAAAGGATGCTGTTCAATGCAATGGGAAATGTAATACTTTATGCCTACTAGCTCTGGGCTGACAGCCCTTTTCCTTCAAAAGATGCCCTCAGCAGTAGAATTGCTCTCAGCTGTTCCTTGCTTGCAGGTGAGAAGAAGCACAAAGAAACTTGGGTGTCCACTAAGTCCTTCAGTAGGGCCTGGTGTGAAGCATTCCCTTTTGGCTTTCAGATCAACATTCAGGGAGAATAAGACGGAAAGGGTCTTAGCCATGCCCATGTGGCTTTCCTTTTGTTGTAGAGGAAAATTCCTGGCAGTCAGGTTGACCAAGTGGTTGCATTACCACCTTCCTCAGCACTTGGGGTCCGATGAAAATAGGATGATGCTGTTTGCAGACAGAAAGCAGAAAGTTTTGGTTTAGAAAGAAGATTGATAGATATGAACATGTACGTACACTTGTACTTTAAACTAGCAATAAGAAAGATGGTGCTTGGGAGTAAATAATACTATAGTACAACAATTAGTGATACTACTTTATGACTGCATTATGTGGGAGGATTAAAAAACCTGTCATTTCATTGTTGAAACAGCCCTAAAATGAAGAATCTCTGACGAGCTTCACAACATCAGTTACATGAAAATTGCTTCCCCTTCCCACTGCTCCTGAAAATCTCTATTTTATTTTCATTGCAGCTGACACAAAAAATAGTCCCTGTTCATCCTGTGTCCTGGAAAGCCTTGTAGAGATCCAGCACACTGGGCCATGCACACAACAAAATTTATACTTTTATAAAATTACCAGCTTTTCCACCATCTTGTTACATATGAAGCCATCCATCAGTATTACAGTGATGTTATTTGCCTTCTCCAGTAAAATGAATGGTAATATGCTTATAGCCATACAGGATACCAGCAGCTAAGGATGTAAGCCAGACTTAATTAATAGAGTAGCTAAATTTTAACTGACGCTGTGGCTTCAGTTCTGTTCTTTGCATTTGGCATCTTCACTAACTAATAAAATTCTCCAAGGTCAGCTACAGTGACAGGAGTTATTTGTTTGGATCCAGTACTCACCCAAAAGACATCTGAATCCAGCCAGAGCCTTAGTTTGGCTTTCAGGTGAATGAACACTGCTCAAAGGACACTATGAATATATAGATTTAATTTACTGAGTAGCATGCTTCATATTTTCTCCACCAAGAAGGATGGAGAGCTGCAAGTCAGGCTTTTCTCTTTGCCCAGCTTTCCCACTAGGCACAAGGAGGAGAAAGTCACCAGGAGATGCTGCAGAGTGAATCAACAGAGCATCCTCACTCAGGGAAGGCTCTCAGTAAAGAGCTTTGCTTTATCCAAAGCACCCATGGCAGCTTTGCTCTGGGAAAATGGGCAGTGCAGCATGTGTCACTGAGCAGCAGTTGCTGTACAACTGTGTAATCAAATATCTATGAGATGGTTCATTTCTACACCTTAAAAATGCAAGTAGAGATCTGTTTTGTCTTTACCCACAGGAAGGATATGGAATATGAAAATCTGGAGCTTTGGAGATTTTTATATCCGAAGATATCAAAAAGATTGGAGAAAGTTACCAGTTCCTCTGCAGACCAGAACTGGTGATCCTCTTCTTAGGCACGTGGAAACCCTGCCTGAAGCTCCTCTGAGGCCTCACCAGGACCACAAGTTACAGCCTTTAAAACTCACATGGGTAAACAGCTGAGGCTTTTGAAGGTTTTCAGGACTTAGGCTTTAATTTTTTTCTGACTTTTTACATAAACTAGCAATGAAGAGACAAAAACCTCAAGCCTGCTACTGAAGACCCCTTGGTGAACATAGGGACAGACAGGGATTCTTGGAGTGGCCCTCTGGCAGGCAGTGAAGGACCCTGCTTCACAGACCCTGGCTGGATGGGATGCAGTGTGCAAAGCGCCTTGTGAACTGCAGAGACCAGTGTTTCTCAGCCTTTCCTTTTGACAGGGTGGCCCCTCCTTTCAGACTTCTTATTACCTCTAGTCTTTTCAGGAAAACACATCAGTGCTCCTCTAATTAGTCTGCATGTAGGTGCTTGTGTGTTGTGAGAAGCTGCTGAAGAACGGAGAGCCTTGGAAGATCTGAAGGTGCAGAAGTCTGGGCAGGGCTCTACTTCTTTCCATTGTCATAACTTTCCATTACCTCATGTCTCTGCCCCATGACTGCTCTCCCCACACATGCACACATTCCTGTTCTCTTTGTGAAAATGAGAAAACACCACTTTCCCTCTGTCAGGCTTTTCACCATTACACCAGAGGATTACATCCCCTTCTTCTCCCTCACCCAGAACTGCTTCAGCAGCAGTGGCAGGCACACAGTAGTTATCCATTTGGTGCTGTGTGAAAGGTCTCTGCTCTATCATCCCCTCTTGGTGAAATTTATAGACAATTACTAAAGTTGCTAATTAAGCATGTTGGAAAATATAAACCACTAAAAGCTCTGCTTCAAGACTGCAGCAATTGTCATGCACTGATTACATGGAGGACAGGACATGGGCATGGGAGTATTAGCTCCAGGCCAGGTGACAGATGTTCCTGTTTTACTGGCATCCACCAATAAAATGGCAATCACTCTTTAAATAAATAATATTCACATCTCATTGAATCTTGCTGCGTCTTTCTTGCCAGAAGATGTTTCATTTGCTGGTCTTTCCTTTGCTTGTTACTGTTTCTGCTGTGGTTAGTAGGAATTTGGCTTTTAATGAAACGTCATGATAAGACATGTTGACTGTTGCGTACAGAGCAGGAAAGGTCTGTTTTTGTGGCCAGTTCTTCTTCAGCTGAGAAGAACCCCCTCAAAATGATTCTCTTATATTGGAAAATGGCTAAGTATGATGTGACTGTGATTACCTGTAAACTCAGTTAATGATTACGGTGTTCTTTTCACTGCTGTGGCAAAACTGTGATCTTTCCCCTGGGATCATTAACTAGCAAATACTTATGAGTCTTGACTTTACGTGCTGACTCTCTCTGCTGCTGATATGCTTCTGAATATGCATCAGACACAGCCAGCAGGTTCCCTGTCAGCTGGCCTGGAGCTGGTTTTCCTCTTATTTGAAGGCAATTAGTGTTTGATCATATATTACCACTCATCAGCTCCCCAGCAAGCCTGGAGCAGAGCACCTTCACTCACAGTTTGAGTTCCCCAGCTCTTTGTCTATGTTAGGCATTCAGAATCTGCATGCTTTTACGTCTTCTATAAAGGATAATGCATAGTGCCACAGGGTCAGCCTTTTTTTTACACCCCTTCATGCCACATGTGAAGGCTGCAATGCCCCACTCCTTCCCAGAGCACCACACTGGTCATGTGTTTTCCTCCCAGCTGAGAGGCTTCATGGGACATGAATGATACAGAGCCTCCTGAGGAGCTGGAAAACAAGGTCCTCCTCAGAGAACCTCACCAAAGTCCTTTCTATGTAGTTCAATACAGAAAACCATACCAGAAGCTTGCCCTGTCAGCATCCCAAGCCTTACCCTGATTAACTGTAGGTCACTATGGCCTGCAAAGAAGTGGCCCAGAAGACAGCAGAGCTCTCATCCTGAGCTCGGAGAGGCATGGTGGTGCCTGGCTGCTCTGCTCCCCAAGCCCAGCTGCTGCACTTCCATTCCTCCCTGTAAGCAATGCCTCCACTGAGGGGGAACTGCAAGTGCCCTGAGCCTGCCTCCCAGCCCTGGAGTTCACAGCACCTCTCACCACAGGGATGAGGATCAGTGAACCAGAGTGAATCACACCAAATGGAGCTTAAATTGAGGTAAGCCTGAGTTAATTTAGAATTGCAGAATCATTACGGTTGAAAAAACCCTCTAAGACCAGCAAGTCCAACCATTAAGCCAACACTTCCAGATCCTTGAGTAAACCATGTCCCCACACACCATCTCTGCACATTTTTCAACTTCCAAGCATGGTGATTCCATCACTTTCCTGGACAGCCTCTTCCAGTGTTTGACCACCCTTTCACTGAAGAAATTTAATCAGATTAAGCTTAAGAAGACACCTGATGAAAAGTGGATATTTTTAAGAGCTACGTGTCCAGTGCCATCACAAAGAGGAGTCACCTCTGCCTGCCCAAAGCACCAAATCCTTTTTGCACTGACCAGGCTCAGTCCCTGGTGGTGCCAGGACTTCTCTCCCCACCGCTGCCCAGCAGGGCTGGGGGGTAGCTCCGGAGACGGCACGGGCTGGGGCTCCTGCATCCACGGCATGTCCCTGCTCAGAGCAGCCCATTTCCCGGAATCCTGCCGGGAGATGCCAGGCTCCGGCTGCTCCCGGGCAGGAGCAGCCCCTAGATGGAGCTGCACAGCAGGGAATGGGCACCCTGCACCATCCCACCCACCCTCCCACCCTGCCCGCGACCCCCGGCTGTGGGCTCCGTGTTCAGCCTCTCTGTGCTGAGCCCCCAGATCTGGCTTGGGGTGCCGGGAAAGCTCAGTTGATCCGACAGCCCTGGAAGGATGGCTGGGTCTGAAGGTTTATTTAACTTTGTTACATTAAATCCCATGTTTTAAGCCTTTTCCAGAAGCTGGCTGCACTTTTCTGAAATTATTTCAGTATAGAAGGAATCATAGCTGAGCCCTCATTAAAGAAGTTTATTTCTGGCTGTTAAAGGGGGCTGTTAGTTTACTTGCATAATATTTTATAACCCAGCATCTATTTCTCATTTCCAGACTGCAGCTTTGTAGTCTTCACTTGCTCTGCTCATCAGTGAGCTGTGAGATACCTGAACAGAGGCTCAAACCACACCAGCACCTGCGAGGACCCAGCAGCAGCAGAGTCCCCAGCACATGGCTGTCCTTGCACTGAGACCACTGGTGCACATCACAGCCCTTTCTGCAGCACACCTGGGGCAGGCCCATGAGTACAACAAAAGGCTGGACATGAGTTCAGAAAGAGCAGGAGCTGGTGATGCTCACACCAATCCAGACTTCACAATAGGTAATTGCCCTAAAATTCTATCTAAATTATAACTTTTATTATGTGTTTTGCTGGCATACAAATACTTTTCTATCTTTAAGAAGTCAGTGCTATATAGCAGAAATCACAGACTGAGCTCTAAAGAATCTACATTAGCACTTTTTGTCAGGCCAGAGTCTGGCCTAAAGGCTATGAAAGCAGAGAAAACTGCTGTTGCCTTGGGTGAACACTGGCAGGTTGCTACAACTACACTGTGGGAGAAAATTGTGCACTGCATTAGCTGTGTGAGAGCAGCCATCCTGAAAGTGACAATTTCCCAAGACAGAATATCTCATATACCCAGAGACTGGGTCAGGTGTAAACTCCCTTCTCCTTTGATACACAAAAGCATAATTACAGTTCCTGAAACTGCTCTGGGAAGAACACTGGTAACTCTTCCCTGCTAAGAAAATGAAACTCACAGGAATGCCTTTTTCTTCTCCCTTTCATCCATAAAATGATGGCCAGGAACTCCCTCAGATATGTATTTTTTCACTCAGCACATGCCACTTCTGATCAGTTGGGCTAGATCCATGCACAAAAGATGCTGAACAGTTGGTGTTTAGCCCACACAAAATCCCATCCACATCCACAAAACAAGGTTTTCCTTTACTTTTCTCACCTACAGACTTGATTCAGCTGATATTTTCAGAGCATGCAAAAGCCAGAGAAGCAACTATTGTCCTCAGCTCATTTACCCAGCTTCAGTGGTTGTGTGGTCATCCCAGACTGAGGAGAAATGCCCTTTACTTCTGGGATGCACCTTTAAAGTTTACTTGAATTAAATTAAAGTTTGATTCAGGTCTGCCTCCCAGGGGACTGCCCCCAACTATCTAGCATCAAATGAGTCTGGGATGGCTACTTTCTTAGTCTGTTGACTTTACACAATGAAAAGTCTTTATTGCTTTCAAACTTTTAACATTTCACACAACCCAAACTAATCTCCAACACACTCAAAGATTTTTGGAGAAATTCATCTTACAAGTGTGAGTGTCTAAACATCACCCAGAGTGCAGAAACATCTTCTCAGCCCTGCTTGGTGTCACAGGCACCCCATCCCTCTGTAGCTAGCTCCAGGATGAGAACAAAGCAAGGAGTTGTAGGGGATGGTTGCACATCTGGATGGAACACAGTGGAAACCACTCCTGAAAATACAAAAAAGCAGGATGTGTTATCTGCTAGTGATGGAAATGAACCCTTACTTTTTCCCCCCACTATATGGTGACTGTGAAATTTTTGATAATCACAAATAAACAAGGTGTTGTCATGCCTTGCTCAACACATCATGCCCCAAAATACCTCAGCTTGCTCCTCTCACAACGGGCAAAAAAACCACAGTGTTCTGTAACTTGGGTTTTAATTTTGCAGCCTCGTATCCCTGTACAAGTCTGGGCTGGTTTTATAAATTCTGATGTGTTGCAGCCTAACGTGGCAGCCTGATAGATGCAGACTGAAGGAAGGGAAGGGGGATTTAATAACCCTGGCCTGGGCACTGAGCTGGTAATGAAGAAGGGTTGTTATTAGTCATTTGCATAACATAAAAGGAGATTCAGATTGAGGCTTAATAAATTCTTCCTCGTATAGAATAACACAGTTATAGCCATTTCTATAAAAATGTCAAAGCCTTTATGTGAAGTAAGTGTTCCTTCAGAGCATAAAATACAATCCTACAACTCAATAAAATCACTTCTATCACTACACTGATTTCTTTGAAGTGTCTCAAAAAAGGGCAGAGTTATGAACTGAAGCATCATTCTTCTTCTCAGCTGGGATGTGAGACAGCACAATGATAAGAACAGCTCATGTTAGGGTGCAAGAACTAAACTGGGGACACTAAGGAGTAAGCATAGGGAAGCAAGGCCCTGGGTGTGCATCTACTCTAAAATTACACTGTCTTTTCTGTTTAGGTGATGTTTAGGCCCTGAGAAACTCATCACCCCAAGTTAGGAGGTAATAATTGGCTCAGAGGGGGGTCAAACCCCCAGGCAATGGGAGGTGGATGGACTGGGCAGCAAACAGCAACCCAGCACCGTGCTTGGTACCAGGCACAACTTGCAGAAAGCAGATTCAGGTTCTCAAAGACAACTGGTGATACTCCATGTGGAAAAGATTACTGCAGCAGTGGGGAAGGTGCAGCTGTGAGCAGCCTGACTGTGGGGAGATGGAGGTGGTGTTGCAGGAGCCTCAGGCACTTGCTCCATGTATTTTCCTGACTGGCATTGTCTCCTTGGAGAACTGCACATGCCCCATGCCTGGATCAGTGCCTGAGTTGGTACACAGCACTCTGATCCCTCCAAGCACTGCAATATGGAACACTGTTTATGGATGTGCAGAGAAATGCAGTAAAACACACATTTACTGCTCCACTTTGTCCTGAGTGGAGAACAAGCCTTTCATCCTTACAATGTAGGCACCCCTCAAAGCATTGATCCTTCCACAGAGCAGTGCCTCAGGGCTGTTTGCTTGAAAGCCCTAAACTGGGACTGGTCTAAGAGAGACAGGCTTATTGAAAAGCAGTGAGCTAGTAAAGTCCTTTCACAAGCTGTGTGTTAGATTTGTGTTCCAGGCAGCCTAAAAAGCATCTGTGCACCTTCCTTTTAAAAATTAAGTTGTGACAACTCACACCAAGCAAAGGAGTTTTTCAGGGCTCACACTGACCATGCTGCACCTCTACAGCCTGGAAGCACTCTGAACTCAACATGTCTGGAGAGAAACATTTGAGGAATCAACTTCACACCCTCGGCTTTTCCAGTCAGCATTTTCCTCTGAGGGCATCTTCTAAAACCCATAGAGCTTCTGGGCAATAAGCATCCATGTTCATTAAAGCAATCTTTTATTAACTTCACTGGAAAAAACTTTTACCAAGGGGAAAAATAGATTACCTGTAATTTTAAAAGTCATTTTCTCAATCAGTTATTCTCAGAGGTATTAATACTCCAATAGCAACAAGATTCTCCTGCAGTACTACAGTCTCTTTCCCCCCCAAGTGCTTTTAAACCTGCTTCACTCTTCTCTGTCCCCCAGATTTCCAGCAAACTTTTGGGCCACACAAAGGGAACATGGTTATCTCATCCAGCTCACAGCTAAAACCATAGCTAGGATGTGACCAAATGGAAAGCAAGTATGATTTTGTTTGGGAAGGGGCAGACTGAGCCCAGCTGTCTGCCATGCACATAGGCTTGTTACTACATTCACAAATATTCAGACATCATGAGGGATTTGGGTTGTAGTTCTGCAAGATGTGAGAAATTTCTTTGTAGGCTCAGAGCACTCGATCAAAAACATCAATCACAGTCACACAACAGAGCCCAGCAGTCAGGTACCAACCCAACCCAACCCAACCAACACAGATCTGCTCTGATCAAGCTTTCCAAGGAGTGACTTTGGGGCAGAAATTTCCACCCCAGGTGGAACACCTGATGTGCTCCTGTAGCCAGCATACTCTAGCATGGCTATGCCTGTGTGCAGACATTTGACCCTGGATAATGTTCAGGCAGATGGAATCACATGGATCCAATACTTAATCAACTGAAATTGTCCAACATTCTCAGTTCTGCTCCCATGTACCACGCAGAGTATCATGCATTGCTGTCTGCTCATCTGGTTGAATTTAGGCAACCTGAGGAGTAACAGTCCTCAGGTCATTTGACACAAGTGATCCCATTCTACAAAATGCTCTGAGTCAATGTGAAGATTTTTCAGGCTATCCCAAAGATTGGAAAAATTTCATAGGCAAATTGCATGGCTCTGCTGAGATACACAATTCTGATTTGACTGAAGGATGGTGAACCAGTAATCCTCTCTCTTGCTTTTTTAGAAAGAATATACTTAAAACCACACAAACACATGCATGTAACATACAGCTGTGATTAGCAGAGATTCTCTGCAAGAAACAGCCAGTTACATACACACCAACTTCCACATGCATATAAGACATTCTCCTTGAAGGGGAAATTATGGTACATGGGGTGAATAAATCATCCCAGGCATATTTGGGGATGTCCCACACTCCCTCACCACTCCCTCAGGAAACAGAATGTGGAGAAGCTAAAATAAATTGGAGAGATGAGCAGTAATTTATTTTCCCGTCTGGAAAAGATAATTTAACTACTCAATTAAACATTGCCTAAAGCCATACTATTAGAGTTGCATATCCCATCTGTAATACAGATGGATTTTGCTCTCTTATTACTGGTCTTCATGCTGTCTGGTACTTAAAATTCTGGTTTAATTAGATGACACCTTCCACAAATGCTGAGCTATTGGCACATAATTCAAGCAGTATCTAGGAATTTTTGCCATCCAAGAAACCTTCTGTAGGAATCTTATGTTCTCATATCTCTGGTACAAAAGAGCAGGTGGAAAGCAATGCTGAATGAACTGATGATATATTATTTCTTACTTTGTGTTATTTTGGAGCACAGGGGTTCAGTCTGGGCTCTTTTCTTTCATTTTTCAGTAGTTGTCACCCAAGACCATCCACAAATCAGATGGTTTTACAATCTATTTTTCATTGATTTTTCTTAAATGTTGATTCAATATTGAAACAGATCATTTTAATACTGAATTAAGAAGTGACTAACCCCATTATGAGGAGATTTCATTCACTGCTTCCCTCTGGGCACTGCTACAAGTGGAGCATTTCAGCATTTCTGGAAATGCCTCCAATCTCCTCGTCACCCCCTCACCCCATCTGAGCCCACAGGCAGTTTCCCTGCAGCAAATGCAAAACCTGCAAGTTTAAGGGGCTCAAAGACACAAAGGTGCTCAGTGGTTCCAGTCAAGAGGTGGAAAAAACAAAGATCCACAGACTTGTGCAAGGGAAACTGAGGGACAGGGGGTGTTGGTGAGCAAGGCAGTGCTGGGTTATCAGCTGAGTTTGATCATCTTAGAGCTCTTTTCCAGCCTAAATGATTCTGTGATTCTATGACTTCTGCCTTAAAAGTTCTGGGGAATTTACACGTGATTGAGAATTTTGCATCACAAGTTCAACTGAATGAGCTGGAATGTTTTGCTTTCTCATGAAGAGCTCTCTGTCTCTCCATCCAGAAGCACTTTGTGTCTCAGACCCCTATGGCATCCTTCTAGCTCAGTGGGGAACTAGACAAATACCACTTTATTTCCTCATATATGGTATTTTCCATAATCCTTTTTGTCTAACAGCTTTTTCCAGGATGGGAGATTCCTTCATCTACTTCACTCCTCTGCTTGGTAGCAGTGGTTGGTAGCTTGCTTGCTTGGTAGCAGTGGTTAATGGAAAAGTTTGGTACAACTCACTCAGCCTTCACATGTCCCTGGGAGTGGAAGGAGTACTGGTAACTCTTCAACAAACAACTCAAAGTATCTTCTATGTTCACTGCACCCTGCAGGTTCCATGAAATCCCATCAAGACAAAGCCACGAGGCTGACTCCCTTCAAAGAGCCTTAGAGATAGTTTTAAAAAATGAATTTTAAAAAACCCAAAAGATAATTTCTTCACTGTTAGATTTGTAACAGAAGCTCATCACATATATCAGATCCCTGGGTACACATGCAGATGTTTCAGCCATATGCAACAGCATATGGCACATTTCTCTCAATAACTAGTCTTTTTTTCCTGTGTTAGGCTATGAAAACAAACATGAAGTGTCTCAGCCAGCTTAGGACAGAGGAGGTGCCTCTGATGGCTTCATCTCCCCCTGTCAGGCCATCTTCCCTCCAGCCAAACACTGGTTCAACTTCCTCTTGCTCTCCAGTCCACTTTCCAGTTACCCTGGTACAAGTCAAGCTCTGCAGGTCACCCCCAACCTGTACTGCTGGGTGGAGTTATTCCTCCCCAGGCACAGAACCTGCATTTCCCTTTGTGGAACTTGTGGAACTTTGGTTCTCTGCCATCTCTCCAGCCTGTTCAGGTCCCTCTGAAGGGCTGCACAGCCCTTTTGGGCTGCTGGCCACTCCTCCCAGCTTTGTGTTGTCAGCAGAGCTGCCGAGGAGGCATCTACCCTTCATCCAATGTTTATTCACTGATAAATGAGTTAAACAACACCCCAGGCACAGTACTGAACCTTGGGGGACACCACCAGTGACAGGCCCCCAGCCAGATCCTGTGCCACTGACCCTCTGGGATCTGCCATTCAGTCTGTTCTCATTCCATCTCACTGTCCCCCCACCCTGAAAACCAAGGGATTCTCCTTTGCCTTCCTCCCACGTGGTGGTGTGGGGTGGGTTTCTCCACCACAATGAGCCCAGCCATGTTGTTAGCAAAGGAAATTAGAAGTAGGTACCTTTTCTCTTGGTCTTGGAACAGAGTATCTGTTGCCTCTGGTGGAAGATCAATAACAGCAAATTAAGTGCTGCTTAAGCTCTGCTGATCAATCCCCTCCCTGCCCCAGATGTTCCAGCAGCAGAGGCTGGTTACAAATACCACCTCACCTCCTTCCCTGATGCCCTTTAACAGAAGTGCACATGTTGAGAGCCACCAGCTTAACGAGTCTCACCAAATGCCAGACGTTTCTCCTGACTGATTAGCAATGAGTTTTTGCATTTGTGAAAGTTATTTGTAGGGTGAAGAGTTTTTTTTTCTGGGTGCTGGAGGAAAAATTGCTAACTCAAATGGAATTCAGTGCAAGCACTTGAGATTGAAAAGGTCATGGCTGTTAGAGTGAGCAAAATTTATTTCTTCGTGGTTATAACAGCCACAAACAGGGAAGGAGAAGCTTGGCAGTTCCAGCCTGACTTGCAATGAAATAAAAACACCCACCTGCAGGATATATTAAGATAATAAGCAGAAAACCAGATCAGTGTGCCTGATGATATAGGATTACAGAGAGATTCTTCAAATAGTCACAAAATCCCCAAAACACAGAAATTCAGAGCAGCTGCTGGCATAGGGAAGGGCTTCATTCAACATAACCTAAGTGGTGCACACATGCCATGTATCAGAGAGGATATATGGAATGTGTGCACCTTACAGCCAAAAGCCTCAACCAGAAAGGTTCCTCCTTACCTCAACAAAAACCTGTGGTGACTGCAGGAAGCTGCAGTTCCAGAAGGATCTGGAACACAAGCCTGAGAAGGAGCAGCTAAGGGAGATGAGTAGCTCAGAGGAACCTTATTTCTCTACACAATTACCTGAAAGGAGGTTGTAGCCACGTGATGGTTGGCCTCATCTTCCAAGTGACAAGCAATAGGACAAGAGGAAATGGCCTCTGGTTGTGCCATTGGGGGTTTAGATTGGATGTTAAGAAAAATTTCTTCACCAAAAGGGTTGTAGAACATTGGAACAGACTGCCCAGGGCAGTGGTGGAGTCACCATCCCTGGAGGGATTTAAAAGATGTGTACATGTGGCACTTGGGGATGAGTTAGTGGTGGGCTTGGCAGTGCTGGATCAGTGGTTGGACTCAACAGTTTTAAAGGTATTTTTTGACCTAAATGATTCTACAATTCTGAGCATGTGGCTTCAGTCAGGTAATAGTGGGTGGTTTTGATGGATGTGCCAATCAAAAAGTGGACTCCTTTTAAACTAGAACGTTTCTGGATATTTTGCTTCCCAAAACAGGTAAGTAATTTTACACTCTTCCCACCCCAAAACACATATCAAAACTCTGCCAATTATCCTGTGGTTTAGAGCTTCATTTCCTATTTTCCCTATTGCAACTTGCAACATCAAAATTTCTCTTGCTACAAACAGCCTGCCAACCCCTTAAGCACAGAATTGCCATTTCCAGTAGAAATATGAATGCAGCATAAGTTCAGCAGTAAAAACACATGAATCTTTGAGAGTCTTAATCTTTGAAGTACTGTTTCTTTGACTGTGAGAAGAAGGGGTGCTTTACTCAGAGACATTTTTGTTTCCTAAATGCCTGTCTGAAGCAGGAATTAGTCTAATAATGTGACTTTCTGGAGAGACATGGCTATTTCAGACCTCTGCTGGAAGTTTATTGAAGAAAATATTGGTGTTTACATGTAAAAGAGAACGTTTGTGAGGGAAAGGACAATATTCAGATATGAAAGGATAAAACCTGTATATTTTCAGGTTCTAAGTTCCTTGTCTGAATGGAAATTCTGCAGCTCTAAAGGAATATGATTGTGAAGTCCTGGCCCTCTGCCTGCTTTCTCTCTCTGACCCTGGGGGAGAAGGAACTGTGGAGGTCATGGAACTGTGAACAGTGCTCTGCTCATCTGAGAGCTAAGGAGGAACACACTGGGAACCTGGGTATGTCCAGCTGTTCCCAACCCACCTGCCCCATCTCCTCACAGGATTCAGCCTGGAAGGAGCCCATCCTGCTTGCCTGAGCCTGCCAGCTCCAGCCCTGTTTTCCAGCACTCTTTTCAAGGGCCAGTTCCTGCTCTGAGTGCTGGCTCCAGGGCACACACTGAGCTTGCAGAAGCAGGGCTGCAATGCCAACTTCGTGCCTGCTCTAAAAGGATCATTTTATTATTTAAACTTTTTATTTTGTTTATGAGCTAGAAGCTTAGCAATTTACTGTGCTAGATGAATAATGCCTTCTTCTATTAGAAAACAGAAAAAAACAAACCCCAAACCCATATATTTCACTTTTCTCCCGAGTTCCTCTTGGCAGCTCTGCAGCTGCTGCCTTACTGAACATATGTACTAGGGAAAATCGAGTTGATCTTTTTTCTCCTCAGAAAAAAACCCCTCAATTCTCGGCCCAAAGTCTGGCCACCTTGTGGGTACCTAACTTGAGGCAGGTCACCAAACCACTACCACCCCTCAGCCTGGGAGCCAGCATGCCATGGGAAAGAAGGTAATGAGAAGGGCAAAAGAGGCTGACTGGCATTCAGTCCTCCAGAAGAGGATGATGGCAAACAGAGCAACAGCTGGCAAGAACAGACCAATAAAAATGTGGTGTTGGGGGATGAGACAGGAAAAGATGGATATAACAGTCTGTGTTTTCACAAGTTTGGCAACTGAACCACATATTTTGGAAAAGATAAGAATACATCCAGGCTTAAAATGTCTCTCTGGGGATCTTATACCTGATGGAATGACAGCAAAGAACTCTCCATCATAGACTCTTCTGAGCAAAGTGACAGTAAAAAAATTTGAAATACAGGCAAAAAGTAAAAGCTTTTTGTTTCCTTTTTTACTGTGAGGGTAGTCAAACGCAAGAATGAGGTTGCCCAGAGAAGCTGTGGACTCTCTGTTCAAAACACAAGCAGGGCTAGCACTGGACAGCCTGTTCTGCTGCCAGCAGGGCTGGACTGTGTGATCTCCAGAGGTGCCTGCTACCCCTGCTGTCCCCTGCTGATAAATTAGGCAGGAACAGCCAGCCTAAGAACAATCTGGTGTGTGTGTGCTGCACCACCTGTGTCAGAGCATGGAGGGCACCCTTCACCTCAAAGAATAAGACAAAGAATAAACTTAGTGAAGGACATTATTTGCATACTGAAAAAGAAACCTTCCACATCTTCTGGGCATACTTTGTTCCTCTCAGTGAGAAAGGCTTCAGAATAACCAGTGCAATCAGGGACCTGATTTCTTCAAACAAAACAGCTCAAATGAGTCATCCCATATTCCTGGCACAAACTGCTGCTAGCTCTTGGGTGTTAAGTGAGATGGGCAGGATATACTAGGCAGTAGCCTGACTGTACATGAATTGAGAGCTAGATTTGATCATGCCAATTACTTGCAGAGATTAGCCTTTGCAAACACACTTTCTACACAAATCAATCCCTAGCTCTGTTCAGGCACCCTTGTTCTCTCACCTTGCCTGTCACCTCCCACCCTGCAGCAAAGCAAGGAGCCCCTCTGCATGCTGAGCTAGTTCAGCTCTTCTCTCACCTGCATTCTGGTTTCCACCTGTGTCTCTTTGCAAAACCCATGCACAGCTAATGCAGAGCTCCTATTTGCCTTTTCATGCTGCTTGATGTATTTCAATAAACTGAACCCAGAGCACACAAGGGTGAAATCTTCATTCCAGGCAGGACAGAGAAATGACACATTTCTGTGCTTACCATCAACCTTGGCACACTGTTGGTATAATAATTTGTCATTCTTGAACAGGAATAAAACAAGTCAATGACCCCTGTTTGACTCCAAGTTGTTTTCTACATTGTCAAAACACACAGATTTAGAAAGATAATTACCTCAATACCTCTGGGTGACAATCTCAAATTAAACTACAAGAGCTCCATGCTCCATCTATCTCTTTGCAGCTGAATTCACTCCAGATGAACACAAACCAGAAAGGAAGATTAGGAGAAAGGCTTTACAGGCCTTGTGCCTCTGCCTCTCACTGCAGAGAGAAAGGGCCCAGCAGTGCCCCATTCTCACAGGAGGGTGGGTGTGGGAGCCACAGAGCCAACACAGCCTGCCCCAGCTCCGCACAGCCCACCCACCAAAACCAACCTGGCTGCCCTGTGACAGAGCAGGGAGAGCAAAGCTAACAAGCAAACCCCTACTAAGGCCACCTCCATCTGAGTGGAGCTAATTTAACTAGGAGCAATGGGGAATTGGCTGGGTCCCAATTGGGCTGATTTGGGCAGGGGTGTGAGTCATGGAGGCAGTGAGAAACAGGCTGGCCAGTGGGAGTCATTTGGGAGCCTGTCAGAGGTTAACAATGATGTTGTAATTGAGCATTTGCTTGAAAATCTGTGTGTCTCACCAGTTCTGTCTTTCCCACAGGGATTTGGGCTGCCCAGAGAACCCAGCCCTTCTCCTCTAAGAACACAGCACAGCTCTTACCATGCCTCTGGCAACACTTGCTGACTTGATCTTGCAGTGTCTGTCGAGCAATGCCTCTGCAGAGTGGTTTCCACAGTGGGTTTTCACTGAAAACTGTTCATCCAATCATCCTTTTATCAGTGAGAAAACTTCATGTGCCCTTGTACTGTCACCTGTGGAACCCAGCCTGCACACACTCTGCCACAGGGCGAGTGCAGGTCCCTGCAAGCCTTAGATCCAGCTCAGCAGGCACAAAACCATGCCCAGGTTCCCACCTCTGTGATTCCTACACTGCCATGCCTGCTGCCCCACTGAAAAGTGCTGAAATTCTAGGTGATACCCCTCCCATGGAACAACTATCAGCCCCAAAAGCTGCACTTCTAGTCTGCCACCTGCTCGTGTTGCCTGACCTGGATTTCACAGGTGTTCAGCATCATGGTACACATTTAGTATGGGAATATAGTTCTCTTTATTTTTTTCCTACCACAATTACAGAATAACTAGAAAATAATCCAAATATGTTTTATTACAGGTAAAAGCCAACAGTTATTAATATAAGCAGGTATGATATGCCTTTCAAGGCAAAGCTGATCTTAATTCAGTTTTTTTCCAAATCCAAAAACGTATTTCATTTTTTCTGGATTAATTTGGAAACCAATGTGATGTAGTCCTTCCTATTTATGTTCCTTGGTTTAGCTTACACTATTATAATATTAATGTAGGTTGCTACTTAGCCAGGGCCAAGATTTAAGATGTTATTGTGCTCTCCTCAGGATGCTAATTCTTCCCTGAGTGCTCTTGCTGAGTACTGCACAAATCAGGTGGTTAATCACACCTCAGTTAACGGGTCTCAGAGCTCCTAAGGATGTAGCCACTTTTTTGTTGTTGATGTTGTCATTCCTGTGCTCTTGTTTTATGGTTTAATGTAATATAGCAGAGTTGGAATGTGGGTTACTGCAGAGATAAACTAGGCAATTCACTGTTGGGCATGCAGCTAGGGGGAGAACTATTGAAAACCAACATAATTAACCAGTGGTAATCTCTGGCATAAGACCTGAGACCAAAAGCCAATTCAGGATTTCAGAGAAGGAAGAAATATTTCTCTGACTAATGGGCACAACATTTATTTAGGTTCTGAAAACATCTGAAGCCCTGTAAGCTTTATATTCCAAAAGAAGTATCTGCTCCCAAGTTGTGGAGCAGAAGAGGCCAGAAGGTGAGTCTGTCCCTCTGGTGAGCTGGGCTGGCAGGGGCAGGCCATGGGGCAGAGGGGTGACTCCCAGCAGGGCTGGTGGCCAGCAGCTCGCTGACCCTTCACAGCCTGCACCCTGTTTTGTAGTCAGAACATCAGTGACATCAGTATTTCCCTGCTGCCCTTAGATAGATAAATAAAGCTGTACCTTGCATTATTTTTCTTTGGGTTTTTTGGCATCTCTTAGCTCAATTTTTTTTTCTTTTCTTTTTCGTTGCTGTACAGTGAAATTTTCTGCTTCCTTTCAGTTGCCTTAAAATTTAATTACTGCAATCAGGGAAATGTTTTTTACTTCTCTGTTAAATAATCAGCTTTCTTTGAACCATGAGGCAATGCAGGAATGTCCTGTGGGGAGAGGATAGATCAGATGAATGCAACAGGGGGTAGTTTTGGGATTTTTTTTTCTGGGATTTATGCACCATCCTTATCAAAGAGATAAGGACACTGCAGAGACCATAGCTCCAGTGTCACATGGGGTTGAGGGACCTTAATGTCACTACCCCTGGAAGTGTTCAAAAAACATTTGGATTTGGCACTTTAGGACATGGTTTCATGGTAAACATGGTGGTGGTGCTGGGTTTATGGTTGGACTTGATGAATTTAAAAATCTTTTCCAACTTCACTGTATCTATGATTCTGTGATTAGAAATGAGACCCACTTGCTCCTCTAGTAGTACCTACTGTGCATGCCTTTGTTTTATTACTAGTTATCTGCTTTGGTTTTACCAGTTGTGCTGGTGATGAGTGAAATAAATGTGTGATCATCACGTTCAAATAAGCTGTCAGCAATTTAGCCCCGATTTTAAAATGTCTGCATTGCAAAACCAGGCTATCACTGAACCAGCATCTCCTTCAGCTCTCAGAAACACAACCAGAAAGTGTCCAAACACCACTGCCCACAGAGAGCCCCTTGCCAGCCCAGGAAGGATGAGCATCACCCCCTTGCCCTAGAGCCAGGCATTTAAGCAGTTACTGAACTGCAAATAAAATCCATAACGGCTTTTAAAACGTGGCTCCAATTAGTGCTCAATTATCTGCCCTCCTCTGGGAGGTCAGATCTTGTGTTTATTTAACTCATTCCTTTTGCAAGTCTTTGAATGGGCTGGCAGTCTGAGGTCAGTGGGAATTTTGATTTGAGAAAGGGAGGGAGCTGGAAGTTGAGGCAGGAACCAGGGGTCCCTGGGAGGGGGTGTCCCACCAACCTCCTCACCTGGGAAGGCCTGGCCAGGTCTGTCAGCTCCAGCCCCATCCAGGCACCACAGGCAGGGTGGGGAGAGGGAAATCCTCTTGCCTTTGCATCCCTGAGCTGCCTTTTCTGAGAGCTGCGCAGGGCAGCCTCCCTCAGGACAGGCGCTGGCCGTGTCCCCTTCCCCAGGGTGTGGGAAGAGGGTTCTCATGGTTTGCACTTACCCATGGCTGTTCTCACACCTCCTGATCCTCAGCCAGACTCTTCCCCTCCTGGCACATCTGTGATTCACAGCAAAAGGCAGCAGCTCATCTCCTGGGGTGTCAGCAGAGCAGCCCGTGCCTGGGGGACATTCCTTTTGAAGAATATTCTTGAATTCACAACAGAAGTGAAGGAGCTGCAATGCTGTATTAAGCTTCTTGCATCTACCATCAATTCACATTAGATGTAGTCAAGCTATTGACTTAAAACCTCAATTCCCCTCTTATGAAAGAATGAAGCTGGAATTGGAAGAGGAAAAGAAATTTGCATTTTCATGAGTCAGTGCCTGTGATTTTTTGGTGTGCAGATGAAAACTGAGAGGAATGCAGTGCAATAAACCAGGAGAGGAAAGAGCCCAGTCGTGTCATCAGGAAAACCTCAGGCACAAGTTGTACAGCTTCTGCAAATCTGCTGTTACCTCTCCAGTGAGAGGCAGTGAAAAACAACCCATGAAAAGACATCAAGGTGATGACACAGAAGTAAAAAAGAGTCAGAAAGGCTGAGCTAGCTGAGGAAAGAGACCTCAGCTGTTCCTGCTGTTGGTGTGTGCCCAGCACCCTGCTCCTGGCAGGGACTCTGCCTGCTCTTTGCCTGGCCTGGGTCTGCTGGGATCCTCAGAGCTCTGGGATGAAGTTTCCATGGATGCCAGTAACTGAATCCTTACTCCTCTTTCCTCCAGAAAGTGGGTGGAAAGTTTCAGTAGTTGTGACAGCATCTGGAGAATTAATCTTTGGGAAATTATTACCCTGTAGCATTTGCAAAGTCCCCCAGAGCTACCCATTCACTTCAATAGATTACTCCTTAAAAAAACCCTTTAACCTGTATTCCTGTTTTATGTTACACCTCTATTGATGTAGCTAAAGTGTCTGCAGAATAACTGCCATCATTATTCCACATACTGGTTATAGAACTTTATATTTGCTTAATATAAAACTAAAAAAGGTTCCAAGAAGACCTAAGTGGAGATGTCTCCTAGCAAACTGAGGTGTGACTAAGATTTATTCAAATGGTAAAAATAAATAAAGTCAAGAAAGTAATCAAAAGCCTATTTAGTGGACTATCAGATGATTAACCAACACGTTCACAGAGCCAAACCTCTGTATCTGTCTTTTTACTGGTTCATTAATTTCTCTTGGCATGAACTAATTTGAAAACATCTAGCTGACCTTGACATTTGAGAAAAGTGGATTCTGACAATTCCTTCATTTATATCAGGAAAAACTTATTTGTCAGGAAGTAGCTTGAAACAGGGATTCAAATATTGTTGCTCTCCCCCATCTTGAACTAGAATTACAGAATAAAAGCATTACTGTTCTCTTACAGCACATGCTGTACCAAGAAAAATTAAATTGCTGTGAATTAAAAGAACACTTAATTCAAGGGATTCAGATGGATTTATTTTATTTACTTGCAATGACTTGTTAATTCAGAATTACTTCAATATGACACTTCACAGTCAGACACAGCACTGACTAAGGAACTCTGAAAGTGCATGAGTAACTACTGCACACTTACAAGCAGGCTCAGAACTTCTCACCTGCATTAATAAAAATGTTGATTGTACCCTGTGCTTGTAACTTACTGAAGTGGTATAATACTCATTCTTTTCCCTGGCTGAATGACACTTGCTGCTGTTACAACTTGATCCACAAACTGAGCTCTCTTTTCACCCACAGTGGTATAAAAACCCACCAGAAATTAGGAACTTGAATTAAACCAATTTAATCCAGTCTTGCTCACCTCATTCTTGACATGCATAATCTGCAAACACTCAGCAGATAAAGCTTCATGAGAATGGACCCAAGCAAAAATTGTGCTTGAATCCATCTCGTATATAATTTTGCCCTAGATCAAATCCTACTTCACAGAAAACAGAATATTAGGAAGCCTTGAGAAATGCTGAGTAACATTCTTCATGCTTAGGACTTAATGCAGGACAACCTCCCTAACAACAAAAGTGAGTTTTAAAGTGTTTTGCCAAATTAGGATCTAAACCCTTCAGTTGTTCAATTTCTGCTCTCATCAGTTCACAGACCTGTCTGATGATCATTCCTTAAATCATCTTGGATTAGTTATATTACTTTGATAATATAAAATTATCTTCTATTAGTTTCTCATAAATATAAATTGCATTAAAAAGCCAACCTCTTCATTTCACTTAAGGTTCCCCTGTGATAGCATTACGCTTCCCTATCTCATAATTTACAAAAATCCAGACACTTACGAGCAAGAAAATTAATAATTAAGGACATAATAAATCATATATGCCAACTTAATAAACACATTAAAAACTAGAAAGCACATTTCATCTCGGTGTAACAACCCAATTAAAATTTCAAGGGCAGTTTATGGTGGGAGGAGGCATTATTTCCACTTCAGAGTCTGAGTGACCCATGGCTGGGCAGCTGCCTGGCCCCATCCAGCCTGGAGATCAGGGGCTGCTCCCCCTGCCCCGAGGGGTGCAGAGAAAACCGGGGAGATGTGCAGGGAGTGAGAGGGGACAGCAGGGCTGTCCTGCTGGCAGCATCTCCCCAGGGCCTGGGCAGGGTCCTCAGCTGCCTGTGGTGGGTCCTGGAGCAGGTCTGGGCACAGAGGACCAGGCAGGGATGGAGCAGAGCAGGCTGGGCTGGGGCACAGAGCTCCTTTCACCTTCCAGGGGCACACAGCAGTGGGAGGTAAAAGGCTGCCTGGCAAGCATACAAAAGGTCTGGGGTGTTGTGAAGAGAAGAAGTGTCTTGGTTTTGAGACAAATTAGGAGGAAACTTCCTGAAAGGGTGTCTCTTCTAAAGAAAGGGAGGTTTCAGCAGCCTGTCCCCCACAGTTTCAAAAGGAATTTCTTGGAGGAAAGTAAAAAAACAGGGATTATTTAAAAAGCAGAGTGCACACAGGAACAGAAAAAAAAAATAATGTTAGATAACAAGTCTTCTCATTGTGGAGAAAACTGGAGGATTTTTGGAGTGCTGCTGGGCTTCTCCTGAGGTCCAGAGCTGGGATGCAGCGTGGGGCTCCTGGTGATGGTCTGGTGTTCTGGACCAGAGCAAACCTGAACAGCTCCAGAAGAAGAAGCCACAGTCCTGGGAAAAGCTTCTTGCCTCAGCTAACAAACAAGAAGCTAACCAAAAGCAAAGATTTACTCTGTCTGTGCTAGACAACCCAGCTCAGAGAGAAGCAGAGGAGTCTGTGAGAACTGAACACAAATCTGGCACTGAGGAATTCCCCTGGCTGCCCCCTCTTTGAGCTTAAAATTACAGGACCCATGTCTGGGTATAAGGCAGACAGTGGGGGATACAGTATGATAAAGTCACCCCAATACAAGATGGAATATCACATTTGAAAGGCAACCAGAAACTGTTTTGAATGTACTTCAGTCCCTTATAAAGCTCATTGCTATTTTTGGACAAAAAAAATATGTTTCAGACCCTTAGAAGCAAAAATAGTGGCTAAAGAAGCTCCATTTTTTATTTGAGCTATTCCTAGAACTGCAAAATATATAAACTTACGCAGACAAAGCTTTAAGAACTATCATTGACTAACACTTCTCAGGTTTAGCTGAGTTTAATGAAGTCAGATGACTGGTCATGCTCTGAGAGCAGTGAAGCAGGAACACACAGGAGACCCCTCTGTTCTGAACACACTGTATGAGTTACAGGATTGCAGCTACACACTCAGCCCAGAGGCAAATGGGAACACCAGGGCACACTGTGACACCAGCTGTGCTGCAATGAATGCACAGTCCCTCTCACTTCTCTGGGAGAGATCTGCACTTGAACGAGGTGCTCAGGGCAGAAACAGCTCCCTCAGGGCAGCTCTGCATCCCCAGCTGGGATTCATCCTGACTGCTGAGCACTCCTGGACACTCAGAGGCAGCTGCCATAAATATGGGTAAAAAGAAGCTGGCTGGTTTTCTCTCTGAGCCAAAACCAGCTCCTGTTGGTCCCTGTGGGATCTGGATCTGGAGGACAGAGCCAACATCTCTGTAAGAGTCTAAGGTCCTGCAAGAAGGAGGAGAACAGGCTGCAGGAAATCTCTACTGGCTCCAAAAGTTAGATTCATGCCATAGACTTCTTTGTCACTGCCATTATAAATTACAGACTACATTCTCCTTGCGCTGATGAAGAGGATTTCTTTTTTAATTTATTACTTTGGGACATTTTTATTTTACTGTAACAGATCACTCCAAGGCAGGCATGGTGAGGACAATCTGCTGGGCAATTTCTGCCTTTCACAGGACTCCTTGGGAAAGGTTTGCACAAGAGTTTCCAGCTTAGCATGATCAAGCATTCGGATCAAATTGGTTTGATATCACACTTCAGCCTTTTGAAGAAACCTTGCTGTAAGAAGATTGACTGATGTGATCACACCTAGGCAGCACCACCGTGTTTCCACTTAGCAGTACAGGTACAGCTCCAGTAGACACAAGAAGGGATAGAAAAATAAATTTATGGGATAAACCTTGCTTTGCTACCTCAGTTCTCACCATGAGAACCCTCCTGGCCTCCCCCCCAAGCCCCCTGTGGAAAGGAATCTGGGCCATATATGCGTGCCAGGATCTACTCCCCACTTCAGAAACATTGTTTAGGAAATCCCAACCAAAAAAGCCCAAAGGAAGCCAGATGGGAGCCCCACCTGATTGCACAGGTCAGCCATCCTCAACACAATCTCCTGTTACACATCCATCTGCCATAAGCCCTTCTCGTAAGGAGATGGAACATGAGAGAGAAACCCAAGTGTGGCTTTGACAGTGCAACAGCTTATTGGAAATGATGGGGAGGTTACAAGGAAAAACACCTTATTAAAAAGAAAGGACAAGTCCTTTTGGGGGCCTGGCACTGCTCCTAATTCAACAGCACATTTCCTCTTTCTAAAGCAATGCTCCCCCAGCACTCCTCAGTGAGACCCAGTGAGCAGCAAGGGCAAAAGTCTGCTGGATTCATTGCCTGCAGGTGGGAATGAGTCTCTCATCCCGAGGCTGGCTCTGCATGGGCATGGGTGAAAGAATCTCTGGGCAAACTGCAGCCTGACCTGGGACACACCTGCTGCAGGACCATGGCAGCAGCACACAGGGGACAGGAGGGGGAAGCTCACTGTGCCCTGTCCTCACTGGGTGTGCCTGGGGAGGCACCGAGTCCAGCCCCAGACAGCCCCCAGAGAAATGGGAGCATGCAGAGCCCCATGGCAGGCTGCAGGAAAAGTGCATCAACTGATTAATCAAGTGCATGAACTGATTCATACTTATTAACACAGACAGGCTGTGGCCAGCTTGGATTGCTAACAGGATCTCCAGAACATTTTTTCAATGAATCAAAGTAACCTTACACCTGAGCAGGGGGAGAAAGAGGAATCTTCCTCAGCACCAAGGCCAAGCCTGTCTATGCCTGCCTGCTGATCCCTACCTCCTACTATCCCCCCATGCCTGGGATGCCCACATTGCTGATGGCAACCCTCAGACTTTCCAAAATGAGACCCAGCCAAGCACATTTCCACTGCCTGGCCACCAGTGAGGGCTCACTCTTCAGCCAAAATCCAACAATCCTGCCAAGCAATTTCTCACTTCTCAGAAATTTCAAAGCACTTAAATTAAACTCTGCCAAAAAATTGCCTTGGAAATCCCTTGTGGTACCCTTGAACAGGACCACTTTTAAAAGGCTGCTATTTTATCTCCTCATTTGCCTGCATTTTTGCTAGCCTGAGCTGGGCATCTTCATTGAATATCTGCTTCCAGCCAGATCTGGAATGAAGCAGCAGCCCCAGGATTTAGCAGGGCTCTTGATTACTGCTGCTGGTGCTGTAACACCTCAACCATTTCATCAGCTGCTTTTCTATAACTTTTATCTTTTCCTCCTAAATCTACCCTGGGTTTTATTATTTCTTTCTAGTCTCAAAAGCTGCCACAGGCTAAATACCTTCCCCTCAGAATCAGGCTGTAGATCACACAGCAGAGGTCCCAGCAGTTATCAGCTGATGCACTTGATCAGCAGAACACTGCTCTAACATATGCTCCCTGGCAGATTAGCCACCATAAATTCTACTCACTTGGAGTTACAGTCCTGTGAAGCTGGCCTTGAGCTGTGCCTGTGCCCTGGGAAGGGATGCCCTGAAGCACTGTTTGAATGCTGCTCATGTTTCAGGAGGGCCTTTTGGGAACACAGGGATTGCAGCCTTTATCTAAACTCAAAGGTGCAACTTCCCAGGTGGGGAGGGGAGGGCAGGGAGAGGATTTGCCACATAAAATGCAGATTAGGCATGTGGTGCAAGCTCAGCACAAAGCCCTGTGGTGCCTGCCAGTCCTGTGGCACACACCAGCATGGGGATTGAGACTTTTGTCCCATCTGGCCACAAGATTCAATCCTGTTCCAAAACTAATTTACAGCTTTTAATCAAAAAGAAGAAGCTCCATTTCATTCAGTCCTTGCCTCAACCATTGCAGTAATTTAACACTTTGGGTTTTTTAGAAAACTAATCATACATTCCAGTTAAAGGGTACTTGGGAGGGTTTAGGGGCTTCTGTTGGGTGTTGCTCAGGTGAGGAATCTCTGATCCTGAGACCCCAGAGCACAACAGCTGGGTCCCTGCCCAGGTACCACACCTGACCTGACAGCAGCACTGCCAACAGGATCCTGAGCAGATCCATAGGTGTAGGCTGTGCAAATATTTCCAGCCCCTGTGCAGCTGCCAGAAGCAGCATTACTCACCCTCTGGTTAAATCACAATATTGTTTTACCTCACAGTACTGTTTGGGAGCTCACAGGAACCTTTGGCAGGTGGCCACTTTGCATTTCTTCAGCGTCCTAAAAATGAAATCCGTCTGTTTGCTCTTGCTCCAGGCATAATCCCAGCAGTTTTAATCTCTGTTCCTCTCTCTGGCACTCACATAAACACACTTTCAAAAAACATCAGAGTTTAGTCTCGACATTATATTCAGAGCTTCCAACTCAGTAGGAAGAACTATAAATTCAAGAATATAGAGACCAGTAAACCTCTAAGGAGCCTATATCACATTATTAACTGCTACATAAACCTTACATGGCTCTCAAGTTACCTGAAAACATCTTCAAACCTGGGTCCTTCATGAAGTGTGCTCTGTCTTTCACTGACTGTGCCACAGCCAGCTGGATTATTGGGCCTTTCCCAGGGAACAGCTCCTGGCAAGGGAAAGCAGAGCAATGGGAGGCTTGGCAGCCCAGCAGGAGATGTCCAGGAGCGGTCCTGGGACGAGCAGGTTCCACCACTCCTCCTGGGACACCCTGAACTCAGCCCCTGAGAGGCAGAGGTTGATCTTTCAGCCATCCTTTGAGCTGCAGAGAGGCAAGGTTCCAGCCTTGAGAGTCACTGGAGGTGAGTCATTAGTCAAGTCCAGAAAATGTCAGAACACCCCAAACCTTCTTCAACAACAAAGTGCAAAAGTCAGCCCATTTCTGCAGAGCAGCTGTGCACGATTTTTATCTCTCTTCTCTCTGCATGTACTTGGTCCAAGGGAAAATGTGGCAATCCTACCACAGTATTTCTTGGTTTAGCATCTATGACAGATTTCCAGTGCAAATGGGGCTTAGAGAAGATTCAAGGAGACACAAGAAAAACATGCTCACAAGGCAGGGAAGGACAGAAAGAGGAGCAGAACACTGTGGGGCACTGTGCTCATGTCCTGGGACATCTGGATGAGAGGGCTGCCCAGGAAGGGCTCTGGGCTGGGGCTATGAGGGTGCCCATGGTGGTGCCCATGCAGGCAGTGACAGGGCTCCAGCCTGGGCCAGGGGGATCCTGGACCACATACAGTGGTGCCCCTAAAGTTTATAAAACCTAATAAAAACCTGAAAACCTTATAAATAGTAAAGAATAATAAATAAACAATATAAACAAGATCTTATATAATACTATATAATAATATAATTAATATTATATTATTACATATTATATAATATAAATAATAATAAAACCTATAAAACCTTATAAAGTTTATAAACCCTAAAGTTGATACCAGTTTATGTGACTTGTTGCTGGGGTGGAAGCTCACTTTCAGAGAGTCTGTGCTGGATTTGCTGAAGCATTCCCCACAAGGTAGCAGAGATGTTCATCACCCACACTGTGCCCTGACAGACCTGCAGCCCCTCCTGCACTGCTGGCAGGAGGCTGCTGTGGCAGAGCAATGACAGGCTGTTTGCTTTTTGCAGGATTACAGTTCAGTTCTGGTATCAGGCACCAAACCAAGGTGGCTCCAGCCCTGCAACCATGCTGGGACTGACTACCTGCTGCACAGGTGGATTTACAGTAAATACAAAAGTGTGGCCCCATCTAGATGACATGCTACTTTCCATATTTAACTTTTATTAGGAAAACAGGATGAGGCAAAACAAGGGCTTGCCAGAGGTAAACCTGTGGCTTTCTTCATTCTGCCTGTCCTTTTGCTTCCTGCCATGGCCCTGCCTCAGCCAGTTCCTGGGGTGGCTCATTCTCAGCCTCTCCCTTTCCCCAGAGCTCACCCACCCTCTGCCCAACACTCACCTGCTGTCAGTCTCCATTCCAAGGCTTAAATTATTAATAAAGTCAAATTCTTCTGAGAGTCTGCCTGCAAGTGATGAGCAGAGAGGCCCTGGGGAGGGCAGTGCTTTCAGGAGATGCTGGAATTTGTTTGGAGCAGATCCAAACCAGAGGAAGACTCAAATTCAGACCTTCTGTGCCCCAGAGGCACCACAGTGTCACTGTCTCCTGCTCTTCCCTCCAGCCCTCCACTATTTGGATTGAAGGAAAAAGCATTTTCTAAGAGAAAGAGTCTGGAGATGCTGGTTTAGCAGGGCTCCTGTGCTCTGGCAGGGAGCCTGTGACTTCACCCCCTTCCTGGGAAGTTTTACCAGGGCCGAGTGGAAAAGAGTTTTCCAATCATATTGCATTTGAGAATTGGAAAATGTTCTATATTCCAGCACCAAAGACAATCAAAAACTTCTGTGAACTGAAATGTCAAGAATCCTCTTGCAGATTGGGACTGATTCATTCAGACTGGAGCCCTAAAAAATTATTGAACATTTTGACTTTGACCTTGAAATGATTCCTTTTTTTACTTCAAAAGTCAAAACATTATTATTTCCATTCTTTCAGAACAACTCCTTTTAATTTAAAGAGCTTCCATTTCCCCCACCCACTGTCCCAACATCAGAATAATAAAGAAATTTAGGAAATGCCAATAATCCGAATAGCTCACAAGTTTTATTTTTAGTTCACAGAGATTCAACATCCTTCACCTTAATAAATATTCTGTTTTACTTCAGTTCATATATTTTCCTCTCAGTGAATAACAGACCTCTCAGAAATCAACACATCTTGTTAGGAAAAAGACAAAATGCCTATTAAATTATCAAGTGCATTTCTCATCAGAGTGCAGCATCATTCTCAGCAAAGAACCACTATAGCCTAATTGACTTTCTAGAAAAAGCACTGTTTAGGCAGAGGGTACTGAGAATCACCTGAGTGTCATCCTTTAAATTGCCTTGGTTAAGGGTGGGGACATTGGGGAAACAGGAGAAGGCAGGAGTGGGCACTGCAGGTCGGGACACACACATCCCGCTCTGGCCACTGCGGGGGCACTGGCACCATACTCAGAGTGATCCCCTGGCACCACACCCAGAGTGATCCCCCTGGCACCACACCCAGACTGATTCCCCCTGCACAGCCCCTGGCACAGCTGGCTGGATGTCACTGCTCTGGGCAGTGAGTGTCACTTTGTGCCTGGGCTCAAGCACCCACAGTGTGGCAGAGAGCAGGGACTGCTGGGGGTGATGCAGGGGCAGCCAGGGCTTTGATTCAAAATGGTCAGGGAACCTTTGCAGGAAAAGAGAAACAGCCCTGAAAATAAATACACTTCCATTCAGCTATGAAATAAAAAGCTCTGTGAAAATAGGTGCCTGTGGGTGCGAGGTGGTACAGAGCTGGCAAGCTGTAACTGAGCCAGATGAGCACCCCTGAGCCCCTGCATGTCCAGTTTGGAGCAGGGCACTCAGAAGTTTGGGTGTTAGGGCAGGGACAAAGCATCCCCTTGAGGATGCAGAGTGTCCCTCTGCCACCATGCAGAAATATCAGAAGCATTTCCCAGCAAACAACCCAGACAACCTCTCTACTGCTTGTTCATCTCAGAACTGAAGATGCTGCAGAGGTAAATTAAGCTTCAAGGCAGTAGAGTTAAAATAGAAATCCTATTACTGAACTTTCCAAGGCTCATTCCTAAAGTGAATATCAATACTCTGCTCATTAACAGGCTTCTATAGAAACAAAGCCCATTTGCTGAAATTCTTCTGAATTTCATTCTCATTATTTTGGTTCTGAATTCAAATTATATATTAAGTAAACATAAAAATAAATCCTGAAGAGTTTTAGGCTTGTGACCTTTGGAGAAATGCTGATATTGGTGATCATCTCCAGAACTTTTTTCTACCATTAAAAAAATGGAAAATGTTCCTTCAGGTTACAAATCTATTAAGAAGCTTTTCAGAGCAGGAAAGATGCCTACCTATAAATTATTTAGACTTAGTCTTGCTGGGAAATTGAGCAGTAGAATCAATGGCAAGCACAGAGGAGCAAGAACATTTTAGGATCACGGGCCATCCTGCCCTTTTCCTGCCGTGTTTCACAGCTGAAGCTGTCAGCAGAGCCTGTCAAACAGCTAAGCACATTGCTCAGGACTGTCTCCCTGCAAAGCAGAGAGGAAATCCTGTAAATGGGATTTTAAGAGCAGTTGGAGTCAGACTGCAGCTGCTGAAACATTTTTCTGGCAACGTGACAGCTTCAGTGAGTGTCAGGAGATGTACCCAGCCAGCACAGGAGCTAAGCTGGGAGCTGGTGCTGGAGGCCTGGCTACTGGGACAAGACAACTGGTTGCCAAACCACCCAAGAGCTTTTATGATGTGCCAAACAAAGCTTTTAGAGCTGCTCAGGGAGCAAAAGGGAGAGGAACCTGGAAAAAACGTCACAAAACTTCCTTCCCAGTGTAATCCCCAGCAGCTCTGGCTACTCTAAAACAAGTCTGCTCAGGTGAAAGCCACATGTGCCTTTGCAGCACAACAGCTCAGCCTGCCTGGTCTGCAAGCTAAGGGCCCAGGACAGATAATTTCAGGATAGATGTGCCCTAAGTATTAATATCTGGGAAAACCCAGGGCACTGCAGCCAAGCCCGGTGGGTGGATGCCAAGGAGGAATAGCAGGGCAATGCAAGGCTGCCCTGGCTGGAGCAGCAGCCAGCTGGGTGCCGTGGGCTCTGCTGGGATGGAGGGCAGGACCTGCTGACACAGCACTGGTGCCACACACCCTGCCCTGCAGGTGGAGAGGGCACCGTGGCAGGGAAGCACTGCAGGAGCCTCCACCACTGAAAAAGGCTCCCTCCCTCCCTCTGTAAACCTGCCTGGGCTGGGGTGGAAGACCAGAGGTGTTCAGGAGAAGCACAGAAGGTTCATGGCACTGAGCTGGCTTTGCCCTGACTGCTGGGGAGGCTCGCAGTGATCGTGGGCTCTTGGATGGAGACTGCCAGGACCTGACATCCAGGCTGCTTTCCTCATCCCAACCCCCAGCAGGTAGCACTTGCCAAGCAGGGCTTTCCTCAAACAGGAGCTCTCCCATCTGTGACAGCAGTGACAAAACACAGGAGAAGCACCATCTGTTCATCTAATGGGTACCAGTGGCATCAATCCTCACCACAGCAATTACAGACTTTAATAAATACATAGAAATAATTTTTTCTAAATATGGGGAATTGGCCTATCCACAGAATTGCTGTGCCAGCAGGGTTTATTGCTGTTTCTATTGCACCAACAGCCTGCCTTTGTGACAAACATCCCAGCTGGTACAACAGTGCTGTAACAAACCCTTGGTGCTTGGATGCCCCTTCCTCACTCTGTGCCCACTGAAAGTGGGAGTGTGGGATGTGGTGGAGGTGGCTCCTGCCCCAGACATCCCCAGCAGCAGCCTGGAGAGGACACAGCTCTCTCCAGAACCTTCCCCTGTGGCTCTACAGGCACGGGCTGGGGCTCACAGGCACCCTGTATCCGTAGCCCTGCATGCACAGCCTTCTCCAGCTCCACCTTCTTTCCTTGACCCCAGCACTCCCATCACAGACAATCTGGCTTCTCTTCTAGTTTTACAATTGTCACAAGTGCCCTATGGGCTGCAGCTATTTTGAAGTAGACAAAAATACAGTCCCACCCCAGGCACTCAGCACCCAGCCTCACAAGGTCTGTCCTGTGGCCCTATTGCTCTCTGGAGGTTCTGCTCACTCACTTCTGACTCCCTGGAGCTGCCTGTGACACAAGCACTCTAATGGAGCTTTTCCTGGCAATAGTGATTTGCCCCAAGCAGGGATGTGGGATTAAGAGCCTTGCCTTGCTTCCTGACAGGAAGAAAAACCACACACCAGAGGTGGGCTTGGGTGGCATGAGGAACACCAGGCAGGTTGAGAATGCCATCTCCAGGAATTCCACAGCTCAGAGCAAGTGTGGAACATTACTGAAAGGAACTTTGGGTCCCAGCACCCAAAGCCAGGAGCCATGGGACCAACTGTGCCTTCAGATACTTCTACTTTCCTTGCTTTGCTAACAGATGGCACCTTAGGCTCTTAAAATAAATAACATTTTGTTGCCTAAGCTACCAATGCTGGCATGAGCTTACAAGTAAAAAGAAAATACTCATGTATAGGCCTGTGTTGTGAGGATGCTTTTAAAGAGATTGGAATTACCAGGGAAAGGAAGGGCCCTAAGTGTCACCATTCCAGTGACAGCAGCAGGGATTGCTGAATCAGGCTCTCTCATCTGACAAATGCTGAGCAGGGCTCCAGGAGCACATGGGGCTGCACCACCCAGCCTGCTCACTAATGACAGACCCACCAGATCAGTGTGTGGGCACTGCCTCATTGCTGTTTTAGTCAATAAACCCCACTGGGTGAAATTACCAGCATGTTTATTACAAATAATATTTGACAGGATGGAATTAGCACATAGATGCTCTTATGTTGGTTAATGAGGTCTGAAATCTAATCCTATAAATCATCAACAACTGCCAGCTGGTGACAGACAGATGAAAAGTAGAGAGGGTGGTTATAACATATCCCCATCACTGCAGTGACAAGGGTTTAAAATAGCAGCATACCTTCAGGCAGGACAGCTGGGTGTGGACCCTGGTTGCAGGGTTTCCTTTCAAGCAGTCACCATGCTGGGGAGCTGGGGGGCAGTTCAGGGCTGCAATCAAACCTTCCACTGCATCCAGGAGCAGCTTGCTGGGTCCTCAGTCAGCTGTTGGGTGAGAAAGACCTGGCCATGTTGTCCCTCCAACAAAGCAGTTGCATCTGCTATGATAGAACAGGCTCCATCTGAGTTACAGATCAAATGGAAGGAGAAGTGTCTGTGTGCTTTCCAGTCCTGGCTGGTACCAGTGAAAATAAAGGCAAACCATGGCCAGTCTGAAACTGTTGAACATTTATAAGAAATGCATGCTCTGATTTGCAGTCTTTAGCATCCAATAGAATCCCACATTCTCACGATTTAGGAAGCAGTCAGGCTTTCTAAAGGCACATCCATCCTTATTCAAGGTCTATAGCAGACAGAACAAGAGGGAGTAAATTACTTTATTACTGCAATTCACGTTTACTGTCCAGCAGTTTTTATTTAGGAAGTAAATCCACTTGAAAGGCCACACAAGCAGGAGGAGAACAGGAAGCCAGAGTGTGTGTGAGGCACCAAAACCACTCCCTGCTCCCGTGCACAGCTGAGTCACAGCTGCGAGCACATCTCTGCACACAGCTCTCCTCATAGCTGGGCTTGTTTATGGGCACCCCCAGCTCCTGCTTTAGCACCCAACTCACAGCATATTCAGTGTTGGGAACAAATTCCAGGACTCTGCTTATTTATTTACAACCTCCAGTCATCACCTGGGGGTGTAAGTGACTGGTCCAGACAGCCCCTCCCCTGCTGCCCCTCCTAGCAAGCATTGCAATCTTTGCATAAGGGGTAAATAAGCACATCCTAGCCTGTTCTATGGCTTAGACAAACACTTTCCAGAAATGCAGAATATTCTTCCCTGTAGGCTGAATTCAGGGAGAGAAGTACATTGTAAACATTTAATATATGACTAAATACTGTGCAAAAATCATAGCCCTAAATATTTACTGACTGCTGCTTGCCCCGTGCTTTAAAATATCCTATGATGGAGTTATAAAATATCCATACATGTTTAAGCTTTCTCCTATTTTGTAACCCACTACAATCTGCTGCATCACTGATGGTTTTATTTCAATTTCAACAGTGCTCATTTGGTTTTCCCACCCATGCAAATGTGCTGCTAACACTTCACCTCACCCCTGTCATTTCAGTGTTCAATAGCATCCTACAACAGTGTAAGATTTGCTGTGCAGAGGGAGCTGGAGTTGTTTATCCTGGAGAGAAGGAGGTTTGGGGGGGTCATTCCTGCTCTCCACAAGTACCCAAAAGGATGGTGTGACAAGGTGGGGTCAGTCTCTTCTCACCTGCAGCAAACAGTAGGGCGAGAGGAAATGGCCTCAAGCTGTGTCAGGGCAGGTTTGGATTGGATATGAGGAAGGAATTCTTCCCAGAAAAGGTTATCAAGCACTGGAACAGGCTGCTCAGGGTGGAGGTGGGGTCACCATCCCCGAGGGGGTTAAAGCACGTGTGGATGTTGTGCTTGGGGACATGGTTAGTGGTGGCCTTGGCAGTGCTGGGTTGATGTTTGAACTCGATGATCATTTCCAGTCCAAATGAGTCTATGAGTTTTGATAACAACAACTGCAATATTTACATATTTCTTATATTTCCCTCAGTTCTTTGGTATTTCAAGTCATGTCAGCCTCCCATTGGGGATCAGACCCTCTAGGCTGGATGCTGCAAGTATTTCCCTAAGAATCAAACAGGAAATGTAGCAGAATATGTGTGAATTACTCATATTCACCAAGGAAATAACTGTGCTCTGAAAATTTGGGATGAAGAAATACCTCATTTCTGAAAAAAAGAATAGCTCACTGATGCATTGCATAATTTTAGCATAAGGTTACATATGCTATCCCCAGTTTATGAGAAAGAACATAATTTTGAATTTCCAAGAACCAGCACATTACAGTGACACCTGTGAATATTCCTCCTACTCTGTGAACTGGGAATTAGCTCAGAAGGAAACCAAACTTCACTGCATGTGTAAGAGTGCTCTGGGTATTTCTGAAGCATGTTTTCTTGCACGCTGCTCGCTGGAAAGATTTGTGTATTACTATTATATTGCAGGGAAAAAGATGTTTGTGGAAAATCAGTATGAGAACCTGGAAATAGTCAATGACAACATGAGAGGCAAAGCAGAAAGCTCCATTACTTGTCATTAATAGGAATAAAGAAACTTAATTAGTACCAGCAGTTACAGTGATCCTCAGAGGCTTTGCCCCTGGAGCTGATCCTAACTGTACACCTGCTTATCACACACCAACAAGCAGGGACAAGCTGATCAGGCCTCTCAATGAACTGCCACAAAGGAACAAGAAACCCAAGAAGAAACCAAAACTATGTGTGACACATGTGAAGCCACTGCTGAAGTGCAGAGGCTGAAGGGGGCTGAGCTGCAGGAGACCTCAGCAGGTCAGTCTGAGCTGGTGCAGCCCTGTGTTTGGTGTGGGAGAGGTTTGACAGAGAGAGTGTGTGTTCTGGCAAGCTCCCTTTGAGGAAACATGGCTCTCAGGGATTTGGGACATAGGCAGGATCTAACTTAGGATGCCAGGAAATTCCTGGGCTCCTCGTGGTAAATGAACTGTCAGCAGTAACAGAAAACAACTTTGAAAAGCTGGGCACTAATTCCAAGCATCAGGCGCAGAGCAAAGAATGATCTGGTTTCATGTCTTTTTATGTTTGATATCAAACTGCCTTCCAACCCACAAACAACAACAGGTTTTGCTCAGTTGCTGGCTCTGCTGATATAACCTTATCACTCCCAACACAAAGTGCAGTGATGGCCTTGCTGCTGCAGTCCCCATCCTTTACAGCCACACTTACCTGCTGTCACACACAGTTAAAACCTTACAAACATGTAAACAGGGTTAGAGAGAAAAGTTTTGATGAGCATCTACACTAGGCATTACCAACCAATGAAATGAGTTACAGGGAGCTGCTGAGCAACTGGAATTAAACATGGTGCCCTCTGATAGCCATAGAAATATACACTGTGGGTAATAAAGATTCTGCTTTTGCCACTTGAACTTTGAAGTGTTGTGTCCATCTTTGTCCATCCCCTCAGTGACAATATGCTGTAAGATTAATCTGCAAACATTCATTGTGAATCTCTTAATGCAAATAACCCATTTTTTGTACTCATTCCATGAAAGAGATTTGCAGAGGGATACAGGGCTTTAAAACGTTCTCACATCTTGCAGTGTATGAATGCAATGCATTTGTAAGTCTGCCTTGTCATAGGAAGCAGACCCAGCATTCAAAAAACAGCAGCCTGCCTCTTTTAGTTTTAGAGGTAACAAAACCAGAACTTTCCTTGAATGTCAGACTGGGGGAGAGAACAATTCTGCTCAAATCACTGTTCCTGTGCAGGCAGCAATGCTGATGAATGGCAAGTGCACTTGAATAAAGGGGTACCCTGACTTACTGACCAGAGCCCTGCAGTAGGGCAGTAGAGCAGTAGAGCAGCCTCATCACCCAGCTGACACAGAGAGGGTCCTGGCTTGGCATGTGGGATGTGGGAGAGGACCCAATTCCCACCCAGCAGAGACAGTCCTGGGATCTGGAAGGCACAGCCTCAGCGGCTGGGACACCACCACAGCAGCAGGTGCTGTGATCCCCTCTCCCTGCCAGTGTTTGGGAGGGGCTCTGACACCCCTGGTCCCTACAGAAATCTGGGATTCAGTTCCTCCTGCTGGCCTTCACAGGGCTTTCTGTGGGTTCCATCCCCAGAACTGACCACTGCTGTTCTGCAAAAGCCACACCTTGAAGTATTTGACCAGCTAACCTTAAAAAAGCCTCAAGACTCCAGCAATTCTCAAAGCTGCAATGACTGCCTCTGCTAGCAGTGAAAAAGCAATTACTCAAACCAACTGATGAAAGAATATTCAAGCTGAATATTTAAGGAGTTTCAGAAGCTTATCAGGGATCTCAGTTTTGTGACTTGATTTCAAATTTCCTCTGTAAGTCATGTGTTAGAAAAAGAATGCAAATAAACAATGAAAAAGATATTGAAGATATTACTTCAGACAGCATTAAAATGAAACAATGAAATGGAAGATTATTTTCTCCTCTGCACGTGCTGAGTGATGACACAAATTCTCATTTCAAAAGATGCAAAAGGCATTGTGCCCCAAAAGACAGAGCATGATTACAAGCTTAATGGGTTGTTTAACTTGATAAAGTGCCAGTTTCTAAATAAAAACTGTGCTTTAAATATTTAATCAAATTTTGAACAGTCTTCCATTTTTTTTTCTTGTCTAAAAAAAAAAGACACCAAAAATTACGTTTTTCTTTAAGTATTCAAAAATATTGACAGAGAAATTAGGCAGAAGAAGGAAGATTTAGGTAAATTTGAACCCACTTAGGTTCCTTCTAATCAAAGCAGAGACACCTCAGTGCAGATCCCAGCCCCTTGTCAAACACATCACCCAACAGAGATTTGCCTGTGCCTTTTGACTTCCCAGTGGTTTGCACACCCACAAGTGACCCAAGGAGGGGGATCCTTCCCCTGCATGCCCGTGGCTCCAGTGCCTCCCACCAAGAGTGTGGCACCACCACCACAGCCTGGAGTCCTCTCCCCACACATGCCCAGAGAGTTGAGAGCCCTGGCATGAGGCTGGCAGGAGAACATGCCAAACACTCTGTGCCCCAGCCTCACCACAGGGACCCCTCACCTCCCATCAAACCTTTTGCATTGCTGCCCTCTCCCACCTGCTTCAGTCTCCATCAATATTTGAGTCCCTTCCCACCTGCAGCCCCTGAGCAGTTCAGGACATCCCCTGGTTGTCTTTCCTTCTGCCACATGAACTTGAAAAACCTACGTGCTTCCATCAAAAAAGATACAGCAAACATTTCAAAGAACTAGAAAGGGGATGTCAAACAGCCCTGCTGGAACCCAGGCCAAGGCCATTGTTGGCTGTTTTGCCACGTTGAATGTGACAAGGCACAAGAAGGATGAAAATCAGTTCTGGGGCCCCCTCTGAGCCAGAGGGATCCCCAAGCTGCCCCTGAAGGACCAGGGCGCCCAGACACTGTGGGAGCAGTGAGCTGGTGGCACAGGAGTCCTGGTGGCTTTAGCTTTGAGCCCAGCAGGGCTGGCTCACCCACACTGAAGTGTCACACTCACAATGTCACTGCTGTCCCCTGGCAGGCTCTAGCCAAGGACCAGAGCACATCACAGTAGTCCAGCTCCAAAAACCCAAGGGGCTTTTTCCTTTCCAAACACTCCCATGGGCCCTCTCCAGTTGTCACCTCCCATGAGAGAGGAAAGTTGCTGTCCCTTTTTGCCAAGTCCAGCACTGGACTCTGAAAGAAGGGAATTTGTTTGTGGCCAGAGGTTTGACACCCCAGTGACACAGTGCTGCTCCCTGAGTGCAGCAGCCACTGCCACCTGGCTCAGCCCCAGGAGCAGGGATGGGAACAAGCCCTTCAGCAGACACAGGGCTCAGCTCCTTGCAGAAATGGGTCTTAGGCAGCTGGGAACAAATTAACATTCAAGTGAGTCTGTTTGGATAGCAGAAAAAGCAAAAACTCCGCGTGGCAAGTGCTCCCTTTTAGAGCAGCATTACAAGCCTGGCAGCTGTCCAACTGGCACAGGAGCTCTCCAACAGCGAGCACACACCATTTAGCTGGTGATGTGTAAAGGGCACCCCTTAACCATTTCTGCCTCAAAAACTGTCTTGTGAAATTTTTGAACTTGGGTTGTGTTCCTACACCGCCCAAATCAGCCGTGTACCGCTCGGCACAGCTCTGAGCTCCAGGCTCTAAATAAACCCAGCATCGATGTCACTCACCAGCAGTAACAACTTTTTTCAGTTTGCCTGTTTTCCTTTTTTTTTTTTTTTTTGGCACAGATGGCTGGGTGATGAAGTCATGGGTACTTCCTGAAGTGACTGTTTTTACACCCTGCATTGTTTTAGCTATCAGAAGCTCACTGTGTTTGGAGCTGTAAAACCCACTGCACCCCCAGCTATAGCTCAAACTTCCCTGAAAGCTCCCTTTTCCAATCCCTTTTTCACTTATGCCCTCCCTGGCTCAAACTTCACAGTCAGCTGTCCAAGGTGTGCTGCTCCTTTGTTTTACCACAGAATATTTTAGCCAAGCCATAGATACCTCGCAGCCCAGCCTGACTTTTCTAGAAGGGACCTGTTGGGATCATGTCTCTCCTCCACTGAGCATCGTGGGCACAAAGGGCAAATCCAGAAGGAAGGATCCTCAAAGCAGCTGCCTGGAACCCATGCCTGCTTTCTCAGGTGCCAGGGCACTGCCCATGGCCCTTGAGAAGAGAGCCAACATTCCTGCTGATGCAACCCTACAAGAGCCCCCTGCCATTTACAGAGGGATGAGAGAGAACTGATATGCATAGGCAGGGATATCACTCACCCACAGTCACAGGGAGCAGCTCTGCAGACTTCCAACCCAGGGAATCACCATATTCAGAAAGGCTTCTGGAAGCCAAGGAACTCCAAACAATGAAAGTAGAAGCATGTTCTCTAAGTCAGCTTTCACCCACCATACTCACTCCATTGATACCAGCAAGGTTTCCTGCAGGATAAACTCCTGATCAGCAGCCAGAAAAACGAAAATCTGCCCTTCGTGGGGGTTTTGCCATTGTTTATCTTGCTGTGATTTTTTTACTTCTGATCTCATTATTTCTATTCTGGAACTCATTACTTTCACTTAGTCTGAAGCTATCCTAACAACAGCCAATTTACAAAATTAAAAATTTAATGTTAAAAAAAACCACCTCAAAACTAAAAAGTAGCAATCTGAACAAAAAAGGTCTAATGAAGTAATTATATGCAAACAGCCAGATTGCATAGGTAGCTGACAGGGAGAGAGAATGTTAAGAAAAGAAGCAGTAATAGGAAAATCTGCTTTGGTTACTTAGGTAGGAAAACAGAAAACTTTTTGCCTGATATGTGTTTAGAGGCCAGTTGGACAGGACCGGTTTTGGAACATGAGGATTTTGCCCCTGGCATGAGTGAGGCCCATAAGAAAACCCCACTTCAAGATCTGACTTTGTGAACATAATTTTTGCAGCAAATCCTCAATATTCCTTGCCTAGCCTAAGTGACCAAGAGCCAGGGGAAGGGAGGGATGAGAGTGCTCCAGTCAGCCTGGCCACACACCCTCCCTTCAGCCATGCAGCACATCCAGATATTCCTGATGCCTCCTCCTGCCCAAATTGTTTTTGGAGCGTTTGATGCTTCCCAAAGCCACCTGCAGGGACTGGCTGGGCACAGCTCAGCTCAAGACTGACTTACAGCTGGTTTTCCCTTGTGACTGGATTCATGTTTGAATGTCACTAAAAACAGGCAGTTCTGCACAGCCCTTTGTGGGATCAATAATCCCTTTGTGGATCAGTGCCTCGATCCAGTCTGGTCATCTTTGGGATGGTTGTGCCCACCAGGGTTGTGGATTTTCATGCCATATCCCTGCAGCATGCCACATTCACCCCAAAAAGCAGCTGGGTTTGCAGAGTTCAGCCCCCCCACAGGACCCAGGCTCAGCTAATGCTGCAGCTTCTTCTGCAGACCACCTTCCCCAGACAGACTGACAGACAGACAGCAGCTGCTCAGCTCCGCGCAGAGGGACCTACTAACCTTTTACTCCTTCTTTCTGCCACCTTATTGCAGCAGTCTGGGTTTCCTTCCCAGATCCAAAAGAGCTGAGCACATGCCAGTCCAGCAGCAGGTGAATGTCTCACCTGCAGGACTCCCCTGGTGATGAAATACCAAAACTACCTCGCTGTGCTGCCTGAGCACGTCGAGAGCAGCCAGGGCCACTTGTGTTTGTAGCCATTCAAGCTGAGGGGGAAAGTCAAGAGCTATTTAGGAGTCCATTCAGAGCATAGAGGAGAGGGGACACCCAGGGTGGTGGCAGCAAGGGGACACACAGATCTGCTGGCACACAGGACCACTGCAGAAGCCACTCTGCTGGCCTGGGGAAGACTGGGCTCCCCAGGAGGGCTGCCTGCACAGCGTGATTCCAAGCTACACCCCCTCCCAGAGCTGCATTTTCTCCTGGGAGCATATTTGAGCTTATTTAGCATCAAAAGTAAAAAATAATAGGCAAAAACATCAAGAAATGCAAGACAAAATTAGCTAGGATAAAACCTGTGTGATGGGTGGCATTATAAATGCCTAGGAATAATCACAGCCCACCCAAGACTATTTTCAAAGGAAAGTAGCTCAGCTTTGATGCCTTTGGAGTCCAAGGACTTTGGCTTTTTGCTTAAACTCCTTGCATTGTGTTTCATGTTTTCTCAGGGGAAAACACAGGCATCAGAAAAACACCCTTAAGTAGGCTGCAGCTGAAGAAATGGCTTCATTTCTTGTGAAGAGATAAGAAGTGCTTTGCTTTTCAAGAGGTTGAAGTAAACAAAAATCAGCAATCAAGGGAATCAAAGTGCCCAAAGAGTCTCTGCTCACTGCTTGTCAGTGCTGAACAAGTTTTATTAAAACCAAAAATCCAAACCAAGCCACAACCCCAGAATCACAGCAGATGTTCAGGCACTCACGCTTCCCTGTGTGGCTACAAGAGGAAGAAGTGACATAGCAAGGAGAGATGCTGAAGTGCACTTTTCTCCAGGAAAACAAAAATAAAAGCTCTGTGAGAGACACATTCAAGACCTGCACCCTTTGGAGCACAGCAGGGGCATTGCTTGTGCTCACCCTGCTCCCCACAGTCCCTGTGATGATGCCGATGATGCATCAGGAGCCCCAGGGCTTTGCTTCCTGCCCTGAGGGCTGATGTTTGCCTCCATCCCCATGCAGCCCTGCTCCATCTGCCTCTTGCAGCACCCCTGCCAGCTGTGACCATTGCTCAGCCTTTCTGCCTTCCTCTCCAGGTGGTGGTGGAGTCCTGCTCGAGCCTTCCAGGGTCATTGTGTTCTCCCAGACCCCTGATCACCACCCCCAGGGCATGGCAGAGCCAACAGGGCCACAGGTGTCACCCTGCCTTAGAAGGCCCCCAGGAGCACTTGGACAATTCCCTGCAGCCCTGCCATGGACTGCTGGAATGAGGATGGAGGCCATGCACAGGAGGGGCCAGGGGGATGGCACTCAAACATCAAGCAAGGAGCAGATGGTGTCTCAGAAAGAACCTCGTGTACCTGGCCAGGAGCCAGAAGCACACTGGCCACCACACCAACCTTCCAGCAGGAGACAACCCAGCAAACAGCCTGCAGACAAGTTCTGCATTAATCAAAGAGCCTCAGGCAGGGGGAGGAACCCCATCCACCCAGTCCAGTGCAGTGAAATGCTGTTTGCTAGGCGAGGCAGGGATGCTGGCAGCAGCAGAGGTGCAGCACAGCCCCAGGAGCAGCAGGGCAGGAGGAGGAGGCATCTCAGAGCCCTGCCTGCCACCTCTGCTCCTGGCAGACAGGGACTCTGGCTGCTGAAGTCCAGCATTCATGTTTTAGCTTTGCATTTTCCTTACAAAAGAAAATTGGCCTTGCTCTTATTTCCCTCATGAAAACACAGCTCCAAGGTTTGTCCCACATCCCAAACACCTCCACAGCCCCTGTGCAGCCCTCGGTCACTGCTGCAGACTGGGAGCCTGTGTGCCCAGCTGGTCCTGGGAAGCAGCAGATGGGTACAAATCCTCAGTGCTGGAGCAGAAAGGCTGCTCAAAGGGCAAGCCCAACCTTATTGCCACCCCTGGATCTACCTCCCCATCTTCAGGCAATGTGGATTTCAGGTTTCTGCAACAGTCAGATGGACTTTGATGCTTTTTATGATCAAATGCATGTGTCAAGTATGGCCCTTCTAGATAAAGGGGTTTCAATGAAAAATCTGTTTCTAGTCCTGTAAATGATGGCATTTTTTGAAATAAGAAAGTTGCCAATCAGCATTTAATGAACCAGAATATGAGAAAACTACTACCATAATTGTCTGCCGTGGTAATTTCACATTTTCTTTTATTAAGTGAATGAAAAATAAAGCGACCACAATTATCTGAGATTCTAAGTGAAGTCTCCCAGTGACACTACAGGGTTTCCTCCAACTGCACAGATGTAAGAGGAGGCCACCCTGAGGTGCAGAACCATGTGCATTGTGCAGGCAAACACAAAAGAGAGGCAGTGTCACCTACCACAGGGTGTGGATACAGCTGTTTCGTAGGCAAGGACCAGATCTTGTCTTCACCAACATCAGTGAGCCCCAGTGAAGTGCCATCAGGCCAAACCTGGTGTCAGCCAGAAGAAAGAGAGCAGGGTCATTAGTTACAAGTGCTCAATGCCAGTCCCCTGGGTGGCACTGGGTGGCACAGAGGAAGAAGGACATCCCTTCCAGCATCCTGCCACTCTGCTAAGCTGGGAAAGGGTCAGTGAAGGGCATCTCCTGTTGGGTTGTGGTATCTGTGATGTGACATAAATGAAAGGTGACCATGCTGCTGCCTCCCAGCAGTGCCACCATGGCCATCAAGGCCGTGCTGCTGCAGCCAGGAGGGCACTGAAACACTTCAGACTCCTGCTCTGCAGTGAAGTCTGTGAACCCAGTGACCTGACACTGCTTGACAGACAGAGGAGAAGACATCCAGCATATTGAAGCTGTTAGCAAGAGCCAGGGACAACAAACACTGTCGTGCTAGGAAATTAAATTGAAATGCAATAAAAGTCTCACATGGGAAAATATGCAGATCATCCTGAACTTTGTCACTTTGCTGAATTCCAGCACGTTTGGTGACAGGGATTGCTTTTCAACTGGAAAGTAACAGATTTTTCTCTCTGATGTTGCTGAAATCTGGACATAAAAAGCAGTTTTCTTAGGAAGTGACAGTAGAAATACAATAGAACTTCTGGAGCATGTTGCTTCCTTTCATTCAAAGGGATATTGGTTTTAAGGAGAACTGAAGTTTTAATCAAAGATCTTTCTCATGTTTGTCAAAAGCAGGGGAAAATGACAACTGCTTGTTGGCTGTTGGCTCGTGCTGAGCCAACCCTTTGAATATTATTCCAGTTGATTAAATTTGCATTGCTAATAGGGGAGAAGCCATATGCCTTGCACACCTGTAGCATACAGCTCTGGGTTTTGAAAGGTTATTAATGCACCATTGTGTTGTGGTGAGGAAGGATTTTATCAGAGCAGGATTTGGAGCTGCTGGGGTGCAGGGAGTCCCCTGGCCCTGCTCCCCTTCCGTGCTGTGCCTGTCCTCCCTGCACAGCTCACCCCAGGGGAGGGGGAAACCTGCCTCTTCCTAGGCAAAAACCCTTCAGCTTTAGCAGGGATTTGTCCATCAGGGCAGCATGAAGTTGCACATAGAAAAAGAAAAAAAAAATCAAAAGAGCATGCAAGAGATTTAAATCTTACAGGATGGCTTATAGAGATAGTGGAATTGGTGCTCTCTGAATGCCTTCAGCTGAATTTTAAATGTCTTGGGTAAAACTGAGGCATTGCTTTTTCCTGTTGTCCAGTTAAGAAATTTGTCATCACTAGAGATTGCTGAAATTATTGCTTTCTCCTTCAGGTCATATTAAAAAAATTAAACAGACTACTCCTACTCCCCTTAAGACTTGGTAGAGGGATTTTATCCTGATTAAAGCATTAAAAATTAATGCCACTCAGAACAAGTCCCTTTGGATTCTACAGACTGCAGCTATTGCCTGTCTCCTCCAGGTATTTCAGCTGACATTATCTGTAATTAACACTACGTGTCTTAGCCAGTGGCTTTTTGACAGAGAATTTTCAGCAGTGTAAATGGGAGCCAGCTCTGCCTGCTGTGAAAACCTGCCTCAAATGCCAGGCAGATCCAGTCTTGTCCCCTTCCTGGCATGCAGCTTCCCTAGCAGGGAAACAAACACTATATTGAGACAATTCAGTGTGCATTTAACTTTCCAGGCAAAGGATCCTGGCAGGAATCATTTCTCAACCCTCACTCCCACCCCTGCCACATTCAGGCTCACACACCATTTGCTTTTTCCATTTAAAAGCTGTTGTCTGGGGAGAGGAGAATGCATTCCAGGCAACTCAGCTGAGCTCACTCTGTGTTTGATACAGGTGGGAAAGTGTTTGGACTCAGGATGAAAAATGACTGCCAGGAGCTCCCATCCACCACCAAAAGAGCCCTGTGCAAGCATCCCTGTCACCAGTTACCAACCCCACTTACCCAGCCTCAGTGTCTGGGAATTACAAGTCTCACTCTCCCCTGAATTTCCAAAACTTTATTGGACTAATTGAGAGCCCTTGAAGGACAGTCAGACAGAAATTCTGCACAGCAGTGGTGCAGAGTGTGATAAAGGGACGTGGGCTGGTATTTGTCAGAAACTTTTGTTTGGGTTCATTAGCAATTTGCCTTTTTTAACTGCAAAGTCATTTAGATTTGATAAAACTTGTTGTCAGTTTCCCAGAAATGTCTGAGGTGATAATTGCCATTTAAAAAATATTCCTCAGAAAAGCTTTCATTTAAACTTATTTGTCAAATTTTGGTGTTGGTGTTTTTAAAACCAACAATTCCTTTTTTTATGTTTCCAAACAAAAAATATCTGGCACAACAGACAGAATGAAGGAGGCGGTGGTGGCATGAAATGACTTCAAAACTTTCATGCTGTTGACCTTACACAAGGCAGAAATGTCAGACCCTCAGAACTGGGTTTGACAAGAAATCAAACCACCCAGAGGAGGCTATCCTGATGCCTTAATGCCCATGCAGGGCTCACTGTAACATCAGCCACGGTCAGGATGTTGTTGTTTTACCCTGCTTTACCCAAAGTTCCAGTGACTGCCATCCAGCACAAACAAGGTGCCCTCTCCTGTCACAGCCCACCCCAGCAGCCAGCATGGATGCACAAACTATTCCTGTTGCCTTTCCAGAGCTGTAGAAGGGCCTGTGTGGTTGGAAAAGGCTGGTTCCAGCAAGGGGCAGCTCTGCTCAGCTCTAAGAAGGGCACAGAGCTCAGATTCCTATGACAGGCTTTTTCTAAGCTTCCAGTGTTTACTCCTTCCCAGACAAGAGAACAACAACCAAGGAAAGCAACAACTGCCACATAATTGCAATATTCTGAAAATAATCCACTCCCTTTGATAAAGGAGCATGTTACTAAGAAATATACAGGGGGAAGATTGAAATTTAGCTGCAAGGTAATGAAAAATGTGCAAGGACTCAAAACAATTCCCAGCAGAGCACCAGAGCCTCTGCCAGGCTCAGCAGTGACATCCCACATCTGGGACAGCTCATTAAAACACCCACGGCTCTGAGCAGAGCCCGAGCCAGGGATGGGAGCAGAGGCTCAGGGGAAGAGGAGAGGTCAAAGCCCTCTCCAAGGTGAGCCAAGGCAGCTGATGTGGAGCTGGAGGAGCCATGGGCACAGGCAGCCTTAAGAGACAGCCAGCAAGGCACAAACACATCCTTTAGAGCAAAGAGAACCCCTCCCCAGCCACACCGTGTGCTCAGCTCGAGGACGTGGTGTGTCAGCACACAGAGCTCCACTCTCTAACTTGGAGAGGGCCCTGAATGCTCTGTTTAAATCTAATTTATAGACAAGAAACCCAAAGTTTCTTGAAAGAGCACGTCAAGAAATTAGCATCGCATTTTGCTGCCTTGTCAAGGATTAGCAGCTTTAATCCATTTCAAGTATGAATTGGGAATTAGAAAATAGTGCTGAGATATTAATAACAAGTAGTTCAGTGTGTGCCCTTAATTTGCCTAAATTTAAAAGGGCTGGTAGGAATTTTTATGCAATGGAGATAGAGCTGAGCAGATAAAATAAAAATGTCTTAATAGCACAACACACCTAGAGTTTGGGGCTAAAGCTCTGTTTTTCTCTTTTTCTACACCAGATATTTTCTGGCTGTCTGAGGTCTTCTGCTAAATCCTTCTGTCACCGATGGTTGCTGTCTCCAACCATTCAGCTCCTCTTTCCACCAGGAGCTGGGAAGGCAACTGAAGATGAGCTTGAGCAAGCAGAAGCTGCCTATTGGAGCCTGTAGCTGGGAGTGTCAGTCAGGCCACGCTCACACCCTCACACCCTCTCTGGACACAGTTCCTGCACACACTGGAGCCTCCAGCCAAAGGGCTGCACTTCCAGAAGCAGAACAGAGGGGGATAAAGAAGGTAAGATACACCAAAGGGCTTTTAAACTGATTGTCAGCACCTCGGGGATAAAATTTACATACCCCAAGGTGTTTGGAGAATGCCCACAAAGCCTCCTCTCCAGCACAGCCCCATAAATCATCAATTTAATGGCTGTTAATGGGCTGGTGCCTTCAAAGGCTTGCAGTCAGCACAGATGTTTCTTCTTTGACAAACCACTTTGATCATTTATGCTACTAGTAATTTTTAATTCAGAAAATGTCGTATTAATTGTTTGAAATGTGCTGTACAGCAGGCCATGGTATTGCTGACTGCCTTCCCTAAACTCCTGCAAAACAAGTATCAAAAGTTTGGCCCAGGCACGTAAGAAGGAAATGCAATTAATGTAAATTGAGCTGTAAGCTAAGGTTCTGTTTCTCCTCCCAGATAACAGTAGATGCCATCAGGATAAGTTGTGCAAAGAAGTTGAGACAAGGCTGTGATATTATGGCCATAAATCCCAGTGTCTTGACATGACCTCATTTACAAAATGCACCTCATTTGCATGGCCCCTGCTGTTACACAGGAAAACAGAGGTGCTCCAAAACCAAGAAGAGATTGCAGAGCTGAAGAGAGCAGAGACCATGCTCATCAGTAGTTACATTCCAGCAGCAGAAAACAGTCCTCAGGCAGAATGACAACAGTAGAAACCTCATGTCACACAGTCACTGTATATTACATCTCTAATCTTGTCTGTCCAAGGTTTTTCCACAGCTCAGTGCATTTTCCCCTTCAAAAGAACTGCTGTATCTGGAGCATAACAAGCAGGGTGACAAAAAGCCCCAAAGCTAAACCCAACATCTGGGGATCAGCCAAAACCTCTGGCACTGGCTGACACCTCAATTCCACGCAGAGGGGGCAGATGTCCTGCTCAGGTGCTCCATCAGTGACACTGAAGGCTGGTCAGGAGATGAGGTCCCACCATGGCATGTGCAGAACTGCTGACTGGTTCCAATTGTTTTGCACTTACTAAACTGTTCCTAAGTAAAATTTTCCTGATAATGTAAGAAAATTTATTTTTGCTCATAAAATTTAAGCTATTTAATAGTATTTCCTATCAACCTCCATAACTTTTGCCAGGATCTCCTAGGCTAAGGTGAAGGAAATCACAAAAACATTAAGAAACATGGAAAGAAAATGGCTAAGATGATATTTGTCCTAAGTTTGACCTTATTTTGGAACAGGCCATCACAAAATGAAAGTAAATATTTTCAAATAGAGGTACAGGTTTGAATTGTTCCTAATTGAAAAATAGCTGTAAACAATTTATTTAAATGAAACAGCTTGAATAAATGAGGGGAGGAGGTTCATCCCACCTCCTCCCTTCATTTGAAACAGGCCAAATCAGCTTAGTGCACTTCCAAGTAGCTGACAGTATTCCAGGAGTAATCATGTTGCTGTCTGGCCAGGGAAGATTGATGCCTATCTGTGCTGACATACATGCTGATGCCTCTTCTCCTCAGCTTTCCACGATTATGCTTTGACAGTCAATTAAAAAGTTCTCTCTTCCCTGACCAACTGTTGGGCTCCACTGCCTTCCCCCTGCCCCTTCCCTCCTGATAAAACACCCTCCCTGTCCCCTGAGCACAGGGATTTTATGAGCTCCCTCTCTCTCAGGCTGTTTTGGGATGACATTCTCCAAGCTCCTCTGTACCGCGGAGCAGCACCCACAGCTGGGCACCGCTCACATCTCCTGCCAGGGTGGCAGAGGGACACAAGTGCCACAGCTGCTCTCACTGAGGCAGGAGGCTCAGCCATGCACCACACAGTTCCTGGCTCCCTGCTGCCCCTACCAGCCCTGCCAGAGAAGGATGCAGGGCTCTGTCCCCAGGGCACTGCCCTTGCCTTGCCCCGCATGGCAGAGCTCACTGCCGCCGCAGCAGGAGCCAAGGAGCCAACCTGGACAGCATGGGAGATGCCAGAGCTGCACACTCCCAGCTTCATTCTTCTACCTGTAGATGGCATGGATATACCTTGCTATCTCAAGCAGCTCTCCACTCCTGCTCACGTGCTTGGTAGGCAGTGTTCTGGAGAGCAGCACTTTTAAACATGAAGCACTATCTAGTGGGTGAAATTCCCTCCCACCAGGCAATCCAGGACACCTCTGTAAAGTGTCTGTGTGGAACACCAATGCTTTTAAGGGCACTGGAAGTGTTACTCAAGCAAGAAACAGCTGTAGGGACCATTGCACTTGGCTTTGCAGTGACATCTTTATGTGGCGATTTCCCACGGCACATGGAGTTGTCTGCAGAGTGAAAAACAAAACCTGACACGCTTCCAAAGAAGCAACCAACCAGGAGAAAGCCATCTGAGCAGAATCCAAGCTACACAAAGTGTAGGACAGTGTGCCTGTGAACCTCACCCACCAAGACATCCCTCAGCAAATACTACTGCTGAGACAAGCTGTAGGAGGCTGCTCGCAGGAGAAGCTGCCTATCTGGCTAAATTTGTTACTGTGCCTGTGTAGCTTTGGGCTGCTTCTGCAAAAAGTATTTCAGTCCCTCAAGGGTCACAGCAGTGCTTAGTAAGAATGACAGGAAAAAGTCAAAACATCCTAGCAAGTGTGACTGCCAGGAGAAGGAGGTACCCTTGCATTTCTGTAACTCACACCCTCCCCCTCCCTAATTTAACCAGTTAAGCACCTTTGTAAATCAAACCCACAGCATCTTCCTTTAGGCACTTCTGAAAAGACTATTCTTAACTAAAAAACTCTCAGATTTATTTTTTTCCCCAAAACGTTTTGACATTTTTGGCATTTGATTAAAACAAGGGATTTACTCTGTGCAGAAAGCAAATCTCAGAACTTAATACCCTCAGCTGAGAACGCCCACAAAAGTGATTCAGTGTCTGCAGAGACCTGGAGGTTATCTGTACAAACCTGCTTGCTGCAATGCCTGTCCTCTACAGAAAAATAATGATGATATTAATTTGGGGCATTTTAGCTGCAGTTCAGAAGCCATTCCTGCAAAGGCTTCTCACATGGTGCCATTAGCACCTACTTGCAATGCACCACTTCAAGTGTGTAGGCAGGATTGTGGAGAAGTGAAGTCAGAGTAATTTGTATGTGCAGCTACCTAGGACACTGGTTAAAACAGAAATCCTGCACATAACTTACTTCTCCTCACAGTCATTTCATTACCACTCCAAAATTTTCTCCTATCCTAAGAGTACCCAGCAGCTTCAGGTCCTCCCAGCTCCTGACCTGGACAAGAAACCTGCCCTTAGAGCAACAGCTGTCTGCTGAGAGTGTGTCCTGATTTTACCTCCCCCCATACCTGAGCCTAGCTTTGCTGGTCATTGTTGGACATATAAATCACACACCCTTTTGGAAATGAAAAAGCATTTAAGATCTGGACTGACTTCACACTCTGGACATGCCAAAAGTTAGAAGAATTAAGTTGGCATAAGAAAGAATAAGCATTAAATCATGCCTGCCTTAGGGACAAGGGTTCACTCTGAAAGAACTACTGCTCTGTTATTTTATTTTCTCATTCTTTTTAGAGTTGGGGGGGGAATGACAGATTTTTAAAAAATTACATTGAGAACAATATTTTAATTGTAGCTTTTAAATTTTGAGCTTTGGAAACGCTCCCATATTCTTCAATGGGTTTGAGAAATGCTAACCTTCATTCTTAGGTGACTAAGAGATCTTGTTCACATTCACAAAAATCCTGATTCACTCTGTAGTATGAGCCAAAATGGACTGTGTTCATCCTTTAAAAAGATCAAATGAAGCAACTGGCAATGCAATTAACTTCCTTTTAATGCATAAGAAAACATAGAGGCAATTCCCCTGAGTGTGCAGTGACACCACACTTATTTAGTACCCTCCACCAAAATTCAACCTTGTATAAAATAGAAAGCCACACGGAGAAATGGGAGTGGAGCACAACACCCTGTGACAGACCTGTGAAATGTTCAGGGTGGTTTTTTCAGCCAAAATGTTTCAGTTCAAATCAGAACACTAAAGGACAATGCCAGAAGCAAAGTTTCATCTTTTGTACTTCGACTTTTTATCGATTTAATCAAGATAAATTAGCATTGCCTTATAATTTACTATATCTGAGGGTTCCATAAGCACCTCTACCTTGTGTTGTGCTATGCAAATTTATTAAATGAATGTAGAAATTAAGACAAACCTCTCCAAGATGTTTTAAGTACTGAAAGAGAATAATTAAATTTGATCTTAGCTCTGTATTTTGGTGCTTGATTTCTCAGCTTTTAGTATCAAAATAATCCTCCCCTCCTTATTTATAAATCAACCTCATTCTCCAATTCTTTCCCTCCTAGAGGTAAGAAACTGCACAATCTGTATTCATTTAGCTGAGAACATATTCTCAGAGGGAACTGGCAGAGAGAGTGCCTAAGCCACTCTCCCTCATATTTGAGAAGTTGTGGCACTCCATGAAGCTCCCACTCATTACAAAAGGGGGAACATAACCCCTGTTTTAAAACAGGTTAAAAAAAGGACACAGGGAGCTACAGGAACAGTCAGTGTCACCTTGATGTGCCTCAAGATCATGGAGCAGATGCTCCTTTCTGTGCTAAGGAAAATAAGAGATGATTGGTGACGGCCAGCACAGCATCACTAATGGCAAATCATGCCTGACAAATTTGGGGGCCTTCTAGGATGGGATTCCAGCACTGGTGCACAAAGGAAGAGCAGCTGCCATTTACCTGGACTTGTGCAAAGTGTTTGACGCTGTCCTGCACAGCATCCTTGTTTCTAAATTGGAGAAACATGGATTTGATGGGTGTGATTGATCTGGTGGAAGGTGTCCCTGCCCATGGCAAGGAGTGTGGAACTGTATTATTCTTAAGGTCCCTTCAAACACAAGCCATTCTGTGGTTCTGTGATTACTTATGCCAAGTGTTCATTTGGATCCACTGCAACCAGAAACAAGGTGCCTTCTATCCTCCAGCACCATCCCAAAGCCCACATTTTAAACATGTTTGGTCAAGTTGTCCTATCATTCCCCGAACAGAACTGCAAAAATACAGTGTTTTTTGATAAATGAGCTGTTTTTAGCAAGGTACAGAGAGTCCTTTGGGTTCAGCCATTCCCCATTGCTGCACATCCTCAATGCAGTTATATCAAAACAACACGAGTTGTTGTGCTAAGGGCACAGAAGGTCTTGACTGCTTGGGTGAGCCAAGCAATAACTAATTTGCCTCTTAGTCACACTCAGTTATTTTGTTGTTTACAGCTGTATACACAGGGCCAGCCTGGGACTCCTGAAGAGCTGGGCTAGGATGGGCAAGGCAGATATTTCTGTTACCAGGGCCTGCACAAGGGAGGCAGCTCACTGCTGACCTCTTAACACCTAGTCATAGTCAAAGGTATGCCAGTGTCTCAGCCTAAATAAATCTGTGGGCAGCCAAATGACAGTCATTGTCTCCTCAACTACCACACATGAGTCAATGTCTTCCCTAAAAGTAATGATCTAAAAAATCTCCTACACTCAGCAGCCACAGGCTGCTGAGAAGAAATAACATTCATCCATGGAAAATAAGTGTCAAACTTGGAACACAAGCACCCTTATAAAGTTGATAAGCTAGAGCTGCCAGAAATATAAAAGCTTAAAAAAACTGCCTTGAGAAAGTTGACATTGGCATTGATCAGTAATGCCCCAAATCAAGAGAGAGCTGTGAATCCATGAGCCTCTGAAGAGCTCTCTTTGCACAAGGGTCTGTAAAACAGGACTTTGCAAACAGCACTTTTTACTGCACCTGATCATTTCTGGAACTCACAGTAGAGTAATGTGGCTGGAGAGAGAAACCACCAGGCAACAGTTTCTGTTCCATTTTCCCTGACACCCACTAGCATCATTCAGTGTTGACTTCTGACAAATGGAATGCTATGGGTGTTCCAGAGGAGTGGAAGAAAATAGATGGCCAGAATAAGCAGATGGACATGAAACCATAAACTTGCATGAACCCAAGCAAAACCACAGATAGGCTGATATGCCACGTAAACACAAAAGAATTAAGATTATAACTGAATGTCCCATCAAGATAACTCTGCTGTGAAAGGCTCAGCTCTGGCTGATAGAGATGACCCTGTTGGCTCAACATGCTTCTGTAAGGCTTTTTACTCAAGTGAGTGACTTTATGCCTGCTGGTGTTGCAGGACAATATGGCCCTATGGATACATCAATGTAGATCCAAGTTAATTGAAAGACCATTAACAGATGAACCACAAGAAGCATTTGGAACATTATAAACCCACTCACACTGCAAGGTGAACTCAGGCAAGTCACTCTCAATTTCCCAGAAATAAGGAGATTCACAGAGACACCAACAGCTGCAGGTAGCTGTAGCCTCATTACACCTGTGAACTCCAGGCCAAAGAATCCCATTAGATCTGAAATTAGGGCAACATGTTTACAAAGCCTGGCACTTGATCCAGTCCTTCTGCAGAAAAAAGACATTAATCTGTCTCTCCCAGCTGTGTTGCCAGTGGAGGAACTTCTGAGGAGTGTTACTGGCTGGCTTCTCTTCCTAGAGATGTGTTGGATGAAGGGCTGAGTTGATTCTCTCCTTGCCAAGCCCACTTGTTTACCTCTTTCCTTTTACCTGAAGATACAAAAGCCCATTGGGACCAGTCACCCTTATGACTGATCATAATATGGCGCTTTATGCACCTCCTGTGTTCTCACAGTCAAACTGTGCTGGAATCCTGCAAACTCTTGTCTACCTTCACCTAACCAACACTGTCATCTGGGTGGTTGTTCCATGTCTGGATCACTAACACTGACTTCCTTCCAGCTTACAAAATATGATCCTGACCTGCATACTTCTACAGAATATGATCTGACAAGGGTTGTTAACTTCTACACATATTCCTACTACAGTCTCATTCCCAGGTTTCTAAACTAGAAAAAAAAAAGGTAAAAAATGTCCCAGTCATACCCAAATGTCTGACCTGCAACATTCACAGTAATTTCTTGGTCCACTAGGATTATATTTGCTATTCATGTGAGTGCTAACACAGCAGGAATAATAAGCTTGTCCTAATCAACGCTGCTCCTTCTCATTTGCAGAAGGGCTGATGGACAGAACTGAACATGTCTGCTGACCCCCAGAGCTGCATGGCACACCATCCCTTCAGCTTTCAGAAAACAACACTGTAGTGATTTATTCACCCAGCAGAAGTTGTGACAATCAGCATTGTTCAATCCTGGGGCACCCACACCATGTATTCTCTGACTCCCATGTTGCAGCTAAGTGCAGCCCTCCTGAAGTGATGGGTGTTCTTCCCCCTGGTACTCCAGGGGGCAGGTGCAGGTGCAAATTGCTGAGCAAAAATGCATGACTCGATGGTTCTCAAAGCCTGTAACCTTCTAGAAGACTCCTCTGCTACTCAGTTTCACTGGGGGAAAGTATCTGGGATCAGTAAAGGTTCTCCTGATCTCTCACTGCTGTCCCCCTTCACTCACATAAGCCTGGCCTACATTAAAATCCCACTGGAAGCTGAGAGCAAATTCAGAGTAGCCCTGAAGGAAGAACCAGTTTTACCAAAAGAAGAAGGTGGCCAGTTAAATCTAGTTGACCTTTTTAAGAAGCAGCAATTCTTGGCCTGGAGCAATTTTATGCCTAGCCTGGAGGCTCCTGTCCTTATCACAGCAGGACAGCACAATGGTTGTTTTTTAGGAAACACAGGGAAACATGCAATCCTGCCTCAGCAAGAAACAAAGATGAGCCATGTAAATACAATATCCTGGACCCCAACCAATGCTCCACACAGCCTGTCCCTACACTGCCTGGCACCTCCCTTATGGCAGCGTTCCCCTGTCCCCACCTTCCTCAGGCAAATTACCTTTTCCAAGAAGTCCTGATGAATTTTCAGCTGCAAACCTGCACTACACCTTCAAATCTGGAACATGATATTTCCTTTATGCGTAGTCCTGGTAGCAACCAAACACATTTTATTTACCCACAGCAACCCAAGAGGCAAGATTCAGACCTACCACTGTGGAAGAAAGCAAATTCAGCACACAATTTCAATTACTTGGGTTAGACAACTGATTTCCATTACTGCTAATGGGATTTATGCATCCATTCAACTGAGCATGGTACTGAAAATCTGCTCCTCATTCTGACCCCAGACATTTCTCTTCCCCATATAGCTTGAAAAGAATAGAATAAAATGCAAAGAAAATGAATGCTGTGTTAACCACTGTCTTAGTTTTGGGCCATTAGCAACGCCTCTGCCTCTCTGGAGTGGCTCATTTTATTTTCAGTACACATCTCTCCCCCCTCCAGTGATGAAGCTGTTGTCCCAGAGAGTCTGTCTGCCCTGGCTTTATGTGCTGCCTGTACTGGCAAGTTCTGTTTTCATTTCTCTTCCTACAGGTATGAAAGCTCAGCTGCTCTGAGATCCTTGGCATTGTCAGATATCTTCCAGAACTTGATCTTTCATTCCTGTTGAATTAACACTGCATGGGGAATCTCTTCCCTCATCTGTTTCCTACATGAAGGCACAGGTCTGGAGGAACAGTCACCCCAGGAAGTGCTTGGATGGAAAATCTGCTTAGCAACACTGTGCTGTCCCTAATGCTCAAAAAGCACACAGTCTCATTTTTTCAGTGGTAAGAAAGAGTTAAAACTTCAATTGCAGCAATGAAAATGAGAATGTCAACACCTCTTTGTCTCTTGGATGATTTCCAGACTAGCTCTGTTTATTCAATAAGAAACCATGACATGGCCACCTGTTTAACAAAGTCTCTGCAAGCCTCTTGCTAACCTTTGCTTTTCATATTTCTTAAACTGTTTATAGACACAGGAGGGCTCTGTCCCAGCCACAGTCTTGGGGCTTCCTGGTAGTTTTAATGAAAAGGTCAACATGAGAAAGGAGGGATTGTGTGCTGAAGAAGGAGGTAAAGCTTGCAGAAGCTGCATCCTGCAGGGGATGAAGCACAGAGGGATGACACCCAGGAAATTCTAGAGATTTTATCCTTTTTGCTCAGTTTGGTTGTGTTTCCACTCCAAGGAGTCTGTGAAGCAAGTACTCTGGTAGTGGGATGTTAGGATTTATGCATTGGACACAATGGTTATGGTGAAATTAAATGGAATATCAGATCTCTACAAGAGCCTCCCGTGGGGCTGGACTCCCACATCCCTGCTGCTGACAGGAAAATGAAAAAACGTCACCCTTCCTTTCTACTTTGACTTGTCCTTCTCAGACAGAGCCTTTCCCCCCTTTTCAGACAGTTTGGTCACTCCAAGAGCATTCTGATACCTTCAATCTCTTGAAGGCATGAAACTGCTTCCATTTAAATGACACCTAAATGTTATCTGGACTAAATTTGGGGTTGCAAGGCACGATGTCACTCCACACTGTACTAAGTCCCCTGTTGATGGGAGCTGTCCCCAGTGACACACCTCAGGTGGATGGTCCTCCTGACCCCACTGAGCTGGGACATCTCTTCAGTGTTGACCATCCTATCTCCTCATGGGATCTGCCACAGGACATGGAGAGACTTTCCCAGTTTCTTCCAAATAACAAACTAGTGTAACCCAGCCTTAGTGCAACAATCACAGCAGGTCAATACTTAATACAACACTTTAGGTAGCTGAAAGTCACATCCCAGCATGAATGAACCTGAAGTACCATAGGCAAAGTTTTAACAGCTTAAATACCAGTTTAACAAGGGCAGAGAAATAAAACATTTCCTGCACAAGTTTGTACTTCAGGTGAAATTATATTTCCAGGGCAGCCAAAAAACCAGAAACATATCTTTGAACATGGCATGGAGAGGAGAGGTTCCTTGCCCATATCCCAAATGTAAATGGGCTCTGGGCTCCTTGGAGAGCCAGCTCAGCAGCAAACAGGGCCCAAAGGAACCCCTTCACACCCAGGCTGAGCAGCTGAGCTCCCTCTGTGAAATACAGGGAATTATTAAAGCCCAAAGCTGGACAAGGAGTCACCGTAGGTGGCTGAGGCTAAGAAGGTTTTGTCTCAAATCCTGCTCCCCTTTGGATACTTCCAGCCCAGCAGTTTTGCTGTAGCAGTGCAGACCCCCCCTTTCCCCCACAACAAGAGCAGGACAGCTGATGGGAGCCTTGCTTTGCTCAGGTACCCTTCCATTCATCCTTCAGAAACACTCTGAGGCTCTTGGCAGCCTTGTGACCAAGTACTGAAATCAAATAAATAATAATTGTAATTAAAAAACCAGCTGGAAGGCTGAAAGGCTGAAGGACATGACTGAAACCAGGCTGGGGAACTGCCTAATGTAGAGCTTTGGGAATGGCAGAGACAGCCATGAGAGCAAGGTATGACAGGCAGAGATCAAAGAGAATAGACAAGCACACCAAGTACAGGCATCAGATCATACTTTAGGATTAGTTCCAGGGATGTAAAGGACTGTTGTTATTAGTTTCATGCAGGTGTTAGAGATACCTTCTGCACTGCAAAACAGATTCTGTACCAAGGGCTTTAAAAGTCCTTAGCCCTCCTCACACTCATGTCCTTTAGGTCACAGAAATCACTTTCAAGTCAGCAAGGAAAAAACACCCTGCTGTCTTCCAACAACTAAATGGGGCATACCCTAGGGCTGTCAGCAAGATTGAATGTAGCCTCTGTGCTCTGAGAGACCATAAATCCCTTTATTGGCACAGATTACCAACCTGATTGCTTGCATACAGATTAATGCAGCAGCATGAGTCCTCTGGGTGACTGCTGAGCAGAGAAAGAGGAGGGGGGAATTTATTTGCTCAGAAGCTTGTGATATGGATCTATCAATCACCAAAGAAAAAAACATTTCATGGACTTAATTCCAAAAATATCTTTGTATACAGAGAACAGAGCTGAGAAATTTACCCAGATTAAAAGAGGGAAGGAAACAGCTCTGTAGTTGCACACATGAAAACCCAAAGTTGTGCCAACTCCCCAGGGTCCACATGTTGTGACCCCACAGCTGTGGTCTCCCCTCCAGCTGTGGGATTTCCTCACCTACATAATTCCAGCAGTAAGTACCAATAGAAGGGAGAGCATGGCTGAAAGAGGAGAGCTAACACATGAAACAATCATTCATCTTCTGGAGAGCCTCAGCAAATTCTTTCCATTTCCATTTTTAATTCACCACTAAATACGGTGAATTGGAGAGAGGTTGTGAAACCTTTCTCATGGCAGGGAAGATGAAAGGGCAGCCCCTTCCCAATTTGAGCTAAGGATGATGACAATGGATAGTTTATCACCTCTATTTCAGGCTCCTTGCCCAGACCCTGCCTTGCTGATGTGGCACAGTGGGAGCCCCTCAGCCCAGGGAGGGGTGTCACAGACAAATTTTCGGAGAAATCCTTTTGCTAAGATTTTTCTCCTGAAGCCTCAGAAAAGAAATGTAAACAATATCTATCTGATGGCTGTGGGATGTAGTCTGGAGATGGTTTACCAACAGGTGCATCTTTGATTAGTTGCATGCGAATTGTTTTTAATTAATGGCCAATGACAGCCAGGTGTGTCAAGGCTGTGAGCAGTCACAGAATTTTATTATCATTCTTTTCTAGCTTTTTGATGTCTCCTTTCTCTTTCTTTAGTATAGTTTTAATATATAATTTCCTTTTAATATAATATACATCATAAAATAATAAATCAATCTGAAACATGGAGTCAAAATTCTCATCTCTTCCCTTGTCCGGGTTGCCTGCAAATTCCACAAGGGCTCCATCCTCCCCTGCTCCCACACCCCAGAGATGCTGACAGAGCCCCTGGGCACGGCTGTTTTAGTGCTGAGGGGAGCCAGTCCAGCCTGTGGCACACTCACCTGTAACAAAGGTGAACCAGAAAGGCTCCAGCTGCTCCCAGGGGCCCCACAGAGAGCCAAGCCAGGAGCTCAGGCTTTTCCTTCTTCTCCAAGAGGCTTCCAGGATCTAGGGACCAACTGCTCAACCAACCCAATTCAAAGACCTGATTAGTGGAATATTGCTCTGATGCTCAAGAGCAGGCATGTGCTTGCTGGCACAAAAGTCAATTTGGAGTCCCAGACCTGACCTGCCTCGTGCCAACATGTTTTTGGCAGCTGGATGTTCTAGCTTGGCACTCCTGGGAAACAGTCCCCACATTTGAAAACTGGCCTCAGACATCGAAAATGTGACTTAAAAATATAGACACACAAACTGTGTTAAATTAAGACAGCAGCACTTATTTTTAAATATTTTTTTTTATTTTCCTGAGCTTGGCTCTCCCTGAAATTTTTTACTAATGAAATTACTTGAGCAAATTTCTCAGGAGACAATAAACATTACAGACTCATTTAGCAAAAGGGAATTCTTCTAAGCTGAATTGACTCTCTCTCTCTCATATATTAAAATTGAGACCTGCTGCTAAATGCTTTGTCTTCTCCCAAAGAGCAGACTATAAAGCCAATAATTAACATGATGATATATTTACCGAAGAACTAGTGGGAAAAAAATTGACATTATCTGTTCCTAAATAAATTTCAGTGTTGGGAAAACAGTCTGGTTCCATTTCTGAGTAAATGCTGCCACTTGCACCACCTGTGTTTCACCCAGTCCAGTGTGGATCACAGAATCAGAATGGTTTGGGTTGGAACAGAGCTTTGGAGCTCCCAGTCCAGCCCCCTGCAATGAGATCCTCAACTAGAACACCTCAGAGCCAGACCCAACCTGACCTTGAATATTCCCAGTATAACTCCTTGATGCAGCTTTCTAAACACAACAGGAGCAATAACAACAACAACAAAAATCCCAGTCATCAGCCCAAAAATATTCCAGCCATCACTTGATTGTTTTTTGTTAATTATATTTTGGACTACAGACAATATTTATTTTCTCTCGTTACAGTTACTCTGTCTGAGCCATAAAAAAGTGACTTTACTTGGGAGAAAAGAAAATACTGTCTATGGGAAGTGCTGTTGCCAAAAAAAAAAAATTCTTCCAAAGTAACTTCAGAATATTTGTGTTCAGGCAACAGGCCACCATTTTAAAGTAATTTGATTTAAAGAGAAAAAATGACAACATCATAACAGCACTATCTGGATACAATCCAGTAAAGTGGATTTAGTTCAGGACTTGGATGCAAAATTGGGTAGAAAACTTGAAAGGAAAAGTAAGCATTGAGTTGCAGTATTCGCAATTATTTTACTTTTTAAGTTTTTAGAAGTTCCATGCTGAGGACTGGTTAGCACAACCTAATGGGGATGCACCCATTTGCATCATCCTTCTGAGGATGGAACCTTCTCCACACTGGTCCACACAAGGGAAACTTATCAAGAGGTTACAAAATGAAAATAAGAGGAAAGAAAGAAGATGTAACAGGACTATCACTGAGCATTTGTGCAAAATTAATGGAGCCTCCTTGTCCCTGCTTTCCCTCCTGTCCCAGGAGGGCAGGGGAAGCAATCTCAAGATGCCAGAGTGGCATCACAGCTCCTCTGGCCCTGCTTGGCCCCAGGAAATGAGCGGGCAGCTGCGGAGGGCGAGGTTCAGAAGGCAAACCAGAGCTCATCTGGAAGTCAGAGGCAGCCTGTGCACTCAGGCAGGCTGTGCTCAGTGCCTGCACAACCTCAGGATGGCCTTTCCCAAGAGCTCACACTGGGTCCTGGTGTGACAGGGAGAGCCTGACCCCTGCTCAGGACAGCCAGGAGGGGACAAGGGAGGTGACAGCCACAGGAACACAGCAAACCCCTCCCAGCCCAGGGACAAACCTTCAGCCAGCTTGAGTCCGAGAGATAAGAATTAAAAGGCAATTAAATTAAAATTAAGGTAATTAAGAATTAAAAGGCAATTAAAGGAAAAGCAGAGTATAAAGCTGCTCCTGCCCTGCAGGCCCTGCTGGATGCAGTGGTGCTGCATGGGTGGATGGGGCAATGCTGCCAGGAGGTTGCACAGGGCTTCTGCAGCCACAGCACACGAGATGACAGAAGGAAAGGATGTGCCATGCTCCTGAGCACTGACCCCTGCACACAGTCAGGTCCTGTGCTTTTGGAAGCAGAACAGCTCTTTGATCTCTCAGAAAGTAACAAGTTGTTCCACACTAAGAGCAAACACAGCATTTGTGCAACACGGCAAAGCCTGCAGAGGGTGGGAAGAGTCCTCTCACGGAAGGATGATGACCTTTGCTTTTATGATCTACACTCTGAGCACACTCCCCAAACCATACATGGAAAACCCAAGTAAACAGAAGCCAGGATGTGCTAAAAGCAAAGCAGGTTCCCTGGCAGTTTTATCGAATTCAAGGGATTTAACCTTTTCTTTCTCTTGCTCTAAATTCTGAAAATAAAATCAGGACTCCTAAGAAATTTGTGCACCCATTTTAATATGCAAGGATACCACAAAAAGCTGTGTTCATTTTTGATCTAATTAGAGAGATGCATTTCCTATGGTTTTTTTTGTGTTTTCAGCCACAAACATCAGGTATGACCACAGCTCTCCCTGGTCCTGCTCTGCAGTTACAGGCCAGCAGCTCGAGGACTTCACGTGCTGCTGTGCCCATGTCACCAGTGGGGCACTGGAGCCTGCCCAGGCAGCAGGTGACTCTATCAGTGCTGGATCAAGGGTGACATTTCCAGCCCTTGCACACACTGCAGCACCAGCAGCACACCTACAAAGGCCACCACAGGCCTCCCTAGTCCTCTCCAGGATGACATTTCCTGCACATTTCCTTGGTCCCTGTCCCGTGCTGGCAGCCTGCAGGGCAGCTCCCATCACAGCCAGGTGCATTTGCCTGCCCTGGAGTTTCATGGGTGGGCAAAGCTGACATAAAGCAGCACCTAAAGGAGAGAGCTGGTTCCTCTCTACTCCTGTCCTTCCCTCCTGCACTCTGAGAAAAGCAGCACTGAGGGGTTGCTTTAGATCACAGCTGGTTTCACTGCAGGCTGGTTTTCAGTAGACTCTCAGCCCTGCCCAGCCTCCCAACAGCTCTGCCAGTGCCAGGGGAGCCCAGGGCAGGAATGAGCAGCATGGCCAATGAAGAACAGGCTTGGCAGGCTTCCCACTTTGAGCTTTGACATTGGTTTCAGCTGACCTTGGCTGCCCTCAGTGCTGGAGCAGGAACCCCAGTGATTTACCCCACATCCATCCCCACCTATGTTTGCAGCATTGCCTTTGTGCCAGCAGCAGACTGCCTGAAAAATAAACTGATGAATAAAATGCTTTTCCTTCCTTTACCTTTTGTCTAACCAGGACACAAGCGTTACCCTCAACTAAAGGGGTAACTAAAACACAGCACTAGGCTCAGAATTCAAACACATCATTTCAGCTGCAAGTCTGGAGGCTCAAAGCCCCCCAGGACACAGGTCCAACACCAGGTCCATATCCTGGCACTAAACCTGAGTGAGCACAATACACCTTTGGGGTGGAGCATCCCTCAGCCACCTGTGTTCACAGCTGGCTAGGCTATCCCATTTGAGCTGCTTTGCTTCATCTGAAGATAAACACATTAATGAAATTTTCATCTGAAGATAAACACATTAATAAATCCTTGGTTTCATTTGCTCTGCAAGCAGGGAGTAAGCTCAGACCTTGGGCGTGAAGCAAGCCACATCTTGGGGAAGGGGTTGCTGAAAGCAGAGCAAGTGTTGTTTTTACCAGAGCTCACAGCTCAGGACCTTTCAGCATCAAAAGGGTCTTATCTGAGGTCTCAAAGAAAAAAAAAAAAAAAGAAATGTGCTAGCCTTGGCCAGCAACTCTGTTGAAGAACATTGATTAAATCTTACAAAAGGAGCCTTCTAATCCATGCTGGCTTGATGGACACCACAATGTTATCAGCAGAGCCACCCTCCAGGCCTGCTGCCAGCAGATGGACTTGGTACAGGGAAGGGCTGGGGCTGCACACCCTGCACCCCAAAGGGCTGGGGACAATCATCCCACTCCTGACAGGCATGAGAGCCCAGAGACCTTGGAACAGCAAACAAAGAGCAGCCTGGAGAGAACCTCTTTGGAAAAGCACTGAGACCCACGTGGTTAGACAGCCAAAGGGTAAGCAAATTGATTAGGAAACCAAAATAAGCACCACCAAAGCTGCAGAGAGCTCACACATCACAGATCACACCACCAGGGACAGGAGAACAGGAAAAAGCAGTTGCTTGGCTTTGTCCCCCACATCAGGTACTTCACTAAGTAGTCCAAAACACCCTCCCTCCAGTGGATGCATAGCAAAAAATGTTCTTGGAGGAGCTGATGTGTGCAAATACCTGTGTAATTGTCTGTTCTGGCTCACAGACTTCACATGATCACAGCAACACTCCCGCTTGGGAAAGTGAGCTCTGCTATGCAGGTGGAGATAGAGGAGCTGCCTGTGCCCAGCCCTGGCCTGGCAGGAGCAGTCACAGGGAAGGGATGAAAATGCAGCAGCATTAATGAAGAATAAAGTACTACTTTAACGTTCAGTTTCATTTTTTTCCTATTGGTAAGAAAGTTTTGTGCATTTTTTGGGGTTGTTCACAAGTAGATAATTTCTGCATTGATAAATGCTCCTATAAATTGAGTTTAAGGGTCTGCATAAACTCAGAAATATTTCTAGCTTATTTTACAGCCAGTTCTGCCTAAATGATTTCTAAATTGGTTAAACTCTTCATATGGATTTCAGATAGTATAAAGCAAGCAGCCAATTTTTTACCTGCACTAAGTTCAAGGTAACTTTGAAAAGTCCATTAAAGCTGAAGCAAAAAAGCGTTCAGATCACCTGTAGTCTTGTTGTGCTGGTTTGTGCAGAGTTCATTATCTTCATAGTAGAGGCTGGTATGGGGCTGTGGTTTGGATTTGTGCTGGAAAGAGTGTTGAAAGCACAGGGATGTTTTTGTTGTTTCTGAGCAGTTCTCACCCAGAGCCAAGGCCTTTCCTGCTCCTCACCCACCCCACCAGCAAGAGGCTCCACAAGGAGCTGGGAGGGGACACAGCCAGGACAGCTGACCCCAGCTGACCCAGGGGATATCCCATAATATGGCACCATGCTCAGCATAGAAATCTGGGGAGGAGGAGGAAGGGGGGACGTCTGGAGGGATGGTGTTTGCCTTCCCGAGTCACTGGTGATGGAGCCCTGCTGTGCTGGGGCTGGCTGAGCACCTGCCTGCCATGGGGAGTGGGCAATGAGTCCCTTGGTTTGCCTTTCCTGTCAAACTGCCTTTATCCAACCCACTCAGTTTTCTCCCTTTTACCCTTCCAGTTCTCTCCCCCATCCCAATGTAGGGGATGTGAGCAAGCAGCTGCAATGAAATCATGGTGAATAAAACACTTGGGAAAAGTTTTGGATTGCCAGAACCAAGATCCAAGCAGGGACTGAGTTGACTGGTAAGGAATCAACTTATTCCTTTCTTCCAACTAAACTACAGAAGGTAACAGCTACTGCCAAGAAAGGTGGGGCCAGCTGGAATCTGACTATTGCTGGAGGGAGGAGCTGGGAACAGGCTATCAAAAAAGGTGTCCCATTGTTGCACTTTCATCTGCACTTGTGATTGACCTCACCGTGTTGTGATCTCAGATCTTGTGGCCCCAGCCTACACATGCTGACTCTTTTGCTGCTCTAACTCTCTATTCCCTCCCTTCAAGCTCCATCAGTCAGGAGGAGCTGGGAGCAGCACTGAGTTGTATTTACTAGCTCAGCAGCCAGCTCCTGTGGCTGCTCCTTGTGGGTTGACTTGAGGCTATATTTAGAGCATGAAATCCCTCTTACCTCTATAAATTCTTTCAGTGACTCATCACAGGAAAATTAGCAGCCCTATACAATCATGAAAACAGAGAAAAGGATACTTTTGGGAGAACTGCCAGCACCCTTTATCTCCAATGAGACTTTTAATTGGCACCAGCATTTGTGCTCATTTTGATCCACACTCTTCTACACTCAACACCGATATTTAAGCAGGAGAAGGCGTAGAAATGGTACAGATGAGGCATGTGACCATGAAAGCCATATGGGAAAGTGCTGATCCCTTCTCTCTCTCGTACCAGCCTGCATTTATTCCAGTGTCTCTGCTGCAAGTCAAGGTTTACACAAACACAGCAAAGGTGGCATTTGCAGTCAGTGAGGAGCACACAGACACTCGTGCTGCACCTCAGCTGACAGCAGTAACACCTGCTCTGCTCCCATGCCATCGTTTAGAAGACGGCTGGGCCAGCTTCTGTTCAAAATGCCATGTCCAGGGTGGCAGGCAGGGGTCTGCTCAAGCTCTGCTGTCAACAGGAGGCAAGAGAACAGAAGGTCTGGTCCTCACCCCCTCACTAGGCATGGATGGACCTAGGGGACAGCATCCATCACAGCCTCTGTGTCTGCCAGCCTCAAAGAGAAGCCACTTGCTGGAATATGCAAACCTTTGCTGTGCTCTGAGCTAAGCAGGAGTGAGGGAAGCTTTAGCATTCTTGTGCCTATAAATGCTCCTGAGATATCAGAGTTCAGAGCTATTTTGCCCTGCACTAACAACTATAACAAGCCATAACAGGGGAGCCACTCCTGTGGGCTATGAGCCATGCCAGAAGCCTGGCTGAGACTATGGAAAGCAGCAGCTCAGGAGACAATTCAGCCCCCCAAAATTCCTTCACCAGCATCACTGATAATAATAAGCGGATGCAGACGATTAGTGACTGGGAAAAAGCTCTGTGGTTTCATTCAGTCCTCATGAAGTAAGAACCCTACAGTGAGAAAGTCACTCAAAAACAGCTGAGTTTGTGTTTGGGTTTTGTTTCCCAGTGTGCAGAAATTAGGAATGAAATACTGCTGTAAATCAGGCTGTTAGAAGAGCTCCCCCAGCCCTTTACTCACATCAATCATCTGATTGCCTCCAGTGAGAGTGTTTCCATGAGTGAGGACTTTTGGCAGGAGTAAAGTTGGAAAGATGAAGCACTTGCACATAATGACAGATTCATGGAATAATATGAATATTTATACATGCTGGCATGGGAGCACTAAGCTTCCCATACAATTATTTATGCTCTGTGTTCAGACATGCCATTTATCTCTCTGCTCTCAATCCAGCAGGTTTGTGGCTCACAGAGGCAGCCAACACACACTCAGCCACACTTTGCTCTGGTTTGCACCAGCTCTGATTCCATCCCACAGCTCCTGCTGAGCAATGCCAAGGCAGTGAAGGCAGATTTCAGCCCAGCACTATCACAAGGGCCTCACAAGCTTTACTGGCTGGCATCCCCTCCCCACAGCTCTGCTTTCTCCTTGCTTTTGCACGAAGCCAGAGGGGTTCTCCTCCACCGCCTGACATCTCTGAATGACTCACTGATGCTGAGGCCCAGAGACAGAGCTTGAGAGCTCTGGACTCTCTCTACAGGTTTGCCCATGTGGCAAGCACATCATTTTTTGGTGCCAATACAGTATTTTCAAGAGCATGGTGTCAGCTGCAAAGGGTGAGCAGCTCAGCTCAGATATTGCAGAGCTGGGGTGCCCTGCAGCTTGCTTTCCCTGCAGTATGCTGCAGGAAAAGAAAATACTTTGCTATTGTTACTTCTCATACTGGCAGTAGGAATGAAGCTACCAAATGTATTATGAAACACCAGGATACAATTGTTGCAGGAAAAAGCTACCAGATATCTCACCGGGACAGGAGCAGGCAGAGCCTGGAAATGGCACAGATCTCCCACCCAAGAAAACCAGCCTGGGACAGGCCTTCACCATAGTGAGGTAAGAAACCTTACACAGTTATTCACTAAGAGACTTCCCTACCTGCTGTGTTTTCCTTTGTAGAACAGAAATCAGCAGAGTAATACTCCTAAGCCCATGGCGTGGGTGGCAGCCCAGACTCGCATCCTGCCCGAGCTGAACTGTGAACTCCTAAGCCCAGAAGGCCAGGAAAACGTGTTCCCAGGGAAGATTGCTTTCTAGCAGCATTTTCCTCCTTATTTTTTAATATACAAATGCAAACAGCACTGCACTCACAGACTGCCAGCAGCAATAGAGGAAGGGAGCCACAGCCTGCCCCTCTCATGTAACACCTTCCCAATTACTGCTGCCATCCTGCACAATCAAAACTAATTACAGCCACACTGTCACTTCTCTAGCAAGGAGTAAAATGCTGATGATAACGATGATGGGGTAATAGAAACATTCATCCTGTGCGCATCGGCAATCCGAGCTCGCTCGTGTGCTCTGAATCCAGAGAGGTGCAGATCAGACTGGGGAACAGCTGTGTGAACTATTCTGACCATAACCCCTCAAAGTTAATTAAAACATCAAGTGCCTCCAAACCAGCATCCTGTAAATAAACATTTTTCACACTCTCATTCATGAGAACATAGAAGACAGACTGCATCAGTAGCAAGGAGATAACTGCCATTCTTTCAGGTGGAAAAAGCCAAAGTTCAGCCTCCTCCTGTGCCAGTTGCCAAAAAGTGGTTTGGGAGCACAAGATGCAGCAGCAGCTCTGTTGTGGCACTCACCACTAGAAGCTCCTTATGTGTAGCCCACACTCAGCATCATCCAAGGAGTCAACTGTGATGAGCAGAGCAGGTTTTCCTATCAGAGCACGACCTGAACATGGGCAGGCCATGTCCAGGGGTCAGTGATGTCCCAAGAGCACAGTTTATCCCTGAATCTCACAGGACCCTCATGGCCATAACATACAGGAGAACACCCTGAGCCCTGCAAATCTCTCTCACACACAAAGCTGTCTCTAGATCATGCATGCCTAAAACCCAAACACAAGCTTTCACGAGCATTGGAGTGCCAGACTCCTGTGTGAAGCTCATTTAAGTCACACAGTTCAGCCACACAGGGATTACCTTTTTTCCCCAGTGCTACACTACACGTTCCAGACTCAGATGCTGAACCAGGAGCAACTAGCAGCTTAGTGCTCAGCAGTGTCCTCTGCTGACAGACAAACTGCCCCAGCACAAATGTAGCCGTGGGCACTGCACCTTTTGGTGAAACACAGGAGGAAAGTCAGGCTGTGTGCCCACCTAGGTCTGGCTCTCAGAACATTTAACCAAGAAAGGTAAATAGACAAAAACTTAAAACAGGCTAAAAGTCTATCAACAAAACTTGTGCTGCATGGTAGGGTTTGGAATAGAGCCCGAGTGTTTCCCAAACCCATTGCTTTCTGATGCATATCTAAACTCTATCTATTGCCTTCCCCTCCCACTGGGGAGAAGATTTATGCAAGACCCATGCAGGCCTATGTCAAATTGAAAGGTATTAAACATACAGAATGCTGCTTTACTTATCACAATGCAAATTATATCAGCCATAAGCCATAAAAGAGCTCATTTCAAACAACAGTAATTTAACAGAGTTATTCCAAGAAGAACTAGTGGCTATATTTGTTTTCTTTCTGATATTGCAATAACAAACCATGCATGAAGTTTATTAAGCCATGCTAATGTCTTTCTGTTCTAGCACATTTTAGCCATATGGAGAATCTGGCCGGTGCTCAAAATACAAAATTGTTATTTGGGGAAAAATATCCTGAAAAGCTTCAACCGCTCCAATTGTTAATTTCTTCAACAATGTGAATAATACATAATTAAAATGTCAGAATGGATGTGGTACAACATGTTGGAATCCATCAAAGGAAGGTAATTTGCAGACCCCAAGGAGGCACAGGCAGGAAAACATCTGAGCTCACATGAAACATTGGCCATAACCTGAAGGGTTTGTGCTCCCTGGGGGAGCAGGTGGCTGTGCCTGGTGCAGAGCCCATCAGACCCAAGTGCTGTGTCATGCAGAAATCCCTCCCAGGGCAGCCACCTCTCCAGACTGAAGGCTGGAGATACAAAATCTGTGGGGAGAAATGGGGGTCAGGTTCAAATCCCAAAGTCCAGCTTTCACTGTGACCTTGGGAAGAGCCCAGAAAGCAGCACAGCTCATCCAGGGACACAACCCCTGCTCAGGGCAGTGGGCACTGAGGGGGTGACAGAGCTTCAAAGGGAAGAAGGGAGATGCTGGAGTTACTGAGACCATTTCCATGAATAAAAAAGTTCGAGGAGTTCACATGCAGAAACAAAAGCCTGGAAGAAGCCTTCTCAGCATAGAGAACCCCCTAAAAGTTACATGTAAGTGATGTTTCAGGTGGTAAATCTCTTTAAGGTGGTAAATTCTGAATCACATACAATTCACAAGGGAAATCTCAGCAAAGGTTGAGACTTTGAAGTTCATCACTATCAACTACCTTTGTTTAACTTTCCAGAACCTTTCAACCATGTAACAGATCAGAATCAACATACAAGATTTGGATTTCATAATCATTTGCATGCCTTGCCTAATTATTTTATATTAGACATATGATTTACAGTTTATTGAAAGATGACACAATGCCAGTAAATTAATTCCCAGAAACATTTTACATGCCCTCATTTTTTTGCTATCCTCAGGACATACTCTTTTTTTTTTTTGCTGTTATAATTCATACCACCATTTGAAACAGTGACTTTCAGTAAGGTTAGCCATAAAACAATTCAGGGTTGATAGTCTTATGATACAATCCAGTTATTTTTGAAAAAAGAGATTTTATTTTATTACTCCCTTCTGACCTAAACAATAAAATGTAAAGACTTGCTGCTGAGAAGGGAGACATGAGCACCAAATCATGACATATGAGATATAGTTAAAATGAATGATATGGTGGAGTTTTATTTTTAAATATTTTAAATAATACTGACTCTGGATTAAAAGAATTTATGGTTGCATGATTGTCAGCTTTTTCATTACCTGGCTCTGAACCCCCAAACCAGCAGAATAATTAATGTATTATGTTTTACTTTATAACAGATGGATAACAAAGTGAATTTAAGAACAAGATAAAATTTACAAAACACCTGAAAGTAAATTATCATCTAGGTGAGCCTGAGGAAAATCCATGGGCACAGCCAGTGCCATTACCCAGTGTTTTAAATGTTAGTTTGAGTAAGATAATGGAACACATCAGAAATGGAGGGTAGCCCTTACCAAAGCCTTCATCCACATTCCCAAGAGGATGCCTTTGGATGGACACAGCAGCCATGCCTGGCAGCATGGCCATCCTCCACAAGACCTCAGCAGGGCCTGCAGGAAGAGTGGAGGCTTTCCTAGAAATACATCCTGGAAATGCAGCCTGGAAAGGATGGGCAGGCAAGGCTGGTCCCCGCCGTGCCTGCACAGAGAGCTTGTGCCGGCTGCTCCTTGGAGCAGCATCTGCAGCCTCTGTCTCACATCCCGGGGCCTGGAAACCCCCTGCCCTGAAACAGCAGGCTCCAATAAAGCTCATAAATCCATATTTCTCCTGCCTGATGGAACTTCCAAACAGAAACTGCTGAAGCCCATTGTTTTGTGGATCTCAAGTAATTCTTGGGAAAAAACCCCGGGATGACATGAAGCATCTCCAGGAAAAGACAGTATTTTCTGTATAGTGAAAAATGTTAGAGGGAAAACAAGCCCACTGCCCCCACCTCCATGCTTGACACATGCACTGAAACAAACCCTTCATTTTGCTTGCTGAAAACCAGCAGGAGAAAAAAGTTTAAACAAACGAATAATCAGATGTCATCACGTAGGCTCTCCTGCTGGAGCTGCATGGGAGCTGTGTGACTCACTGCCTCAGTCACGGAGCAGAGGGATGAGTGAGCTGCACTGAGGAAGAGTAACTTCCATGACAACTTTTGTTTCCAATATAGAATTTCGTTTTCAGCATTAAAAGGAGATTATTCTTTCCACAGTACTTGTACACATGCAGGCATCTGCTACCAGATGGAGCCAAGCCCCACGTTGTTTTAACACCTTGATAGATGCATGGGAGTGGTTTACTCATCCCAGTCCTTGACAAGGGCTTGCTAAACAAAGGGAGTGAAGAGCCTCTTATGGTTCTCGTTCCCATCTGGCAGTTTTGGAAAGCCAGACACAAAGAGCAAGTTTTGCAAGGCTTCAGAGGTGCCCCTACTGGCATCTCCAGGATTTAGTCCTCCCTCTACTGAGCTAACTCATAGCAACACAGAATCCCAGAATGGTTTGGATTGAAAGGGATCTTTAAAGGTCCTCTGGTTCAATGTCACTGCCATAAGCAGGGACATCTTAAACTAGATCAGGTTGCTCAGAGCCTTGTCCAAGCCAGCCTTGAATGTTTATAAGATGATCTAGGTTAATTCTAGGTTTATCTGAGAATATATGTAACAAGAAAAAAAATAGGAATAATAATAAAATAATTAAAAATATCACCTAGAAGCACTACAAGAAAACTTATCTGATGCAGAATCAAGTGCAAACTCCTTACTAGAGGGACACCCTGTGCTGCACATGTGCAGTGGTGCCACACATCTTAAAATAAAAGGCTCCAGGGACACCTGAGAGCAACTTCCAGTACCTAAAGGGGCTACAAGAGAGCTGTAGAAGGACTTTGGACAAGGGCAAGGAGCAACAGTACAGGAGGAAATGACTTCACACTTCAAGAGGGCAGACTCAGATTAGATATTTGGAAGAAAATCCTCCCTGTGAGGGTGTTGGGGCACTGGCACAGGCTGTCCAGACAAGCTGTGGATGCCCCATTCCTCAAAGTGTTCCAGGTCAAGCTGGAGGAGGCTTTGAGCAGTGTGGTCTAGGGCAAGGTGTCCATGCCCAGGGCAGTGAGGGGTTGGAACAAGATGATCTTTGAGGTCTTTTCCAACCCAAGCCCTTCTGTGACTTCATGCAGGATGAGCTGTGGTAAAGGTATGGGCTCCTCTTATTAATATAAAAAAAAAGAAATAAAAGCTCTTCAGTCACTGGGTTGGGGAGAATTCCTCACAGAGGCATGCCAGGATGATATAGAAAAGCTGTAGAAAAGCTAAAACTAATGCCAGATCTCCTTCCTCCCACTTTGATACTTTTAGCTGTAAGGCCATCTGGTAAGAGGGATATAAAGCAAATTTTAACTTGTACTCACAACACAAGCATAGTTGAAAACTAGATTAACTCTAGTCCATTTGAGCTCACTGGAAATGTGCCAACCAGTAAATTAGATTGATCACCACTAATCTCCATCTCCATCACTGCTGGTCCCTGGTTGAGCCCAGGGATAGAACCAGTAGAGCCAAATGGGAGGAAATCAAATCAAGGATTTGATTGTATGTCTTCAATAATTTTTAAGGAACAGACTGGCAGACCAGGCCACTCTAAGCTTCCAACCCCTTGTTGTGGAGAAGCTACAAAGAATTCATTTGCAGAAAGTTTGTCCAGAATTTTGAACTGTGACTAAAAGATGATTTTAGCCTCATTAACCCAGTCAAGTGATTCCACCCAAGCCTGACCCTTAACTGCAAACGTGCAGTGGATGTATGCTACAAGGAATTCACCTCATAAGCTCTGCTCCTTTTATTGTTTTAGAAGAGTTCAGTCTAAACAAACCCTCTCTGAGGCACAGGTCATGGGTACACTGCAGAGAGAGAGCCTGCAAATTCCAGGTAGTGAAGAAAGGTTCTGGGTGTTTGTGACATTCAAAAGCAGAGCTGGCTGAAATGACAATTGTGTCCCCTGTAGAAGAAATGTCTGGCTGTGCTGTGAATTTCCTTCAGAAAAACCAAGGCACTTCCTGATGTTTAAATTCCTCATAGAAGAGCCAAGAGAAAAAAATAAAACCGTAGAACAACAAAATTTGTTACTGTTGGTTTACATTAACCTCATTTTTGAATGGCTAGGGCACGATCCTCCTCTGCTGAGCCCAGCTTGAGCATGAGGCAGCCTTTGAGGCACCCCTGCTAAGCCGTGGATCCCTGACCTCGCTGTGCAGAACGTCAGCAGACGCAGTGTCCTGATTTACTGAGTGATTCAGGGGTTAAGTAACAGGGGTCAATGGAGACACAGCTTTCTAGCATTAATAGTAATCTCAAAAATATTATCTTGATTAGCTCTACATCTCACTGACCCTGAGCCATATCCTTATTTTTCAGCTGCCTTTCCCCTTGCCACTGCTCTATTTCCTTCCGAAGTTTTCAACTAAATCCAAGTCATTGACGTAGTTCAGGCATTTTGAGGGCAAAACAACACCCACCCTTGATCCTGAGCCAGAAGTCTTTAAAAACTATACTGAGGTCAAGTCATAAGGATTCCTCAGCTGACCAGAGAACCTCCTGGAAGGAGCTTCCAGGTGCTGAAAAGCTCCACGTTGCTGTTTCTTAGGCTACCCCAGCTCCTGCTGTAGCTCACTGAGGCCTCAGCAGCTGCCAACACTGATTGCTAAAGGAGCTTTTGTAGTTTAGCAGATGGAAGCTGGATTTCACCTGTGTAGCACTCATACACACGAGCAAAAATAAGATATTAAATGCCTCTCTTCAAAAAACAATGTATGAATCAGTACTAAAGATTTAAGCTCTCAATTTCCAGACAAACCTGTGCCTTACTTCATCTTGAGTAAAAGCAAAACTACCCTCAAGGTCTTACCATTTGACAATGCTGAGAGATTATCAGCAATAAAGCCATCATCTAAAGTGATGCCAGAGTTTCAAATATTGCTGGTTTCTCCTTATGTCCTCTAGTTTTGAACATTCAATATCTGCCTCTAGAAAGATATATCCCTGGTGTCATTATTAACAATATTCTACTTTGAACATTACTTGAGCTGCTAAGGAAAGAAAGCTGGAGGTTTCTGCCAGGTAAAACATCAGAGAGCAAGAAAAGCAGCAAGCAGTGTTGAGAGAGATCAGAAAATTTGTAATTGAACAGTAGTTAGAAAATAACATCATCCAACCCACAGTGTAACTACACCCCCCCCCACCTCTAAGAAGACATCACTACACAAAATTTTTAGTATCTTGGCTGTTAGTAGGGCTACATGTGCAAAGCTGGTTATGAAACATGATTTTTAAAAGCAACATTTCAGTGGTCTCATATCTCCAGTATTACTTGCAAATTATTTAAACCTGCAACATTTTCTGTTTTAATAATCTTTGACAATCTTTGCTTCATTACCTCCAGTAATCAAATACAACAACAGCAGAAGTAGTAACCTTGAAAAACTGCATGAAGTGCAAAGCTGGGCATATATTTTGGCAATGTAACTGTGCTTTACCCAGTGCAGTTAAATAAGCTATGTAATTTCCATCTGCTTTGTGTAACTGCATGCTGGACACATGTTGGAACAGATCTTTTCTGCTTCTGTAAATGGATTCCCAGGTTCACCCAGTCCCAAACCAAAATCTTCACCAAGGTGTGGTACTACTTTGGCAAAAAGGGAGGGCTGACAATAGGTGGGCTGAGCTATTAAAAAATAATCAGCAATGACAACATTTCAGAATTTCATATTTTAGGAAACTGAGCCAAAGAATCTTGCTCTTATCTGCAATTCCATGGGAAAATGACAGTTTCTCCTATGTATGTCCTAGAAACATCTTCCAGTTGCTTTTGCTGAGGCTTAACCTAGCCAGCTCACACACAGTGAGCATGCTGTTAGCTGGCCAAGTTACAGCACATGGGCTGCTTGCCAGGACTCATTCAGAATAAAGCACTCAGTAAGTGCAGCTTCAGACATATCTATCTGCATCCCAGGGGGGCTTGTCAACTGGATGGCACCACCACAATGGGCTAGAGAGACTGGAAAAAATGTCTTGGGATAAAACAGGCACTAGGTCCAGCACCTGGGGAGCTGAAGGCACCTGGGCCATGGCAGCCCTGCTCTGCCAGGAAGCTCTCTTTGCCCTAAACCTCCCCTCTCCCTGCCAAGTGATTCACCCAGTTATTGTCCAGAAAATGCCACAGCCCTGGGGAGAGCTGTGGGCTCACAGCCACCGCTGTGAGAACATCCAGGCTCCCCATTATGTTTGTGGTGCAAAAGCACTCAGCTCCCCAGAGGCCATGGCAGGGCTGGAGGCAGTGGGAAGGGACCTGAGGGGAAAGCAGGCAGAGCCCAGCCTGCCCTGCCTCTGACACAGCAGCATCTCCCTCCATCAGTCCTGTGACTCTCCTTGCCAACAGCTCCACTCATCACTCACCTGCCCAGGCCAGAGAGTGCAGCCCTGTGTCATGTGTGGGCATCCAGCCCCTACCCAGCCCCAACCCAGATGGTGCTGAAAGGACAAAGTTTTTGTCACAATAACTTTCACCAGACATTTCACAGGTTTCTTGCCTGTTGGTTTTAATGTGATGCTAATTGTTAGAGTAATACAGGCTCACATCACACTGGTAACTGCTACCAAACAATGAAAAGCTTTTACTTCCCATTACTGAAACTGGGAAAATGTGGATGGGAAGTTGGAAGTGCCCAGACAACTCCCACATCTCTGTGCTCACCTATTTCAAAAATGTAAAGAATCATGGCTGCACTGTCACCTTATTCCAGTAAAGAGGGATCAGGTCTTTACCAGTTCTTACAGCTGATGTCACCAATCCTTTGGTGATCAGCAGCACGAAGTCTGGTACACTTGTACTGCAGTGATTCCCTGGGGATGGATCCAAGTCACATTGGGCTTCACTTAGGAACAAATCAGCTCCCTAAGGATCACAAAGACTACATTTGCAGTAGATGTTTTTTTTCTCCTTAGCTTTGTATTCAGTATTCCATTCTCCTCCTGCTGCTGGAGCAGTTTGCTATAAACACAAACCATTGGGAAGGTCCTTACAGACCCATCAATCTGCTCATGTATATTCCAGCTCTCAGGGCCATTTGCTCTTCCTCCTGCTCCCCAGTGCCTCTTACCACCATATCTTACCCCATGAAGCTCAGCTGCAGCATCATTGCCACACTCTAAAGGTGTTGTTATTGAACACCTACCTACCTCTTCCTGAATTTCATTGCTGCATTTCAAGAGATGGATTCATGCTGGCTGACATCAGGTACTCACATCTGCTTTGTCACATCCCTGGCAGTGTCTCACTCAGGTAGCTTGGGTGGTGGGAAGAGCTGAGTGCTAGATCTGAGCTGGGTGGCAGCAGTGGTGCTTGCTGCCCAGGCAGACAGTCCCCCTGTCCCAGGCAGAGAGCTTCTCCTGCAACTCCAGAATGGAGTTGCCTTCCACTGAGAGAGGACTGCAGATCCCAGTGCCCCCAATACCTCCTGTGGTCTCACTAATCAGGGTACTGATCACCACTTTGCCTTTGGAGACATCTGATTTTCCACTCATCTCACTGCAGCTCATCTCATGTTCTAGACCAAAACTCTAGAAACTGCAACTGGCACCAGCCCAGCCCTGCATCTGGAAAACACAGATACACCATTCACCCCACAGAACCCCAGACATCAAAAAAATGTGAGCCATTACTTGCCTTCAGCAGATTGCCTCCTTATTGCCCTCTGAGTGTCATCCCTGGAAATGGATTACACCAGTCTGCTTCCCTCGAGGGTCATGGAGCCTCTCAAGTGTTTTGTTGGCCAAAGCCCATCTACCAGCAGATAGCACCAAGCCAGCTCTCAGCAAGAGCAGGTCTGGAAAGCTTGTTTACAAGAGTTTTTAGACTAAAACGCTTGTAAAAAAATGTTTGACAAGTTCTAGTTAAAAAGATACTCAGATAATTGACTGAGATTCATTTTCAAGCTACAGACAGCCAACCCATTTCAGCCAGCACAATAAGCTACAAGGGTTCAGGAGGAAAGAAGAGGTGGTGGATTTTTTTAAACCATAAAAGCCAAACATGAAAAATTAGTTTTTCTTGGGTAATACTCCATCATTCCAGTGAAAAAACAGGGTTTGATTTGGAGGAAGTTAAAGGCAATGGCTTTCTTTCCTGGCAGCCTTTACTTCCCCAAGCAAACAGGGATAGGAGTAGAATAAGAAAAAAACCCACTGAGCTAAGGACAGTTCCAGCACTCAGCCACTTGCTGAGCACTGAAGCTGCACTGACAGACTGATGGGTCCCAGGGGTGGTTAAAAGAGTAAGGCCATCAGAAAGAACACAGGGTTTTGGAGAGCAGTAGAAGAATCTTCACAAGACATGGGGGGGAAAAAAGCATATAAATAGTAGCAATTATTAGCAGATGCATACAGACTGAAAGGGAATGTAATGCACCATTCCACAAATGGTATTTTAAGATGTGATGAGAATATATCTGATATATCTCCATTTTTATAAAGGTTTATGCATACCATGGTTGCACTGTACCCTAGTGGATGTCTATCCACACAGGAATTTTTGTTGTTAGCATCTATGCGTCTCACCATCAAGAAAATGCTCCTCACCAAATAAGTGTGGGTATTTATTTCTTACTGGGCTATTCAGCAGCAGAACACCATCAGCACATCACCAGGATGCACTGGAAATGATGCAGTGCTCTCTGTTGAAAGAAAACCAGATCTAAACCAAAAACCTTCTTAAGTTTTCATGATAATTAGGTGCCTGTAACATCTTCTGCCTCCCAGGGAGGGAGGGAAAGAAGTAATTATCAGCCATCCAAACTCCCTGCTACACAAAGAGGGCTCCCACGCTCCTGTCATCTGTGACAAGAGCCAGTTCTCTGTGGGCAGCACCTGTCCTATCCCCTGCCAAACAGCAGCTGAACGAGGCTGCTTTCACCACTCTGGCTTGGGCCACCCTCCTGCACCACACAAACTGCCAGGCTCAAACTGAGGAGCTCATTCCCAGCAATCTCCAGAGCACTTTGGAGAGACAGGGCTGATGACTACCAGCCTCAGTGCTCACAGCTGCAATCTGTAGAGATCACATCTGGGATCACATCTGGCCAAAGCCCATCTGCCAGCAGAGAGCACCAAGCCAGCTGTCAGCAAGTGCAGCACAGCAGCTTTGAGAGAAACTGGGACTGCTGTCCTGCCCCACAGGCAACAGCTCCGCTCTCTCAACTCATGGATGGCTGATGCTGCCTCAAGAAACAGCAAAAGCAGAACATTCATTCTGTGCTCACAGATTTCAGTAATCATGTTTCAGCCAACTTCAACAAGGGCAGAATAGATTTTTCTTAGTCAGTTTTTTCTTCCGCTTAAAAATAGGTGACATCAATTTGACTTGTCAGTTTTAATTAGTATTTGCATTATGCTCTGCTCTAAAGAAGTTGTTCTGTTTTGACAAACAAGGGAGAAAAAAATCTGATCCATAAATCAAGCCTAGAATTTAGGATGTCAACATGAAAGGCAAAACTAATTAAGATGCTTCACAGGAGATCCCAGCGCTTCCCACATACACCAGTAACATGATGTTTTAGACAGGCATTCTTTCTATTTGTATATATACAGACACAGCCAAACAGTCAGGGATTCACAAAATTAAAACTGACATCAATTAGCGCTAGCAATGGAACACAGACCAGGACTTGTAGCTAAGTTCAAGCCTAATGATACTGGATATTGCTGCAAAAACACATCAAGAATCAATCCCTATTTCAAATAATAGAGCGTAGTGACTCAAGACAAGGATGTGAAGAAAGTGTTGTTGGCAGCAACAGCTAATGAATAGAAAATTGACAAAAAAATGCAGATTCTCTAGACTGCACTGCTGTAGTCAGTCAGTATTGCATACAGATATAACCCCAGGGACACCAGCAGAAATAAGGATCATTTTTAAAAAGTTATTTGACTTATTAGACATTTCAGTTGACTCTGAAGCAGCTGCCTGCTTTTTTCTTTTTTTGAAGCACCTAACCTAACCAAACTTACAGGTGAAGTGTGCAGTCAGGGCAAACTTGCATGCACATTCCAGAGATTCTGTTTAATGTTTAGTGCCATTTCTGACACTGCAGAGTGTTAGAAGCATAAATGATGTAGAGAATTGAGGAGTATCACTCAGAAGTCTGTCAAAGCACACTGGGAGGTTCTTCTCCAACCCTTTGAGGAACCTTCAGCTCTTACAGCAGGAAGAGGCCCCAAAAGATAGGATCCTTTATCAGTCCTAGAGCAATACTAAAGTTTGAATTGTTTTTCTGCTTGCCATAAATTGTTTAGATGCCACTGACACATTTAAAACCAAGTGAAATATGCACAGGACAGCTCTACTCAATAGAAACATTTCCAGTTGTGTGCATTCCCCTTGGTTCCCTCACCTGCTCCCAAAGGCAGGAAAAGACTCTGCTCCAAGCAAGGCTTCCCACAGCACAGGGAGCCAGAGCACAGGGGCTTTATTTCTCCTGTTTTGTACTTCTGGCATTACCTGACCTGGTAACAGAACCTGTCAGCATTAACCAAGGCATGTGTAAGGGTAGACAGAGTAACTTTATTGTAATTCAGCAGCAAGACAACCTCATTGAAGGAGGGGAAAAGCTAGATAAGATGAAGAACAGTGCAAACCCCCCCAGACACTGACACGCAGGCAAGTTTCACTGAGAACTAAGAGAGTCACCAGAACAGCCTTCTAGGAGCTGCAAAGGCTGGAGTTGCCTTTGTAGTTTTAAGATAGAGCTTTGTTCTGCCTGTGATAGCTTGTGTGCTATAGCTGGATGCAGTTGTGAGTGGTGGGGACAAGGCAGGACCCGTGCCCAGGGTGACCTCTTGTACATTCCTTGTGCCAACATCAACTGCATGCTTGAGGTGTGCTTGAATTTGAGCAAGAATACTGGGGAAGCCTTAGTGGTAGGAAGGGGTGGGGTGAACAGAGAGGAGAAGGGAGGAGAAGGCATGAATACTTTTAAGACAATACCTCAGTTTTACAGGACAACAGCTATTTACTTGTTGAACAGGCAAGTTATGAGACTCTTGGGAATCAAGCTTTGTACTGAAGTAGCAATTGGCCTCTGATTACAGCAGCATGAACTCTGCTGCTCCAATAAAACATCAAAATCAAAGCTGAATCATGCCACAAAGGGAAGATTTCAAAAAGAGGAGTTGTTTTGGTTTTTGTTGGTTTGTTTTTTGAATGGCTGTGACCTGATCATAATCAAATTAGCCAAAAAGCAGTTGGTGGGTTTTTTCCTAAATATAACAGAGAGAAGAGTGCAGACAAGAAAGGTAACTCAAAAAAGGGAAATAATTGCATTAATAGAAATGCTGGAGTGTTTCAGTAGAAGAGACCAAGTGCTTTGGTTCACCTCCCTCTTGTGCCACAAGCTGTCCCCTCAGCATGTCACTGTGGTAGGACCAAGGCTTGCCAGAGGGAAGACATGCTGATAGCAGGGATAAAGGACCAAAACAAGTCCTACAGTGAAAGCTCTGACTACCTCCATGAATCTTGCCCCTGTACAAATTACCACGTTTTATTCCCCTGGGTTGTCTGAAATGCTCTTTCCTTTTATCTAAACTTGACTATGGTGCTCACCGTGCTCACCCACAGACAAACTCAGGCTACCCCAGGTATTTAAATCTCTCCTCACAGGAGGTACTCAAATTCAAGTTCAGGGCTATAAATTTAAACACAGGAGACCCAAGATGAGTCTGAGCATCTTTGTACATGGGCAGAGCAACAAACTCCATCTCATTTGTCAGACGGGAACCAAGGTGACAACCTGTGACTCTCCAAGGTGAGAGCCCAAAGATGAACAAGGCAAGTCTGTGAGACTGCTGGGCTCTGTGACCTGTCCTTCAGTGAAGCTTCCCTCTGGGCATCTTCACAATTTGTAGCTGTGTGCATAAAATCCTCAAAGCTGAGGTGCTAAGCTGACATCACCCAGGATGAGACCTGCTCCAGGGTCCCAACAAGTTAACAGCAAGACTCCCCATCATCTCTCAAGAGCTCCCTGTCCCAACCCATAGCCACAAGAGGGATCTGCAGCAGGGTGAGGATCAAGCACAGCATGGCCACATCATCTTTTTTTAAAGCTCCAGCTGAGCAGAGCAACTTCACATGAATTAAGCCCATGGATCAGTCTACTGGTCTGTTTCCAGAGTGAAAGTCTTCCCTAAATACAACACAAAATAAAGGAGGCTTTAAAATCTCACCAGGTTCATATAAATGCCTCTTCTTAACCGTGAAATATTGATGTTAATATAGGACATGAATAATTGAGCTCCTGATTTCTCTGAAAACCTAGCCTTACCAAATGTTACAGGACACAAAATTTATATTTGGGTAGTAGAGGAAATAACAAATGATTTCACCTCTTAAACCAGTCTCATAGGCAGCCTTAAGTATACCAAAGTACAGTAATTGCTATAATGGCAGCTTGCCCACATTAAGGCTTAATAACGTTATAATAAAAAGAGTTTTTATGGCTCTTCTTTTTAGGATTGATTCACCTTAAAAAGAAATCAATAAATGCATTTTTTCACTTCATCACTGCAAACAGCTGCTAGGTATTTTTTAGCTTTTCCTGCACTCAACTTTGCGGTAGTCCTACAACAGTGACCCACCTGGTCACAGATGCTCTAGGCATCCCCTCAATCTGCAAGTGGCCTGGGACAGATGTAGAAACAAGGAAAGACAGGAGCAGTAATCCTGCAATGTTTCAGTCTGTCAGACTCCTTCACCCCATTTCCTATCACTAGACTCCAAGCACATTTTATTCCAGCAGTACCCAAAAATAAACATCAGGTGGGGGCTGACCAGGGCTTGACTGGCTACCAAACCCTCTTCCACAGACTCCCAAGAATGCTGGGCCCTGCAGAGGACCCTGTGCAGAATTACATCCCATGGGCCAAGCCAGTGGTGACGGTGCTACTGGCACAAGGGGCTGCAGAGCTCTGCCTGACTGAGCACATGAATCCCATGACCAGGGAGTCCTCAAAGCAATCCCTGTGAACCATCCTCTTTGCAAACTTTACTGGTGTCACCCTTCCCTTTTGATCATACCTTCCACACTGTTAACAGAATTTAAAACAGGCCTAAAACACAATACCTTCATTTCACCTGATTTAACCAGCTATTTAGAAATAAGTCAAATGAAGAAGTGATTGCATTTCAGGCAGTGCAGTGGGAGCCAGGCAGGTGCTCAAAGATCCCCATGCCCAGCTAGTCCAGTGCTGAGGTGCTCTTAATTCAGGCTTATATTTCTCAGGAGTCCTGCCTAACTCCATGTATCATTCTAGGGCTGTATTTGAGCACTGAAGTCACCCATGCCCCAGTGACAGGAAACAGGTATCTAAGGCACAGGCAGAGAGTCAAGATGTCACTGCACAAGCTGCTCACCTGAAGATGGTCCAGGGATGAGCATTTAGGTGGAATTTCACACAGCCAACAACAGTCCTAAAATCAGTTAAATTATTTAGAAAAGGATGGTTACAGAAGCTCTGGATATCTTTCTGAATAATGAAACCCAGCAGATAATATAATTGAATAGCTAATTTCACAGCAGCTGTGAAATCATCTGCAAAACACTTACCCCTCATGGGTCTCATCCCATCTACATAAAATCCAACCCAAGTGACTTAGAAGCAGCAGAAACTCAGCCTAGCTGACAAACCAAAGCAGTGGATCCAATTTTACAGCTAATTGTGACAAATTCTGTTTGGGCCAGTCCTGTTTATATTATTTATCAGTTATCTGTATGAGGGGATCAAGAGCACACTCAGTTTGTATCTGACACCAAGCTGGCTGGGAGGGCAGGAAGGCTCTGCAGAGGCATCTGGGCAGGCTGGATTGGTGGGTCCAGAGCAATTGTGGAAGGCTCAAGAAGGCAAAGGGCTGGATCCTACACAACAACCCCCTGCAGTGCTCCAGGGTCGGGGCAGAGGGGCTGGAAGGTGCCCAGATGGGAAGGACCTGGGGGTGCTGGCAGAGAGCAGCTGAACAGGAGCCAGATGTGCACAGCTGGCCAAGGAGGGCAGTGGCACCTGGCCTGTACCAGCAGTGGCAGCAGGAGCAGGGCAGGGACCATCCAGCCGTGCTGGGCACTGCTCAGGGCACACCCCAAACCCTGGGCTCAGCTCTGGGCTCCTCAGGACAGGAGGGGGCTGGAGAATGTCCAGAGAAGGGAATGGAGCTGGGGAAGGGTCTGGAGCCTGTCCAGAGAAGGGAATGGAGCTGGGGAAGGGTCTGGAGCCTGTCCAGAGAAGGGAATGGAGCTGGGGAAGGGTCTGGAGCACAGGGCTGATGAGGAACAGCTGAGGGTGTTTGACCTGGAGAAAAAGAAGCTCAAGGGGGACCTTATCACTCTGTACAACTGCCTGAAAGGAGGCTGTAGCCAGGTGGGAGTCAGTGTCTTTTTCCCAGGTAACAAGCAACAGAAGAGGAAATGGCCTCAAGAAGCTCCAGGGGATGTTTACATTGGATATTAGGATAAATTCCTTTACTGGAAGGGCTGTCAAGCACTGGAACAGGGAAGTGGTGGAGTCACCATTTTGGGAAACATAGTACATGTAAGAGGATTTTCAGAAAGCTGTAAGAGTAGGCCTCAGAAAGAGCAGAGAGATTACAGCTGCAAATCTGAAAGTAGAAAAGTTGCAATAGTATAGCAAGCAAGGACATGAAACAATAGTTTGAGTTTTAGGTTTAGCTAAGATAGACCTTAAGACTGTAGAAAAATATGCCTAACAAGACAGTAGAAGGTTTTAAACTTAATAATAGAGTATTGTGCATTGTTAATAGAAGAGCACACAAGGAAGCATTGTTCAAAGCAAGTGTACGTGAGCTTTTAGGGATTAGCTAGAACAATCATCTCTAAGCTTTAGCAATGTGCTATTGGCTAGAAAGTTTTTTAAATATTCTATAATAAAGAAATCTTCAGCAAGCGTGAGCTGTCGCCATCTTTCAGTTGTCTCAACCACGTAATGAGACTGATACCACAACAAAATTCAGAGAATGGATCTCAGCAGTCCTGTCCTGTTTGTGAAAACCTCCAACACAACCATTCCTGGAGGGATTTAAATAAAAGACACACAGAAGTGGCACCTGAGGACATGGATTAGTGCTGGACTCAGCAGAGCTTGGTTGGACTTGGTCCTTTCCAGGCTAAATGGTTCTAATCCAAGTGATGAGATATTCTTGTTGGGAACACAAGCTATTATGCCTCAGTTTTGACAGGCTTTCACTGTAGCTTAAAATACACATTTTCTACATGAATACATCTCTCACTAGTGCACACAGCCACTGCTATTTTTCCTCAAATTAAGAGACTCTAGCAGTAACAATACTACCTGTGCAAGTTTATTTGTGTGCATATATATATATATATTAATGTAATAGCTCTGATTTCTCTCTCCAAATACAGTCTTTCATTGCATTTAAGAATACTCAATACAGACACTATGTAGTTTTGTAGAGCATAGAAATAATTTTAATACCTTATATATATATATACACCATATTTTTTAATGGTATAGTGAGACAGTGACCCCCAGCCTCACAGACTGTAACTCCTGCATTGCTTTTTAAAAGGGCTTTTGCCTGCCAACTCCCACTAAATCCCTAGTCCCATGTCAGCTGAGCATGGAACATTTTGCCCCCTTGCAAACATCATGGATATTGTTAATTTTGCCTGCATGTGAGCTGCTGGAGCAATCTCCAATTTTTAAAAAAGATCTATTTATACTTCTATCGTTAAATCACTTCTCACTTTCATTTTTACTGTCATTTTTACCACCAACAGTCCTAATTTCTAACTGATAAAACCAAATTATTCTGGATTGGGCACAGTTCTCCTCCTACATTAATGCTACATTAGCATAACTACAGCTTTCAGTGAAATTAGTCTTGTTCACTTTGCTGGGAAACAAAGAAAAAGCAGCAGTCCTACTGTTTCCTCCCTAATACACTTACAGGAGGAGTTTAGTCCACAAATACATATGCATGACCCAATGCTGGAAGGAGAATTACTCAGTATGACCAAGGAATATTGCAGCAAATCTGATGTTTCATTGCCACTAAGTATTTTCACCAAGAAAACTGGCTCATTTCAGTTATCACACCACCTGCAGACACTAGAATTAGACAGCAGACTTTAGTATGAACACCAAATAAACCAAAATAAAATCAGTCCTACATCTGCATTGAAACAACTCTTCAAATCCCACGAGAGAAATTATAAATGAGCTTGACTGGACTCTAATGTGTTACAGATAATTGCACATGTAAGCAAATCAAGCATGGCCTGCAGATCTGATCTTTCCCCCACTGCTTTTGACTGTTCTCACAATGGTTGTTCTGTTACAGAGAAAAAAAAAAATAAACCACCAATAAAAATCAGGGACTGCAGCAGGTGCCAACCTGTTACACACAACCCAGCCCCTGGGTTTTGCCCCAGGCCAGTATAAAACCATGGGCTCTGCAAAGCTTTGTCACAGCTGACTAATTCGGTCCTCTACACTTCTAAAACCAATATTCACCTTTGATTTTCACTTCAAAGATCCTGCTTCAGCAGGCTTAATGAGAAAGAAAGAAATCACAAAGCAAATTAATGATTAAATTAATCATTGTGCAATTCCCTTAGATAACTTAATTGTCTCATCCTCAGTGTTTTGCAGTGTAATTAACTACATCCCAGAACCAAAGGTAAAACACTCTTCAGTTCAAGGTCACAAAACAAGTAGAGAGAGGCAAGAACAGAGGTAAGATGTCCTGACTTGTCACCTCCACTTAGTCCCCTGCTTCAACCACTAGGAAGCATCCACTCTTCAAGTTGACACAAAACCCAGGACACCAAAGTCAGTGCTAGCTGCTAATTAAAATTTGAGAACAGAGCCTGGGAAAAGGAACCTTTCCACGTTGGTCATATAAAGGAACTGCAGCTTAAGGCAGTGTTTGATGTGCAGTATGCCTGACAAATAGACTTGTGTGCAAAGCTATCTAGCTCTTTTTACACATCCTTGGAAAAACTTACTGCAACTATGGACTCTAAAGATTCAAGCACCATTTCTGAACTCAGCTGTAATTTACTCTCCCTTGCTGAGCTCTTTATCATCCTAATGGCCCTGCCAAAACTAGAATAAATTCCACCAGACATATCATTAAGGTATTTAGTAATCACTACAAGACAGTTACATAATTCACTAAACACAAAATACCCCAAAATGCTGTTTCTGTCCCTTCACAGTTACTGAAGTGCCTTAATGAAATTCTATTTGACTGCAAAGTTAAGATATGGATGGATTTCCACATAACATAGAAACAGTCCATTTAATTAGCAGCTGAGATGTTTATTGGCTAGTATTAATTTCTGTTAAACATTGAGACATAACTCTCAGCTGAAAGCTCTGAATTCAAACAGTTGTTCAGGATTCATTTCACTTCAAAGGCTCAAACTAAATTTCAGATGCAACTGCACAACCAAGAAAAACGTTTGAGTTATGAGCAAATCAAGAGACCAACACTCAGAACTGAGAAGACCTACAGAAATGACTCCAAAGTGGCCATCCCACCTCCATCTCAGGCTGTAATGGGTATTGTCTGCTGCAGCCCCAGGGGACAGTGAAGTTAGAGAGGTGCAACTTGTTCCTTACCCAAAAGCCTGACTACCATACTCCACAAAGCATGGAGATGGAGAGATTGTGCCATTGCCATCCCAGCTGTTATCACCAGCTGTGCTGCTCCAGCCCAGCTCTGAGCCCCTTCAAAGAGGTCACTTACATGTGACAGCAATTCCTCAAACAACAATACCCACAAACACAAACCCTAAGGCAAGCAACCAGCTCCAAGCATTCACAAGATGCTGCCTCTTGGGGTGGGAGCAGTGAAGACTATTCATTGTTTTCCAAAATTTCAGCATCAGAAAACAGAGTGAGGGAAAGGTCTGCCATCTGAAATGACACATTCTGTCAGCCTAAGGACCTACAATTTAAAACTAAATCTTTATTTTCTTCTTGGAGTAAAGCCTGGCCAAATGTCTCCAGGCCTCAGCTGGATCAGCAGGGGGGAAGCAGCCCCACTTGTGAGCTCTCACAAAGGCACTGAGCAGCACCAGTCCCACTGCAGAGCAGGACTCAGCAGACAGCCAGCACAACTGGCCTTGCTTTTTCATCTACAAACTTCACTTTCTAAACATGCTGAGCACAGGAAACCCTTCAGTGTCTGTACAACCAACCTCCTCATTCCTTTTCTGCACAGTCCTAAGAACATGGCAAAAATAAACTGAGGATTCAGTTTCCTGTTGAAAAGCAAAGGGAAAAGCTTGTGCATGGCAACTAAAGCAAAGCTCATTTTACACTTTTGAGTCAGTGATACACAAAGTGCAAACCCCTGCATTCCCTGGTGGAAATACAGGGTCTCCAGGGTGACCTTACAGCACTTTCCAGTACCTACAGGAGCCAGAAAAGAGCTGGAGAGGGATTTTTACAAGGGCATAGAATGACAGGACAAGGAATAATGGCTCCAAACTGACAGAGGACAGGCTTAGATTAGATATAAGGAAGAAATTCTTCCCTGTGAGGGTGGTGAGGTCCTGGCACAGGTTACCCAGAGAGGCTGGGGCTGCCCCATCCCTGGAAGTGCTCAAGGACAGGCTGGATGGGGCTTTCAGCCTTTAGCAACCTGGTCCAGTGGAAGGTGCCCCTCCCCATGGCAGGGGAGTTGGGATTAAATGAGCTTTACAGCCCCTTCCAAAACAAATAACTCCATGGCATTTCCTCAGTAAAAATAAAAATACCAACCATCTTCCACATGCACAAAACCCCATGTTCTTTTTGTTGCTTGTTATTGATTTTCAATTGTTCAAGAATATGTGAATCTGTAAGACTTCACCTCTAACCGCCCTGCATGTGCTTTTATGTTACAGAGCAGTTTCAGGCAGCAAAATGTCAAAATAAACAAGATAAACAGGTAACTGTGACAAGTTTTCCCAAGGGTAGAAAAACATTAGCAGCACCTGCTGCGTTTTCCATCTGTTCTGAAGTACCCAGGAGGAAAAAACCCAGAACTTTTGTGTAGCAAATAATTTGAAATGTATGACTGGTCTTGGTTCCTCTAGGAAAACCCAGGCTGTGCCAATAAATAAATAATCATACATATACACACCTCTATACAATGAAGAAAGCAGTATAAGGGCTACTCTAGACTCCAAAGGGCTTCAAGTCAAAGTACAGTTCCTTTTCCTTCACCTGTCTTTCCTCTCTTTCAGTAGTGGCCTACAGGGAAGGGATGAGCGTGGGAAGGAGGAGAATTTCTGGTCCAGGAGACATGAGGAGAGTCTCACATGGAATCAATTGCCCTCAAGGTTTGCAGACAAAGCCCTGCTACCACTTTCATGCAGGGCTTGGTTATGACTAACCCAAGCAGGGTTTAGCCTGTGTCATTGCCTAAATATTTAACGTTTCTCACACCCCTCAGGCAGGGCTAGGTGTCATCAGCTCAGTCAGGAGCACAGCAGCTCTGTGAGGACAGGTGGGCTGGGAGGAGCACAGCCAGGGCAGGGCAGCAAGAAGGACAGGTTCTGTGTATGAAAAACACCCCCTGTCACCACTTTAACTCCTCCATCACCACCAGCAGGGCAGAGAAAGTCAGAGGCGACAAGAACAGAGCAGCTCTGTTACCCACAGGAAATATCTGCTTTCAGGAACATCTTTTGACTTTCCCATGAAGAGCATCATGCCAAGGAAGCAATCCTCCCTCTCATGCTCAGCAGAGCTGCCCCCTCCTACCTCAGTGTGGTGTCTTTCCTGGTTTAGTCTCACCAGACCCACTTGAACTGGATGTGGCCCCACTTTTGCATCACCCCAAGGTGCTGGAGCCCTGTAGTGCCCTTGGGGCTGGCACAGGAACCTGTCATTGTTGTCTGACTGTAAAACTTTTGTACCTTCGTTGTGAGCTCTCATGGGTAGCTCCTCACAGCCAGCTGGCTTCTTCTTCCTCTCCACAACTCCACCAGCTGACTCCAAGGCTCTCTGAGCTAGCTAGCCCACCCTTTTAGAACACTCAGCCTCACTGGATACACCTGTAGCCTATAAAGGGCAGGCCTGTTCCTAATCCTTGGTAATTAGCACAGCTGCAACTCCTCGGGGGTGAGATTGCCTTCTGCACTATCTCTTATTCTTCAATCTCTTATTCTACAACCCTTCCTCCCGCAGCACATCATCATCCTCCTCTCCCAGCCATACACTGCCTGGGAAAGCAGAGCCTCTCCCCAGGGGCATGTTAGCCCTTGAGGGCTCCACTCTGCCCAGGGGCAGCTCATTAGTCCCATCCTATCCCTGCCTGTGCCATTCCTACAGCTTGGGGCTCCCTAGAGCCAGACACAAACCAAAAGAAAATTGTCTTTTATTTGCAATGAAATCATAGCTGGGGAGGGAAAGACAAGAAAGACCAAAAGCAAAATCTTACTAAACTACCAATACATGTCTTCGTTTAATAGTTTCCAAAGTGTGCTTTGGTTTTCTCTAAGTTTCTTTAATTTTCCTTACTGTATTGACTGTTTCTCTGCAGCCAGACACCCATTCCCTGCCACCTGCATGTCCCTGTGCCACAAAAATCCCTGGGTCATTTTTTATATTACAGGATTTCTTAACTTCATTGTCCTAGCCAGGTCCCAGTTTAGTACAATCCCTTCAAATACTTCTCTCTTATTTTAACCAGAAATGTCTATAACAATTACTTCCTGTAAATTGTTTTGGAGCTTTTTCCACGCCCTTTTTTTAAACATTGCAAAACAGCTGTCACTTTTCAGCCAGAAGATGGTTGTATTTTGATGCCACATTAAACCTCTATCCTACACACTTATCAAAACCAGTGGAAACCTACCTCGAGGCAAAGCAACCTGCTTACAGTTGAGAAAACAATTTTGCATCCTATTTCCAGGGAAATTCAGAAAATTTGCTTGCAGGAGAAGCAAAATGATGAAGGAAGGACATAACAGTTTATTAAATGTGCTATGTGTAAAATATTCCACATACAAAATAAATTATGTGCTTCAACTGGACAGACATAAAATGGTTTGATGGCTCAACTCTATTTAAAAGGAAATCTAAGCAAGCAGTGACTGTTCAGACATTGCACCTAATCTAAAAGACATTAAAGTTTCCCTGATCTCTTAGAAGCAATCATTTGAGTTAAAAACCTTATCAGCAGACCATGCTTGGCAGAAAATATAGAAACATATTTCAGTTAATGGTTCAGACCCACCTTGTTTGCTCTGGAAACCGACCCTGTACTGTAAATTCTATCTCTGCTGTAGAGTACTTATAGCCCATGAATAATGGATATTATAAACAAGCACTTGAAAATGAAAATTCAGTTAACAATATTATGGAGCTTCCATTCACAAGTGTAGTTCATGAGTGATATGAATTTTATGGTTCTTATCACCAATGAAAAAAATTTGCATATCCCATCACAGAGTTCTTACAAGAACCTATTCTGCATTTCTTATCTCAGGGTTCTTGTGGTAAGAAGTATCGCATTAAGTCCAGTGATTTACATTTTTTCAATAAAATTCTAAATACATATGCAGTAGCTCTACTGACTGGTTTCATGTTATAAATTATAAGCTTGGAGGTAAATACATTAGGAGGTTTCTAAATAGTCACTATGAGTGAGATTTTATCCTGGTATTAAATTACCACACCTCTTGTGTTTTATATCTCTGTCTTATCTCCCAGTTACTATACTTTGTGACAAGTAAGTAAATAAATAACACTGCCTTACTTCTGACAGTTCAATTCATTCTGTTCCACATGGTAGAAACAGCAGGTACAAGTCCATGAAAGGGTTTTCTGGCAGCTCTGCACAGAGAGACATTTTGAGATTTGCCACTATCATAAACACTGCTTTCAGCATGTCACACAACCAAGCATTGCAGGCTTCACTGTAGAAGCAGCAGGTGAAGTCCAGTGCCTGTTGGAAAAGATTAGGGAAAAAAAAGTAACAATACTGCTTGGGGATGTAATTGAATGAATAGTCCTTGTTCATTCAACGTGTCTGCTCCATAGCTTTTCAGCAATTCTTTGGTTTAACAGATGGTTTTTGTTTTACTGGGTAATCTCAGCCTCTAGTACCTTAACACCATGGCTATATGTGACATCTGGTTTGGAAACAGGAGCTCAAGTTGCAGTTACCATTGGACCCCTCCATACTCCCATATTTCCTGCTTCACAAGCAGCACAGAGACTCCCCCAGTCAAGTCAGCACGGGAATATAATCAGTGCAACCTGTGGATAGAACCTGTTGGCTGAAGAACTGAATGAGTACAGCAAAGCCTGCCCCAAAACAGAGGTGGAGGAAAGAGCACAAACAGAACACCTTGGATACAGCATCCTCACAAAGCTCCATGATGGAGACCAAGTGTGTGTCAGCCCTCACTGTGCCCCCAGCCCAGGGTGACCCTCTCTGTCCCATCCCTTCCCCACAACCCAACACCACCTTGTGCCCTGACTTGCGACCACGCTGGCTCCCACACCCTGCTGTTCACAGCTCAGCTGTGCTGTCCTTCCCAGGAAAGAGCAAGGGAAATGATATGACAAACTCTGCTTCCATAGCACCCCTGGACAGACACAAGGATAGGCACAGAGAGGGACAAGAAAGGCAAAGGACCTTGAAGGGGCACACAGTGAGAAGATCAGTGGCTGTGTGGAGAAAGTTTCTTCCCTGATCAGGAAGGCCAGAGTGCATCAGGCAGCTGACTCACAGGCAAGTGGAAGAAAACATGTGGATCCAAGGAGATGTCTCAGATGCCCTGGGTCATTCACCTCCAGGTCCAAGCTGGGCTGCTGAGATATGTGTGAACTCAAACACGTTTGTCAATTCAATCTGCTTTCTGGGAGTCAACAAAACTCAAGGTGATGTTCCAAATATTTATTAAAAAGTAACTGCTAGTGGAGAAAAAAAAATCAGTAAGTAGTCCAATGGCAGATTTATTACATTTTTAACAGGTAAAGGGAATTAATCTATTTTATGAACAAAATTGGCAATAGGAAAGTATACTGAAGGATTCTCAATTAAACATTAAAATGGAAACAGCATATACAATACACATTTATATATAAATATATTGGTTACATTCTTCTTAAATTGATGAAACAACATTCATTAGCAACATCCAAAAATATTTCTTTGTGGCAAGAGATTTATCTTTCTTCACAGCAATACTGCCTCTCCATAAGTTTCCACTACAACAATTTTAGAGCTTGGGACTAGAATAGGTATTCGACACACCATATCAAATCCAGAGCAAGTGATTTGAAACTAGTTTATATGAGATCTCAATGAGACTTAAGGCCAGATATGCAACAGGTGGAACTGGCAGAATGCGATTAAAATTGTAGGATCTCACTGAAATCTCAAATTTGGACTAAAGCTAGATTCCCATAGGGAAACTGTGACACTGCCCAGAATTCTCAGCTAAAACACTTCCCTTTTTCTGTAAACAAATGCTAACAAAAATAAACTCTCTGTACCCTGTTAACCATTTCCTAACATAAAAATAAGGAGCTGCTCGGGTAGTTTTTAAAATAAGTCAATATAAAACTCCATCCTATCCTGAGCACTGCCTCTCTCAAAGTGCTAACAAACGGCACAGTGTTTCCTGTTTGAGGCTACATTCCCTGCTTCCCATGGTTCATATTGCAAACCTCAGCTCCAGCAGGACTGAGCTCAAGCCTCCAACCATGGTGGCTGAACCAGCCCAGCCCTGGGCACCTCCCTGGGACACCCAGAGCCTTCTGAACAGGTCTGTGCTCCCTGTGCTGCCAGAGCCACCCCCAGCCTGTGGGGTCTGCACTGCAGGCAGCTGCTCAGACCCACCCCAGCACAGCAGGTACTTTGCCTGTCCCCTGCAGAGATCTGAGCAGCAGCTGGGCTCAGAGCCTGTGGCAGAAGAGGAGCAGATAATTTTGCATAGTTTGGTTGAGTGGTGACTCAGTGAGTCCTGGGGAGATGTCCTATTGTGCTCCTGCTGCTCCCATTCCTGCCAGGTGGAGAAGGAACTCTCACAGCTTGCCTGTTCAGGACCTCTTTGGATTTGGTTTGGTTCAAATACTTGCTGGCTGTTAACTTTGGAGCCTGAATAACAAATAGTGCAAATACGAGCTTAAAGAATAAAATAATAATTAAAAAAACCCCACATTACCTTCACTGAACATTCATTTAAAAAGACAAGAATCCATAAGATTAAACCCCAGCTTTGGGATATTTGAGATTTTTGGCAAACTTGCACAAGATTCTTCACAATTGTCTTAAAGCAGTATATTTCACTTGGCACTAGATGCTTCAAATTATTTGCTAATGTGATTCTAACTAACACTGTTGTGGCTAATTGCAAATGACTTTGAAGCCTAGTCATGGAACACGGGACATCTCCCAGGCGTGATGGGACAAACACTCCCTGCAGTTATGTGCCCTCAGTGCTTTTCTTATCCAAGTTTAACTCAAAATGATTTTGCTTGCATGGAATGGTGTGAATTCATCCAGGGTGGTTTTTCTGGAAGGCGAACAGACAACAGTTATTTCTGAGGGTCAAAATACCTTTATTTGGCCATGCTGAGACAGATTAAGAGGCCAAAACAGAACTCAGTTTGATTCCTATTATGGGAGGCTGGCTGCAGTGCATTTTAAAACAACATTCATCTGAAGTGGCTGAGATGTTCAAGTTTGAAACTTCCTAAGTGCCAGGGCACCCTGTAAATGCAGGCCCCCCCTGTTACTGCAGTGACCTTCACCACATGGCAGCAGAGCAGCAGAGACACTCAGTCCTCATGGAGGCAACGCAGCATGCAAAGTTCCTTGGCCCACTTCAGAAAAAGCCTTTATTTTTCTCAATTCCTCTTCCCCAAAAAAATCAGCAGAAGGGACATTCAGCAGCAAGTTGATTTCAGAAAGCAGTGCACAAATGGCTTATTGTTTTCACTAAGGATTAGGCACAGTGCCTGCTCAGGCTTTGGGGAAATCCTACATACTTCCATCTCCAGGCACCTACGAAGTCTGGTCTCGGTCTTTCAGGGCTCAGTGCTGGGAACTAGTCCTGCCTTGACTAGAACCAAAGAGAGAAGACTGCAGTCCTTGACCAGGGGCAGGGCTGCCTGCTGGCCTCGTTAGACCCCCAGGGCTCTGACCTGCCCCTCTCCCTGCTGTGCCCCTCAGCACACTGGCAGGGGTGCTAACCTGAAGGTAGAGTTGCACCAGGGGGGTCTTACCTGTTCATTTTATGGGATTGTTTCAAAGCAGGATCCACATTTAAAGCCATAAAGAGATGAATTCACAATGAAGCTAAGGAAACAAAGAAATCCTATCTACAGACAGCTGCCATCTTACACACACACCCCTTTCATACTCCATTAAAGAAACAGCCTTATCTTTGCCCATGTGTTTATGTCTAATGTGATACTGGCCTGCCCAGAACTTCATGACATTGTTTCCAATGATACAGATAGCACAGTCCAGGCTTAAACAGAACTGATGCATAATTATGCTTAAGCAGCTTTTGTCTCCCCACTCTGAGTTAATTACAGTTCTGTATGTGAATAAAATGGGAAAAAAATCTTCACTTTTACTCCCATCAGCAAATTCATGTTCTGTGATGGGGAAAAAGAGGGATTTTTGTAAAAACACTGCCTTCCCCTTCTGTTTTGGCTGCAAGTGTAAATGTTACTGGAACTTAAAAGTCGCAATCTGCGTTACACAGATGGGACTCTGCTATGTTCATCTTTTTTATTGTGATGTTCATGTAGCAGTGACTTTTGAAAGATGTTTGGAATGACTGCTGGCCATGATAGGATACTGCCTAAATTAGAATCAGGCTCCAAGTATCTTACTGCAATTAGATTATGTCATATGTCATATACTTACTCATGGCCTGGGAAGGAGAGTGCAAGGGTACTTAATGTCTGTAGATACTCAATTAAAATGAGCGCATCAGACACACACTGGTCTGGCTTCTGCCTGCCTCACATCTAGCCCAGACTAGCTCCTAAACCTTAAGAGAAAAGAAAAAGGAAAACACACACCATGCCCATACATACACCTGCTGGCTAATACGGTTACTTATCTACAATGTAAAAAGCCATGCAGTTTACACTTTGTTTGATGCAGTTCAGGTTAAGTTAATGCTAGAAAAATAGAATTCAGAGGGAGGGGAGAAAGGTTTGTGTGTAATAAATGGCAATTTTGCTGCCTCTTGAAGGTTGCATTTCAAGCATAACTGCATTTCTCCATGCACTCTGAACGCTTCCCTTTTCGGGTATTGGCATGCTTGTGGCAAAAGCAACCAAACCGATTAATTAGGCACACAGTGAAAGATGACATATTAAAAAAAAAAAAAAATCAGTCATTGCTGTTCTGAAAATCCTTATTCAAAGCCTTGATGTCACAGCGATAAGCTAAGCATGAAAGGTTGCAGACTCCTTCCTTGCATGAGGGCAACACCAGCTGTGCAATGCACACAGCTGGAAAGGTTCTTATATATTATTTATACAACTGTAATCCAGAATAAATAGTACTGTCCTGACTCATAGGTGTATTTCAGCATGATTGTTGTTGGTTGTTATGGCTGGAGAATGCTTGCTCTTCATCCCTTCTGTCCCACCCTTGGACACATCAATGAACAGCAGCCTGGGAGTCCACAGTGTCAGCAATATCCTTTTGTATTCCTTCCGAAAATTCTGGTTAAGAAGCCCATAGATCACAGCATTGAGGCAGCTGTTAAAATAGGCCATAAAATAGCTCAGGACAAAAAGCCATTCTGGAATGTGTGGCTGCACTTTTGAAGGATTAATTGAAACAGCAAGGCCAATAAAGTTTAATGGTCCCCAGCACACAGCAAAAAGGACAAAAACCACAAACATAGTCAAGAAGTTTCGGATGTCAGCTGCCCTGAGTTTCTGCTTGCAGTCTTGTCTCACCCGGTGTTTGACTTGAATCACCAAAATCCAGATCCGTAGGTAGCAAAAGGTCACGACGGAGAGCGGGACGATGAAGTGAACCACCACCACCGTGATGGTGTACGACGTGCTCACCGTCTGGGCAAAGGTGCAGGAGTAAATCCGGGGGTCATACTGCAAGGAGCCAACAAAGAAGTTTGGCACAATTGCCACCACCGTGAGTGTCCAGGTGAGGCAGAGATAGCAGCAGGTGTTCTTCAGGTTGAAGAGCTTGTCGTACCGAAGGCTGTGGCAGATGTAGCAGTAGCGGTTGATCGCGATGGCCGTGATGTTGAAAATGGACCCGATGACACTTAAGCCCATCAGGAACCCACTTATCTGGCAGTGGATGTTTCCCATGGTCCATCCATTGTGGAAGATGGCACTTAAAATCAGAGGGTACGGATAAACTGCAACCACGAGGTCTGCAACAGACAAGCTGACAACAAAGATGTTGCCTACAAAAAAGAAGAGACCATGAGAGGTTAGTGTAGGTCCAGATGGACAACTTGCAACGCAAAACTCCTCTTTAGGCCTAAGTCTTCTGATGGGCTTCACTCTACTGTCCACTTGGAATTTGAAACTCTAGAAAATAAGACTTTGCTCCAGTAGCGACAGCAAGGGAGAGTAACTAGGCATGATTGACCTGCATGTTCCTTCTCAGGAACAGTCTGCACTAGAAGTGTTACCTTTAACTTGGCTACAGCTGGGAGTCAGGTACAGGTGGTCCTCTAGGTTATATAGAAGGATTTTGTTCTCCTTGTTAACCAGCCAGCTTGACTCTCTCTGACCATCATGGGCCAAAGGAGTATGGTAGGCAGGTTAAGTTTTCAGTGGTTTATTTATTTCACTGACAACAGTTAGACAGGAAGTCTCTTTTGTTCTTTTGCCTGTAAGCAGGTATGCATTCACCAGAATTTCTGTGCTGCTCATGCTAACAATTGTGTGTTCTTCAAGGAACCACGTGCAGGCAGCCTTGGATGTACTTATCTTACTTGGTATATTTTCCTGTCTTTTTAACGTGAAAGTTGTCCAGTTCAATGTGGAAGGTCAGTCACTTCTTCACTGTCTGGTCCTGGGCAGAGAATGTGATTAATAAGCTGCAGTCAGTCATCTCTGCAGAGTATGTGCTGCAGCTTGTTCATTCAGGCTCTACAACAGAGAGTCTCAGCAAGTATAAACTAATTTAATTCCTTATTGAATTGAAAATGCTGTATTGTGTGGGACAACACCTGATAGCTCCACTGTGAGGAGCAGCCTTCAATGACCTGGGTGACCAGTGACATTCTAACAGCACTTGCTGCTCATTTCATGAGTCTGGTGTATTTTCAGGGAGGCAAAAAGCCTTTCTGTTCAGTTTGCCAGTCAGCATGGAGGACTGCATTAAGAAAAAGACCCGAAGGTCTTGTGGGAACTGGTGTAACTACAGGACTAGCTATGCTCTGGAAAAGGACATCTGTCAATACTCAGCATTTTGATGACCACAGAGAGTATCATTTCAGCAGGAGATCAACATTTCAGTTAGAGGACAGCACACTAGAAAAAGTAGCTGGTTTTCCTAACTCTGCAACTTTCAGGTGTATCTGCAGCAGTGGGAAGGAAAATATTACTAGACAGCAGATATATATATACTCACAGAGAGAGTATATATAGAGAAAGCAGTTGTATATAACACATTTAAGGTGTGAAGACCTGTGCCCCTATGTGATACAGGCAACATCCCATGCAACTGATCCCACCTACACCTCCTCTTCAAACCCTCATATCCACTGTCTAGTGGAGTAGATATCTATTTTAAAAATTACTGAAAAGAGGTATTTTTGTGTAGTATCCCTGAAACAACTCTCTTACATCTCTATTCAACCAGGTCACAGGCTTTAGCATTTGGAAAAATCATGCAAGGGCTGTTGGAAAGCACGGCTGCATTGGCATTGCAGGTGGGCCATGGCTATGTTTGTGCCAACAAAAACTACCAGGACAAGTCAACAGTTCATATCAGGGCACTTCATGCTGACCGGAAAGCAGTCCAGACTGGAGAACAGCCCCCGGCAGTGTGCAGCTGACACAGACTGTCACTTCAAAATAAGTACTACCAGAGGTCATGTGAAGTGCTAAAATCTTTTTAGAGAGAAATTTTACATACACAGGTTTACCACAGCACACAGCTCTGCTGGGCCTCAGTGCTGCTTTCTTGCTGATTTAATAACTTACTGAGAGCCTTTTAAAATGCAGTTACTGAACCTGGTCCCCCATATAATTAATTCCATTTATGCCCATTTTCAAGGGCAGAACCAACTGTGGCCAGGCTTAGTGAGGCTGCAGGCACCCCAGAGGGAATGCTCTTCTGCAGCAAAACTTTTTTTTTACTTGATCAAAAACATGCACTTCAACAAAAAGAAAATGTGCCCCCAGCAACAGAATTTCCTTTTCTAAAACAATTTTCAAGAGAGCGAAACAGAGACAGAGAGGTATCAGCAATCCAATTTAGGAGACTTCCAGAGGATACTGGAGACAGACTCCACTAACTGGACCACAACTCTCCCTCTTCACCAGACCTGTCCAACTTGGATGCACATTTATACACAAGCAGGTAGAAAGCAAGTCTCTGCCTTTGCTGGGCATGAAAGAGACACATTCAACATCCAGCTCTGAACCAGGCAGAGCAGAACAAAGCTGAATATTCCCTACTTAAAACAACACATCCATGGATTTAATCCAAAACTTAGAAAAATCATGGGGAAAATTACTAGTCTTACTTCACTGCCAGCTGCTGGAAGAAATAAGCTGTTTCTGTTGGTCTTTCTTAACCAACTTGAATATTTGAAAGGAAGTAAAAATATAAGGAAAAAATTTATAGAAATAATATTCAGAGGATGAACTTCATAGTTTGGATTCAATCCAAGAGCACAGTATTGTGTGTATTATTTTGACACAACTTCTTTGCAGGGAGAAAATGAGATGGTTTTATCAAGAAAAGAATCATCTCCTCCACTCAGGGAGCAAACCTGCCCTCCCCTGCTCTGTACCTTCAGTGGTGCAGTCTCACCTCTCCTACCCACCAGACCTATGGCCCAGGCAAGGTGCTGGGTGCCTGGAAATACAGCCAGTGGGTTCACTCAGTACTGTTTCACAGAAACAAGCCCATCTCCCAGTTTATGTGGGAATGTGCTCAACTTCATCCTTTTCCTCTGGTGAGATGAAGGGGCAAGTCAGACCCATAAAACAGCCACTTGTAGGTCAGTCCTGAAAATCAGTGCATTTTTAATGGCTGAGTACTGAAAAGAGGGGGCACATTGCATGCCACCAAAGCAGAACATGCCTTTCAAAGTATGGGAAGTGGCAACTGGCTAATTATTAAAATAGGAGTAATCTGAGTTAACCATTGCTTTAGCCTTGCAGTCCCTGGTGTGCTGTGAGACCACCGCATGCTCAGCCCTGCACCAACAGCTTGTGTCCTTCCGTCAGTAGGATGAGGTTGGACCCCCCTTCCCAAAGACACTGCAGAAAGGGAAGCCATCTAATATGTGGCTTTTAGAAAAGGTAAAGAGCAGTCTCCTGCCAATGATCTTCATTACTATTTTTTTTAACATTTTCCCACTATAAAACAAGGAAGCCTGGCCCATAAATAATAGCAGTAGGGCTTTATCTCCAACTTAAATTTATCTGCTTCTGCAACAATATTTTCAGCTGTATCTTTTTCTCTTTGTTGGCATGTGACTATATTTCCTTATTAGCTTTCACATTTTCCATCCCTTTTTTAATTTCTACTTATTATAAACTGGCTCACGTGCCACTGTTCTCCATCCCCCAGTTATGGAGTCGTACATGAAGAGGCAGGAATGGGGAAGAAAGGCAAGTGTAACACTGGTAATACAGACTTCTCCACATTTTCAGAGAAATTACAAGTTCTTTTACATTACAGAAGTCCAACACAAAGCTACAGATTATAGAGGTACAACACACTGTTCACAGTGTAATCCAAAATTGTTTAGGGAAAAAAAACAACAACTCCAAGCAACCTGAAGCCCAGCTGCAGAGCAGATTACAGGCATGTGCAAATGATGCAAAAGGGAATTTATCCCAGAACATCTTGTGCCCCAGCACTTATTTGAGTTCCCTTTCTAGTCCCAATAACCTATTTCTGCCCACTCCAGCAGTCTGCTCCTGTACTCCAGCAGTTCCCTGGCCCTACCTCTCATTCTGCCTGGATTATCCAACAACACAGGTTATCTGAGGACATATTGTCAAGCCCTGGTTCTAGGAAATGTGGAAATAACTCAATGAATTCTGCAAATCAATAAACCACACACGTAAAAGTCTTTACTGGCAGGCTGCCCCAACAGCACCTGATTCATCCAAACAGGTATCGTTCTACACAGATTAACTGAGCATCACTGTACAAACACCAGGGTCACTGGCACTGCCTGCCTCAAGAGGCTGTTGGAAATCCCCTGGTGCCCAAGCTCCTGTTGCACAGATGCAGCCTCTCTTTGTTTTTCCCACACAGCAGCTGTGGGCTGTCCTTTACAGGCTGTGGTTTTGCATATCCTAAACCTAGAACCAGAATTAAAAGGTGGGGGGAGGGAAGGAGATAAAATATTTTTCTGGAAGTTGTCACTTTTTGTACATCTCAAAACGTCCAAACACCCAAACCTCTTGTTTCTTTGTTATTCATATTAAGTTCTTTTACATTCCTTGCTGAAGTATTACAGAACTACAAAACTGTTTCCTGCAGGTGAACAAGACAGAGATGCTCAATGCAACCTGAAGTTAGCACTGTTACCTGTACATCCAGTGCTGAAACTGAACTGTCCTGACTGACAGGATTTGCACCAAAGCAGAAACACAATTGTGGATCAACTTCTGCTCACCTGGAACAGTCTAGCTCCAAGTGAGCCTGCTATCCAGGCTGCTGCTTCCTCCCCCACTCTGTTCAGGGATTTGAGTTGCTCCCAAATAGACAGTGCCCAGCACAGCATTTTGAGGCAAACAAACCCACACACAACAGCTTCAAAGGCAGCAAGTGAGAAGCTGACCCATGAGCACAATGGACAAGTGCCATGGGGCTCACTGCATGACTAGTCACCTTGCTGTTCCAACCTCTTCCCAGCAGTGAGATCAGACCCTGGTGTCTGTCCAGCTTCTGCCTGATTAACTGACAGCTATAGAAAAGCAGGTCTAAAAACCTGTGTTGATAAAAATGTGCCAAGACAGACAATAACAGAATTACAGAATCACAGAATGAACTGGGTTGGAAAAGACCTTTAAGATCCTCTATTCCAACCTGTGACCTAATACCTCCTGGTGTTAGGAGGCACTGAGTGCCATGTCCAGTCTTTTTTTAAACACCTCCAGGGACAGTGACTCCACCACCTTCCTGGGCAGATGATTCCAGCATGCAATCACTCTTTCAGTGAAGAATTTCTTTCTAACATCTAACCAAAACTTCCCTTAGCACAGGGAAGTGTCCTCTTGTTCTGTCAGCTGCTGCCTGAAGAAAGAGACCAACCCCCACCTGACTACAGCCACCTTTCAGGGAGTTGTAGAGTGATAAGGTCACCCCTGAGTCTCCTTTTCTCCAGGCTGAGCACCCCCAGCTCCCTCAGGTGTTTGTGTTCCCAGCCCCTCTCCAGCCTTGTTTCCTCCTCTGGACGTGCTCAGTGTTCCAATGTCCTTCCCAAACTGAGGGGCCAGAACTGGACACAGCACTCCAGGTGATGCCTCACCAGTGCCATGTACAGGGGCAGAATGACCTCCCTGCTCCTGCTGGCCACACTATTCCTGATACTGGCCAGGTGTCATTGGTCTTTTTGGCCACCTGGGCACACTGCTGGCTCATGTTCAGTCGGTTGTCCAGCACACCCAGGTCCCTTTTACCTGGGCACTGTCCAGCCATTCTGTCCCCAGCCTGTAGCACTGCAGGGGTTGTTGTGGCCGAAGTGTAGGACTTGGCACTTGGACTTATTAAACTTCATGTTGTTGGACTTGGCCCATCCATCCAGCCTGTCCAGGTCCCTTTGCAGAGCCCTCCTACCCTCCAGCAGATTGACACACGCTCCCAGCTTGGTGTCATCTGCAAATTTACTGATGGTGGACTCAATTCCCTAATCCAGATCATCAATGAAGATATTAAACAAAATGCTAAAAGTTTATTGATGCAAATGGTATGTTTGCAGTGACTTCTTACTACTATAATTATACTATAAACCACAGCTTATAATAAAGAGAATCTTAAATTTTATGTTTTTCATTCAGGTTTTATGAAAAAATCAACAGACTCAGATCTTCCAGATAAATGGGATTTAAGACACACATCAGCCTCAGAGACATATATAATGAGGTTCAGTAAACAATTTAACAGGCCATGACTGTAAAGCAAGCCTCTGATGACCACTTACCATAATCTAATACTCTGTTTAACCTTCCAAAGCTTATGCTCACTGCAAAACAGAAACAAAATGTACTATTTGCTTCAAGCAAAAAAATAAAGTAATAAAAAGCTTTATTCAGCATGCAACAAGACTCTTTATTAGCTGTGATAGCCTCTTTTTCCTGTTTGTTTTTACCTGCCACTTGCTGTGTGATTGCTTGTATGTCACTAACCTCCAGCCTGCAGATGTAAAGCATGTGCTCAGTTCTGCTAAGTGGCAGTTCATAGGAAACGCTTTCAGATCAATTTTTTTCTTTTTATGACATAGAGGAACCACTGAGCATGTGCAATCATACTGATCGTGTACTGCTGTAATTAAGTGGATGACCATGCTGTCGTGCTGGGGGATGCTGAGCCTGCAGCCCTCACTCTGACAAGCATTTCCTACACCATAAACTCTAAAGGGTCATTCTTGGGTAGACAATATTTACCCCATCAAAGTGCATTAAGAATGATTCTTCTGTAGGGGAGTGTGACCCATTGCACTGATCCTTATAAGCTCCTGGCTTCCACACCACACACAATGACACAGGAGGAATCCCAGACTGTTGTCATCTCTTTCCACCATCCTGATAAGCACTGATACATTGATGTACCCACATGACACCCCAGTGTATACTTACCCATTCTGACAACTGAAAATGTTTGACAGGAGAGCACAAGTGAAAAATCAGCAAAATTCTCACTGAGATCCAGGCAAAAAAAAAAAAAAAAAAGAAAGATTTGTTGTTCAATTCATTAATCCATAAATTTTAATTGAGGATTTTATTTGTGTATTTAGGGAGTATGTTCAAAGAGAGGAATAAACAAAAGAAAGGAAAAGGCATTCAATTAATTATCTGCTATCATTACTCCATTAGCATTCAGACAGGGATAAAGTGTGATTTCCTGCAGTTAAACAGACAGTGCTGTCAGGCTGTCAGCTGCTCTCAAATCCTGACTGTGTTGCATAAAATGATACACAGGATAACAACAAAAAGGGCAGGAGGTATTGCCAACCCACAGCATTCTTAGGATATAAGATTAGACAATGTGGAAATATCCAATTTAAGGACATTATGAAAGTCCTAAAAAATGCATTAAACTCCAGAATAATTTAACCCCTGAAAACAGTCCTTTGAGATCTCTCAGCACAACCACAAAGCCAGAAAACAGCAGTATGCTACGGGCTACCAACTATTATCTGGTTTGCTGGCATCATTCCCTACGGGAAAACTGTGGGCACTAAGAGCTGCTCCCTGCCTTGTGCCAGCCCTGCAGATGCATAGAGCAAGGCCAAGGCAGTGCACAAAGCAAACTCTCCTCCTACTCCTCTGCCTTGCTGAGACCAGGTACTTTGGCATAGCTTTGGCATCCCTGACTTCACAAGCCCTCTCATCAGTACATCACTACAGCTGTGAAAGCTGCCCTTCCCTCTGGACCTCTAAGATAGGCTCGTAGGAGGAGGAGAAAAAAAGAGCATTTCCTGGAGAAGAAAGGACCAGCCCTGTAGGGCTTCAATTACATTAGTTATGCACCATATATTATCCTGGCTAATGGCTCGAGAATTGCTTACATTGCCAGGTGAAGGACTGGATTTACTGGATTTTAGACTTTTAAGTCATGACTTTCTAATTGTCTTGCTGCCAAAACCATATTTGAGCCATGCCTTCAGCCACTCTAACTGAATGCAGAAAAGGGCAATAGCTGGCAGTGTTCACACCCCAGAGATTCGTAAGTTTCATTTGGCTAAGATCAGCCAGATTCACAGCCTTAGCAGAGCTCAGAAGTCTGTGGAAATGAGCTAGAAATTAGAGAACAGCCCTGTTAGCATGATTTGGTACCCTTCCTTATATCACTTACCATTACACTGGAAGCAATGTAAAGGGGAGGATTTTTCTCTTGCTGTTACACAAATGGTAGCTGGACATTCACTCTCAAATGAATAAAAACTATTAAGTTATATCTTCTTCTGAACACTTAAAAAGTGGTCAGCCCTCTTTTGGTACCAATGCAGAGCAACTTCCCATTCTTCAGAATTTCAAATACTTTATTAAAAAAAAAGAAGCTTTTACACCATCCTAAGGAAACTGTATTTGGCAAGTTTCCAAATGTTATTACCAATTAATCCTAACACATCCTGCTCACCTTAGGCACTCCTTTCTGAAAAGGTGATCTGAATATCGTATAAAGAAAGGAAAAATTATATAAAGTTGACATTTTACCTACCTTCAACATTTTTCAAGTTTCTAAAATACCATTTAATGTTCATTAAGTGCCTTTTAATGATTTCTTCCTGTGTTTTCCTGGAAGTTCTGACCCTTCACATTAGGGAAAACCACAGTGCTGAAGTTCTTATGGATTTCTAAACTAGCTCTTGCTAGTGGGATGTTTTTCCTGAAAGCAATTATGGCCACTGAATCTGCTAGTAATGGAGGAGGAGTAAGTGGTGGTCTTGATCCAGCTCCTAATAAATACAAAAGTGCTAAAAAGTGCCCCTTCTGCTCATGAGCCCCAGGTTTCTGTCATTTCACTGTTCTATCCACCAAACTCATCACCTGCAGTAACACCATGAGATAGTGAGCCAATCCACACAAAATCCTGATTCTTTCTCAAATCAATTCCAAATGCTTGGACTAAAGGTGGGCCTGGAAATACTGCCTGCCTTCACAGCACATCCCAGCAAAGCTATGGAGAGCAAGTGTCAGAGTCAAGGTGGCCTTGGAGCCACCCCCCAACTTGCACAGAGTGAGAAGGAGCCTCAGCACCTCTGCCAGTGCCAGGTGATCTGCAGAGCCCAGGCTGCTGCAAGGACGGAACAGCTGGTGACTACCTACCCCCTAAGGCAGCTTCTTGTGGGACAGAGATGTCTTTGGGAACAGTCTACACAAAACTCCACACAGCCAGAGGTCAGTCCAGATACCCAAAGTAGCACCTGACACCCTGGATACCAGTGCTGCCCCCTGAATTCCAGCTGTTCACCCTCATTTTCTGCCTGAAACCCCCACAACCCACTATGTTATGTAAAGCAGCTGCCCTCATCCACATCCAGGCTTACCCTCCCACACTGGCCACATGGGCACAGGGATGAGCTCTACCAGCCTGGTTAACTCCAGGCCATTATTTATCACCTGGTTTATAAAGTGCTCTCAAAGAGGAAAGACCCTGTATAAACATAAATATGAATTATTGCCTGATCCATTGAAATGACAAACTGACATCCATCCTCTCCCAGTCCTAGCAGCTGTACCACCACCATTTGCCATCTGCTACTATTCCAGAAAAAAAAAAAAATCTGTCAACTCAGGCTTAAAAGACTTAATAATGTTTTTTTCCTATTGGTGTTGGTCAAAGTGTGCTCCCAGAAAGGAGCTGTGTGCAAGCAACCAACTCCTAGGCAGCTGTCAGGCAGAGCATACAGTCAGATATGAAAACACAGCTCATTTTAGTCTTAAAAATTTTGTCTGACTGCCCTGGAGAGCCCTGCTGAACCACCACAGCTGAGCCTAGGAGCTGCTCCTGCTCCTCCTTGTGCCTCACCAGCACAGTCTGTTGACTAAACCTTAGTGCCAGCACCAGTCACTACAAACACAGACATCCACTGCAAAGGAGTAGATGCCACAATTAACAACTTGTCTTGACCTCCTAGCCTTGACATTCCAGGCATGAGTCTCTCTCCAGTCCCAGCTCTTCCTGCTTAGCTGGGGAGAATGGGAGGTGGTTTTTTTCCTCTACAATTCTTTTGAATTGCATATGGAAATGATGAAGCTACTAAAGAAACAGTCACCACACAAAAATGAAGGCCATTTAGTGTTTAACTCATTCTGCACCAATTCTAGGTTAACTGAATGAAGGCTTGGGTGTTAGGGCAGTAGCAGAGTGATAATCACCTGTGCTTCTGCACAGCATTTGCCACTAGACTTAGGAAAAAGAAACATAATTTGGATCCAAATTATCTCCAAGGTGATAGCCTAGTTGTAGGCTACAGCACAGCCCTGGTATGCCTTACAGGGAGTGCTATGCCCCAGTTGACTGGCTTTTCTTCAGAAGACCTTAACATATTTTTTCAAACAAGAAAACCCCCCATGGGCTAGATTTAGATCATAGAATTCCCTAGACCCCACATTTTTTTCTCCTGTGGCCTCATGCTGAACCTGGCATGAAGCAGGTACAGCCACAGTACGCACAAGCAGTGGAGGTGAGGCTGGAAGAGAAATGATGCCATGAGGGACAGGAAAGCAGCATGACTAAGGGCTATGAAAAGGGCTGAGATACCTGAAGTACTGTTCATCCAGTTTTCACAATCTGCTAGGAAAAGGAATAATGTTCCTTACAAAATGGACAGGCAAAGAAAGAGTCCCAAGATGTCATGGCTTCATCAAGACTGCGTGAACTGTGAGAGACATAGTGCATAAAATCAGGAGAAAAGAAAGTAAAAGAAAATCTGTTCTGGACCTTCTGGTTCATTCATAACTATTTACTAATCCCACAGGAAATGGAGAGTTACTTTCACCTGGAAACACTTTAGGGACTCTGGTACAATTACATAGGCAAAAGTCCAATGCAAACAGTTAAAGTTGGTTCAGTAAGAATATAATGATACTGGAAAATAAAAAAACTCTCATGCCCTTATTTTCCCAGAAAGGAGTCCAAAAACATTGTTTCCCAGAACATCAGCAAAAGTTTCACTCCAGATATTCCACAGGGTTTACAGACCTCATGTACAGGATGAACCAGACCTCCTGGGTACAGGATGAACAACAAGAAACGATCAATGATATGAGAAACTTGGACTAGGGAGTCCCAAATGTATTGCTGGATGGCATCTGCTACTGCTCTTTTCCTAATGACTTACAATCACTGAGGTGCCACATCTGGGTCTATAAAAGGAGAAAAGATGTTTTTGCAGTAAAGTCCAGAGTAAATGTGTTCCAACACAAGCCTGTGTGAACAAATGGTTCAAGTGGATGTGCTCCAACACTGATCTCAATGGGAGTCTAGTGGTGGATAATATCCAAGTGGCTTGAAGGCAAGTAAGACTCCATGGGACAGTGACACCTGAATTACTGAAGTAAGTAGTCAGACTTACAGGCAGCAATACACACCTTCAAGAGCAGATCTCACACTTGTGGATAATACTTGAAGAGGCTGGCAGACACTTTGCTATCAACAGCTTCCAGCAGAGGAGCATTGCTGGATTCTGCTCTTACAAACCATGTTTTGCCCTCAGCAAAAAAGAAAAAAAAAAAGCTCCAGAAAGAATAAAAGATGCTGTAAAATGACCATGCACATAAGCCAAAGAAACTCTGACGTACTTAGCTAAATTGCCTAATCCTGGAATACCCCTGAGTCGTACTTTCTAATCTGTAGTGATAAGGGCAGGCCTACTTTTAGAGTTGTATAACCACCATCAATTGATGGTGCTTTCAGTGTCCCCTTAAAACTTTTCCCCTCCTTTCCCTTTATCTCCCTAATGAAATTTCTCAGCAAGAAATAAACCACAGATATTTCTTCTCTCTGAAACTACTTAACATCCACACTTCCATACTTCAAAGTGGTAATGTGTTCACTTGAGCCTCACGATTCCCATCAGGAACCCAGGAGGTGAGGGCTGCATGCAGCCCTTTAATGCTAATCCTGAGTGGACCTTTCAAGCCAGTTGGTGGTTGGTAAAGGAGAATCTCCTCTCCACCTCCATGTTTGTGTAGCCAAGGGTGTGGCTGTAAAACCCATCAGCAACAAAAGAGCTGGAGGGACCCTGGGAGGTTGACTGATCATCCCCCTCAGCCACAGCTCTTAAAAACTGCTGACAAGGAGGAGCCTTTCTTCACTTGGAACAGGGTACCTAGGTCAGTGGTGGAATCACCATCCCTTCAAGTGTTCCAAAAGTGCGAGGATGTGGCACTGGAGTGATATAGCTTATTGGAGAACATGGCAGTGCTGGGCTAATGGTTGGACTTGATGACCTTAGTGTTCTTTCCCAACCTTAATGAATCTATTTCTGTAACTACATTGCCCTTACTCAAATCCAAGCTACCTTTCACCCTACTTGCTACCATTAAAAAAAAAGCTTTAGGCATGTATTGGTTGAGTAAACTCAGAAACAAAGGAATAACTCAGCACCTTCAGTCAGTGTGAGAACTCTCCTCTGGCAGGGGCAAAATAGAGGAAAAAGCTATAGCTTTTCACACTGCCTTTTGTTCCTGAAGTGTGCTGGAATTTCGATCAGTTTTAGAGGTCATGCTTTCATTTGCCACCCTGTCCAAAGACAAGAGAAATGGTCAAGTTTCCTAAATTTCTACAAGAAAAACCATCTGTCAGTCAGTGCAATTTCTGAGAAGTCCTCTTCTCCAGTTCTATATTGCTTTATCTAACAGTATTTTTTGAAGAGCTGTCATTCATTAAGCATAAGATACTAATTCAGCCTTCAAGTCTCTTCAGAGCCATTTATGACCCTCCATTTCCTCTCCTTAGGATTCCCTGCTACTTTGCATTTAATTGCTGAAACCCCATGTTGTTATTTGTCCCCAATAAAGTAATTTTGTTTATGAACTAACTCCAAAGTAAGAGAAGTTTTAAGGATTAAATGAAGCGTGGGCTTAATAGAGAGTCTTCTAGGGAGAAGTATTTGTAACAAATACCAATGCCATACATTCACCATGAAATCTTCAGGGCAGTGGGGATATCACAAACCATTAAAGATACTTTTCTAAGAGGGGGTTGATTTGGCAGGGTTAGAAAGGATGAGGGTTTCTAGTCCTCAGCAGCAGTGTAACACAGACATATCCAGGTAGGAAATGGAAACTCACTGCATGTTTCTCACCTCCTCCTTCAAAGGGAGCCCCAAAACCACACAAACAAAGAGAGAACAGGGAGACATAAGGCAAGGTTAGTGTGCATTACAAACAGCTTCACAGAAATTCCATCCAAAAATTTGCTTGGCACGCTGCTGGCAATAGATGAGAGCTTTGCACATTAATGAGTGGAGTCCAGCAAACAGTCTCTGCTTCCCAAGCAGAGCTGGCAGCATGCTATGATATGGTATTTCCCTGTCAGGCATGGGAGCACACCAGTGTTGATTGCACATTGATTGAGGTAGCTCAAGAAACATCTTGAGAGTATGGGAGTCACCTTCAGCTCAGCAGGACCATCCTTGTACAACAGGAACATGAAATGTCTAACACTGAAATAGCTCAGCTGAGTTCTGTACGTACTCTAAGGAATCAGGGGGTTATTTGTAACGTCAGAGTTAGCAGACCCAGGATTTGCAGCTTCAATACCAGATTTACACAAAATAACAGAGCCCAGCTCTTGCAGCAGACTCTGCAGTCTGGACCACCCAAGAGCCTCCCCAGGGTCACCCCGTGCCCAGGCCATCACGTCACCCAGCCCTGGCTGTCACAACTCCCCCCTCTGGGGCAGAGGAAGAGGAGCCCCAAGGAGCATGGGCCGTGTCTGCTGACTCAGCAGGTCTCACAGCCCTCATCTGGGAGCACAGTGCAGAAACACACAGTGTAGAAACACAGAGTGTTTACTGCACTGCAGCGAAAAACAAACCTCCAGTGATTGCCAGAAGTCAGTGTCTTGGCACTGGGATCACAGGGCGTGGAGTTTAACTGCTAATTAGGACAGGACAGCAGCAAGGGGGAGAACAGGGGAAGAGGCTGGCTTTGGCTCCCTCAGGAGTTGAAAGGCTTTCCCAAATTCAGCCACACAACACATCCTTTAGAAGGAGAGCAATGGCTTCTATGTTAGCAACAAAGCGAAACTCTCATGCCAGCACTGCCTTCTGATACTAGCTGTCCTTTTATCATCTATTCAGGAATAAAACTCTCACAAGGCAGAGTTATATCAAATGACAAATAACAGCTGTAGGGAAAAGAAAAAAGTGTTGCACTTCATTAGAACTCTGTATGACTCTGACAACCAGAAACACACTGCCAAAGTGGCAAACACAGCCAAAAAGACAAGAGAGATCTCACAGCAGCTGTTAAACCAAATGGGAACTTGTTAAAATTAAGGGCCATTTCCCCTCTTTCATATTTAGTCTCAAAACATCATGTAAAGAAATTCAACCTCTTACAAAGACAGACTGAGTCATTAGTGCAGAAGAGATGCAACACCCTTGCAAAGTTTTCAGTTTAAAAGGAAGCAGTTAATACCCAAGCAGTTCCTAAAACCCTATGAATATGTTAATCTGGTATCAGCTTAAACCCTTCAATATTAAAGTAATAAATCTTACCAGACTGAATTTTACTGCTGTTCATTTGGTGTTACAATATTCCATTATAGCATTCAAGTATTCAAGATGGAGGATGCTGATGGGCCTGTAGCAGCAATGCCATCCTGGAACAGACTACACATTTCCTTCTTCCCAGAGAGGTCAAAGCCATTCCTGTCACCACCTGTCAGCACTCCCAAATTCTCTATGCCACCAGGCACTGGTGACAGGGCACTGGTGACTACACCCTGAAAGCAGCTGGGATTGCTGGAGGTACAGGTTTGTATAAGGCCGACACAACTCACACCTGGAGTTGATTTTGTAGAGGTACCACATAAACCACAGGGAAATACTTGGGGCTAAAAAGTATCCTGCAAGCCAAGCTGTACATTTGGCTCAAAGGATGCTGATTTCCAGAGGGGATGGGATGATTTTGCTTCAATCAGGCTCCTAATAAACACTGACAAACCAAACAAATTAAGCACATAACCAACAGCCACTTCCAGATTATCCCACAGCAGGAAAGTGCAGTGCTGACAGGTTTTGTTCTCTATTTCTTTAGAGGACAGAATGTGACTGCACTGTGTAATTCTGCATTTAATTAGTAAGAGCTAGTCTTATATTGGAGAACTGAATGTAAGGACAAACGAGAGACACACTCTTGTTCCAAGCAAGGACTTTTCCAGTTAATCGCCACGCAGCACAAGCAAACCGCTGCCTCAGCATGTTTCAGCTTCCTGCTCTGCCAGCAAAAGATCTGCCTCCAGTGGATTCACTGATATCTACAAGTACGAGGATGTCATTGACTGGAAGGCAGAATAAAAATTGAAACATTTCCAACATGCTCACCTTCTGGCTCTGGGGAGTCCTCCCACACTGAGCACTTTGCACAGCTCTGTGCAGAGCAGACTCAGGGCCTGTGACAGCAAGAACAACCGAAGAAGTGGGATATAACAGGCAGAAGCACATCCCTGTTCACCAGTCCTGGAGTTCCCCACAATCCCCCACACCAGGAGGAGTTAGATGAGAAATGCTGAATGTAGAACATGCAACTTTAAATTCCATGGGCAACCCTCTTCCCACCATGGTACCAGAGGAACATTTCCTGTTGAGAGGTTGCTGCTGACTTCAAGTGAAACTCACCTTCAGTGTCTCAGGTTAGAAGATGAAAACTCATTGTGGGCAAATAGTTATTAGCAGAAGTCTCCTCTAAATCAGTATTTTCCCCTAAATCCCTAATTGCTTCAGCAACACTATCAAAGGCAGGGATAATAGCTGGCATACATGTTTCTTGGAAGAAATTGAAAAATTTAACACCAGGGAATTAGCAAAGAATCCTCAAAAGACAGACATGTTAGAAATATTCCAAAGGTGAAAAAAGTCTCCATCATGGTTGGACTTCAACTGACACCAGAACCTCTGTCTATGAGGAATCTCCAATTCTCTGTCACAGGAAACTAAAATGAGGAAAACAAAGGCTGCCAAGACAGCCCCAAGCAAGCACACCATGGAGCCTGGAACAGGTGTCCTGAAAGGAAACTCAGAGCTGGCGCTGAACAATGATGGACACATAAAAATGCACAGTTTACAGAGGCAACTTCTACTACAGGCATGTTCTGCAGCAGCCTACAACAATGATTAGGATTGCACAGTCACAGAAACTAGTTTTCAAAGATCTGGTATATTCACAGAAGAAGAAAAAGTTGTCATGAAAAAATAAAACTAAACAAAATCTGCTTTAAAAAAATTTAAGAGGGCAGTAAACCTAGTTTTATGCAGAACAACCACCATGTAATGTTGCAATACAGCCATGAAATTCTGAGTTACCTAAACTGTCACCTAAGGGGAAAAAAAAAAAGAAAAACAAAGAGGCTGAAATGGTGCTAGCCAACACAGATAAATTGACTGACTAATGGATTTGATGCTGATTTAATCTTCTTTTGGCAGTGCCCTGAAAAGCCTGGTTTTTTGCCTTTCCTTACCTAAATGAAATTAACCTATTCCAGAAAATTAAGAGCAATTTATCAAGCCACTGAAGAGAGACTGCTTGTTGGATCTGGATCTGTATTATTCCATCCAAAACACAAGATAAACTTTGCCATTGAAAAAAACCTGAAAATTGAAGGATTGGTAAAGTGTAGCATCTGGAGTGTCACTGCTCTTTCCTCACACACTTCCTGGCAAACTCCAGCACACAGGTTGTACAAATAACCTTCTGTTTGGAACAAGAGTGTTTGGCTCCTGCTACAACACAATTTGTTCTTCATTACCTCAGAAAATGCAATTTCCAGTGCATCAAACAAGAAGAAATTTGGGAGCAGAATATTTCACTGTGACTTCAAGCTCTTTTACTATCATTATAAAATTAAAGTGTTGGGTTGGGGCCTCTTTCAATAAAGTTTTACATGGAAACCTTAATTTCTGAAGATGTCAAAACCACTATTTTGTTCTTCCTCACAACACAAAAAAAAAATTGTTTTCTGCAAAAAAGAATCTAGGAAATTGATTACATAATTTTTCACCAACAAAGGTTTCTTCTGTAAAACATTATCATTTTGCACTCATTTGAGGACCTGCAATGCTGCCATTGCTCACTCCCTGGAAGAAAACACAGAAACACATCTGCATCTCTGCATTTCAGAAACATCATTGGTTTGAAAGCCAACAGGGAAAAACCTAAGAGTAAGAATTAAAGGCCATATTTTCTTCTAGTATTAACTGGTTACATTCTAAAATGAAGGCTGACAAAGAAAATTCGGCTGAAGAATCAGCTAGAGCCAGAATGCTCCATCACAAAAGAAACCCTCTCAGGGAAAGCCCAGTTTGGCACATCTTTCCTCTCAACCTTTGAGCTCTACCTGCAGGATGCAATAAAAATACGCAATTATCTGTAAAACCTTTAATGGTGATTTTGAACTTGGGACATGAAGTAGGGCAGGAGGAAACATGCTCAAGAATAACAAAAAGGGTTCAATTAAAAGCGTTTTAAGCGAGAAAAAGCTGATGAAAACACATAGGTTGCACCATATGCCTACATCAATACAATGCAGCGGAATTCCCACCCTCCTGCAAAACTCACAGATGTGACTGCAAGGCCTGGCATCACCAATGAAAGCAGTGGGAGCTGATGAGTAAAGTGTCCCCTCCTTCTGTAGTGCCTGCTTGCTGCAGTCAGCAGGACAGTTCCCTCTCTAACATGAGGCTGCATTCAATGAGTAGAGAAAAATCGGAAGAGCAGAATGTGCAGGACAATGCTTAAAACTGCTGCTAGTTCACGTTAAACCCATAAGTCACCTTCAGATTCATTCTGGGGTGGATGTGACAGCAGAAGGAAAATGACAGCCCCTCCCAATTCCCTGTGTTTCGTTCATACAGGATTGGGCTGAAGGCAGACAAAACCCAGGAGAGAGGTTGTGAGGGAAGACAGGGACCAGGATGGATGGAATGCTGGGGAAGTCAGGGGGTGTGGGCACTGCACACTCTCTCTAGAGACCCAAAAAGTACAGTTGTCTTCAACTTTTGACACTTTGGGAACCATGCAAGACCCCTGTCAGCAGAAGCACAAGGCTCAGCCCTGCCCCTGCAGACAGCAGGGCAAGGCATGATGACACATCTGCATTTCACATTATCCATTTAAGCCAGGATTCACATATTTTTTCCCCTCAGATTGCTGTGTCATGGGAAGCCAAACCCAGTTCTCACTGAACTAGTGTGACCTCTACAAGGAGAAGCAGTAGGTCTTAAAATGCTCCTTCATTTCCCTACAGGCAGAGCTGGAAATTGAAATGGTCTGTCCAGTACACGCAGCCTGAGCCAGGGTGAGCGTGCTGGGGACTGCATGGGAACAAGCCCTCTGGAAACAAACCCAACTTTTCTATTTCCTGGTTGTGTTGGATCCAGCCTCTTTGGGCACATGATGAGAAAGATGCTTTGTGCCTTACCTCACCACAGTGCATTCTACAACATGTTTTGGGGTGTTGTGTCCACAGCCCACACCCACTAGCTCCACATTATGACAGTACCTGCTTTTTATATTTATCCTCCCTCACTTACACATTCTCCTGCAGTGTGCAAAGGGTGTATAAAGATGGCATCAGGATTAATTTGGATTGCTGTCCATGGACACTGGTTTGTAAAGGAAGGCAAAGCTGGCTCCTCTCTGTATTAGGAAGAAGAGGGAAAGCACATTGGGAAGGTTATATACTGCCGACACCATTTAAAGTCCAGGGAAAGAAAGCCCTACTTTAGTAGTCTTCTGATCATTTACAGATTTCTTTCCATGGATGTGGTCATATGTTTACAACAATATTTGCAGCTGCTGCAACAGTCACATAAACATTGAAAGGACATAAATTCAAAAGTTCAAATAATGACATTCCTTTAATTATGATTAATGTTCATTACTAATCATCCCAGAACCCATGCTTGGGAGATGTATTTTGCAAATTTGAATGACATCATGTGAATTACCCACATAATATCAAACACAAAACTAGATATTTCATGAAGCCCAGGTTGAAAGCCACAAATTTCTTCAACTCTGTAGCACTTAAGGGTATGCAGTTGTTTAGATAATTACACAGATTTTGACTCTGTCAGAGTATCATGTAAATTATTATCTACACACATTTCCCAGGGACACAATCAATGAGGCCTTAATGGAAAACGCCACACAACTACATATGGAAAAAATAACAAAAATCAAACTTACTTTGTCACAGAATCATAGAAAACCAGGCTGGAAAGGGACCCCAAGGATAATCAGGTCCAGCCTTTCTTGGGAAAAAGAAATCTCCCCGAGACATTGTTGAGGCACTGAAAAGATGTGGAAAACTGGAAAGAGCACTCATTCTGAGAGCATAAATCATCATGCTCTTAAAGATAACAGAATTGGATGATTATTTCTCACTAGGAAAAGCAGAAAAGCATTTTATGAGACTCATAAATCCACAACCCACAGACAAGGGAATCCTTATGATTCCTCTCTTTCTCATTTCTACCCCACTCCCTCAGTGCTTTCTTCTATTTTTCAGCAAAAAATAGGAAAAGTGAGTGCAGTGGGAAACCTCATGGTAGGAAAACTAACCCACTTGGTACTTCCCTTCCCACTACTGACAAGTCTCAAGGGTATATTCCCGCCTTTCCCTCTATGGGAAGGGACATTCCCAACAGGGCTGATCCTGGTGTACTGAAGCAAGCATGAACACTCACACTGCTTTTGTGGCAACAACGTCAGCACCATCCCTTTCAAGATGTTTTTGAAGGATGGATTTAGCAGGGGATTATAGGTAACCTTATAATATAAATTGTTCCTGGTGCTTTTTCTAGTCTTCAAACTCCATCTCATCCCAACCCAGAGCATTAACTGTCCTGTTTCCAAGTTTTAGGGGGATAAAGAGCATTAAGCACCATAAAAAATAAAAACTGCAGAAAGTACTCACTCATAAAGTAACTTAAAATTCTTCCTCTTGATTTGGACTATACCTGTATACATCTGAAGTGTATGAATTCACATAGTTATGTCTGATATAATAAATAAAAGGTTTACTAATGCAAGGGGTTGCAATGCATGGAGCTGTAGAAAGCTTACATTTTGACTGTTTTCCTTTTGGTTCAGTACCCTGCATTTTCAGGTCTCTCTACTGAAAATGCCTTGAACTTTCTGAGTGCCACTAGAAGCAAAAAGTTTTCAGAAAGCCAGGTAAATAAGGTCAGTGATTGTCACATTGAATGATTGCACAGAGGTCTGTTGAGGTAGTGTTTTCTCATACTTCATGGAGACCAAAGGGTTGATGAATGCTTTGAGCCTGAGAACAGCCACATCAAAGCAGACCTGAGGGTCATCTGGTGCCATGCCCTGTACCACCACTGCCAGAAGGAGCTGCCTCATGGAAAAGTTCCATTTTGCCTTATATGCACACTTAAATTTTTCAGCACTAACAGAGTGTTTTGACAAGCTGCAATCGACCTCCAGTCTGCAGTAAATTTTGACTTTTTGTTCCAATTTTAAACACCAAAACCCAAATCTGGCCATGACAATTCCCCATAGTACAGAAATTAAGAGTCAAAGACATTCACTCCCTAAAACAATATACAAGGCCAAATTTGTGATCTTTCTCTGCCTTTCCCCATTTGGCAGAGGGGAATAATCCCATACAATAGCACATGTCTGATATGATTGTCATGGGGAAATTAGAGTCTTATATCTAGAGAAGGAGAAGCCCTACATTACTAAGGTTTCCTCTGCCACCACAGGGAAGAAACATTACCTCCTGGTGATTAAGACTGTTGTTATTATTATTATAAATTCTGAAACACTTTGAATTACGAGGTACATTTTCTTTAAATGGGCACCATCGTTAGCGCAAGTTGATTTGAACCAATGATTTATTCATGGATTAACAACCCTGTTTGCTTCACACACTCAACACATTTTGCTCAGTATATTGTATTACTAGCTGGTTGCTATAAACAGTCCATTTAAATTTAGACAGAAGCTTTTGGAAAAGTTCTATTTCTAACAGATATGTGAATTAGAACTGCATTGATCAGGAACCACTGTTTTCTTTTAAAGTCTCTAACGTTTACTTGTATGCCTCAGGTTCTCAAAAATGTTCACAGGTTCTAAAAAGGATTCAGCACACACTGGAGTTCCCATTCGAACAAAACTTTCTATTCAGGCCAATCCTAATTTTCAGTCAATTAACGATCAGGAGAAAGTCTGCCAGATAGCACTGCCAAATTGTGAAATTTCTGCAAATTAATCAGAATCAGACTTCCCCATTGTGGTGTTAATAAAATACATCCGGCCTTGCCAATAAATCTGCATTACCTTTCTCCGTCTTCTGAAATGAAAAAGCTTTGGCTTTACTGGCGTTTGTTGCAAAGCAGGTCTTAATCAAAAATAGCCATGGAAGAAGAGAAAAAAGTCTTTAACATTTGGCTAGATACACTTTTGTCAAGAAATTATACCTTTTTACCACTGTGAAATTAAAATGTAGATTTTTTACTGAAATTCTTCCAAAGTTCTGGCTTGAAGGCGTTGGAGAAAAACCACACTACACCATTGATGATGTACAGAGCTCTACAACCAGCTCCTCTTGGGCTACTTCATATTTTAATTTTTAAAGATAGTGCCAGGGACCAAATACGGTTGTTTGCTCTCCACAGTGCTTAGAGCACTTTATAAGGGTCATATGCTGTTCCCTCTTCTGAAATTTCCATGTTGCCATGTCTTAATTAGTCATCGTTTTCAGGATGACAGTTTTTACTCGGCTCTTTGGAGAAGGAAACATTTCTAAAAGAAGCATCACAGTCAAGTATGTATAAAGCTGGGAGAAGCAACACCTGCTCCCTATTATACTCTACTCAGAACAGAAGTTACGTGTACATTAAGAGGCATTGCTTGTTTAAAACCTTTTCTGAATGGTGTGAAAAATCAGAATCTAAATCAAACATGAATTAGATAAAGCCATAAGCTGGAATGATGGGGCAGTGATTGTCTCTATGTGCTGGGTACTGGTGAGGGCATACCTGGAATGCTGAGTTCAGTTTTGGGCCCCTCACAAGAAGGACAGTGAGGGGCTGCAGTGTGTCCAGAGAAGGACACAGTGCTGGGGAAGGGTCTGGAGCACAAGTCTGATGAGGAGCAGCTGAGGGAGCTGGGGATGTTTATCCCAGAGAAAAAGAAGCTCAGGGGGACCTTATCACTCTGTACAACTGCCTGAAAAGACGTTGTACCCAGGTGGGGGTCAGGCTCTTCTCCCAGGTAAGAAGCAATGGACAAGAGGAAATGGCCTCAAGTTGCTCCAGGGTAGGTTTAGATTGAGTATTATGAACAATTTCTTTACCAAAAGGGTGGCCAACCTTTGGAACACACTGCCCAGGGACACAGTAAAGTCGTTATCCTGTCAGGGATTTAAAAGATGTATAGATGTGGCATTTAGGACGTGGCTTAGTGATGAACTTGGCAGTGCTGGGTTAATGGTTGAATCTTGGAGGTCTTTTCCAACTAGACAACTCTATGATTCTCTGCTGTATTGGTATCCTAGTAATGCAATCATTATTTTTGTTAACCAGCCCATTTCAAGAAAACATCAGGCTATCAATTAGCATGCAAAAAGTCCACTGTTTAGCTCAAACAACTTGGCTGGCCATATCTCCATTGTCTCAGAACAATACTGAAACACTGCACCCTTGTTTGGTCCCTTTAGCCTTTAAAGCATCTGTTCATACAAACCCCTTCCTGAACTGCCAGAATCACTGATAAAAAAATTTACTTTTTTTTAGAAGTTGCAACTTTTAGTAAGATGACAAGGCAGATGATACACTTGTATTGGTGTATGAGTGCCTGGGCCAACAGGATTGGGTTTGTTTGGGTTTGTGTGTTTAAATTTTAAACACTTGACTTGGAACAACTGAGAATAAAAATCTGGTTTTCAACATAGATAAAAGACAATAAAAGTTATATGAATGAATAAATATAAAGTAAGTAATTAATAGGTATCACACCCTCAAGTTCCAATGCAGCTGTAATTACAGACAAGATTGTGCATGGAGATATTCAGAGATTAAGGAAGAAGACTGGCAGAAGAGAGCAAATATTTTCCATGCTGTGAAACCCAGCTCACTGGCTTTACATTGCTTCCCAGAGTGAAACTTGGCCTACTTCCATGGGAGTGTCACAGGAGAGGAAAACTGAGATGAAGACTCACAGCAGGCAAACCTAAACACCAGACTCAATCTCACCCTTTCCTTTTAAACCCTATGTAAATCCATTCACATGGACACCAGCTTCTGTTTCTGAACAATGATTCAGAACGCAGATCTTAAGTCAGAAGGCAACAAGCTGCTTCACAAATTAATTTTGGACTCTTCTTGGTCTATTTCTGCCTTTTTGCTGCTTAAAACTATCTGTGTTTTGTTGCTCTGCTAAAATGTTTTAATGCAGGTCATTTACTACCCAGACAGAAGGGAAAGGGCAAAAGCAGAAGTGCTTGATCTCTTTAATGCACAATCTTGCAGCACTTTCAAAATCTGTATGAAGATTGCCTTGTCCTGCTTTGAATTTTATCTGGCTTCTTACTTCTCAAGATACTCACAACACAATTACAGGCAGACACTGTTAGTCCCTGAAAAAATTACTACAGCAAGATTGTGAGGAAGGCAGGGAAGTACAAGAGGCATAAGGAACAGATCTGATGCATTAGCAGACATCTACTTTTTGGATTCATAGATTAATATATTTAAACAACCCATAAGCCTTTGCAAACTTAGGTGTTACTGGACTGATGAGTTACAATACACTTTTTGATAGAAAACGCAGAAGAATTCTGCTCTTGCTGGTGGAGATTGAGAGTTCCTGAATGTCAGTAGCTTTCCACAGCTTGGAAATGCACTTAAAAGCTAAAATAATTTTAGATGAAGGGAGAAAGAACGAGACAAAGAAACTAATATGATGATGTGAGGGAAAACTATAGCTCCACAGGCAGGTGATCTGTAGGTTTCACATCCCACCACCAGCAATTCTCACAAGGAAGTAGCATTGTCCCGGATACAGCTCTTAAAATGCAAACTGGGCACTTGTGAGAGAAACAAAGTAAACCAGATGATGGGATAGTGTCATGCTTTACCTCAGCAAGTAACTAAACACCACACAGCTGCTCACTCATCTCCTTCCAGTCGAATGGGAGAGTGAAAGAGGAGGGAGGTAAAATTTGTGTGTTGAGAAAAAGACAGTTTAATAGCACAGAAATGGAAAGAAGTAATAACAATAATAGAATTAGAATATGCAAAACAAGTGATGCACAATGCAATTGCTCACCACCTGACAACTGATGCCCAGCCAGTCTCTGAGCAGCAGCTCCTGGCCAGCTTTGCCCATAATTTATAGTCTGAGTATGACACCATACAGTCTGGAATATCGCTGTGGTCAGTTGGGGTCAGCTGTCCTGACTATGCCCCTTCTAGCTTCTTATGCCCCCCTTGCTGGCAGGGCAGCATGAGAAGCTGAAAAGTCCTTGAGTTAGTGTAAATACTAACTCAAGCTTAGCAACTAAAACATCATCCTAACATTATTCTCATCCTAAATCCAAAGCCCAGCACTGGGCTCCAATTAAGCCCATCCCAGCTGAAGCCAGGACAGATGGAAACAAACATCTTAGCTTCTTTCAGATACCATAGCTCTAAAAATCTTCTTGTCTATGACAGAGGAAGCAGCACAATGAATGAATGAAGAGTATTGGTCTGGCAGCAGTCCCCTGGAAAGGAGGCTCTTGTTACAGTCCACAGCTCACCATCATCCTAAAGAAATCACATCTTCTGTCTTCCTTTCACAAGGGTGAAAGACAAGAATAAACATTACCAGGCCCAGTTTTGTGGATAGGATATCAACAGCACTGGGTCTTGTTCACAGCTGCCCAGAAAGCCAGCACAAGAGCTTTCTAACCCCTCATACCCTCCACAAAAGAAAACTGAAAACCGTTTTTGACAAGCACACAGACACAGAGATCACAGGCGGAGGCATATGAAAGGGGCTGTATACAAGCCAAAGCTACTTTCATCTCTTTTGCCACTGAAGGACACTTAGCTCAGACTGTCCTTTCACCAACACTGCAGGGAACTTCCACAACAGCTTCCCCTGTTCTACTCCTGTGCCACTTCGAGGCCACTTCAGCAGAGACCTCACCATTAAAGTCAGCACCAGCCAGGCCAAAAGGTCCAGAATCAGAAGACTTTTATACAGTCTTGTTTTAGCATGATTGCAAAATATCTATCTTCCTATTAGAGCAGGGCTGTTCAAGTATTTGTTCAAGTAATGTTCAAGTGATTTGTGTCCAAAGAAGGACAAGGAGGCTGGTGGAAACATTAAAAAAAAATGTAGATGTGACACTTAGGGACAGGATTAATGATGGACCTGGCAGTGTTAGGTTGATGGTAGGACTTAATGATCCTGGAGATTTTCCAATTCTCCTTTGAGCTCTAGGATGACTAGAGTCATTCTCTCTCCTGATTCCACTCTGTTTTCCCCCACAGACCACTCAGTACTCTACAGAGACTCAACACACAGTGGCCAATGCCTTTGCTCCCAACAGGGAGTTGCCAAGCCCTGCAGTTCCTGTTGGTGTGGCACCTCAGAGCTATGGCATTGCAGCCAGGGCACCGCTACAAATACAGCTGTACCACCAGCTACTTACAGTATTTAGAGGGCTCCCAATTCAAATCCAGCCCAGCTACTTTAGAAAGGATTCAGCACACACTGAGAACCCTGCTTTCAACAAAGTCCAGCAGTTAAAACAGATCCCTCAGAACAAAAAGGGCCACTGAAGGGTTTCTGAAGTGCAAGCCACTGCCACATGCTCATCTGTGCTAGCACCCTCATCCACCTGCAGTCAGCAACCAAATGCATTTAGATGCCCGGCACACAGCACCTTTCCCCAACCTTCCTCATTTCCTGGTGAAAGATCAGTCTCAGCAGAATTAGAGAAGCAAGGGTGAGTGAAAGGACAAATACAAAATGAATGCTTAGCAGGAACTGGCTTCTCTGTCTGTTTTTTTAAAAAAGAAGTGCTTTTCTAGAACAACAGAATGCAGAATAACCATTCAGCTTTCTATTTCAGAATGAATTTTTCTTACATGTCCATGGCAGAAAGTTAAACTCAACAAAGGGCTGCTCAGCACTTCCTCTTCATTGACATGCTGTGTCCTCCCATTCCAGTTTGGGGACAATTTTAGCCCAGCTAAGGAAAGCTTGTAGCCAAGGGCTTGACACAACAACTCCCCAGGCAGGGACAACTTCCACTATCCCAGGTTGCTCAAAGCCAAGTCCAAACTGGCCTTGAACAGTTCCAGGGATGGGGCATCCACAGCTTCTCTGGGCAACCAGTGCTGGTGTCTCACCATCCTCATGTTGCCATCTTATTGCAGGGGGTCGGTACTGTTGTCTCCTTATCGCAAAGGTTTCACACCTTGATGTTTCTCATGGGCAGCTCCTCAGAGCACCGACTCTTTCTTCTTCCCAAAGTAGCCAACCAATTCCAGTTCCCATCTCACCCAGCCACCCCACTCTTTTATAGTACTCTTCTTTTTCATTGGTCACAGCTGTGGCCTGTTAAAGTCAGGCCTGCCCCTAATCTTTGATTACTGGCCCAGCTGCAACTCGTTAGGGGTAAGATTACTTTCTACACTATCTTTATTTTCTTATATTCTATCCCCCAGATCCTCATGCTGAAGGATTTTATCTTAGTATCTCATCTAAACCAGCCTTCTGTCAGCATGAAGCCCTTCTGCCTTCTCCTGTCCCTACAGCACCTGTAAAAAGTCTCTCTCGAGTTCCCTTGCAGGCCAGGCCATAATTTTATTGACTACCAGGAACTGAAACTCATTTAAAAAAAAGGAAGAGAAAAACAGAAGAGTTGATTACAAACCAGGATCATATTCCAGGAAAAAAGGTATCAGAGTTTGATCATTTGTCTTCATTCCACATGGGAGGAAAAACTGGTATCTTTACAGATTTGTTAGAAATTATTATAAGAATCACTTTTAAAGGTAAGAGGAATCTGTAAAAGACTGGTCTGCCAAAGCAATGGGAACAGCCCAGCAGCAGCAACTGGTTTTAAAATGCCAACGATCAATCAGAAGAAATCCAGCCTCTCCTGGGAGAAATTTGTCTCAAAAAGGAAATAACAAATGAGAGAACTGGAGTGAGTATACCAGTAAGGAAGAACAGATGCTGCCACAGCAAGACTGAAAGAGTCTAGCTCCTTGTAAGCCCTTCTTGTTGCTTTCTCCACTCCTGTTTCCATATCTGTATAATTTATTCCAAAGCAAATTTATTATTTTAAAGACTCCATGGAGAAGGCTTTGTGTGTGCTAAGGGACACAGTGCTAACTACTTATTGCTCTTCCCTATTATCAAAGGCTTTGCCTAGTCTGGGATTTAGGAAGACTTTTAATTAATGGCTTCCAATGGTACATCCACACTGGAAAGACTTCTCTCATTAGCTAATTAGTCTATTGTCTTAATTAGGCAAGTCAGTTTTACTTCCTTGTTGCCTTGCATGGGAAACCCTGGTTTTCCCACCTAGGTTTTTCCTCAAGTCACTTCCTGGCTTCTCTGTCCTCACTTGCTTTCTGGAAGGACTTAGAGCAAGGTGCTGGCAGACAGCATAGCCTCACCTTTCCATGTGAGTCTAAAGCAGACAGGGAATGTTTTGTTCACTGCAGCTGTTCTGAAAACAGGGCCCCCTCGAGTCCCCAGCAAGGTCTTGGGTCATTAGGAACTGGCTCATCAGCATCTGTCAGGAACAAAAGTGCATTGTCTTACAAATTCTCTGTTTTCCTAAGAGGAAAACACTAGTGCCAGTGGGGTTGGAACGAGATGATTTTTAAAATCCCTTCCAAAACAAAGCATTCTCTAATTCTATCCCTGAAGTGCCTGAAGACCAGTACATGTGCTGAGATGTTGAATCCTCCTAACCTAGGTGAGGAGTGACCTGAGGTTGGGCACCTTCCAGCAAGCTGTGCTTGTTGAACTGCTCTGGGCCCAAATGTATCTCAGCAAGGAATGCAGGTGGAGCTGCAAATCTGTGCCTCATCAGAGCCAGCAGAGCTGTGACTGCTGCTCCTCCTTGCTCTGACTGCTGGCCATGGTATTTAACTCTCAGCAGACAGAACTGCCTCTTCAAAGGCAGGGATTTGCTCACAGCCCCCCACCACAAGTATCCCTCCTGTTCCCATCACACATGCCCCTCCTTCTCCCATCACACCTGTGTTTTTCTGCAATCCTCACACCACACTTCTCTCTTCCCTAGAGAAACTCCCACAGATGAGCACGGCAGAGTTTGCAATCCACACTGTAATATCTGTCCATTTTGGTGCCTATCAGCTACACCTACTCTTGAAGTGTTTTGTCAGCAAGCTTTCCACTCAGTCCAATTAATTGTGACTAATCACTTTTGGTTAGTAGAAAGACTGTTTAAGACACAAGCCATAATGGCAGAGCTCACCACTGACTTAATGCTCACATTTTAGGTACAGTAGAATTTTTTTTGTTTCATTTCGATTCTTCCCTTGAAAAAGCCAAGATATAATCTCTGCCTTGACAACATGTACTTCTAGATAAAGGCACCAGTATACTTCATTCTAGCTTGATTTCTCCCTTCAAAGCAGAGCACTGAAAACTCCAGAGATGCTGCAGAACTAGTGATGGAAAGCAGAGGATAGCTAGCTCTTCAACTCATCCTTGTTTTGCAACACCTCTCCTATGAAGAAAGGCTGGATGTTAATTCAAATTCTTGGGGGTGTTCAACCCAGAGAAGATTCCAAGGAGACTTTACAGCATCTCCTACTACCTAAAGAGGTCTGTAAGAAAGATGGAGACAGACATTTTACTAAGGGTTATTGCACTAGGACCAAGGGGAAATGGGTTTAAATTAAAAGAGGACAGATTTAGATTAAATATTAGGAAAAAGTTTTTTATAATGAGGATGGTGAGCCACTGGTATAGGCTGCCCAGAGAGGTGGTAGGTGCCCTGTTCCTACAATATTCAAGGCCAGGTTGGACAGAGCTCTCAGTAACCTGATCTGGTTGAAGATGTCCTTGCTCTGTGAAGGAGGGCTGGACCAGATGACCTTTAAACATCCCTTTCAATCTAAACCAATCTGTGAATTCTATGGTCTTTGCTACTGCTGTTTATTGAGGTGCTGAGATCATACTGACCATTTGTAAATAAGCTAATGTGCCAAACTCAGAAGAGACAGATATTTTCAGTCAGATATTAACAGATACTGCCAGTGTGAGCACAATCTGCCTTCCACCAGGAGTCAGAAGAGCATAGGTGAGAGAGGAACTTGAGAGAACAGCAGAAATACTAACTTTGGCAACTCCAGACTACTCCAAATGCTACTGGAAACCTCTTCCAGGAATATTATGTGTTGTCATGACTTGCTTTCAGTCTCTGTAACAGGAATTAGAAAGGGTGTTTACTGCACTTGAGGTAAAGCTAATGCACCTTATGCCCACATCTTCATGGCACCACTGGCCAAACTCTTTCCAAGTTTCAGCTCTGACCTCCTCCCTTAACACACAGAGAAGCCACAGAAGTGTCCGGGGGTGCTGTGAGGCTGGGCTACTTCACTTAGCTGGGCAGTCACAGGGGTTTGCTGTTATTTGGGCTGGCTCATGTCAGCTCTGCAAAGAAGCCATCAGGCCAGTGTTGAGAGATCACCACCTTCCCAGCACTCCCCAACTGAGACATTCAGAAAGTTCCAGAGCATCTCAAAGATGAGGAGGGAGGACCTCAACACGTAGAGACTGAAGAACTGTCTCTAGAGGTACTGATGCTGAAGAACAAACTCAGCTGGCAAAGGTGTAGTAGTAGAGGGAGACCACCCAGCCATTCAGCCCTGGCTCTGCTCCCTGAGGCACCTCTGGCAGTGCCAACACAGAGATATGACCCAGACAACTTCAGGGAAAAGCTGCAGGGAGGGAATGACACAATGCACAGCCCTTGTCCTCAGACAGCTTGGGGCCAGGCTAATGACACAATCTTTGTTCTCCCATTCTGTTTAAAAAAGCAATGACTTGTGTGGATGCTGGCTTTGGAGTACGTGCTTGGCAATGCCAGCAGATACACAGAAAGGATTTCCATGGAATACCACTTCTGAAAGAAATACATTTAAGTTATTTTTGAAATATTAATAAATCCAGTAGTGAATATTTTGAATGTGGTATAATCCATTTTCCTAGAAACCAGCCAAGAAAAACTGACAGCAGCACAAGGGAAGTGCCACCATGCTGCCATCCCTGCCTCACTGCTCCCTCAGGGACACGAGCAGGAGCCTCACATGCCTCCCTCCTCCATCAGTGTGCCTTACAAACATTGCTCCCATCAGCTCTTCCCTCACCAGGTAAGCCTGGATCCTTCCTGCTGATCCTGACCCTGCTCCCCTATCAGCCAGGGACCCTCCATCAGCCCTTGGAAGCCCCAAAGCTGAGTGCTGACAAATGCAGTAGGAGGGCCAATGCAAGCCACTAAAAAGACTGGTCAGGGGTATTTCAGCAACCTGCAGGTGGGACTGAGGGCCAAAGAACTGACACTGTGAGATCTGGAGGGCTCTTGCCATTGAAACTGGCCAGCAGATGAAAGCAGGAAACAAACAGGCGGACTGGGTGGGTACAGAAGAACCACCCCTGAGCACAGATCATCATCTCCCAGTCTCCAGTAGTTCTACCGTAAAAGCAGAGCCCAAATCCATACCCAGGCACCAGGACTCCAGTCTTCTACTCCCTCTTACCTTTTATGTGTTGTTCACTCCACAAACCCCCCTATGCCATGTTTGTATGCAAGTGCAGGGACAGCCTAAGCTGCAGTGATCACCTAAAGGAATAGTGTCTCCCCACCTTAGGAACATAGGAAAGAAAGTTAGTTACTCTGCACAAGTCATTGGAAAATCCTGGACGACCTGGAGAACATCTCCCTTTCCTAAATTGCTCCTTCTGAGTCTCCTCGCAAGTAGGACAGACCTGAAGCCACCAGAGGAGCCCCGTGCCCCCATCCTGGCTCATGCTGTGGGCACACTGGGGAGGCTGCTCCCTCCCACCTGGCTGTCAGGGCAGCATAGCCAGGGCTCCATTTCCTAATGCATCCAAATGCAACTCTGCTGTGGATTTCACCCATCCCATTAAGATTCAATTTGATCTATTTTCTACTGCAGTATCTGCAGAAATAAAACTCACAGCTGAGATCTGAAGGCCATAAAACGGGCTAAGAGTAAGATGAAATATGTTAAACTCCATTTAAGTTACAGCTCATAGAGCCCACGGGAACTGCAGGCTGTGTGCCTGCTCAGCACCACAAGGCTGGGGTTTGCTCTTAAAAAACACCAGGGTCTCTCCAGCCCACCTACCCATACTGCAAAACATCAATGTCTGCAACAGGCAGAGCTGCCAGCTCTCCCCACCTTTCCTCTCAGCATGGGAAGAGGTGCAGCTCAGTCAGTCTGAGTATTCCACTGCTCGCCCTTGGCACAGCTTTTGCTGTACTTGGTACATCCCATCACAACTCCTGCTGGGGCCAGATTCTCAGCAGTCCATTAGCATTCCCACTTATCCCCCTCCTCCCTCACCCTCTGTGCATCCTCTTGCCCCAGGCTGAAGCATTGCATCCATGTCAAAGGACAAGCAGGGCTTCAGGGCAGGTGGGACTCTGGGCTGCTGGACCTCAGCGCCCTACAGACAACACAGCATTTGTCAACATCACATCTCAAGGTGATGCTGGGGATTGCTCAACAAAGCAAGATCTGAGGTCTCTCAATAAAAGGCATCAAGGGGATGGTCTCAGAAGAGACTCACTGGTCCTCATTCCAATTTTCAAAAATGAGGAGAGTTAAACATGAGAAAGCTACACCACAGGTTTCCTTTTACATCTTCCAGAAAAAGCAGTCCCATCGGACCGGGGCTGTTGCAAACATGTCCTGGGATTGTGGCACAGCCTTCTGATAAGGACTGTCCTGTCCTCTTCCACCCCTGCTCTCTGCTGTGGGACAGACCTGGAAGGAATTAAACATCCTGCACAGAGAGACAAAAGCAAACAAAAGGCAAACAACAAAATGCAAACAAAATGAAAAACAGATAAAAGTATACAAAACCCACTTCTGAATTATTTTCCATTTTATTTATAGACCATGACATGACAGTTGTCCTTCTAAACCTTTTAATTAATCACAGGGAACAGTTACTTTGAGCACATATCCCACTCTCCCTTTTCCTGAAAGATGTTCCAGCTCGTATTGAAGGACTGTCTGCAAGGTAATTAATTATTTACCATTATCCATGCCAGTACTTGGCTCTTCAGATTTTTTAGGAACATCAAGTCCATGGGCAGCAATGCTCTTTGGGGCTGAAAAGAAAAGAAGAGCCTTTGCTAGAGACAGGGAAGGGCACAGGGCTAGGAGGGATTGAGAAAGGGAGAACAGAAGCTCAGCACTGTGCTGAACATGGCTTGCTCTCTTGTCCATAGGGTGGCCATCTGGGGAGGCAGGGTGTTATTTTACATGATACAAGACACAAATCTGCCTGCCTAATAATAGGAGTTTTGTTTCAACTAATTTCAACTGTATAGAGACCTGTTACCCATGTGTAACAGAACTTTTGTCAAACACTGCAAAGACAAATAATCTTCAGTTCAGAAATGCCAGAATTACTGTTTCTAGTGGAAACTTGAGTCATTGGTGTATTGATTTTGCATGGCCTGGTTTTTGGTAACAGGAGAGCCACAAAGATGGCTCCTTTGAAAAGCTCCTGGAAGCTTCCACCATGTCCAGCAGAGCCAACCTCTGATGGCTTTGAAGATGGACATGCTGCTGGCGAAAACTGGGCCAATGAGAGAGGCTGGTAATGCCTCTGTGATTACATATTTAAGGAAATCAAAACTAAGTCACAGGTTTTGCTTCTAGTCAGAGGAGGAGGTGAGAACATGTGAGGGAAAACAACATGGAGACACCAAGGTCAGTGGAGGAGGGGGAGGAGGTGCTACAGGCACCAGAGCCAACATTCTTCTGCAGGTCATGGTGAGACCATGGTGAAGCAGCCCATGGGGATCCCTGGGGGATGCAGAGATCCACCCACAGCCCAGGGGATCCATGGGAGATGCAGAGATCCACCTGCAGCCCGTGGGGGAAGGTGCCCACACCAGAGCAGGTGGATGCCTGGAGGAGGCTGTGATCCAGTGGAAGACCCAGTGGAGAAAGAGGGACCCTGCTTCCAGGCCGGAGCAGCCTGTCCTTGGAGGGCTGCACCCCATGGAAGGAGAGACCTATGTCACAGCAGTTTTGGGAGGACTGTCTGCCCACAGGGGAGTTCATGGTGAAGCAGGTGTGGTGTGGCTGCTGCTCATGAAAGTGGACCCACTCTGGAGAAGTTCATGGAGAGCTGTATCCCGTGGGAGCGACCCCACAGTCTCACAGGAGAAGGACTCCTCTCCCTGACAGCAGAAGAAAATCTTGATGATGAGCTGACCAAAGCCCCATGCCCTGTCTCCCTGCACTGTCAATTGGAAAGAGTGAGGGGCTGGGGGGAAGAAGTGTTTTAGGGGCTGATTTTACTTCTCGTTATCCTCCTCTGATTCTGTTAGTAATAAACTCACTTTGCAACTGTAAGTTGAGCCTGTTTTGTCCTTTAAGTGTTTTTCCTGGTCCTTATCTCACTCACAAAGCGTTTGTCAATTTTTTTCTTTTTCCCTTCTCCACCGCCCAGCTATAGCAGGGGAGGGTGAGCAAAAGACTCTCGTGCCTGGCATTGGGCCAGCATCAAACCACAACAATTCCTCTCAAATCATGTATTTATCACTTGACCCACATACCATCTGGCTCCCAAACCACTGGTACACCTGAAGTGCATGCTGAGCACTGCTGACTTACTGAATGACTAACAGTGCTTCAACTCCTATCCCCAGCCAGACATCCATGACTTACAGTGCTGTGTTCAAGTCCTGCTCCAACCCGGGGTTTGGGAGTGGGAGGAGCAAAAATTTCTGCTGGGAGTTACACAGAGTTTCACAAAGGGGCTCCTGAGATCCAGCGTTCCTAAAAATATTCGCCTCTACATAGAGACTTTTTTCCCTGGAAAAAAAAAATAGAAAAGAAAAAAAACCCAAACCCAAATATTGGAAGCTTTGACCTCACAGAGTTGATGAGATGGAATCCCCCTGGGAACCCCAATGGAGCTGCATGAAGGACCAATTTAGAAATATTTCTGAAGCTACTGTGCTACAAAGCAACTTAGGAGCTGCTCATGCCTGAGTGAGCTGTTGCTTCCTCCGGAGCCCTGGGAGCACAGCATGGGAGCAGCACAGCATGGGACCAGAAATGCCACTTGGAGCAAGACAGGGCAGTGGCTGAGCCTCCTCCTTGGCACTCTGGACACAGCCCAGGAGGAAGCCAGAGCAGCACTGCTGGAAGGAGGGATGTGCCAGGGCCTGGATGGGAACGCAGCCTGAACCCTCACCAATGCAGGAGCAGGCGAATGTGAAGGTGATGCCATCAGAGACCTCTCCAACTTAGTCTGGCCATGGGGCTGTGCCTGTGGCTCCAACACAGCCCAAACAAATGCCCTGTCTCTGTGTCTCACTGTGCAAGACATCTTCTAGGAAAAGACAGGTCAAGACTGCTCTCCACTTTCTGCTCCTATTACACTTAAGGTTCACAGTTCACCTTAATCCAAATTGATTTTCTCATAGGTTTCATCCCACTGTCACTCCCGCTTTGCCCACCTGCCACAGCCAGGTGTAGAAGGGTGGCACTCCAGCACCCACCTGCAGAGCCAGGGGAGCATGGGCTGCAGCAGAGGAACAGATCCATTCCCCCTGCCCTCCCGCTCTGCTGCTCCCAGAGCCCACCAGACCCCCCCAAGAGACCACTCTCAGCAACTTCTCTGCACCAGCCCTGCAGCCCACACCCTCGCTGTGCTGAGCCCCAGCCCAGCTTCTCTGCAGCCCTAATGTTGCAGGTACCATTTCCATGGCTGGGGCACAGGGGGAGCACTGGCAGTCAGCTTGATACGGCAAACTCACCACCGAGCTCTTGGTGCATCAGTAACAAAGCTAAAAGCAACCACTGGCATGGCCAGCCCCCATCTACAGCAGAGACATCTGTCAGCAGCTCACCCCTCTGAGGTCACAGGTGCCATCCCTGCTGAAGGGCAAGGGCTCTTCAACATCAGAGGTGGGGAAGGAGAGACCCTGGAGTGCCAGCAACCTTCTTACAGTTTAACCAACACACAGCCTGCTCCCCTCAGCAGAGCCCCCCCAGAAAGCCCAGCCACTTGCAGCAGAACCCCCCTCATTTCAGGGGCCATGGGCTGGGTGCGCCAGCAGCACTGGTAGGAGTTTGCTGTAGACAAGTGAATCAGTGGAACAGATGAGCAGCTCCCGAAGCATCTACCCACAATGTACAGCAAGAAGAGATGTAATTTCAGGCCTATGCCAGATGCTGGAGGGTTTGTGGTGCTAAAAAAAAAAAAAAAATAAAACTCAACACCTACATATAATAGATAGCTTTCTAGGACAAGGAAATCCTGCAGTAGCTGAAAGAAAACCAATCACAGTTCCCAGCTACATCTGAGGTAAGAAAACAGAACATGGTCCAAAACAACATCTCCTAAAGGTCAGTTTCACAGAACTAGAAAGAACCAGACACAAAAATAACTGAGAGAAAACATCTAAATATAAGTAAGTGTGACAATGCTTATTGGAGGATGTTTGAAGATGCCTTAGTAGAGCCCTCTTTCCCACCAAGAAAAGCAACAGTATATTTTTCTGGTTTAAAATAGAAATTAAGACAAGAGCCAAATATAAAAAAAAAAGTAAAAAAAAAATTAAATCTACTATAAAATTAGAGCAAATTTTATAGAATTCAATACATTTTATAAAGAAAGCTAAAAGATATTAAAAAACCTAGAGGCAATAGTTCTATCAGGAAAAAAGCAACAATCCATCAATACATTAGGCTTGATGCTAAAAAAGTACAGTGAAAGTATCCTGATATAGATGATGCAGAAAGTATAAGCATTACTTTTTATCTTTGCAAATAAGGATGACTTAAATCTCAGCTATAGCAAAATTCTCTGAGAAGCGAGTTGGGAAGATCCCCAACACCATCTGCTAACCATCCTCACATCTGTAACGAGAAAACCTGGACTCAGAGCCTCTGAAGGAGGTCACCCAAATTCCTAACATTGACTTCAAAAAAAAAAACAAACCAGAAGCCTGTCCCAGGCCAGCCAGGAAGTTCCAGAGGTCTTGGGATAATAAATAAAAAAGCCCTGCTCAAGCAAACAAAAACTTAGCCCAGTGCCAGTATTTCCAGAGGGCAAACGGCTGACCTGGGCAGTGCAGGCTGGTCACCCTGCCCGTGATCAGGGATAGAAACACAACTCCTGTTAGTCAACCCAGTTTTCTGGCTGGAGGGCTTGTCAAATGGATCTGGTATTTCTTCTTAGAGTTTGCATCTGGCTGACTAAGGTAACTGTGTTGACATAATACATAGAGACTTCTGTGTGACGCCCGACTTTGGCTGGGGTGACAGTTCAAGAACAAAATCCCCTCACTATGCAAACAGCCATGTATAGTGTATATCCAGAGGATTAAAAACCAGTTGAGCCCAATGACCTCATTAGAGTTGTACCTGCACTGCCTGCCCCTAGAGAGGTTTTGGATCCCAAGATGACATTCCCAAGAGCAAAAAGGGCCTATGAGGCAGCAGAAATTGCTCTCTACACACAAAGCTCCAGGCAGCACTGCTGGGAGACATGGGTTTCCAGGGAATGCATGCTTGGGCTCTGTGCCTGAGTTTGCAGTGAGTTCAGAAGAACGAGAGAAGGGTATTGCCCGAGCCTCTGCCTAGGGAGCAAGCTAACTCATTGAAAAATACTGGCTGGTTTTAGAGCTGATTTTCAGACTTGTAAAGCTGGCCAGAGGCAGAACAGAAAGCTATAAACTCAGTCATGCCAGCAGCCCTCAGCTGGTCCTGATCCTGCACGTGCCCCATTATACACAGCTCACTATCATTGTTTCTCACTTCGGTCCTAATCTGCGCTCAGCACTCTGAGCACCTCCCAGTAACAACACTGGACACATCAACTTACCTTACACCTTCCCAGATGGAAAGAGAAGCAGTGTGATTTCTCTTGAAGGAGCAAGTTCTTCCCAACTCCCCCAGTGCCCAGTGCAATAGAAGGACGGTCAGATTTGTCAAAGTTTTCAGCTGCCAAAAAACTTCACCCCTCCCATAAAAATATATAGACATCTTTAATGTGAGAGGAGCAGAGTTATTCCTCACATCCTTCACCCTCACTGCCCTGCACTGGACATACAGACCAAAGCCTGGAGCTTTTTTTGAACCTCTCTGAGCAGACAAATATCTCCAAGTGTCCAGGTAACTGGATGTAGGAAAGCCTAACACCAGACATTCTCCAGCATGACTGGCTGAACAGCCAGCTGTGGATGTGAACTGTCTACCACAAAGGACACCTGGGGCTTTCAGTGAATCCCAGTTTCCTCTGCCCACAGGCACCACCCACCTCCTTCTCTTTGTTCAGTTCCAGGCAAATGCTGATGTGAGATGCTGCCCAACAGTCACACTCCTGTGGCTGCATGCCATTGCAGCTGTAGAGTGACAGTGCTGGAGTGACAAGTGACAAGTTCTTCAAACGCATCCAGGGCAACAGACCAAAAACCCACCTCACAAGAGAGATCACCCACCAGAGCCACTGAAGCAGCGCTGGTTACACACCCCAGCCTGAATCCAGCTTATCCTGACAATACAGTTTTAGCTCCAGCTGGATGACCTTGCGTGAGCTTGCTCCAGAAATTGAAGACTTGGTCCTTCCAGGATTTGGCAAGGGCTGACAGAGCCATCACAGGTGCCCTTTTAATTTATTATACTGGCTTAAGGTGTATTTGCACATGAGCAGATAAACTCTTTGTCCAAAGGACTTCAATCTGGCTGCTGGGTTCCAGATGAGCCCCTTTCATTCACGTGGCTGCTCACATGTCAGGAGGAGCATGAACTGAGCTGAGATCCCTGACTTTTTGTCCTGAATCCAGGGAGGCTGACAGACTGCTTACTTCCCAACACAGAGAGATGCAGGATTGTCTGAACACCCTAAGCACATATGATCTTTTTAGCAACACAAGATGACAACACTTAGATGCAGGTTAGACATTTTACTTTACTGAATCAGACCACCACCACTGGCCTGACCACCTCATCCTCCTGCTGCTGAACCCCTTTGTGATTTAGCACAGGCATTCCCAGTTTAGGCTGCAATTGAAGGAGGAACAGTGCTCAGGTGAACAAAACAGAATGGGTCTTGGGACTTTTAACAGCTTCAAAGTCTGTCACACTGAATTCCCCACTAGTCACACGCAAGTTCTGTGTGCAACAAGAGCCACGTCCCCCCCGATGAGGAAGGTTAGCACTGTTTGCACTTGTGTTGACTTTATTTGTACACGCAGACAGCTTGTACAGAGAGCAGACAACAGGCTACTGACAAGGACTAAGATCTGGAAAATATCTCTGTGATCACTTCAACCCAAAGCTGCTCTTTTTCACTTTCACGGGAGCTTTAACTCAACTCACAGTGGAGGCAGTCTTAAAACATGAAATGCATTCAAGTGATCAACAATGTGAAAGGTAATAAAGGCCGTTAATAGCTTCAAATCTGCTTGCAGCCAGATAACATAAACAGCTAGTTATCTTTGGGAGAAGGGCAGGGTGCTTTTCTTCCTCAGAACCACTGATTAAAGCTTGCAGCACCCACATTTTAAAGCAAAGCTGAAGAGAAGAGCTTTTCCAGCTATATTGCAGTTTCTCATAAACCCAGTATAGCCTGACTGTGTAGCTATGGGCAGCATTTTATGTTCCAGTTAAAAAGCACTATTCAGGGTCACTGCATCCAGTGCCTGCCCAAGCCAATGGCCATTTTTGTGCTTTCTTTCATTAATAAATCAATCAAATGTTAGAGGCACTGGAGTGAAATTGTCCTCTCAGCCTTATCCATCCGGTACTTTTACTGAACCTTGCTGAGCTACTGCTTATTTACAGGAGACTGAGAGAGACAGTGAAACATCAGCATCTCAAAATACTTGCAACTTGCACATCATAAACACCACATATATTTCATTAAAGCCATTTTACAAGCTATAAAACTGAAGGTCATTTTATGTCTCTCTCTATAAAAGCAGTCAGTGATATAGTCCTCAGTAAAACATACTCTATGGTACAATTTAAGCAGCACTACACAGACTACTTGAAACTCCTTACAGAGCAACTTACATCCAGGATAAGTTCTCTGTTAATACAGATATCCAGTATTTCTTTGCTAAAATAACAAAACTTTGAAGGAAATAAATTTACAGCCTCAAATAATACAGCCTTCTTAAAAACACTGAATAGTATCCGTTTAACAATTTTCCTAGATGAATTCATTAGGGAGGTCAATACATAAGGCTACAAAGCAGATTTCCAAGTTACCGGTGGAACAAAACACGTAAATTCTTCACTCTGCTTTCAGCATAGCAGGTTTGTAATAAAAATACTAAAACACTGAAAGGCTAGAGCACAAAAGCAAGTGTACAACGTTGTAATGGACTTGTCTTAAAAACCCGAGCACTCTTGCTCAGCACCTGACGCGGCACTCGGAGTCGTCCTCACCTGCACCTCTGCCCCGCTCCTCCCAGCGCGGGTCGGCTGAAGGGACGTGGGTTTTACCTGAGTTGGCTCCTCCGTCTGCAGCTGCCTCTGGGGGACAAAAGTTTCGAAAAGTCGGAGGACAGCAGCAGCAGCGGGACGGGACGGGCAGAGAGCGAGCCGGGAACCCGGCGGCAGCCCGGCCACCGGAGAGAAGCGACGGGCGGGCACTGCTCCGGCTCAGCGGCAGCCCGGAGCCCTGGGCCGGGGCAGATGGGACCCGGGGCTCCCCAGCGGAGGTGCCCTCCCGCCCCGGTACGGGACTGCCGCTCTGCTCTCGCCGCCCCCCGCGGGCTCCTGCGCCTCCAGCAGCGGGCCCGGGGCGGCGGAGCCCGGGGCGCGGCGCGGTGCGGTGAGGTGCGGTGCGGTGAGGTGCGGTGCGGTGAGGTGAGGGGCCGCTCCGCTCCGCCCGCCCCTCGCTCCCGCCCCGCGCCCGCCTCGCGCTCACCGGCGTTGCGGAGCTTCTTGTTCCGCAGCACAGACAGGATGACCAGCGCGTTGCCCAGCACGTCCACCACGATGGTGAAGATAAGCACGGCCGCCAGGCCGGTGGCGGCTCCCGCCGCCGGGCCCCCCTCCAGCCGGCAGCCTGGGCAGCTCCCGTTGCTCCCCGGCCGCTCCATGCGCGCCTCTGCCCGCCGCCGCCGGGGCCCCTCCTCCTCCTCCCGCCCCGACGGCAGCTCTCACCCCCGGGCTCGGCCCGGCCCGTCCCGGCCCGTCCCGGGGCGAGCCCGCCGCCCCCTCCCCGGCGGTGCCGCCGCCCTGCCCGGGGCGGAGCGGGGGGGCCGGGCGGGGGTGCCCGGTGCGCGCCGGGGGCACTGAGGCGCTCTCCGGGCCGATGGCGCCACCGCGCGGCGGCGGCGGGCGGCGCGGGGCGGGGGCGGGCGGGGGTCCCCGCTTGGAGCCGCCGGGCCCACAGCCCCGCCGGGACCCGCAGCCCCGCCGGGCCCCGCAGCCCCGCCGGGCCCCGCAGCCCCGCCGGGCCCCGCAGCCCCGCCGGGACCCGCAGCCCCGCCGGGACCCGCAGCCCCGCCGGGACCCGCAGCCCCGCCGGGACCCGCAGCCCCGCCGGCCCTCCCGGCGGGACCCGCACCCCGCCCGCCTCCGCTGCTCGCCCGTCTCCCGCCCTCGGGCAGAGATGCCGGCAGGGAGAGATTACGAGGCGAAGTTTCGCACCTCGAGTCGCTGAAGCCTTTCCCGGTGCCTTTACTTCCCACCGCCCCGCGGCTCCGCTCCCAGCCAGCCACCCCTCAGGCAAACCCATCCCCACAGGGACTTTTTCAACCCATTACGCCAGAATAAGACCATTCACTTTCGGTTTAATACTTTTTACCGATTGTAACGTGTGCACTGCAGAATCCCCATTAGTAATGTAAGCTCAGCAGCCCCCTCACTCAGCTGCTGCTCAGCCGCACGCACGAGAACAGCATCAGTCGGGACACCCAGCTCCCTCCATCAGGATACCCACTTCTCACAACCCAGCCCCATCGCTGGGGTTTCCAGGCACCTTCTGTGCTTTATTCCACACCACCATGAGCAAGAAGACACCAAACCATTGTGGTCAGGCTGTGGCTGCAATACTACAACCACATGAGCTCTCAGCTTTGTTTAGAAAACAAAATCGGAAAAGAGAAAATAGGGATACTGTAGAACCATGGAATGGTTTGGAAAGGACCTTAAAGATCATTCAGTTCTAATTCCCCGTGCTGTGGGCAGGGACACCTTCAGGAGCACCAAGGTACTCAGAGCCACATCCAGCCTGGCCTGGAACATTTCAAGTGATGGGGCATTCACAGCTGCTCTGGGTAACGTGTACCTCATCATCCTCAACAGTCAAAACCTTCTTCCCTATATCTAATCTAAACCCACCCTCTGTCAGTTTAAAGCCATTCCCTCTCGTTCTATCACTCTATGCCCTTGTCTAAAGTCCTTGTCTAGCTCTCTTGTAGCCCCCTTAGGGACTGGAAGGTGCTATGAGGTGTCCCCCAAACGTTCTCCTCTCCAGGTTGAACAAGCCTGGCTCCCTCAGCCTGTGTTCACAGCAGAGGTGCTCAGCACCAGCCATGGGCAGGACAGAGGGCAGGTCCATGCTCAGGCTGTCCAGCACCACCTCCTGCTCCTGCCCAAAGCCACCCTGCTGTGTGCAGGTCAAAGTGTCCAAGCGAACATGAAAGTTGTGTCACAACCCATCATGGGGGTTTTACTGCTGCCTGGTCGAGTGAGTCAATAACAAAGCAAAAAGCAAAGCCTTTAGGGGCTCATTCCCTGCCAGTAGAGTACAAGCAGCAAACAGAGTCTGCCCTGGCCTGATGGCCCAGGGTCACAGCCAGCCCCGCATCTGCATTCAGAACCTTGCTGAGCCAACCTGCTTGAAATGTATTCTTACCTTTTCCCCATGACTGAAGAGCGCTCAATTTTGGAAAAAAAAAAAAAAAAAAAAAAAAAAAAAAAAAAAAAAAAAAAAAAGAGGATTTTAAACAAAATTATTAAAATCCTTGAATTGTTAAAGACAGTATTTTGGCTTGATATGTAGCTTCTTTTGACTTCCTTTTGACATTCTGCACTGAATTCTGCATAGTTTTGAAAATATGTTCTCTGCGTAAACCAAATAATTTTGTTAATGGACTGTCAGCTGCTCCGTTCAGGACATACCTGCAAACAGGAGTAAGTTCAAGTGTCACGGACATATCCTTTCTGCACCTTTCACCTTCACTCTGCTCTTCTCTATCAGTTTTGCGCCATTCATAAGGTGCTCTCAGGAGTGTTTCAGCTGTGGAGAACGGGGATGTGACTTCAAAGGACCTGAACTTTACATTAAAAAGTCTTGGCAAGAGCACCAAAGCTACCCAAAAAAGATTTTGGCCTCACACTTAAAAAAATCTTGCTCACAGAGCAGTGCAAGGTAAAGGGGGTATAACATTTCATTAAACGAATGCAACTGGAAAAACATAAAAAGGGCTTTTTATCTGGCCACTTTTTTTGGTGTGTAATTAATACCTGCAAAAAACAGTTCTTTTTCCACAGCCTGGAGTGACTGCCCTAGACAGGAAGGTCTGCAGAGCTCTACCAGGGATGTGTGCATCTGCATAGCTGCAGCAACTAATCTTCTGTAAGAAACTTAGAAGAAATTATGATAGATGTAGTGAGCAACTGTTTTCATCACTGGAGTGATTTAGATGAATGATCTTCAGGCTGTTTCCTCCCACCTTCCTGCTAAATGGACTCTTCACTGCTTCAATTAAGACAAGGCAAGCACTCTCGGAAGCAGTGGCAAGGGAAAAAAAATTAAGGTAGAGGTATCAATGAGACCTTTTTAATTACACTTTACTAGAACTGCTGACATAAATCACGCTGAAATAAGAGTGTCCCCAGTGTGTTAGAAGAATTTAGGCTCATTTGATTGTGCAAGGATCATGACCATGATCTCAGCAGAAGGCACCTGAATTAGGGTCAGAAACCAGAACCCTTCAGTACCTAAACTACACCAGGGAGAGTAGGTATACAGTACCTACTGTATACAGTAGTATGTATACAAACAGAAAGACCAAGTAGAATGTAATCAGTGTAAAATACTCAAGCACCATAAATCCACACTCCATGTGCAAAATTGTCACATCTTTGCTTAACAGGGAGGCTGGGAGGGGCAGTGCCTGGCACCCTCCTGCCATGCCCCTCACAGCAGCCCTGTTCAGAGCATCTCTCATCCCTCCCTGAGCATCTCCAGTGGCACAAAACACCCCCGTTTCACAACCCTACCTACCAGGGCACACAGCTTAGTAAGAGTTAATCCAGGTATACTGTAATAAATGGAATCTTACATAATTGAAAAATAGCTGAGGCATTAATCTTCCTTCTCGCTACCTTGAGTCCTCTTTAAAAAGATTATTTTGTCTTCAGAGACAGCTTTAATGCTACTTAATGAATCGCTTATAAATGAAGAATTTTTTTCCCCTCCTATACAGGGACAGGCTGACTACTAACCTGATTGTCACAGAGACAATTAACTTTTGTCAAATATACAAAGATAATAGCTGTTCTCTATGAATACTACTATACTGAATTTGGCATATTTAGGGCCAATTTTTCTTGCTGTTTTGACTATGCATGCTTAGTGACAGTGACATAACCATTCCCTTTAGCCAGACCTGGGGAACTCCTCACGCTTAGCAAAATAATTAGTGGCCCCCTGGGCACCCACTGGAACAGGTAGGTGAGCAGTGAATCAGGAATACCAGGTTGGAAATGTCAGAATTCCAACATGAACGTGAGCTCATTGAAAGTATCTTGGTGTCCCACTTCAAAGGAGAGAGGAGACATAAAAAAAAGGAGAGGGATGCAAAATAAGAGTCTCATCTTCCATGCTGCCTGTCTCAGTTGCAGACAGGGTGCAGGCAAGCCATCTTTGATCTGTAACTCCCTCCTTGCAAAAGCAGGCACCAGGACCACAGGGACCACCAGGACCACAGGGCAGGTTAGTGGTTTCATCACTAAAAATAACTCCCAGTGAGCTGCTAGGGCAATTTTATAGTCACCCCTGACACTGAGGTCTCCAAGCAGCAATACTCAGTTTTCTCCCTTGCCCATGTCCCACCAAACACCTGCTCTGTTCCCCAGAACCACACACGCAGGGCAAAGATGCTGAATGAAGCTGAACCCCACTTCTCCCACCACACCAGCTAGCCAAGTACTTGTATTTATTTCTAACAAAAATAGCAGGCAATGAAAGTTGTAGTTTCTCAACACATGGGCATTTTGACTCAAGCAATGGCCTTTGGGAGACGCATTAAGCAGACGCAGAAATGCGGCTGATAAATCCTTTGCCACATGGACTACTTCCACACTCTTTAGTCCCTGCACTCTTTAGGCTGCTCCTGGTGATGGGCAGAGCAGGTTTCCTCCCCCCTGAACAGACTCAGTAAGAGTGTAGAGGTCTCTGCTGCTTCCCGTATTGATACCAGCAGCGTACAGGTGTTGAATGCCACAAGGATGCAGTGCTCAGCCAGTGGAGAGCTTCAGCACATGCCTTTCCAGTACAGTCTGGTTTATTTGCTTAAGATTCTGATCTAGAGCCCAGATAGTAGAGGTTAATTCCTTGGTGCAGTCTAAGACTCACTGAGCCCACAAACATGGCTAAAATAAGTCATTTAGTCCTGCCATGCGTCATGACTATTGGCATAAAAATAAGGGCAAATACCTTCCCCCCCACACCCCTTCTCACAATTCTGCCCTTAAATCCAGCATGTGGCCAGGAGGCAGAGTTATTTCCAAAGCATTACCTACAGGGGAATCACTATTGCCCACCTGCAGTCCTTTAGCCAAACATATACAGCAGCGGTTCCTCTCTCCCAAACTTTTCTCTGGTCCAGAGAGAAACACAGAGAGGCAGCACAGCTGTACTGTGCACGGCATAGAGAATCCCAGTCCTGGGAAAAGCAGCGCTGGCTGCTTCAGCAACAAACAGATGAATGCAGCAGCTTGCCCTGAGCTGCCATCGCAGAGGAGATCAACAAACAAGTGGCTCTATTTATGCTCTCGAGGAGCTCCAGACAAACGGCTAAGCTCGTGTTCAGCCACTTCCCCTTTGTCCCCACGCAGCAGCAGCGAGCAGCACACAGCCCGCTGGCCAGAGCAGCCCTGGCTGTTCATCCCTGCCACAGCCCCGACACAGGCCTCTTCATTCAGCCCAGCTTAACGCTGCAATCGAAATAAAAAGGGAAAGAAGGGAAACTCTGTCTTCCTTTTGCACCCTGAATAATTAATGACACCATCAATGTTGCCCTGCAATGCAACATCAAGCCACTTCCTTTGCTCCAAGATGAGATTTAAGAAGAATGACTTTGAGGCTGACTTGCCTTTTCAAATATCCCAATTTTTTCCCCCCATTTCAAACTCGAGGATGCAACATGAATGAAATCAGAATTAGCCTCATTACAAACAAGCAAGGCGGGGGCTGACCTCGATTCACTCTGCCTCTCGGAAGTCACTGCAAAAGTTTAAAACCTGTCATATGGGGCTGCAGCACATGTAGGTCAAAGTTTGTTGCAATCAAATCATGCTTTCAGAAAAGGCTTTTGCTGGTGGGATGATTTGTATGGCAGTGGCTGAATTATGCATGGGATTTGTACAGTCTCTGCTGGCAAATAAATATGTGTGAAGAAACTCAGGCTTCTTCCTGCAGCATCATCAGTGCCTCGAATCCAGCTCTGCATCCCCAGGGACACATGTGCTGGGTTTTGTGGTAGCTCTCACCACCAGCTACATCAGGCAGCATCCCGTGGCTGGAACCCGTCTTGCTGCAGGTTTCAAGATGCTAGGACAGAATGTGGAATTTTTTCAGTGACTTTACTTAATCCTGCCCAAAAAAATGCCAAATTAGAAGGCCTGCTCCCAGCAAAGACAGCCTGGTTGCTGTGTAGGCTGCTCAGGGAGGAGGTTCAGATGACAATTGAGAGGTAGCATGGGACTCTCACAGGTGACAATCATGGCTGAAGGAAAGATATGGAAATGGTCCAGCTGGTGGGGTTTGTTGGGGGAAAAAACCCTCAGGGAAGGATCTAAAGAATTAATTGTTTTAGTATCCAAGTAAGAAACTCCTGCAAATCAATATAATGCAAAGTGAGGAAATCTTGTTCATGACAGACCAGTCCCCCCACCCCATTTGTGTTCAAGATCTTCCTTTGACTCCAGCAGAAGAAGGACCATTCATTCTCCTCACACCATCCCCAAAATGTGTGTGCTCAAGTGAGGTTGGGGCAGACTTTTCCCTTCCATAGAAACTTTTTGGGATGGTAGGAGAAAAAGAGGAAGAAAAAAAGGAGCACTTCATATTTTTTCTCATTGAGATTCCTCACCCAGTCCCTTTTCCTACCATTAGAAACCAAACCCCTTTCTGCTCCTTACAATTCTCCTTTCACCATTCCCTTTCCAGCCCATCCCTTTTGCCCCAACATGCTGTGCACACAAAAATCTTGCTGTTCTCACAGTTTCCCACATCAGCACCTATGGGATGCTGGCTGAGTTGCTCTCAGTTTTCCCAATGCCCCTCTCACAGCCTCTCTCACCTCACTTTCTCTCCCCTTACTTCCCCCTCCTTCAGCCTGGGGTTTATCCCAGTTAGAGATCAGCTAAAAGAATCAGGCCAAGCTTTTGGAAACATCAGGGTATTACCCAGTTCACCACCACCTGTATGTAGAAGGGACCTAAGTTTATCCTCTGACTGTTCAGGGGCAACAGTGTGAGATGGAAACTGCTGAGATGCTCTAGGGACTCTCCCCTTCCCATTCCCTGCCTCCCCAGCCCCCATTTGTATTTGGATGCACACCCACCTGCAAACATTCTGCCCACGCCACGTCCAAGCTGCTTCTCCAGCTGGGGATGGCACAAGCCATTGCCACTGGCAGTGGTTTCCAGTGCTAAGGCTGAAATTCCCATGGCTGTCCTCTTCAAGAACTGTCATAAGAAAGAAGAGAAGGAGCTTTCCCTTTCCTGGAGCAGCCCCTCCTGCAGCCTGGATTGTGACTTGAGCAAACTTCAGGAGCACTTGCCACTAAGCATCTTGCTATGAGGCAGCAGTGTAGGAAGGACAGTGCCACACTTTTGAGCTCTTAATTGTGTCCCAAGCAGCACCTCTGTGCCTGCAGTAATGAGGGCCCAGCTACATCCACGGCTGTTAGTGAGATCCTGTTTTACTTCACCCTCATTATGGGAAATAGCCTGCTCAGATCCAGCAGCCGTGGAGATGTTTCCTCTCATGAAGCAGATTGCCTTCCCCTGTCAATTACGAGCAGAGAGCTCGACAGCCCCGTGCAAATTGCTGGGTGAGAGCATAAATAGGAGCACGTGAGAACTGACTACAGCCTTGGTGGCAGGCTTGCTTAAAAACACCTGATGGGAACAGGAGGGTCAAAAAGCAGAGGGGTGATGGTGGCTGGCACAGCAGCGCTGTGGAGCCAAGGGGGATGTGGGTACCTACCTGCCCCATCCACAGTGGCAGTGTGCTGGGAGTTAACAGAGGGGCTGCAGCCAGTTGAATCCACGACCAAAGCTTTTTCTGCAGTGAAGAGATTCCCTTTCCTCAGGCTATCAATTTGGTATGTATCAGCAATGTCCAGCCCATAGGTGGGAAACTCTGTATTCTTCAGGGAAACAGAAATGATTCTCTTCTCTTGCTGTACTCCCACTAAAGGCTCTGATTTCACTGGACCATCCAACACACCTGCAAAGCTCTGCAGCATTTCCAAGAGGCAAGCACCAGGTCTCTGGGCTGAGGTTGCACACAAACCTTTACCCAGTGCACAGCACTGGTGCTCACACTGCCCACAGCAGCTGCTCTTACCTGAGACAGCCCAGGGTTAACTTCCATCATAAATAGACTCTTGTCCTGCTGGGTGCCCATTCCAGAGAACAGGATGAGAAAGTGTCTGTGGATTTTAACCAATGGTCTTCAAGATGGTTTATTCAGCCCTACAGACATTGCTGACCCTCCTGGGCCGGTTTCCCTGCTGCAGCCCTGGAGCCTGCCTTTACTCCTTCCTTTGGGCAAGGAGGTGGCAATGTCTCTTCTGCCTACAGGTCAGCCCCGGGTCAGGGACAATTAAGCAAAGGAACAACTTTCCTGCAGCAAACAGCTGAGTGCCCATCTTACAAAAATCACTTTTCTCTGCCCTGTAATACATCATTGCTCATGAACTCCCACTGGTCTTCAACCCACTCCCCACTGGCTGGTCTGATCTTCAGCCTGCCACTGTAAGGTGCACACCAACACCCAATACACGTGTGAAGAGCCCCTCAAGTTTGCTCTGTCCCACCCATCTCTGCATCCAGAAACCTCCTCTGGGCATCAGCTCTGCACACTTACACCTGTCAGTGTTTTTGCAGGCTCTGCAGGAGGGCATTGATTCCTGCTCATGGAGCAGTTCTGTCTGAAGGAAAGCTATTGTGTTTGCCTGGGTAGGCTTTGAAAGGGGGCCTTTCTGTGCCCTGCAGATCCATCCTTCACCTTTCCACTCCTGCCCTCCCCACAGACCCACTGGGGTTGCTCACCCTCCTCAACCCCAGCCCCTTTGCTTTCCTTCTAGACCCTGCAGGCAGAGCTGCCTATGATTTATTTCCTTGTATTTAATTCTGCTAAGTCATAGGCACCAGAAATCTGCAGCTGGCAACTCCAGGCTGCTTTCCAGCTTCTCCATCCAGACCTGCCAGCAGACATTTTCAGTTTTGGTTCTCAGATCTCCATTACAGTCTGGTCTCAAAACAGTGAATCCACCAACCCTCCAACTGTGCACGTTCAACTCTACAGCCTCAAAGCTGCTACAAGTGAGCTACAAGTTCCTCCTGCTCCTCCAGAGAAGAGGGTATCCCTCCAGTGTGTCTTTCTTTGGCAGAAAATGGTATCCTTCAGCTCTCCTTAGCATAGTTTGGTGCCTGGTTTTCCCCTCATCCCCATTTGTAGGCTCATAAGCAAAAACAGCTCTCTTCAGATCTGGTGGTGTTAAAGCTCTTCTTTATCAGTAACTCCACTTACCTCTGCAACAAGGTGAAAACAGTGCTTGAATTTCTGCTGCTTTCCTAGAGAATTTAAGTGACACTGAGCTGTAGGACCATCCATCCTCCTGCTGCCTTTCCCTCAGCTCCTCGCTCCTGGTTGTGCTCTGCCCTTCCCACAGGCATTTCTTAACAAAACCGGGGCCCAGGTTTTATTCAGTCATGGGGAAGAAACCAGAGTTTCAGTTCATACCTCATAGGAAACTCATTGAAAGTTGAATGAATAACTTCAGAGAAGAGAAATGGCAAGAAAAAAGAAGGATTTGCATGCCTCAGGTTCACCTCACTTTCTTAAAATCTGATTGAAGAAAGCAAATTTGGAGATGTTAAGTCAGGTCTAAGGTTTAACAGGTTTGTATACAGTTAAAATGAAACCCCCAGTAGATGGATTAACTCCCCCCGTCAGTTTGTCCCTGCTCCCAGGCAGGGACTAAGCACTCTCCCCAGGCAGTGGGCACTCTAGCCTGGCATGCAGTGTGAACAAAAGAGCCTGAAGGAAAAGGCAAGGCTGCTGAAGTTATGAAAAAAGAAAGCTGGATGCAAATTAGATCTGTAATGCAGAGAGCTTGAAATTAAATATAAATTCAACTACAGAAAAGGTTGCCAGAGATATTTAGGATTTGTATGTGTACATTACATATATATACACATACACACACTCATATATATTTATAAAGACCAACAAATCCTATCTGTGTTCAACGTGGGCAAGATGTTGCTATAGTAATCTTAATTTTACATTCCTTACATTAAAAAGAAGATTGCAAGTTGTTTGGCACTCAGACTGTCTTTTTGTTATAACATGTGCTGCATTTAACCCAGTGGGACGCTGTTCTCTACCTCTTGGAACTATGGAAATAGAAATAACTACTAACAATAATGTCATCATTACATGGCAGCCTTGGATTCAGTCTCCTTTTTAAAAAAAAAGGAAAAGGAAAAAAAAAAAGGGCAGACAGATAAAGAAACAGCCTGTGCATGTTAGCATTAAATTTAGGCTTGGACATGAAGATGTCCTTGAGGACAGGCAGGGAGACACTGGGAGCTGGAGGGGGAGCAGGGGAGTCCTGGGTGGGAGAGGGGCAGGAGGAGAGAATGTGCTTCAGATTTCATGTGACACCAGCTGTAAATCAGAAGTGACTCCACCAAAGCCAGGAAAAGCACCAAAGGGATACAAAAAAGGATAAAACCCAAGTGAGGTACCTGTGCTGCAAACACACTGCCTGTGATGAGATGGGGAGCTTCTCCAAAAGCTGGCATGGGACAAGGGGCTCTCTGCCCACACTGGGGGTGTCTCCCAAACCAGCCTCCCTCTCTGGCAGGAGCAGCTTGGAGGGTGGCAAAGGGCACCTGGCAGGCACGGGGCTGCCCCCAGCAGCTCACTCCTACCTTGGTCCCTTCTGAGAGGGGCTGGGGGCTGCATGGGGGGCTGCAGCCTCCAAAATCTGGGGACCCAAGCCCTCCCAGGGAAGAGGACAGACAGCACTTTGTCTCCCTGGATTTGCTGGAGCTCCAGACCTGGGGAGGTGTGAGGTGGGGATCCATGCAGCCCATGTGCACATCCTGTGCTCTGCAGAGACGAGCGCTGACTTCGAACATCCCCACCTGACACCAGCTCCCGGGAGCGTTTGTTTTCTCCAGATTGATGGTGTTTACAACTCAGGCATCTTCTCAGTCATCTGTGATCTCTGGCTGGGAGTGGGTCTCTTTGGGACATTGGATGACAAGTGTTGCTACAGTGCCAAGGAGATGGGACTCCCAACTGCCTGTGGCAGGCAGATCGCTGTGAAATCATGATTTATCTGGAGTTAAATTAAGTTATGTCTCTCTTTCCTGCCTGCCCTGGCAGTGGCTGCATGCAGGTATGCTGTATTTCTTCCTCTAAACAGGAGAACGTGGGGCCATTTACCAGCAGCTAGAGGTCAGAAGGTGCCCAAATGTAAACTCCAGGACAAAGCTCGTCTGAGCGTGTTCGAGGGACAGAGCTGACAGGTGACAAACGGCCAGAGCTGAGTTTGCTCTATTTTGGCTTATGCCACTGCTTGGGGAAATACAGGAAGGGAAAACAGGTGAATTATTGTCACCTTCAGACTTAAACAAATAGAGGCTTCAAACAAAATTGCATTGCTTAGACGTTCAGAGGGGGAAATATTTACCTCGCGTGCAGAAACAAATGTTAAAGTTTATCAGTCACATAAAGCCTTTTTATGCTGAAAATCCCTTCTGGATGAGAATGGGGATATTTCTCATTGTGATCTTGATCCATCCAATTTATTTGTGGATCAAAAGGATCAGTGAGGGCCTAATTCTGCAGAAGATCTGGCAATGGGAAAAGTTCTCTCAGTGCAGACTGGATGCCCACCTGTTTCTCCCCATCCTGACTCACACAGGTCCCTTCGCCCCTGGCAGGAAAAGCTCCGGTTCCCTCTTTGCACTGAGGGTTTTTGGCTGCAATAACAAGTCTGCTCTGTCATGTGGTTGCTCCCCAGGGCCATGGGATGGAGTGGGGCTCCTCCAAAACTCCCTGTTCACAGGCAAAATCAGGCTTTGGAGGAAGACAAGGAGCAGAGCAAGGTGGAACACAGGAACCAGCAGGCTAGGCAGGAGGAGGGTGCCCTCTTTCTTGCTCTCTCTGACTTCTTGCAGCCCTGAGCACCCACCTTGCCAGGATGCCAAATGCTGGCATTCACTCCTCTTCCCTTAGCATGTGAGAGGGAGGTGCACCAATGCATGGAATAAAGGATGAGACAAAGAGGGGCAACCCCAGTCACTATTCCTGAGCTGCTGGCACTACATTCCAGGGAGACAGACAGCAGCAGATCCTGGGAGAGGCAAAGACAGGAAAAACTCATTCATATGCAAAGGGCTTAGATCTTGGGGAGAGTGGCAGTGAGCTCATGCAGCACAGAATGAGCCTGCCCAGAGTTCTCTGCCTTTTGGAAAAAGACATTAGTACTGCAGGAGCCTCAGGCCTTGTGGAAAAGCCACCATTTCCTTCATTGGTGATGATTTATTTGGGAAGAAGCCTCATTTTTCACTGATCGTATTAGAGGCACAGAATGGATTACAGCATGGAGTAACCCTGATAGCTGAGAAATTCAGTGTATGCAAATGTGAGCCTTAAACGGCTCTTTCTGTGAAAGATTGCCTGTAGCTGGGATGTGTTGGAGATGTGGCACCAATGAATAGGCTGGTATTTCAAAGCAGAGGCTCTGCCACAAGGTACAACACAAGGTCTGCTGACATTTACAAATGCAGCTGCTCCCTGTGAGCACAACTTGCATCTCTGTTTTGCAAACCTGCTCCTTTTGCTGCAGAACCCTGTGCCCAGTACACACGCACCCGTGCACCAAAAGACTGCTAAAAACAAACAGTAAGTGATCTGCAGCATCCATGAGCTCCCAAGGCCTCCCAGGCTGCACCCTGGTACCTAAACTGCAGCCCAAGAGTGGCCAAGAGGCAGCACCAAGGACCTAGGGCTGTTTCATCCTCTCCCACCTCCTCCAGCCCCTCCAAGCTCAGGCATTAGAGGGGAACACGTTCAGGTGGGAAGAGGGATGAGGTGAAACTTGTGTTTTGCCTGGACTGACGCTGCCCTTTGCTCGGGTCACCTGGTGCATCTTCCCTTGGGCATCCCTCGTGGGCCCAGGCTGCGCCCACCCCCTCCAAGCAGCACAGGGATGGGCAAGGATGCACAGGGATGCTGTGTAGTGTGTGGCAGCTGCCTGAAGATGGCAAGCCAGCACTGCAGTTTATAATACATGCAAATAACCCTGCTGGAGGGAGAAAGGGGCTCCCTACAAATAAGAGGGCTATATTTTCTTGGCAGCCCATGGAATGCCAGAGCAGAATTTAAATTGCCGTGTTTATCAAACAAGTCTGAACCTTTTTTCCTTTCCTCTCCTTTGTTAAATGCTGCCCGTCTTGCAGAATTTTGAGCAGTACTCCTGGTACTGCATCAGTCCTCGAGCCCAAATGCAAAGTCTGAGGAAGAAATTGCAATGCATCCTTTGGCACCAGGGAGCCATAGAGCTGGTGTGTGCATGCAATAATTTATCCTAAGCCTTCTAGTGGCATTTTATGTCTTTTTGCTGTAGTGCTATTACAGCTTTGATTACTCCATTTTTATGTTTGTCAGCACAGCATATGGGCAAGATAATTTGTATTCAAAGTATTAAACTGGTAATGTAAATTATTAAAGACCCAATTCATAAACGCATTACACACCATATGCAGATTTCTTCCCCTTAACTCCCCCCTTCTCCTCCTCCTCCCCATTTTGCAGACCTGGCTTCACACAGCTGGCGCAGGACCACTGCCAGCTCCCACCCCATGGGCACCAGGCCCATCAGGTGAAGCGAGTGTCAGGTGAAGACCCAGCCTCTTCTCTTTCCTGCTGCCCCCTGCACAACTCATTCATCCCCAGGTGCCTATTGCCCATCAGCTCATCTCATTTTGGCACCTCCAAAGACAAGAGAAGAAGCTCTTTCCCAATTTTACTCCAACCCCAATTTGCACCAGAGTACCCTCCGAAGTATGCCCATCTCCCAGTGCAAGAAGGCACTGGAGTGGGCACAGGAGGAGGAGCAGACAGTCACTGTGGCAGTCCCATCTCATGCCCATTTGCAGTTCCACACGTGCAGGACAGTGGCAGCTTGGCTCTGGTTTTGTGGCAGGGGCTGCTGCACCTCTGGTAAGCACGCAGTCTCACGGGCAACAGGTCACCTCTGCCTGTGCTCGGCCCCAACAGGATTCCAGCAGCCACTCTGCAGGGCTGTGGGCAGTGAAACCCACCAATCCTGCATGGAAATGGGGCTGTTCAGCTGTAACCCCTTCCATAACAGGCATCTCCTTTCAATAGCTGTTTACCAGACCATACACAGCGCCATTGTGTCGAGCAGATGCCGTCTTCTGTTTTTCTCATTACCAAGATTTACTGTCTTATAAGCTTATTATTGACCCAGGCTTTAGGCTTCCTTCAGGGCTGAGGCCGAGGGAAATGCAAACTCCCAGCACTGCTGTTTGCAGGAGCATCCCCCACTGAACCCAGGGAACTGACACAGAGCTCAGGGCTGCCTCCTCCAAACCTGGGTTCCCCCACCTCACATCGAAGGCTTTGACAGCCCAGAAGAGGGTCAGGGAGCTGCAGGGTGCCCTGTCCCTGTCCTGGGGATCCCAAAGCCCCTGGGCAGCCCCTCAGACTCTGCCCCTGGTAGAGAGCAGTTTCAATGTTTTGTGCTGCCAGCACTTCTGAAAAGTTACATTACAGCAGAGGAAGAATTGGGACTGGGATGCTCAACTGCATTTAGCGTGTGTAAAATCAGGCAGGTCTCCTAACCTAGAGCCCCCCCAGCACACAAAAGACCTTTCTGGTCCTGCTTTTCAGACAAAATGCATGCCTCCTCCCACCCTGGGACAAAAAGGAGTATTTTGAATCCAGCTTTCCAGAGGTGTGGCTTCCAGGGTGCCCACAGGTGACCACAGCAGTGTTGCTCTACTTCAGACCTGCATTTCCCCAGCCAAAAGGCGCTGTTGGCACAGACCAAGAGCCAGAATCCCTGGTACACTGGCCCTAGCAAAGGAGCTATTTCACCTGCGTGCCACACTCCACCCAGTGCCAAGAAATCAGCAGAAGCTCCCTGAGCTTCTACCCAGAAAAAATGTACAACTACATCTCAACCCAGTAGGACACAGAAGAACTCAAAAAGTAAAAATGCTGTCAGTGCCTACTGGGACTCAGCTCTGCTCCCCCAAGCAAAAAAAAAAAAAAAAAACAAAGGCAGTTTTGCCAGAAAAAGACAAGAAAACAAGGCAGCACAGCAGGAGCCACTGGCCATTGGTGCTGCACCCAGAGCCTCATGGGTCAGATTAGTGTGTGTAGCTGACAGGTAAAACAAGACCATCCCCCACAAATTATAAATTTTGCCGGGCTTTCACACAAGCTGGCCACGTATTGCTGAGTCAGAGCTTTCAGTGGCTCTTCAGTGACACTGGCACCCTGCTCACTCCTCACTCCTGCTTTCATTCCTGGGACATGGAGTCCAGCTGAGATGGCAGTGCCAGAATCAGAGCAGGGTGGGAATTACAGTGCTCCTGAACAAGAAACCTCTCCGTGCTGGCTGGCTCAGGGTGATGCCTCCCACCTGTGGCAGGCACAATGCTGCTCCAGCAGCAGGGGATGTGTGCTGGGAGCACTGCGAGGCTCCAGCTGTGCACAGCCACCTTTGGGTACATCACAGCTGTGGCCAAAATTGAAGCTGCCAAGGCAGGGTATGCAGGAAAAGGATGGAAACATGAGCAAGGTGCTGGAGATGCAGGAGCAGAAAGGGAGCACATGCAGAGACGCTGGGAAAGAAATTACTATTTGGGAAAAAATAAACCAAACCACCATTCAGTTATTTCTGTTTACAACGTATTTGTAATCCCTTCTCCAATACAGTTTTCTAAAAAGCAGAAGAATTTTTCAACTCCTATTTTATCATCAAATGAAGAAGACCCTGATCCATCCACACTCTGATGACCAAGCCATGAGCCCTGTGCCTGCAGGGATGAGGGTGAAGGGCTGGGAATGAAAGAGGGATGGAGCAAGTGGAGCTGGCCCCGGGCAGACAGTGCTCCAGAGCAGATGCTGCTGGTGGCAGAGGCAGCCCTGCACGGTAACAATGGGCTCAGCTTTGGGAGAACTGGGCTCTGCACATGGGAAGGGATCAGAAGCCCTGAGCTGGGTTTTCTCCTCCTCCCCCATGCATCTGCTTTCCTGGTGGGCTCTGCAGAGCTGCCCCTGCCCAAAATCACAGGGGGCACTGTGCAAGCAAGGCCCTGAGCATCTGCTGGGTATCACCAGCCACGGGGATGGATGAGGTTTCCCCCAAAACCTGGGAGCAGCAGGCAGAGGTGGGGCATGCAAACGGTGCCATCAGACCAGAGCGTGTCCCTGCAGCGTCGCAGGGGGAGCTTGAGCGCAGGGAGCTCTGCTGGGGAGGGTGGGGTCCCTGCAAATAACAGCAGTGATTGTTATTTTGGAATACATCCACGGAGAGCCACCGTGATCCCAGCGTGCTGCCCATTTTCAGGGCCTATAACCCACATTATGGAGACACAGCCCAGCCCAGCAGACGAGCTAAACAGCAGGCTTCCAGATGTCCACCCGCTCGCCCATCTCAGACTCCTAATCCCCTACTTTGTCTGAGCTCTAGCTCATTTCTGATGCATTCAGATTATCCAGCGAGCATAACTGCTAGTGAACATCTGAATATTTCCCCCTCCATCTCACATTTCACCTTGGAGGAGAAGCACTCCACAGAGCCCAGGCCCTTCTTTATCAAGCCAATTAGTGCAACACAAAAGCAGTGAATAGGACCAGGCAAAGCTCAATGGCCTGTAAAATCCCCAATATTTCGAGATGGGCTTAGGCCAAATATGACTGTTTTTTAAAAAAAGGGAAAGCCTAGGGTGAGTAAACCAGAGTGCTGGCCTTTCCAACCACATTAAAAAGAAAACTCAGCAAATCAGTGCAACGTACAAGGCAGTTCATGGATCATAATGAAAAGTTTACAAACAGAGCAGCTATAATTCCTTCTATAACATTGGAGGACCCAAGTTTGCAAGGAACAAAAGGAAATGATTAACAGGGGAAATATGCATGGTACAAAAAGACTTTTTAGTCCAAAAAAGGATGTCCATATTTAGAAACACTTGATTCCTGTTGTCAGGGCCCTGCTTTTCCTGAATGTGTTTCTCTCCCGTGAAAGAAAGAAGTCACAAAGGGAGTTTGTGCACAGCCATGTCACATGAACACAGGGCACCGCTGATTCTTCTCCAGGATTAAGGGAAAAATGCAAAGGATTCCAGAGCAAGCAAATAAAAAATTAAAAATAATCATGTCCATATTTAGGAGAAGGCTTCGAGCAAACCAGCAGCTCCTCTGGCAGGATCCCCTCTCCCACCATGGGCACCCTGAGCCCTTGTCAGGGTGGGCTGCCCGCACAGAACCCTCCCTGGGGGGTTCTCACTCCCCTGGGGCTAGGGGGCCAGAGGCAATCCCTGACCACAGGGATCTGCAGCTCTGCTCTGGGAGAGGCTCTTGCTACAGGGTTCTGGCACCTGCTCTGGCACAGCCCCACCAACCAAGCATGGCCTGGAAGGGGCTAAATGGAATAGAGACCCTAGCAGAGCACCTCTGATGGGCAGGATGAGAATGTATATGAAATATTCACATTCACTAACACTTTATCTCCCCCACAGCCAGCCTGTTTGTGTCCCTGCCACAAGGTGTGCCCAGCACAGCCTAACACTGGCAATAACCACCTCCATGAGAGACCTGAGCAAAAACATCAGCAAACATTTCTGAGAGCAGCCCTTCCCTCTGAGCCACAGTGGGTGCTGAACCTCGTGCTCAGGCAGGCTGTGAAACCCAGCACCATCTGGTGCCCACACAGGCAGGGACCCTGTGGGCTGCACGCCGTCTGCTCAGGACCTGGGGACCCCCATCCCTCAGCTGCCTCCTGCTCCTGGTTCCCACCTCCAGCACAACTGTTCTCCCCACACGGGTCGGCTCAGCAGCAGCTCCTGCAGCCCTGGAACTTCCATCCTCATCGTGGTGCTGCTGTGGGCAGAAATCCCAGGGGAATAGCAAGAGTGATGTCTGAGCTGGCACAGAGCAACAGCCCATGACAGTGGAAGGTGTTCCCTAAAGCACCTGACTGCTGGGAAAACACAGTCCAGGCTGCTCCCAAAACTTAAACACAAACCACACCATCTGAAGCAAGCCTTTGGGTCAGTGCTGAGCACAGCTGCTGTGCTGGACTGAGAGCAAGGCAGAGAGCAGGAGGAGAGCGTGGGGCACCCACAGCTCCTCATGGGCAACTGTGCCAGTGCCTCACCACTTCTTCCTAACTTCTAACCTAAACCTACTCTCTTTAGCTTAAAATCATTTCCTCTTTGTCCAGGCACTCTCTGCCAGTGTCAAATGTCACCCTCCCCTCTTTTCCATGAGCCCCCTTCAAGCGTGGGTAATGGGAAGCCCAAGGGCTGAGCCTGACATCCTCCCCAGGCAGAGCACTAAGGGGACCGGCCCATTTGCTCCCTCTTAGCAGAGATGGTCGGGAAGAGCAGAAAACAAACAAACAAGGCTAAGTCCTTCTAGTTCAAAACCACTGAAAGCCTTCGTGAGTCACCCTCAAGGCTCAAAATATGTGGTCTAGTGGATTTTTTTTGCTAGACAGCTCTGGTGGGAATCACAAACAAATGGAACACAAGTGACAGCCTAACAGTCGCCTTGTCTAACCCTAACCTTGTCTAGGAGAAGGTGCCCCTGCTGTGGCAGGGGGTTTGAACAAGATGATCTTTAAGGTCCCTTCCCACCCAAACAATTCAAAGATTCTATGATTCTACTTGGTCAGGTTCTATTCCACTTTCAGACACATCCTTTGAAGAAAGGGTTCTCTTTAAAGAGTTTTACTGACATCTTGATCTTTGAGCTTGGTTTGAAAAACCTCCCAGCAGCTTGCAAAAATTAAGTTTCTATATGAAGCAACAAATAAAGTAACAGGAGACCCAGCATGTTTCCTTCTGCTCTCCCTGCTACTGGGGAGAAATCCTAGTCAGGACCTACAGGTAGTAATGCCTTAACTGCAGAAGCCAAGCCCAGGGAAGATCCCCAGCCTGAGTTCTAAAGCTAAAAAGAACAAAACTCAACCAACATATCTTGTAAGAAAATGGGAGACCAAATTGACCCTGCTTACATCTTTCTCAAGCTTCTTTTGCAGGACCATATATTACTGCTGGCACAGCCAGGTAACACACAGTAAAAGAGCAATCACACACTCATTAGCAGCAGAAAAGAGGCATTTGTCTCAAGCAATCCCTCAAATCACTTCATCCTGCTATGGGTATTAATTTTCTAAACTAAATAAAGCAAATTTTAAGCTTCACAAAGAAGCAGTTAAAAACACTTACAAGCTATAAGCTCTTACAACAACAAAGCCGGGCCATGTTTGATTAATATTTTTAAAAAGAGTATTCTTCTGACTTGAAATACCTGAGGGAGCTTTACAAGTGGAAGGGCTGGGAAGAAAAAGCAACTCTATCACTCACAGCATCACACAGGTTTGGCTGCAGTGGTGTGTGACAGAGGGGCTCCTCTGGCTCCCCAGGTGCCCCACAGGGAGCACTGAGCCTGAGCAGGTGGCAGGTATGGAGACAGAGCAGCAGCCCTCAAAATCAACCACAAACACCCTCTAAACACCCAGCCCCACCTGGGCTCCCAGCTGTGGCTTGCCTGGCTGCTGAATTCAGCCAGACATGAAATGAGTCAGGGAACACAGTTACAGGACAGGCATTCCCTCACCACAGTAAATGCATTTTCATCTCAACAAAACAAATGTCTGCTTTCATTCATCCCAGCCTCCAAGGGTCATAGCCCCACCAGTTTGCACCTCCACACAACGTTCAGGCTCCCCACTCCTGGGGAAGTCACTGCCAGCCCTGCTCTAGCTTACCCTACAGCCCTGGCTCAGCCACTGCACAGGGGTTTGAGAGGCTGTGCCACATCCAGGAGCAAGAGGAGCAGTCACCACCCAGCACACAGAGCTGTCAGCTCCAGCCTGGCTGTGCTGCTTCCTCCTGCCTAATTTAGGGATCCAGGTGCAGGAGGGCGCTCAGGGAAGAGCTCTTAGCAGCAGACAACTCCAATCAAGAGCATTAGCACATGCAAGGAGACATCCCCCCCATCCACACATTGCTTTAGCACATAGAGATCAGATCTGCTGGAAGGTGACATGTTTGCAGAGTGCTTTGAACACAGGTTATCAAATGCTGCCCAAGCAGGGGCAGGCACACACCAGAGCCCAGCCTGCAAAAGGGGGTGAAGACACTTCAGAGGGCAGAAAACCCCACCAGGCACGCTGGTTATTCAGTCCCTTCCCCACTGCAAGCTGACACATTTAGAGAGCAACTGCTTGGTAAAGGGTCCCCAACACTTTGTTTGCAGCACTGCTGTGATTTGCAATTCAGTTTATTGCATTAAAATGTGGTGCAGCCATAGCCCTAGAAAGAAATAAACATGCCACTTCTCACAGTTCCTCCTGTTATCTTTTAAAGCAAGCTTGGGTGAACATTCATAGACAGGAGTCTGGGGCTTGTCAGAAAGCACTGCCAGAAATGCAGCATCCTGCTCTCACCCCACTGGAAACATCCTATCTCCTCATGCCAGCTCCCCAAAACCTGCAGCAGATGACAGCTTACTTGGGACACGTTCCTCTGCCTGTGGAACAAGAGCCTGAGCGAGCAGAGGGAAAACATGAACTCAAGGTGGCTGCCAGGATTGTGCTGGAGGCTGGAAATAAAAAGCCATTCACCTGCTGAGCCAGGACCAAGAGAATCCCTTGCACCTTGCTGCTGCTCCTGCAGGGTTTATCAGGAGTGAGTAAAACTACCTAAAAAAGAGCTGTTCCAAGGCAGGTGTGAGAGATGCTGTGACTGTGTTTGTATCCTCAGTCCCACCCCCAAAGAAGACTCTCTCCTAGGGAGATATGCAATTTTACTAGGATTTTTAATTAATTTTACTATAGAAAATTAACACACTCCTTCCCCACAGATGTGTTAGGGGCCTGACCCAGCAAAAACCATCCTGCAATGTAGTTTTCCTTGTGACTGCTTGTGAGGAGTGACTGCCACACCCATGCTGGGACTCCCCTGATGCTGCCCCTTCCTCCCAGTCTAAGTGCTCAGATTTGGCTCACACCAAATATTTACCACATCTCAACTGAACTTTGGCATATACAGGCTACAGAGCAGTGGGCCTGTGGCCTCTGACTCTCTGGGTCACGCTGAGACTCCCAGGCTCATTTTCAGGAGAGGCAGATTCTGCCCTGCCCAGGGCAGCCCAGCAGCCTCTGCCCCCGAGGGTGTGACTGCAGAGCAATGTGATGCACCTTGGGAGCAGCTCTGTTCTCAGGAGTCTGGGCAATCCTGAGTGCAAACCAAACAGCACTGACCACGGGAAATCACCTGCAGGATGTGGGTCAGTGCTGTCTCTGCCCCACACCACCACCTCTGACACCCCTGTAGGCATCCAGAGGGACCATGCCACAGAGCCAAGCCTTCCTCTGCCTACCCCCAGCAGTAAGTGGGTTTTAACAGCTGCAGAACCAGCACCATCCCTTTCTCTTAGCTGAGCCCTGGTCCCTCAGCCCAGCTCCAGCAGGGAGAGGAGCATCAACACATCACATTTTGGAAACATAAGCAGTCTCACAGTCAGCTCTGTCAAATTCAAAAGTCTCTTCATCCATCCCCTCCCTTTGCCCAATCTATTTTATCCTTACCCTTCTCTACATATCATGGAGTTAATAGGACACATATTTATTTTGCCTGGCTTGGGACTAAAGTTGAACTAGAAGTTTGAGTTGTGCAGCAGCACAAAGCAGAAATGTCTTCTCTGAAACACCACAAGCATTTCAAAGCAGAGAAAAAAGAGCATTTAGAGGGTGTTCCATGAAAATAATGGAGCTGGGTGAAACTAAGCAGTTCCCAATATTTGAGATGACATGTCAGAACACAAAACAGTGGGGGGGAAATTATGTGTTATTTATATGCACTCACACTATGGCATTCATCAACAGCAGAGTATTCAGGGAAGAAACATCACCACTACATCTGCAGTACCCAAATGTGAGTGCCTGGAATCCTGCACTAGGGCTGTATTGAACAGCAGCCCCCAGGAATGCCATATTTTAGGTGTGTGCAGAGCAGCAGCAGGTAGTGCACTGTAAGGTGTGAGACCTTGATCAAGCTCTGCAACTTAAATGGATTTCCAATAGAATGAAGACAAAGAGGTGTCAGCTCCAGTCCTCATTTGCTGATACTATCAATAGGGGCTCAGCTCACTAGCAGTTAATTCAAAGCCAAGCTCAATTTGCACAACAGTGATCTACACCAAGTCCCATATGTGGCTAAGGGGAGATTTTGCCAACTAGACAATAGAAACAGCATTAGAGCTCCTGAACTGATGCCATCACTTTTTTTTTCCTGCTCCACCAGTTCCCCATCAAATTTCCACAGGCTGGGATCTCCAGCTGCCTACTCCCTTGCATCAGAAGACATGCAGAAAGGGTAGCAAATACAGAAGTACCTATTTCTTTTCCAGATGCAGCTTTATTGAGGCTTTTAAAATGCAACTGCCCATAAAATAGGGGCAAATACCACCTTTTTGTGCAATAAAGATACTAAAAATTATCATAATTAAGCAACTATAAAAGTACTTCTGAGTGATTCAACTGTCAGCCTTAAAAACAAAGGTAGACACATGTTGCTATGCTTCATGAAAGTTTTTTAGCTTGCTCCATTCTGAAAATTTTGCTTTCAGGTTTTAGTCCATCTCAACCCTAGATCAGACTCTTTTGCCAAGCTGTTGCTGGTGAGTTGTTGTTATGCTGTTGAGAAGACAGAGGAAGCCAGAAGTGCTACCCAATTAGGCAACTAAGTAGTTTTAACCACATTCTGATGTTACTGCCTGTAAGCCTGGATCACATTCATCTTAAAGTTTGCTCAAAAGCAGAGGTGGCAGCAGCCCATGCCCAGTGTTTGCACCTGTGAGTTCCTGTGTCTTCTGAAACCACCTGGACACAACAGCCCACAGCTCTGCCTTGCTGTTAATGCAAGTGCCCTCACACCCCCATCTACTCCCCACCAAGCAAGCACTGACTGCTAGAGCCAGCACAGGAAGGAATTCAGGCTAGTGTGGGGTGCTGTAGCTTTTCCAACTCCTGCTGTTCCCATGCTAAGGAAAACCAAGGTGCAAGTCACCCGTTAGAGAGCAGGAATTACCTTTCAAGTGCCACAAAACACCCCCAGCTTGGACTTGGAAAGAAGGCAAGACTTGGACACAGCCAGCTGGAGACCAGAGGGGAAAGAGACCTGTTGTTCCCCCACCCCAGCTCCTACTGAACCCTGTGTCATCAGAGAAAGGACACAGACCAAGTACCTGTGCCACGCTCCTACTGCAGCAGGGAGTTAGACGGAGGCGCCTGGCTCCTGCCACGAAACAAGAGGCTAGAAAAAACCACAAGTCTGAAACAGTTTAACACAGGACAAAAAAGGCACATTTTAATATGTACAGCAATGCATTTGGGCTATAAATTTACCCAACACAACTGAAAAAAATCCAAACTATGCTTTTATACTTATTCCATGGTGTCAGCCTCATTCCTAGCCACCTACCTTTCTCTGCATCTCTGAATGCTGCTATATACACACACAAACAAACAATTACGTCATGAATGTTCATTTAGGCTCCCAAGTTCAAGTAATAAAGTTCAAACTTGCATAGCATCTTATGCCACTCAGCCATAAACAGTTACGATTGCATATTAGCTGGAGCAGCCATCTCTTTCAATTCAGCCAGTTTTGGCTGGCCACCATTTTTTAAATTTTTTTTTTTTTTTTTTTTTAATCCTTGAGTCAGAATGTTTCCTAAGTCACCAGCCCTGAGGGATGCCACAGACTTCAAAATGAACCTCTTGCTGTTGTTAAGATCCTCTTAAACCAGAAATTTAGAGTGTTGTCAAGAACAGTTTTAAAAATGTAATACTGTTTATTTTGCTTCAAAAACATTTCAGCATTCTAAACATACAAAAAAAACAGAACGTTGCAAATTTGTTTAAGTACAGAGTGTTTTTGAACTTCAGTTGCTGCACTGGCTCTTCACTTAGTTGACGATGAAGAGATGTCTACAGTTTCAGTTTAAAAACTACCGCACTTAACTAAAAAAACCCATACACTTCTCATGCCAGCTGAACCCCCTTCCACAACTAAGAATGGCAGCAGAATGCTATTTCACTATATACAGAAAGACAACTTTAAGCTAAATGGACGCCCACTGTAGTGTAAATAGATCTACCCTCACAGTGCATGCTTTGGGCCATGGCACCCCGGGGAACGTACAGCCTCTCCAAGTCATCACTGCTCCTCTAAGGCATCATCACTCTAAGCATGTACCACAAGAATCTGTCTAGTTTTTACAAACTATAGATATGTACAGTTTATAACCCAGGATTTTCTAGCCAATAACCATATAGTAACACCACCTTACAAATTAAAAAAATGCTTGAAACATTTTTAAATGCTTTGTTACACCAACAGCAAAGTGCACAGAGTTAGGAGAACACTAGAGCGCCTTTTCATTTTAAAAATGTTTGGAAATATGTACAACTTTGATACAGTTTCAGGGTGCTCACTACACCCATGGCCACTTCATGTAAACCAGTTACAATTTCTAGAGCACTTTTAGAAACTACAACGCGATCGGAATCCAATTTTTTTTTTAATTAAGCCTAATAAGGGCAAGAGACACCATCTCAAATAAGAGGTGCTTCATTTATGGTGTTTCCCCTACTCTATGGTATTCACATGGAGACAAGTATTGTACAGTTTTATTCATCATCATCATCTTCATCCTCCTCTTCTTCATCCTCCTCCTCCTCTTCGTCTTCTTCCTCTACCTTTTTCCGAGCAGCTTTGGTTGCTGCTCCCTTTGCGCCATCAAACTTTCCTTTAGACTTGTAGTCTGCAACATCCTGCAAAGTCAAGGGGATGTCTTAATTTGCTCTAAGCAGCAAACACACACAGCATTTGTACAGCAGCGGGCGTTAAGGCAAAGGGACTGGCCTCCCCAGCTGCACCCCAGGGGGACACAGCCAGCAGGGAGCACCCAGCTGTGCAGACACCTCAGCACGCTCACGGACCATGGAGGTCTGGAACCCTGCACCATGGCCATTTCTCTGAGGAGGAGAAGAGAACCAGCCTCTCAAAGTTTCCTGATAACGGGACAAAGCTCCAGTAACAGCACAGCAGACCCTTTCTGAAGCAACACGAGCAGCCCCTGCTGTACATCACTGGGGAAAGCTCTCCCTCCTTGCTGAAATCCGCCTGTGGATCTCGATCCTGCTCTGCCCCAACCTGTGCAAAGCTCGGCTCTGACTATGCTGGGGCCAACTGAGCTGGGCCTGTGTTACAAAAGCATATCAACAAAAGAGGTGGTACAGAGGAGGCACAAGTGACAACTCTCCTTACCTTCTCGTATTTCTCCTTCAGTTTAGCTGCCTTATTATTGTAAGGCTGCTTTTCACCATCACTGAGGTTGTTCCACATTTCGCCCAATTTCTTTGCTACATCCCCAATAGATATGCCAGGGTTTGTGGACTTGATCTTGGGGCGAAACTCTGAACAGAAGAGGAAGAAGCCAGACCTTGGGAAGAAACACCAGAGGACAGTCAGCATTTGCAGCAGCATGCCCTGGGAGCACTCCTTCCTCCATCCCTCCCCCACAACACTGACACATGCATGAGCACACAGAGCAGAAACTTTTCTTTAACTTACAAAATCAAGCTTCAACGTGTTTTGATTTTATGGAGGCTCAGACCTGCAGCCTCCTTCATTCAATGCTCTTTATTAATTAAGCGTTTTATATCCCCTCACCCAATTCCATGTTAGATACACAAGTCTTACAGTGACTCAGCCACTTGTGTCTTCCTATGAGACACACAAAGTGTCTTCCTATGAGACAACTCCTAGCACTATGAGTTTAAGAGTACCAAGTATTGACAGTTTGTGTCAGTGCCTTACATGCTCGAGACACAAGCTGCCTAGAAGGCTTACAAGACAGTATCACTACCAGTCCTGCTGTAACAACACTGTGTCCCCCCCATCTACCTCCTTCCTGGAAAGCCATGTTACATACAGGCTGTGAAAATGAACCAAAATATTTCTGCATTTAATGTCTCAAAGACACTTACGGTGGTCGTTTTGGGGCATTGGGGTCCTTCTTCTTCTTGCCACCCTTAGCTGGTCCATAGTCCTTCATTTCTCTATCATATCGTACCTTATCAGCCTTTGCCATTTCATCAAATTTAGCCTTTTCCTTGCTTGACATGGTCTAAAAAAACCAAAACATGAGACATCAAACTTGTGATTACCCAACTGTTCAATGGCTGGCAAACTTTATGCAAACAAGCCAACACATATCAACTCAATACGGGAGTTTCGGAATTTGTTTGTTTTTTTAACTGGACTGTCCTGTACGGGAAATCACAGCCACCACAGACATACTCGGCAACAAGGAAGCAACAGAAATGAGACAAGCACAGTCAGAGTCCTCCTTTGGACACACACCTGGAAGGAAGTAGCTGCTGAAAGGCACTGCTTGGGAATCATAAAAAATGCCAGACTCTAGCAGAAACATCTAAATGGGCAGACACACAAGGCTAAAATGTTCAGTATTGCTACAGGCTCCAGCAGCACCTGACCAATGGCCAGGTCAGCTTGCCAAGATCAGCACACAGACCAAAACAGCACCGGCTCCCTTCATGTTCAGACACACACACATCATCCTAGCAGATACTATAAGAGGTTCCTTCAGGAAGTCACAAATTAAGGTACCTTCCACCTCTCTGAGCACTTCTTGGAAAACTCTGCAAAGTTGACTGGAACCTCTGGGTTCTTTTTCTTATGTTCCTCACGGCACGTCTGCACAAAGAAGGCATAGGCAGACATCTTGCCCTTGGGCTTCTTCGGATCACCTTTAGCCATCTTGACTCTGTAGGGACAGAGGAAAAAGTAACAAATAAATTATATTTAGATGAACGCACGCACCGATGTATGCGTACACATATGGTGTGCATATATTTATATACACACACACCCCCTCATCATCTTCTGACGTGATGTCCCATCAGAAACACACCCCTTTCTTTCCCCTGACACCTCTCCCCATCCCCAATACAAAGACTTAAATTATTCTCTCTTGATACTTGGGTTGCAGACAAGCCAAGAGAAACCAGTCAGTGGATTGAAGTGTTACATTAATATATATTTACATCATGTCCAAAGACTAGAGACAGACTATTAAATATACATACTTATACCTATTAAGCGTTACACATGAACTAATATAAAGTAACTGTTTTAGTTGGCTACCACACTGGGGCTGGAGTGGCATGCACAGTACCAGGCAGACTTATCCCTTCAGGGGCTGGAGTGTATGTCTCAGCAGCTGCTGCTCAGGTAAGCAGGGAGGACAAATTAGTTGCCCCAAAAAGGGGAATAACCTTTTATAAATAAAAAGGGCACAAACACAGGCTGACTTTAACCACAGTAGGACCCGTGGAGCTCTGCGAGGTGAGTTGTGCTTGCTCTTGCTCCACCAAGTGACACATGTTTGAGGCATAGTGGTCAGTGCAAAGATGCAGTCGGCAAGTTACCGAAACGATGGCACTAACTTTTGGGCTCCATTTATTTTTCTACTTCCGTATTAAATTTTCCCCGCTTAATAAAAAATATCTTAAGCCCACCACAGTATTTTCTGTTTACAGCTTTCAAGTTCCTTGAAAATGTAATTTTTATTAGCACAGCGTTAATATTTAATTGCGCCCAATAACCCGCCAGGTGAAGCTAAAGCGGCCGTGAGCCGCCCTGCCCGGTCCGGCCGCTGCCGGGACACCGCTGCCCCCGCGGGGGCGGAAAACGCGCGGTACCGGGGCCGGGGCGCGGAGCCGGCCCCGCTCCGAAGTTGGGGCGAGCGGCCCGCGGCGGCCGGTCCGGTCCGGCCCGGCCCGGCCCTGCCCCGCGCCCCTCCCGCATCTGCGCCCCCCCAAGGTCACAGCGGCGGCCGCGCTCCGCGGCGCGGGCACCTGCGGCGGGGCCGGGGCCGGCGGGGGCAGCGGCGGCTCCGCCAGACGCCAATAATTCATCTTCCATTTTGTGAAACGCCTCCTGATGAAAGAAAGTGCCCCTGAAATGCGGTGGGGCGGCGGGCGGGGGGCGCCGGGGGGCCGGGCGGCGGCCAGGGTCGCGGGGCGCCGGGCCGGCCCCGGGCGGCCGGGGCAAGCGGCAGCGGGAGCGGCGGCGGCCGCGCTCCGCGCCCAGGGCCGGCCCCGCTCGCTAAGATGGCTTCTCCCGGCGCCGCCGCCGCCGCGCCGCCGAACAAAGCCGCGTTCCCCCTCCGCCGCGCTCGGCCCCCCGCGCCCGCCGCCCCCGGCAGCCGGCCCCGCCAAAACGCCGCCCCCGCCGCCAAGGGGCTCCCCGCTGGCCCCCCGGCGGGCGGCGGGGGCGTCGGGGCCGGGGCGCGGGCGGGAGCCCCCCCCCCCGGCCCCTGCCTAGCGCAGCGCTCTCTAACAAAGGCTCCCGTGCAGCCATTACCGCCGCCGCTACGCTCCTCCGCGCTGCCAGAAAAAGAGTGCGGGGAGCCCCGGGGCGGCCCCCCAGCGCCCGTCCGAGGACACGGGAAGGTGGGGGGAGAGGAGCCGGGGCGAAAGCGAAAGGTTTGAGCCCCCGGCGGGGCACCGGGAAGGAGATTTTCCTCACCGCGATCCCCCTCCCCATCCCTGTGCCGCTCACACGTCTTTCTTCCCTTCGCCGGGGCTCTCCAGCGCCAGCCATATTAATGCCCACAGCACGGGCGGCGCGGCGCGGGGAAAAGGCGATGCGGGGCCCCGCCGCAGGCGCAGCCCCACCAGAGACACCTTCTCGGGCAGGGGAAGAGCGGCGGAGGCAGAAGCGAAGGGATCGGGGGAGTTTGGAGGTGGCGGCGGCGAGAAAAAAACTGCTTGGCCGGGACCGCCGGGCGCAGCGCGCAGGGTTTATCCCTGTCAGATGCTAAAGCGACAGCCATATTAATGCAGAATAAACAGCGGGCACGGCACTGCGCACGGCCGACAACTTTCCCACCGCCACCAGCCCCACCGAGCCCACCCTGGGAAAGGGGCACATAAAAGCCGAGGGCGCCGCGCGTTTTGCCGTGCGACATTAGGAGGCGGCAGAGAAAAATCCCTGCCCATGCGGGGGAGAAGAGGAGTTAGTCCCGGTGTAGTTGCTGCACCAGCCATATTACTCTCGGCGGCACGGGAGCCCAGCGCGGAGCTACGGGGCTGCACCGGGGGCAGGTGGCCCCTCGGCGGCGGGGGGAGCTCCCGGCGGGGCAGGGCAGGACGACGGGGGACAAACGCTGCGCCTCGCCCGCTGCCCACCGCCCCGCCAGCTGCGCACAGCATCTGCCCCGGTACCGCCGATCCCCGCGAGAGGGGCGAAACAAAGTTTTGGGTGAATTTCCCGATTCTTTTCTAATTAAAAAAAAATTAAAAATCAAGAACTCGGAGGAAGGAAAAAACGAAACGCAACATTAAAAAATAAAAAAAAAAAAGAGAGAGAAAAAAAAAAAGCATGCTGGGGCAGGCAGGACAGAGGGACGAAGGCGCGGGGGCAGGGCGGGGAGGGGGCAGCCGCCCCCCGAAAAGTTGCGGCGGGGCTGCACGTACCTGTATTGTTCGCGGTAGTGTGGACAGGAGCGGAGCGCAGGGCACGACGCGGGGCTCGGCGCGGCTCAGCCTCGCGTTGGCTGCCTACGAGAGCGGCCTGATTGGCTGCGGGGCTCTGCCGTTTAAAACAACCTCCTCGCCCGCTCATTGGCGCGGCGCCTCATGAATATTAAGCGCGGCCGCTCGGCGGTTGGCCGGCGCGGGTGAGGTCATTCATTCAAAAAGAGCGCCCGCCGGGGGGACCGCGGAGCGCGGCCAGCGCGTGCCGGGGCGCGCGCCCCGCCGAGCCCCCGCCTCGTGCGGCGGAGCGGGAGCCCCGGGGGGCCGGGCACCGGGCGGGACCCGCGGAGAACCCCCGGGGAGCCGGGCACCGGGCGGGACCCCCGCGGGAGCCGGGCACCGGGCGGGCACCGCGGGGCTCCAGCTGTGACAGCCCCGGGCCGGCCCGGCTGCCAGCGCCACGGGATGACGGGCAGCACCGGAGGAATCCGGGGGGCGGGCGGGACCCCCCGGCCGGCAGCAGCCCGGTATTGCCGCTTTCTGCCCAAAAGCCGTACGGGGCGGTTCCAGTTGCAGTGCGCTGTTTGCGAAGCCGGCTACTACTGCGCGTAGTGGAACCGAGACCAAAATAAACTCTGCTGACAGTCCCAACACACAACGGGTGGAGAAGGAGCTACAGGGCAAGAAACTGCGTGTTTGTGTGGGGAGGAACAGAGTTTTACCCGCTCGTTCATCAAATAAAGAATCCATTTGAGTTACTAGTTCTTACAGACTTTTATAGTTTGTTTGGTATTAACTTTCCAGGATTTGCTTGTTGTAAAGGGGGCTGGTTGCATACAAGGAAATCTGTTAAGTATGCCCTGCTGACTGAAACCAGCCCAGCGTGACTCTAGGGCTCCTCTGGCTCTCTGCAAAGAGCTGTTTCCTATAGGGTGGCTGCCAAATGGTTAAACTGGTATTCGTGGCTGACCACAATTGTTGGTTGGCTCGGAAAAAAGAGCTGTTATTTTTAAGGACGGAGCGGTAAGACTCAGAAACCACCCCATACTGTTATGGGCTGTTGGTAACTGCCGCCCTGTTATGATAGCCAGAAGAAACAGTTGCCCTCTTTTAGGAACAGATAGTGAAAAGAAGCCTCCACCCTGGGCTGAGGCGCTGTCAGGCAGCAGGGCTTACCAGATACCGCCCTGTGGAAGCGCTTGTGGCTATAACAACATATGGTCACAGGTTGCCTTTGCCGGAAGAGATCAAAACAACACGGCTGATGAGGCACACAAGAGTGCCAGCCTCCCGCTGACAGCTCCACTGGGAAGCACGCCGAATTTCACCCAGGGTTTTAGCCAACGTCCTGCCTGGATTTCTCCCTTAGGGTACGTGTCTAGCAAGCACCCAATCCAATTGTTGGTCCGTGTGCGTTACGTACTTACGGAGACCTTACAGCCGTGTCCTCGGGCTTTTCAAAGCACAGATGATAAAATCAGTCTTACTAGCCTCTTGCCCTATTTCTGCCTTCTCAAACCAAAAGTATAAAACGAGGGGTTCCTTCATAAACATTAATGAGGTTACCTGAGGGACTGTATTCTGTAGCATCATCATAAAATAAGACAAGCAATACTACTGCAGGAAAATCTCTTTGTAGCTGACAAACATCCCCTTCACCTATTTTTAGGGATACTTTCAAGTGTTCCAAGCTAGTTGAATAATTAGGGCTTTTTTCTTGGCTCTTGAGTCGCACAATTTTTTTATTCTGGAGCACTTTGTTCCTCAAACCACAATCTCACCCTCCAGAGCACACCAAGCAGAGAGCATTACTAAGGGGATGGACAGGCTGTTCAGGGGATGGAGCTGGCTTAGGAGAGGCACCTGGCATTGAACATGCTGTCCCACAGCCATCTCCAGGGCATCCCCTGAGCTCTCATCAGCCAAAGGAAACACCCCCTAAGACACTTGTTCTAGGAAAGCCAGGAAAGTTTTGACAGCTGGCCAAGGGGCAAAGGAGATATTTTGGTAGCTGAGAGACAGCTGGGTTGGAGGTTTTATCCTAGCACTTGCAGCATGCTTTTGAAAGCAGAGGAGGGCTGAGTAGCAAATGGGTGAACATAACCCCCAGAGGGAAAGCTTCTACTCGCCCCCAGAAGTACCACTGCTGCAATTCTCCTGCAGTGCCCTCAGCTCCACACATCACACCTGGCCCTTTGTCTGGGCCCTTTCCTGCCGTGCTCCAAGAAAACCACACAGAAAATTGGCTGAGCAAATCCAACCCTTTCCTGCAACCTCTTCCAGTCCACGCAGTCCCCCTTCCTCGTGCAGCTCACCTCTCTCCTGGCCCTTCTGGAGACAAGGCAGCTCACTAACCCAGCAAAAAGTAAACAAAGCCCAAAATTCTACCTCCTTTTATGCTGGGCTAGCTTTCTGCTGGATTAGACTGAACCAGTGTACCAAGGAGTGAGGTGACTACCAGAGCCAAGGCAAAGAAAGGAGTGTGCAGAAGGATACAGCCAGCAGCAGAGACACTCCCAAGTGTGGGTTTCGTAAATTTTAGGGAGTTTGGGGTTGTTTTGGTGTTTGTTTTTTTTAATATTACGTATTACCATGTGTTTAACTATAGGAAGCATGAGAAAAAAACCCCACAACTTAAAGAAACTTTAGGATGCCTGGCTTTTGGCACAGCTGGCACTGATGCAAGGAGAACTTAATACATAGTTCTGTACCTTCCCTTCAGAAAATCCTGACCTGATCCCCACCAGGTAGGATTTCTTTTGCAAACACATACCACATTTTCAAGCAACTGTCAGCCTTACCCTACATCCAACGGCAGGGACCCAGGTCAGTCAGTTCCTTGAATATAAGGACTGAGGCCTAAAATGTTGGCCAAGGTCCCATAGACAGCTCCCAATACTTGCAGTAGCTTGTTGCTGAGAAGATGGATGGCAAAGACCTGTCCCAGGCAGAGTCACCAAACACTGAAGGCTTCTGGCCCATGGACATCATGTTGGTGCTGCCCAAGAAACAGCAGAGCTGCAAGCACCTGAGTCCATGCTGCCAAGCTGAAGCACTCTCTTCTCTTCCTCTGGAGATGATATAACAAGGAGGCAGCTGTGAAAAAATCTGGAGCCACTGAGGACCCCTCCAAGAAATCAATAGACTACATGAACATACTTTAAATTCAGTAAAGTCATCCACAAATGAAATTGCCTTCTTCTGTTCCATGTAATTGCTGGAAGTCTGTAGTAAGGTCACACATTGCTCAGCCAACAGCCACATCTCACCTGAACATCAGTGACAGCTTGGTGGGATTGGCCTCCTGACAGCTCTGTCCATCTGTTGAGCCACAGGGCAGCAAACGAGGGCCCACCCTGGACTTAAGGTATTCAGAAATAAAAGTGCTGAAAAGGACCAGAGCTGTAAGTGAGCTTTGTGAACACTGATCAGTGATCAGCTCCACAGCTCCTCCAGCCATTCTCACAATGTTCCTCCACCCTCTCATTCCCATCCATTAATGCCTTGGAAGGATCATGGAGGACAACAACTGTATGCTAAAGATTAATCCCCAAGACCTTTAACAAGCTTCCCAGTATGGATCCAGATTGTCTTGGTGTAGGAAGTTGGCCTGACATTAACCTGTGCTCGAGCTCTTGCTGGCTGCACTGTGCCACATCTGGGATGACTTCAGCTGAAGAGTTGATGTGATGTCTTTACTGGGCTTGTCCAATATTGGTCAGAGCACGTTGTGCTTGCTGTGTTGCACATCTTCCTCATGGGCAGCACCACCTACTAGTAGCTGGGAAGAGGCTGGTGTGAGTTGACACATTGAAATTGTAAAGCATCTCAGTGAATTGGAAGTACACCAGTCACAGAAAAATTATTTGGGCCTTCAGTACAATGATATCCCCAAAATGAGCTATTGTGCTGAAAAGCTTCACAAACATACACCATAATTTCCAGGAGGAATAAAATTTGCCTGCTTTCTGTTTTGGAGGGGCAGCTCAAATACACAGCTCATTGTCAAAGCAGTTCCCTTACTGAGGGGCTTCTTGGGCTCAGATTTGGCAGCATTTCTGGGAACAGCAAGAAATATCCTCTGGTCTGTAGCCTACATGCTTGGATATGTGCTATTTCAGCCCATCAGCCTTCATTTTTCAGTGCTGATACCTGAATTTCCACCTTTTTTATCTCTCAGCCGATGCAGGTATCAGAAAGCCAAGGGAGCTTTGCAGGGGCAAATAGCTGCAATGAGGCACTGGATACCAATGCAGCATCAGTCCATTTGCTCTTTGCCACCTTTGGAATATGTTGAGCCCATGACTGTGATGTTAAATCAGAAGCACCTATGCTGTTGTGCTCCTGACCATGGCACTGGGAGCTTATTCAAGGCAAGGAGTAGAGGAGGCTTCAAGAAATCTCACAGGAAAGCTGTCTGCAGTCCTCCTGAGATAAGAACTAATTTTCTGATGCCTTCTAGGCCACAGAATGCCATGGGTCACAGAAAAAACCCAGAAGTGTCCCAAGAAGAAACACACTTGCTGTTTACAGGGTGAGGAAGCTCCAGAAAACATTTGTGAAAAACACTCAGCTCTCTCAGGCATGCAGCTTGCTTGCCATGAGATGTTGCTTCAAGCAACCTGGACATCCAATGCCAGCACACCAAGATGTGCTCACAGCCCTGGCAGAAACACCACATCAGGGACATCCCCTCTGACCTGTGTCACGAGGGTTGAGCCGCAAGGCAGGGGCCAGCACAGGGCACCCTCCACTAGCCCCACTCCGGCCCTTCCCTGGACCACAGAGAGCTGAGCTCGCTCTCAGCACCCCGTGAAACTGCCCTGGCCTGGGCACAGCAGTCCCAGCACATCAGCAGAGCTATGGAACCATCCTGCCCTCGGCCAGTGGCTCCACTGTGGTCACTGAGCTGCAGCTCCAGCAGGGGAATTATATCTGCACTTGGGCTTCCACTTCTGTCTTCATTGCATCTCTTCAACTCTCGGGCAAAATCCTCTAGTGGAGACTTGACCCGAATGAAAAGGCTGATATAAATACATCCGTAGGGTTCTGCCAGCAATTAGGAGTAAGGATGGGGGAAAATCCCTCCTAGGAATCGAACAAAGCCAGGAAACCTTTTTAAGCAGAACCAGCCTATCAGAGTGACAGAATTGACATTTAAGGTTGGATGGACAATAGCGACATGAAAAGTGTTAAATGACCTGTTTATCTCACCAGCATATTCATTAGGCTAGTTAGGGGGCTATTTCAAAAGCCTTCAGCGGGGACCTGGCTTCTCCCACCACTGACCTTCCCTGCTAACATGCAATGGAGATGAAGAGGTTCAATTAACCCTTCTCTAACTGGTATAGTCAAAAGCTGACTGAAGAGGTTTCATTTACAAGTCCAAGCTTTTTATTTTATTTTTAAACCAAGAGTTTAACTTCAGTAAAATCAGAAGGAATCCCTCCATATAAAACCCTACCAGGCTTAAAACACTTGGGATTTCCACACATGGATTTTCCGATGCCCACAGCCTGAGGCTGAATTCCAAGTCCTGTAACTATAATAAAATATTTGTAATTGCTCACTGGGATCTCAGCCAGTTAGAATATTTCCTCTTTAACCTATGAAACAAAAAGAATTATCTTAAATACACGCTGAAAGTAGAAAATAAAATTAGCAATGGTGTTTAAGGAGCTTGGCAGCATGCAAGTTCACAGAGACAGAGGTTAATCTGTTCCCAATTCAACTATCAGAAACCTTATGTTCCAACAATTAAAATATTAGTCTAAATGACCAGGTGACCCCCCAAATTCCCTAATGGGGTGGCACAGCCTGTTATCCCCTGTAGCCATATCCCATTAAGCTGACACCTCTGCAGGAGTAGGATACACTCTCAGTTGCACACACAAAATTAATTATTGTCAAATGCACTTCATGGGGACTGAGGTGAGAAATACAAGTTAAAATAATTGACAGTCATACTAGGCAGCAGTTCAAAACCTCCTTGCAGTCTAACCACAGGCAAGATAAACAGAAACTCACGGTTACCTTCACAGGTGGCTCCCCCTGTGTCTTGTCATATTGTCCACATTCCTCTCGGGGTTTTTTCCTTCCTTTTCTTTCTCCTCTCCTCTGTTTTTGCTTCTCTTCACACCTTGGCCCTGGCTCTTTCCCAGCACATGCTGCCAGGATGCCCAGGGGGTGGCAGGCAGGCAATTTGCCCCTGCACACCTGCTCCACGAGATTTACCACGGAGCACAGCACCTCCCACGCTCCCAGACTCCTGGGAATGCTGTGCCCTGCACACTGCCTCCCTGCATTCCTGGCTCGTCTCTGCTCCCTCATCTAACACATCCCTCCTGCCACAACACTCTTTCTTCAGGCGTCTCCTTCCATGCTCAGCTACCACAGGGCCATCTGCTTTCATGTATTTTCTTTTTAAAGATGCACTATCCCAAGCCTTCTAAACCCTAAGCGACCTGGCATGAGAGCAATGAGCAACACACAGCTTCAGAGGGGTCTTTCTGCTTCTGCTTCATATGCACAGAACTACACCCCCCCCCTAAAAAAAAAAAAAAACCAAAAAATTCAAAAAACCCTCCACATTTATCTACCTACCCCACCCACCCAAAAACCAAAAGGAGAAAGACAGGACAACTGGAAACAACCTCTGCAGGTTTCCCATAGCCTTCAGAGAAGGTAGAATCGAGATGCAATTGTAAAGGAGAAGATTGTAAGTGTTTCCCTTGCACTTTAATTGGCAAGTAATCAAGACCACATTCAATGCAACACAAGTTCTTGCAATCACGCTGTGACAGCAGACCAAGAAACTCTATTAAGAATCCAATGCAATTACAACCCAACAGCAGTCCAGCAAAGGGCTGGATATAAAGGGAGGCATGACCCCACATTAGAAAGAAGTCAGTGATGATACAGCTGAGGTGTAGTTCAGGCACCACGGATGTGACACTGAACGAAGCAATCAGAACGTCTGGCACTGGAACAAACCTGCACTGGATACTTATTTCAGGACTCAGATCACTAAGTAACTGTTCCCAAATCCAGGAATACCTGCTCCTACCCCACACCCAGCGCCTGCACTCGGCAGAATCTGCACTCCAGTGTGCATCCTTTCCTCTTTGGCCATCCTGCCACTGTCCACAGCTCCAAACTGGACCATGGCAGCACACAGCACACTGACAAAATGATGCTCCAAAACCACTCACATTCAGATGAATGAAAGAGGAGAATGTTCTCCAATAAGCATAATCTTGGTGCTACTCTATCTCACACGTGTCTGAATGAAGCTTTGAGTCTGGCTGTGGTTTGCAACTTCTCAAGATAGGCTCCTGTCTGCAGTGTCACAGTGAGACGGGGAGTGACGTACAAAATCCTTGGCTGGAGAGAAGGAAAGATGAGTTTTCTCCACAGGAGCTGTGAACTGAGTGTTTGGTCTCTTCCCCACCCAGCCAGGCTGCCCAGCAATCAGCTGCAGGGCTGCCTTGCACAGTCCAGCTTCTCCAGCTGGCATCTGAACTAGGCTGAGGGTGTGGGTGTAGGAAAACACAGGGAACACTGGGGGATTCCAGCCAGGTGGGGAAACTCACTGCTAGCACAACAGGCCTTTGGGAAGGGTTAAAAATCTAATTCTCAGAAAAGACATAAACAGCATAGGTGCTGCAAAGGCGGAGGGGAAAGCAGCTTTTCTTGATCTATCACCTGCACTACACTGCTGGGACTTAAGATCTCCAAAACTGACTGTAAAGCTAGGAAAAGAATACATTGCCCACACACATGAAGGTGCAGGAGAAGCAAAGGAAAAAATGTGAATTGAAGTTATAAGTGTTTACAGTTCAGGGGAATATTTAATTGGTTGTAAAAAACCCATTGGGGTGACACTGCACAGGATAAGTCTTGCCTTCAAAGGGTCAAGTGGACCTTCAGTTAAAAAAGGAAGGCAAAAAACTGGCTCAGGAAAGTGCTCAAGGCCCCTTAAGCTTTCCCCACTCTTCCCCATGACCTCTCTATCCCCTACACCTTTATTTTTTCTCTTCTTTTAAATCTGTTCAGAAAATATTGTTTCCTTTTTTGTATCAGTTTTGTGCCATCACTTCACCATAGCAACAGACAGCAAACAGCAGTTTCAACAACTGAAGTTGCTTGCTTACTCAGGTAGGCTCTCCTGCTGCAGCAGCCGTCAGTGACTCCCTGCTTTTGGAAAAACAATTAGCTGCATAATTCCAGGTTTATTTCCACTAAAAAGAACATGTACAATTAACTCAATGCCACCAATTAACCTATCAATAAGGCAGGGATATTTTCAGTACTGCACTTGTATACAGCTACACTGTTACTGCAGCACCCCAGGCTGATTTTAGAGTGACCCCCCAAGTTCTGGGGACAGACAGGGCCAGGAACCCCCGGGTGCCATCCTGGGCAGTTCCCCTGCACACAGCTCGGTGCTGGCAGCAGCCACACTGCCAGGCTCAGGGGGGAGATTTTTGTGAAAGATCCAAAGTCCCGGTGCCTCCCAGGCAGTGAGAAGAGACCTGAGCTGGGACACCGGAGCGAAAACTGAAGCACATGGGCTCCACGTTGATACTGGACCGTGCAGGTGTTTTGGCAGATCAGCAGGAAGATACAGAGGTAAACAGGATGATGAAGGAGAGGAAGGGAAGTTTTGCAAGGCACAGTCAGGACTTGGATGAATATCTTTACGTCACTGAACAGCACAGGAAAGTCATAAACTGTGACAAGGGACCTAACTCAGGTTGCTGCCTGCAAGTGCTTACACTGATCCTTGATGATGTTGAAGGAGCAACTGTTTTGGAGAGAATTTTAATAATAAAAGGTGTAGATTTCTGCCAATTCCTCCTGAATTCTTCTTGCTTTACATTCATTGGACATCATGTTTTGTTAACATATTTGATTCCTGTTTTGCTTTGGAGTTAGGAACTTTACAGTGAATGAATAAAAAAATATATTTCAAATATATATTGAAAATGTTTTGAAAAATATACTGAAAATTTTTTAAATTGCTTCATTTATGCACATTCCTTTTAGAGACATACATATGTATACAAGTTACATTAAGAATCGCTTTAAAGATGAACTTCCCCCAAAAAATTTGTGCTATTTAAATTTTCTTTTAGGTTTGTTAACCCATTTTAGGTTTAAAAGACATTGTCTATTGAGACTGGGGAGTGTGTTGTATATCTATAATTAACTTTTCTATTAACTACAACTTCTCATATCAAGACAAGTGTTTGATAAAGTTCCTCCAAATATCTCAGCTGTCTGCTTTTCCCCAACTAAAAGTAGATGCTTTTCAAAGAAAAACAGCAAAAGAAAGACAAACATATTGAAAATATTAAAGCAAAATAAAAATTTTAAAATCTGCCAAACTTCCTTCCCAGTATCATCAGTGACAACACACTTTCAGGATATCAGCAGCAGCCTAGTGTGGCATTTAAGAATATCCAAATGCCTTAGACGCTGCACAGCCCCTGCTGTTCTTTCATTTATAAATTAGTGCCCAAATCCTGACCTCCGGATACAAAACCCCACTGAATTCACCAGAATTTCACGTGTGAAGTTCAGGACAGAATTCAGCTTTTAGCTGCTTAAATTTAATTGGCCCATCATATGTTTGCTGCTGGGAGACGTTTTTTTCCCACCACTACACAAACTGGGAAGATAAAAATTTGGTAACTAAAAATGTTTTCCAGAATCCTACTTTCCTAAGGAAAAAAATAATATAATTACATGTAAATGGCAGAGTTATTTGATCTTACTGTGAACAGGGTAGCTGTGGTGTCTGGGTTGTCTTGTGTTCCTTCTGTCCTTCCATCAGCTCACTTGTTTTCCATGTGGCTGCTCGTGTACTTACAATTGTGTCTGGTTATCATATGCTGAACATGATTGTTTTGCACTCAGATTTATTCCCAGCATGAAAATTATTTGAAAATGGGTGGAAGAGAGAAACACAGCCATCATTTGAGAAACTCACACAGCAGAGTGCTCAAGGGCTTCCTTTCAGATTTGCTTTCCACACCAAGAAAAGGCATTGTTACAATGACAAGTGTGTTACAATAGGAAAATCATATGGAATGCAAAATTAAAATCTCAGTCACAGGTGCAGAATCAAGGCAGCAGAGGAGTGCACACACAGAACTCTTGCACTGCTCTTTTCTCCCTGCCTTTTAGGAAAAGTTGGCAATGCCTGGTCCCTGCAGAGGTGACTCTGGGAGATGCCCAGTGCCCACGGCAGGGGAGTGAAGCACCCTCCCAGCGCCGTGTCCTTCCTGGCTCTGCTCAGGGCACTGCCTCCCCAGGCTCCAGGCAGCTCCAGTGCCCCAGGCTCCCCCAGCCTGGCCCCTGCTCCTCTCCAGCCAAGCTGTCTCCATCTGTCCCTCTGCCCCTCTCCCAGCTCCTGGAGGGGCTCAGGAGGGGAGGCTGTGCCCACAGCAGGGGCAGCCAGTGGGGCAGGGCACCTTCCAGCCCCAGCTGAGAGCTCTCAGCACAGCCAGGCCCCTGGAGCCCATCAAGGGAGCAGGGGACTTTCTGCTGCTCAGAGACAGCGTGGGCACACCAGCAGGACTCTGCAGCACGGCCAGTGGGACTCCTGTGCCGTGTTAGGGTTTCTTCAGGGGAGCACAGGGTGGCACCTACTCTCAGCCAACAATTTGAATCACACCTGGTGACAATTTACAGTCACACTTGTCAAGCCGGTGCAGATCCAGATAGAAATCAGGTGGGATTTCTCCATGCACAGAGCATTCTGTATTTCTGAATGGCAGATTATGCTCCTCAAGTTCCTCTACTTCCAGCTACCAGGCATTTCTTCCCTCTTGTAGCAATTGTGGCCAACAACCCCCACTACTACTTACCCTCTTTGAATAATCACACCCTTACAGTACCTCTCACAGCCTAATGTTTTACAATGAAATCTGAGAAGCTCTGAATAATCCTAATAGCAGTTAGGCAACAGCACTCGCACAATTATGATATAAAAGGTAAGTGTGCTCCCACCAGCTCTCCATTTAAATTTATAGTGATTGGTTCCATACAGTAACATGGTAAATGAAAAACATCCCCCAGCCTTCATTTAAGAGGTTTATAGTAAATAAAAAAATGCTGAGGGTTGTGTGTTGGCATCCAGCCTGGCAGCTCTCTGTGCAGGAAGGGGATTCAGGCTCCTTTTCCTAGGCACACATAAATGCTGGGTGATGTACAGCTCTGCTCCACCAGCAGCGTGCCTGCAGCAAAAGCCTGAGGAAGTCAGGCTGCTGGTCCTAAGGAACCTTCTCTGCCAGCCTAGGCTGGGAGGGCAAAGGCAGAAATCACCTGTGCTGTCCTGTCACCTGCCCTCCAGAGACACTCCAGCATCTCTGCAGGGTTTGGTGACGAAGCATTTCCCAGCCATGAGGCAGAATGGAGTTCCCTGATTAATTCAGTACACAGTGCCCTGATCACACTGAACAAGGGCTGGCAACTGTCAGATGTGTCAAGTGCTGACTAAATTTTTTTTACAAGGAACACAGACCTGGAAGATTTTTAAACCTTCTCCAGAGACTAAAGACGGCTCTGTTGTTCTGAGCTTAGACTGCAGGGAAAACAGGTCTTGACTCATGAGAATTTAATTTCAGTACCTTCCCTAGTACCTTTAGAAAATGCAACGGGTCTGACCCTGACTCTTACAATTAACTTGCACAAGATCCTGTGCAAGTTAATTAGACGAAAGGTGTAATTCTGCTACATAAAGCCAAGCATCTGGGGGACAGCCAATCCTATCCTGCTACAAAGTACATCACTCCTGGGTGAAAACACGGAGGTAGCTTAGCTGCTCCTCTGTGCTCCTTCTGGCTGAGGCCACCCTGGCAGCCTGCAGGTCCCCTCTGCCCCTCAGCACCAGACCCACACCACAGCTTTGGAGTCAGAACAGCCAGTACAGCCACACAGGAGAAGTGCCCGTGGCTGCTCTCCTCAGACCAGCTCCAAGAAGGGTCCTGCAGCCCAGACAGCCAATACAGCAGGCACCAGAGAGGCTTTCATCATCTTTACACTCCCAGCATCACCTGTGCATTGATTCTGTGGAGCCCAAAACTTCCTTACCATGAGCCTGCCTTGCTCACCCTGGTGAGGAAGGGCAGATCCTTCAGGCTTTCACACCTTCATCAAGCTGTTTCTACAACAGTGCTCAACACCCTTGCACTGCTGCAGTGTCCTGACACTGCTTTTCCCTCATGTTCCTCTCCATCCATTTCATCCTTAAGATACATAAATGAATGAAGGCATTGCTGGCTGAGCCTCAGCCCTACACAGCCCATGCTACCGACAGTCCCTGCTGTGAGACACCCCTCCCCAGAGCTGCTGGACACAGCACAGCCTGACCTGTCTCCATCACCCTGGCTCAGCCTTCCCCGTGGCACACCCACCTAAGGGATACTGCCTGCCTCTAATTTCCTGGGATTTCACACCAAGAAATGAATGCCAATGTTTGTGGGAAGGGCGAGAGTCCCCAGCCCCCAGTGCAGCATCCACTGTCAGACTGCAGTTCCTGGCCCAGCGGGTTGTGACTGGCATCTACCTTGCAATGCCCTCATTATATCATCCCAGGGCTCACCCTATACTTAAGGAAACTCTCCCCTCCCTACAAGAGGACACAAAGCAGAACAGACCAGTTTGTGTTTCTCAAGGCACCCTGGGAAGTGAGTGGTGAAGGAAGGGTTCTGCAAAACTGCCCCAGTAAATCCCTGGGGAGGAGAAGGGGCTGTGCCCCCGCGCCCAGCTCCGAGGCGTCGCACTCCAGCAGTGTGCTCCTGGGCTGCCTTGCACATCTGCTGAACTAGGGTAAAACCAGACACTGCAGAGCTGTGATTGATGCCACCAGGGCAAGGCACTGCTGGAGAGGTCCCTCCCTGCTGCAGGAGAAATACTGCACACTCCTCTCTCTCTGCTCACACATCCTGCCCCTGGGATCACAGCACAGTTAGAGGCAAAGCCTGCTACGAGATTGTCACCTCTCCTCCTCAGACTCTTGCAGTGCCCAGAAGTCCCAAAGCTTGTGGCTACTGTGCCACCCTACAGAGACAGAGGAAGGGCTTGGGCACCCCTGCTAGAGCACCTTCACACAGCACCCCCAAGTCACCGTGCTTTGGAGCAGCACAGGCAGCTTTACCTTCCAGGAGCACTAAGTGAAGAGCTCCAGCAGAGCTGGCAGCCAGCTTGCCTGCAGGAAGAGTTAACTGGGTGGAAGGAGGCAGAGGAATAAAAGGCCTTCCTTTCTCTGTTTGTCAGGCAACAGGTCACACATGCTTGCAGACAGATCCCAAAGCCTGTCTCTATTCTCACATTTCCTCTCTTCCTTTCTCTGACGCTTTCCTGACATATCTTCTTGTGCACTTTGCTCAGCTTTTGAAGTAACACTCCTCCCTGCTTGTTCTCCTTCCCACTCCTTGTCACTGAAGTCCTGCTGCTGTCATCACACTCCCATCAGACTTCTCCTTTCAACTGTGCGTTTCCACGCTGTCTCTCCCAACTGTCACACACGCTTCTGGTTCAAACATCTGTTCCTCCCCCTCCCAGGGAAGTTGCTCCAAAACAAGCTGCTTTCTGTCTGAATGGCAGGGAGGATAGATTTGGTTGTACATGTGGCACCACACGACCATCATGCTGCCAAGTGAAAGGCTCCTCTTCTGTGATTTGGTCACATCAGTTCCCTGGGCTACAGGCTTAGGACCTCCTTCTTGTGCCAGGGAGGAGAGTGAGGAGCCTGTTTGCTGCACCTTACAGCCTGGTCACTCAGGGCTCAGCCTCTGCTCTGCAGGAAAGCAGAGGAAGGGGATACTTGCTGCCCTGCACAGAGGGAAGGTCTGCAGGATCCCTCTCTAACAGCTAAAGGGATGCCCATGCCAGAATGGCTCAGCCCAGTGGAGTACCAAGAGCCCAGCCAGGAGCTGACAAGTTACAGGAGCATTGTGGCTACCCAGTGCCCAAGAGCTGGTGCTGCCTGGTGATTTCAAAGGCCTTGTGTCACTGCAGTGAGCCTCAGGCCAGTCCCAAACTCAAAGTGGGGCTAACCCAGGCAGCATGGCCAGCAAGGTGTCCTGCACAGCCTCCTAGTACCACGGGGCTCAGAGGCAGAGCACATCTGCAGGCCTGTGCAGAGGCCACAGCAGCCCCACTGCCTGCACACCCAGCTCTGCTGGCAGCCTTGGGGTGCCAGCCCCACTGACACCCTCAGGAAAGAGAACAAGTGCTCTCTGGCCTGCTACTTGCTCTGTCCCCATGTGCTGGCTGGAGGCAAGCCCCCAAAGCAGGTGTCAGAACGTAGAGAAGAAGGTTCAGAGAGGTTTTATCAGCATCACTAAGTTCTGCCCATTGTGAAGAAACAGAAATGTAGTTTCTATTCTATTCCCTTTTCAGCTGCTTATAAGTTTTTCAAACAGATTCTTATTCAGGGTGAAATGTTCAGTGCTTGGTCTCAGATCAGAGATGATTTCTTTTATTTTCCCCTACAGGAACTGTGAGCAAAATACTAAATGGAGTAGATTTGGAGTTTGGGGAGCATGAGCAATCAGATATTTCCCCCTTGTTCCCTCTGATACCATATGTTCCAGTTGGAAATTTTACACTTGCAGACTGGTAACTCGTAAATGGTGGAGATGATAGACTTCAAATGTTCTCATTGAGAGGCAGAAAACAAACCCAGATTTAACAAAATAATTGGTTCAATACTGTTAAGATGAGTTTAAAGAATTCTGATAATGCTTTCCCCTTCCGTCATGTCCCAGGAGAGACAAGTACACACATTTTATTTCAATCTCTGTGCTATAATTTTAAGGATAGCTGACAAGAGGTGGTCTTTGTTAAGATGTATCTATTTACTTTGAAATCCAAAGAAGTTCAGCACTTGCAAGCTGCCAGAAATCACAGACTTATTATTTAAGGAACTTTTGAGCTGTGCTGTCAAACCCATCAGAAGTCTGTACCCTGCACAGCTCCCATTCAATGCATTTTTGTGCTCATTTACAAACTCTCCAGTGGAATTGCTTGAAGCTTTATTCCCCTTAACTTGAAACTCACTTAAAACTAAAGCCAGGGAACTCCAGTGTTCTTGTAAAGGCTTGTTTGGAACCCAGCCTTACAGAAAGCTGTATTGACACCTATATTGCCAGCTAGGTCACTTAAAACATCACAGTCTAGCTGTTTTTTTTACTTCAAAGTCAGGCCTGCAAACCCCAGGTGAGCTTTGGATAACCTGTTAATGCCCTGCATGTTGGTATAAATGCAGAAGTTACAGGACAGACAATCAGCTTTAAGCACTGACAGTTCCTGATCACAAGTGCTCTGTCACGATCAGACCCATGCATGCACCACATCCAGAGATGGTTATTTACATTATCTCTCCCTTTCCCACTGCACAGCACAGATGTCCTTTTGTGTCTGGGGAGACACTGAGCAGCTGCCCAGCCCATCCTGCTTCCCCCACTCCATCCCTGGTCCCACTCACAGCCGAGAGAGGCACTGCTGACAGCTCATGTGTATTTAACAACCCGGGCAGCAGGTGACTACCAAAACATCCCAGCACTTTGTGGCACAGTAAAACAGGACACAAAAATCACCCTGTTGGGGCAAAGAGCTGGAACTCACCACACAGCAGGGCTGGCAGACCATCCAGGAGGCAGGTGATGGCTCTCTTCCAATCCCACTGACCAAAGTGACCCAGCAGCCACCTGGAACACAGCAAGAGATGAAATCTCTGGCAAGCAGCTCCCAGCCTGTTCTCTGCCTCCACAGCATCTGGCACGAGCTACTTTCACCTCAAGCCCCTGATCTCTTTGATCTCCCAGATAGTTACGGACCTTAATGATTCATGATTGTCACTTGAGTCCCACCTGCAAGCAGGGGAGCCTCCACACCAGCCTACAAAGGTTATGGGATAGCTGTGGGCTCACCTGCCCAGCCCCTCCGGGGAGCTACTTCCTTACACCAGTCTCACAGCATGGTAATTCTATTAAGTGCTATGGAACTAATAATGATTTATGCCAGTTGAAAGGAGAGAATAACCTGTATCCTCACCTCCTGTACTACTGATACTGCTCTAATCTTGTTCATACTTCAAAGTGCTTCATTCCAGCCAGGTTGTTAGAATTACTTTGTGCCTGTACCCTTAAGCTGTGGTCATTGTTTGCTGTAATTCCTTGCTGTGGCTTCTGGAAAGGTGTTTTTCTCCCTCCACTCTCCACAATAAATGAGTTTGTCACTTGAAATATACTGCCAATGTGTTACGTGTCCCATAGTGTTTGTGGTTATATCAGAAGTGTTTGTTTATAGCACCATAATTCAGCAATATCTTGATTACAGGAGAGATGGTGTTGTAACTCACTGTGGCTTGAGAGAATATTATTTTTCTTTTCCTTTAATATAAAATGTTGATTTTCAGTCAATACACTGAAAGAAAAAGGTGCAGTTGTTGCCCTAGTAACCAGCTGCCTTGTAAACCATAAGATGGTAGGAGCACAAGGTGTTAATTGTTCCAAGTGCTGCTTGTGGTCAAGGGTAAAAACTAGAATGGGAGAGATCATAAGAAACATCTGGGAAGACAAAGTCAGCTGGTGTGTGGTTGGAGAAAGCCTAACAGCTAAAGTGAGAAGTACCACAGCCACCAGAGGTGCAGGACGAGTGGACTTTGGCCTCATGTGAGAGAGTCCCTGAGCGGAGCCTGCAAGAGCACAGCGCACCCTGGGAGCTCGATGGGTTTAACCGGGCACCCTGTGGGTTCAGCACTCCATCACCACAGGCAGGGGCTCTCCCTGGCAATGCTCATCCCCTTCTGACCAAACCCATTTACCCTTCTGCTCTGTCTCCTGGTGTCTGGCTATGCTCTGCTCCAGAAGGTTCCTCCCTTCAGCAGGAATTCAGGCTTGTCCTTCCCATCCACACCTACCTGGGTTGCAGCGCACCTCGGCTGCCCTGCTGAGCAGGTCCTGCTCTGTCTGCACGGCACAGCCTGGCACAGCTCAGTACCAACATCTCCCTGGGTGACCCTGCTGTGCTCAGCCTGGCTCTGCTGACTGCTGATGGCCAGGAGGGCAGACTGCACACAAAGCATCTGCGCCTCTGCCCCAGCCCTCCGTGAGGCACAGCCCCCAATCCAGTGGGTTTGTGCTGGGAGCAGCACCAGGAGGACTCTGTCGGCAAGGGAGGGAGAGGGAGAAAGGCTGCATGGGGGCTTCCCTCCCGTGTCTCTTCCCCCAGACTGAAGCAAGCTGGCAAGACAGCAGCCTCATGCTCCACAGCATCTGCCACCTCTCCCCTCTCTCCCCCTGCCCAGTCCTTGCCACCTGGAGAGCAAACAGCAATACTGTTAGGTCTGGGGGGAGCTTTTCTGCTTTGGAGCAATTTACCATCTCTGAATGCCCACTGAACCTGCCAGCATGCGCGTTCCCCTAGGAAATAAAGGCAAGGAGCACAGGAAACGCAGTATATTTGCAATATAAGCCCCTCCCAGGGGCAGGGTTATGCTAAGCAGGAGCCTCTGCCCCAGCATGGGACGTGGATTACATCTACACGACAGCAACATATGGAGAGGAGGGCTCATGTCCTGCAGAGAAAAAGGATGGGACACCAGTATTTTTCCCCCTTGGACTCTCATTGTCCAGGGATGTATTCCTGATGTCTCATTGACTTCTGGGGGGCAGTTTTTCTCCCTGTTGCTTTTATTTACTAACTCTTGGTGTTTATACTTCGCAATAAAGTCATTGCAGTGAGCCATGCCACAAAGCCCTGAGTGCGATCTAATGACGTGTCACACTGGGGATGAAGCCTACATTTAAGCAGAGGCTTATTTTCTTCCTCTTGCTTCCCCATGACAATGCAGCCACCCTCCTCTCAGCACAGCCTGATGTAGACCTCTGCTGCTGATCAGGGCTGGGATTTCTGCCATTCATCCTTTACACTAAGAAAACACACTCTGAGTGAATAAAGCTGAGAAACCATGAATTTTTCCAAGCAGAGAGTGCTTGGGCAGCACTTCAGATAGCAAAGCTGTATTTTAACTGGGATCTGTGGGAAAGGCTGAAAAATAAAGATGAATGAGTTTGGTTGGGTAATTAGATAATAAAATTGAAGGCTCTGGAGTTTAGCCCAGAAATATAAGCCAGTATATGTGGCTGGCTAGCCTGCTGACTCTCCTACTGCTGGCAGCACTGTCTTCACCCAGCAAGGAGACCTGTCCTTCAGAGTCCAAGCACAGAAATGCGTTTGTGTAGCACAGGACCAATGGCACAGGACAATCCTGCCCTCTGCCAGACTCCCAGCAGCTGGATTTGCTCCCCACAGGTGCTGCAGGGCTCAAAGTGGGCTTCCCACACCCAGAGGGGAGCTGGGCACCAGAACAGGCTCCCCAGGGAAATGGTCACAGCACCAAGGCTCACAGAGCTCAAGAAGCATTTGAAAAATGTTCTCAGGAGCACGGTGTGATTCTGGGGCTCTCCTGTGCAGGGTCAGGGGTTGGACTTGATGATCATTGTGGGTCTCTTCCAGTGCAGGAGATTCTATGATTCTATGATCTCCCATGCATATCTTGTGCCAGTAAATACTACTGTGGCTCTGTAGAGGGTGGTGTTTCAGGGTAAAAAGGGCAGCAGAGCCAGTCTGAAAGGAAAACTGGGAGTGATTTTGCTTTCTGGAGCGACTGTTTTCCTAGATTCAGTTTTCAAATTGCTGCAGAGCTGAAAAGCAAAGCAAGGCAAGTTCTCTTTGACTTGGGAAATACTTCAAAAATAAAGCAAGCTCATTTTGAAAGGCACTTTGTCAGCTGCCCTATTTTTAGGATTGACTCCTACAGGTCCTTCCTTCAATGATAACAGTTTTGCCTGAGCAATGACTAGGGACTGCAGGATTTAGGCTTTTAATAAAGCAATTGTGTAATTAAAAATAAATGGGTCTCTAGTGTCACTATTTAAAAGAAAAGAAAACTTAGATCAAATAAGGCATTTCTTTCTTTTTGGTTTAGTCTGCTTGGATCATGCAGAGCTTTAATGACGCAGTCACAAATGTTGTATTTAAAAGGCCTCTTAGTTGCTGAGAGGAGCCCCAGGAGAGGGCTATTAACTGGCCAAATTAGGCTATTTATTTTTGTGAGTTTTGCAAGTTTGAAAAAGAGAGGCACATTTTCACTTAGGAGAGTGATATTTCAAATAGGTCACAGGAAACTCTGGCAGGCGGGGAGCAGAGCAGAGCGTCAGTAGGAAAACATTAACCAGAGACATTTTGCAAGTGTAAGTCGACATTTGGGTTCCTAATGGCTTCTGAAGTCCATTCAAAAATCTTTCAGGGAACATAAAATAGGGGCAAGGCACTGCAGCTGTGCAGGAGCCCCAGCCTGATCCTGAATCCCTTAAAAACGGCAGAGCCGTGCCCAGGCTGCCAGCACAGCCAGTGGGACGTGTTTGGGGGAGATGGACTCTGCCTTTGGTCAGGAGAGAGCTGGGGCTCACAGCCAGTCACTCCCAAAACCTCACTGCACCTTTCCTGCCTTTAGCTTTGAGTTTGATTCTTAGGACAAGCCATGAACTTCACTTTCCTCTCACAGAGTCACAGCCTGGAGCAAATCGGGAGTGACTTCGGTAACTCCTGTAAAGCAAGCTGCGTGTTCACCTTCAGCATCAGGCACAATATATTTTAAATACAGGTTGGAAAAGGTGTCTCCACACCACCTCTGCAGGCACAGCACATGCTCACCAATAGCACACCTTTCCCTCCTTTTCACCTTTGCAAACAGAATCAATTACCTTAAAGCCCACTCAGGAATGATTCAGGTGAAATTGCTCTGAAGGACTGGTCCACCTCCCATTACCTTCAGAGCTGAGGATGAAGTTACCCAGGAGTTAAGAAGCCTCTGGGGCAATGTCAGGCTGTCACTGGGTCCTGTCCTCCTCCAGCAGGGCTGAGGTCCCTTGAGCTGCTGCCACACAAGAAACAAGAGCACCACAGCATCTGGATGTAAAAGTTTTGCAGGGTCAGGATGAGAAAATAAATGACATAGTAAGATAATAAAAAGCAGTGTTCCTAGAAAGTGAAGTTTAATGGGCTCCTCTTGGTGGATTATAAATCCAGCAGCCATACATGTCATAAGACGAAACCAAAGTTAAAGAAAAAGTAACCAGATGCCTATTAGAGCAATCTTCCTCAAGTTCTTTCCCTACAGAAACTGGGTAACTGAGGACTCAAGGCACTGGCATGTGTGAGGCTGCAACTGTTGCTTCTGCGCTTCCATCAGTGAATAACAAATCTCTACAAAAACACCTTTCTGTGACTGTGGTGGGACAGGCTCTCAGCACCCCATTCTGCTCCTCTGGCTGGGTGAACTGGGGAAACTGGGGTGCTTTGTGCCTGATGTTTTCACAGGACTTCAGGTTTTTCATGACTCAGACAAACCAGTGCTTCACTGGATCAGAATTACTGGTGTAAAGGGAGCTCAAAGGGAAATTTGGAGTTTCACCAAAAACCTTGTCAGCCCATACACAAAATGTCAGACAGACCTGGCCCACAGCTTTATTCTTCTCATAATCACTGTACTCTGTCATACTAACATAAAACAGCCCATCCCACCCTGAACCAACCCAACCAAAACCAGGAGGGGATTCTGGCATGGCCTTGTCCTGCACTGTAAACAACACTGCACACTCAGCAAGAGGAAACCAGAGGTAGAGAGAGTCCCTGCAGCTGTGTCATAGAAGAAATCCCTGCTCTGACCCATGTGATGGGGAGGCATATTTTTCAGAGGTGAGGAGGGAATTTGTAGGTACAGGGAAAGCACAAATATATTGCTTGTCTGTTTGGCATGAAGGGAGCTATAAATAGCTTGACAATTGTCTCCAGAGACCCAGGACAACCCTGATTAGCAGCCACACACTGTCCCTGTGGACTTTACTGATGCCATGCAGGTTGCAGTCACCAGCTCAGCTGGCTCAGGTGTCTGTTATTGCCTTTAAAACTGCCCTAGCAAAAGCTGCCTTTTCCAAGGAGAGACAGAGGCTGGTCCTCTGCCTCAGACAAACCTGCTGTAGCCCCAGTGTTGATCATCATCCAGTTGAACAGTAGAGCTCTCCAGCTGGACCCTGTGCCTGCTTCATGGCTGTAATTTTTCCAGACCTCCTCTGTATATTAGCTTAGCCTGGCAATATTTATTTAGCAGATAAAACTTTAATGCTGCTCCTGTAGAAATAGTTTGCAATATATTAAAAAGGCCCTAACATTAGTCAAAAGCATTTTTCTTGTGCCCCCAAATGTTTGGTGTAAAAGAATCAGCAGATGCCAAAGATGACAAGTTAACCAATTGGTAAAACAAAAGGATGAGGGTGATCAGGGGTACCATAAACCACTCTCTCCTCTAGGACCTTGCAGCTCACAGCATGCTGTGTTTAATGCATGCAAGGGTATTGCTTAAAACAATTCAATATGATCCAAGTCCATCCAGACACAAAGAAATAATTCATCCTTTTCCCATGGATGGGCACAAAACAAACCATGCCATGGTTCCATCCAGGGACAGATAGGTGTTTCTTGTTCAACGCAGCTGTATGGACTCACACTGCCTGCCTGGCTGAAGTGGGGCTTCAGGAAAAAGATTTGGGTCACTCCTGCTTTCCCTACACCACCCCATCCCATTGCTCCCCTCCCAGGGGCATCAGAGCCCATCCAGCCCCAGTCACAAACAGCTCCTCCTGGCCCCATGCTGGGGTGAGGGGGCCTCTCCAGGGTCCCCCTCCCCAGGGAAGGGCAAAGACGTTCCTCATGGTGATGGGGACTGGCAGTGCCCACTGCACAAACCTCCCCCTGGCCTGTTTTCTTTCTTTCTCTGTTTCCCCATTCAGGAAAAAGCTTCTGTCACAACAGCTGCTGATTCATTTTCTGACTTGGTGCCGAGCATGCCAGACATAACACTTGTTTGCTGCCAAAGTGGTAAAAACAATGACTTACCAGCTCATTTTTCTTCAGTTGATTATGTGGTGGGGGGAGATAGAAGCTTTAATTAAAATTAGATAAGGAGGAGAATAAATCCACTGAGATGCAAACAGCAATGCTCTGGAAGGCAGGAGAGGGGAGGGCATCTGAGGAGGTGCAGGAATAACCATCACTAAACAAAGGAAAACAAGGGACTCCATGGTCAGTGGTGAGGGATTCTGTGGTCCCTTGCTGCCCTTCACCAACTTCTCGTCTCTACACTTTCCACCATCCAGATGTCAACAGCTTCCCAGACCAGTCACTCTCAGATCCAATGCTTTGCCTGCCTGACTGAGAGGAGAGAAGCCACCTAAAAATGTTTCCAGTGAGGGCAGAGAGGTATACTGGTCTTTGAGACTTCCCATGTTTCTTCCCTGATTTGTCTTCTGTAGTGGAGGAGTCCCACCATTAACATTTATTTGCTTCTTAATACACTGACTGATGATTTACCCAGCAGAGACAATCGACTTCCAACTCACATTTTGGAAGTGTTCAGGGCAGAGTGACTGGACTGAGATTTTGGCTTGCCTATTAAACACTAGAGCCAAGTCTGGCTCCAGTGAGTGAAAGTCATGGTAATAACCAGTGTGAGGGTGAGGACATGCTGTGGATGAACCACCCAAAGCCATTATCCCAACACGACCTTTACAATTTCATCTGATGATAAAGAAAAGCCTAAATCATTTAGAGGCTACAAGAGAGATTTTTAAGGCAGATGGGGAACAATCCTTCCACAGGTGGAATGTGGCTGTGTGGTCAGATGCTACAATTCAAACCAAGGACTCATCAAGGACTACTTATCCAATGCCTGGTAACCTCTCCAAACATATGAGGAGGAAAAGCTCACTTTTATACTTCACAAGCTCTTGCATTCTTTGCTTTAAATTGTTGTTAGCTCTCTTCATCTGAGGGGAATACAAAGAATGGCTATTTGCAAATGCAAAACCCAAGATCAAGGAGTCATTCTTGTTCACCAGAGAAAATAAAACAAACACTAGAGAAGCTCTTTAGAAGGAAGGAAGGATTTTCAAGAATACCAAGTAAGGCACCTAGATACCACCAACAAGCCACTGAAAAAGATACACACCTTCTTGGAATATTTTTGGAAAATCACCTCATTATGTCAACTTGTATTCAGAACCTGAAAGTAGTATCTTCACCACCACACTCTCACAGAATGGGGAAGAGGGGAATTAAGAGGTATCTTATGTTCTCCACTCTTACCTCTGCTACACAACCAAACCATTCTTTCCCTGGCTTGATCTACCTGCATCACCTCTCAGGTCTTGTATACACTGTTTCCTTGGGTGGCATTGCTAATTCCTGCGCTATAACCAAGTGTTTAAGAAAATCTCAAGTTTCTCTCAAGCAGCCATGTTACAAGAACACCACCAAGAAAGGTTTCTCCCTCCCATGACCTTTTCCTGATGCAGATCCCACAGAAAGCAATGCTGCACTGCAGAGCAATGCTCAAGCTGTGGAATGACATACCTGACCATCCAGAGACACCCTGCCCTTCCTGGCTTCAGTTGGACCTGTATTTTCCCAGCACCTTTACAAATTAAGTCTGGAAACTAAAACATTAAATTGTATTGCTGCATAAGGACCTTCATTTCCAGTCTTTTATCAGCAGGAATGATATTGCCATTCTGTACACTAGACCTGTTTTTGTAATACTATGGTTCATCAGAAGTTTTTATGTTAATACCAAATCAGAAATAATACACATGTGATTCATAATAATCTAACTGAATGGCTGCACTGAATGTATTGTAAGAAATTCTGGTTAGGCAAGAAACTCATTAAAGAAATAGTGACTGCTATTATCCCACAGCATATATTGTTCTACTGGAAAGTTTCCTTGAGTAGTTTCTTTAATTAGCAGTTTGATATTTTGAAATAGTGTGATCTCCACAACACACAATTTGTAACACAGACTTGGCTGGCAAAACAAAGGAAAACAAGCAATCTTTTCATAGTTTGCATCTCTAGGGCATATCTTGTCATTTGCTGCTGTATATATGTGTATAACATAGTGACACTGTTCTTGTGGGATTTTGATTCTTAAAAGTTACTTAGATAAAGAGCTTTTTTATTGGAACATTATATATTGTCTTTTCTTTTTCTTTTTTTAGAAAATCCACATAAAATATTTGCATAACTTTGGGCTGTTCAGATAGAAGACATTGACCCCAGCTGTGTTCTGGTGAATGAATCATTTATGTAGGAGCTCATTGCACAGAACGTATGGTATTTTATCTTTGCTGGGTTTCTGCCAAATACAGTCTGTAACAATTTTTCCCCTTTGCCGCATTTACTGCTTGATATCCTTTAAAATATCCCAGCTCCAAGTGTGAGAAAGCAAAACAGATTCTGGCCAGCTCTGGCTGAGAGCTGTTTGTATGGATACCCCTGTGCTGGCACCGAGGTGCTCTTGTTTTTGGAGAACATCCATTCCAGATCTGAGACTCTCCTTGCACTGACTGCTTTTAATAAACATTGAATCAAAGTTAATTTAAACCTGCAGGGAACTGCAGAAGCCCAGGAGCAAGGGAAAACAGGGATCCTCTTCATAAACATAGGAACTGCCCCAGTGAGAGAGACAAACTTCCACTGCCTTGAACATCCCAAGCTCTGCACCTGCAGGCAAAGCCTGCAGGGAGTGAGGGAGGGTGTTTCTGCCACTGCTCTGCTCAGTTACAGCTATCCTCCAGGTATCACTTAACTGGAATTTGGGCAAGACATATTTCTGCCCAGAAGGGCAGGGAAAAAGATTATTTCATTAAGTGACTGAGGCAGTGCATGACCAAAGCCACTATTACAGCAGGTTTGATTTGAAACGCTGAGGGAGAGGTCAGACTCTCTCCACACTGATCTCCCGGGGGAGAGGAGATAAGGCAGAGTGCTAAGGTTTCCACGCTCCCACATGAATAGATAAGGTCTGAATGAGCAGCCTCATCTGTAGACTGCTTCCCTAAGTGTTTTTCATAGCTTTCACTGGAAACTCTCATACCTTTCTACACTGAATCACATAATTATGGTTTCCACAAGAAATTCAGAGCAGGATCTCCTCCCACAAAATTTCCTCTCACCTGCACTCCTTTCATCACCAAAGATGACTATTTGTCAGCACTATCTCTACTGCTGAAAGGGTTCACAAGCAGCTCAATTTAGCAGCCAGAGTCAAGAATATTTCCCCATGTGCAAGCTTCTAAAACGTGTTTGTGTGTGGCATGAGCATCTCCATGAGGAATCACTCATTCAGGACACACTTGCAGTCTCGATGTGTTCTCCCTGCTAAGCAAGGAGTTTCTTTCACAACAGACAACCTCCACCATCAGGAGGTTACCTTCCAGTTTCCCAGGAAAGCCTTGCTCAGATGGAGATATTGCTAGCAGGAGGCAGCCCCATTAATCTCTGCCATCCCAGTTCCTTCTGCCTGAGCTGTTCCCAGCCATAGGAGGCTCCCTCTTCATCACAGCCTCCCACGTGCAACAGGAACATAATAGCCTGGTTAAACCTGACCTGGGTAAACTCCAAATACAGACAAGACAGTGCTCTGAAGGTCACCAGTTCATTCATCTTTCAGCAGCAGATGATTTCTGATGTGAAATGTTTGCTCCTATTCCCTCAACAAAGCAAGCCAGAGTTTATCTGGTGCTAAGGACAGCTCTGCAAGTCCTTCCTGAGAGAGTCACCCCAGAACCTGCACTGACACCAGTGCCAGAGCTCCAGAGTTGAAAGTGCTGCTGTAGTTACACGTGGCTGTTGTACAAACTCCAGTTTTGGTTGCTCATAACTTCATCTGTAATTAATTGTTTAGGCTGAAAATTTCTCCAGCTGGATTCAGCCTCAGGCAAAACTCTCATTTTGGCTGAAATGGCTTGTGTCTCTCCCAAGAATATATTTAAGGAAAAAGACTCTCTTTTGCCCCTGTTAAAAGGGTCTTTTTGTAATTTACTGAAATGTTCTCACAACTCCATGCTTCTAAAAGCAGCACTTTGAAATACTGGCAGACTTGATTGTTGTGAGACACGTCTCTTCATATTGTCAGGGGGAGAGAAGGATCACAATTTGGCCGTTTTCAGCCTCAGACATATATAAACATGTATAGGTATGTATATATACACACACACACATATTCCACTCTGACTACCCTCAGTGCTGAGCAAGCCTGGTGCCCCACTGTGCCAGACACACCAGTGAGGGGACACACAGAATCCAGCAGAGCCCAAGGACACTCCTGCAGCTGCAGGGCCTGTAGAGCTTTCCCTGCACACGAGTCCTTTGGCTGCAGGTTCTCTGGGGCCAGGAGAGAGCTGGGGGCAGGTCAGGCAGAGCAGGACACAGACACTGCATCTCAGTGAACACAGGAGATGCAGCTACTGAAAAGGGCCATGATGAGCCTGGCCACAGAGCAAGGTCTGACCTGCAGGCAGTGAAGATAACCCTGGGTGCACATGGAGGAGCAAAGACAAGTCAAAATGTTCAAAAGCAGTTCAGTAAATAGCTTCTGTCTACTCTGAGAACAGCCACAGGTGTCTCTACAGAGGTCTGTTCTACAGTGAGACAGAAGTGCAGAAAATGAGTTTGTGATCACTCATGATAAAGAGCACAGCACAATGCAAGGGGGCTGAATGCAACCTGCAGGAACAACCTCAAGTTTCCTTCTTCAGGAATATCTGAAGCTGAAACCTTATGACAGGCTAAAGATGTTGTACCTACTTTCAGAGCAGGTGCACACCCTGTGGTTTCTAGCCATGCAGAAAACAGGCAGAAAGCACATCTGGCTGCAGAGAACAAACCCTAGAAACACAGGAAGTCTTGAAAAATCTGAACAGAAAAGTGAAAATTACTTAATTAAATTTTTTACCAATGCAATAGAGTCCAGAGATGTCATTAGGAAAAAGAAACCCCAGCACACATCTGCCCCTGAGCTAACCAGGAAAGCAAAATGGCCCCACTCTAACTAAGGAATTAAAACACTTTTAGACAGTTCTTACTACTCTGTGAACATGAGTCAGTACAAGTGAAAATGGTGCACAGATGGGCCAGCACAGAAGCAACAGAAGTGCCGTGATATTTACAAGGGGGGGAAAAAAAATCTTCCTTTACAAGTGTAAATATACCAGAGAAATCATCGGCTCACAGCACAAACTGGGCTTTGATGTAGCAAACACTCCACCAGGGACAGCACCAGGAGGAAGAGGCATGGTAGACACTGCATCTGGAAAACAGTAGGCTCAAAGCACTGAGCTCTTCTAAAGAGTCACAACAAACACAAACATGCCAGACACACAGACCACTCCACAGTCTTCAGGCAAGCAGCAGCAAGGGGCCAAGCACTGAGCCAGCCCACGGAGAGATGCTGAGAAGGAAAGAATTGAGGTGAGCTTTGGGCCCAGCAGCTGGAAGGAGCATTGTGACAGCGCCAGCAGCCTGGGCTCTGGTGCACTGCCCACAGCACCAGACGTGCAGCAGCTCAGACACACAAATCAAAGCTGGTGGTGCCCTGCATGGAGCCAAGAAAGCAGCACCTGAATCATTCTGTCCACATCTAGGGTCCTCAGCACAGCAAGGACATGGACCTGCTGGAACAGGACCAGAGGAGGTGAAAAGGATCCAGGAAGACAAAACACCTTCCAGTACCTAAAGGGACTACAAGAAAGATGGAGACAAATATTTTACCAGGGTCTGTTGTGATAGGACAAGGGGTAATGGTTTTAACTAAAAGAGTTGACTTTAAATAGTTGCAAGGAAAGGTTTTTTTTACAATGAGGGTGTAGAAACACTGGCACAGAGAGGTGGGAAATGCCTCATCCCTGGAAACACGCAAGGTCAGGTGAGATGGGGCTGTGAACATCCTGATGTTTAGCCTGAACTAGATGACCTTTAAAAGGTACCTTCCAACCCAAGTCATTCTATGATTTTTGGGGCCCTCAGCCTCTCACTGAGCAGCAATAACACAGGGGGTCTTTTTCTTCAGCCTCTCTCAGGTCTCCCCCTCAGTGCAAGCTGCTCTGAGTTCACAGGGAGAACATGGGGCTGAGCTCTCCAGACTAATCACATTCCTCCCCACACGTCTTCCCCTCACCTGTAAAACAGCAGTAACAATATTTACACTTCTGCAGTTGGCTCAAGATGTGGAATGAAAATTTAATTATCATCAGTGCTATTCACCTGTGAGAACAGCTCCCAGCCTGACCACAGCAGGAATGAGGCGAGCCCAAGGAGCCCAGAGTGGAGCTGCAGGAGACAGCACAAATCTCATCCCAATGGTAAAAAGGTGTGGCAGTTTTGAATGGGAGAGAAACAGCTTCCCCATCCCTTATGAACTTGTTTCTAGTGAATTATCACAGAATTTTGTAATGGATTTTCAGTCTGCAGGTCAGGCAGACTCCTGCCATTCAGTGCTCTGCCCGCTGACTCTGCAGTGACACACATACTCGTGTTCTACAGGAAAACCATTTTTAAACAATAAATCTGCCTTTCCAAACCTCTCACCTCCCCTGGGTCCCTCTAACAACTTTTGTGGGTTTGTGCTACATTGTCTCACTCCTGAAGACCTTTTTTTCCCCAGTGTTGCATGAAAGACCCAAGCACAGCAGGAGAAATTAATTAACAGAGCAGACAGCTATTCTGCCATCAAATGAACAAAATTAAACAGTACCAGAGACTTACACTTATAGTCACCCCTAAGTGTTTCACATGACAACAGCAGGGAAAACACAGTCCAGACTGTTGTTTTAATGTTGATAATATTCCAAAATCCACAGCGCTTACCAATTTCTCAGTGGAAATAAAACCTTTGACACCAGTGGGAATTCTGTCTGGGCATGAAAGCTGGTTGTTGTACTATGATCCAGCAGTAAGAGTCTGTTTTGATTGTCAGATGTTTAGCACCATTCCCTTCTACGCCTGCCCAGAGCACCTGGACTGACAAACTGAGGACAAAACTTGAATACATCTGTGCACTCATGTGCTTTCTGCCAATGCTTGCCCTGGTGAGGAGCTGATTCTGTTCTCCACTACAGGCAGGGTTTATTTACACTTTGCAATCACCTCCCAGCAGCTGGAGGGCTGCCTGATGTGTCAGCCTGCTCTGCTGCAGAGAGTTGGCTTTTTGCATCTCAGCTAGTTTGTTACTGCTCGGATGCTGACCAGGACTGGGCTGCTAATTTCTCCCAAAATCATGAAGATGTTAAGGAATATAGGGGGAGGGAAGGGGACAAGGAAAGCATTATGATACAGCAACAGTAAGAGGGAAAAGAGTTAAAATGAAGACAGGAACAAAATTCAAAGGCGCACGAGTGTAAGACAGCATCACTTCAGGCATATGTCAAAATAGTGTCAGATTTTTCTCTCTTCATTAAGTCAACAGTTAAACACCCACCAGCTCTGCTTTTTACTAGCCCTGGAGTTTTGCTGCACCTGGAGAACCTCTCTGTGACATCAGCAGTAGAAACAACTGGGTTTGTCAGCAGATAACCTCATTCATGAGTAGGCTGAGTACCCCCTTCCACTCATGTCACCATGAGGGCCATGAGCAGGGGTCAGGTCACAGACTCGAGGTGGTGGAGACCAGCCCAAGCTCAACAGAAGCTGTAGGAAAATGGCCTGAATTTTATCAATTTTTCCTGGTTTTAAGTCACAAGTAACAGCACTTAGTATTTGTCCCCAGAGTTTGATAAAAATAAAATTATCCCCATAATACTAAACTAAAAGCATCAAATTCATATCTGTCCAGCTAAGGTGGTAGAGATCACCAGCCTGTGGTGAGGAATGGTGCCAGCAAGGGAGCATCTGTGCATTTGGGAAAAATTTGGGGTCTGGGAAAAACCCCCTGTCCAGCATTTGGGGTTCTTAACTCCCTCATTTACAGAAGATTCACAGAGAAAGAACCTGACATATGAGTGCTTTTATTCAGGACTTTGAACCTGTAACAATATTTGATATAAAATTACTGCCCTATTATAAAATTTTGTGTTGTGGTTACAGAAAACCCAAACAACCCACACGCAATAACTTAAGAATAAAACGTTAGTTTCCCTTTTTGTACATAACTTTTATTCTACTCATTGGAACTCTTCCATTACAGGTAGAAGGATGAGTAAACAAGCAAACCCTTTTTACAAAAGAGGGGTAACATTGTCTAAGGGAGAGTGCATATTAGATTGAGACTATGGTAATGTCCTAGGACTGTATTTAGATGAAAGAATCTGGGGTTTTTAGTGGTTTTGGCCTCAAAAGCCTTCCCAAGGGACACGTATAATTTAGCTGTGATAAGTCTCCCTTAGGTTTAGGAGCCAAGAAGACAGACTCATCTCTCTTCTGCAAGAGCCAGCATCCAGAATTTGGCACCAAACACACTTTGCTCCCAGGCAGTGTCAGCCCTGAGCTGTACCTGCTCTTTGCCATTATAGCAACCCAGGCACATAAATCAGCCCTGTCCAGTCTGAGGGAAAAATCCCACACAGACACCTCGACTGCCCTGATACTACCTGTTCTGCACTCCAACTTCCACACCTCTCAGTCCAAAAAAGGCTGCTATATGCACTGTTTTATTGCTTCAGGTAATACTGCACACTCTCAGCAAGAGAAACAAAGACTTTGGTGAAAGCAAACTTGTTTGTCTGAGGGTTTTGGGGTTTTTCCCATAAAAAAAATTCTCCCCACTTGTAACTATGAACACTCCTCAACAGTCCTCACCTCAGTCAGCCAAAAATCACACGAGGTCTTTCTGAAAAACTAAGTTCTGTGCAATGAAGTTATTAACTGCTGGGAAAGGCAGAAAAGCTTTTTTACAGCTGTTCATTGATGCACTGAACGTCACCTTACACTCTATAGCCCTTTTGGATTCCGCAGACTTCTGGAGTAGGCTAAGAAAAAACAAAAAATCTTGGCCAGAGCAGTTACACTGCTTCTTGAGACATGTTTGGTTTTTTTTTTTTTTTTTGGGTTCAGGCCTCAGATTCTCAGCCAGCAATTTCTGTCCCTGGTGGAAATTAAAAAAAGCAAAACAAAACCACCAAAAAACCAAAACCAAAAAAAAACCCACCAAAAAAAAAAAAACCCCAAACCAAACCAAAAACACACAAAAACAAACAAACAAACAAAAACCAAACAAAAACAAACAAAACCCCCCCAGAAACCACCAACAAAACAAAAAACACCCACAGAATGCACCAGGTATGTCTGCTTTTTAGGAATCCAGGGAACAAATATGAGTTCCTAAGGATGTGAATTAACCCCAAAGCCCCAGCAGCCTTCCATGGAAGATCACAGTTACTCTGACAAAAGCCAGCAGTGCCTGGCTCAGAACCAGAGTGCTCCCAGACACACAGGGCTGGGAAGTGGGAGAGGAGCAGCCTGGCCATGGCAGCTCCCACTTGGCACCTGTCAGCCCATCCCTGTGCACACTCAGTCATGCTCCCACAGAAGGGGACAGCCAGGTCCACTTGATGCTGAAGTCCCCACACTGATGCTTGAGCCTGTCCACACAACAGCTTTAATGACTCAAAAACTTTTCACACAGGGACCACGGCTTGTGCTGCTCCCTTCAGTTTCAGACAGGTGCACAAACCCCTTGGTTTAACCAATTGGTTGTCATCCTGCAGTAAATGAGGCCAGAATTCATTGGCTCTGTTTAATTTATGTTTCAACATTTCTATTCTAAAACTGTACATGGATGCTGGGGTACCAGCAGGTGCATTCCTGGTACATGAACCACACCAAGCAGTCCTGTTCTCATCCCTGTGTGCTCCTGCAGCAGCACACCACTCCTCACACCCCGTCTGCTGCTCGGCTTCCTTTCCTCTTTCTTTTTTAAATGGCATAGATAGCCGAGGAAGAGCCAGGCACTCACCTTGACCCAGACTTTCTCAGCAGGAACAACCAGGTTTGAAATGAGAGGAAATGCTTGGCAGGTGCTCCCAGGGGACCAGCCAAAAATAACTGCACTCTCTAGTTAACGTCCATCCGAGTAGTACTAACATTTCTGCTTTAGGAGTGCGGCTGAAGCGTTTGATTTACACAGGGTTGTAAGCAGTTTTGTTAGCAGTTGCCCAGCAAATCCAGCACACAACAGGGAACAGTCAAACCCATTTCAATCACCTATGTAAGGTGCCCGCGTTCTCCATACAGACAAGGCATCTTTTAGGGTGTGATTAACTGTAATTAGGAACCTACCTCTCACCTTTGATTATAGCAGTAGTCTAGACAGCCAGGGTTGGCAGAGAACTAACAGACTTAAAATTACCTTCTACAAAAATTCCCCAATGCATCGGTTATGCAAGGAAACGGACCGGAGGCTCTCTGGGAAGAGGGTTATACCGAGTAGCACTCGACACTTGGCAGCAGTGAGGAGCAGGTAAGGCTGTTTACAGGGAGCTCTACTCAGCCGTGACTTCCACCAGGAGCTCCCCGCGTCCAGCTCAGAGCGCCGCAGGCTGAGCGAGCCGGGTCCCGGAGCCGCCGAGCCGCTCCTGGCGCTGGCACCGGAGAGCAAAGTCTGCTGGATGTCAGCTCTGGCACAGCACCAGGGCCGGCAGCGTGGCCAGCCGCCAGCCCGCTGCTCAGGAAAACCTACTGAAAACCTGCTCCTTCCTTCGGCTCGGGCATGCAGCTGTGGCTGAGGAGCCCGGGAATATCCTCCAGTCCTGCAGCCGCGGGCTGCTGCGTGGTGCAGGCTGACGGCGCCTTGTAGCTCTCCTCTCCTACTACTGCTTGCCTTTTTTTTTAAAGGAACCACTTGGATCGTAACTTTAATCAAGACTTTAGAAAACGAGTCATCTAGGAAATCTGGCCAAACGTATTCCAGCTTCATTAAAGGATTTAAAAGCTGCCCCTCCAAATTAGCAAATTTTTATACTTAAAAAAAGGATTGTTGTATTTGAAAATACTGCCATAAAACAATACCTCAGGCAAGAGATAGACTAAGGTTGAAACATAGTTCAGCCCCTGAAATTACTTGCTTTAAATTGTGTATTTACATTTTCCATCTGAAATAACGGTGTGGTGAGGCTGTGCATTGCCACACGACAGCTCGTTCTGCTTTTAAAACAGCAGCACTTCAGTAGTAGCTAAATTGATGCCTTTCATGGGTCCATCACTTGGGTAATTGATTAGCGCCAGTGAGGGGCTCTGAGATCCAACAGATTACATGTTCTGAGCCTGCTAAATTATTTGAATAGATTTAAAAAGAAAAATATTCAGAATTTTGTGTGATCCAGTATTACCTTCCCCAATCATCATTTCCCCTTCCCATATTTTGGCTCAGTTACAAAACAAGCGTGCTAAGCCCAGGGAGCAAGAAGAGTTGAGCATGACACCTGTTAAAATATAATAGAAAGCGAGTATATTTTTCCACTGAGAGTTTCTCTGATGACTGTTTATTCCGCTATTTAAAGATTACAGCTTTAATCTCGCTCAAGAGAAGAAAACGGAAAGGTCACAGCTCCGTCGAGCTCGGAGCGATCCGCCGGGCAGACGGCACTGCAGCCCCAAACAACATGCCGTGTTCGAGGCTCCAGCCTCACAACACATCCTCTGTGGTGCAATTTGGAACCATTTAAGCTCAGCTGCCTTAAACACAGCCCGAACCAAGAATAGCCTCGGCTCCCGGGCACAGGTCAGGCGATGCTGAGTCACTTGCTGGCCGGGGCCCAGGATTTCCAGCTGCCTTGGGCTCGGCCTCCTTAAAGACACAACTTGTGCCTGCCGCACACAGCCCCAGCTCCAGCTGGGCACGACCAGCCAGGGCTGGCACCCTCGGATGCCAGGGGTTTAGCCAGATGCTTGATTCCAATACGAAATCCTAGTTCGTGCCGCCCTGTTTCCCTCCAGCTTCGGAGCGCAGCGCTGCTGCTGCCTTCCTGCTCATTCAAAGCTACATTCATACATCTCTTTGTAATTATGAATCAACTCCCAGGCATCGGTGCACACCCCAGGCTCACACAGAACGGCAAACAATATACTGTCACGGGTTGCATCAGCTGCACGATGCTCTCTCATGCCTTCAGGCTTGCTAAAGCTGATCCAACGCTAATATAATAATAGCCTTTTTACCCGCCTCCTCCCCCAACAATTACCGGAGGCTTGGAAAGCCATTGAAATGCAAATAGCACACGGAGAGGTTATTGGGAACCAGGCTGGGAAGGTACAAATGCTGTCCTGCTAGTTTCCTTTAGTTTGACACGAACGGGACCGTAGTCCGGAATTTCTCTTTGTATAAACAGGGAGAGAGGCAATATCGTGGATGTACAGACGGCTCAGTGTAGGAGCTGAAGTTCATCTTCTCCGGCACGGCTTCTCTGTATCTGGGGCCCCTGTTAGTCCCCTCAGCTGCTGCAGTAGCAGAGAACCGCACAACACAGAAGTGTCTGTAGCTCCGATTATACCAGCGTGCCCAGCTACACAAACTCACAGAAACGCGCGCAGTGTGGGTTTGAAAGATCTTGCCCCCTCAAGGCAAGGCACTGTAGAGCCTGCAGGTTGCTCTGTGGCCAGATGAAAGTCAGAAATGCAGCATCCCTCTCCCTGCTTATCCCACCGCATCCTTCAGCCCAGGCTCTTCTACAGAGGACAGGACCTCCCTGCACCCCGCCCCATCATGGTCTGTTTGCCTACTATCTTTTCAGGTAATGTTTCCACCGAGGACAAAAAATGGGCTTTCTAGACACAAGGCAGTCCTGACACTCGGCTGGAGCAGCCGCGAACAGCAGCATGTACCAGCTGCTGTGAGGTGACATGGGACTACGATGACCCAGACACTTCTTCAGCCTCTCAGTCCCAGTAAAGCTTCAGGAATACCTCCTAAAAATAGGCCGCATCCTCATCCCCTTTTCTGTAGCAAAACAACCTATAAATATCACAAAGAAGATGTTTACCCTGTTATAAACAAATTCCTACCCCCGTTCAAAAGAGCCATAGAGAAGAGGGTCCAGCAGCCGGTGCACAAGGGGTAACTTGTTTGCTTTGGCGAGAGGGCGGCTGAAGCAAATCTAACGGCAGTTTACAGCTACTCGAGCGCAGTTATTAACGCGACAGAGCCAACACAGCTGGGGGTGATGGCTAAAGGGTCAGTGTGAGGGGCAGAGTGAACCCAGGAGAATCTTCTTGCCAGGGTAGCATACAGCACGGCCATTGGTCATCTCTGGGAAGGCTGGGGAGCTTTCAGCCCTGCAGGTGTTCAGATTGTGGCTGAGATAACCTGGTGTCCACGGGTCCCGCTCCGATGGGGTCTTTGGGCTGGAGACCTCCAGAGGTCGCTTCCAGCCACCAATTCCATAGTTCCGTAACCTCCACGTTAAATACTTGGCATTAAAGGGTGAAACTGCAGCAGCTCCTTCCCCTGTATTTCTGTTCTGTCCCTGGAGCAGGGCACAGCTCCCAGGCCGCGCACCGCCCCATCCCAGCGGGGACGCGCGGCCGTCCCTGCCCGGGGCTGCGGGCACACGGGGCTCCCCCGGCGCCGGGCTGACAGCAGCAGTCCCAAGCCCTCCCTCGTTCCCTGCGCGTCCCCCACCGCTGTTTGCCGCCCGCATCTCCCAGCTCGGGCGAGCAGATGCGGCACTGACGCCGATGCGGCGGAAGGATGCGCACCAGGGCCGCGTTTTCGGCGAGAGGCAAAGGCCGGCGGGTGCCGGGGCTCGGCCGCGCTCCGGGACCCGCGGGTCTCCTCCAGACACCCCGCGGGTCTCCTGCAGACACCCCCTGCGCTGCGCGGGGCCGGGCGGGGGCGCGGCCCGGCGGGGAGGGCGGGGGGCGGTGGCGCGGAGCGCCCGCCCCTCACGGCCGCGTCCCGCCCCGGCGGAGACGGGAGCCGAGCCCGCGGCAGACGCAGCCGAGCCGCGCCATGGCCGGCCGCCGCCTCCTGGGGCTGCTGCTGGCCTTCGCCGCGCTGCTGGGCGCAGGTAGGGCGGCCGGGCCGGGCCGGGCCGGGGGCGGCGGCGGCGGCGGGAGGGGGCGGCCCGGGGGAGAGGGCCCCGGGGGGCGCGGTGAGCTGTGCGCATGATCGCGGCGCCGGGCTCGGCCCAGGAGCGGCGGACCCCCGCCCCCGGCCGGGGTCACCCCGCGGGATGCGGCCCCCGAGGGATGCTGCCCCCGAGGGATGCAGGCGGCGCGGCCCTCTCGCCGTGGGGGCTTCTCGGTCTGGATATTGCTCCCGGTAGCACGGAGCCTGCCCCGGGAGGGGCTCACGGGGCCGGGGAGATGCGCCCCGAGGCGAGGCCCCGGCTGGGAGGGTGCTCCCCCGGGGATCGCCTCGGGGAGGGGGCTGCCCCCCTTCGGGCCCCGCCCTGCGCAGAGCACCCCGAGTCCGCAGCGATGGCGGGGTGCCAGCCTGTGCACCAGGGCGGGCTGCAGACCATCCTTGTCCCCCCTCCTTCTCCCGACCCCCACCCTGGGCCCGGCTCCGGCCCCTGCCCCTGCTCCCCCGCTGGCCACGGGGCCGGTCCCGCCGCCGTGCCCTCAGGTGGGGCGGCTCCAGCCTGCCTTAGGTGACAGTGACAGTGACAGTGCTGCTGACCGACGCATCGCGGAGCGGTGCCTTCGGGTGACAGTGTGACAGCGATGCTTAAGAAGCTCGATGCTGCAGGTATAAAGATCTGGAGCAGCCTGGGGCTCAGTTAATCCTAAACAGAGGTAGCCATGGAGTCACCGCCAAAGGAGTTTGGGTTTGTCTGTCTGCTCGCTGAGCTGTTGGATTAGAGGATTCTCTGTGTGACCCAAATTAGTCGGGCTGCTGGTTGTATTCTCACTCTTTTTTTTGTCCCACTGTTATTTCTGCAGATCAGAACAGTCTAACCCAGAAATCGTTCCCAGCTAAGCAGCAACTAGGAAGGAAAAAATAAAATACTGTTTTTAGGAGAGTAGGAAGGAAGAAATTAAAATCAATGCAAAGTTTTCCACAACTCTTTGTCTCCTTAGAAAAACCCAATGGTACTTTTAAAAAGCTGTGTGTTTAAACTGGAAAGAAACATCTTTCTAAAGATTATGCAGAGGAAATAGACAAGAATTATGTAAAAAGCCTCAGGAAAGTTTTTCTAAACAAAATCTGCTATTAACCAGGAGGCACCCGGCAAGCACAGACTGATCAGAAGATATCAGCATCAAAGCAGACAGCGAACTGAAACCCAAGCAGCTCTTGCTGTTGGAATAGATTAGGTTTTTCCCGAGTCAGCCTGGAATTTGTTTGCATTTGGTACCTACCTGTTTGTGCACCTGTAATGGTAACAGCGTGGTACAGAGTTGCTTATGCTGACCGGGTTAGCGGCTGCATTTTTAATTGACAGATATCAGTTTGACAGGCTGAGCTGATAAAATCTTGATTTTGGGTTAAAAAAAGAAATCTGGTTAGTCAGTACTAAAGCTATTTGCCTTTTGTGTTTTTCGCAATGTGGGTAAACAAAAATGCTGTTTTGGAGCTCTTTGGCTGAGGAGTCCAGCTCTTAAATATCCTTGGCTGTGTTTGTATCAAAATGAATTTCACTGAAACATTCATAAATCATTCCTGCCAGCGTGAGGCTTCACAGGTAATTGAACAACATTAAGTTTGTCCCCTCTCCGAACCGTGGCAGTCATTGCAAGGGGGAGTTCTCTGCTCTTGGCTTCCCTCCCGTGCAGAGCCTTGCCGACACAGGACACACCGAGCTGGGGTGCCGGTATGCAGTGCAGCCTTTCCACCTGGCCTCTGCTTCCTCCCCCGGGGTATCCTGGCAGCGGCTCTCCCAGCCTGTGGGTGGGTGCCTGCTCCTCCCTTCCCCTTCCTTCCTCTCTCTCTGTCTCCCCCTCCCAAATGTGTTGGAACGGCTTTGCAGTGCCCTGAGCGAGCCTTGGGAGCCCTTCCCCACCTGAGCACTGACCTGGCCTTTTGGGTACTAGCACAACCTCCCTGCCACCATCCTGTACCCACGGGAAGAGAACAGGTGGTGGCAAGGCAGTGGGTTTCCCAGGCAGGGCATTCTCTGCCATTTCTCCAGAACAGCAGCAATAGAAACCACATTTTTTCATTGCCTCTATTCCCCAGCGGGGTTGTTTTTTTTTTTTTGGCTTGTTCTGAAACAGTTGCTCCAGTAGTGCTGAAGGCAGGCAGTGGGCAGCCCAGTCTCTTGGAAGCTCAGGGATTTACAAATTACCAAAAACCAAGCATAACAAACAACAAAATCAGTACCTAGCGTGATTCCTGCAGCTGTGGTCCACCTCCACTACTGACACAAGACTGATGTGTGTGTTGTCTGTGACTGTCCAGTAAAGCAGGAGCAAACTTCACTTTTTAATTGGGAAAAAATGGGTTTGGGTTTCTCTTTGATCACATTCTAGTGTATTTCCCTTCATTCGTGGCTGTGTGCTTCAGTGCCCTGTCCGGGCTCTCAGACACAGCTGTGCCACATCTGTCTGTGCCTCCAAGCTGCCTCTGGCCACAGCCTGTCTGCCTGTGGCTGCAGTGCTGGAAACAGGCACTGCTTGTAGGGCCCCAACCCACTGGCCAGGGCTGCTAAACTCTGCCCTGTTCCCAGGGTGCTGGGGGGCAGAAGCATTAAAGTATTTTGAGAAGGTGGAGAAAACCAAACACCCTGCAAAGCCTATTTGCTGTAGCCAGAGGCAGGCATTCCCTGTGCCACCATGTTGCATGGTGTTTTAAATTCACAGATCTGTGACTTTTCCAGAGTGTAGTTATGTTTCATGTTTATGCGTCATCCAGGGTTAACCACATGCTTGTGGAAAACAGTAAGAGTCGAGCAAGAAATTTACCAGTCTTGTTGTTTTCCCCTCTCCTGTCCTCAGTCTCATAAGCCAGTACAGAATGCATTAGGTTTTCTTTGAAAGCTGGCAACTTTGACATCTGAGGGCTTTTTGGAGGGAGCACAAGGTTTCCTCTCGCAGCCCAGGCAGAAGAGGCACGTGCAGTTTTTGTACTTACCTTTTGTAAGAAAAGGTTGAAGAAAACCTTCACTCTCCAAGCAGCGATAAGAGCAGTCGGGTGTGTCCTCCAAAGTTGCCACCTCAGCATGACAAGCTGTGTTGTCACCCATGTCTTCATAAGCAGCATCTCACAAATCACCTCTTCTCCCGAGTGTGGCTACCAGCACCCACCAGCAATTACAGGAACTGCTGAAATGTGAAGGCAATATCAGACAGTGCAGTTAGCTCTGGGTAACTGCTGCACAGATGGCCGCAGTTCCTGCGGGCGGCTCCCCTGCACCCGCCCCACACCACAGTGCCCAGCGGAGGCACGGGCAAAGCAGAAAGGAGCCATCTCTTCCTGATGTTTTTTTCAGGTGTCTGGACTCTGTTTTGCGCTGGGCAGCTGTGGGTGCAGCTGGCAGAAAAGGGGTGCCAGTGCCAGGTGACCCTGTGTCTCTGTGTCCCATCACTTGCTAGGGTCACTCACCATGGATATTCCAGAAGAGTTGCAGGGAGGAATTATTTTGAGTAGAACAGAAAGGCTGGGTTTGGCATTGTTGTAGAAACTAAAGGAGATAGCAGCATTGTATAAAGCGGCTAAAAATCTTTCTTATAATACATTATTGTGTTATTAAAGTTATAATTACCAGGTATCAGTGGTGAGTCAAAGTAATACATTTAAAGAATAATTTTTACTTAGATAACGTCTTTAGTGTGTATGACAAAGCAGGAGAAACCAAATTGGTTTTCTTACAAATTATCTCTGATCTTTGAACACATATGCATTAATTAAATGTGCCATGCTCAGATATTTATGTACATAGCTGTGGAAATAATTAATTTCCATGGTTCTACTTGTATTTAGAATTTTTTTCTTCTACAGCCTAGTGATAAACATGCTTGGAAATTGCTGTTTAAGTCTTGAGGTTTTTTTCCCCCTCTACAAAAATGTGGGTTTTTTCTTACATCTGTTGCAAGCATTTCAGCCCTTAAAGCACATAAAACAGAAGTGTCTATTGATCTCCTGAGTTGACTAGAATAAACCTTTAAAACTACTTGGTTTAAACCCAAATTTGTTTTCTTCTTGGAGGAATAGCTCCAAGAGCACTAACTTTACAATTAACTAAAGGAAAAACTGGGGTTTTATTAGACATTGCTTCTGAAGCCACTCTAATAACAAAACATATGCTTGATAAACTATATAACACTGATGGCAAAGAGACAAGCTTTGCAGCAATTCCTTTGTAAGCTGATTGATACAATTCACAATCAGGGGAAGTGCTCAAATAGAGGAAAGCAGGAGAAGATGAACGTAGCACATCAAAATGTAGAACATGAAAGGACTTTGAAAGAGAAACTTCAAAGTTGGGGATCCAGATGCTGGAGTCACTAGCTGTGATTTAGGATGTGAGCACAGGAACGTGACTGCTGAGGGAACAACACCTTTGAGAAGAAAACAGAGTCCTGATACAAGCCATGACACAGAGAGGGCTGAGTGCTGCCTTGCACTCACAGGGATTTCAGTGGAGCTGCTCAGGGTCAGCTTTGGGTTTGATCTTGTGAGAGCTCAGCCTGCTGGAGTGGTGGGGGTGAAGTTAGTGCTAATACATATTTATGGAACTGCCTTGCAGCCACTCCAAAATCCTTTTCCTTTGCTTTTCAGCCTTGTCTAGGAAACCCAGAAACTTATTGTGGGAGGAGAACTGGTGCCACAGGCAGAAAGCTGATGCTGAGTTTGAGCTTTGTTTCCCAGCCACATGAGCAGCATCTCCAGGGAAGGAGATGGCCAGGTTGCTGTAGGGTCTGGTGCAGTCACCACATACATGTGTAAAAAAACCAAAGCAAGTGAAACCAGAGGCATTGGTAAGATTTTGGAGATGGTGGCTCAGACAGGGAGGAGGGACACATCCCTCAGCATCATTCTGTTGGAAGGCTCTGCAGGCTGGTACAGTGTTGTCTCCAGCAAACAAGGTGCTGGGGAAAGAGAGCGGCACAGAATTTTGCTTACCCTTTGAAATGCTCTCTTTGCCTGTGCACAGAGAAGTCTGGGTAAAAAGAACTTGTCAAAGTTGGAATAATCTTACTGAAATCCTGCTTCAGAAGGACATGCTTCAGGTTGGGTGTTCAGGGGTAACTGCAGCTCTGGCTCTGGGAGAGTACAAGGCAAAAGCTAAACAAGCAGAAGAGGTTTCCAGCCCCAGCTGTGGATGGCACAAGAGGTGCTTGTGCTGCAGAACAGATGTTAGATAGCTGATGAGATTTTGAACAGCACATTAGTCTGTGTCCCTAAAGCTTTGTCTGCTGGAAAAAGTGTCCTTTTAGGGGTAGGAGCTTGGAGAATGCCTCTGTCTTAGTGTCTGATCTCTAAATGATCTTCCTGTGGGGTGAACTTGAGCTGCTTGGTGAAACATCTCTGTGGTGACCAGACACCTCCATTCAGGTGCTGCTGCTACTGCAGGACTTGGGCCATCTTTCCAGACAGTAAAATCTGAGTGAAAATAATGCCAGGCTAATATAGGCTCATGTAGAGTAAAAACCTCCCCAGGTCCCCTCCTGCCATCTGGTACACAGCCTTCCTCTTGGAGCTTTGCTTAGTCTCCACTACAGAGCCTGAAGAAGTAGAAAGACTCAGAATTGGTGCAACTTCACCCTGGTACATTTTCCCACCCTGGAAGTTCTTTTGGCCAGAAAATCGCAGAATCAATTAGCTCAGAAAAGACCTGTGAGGTCGTTTAGTCCAACCTGTGACCAACAACCACCATGTCAATCACACAATGGCACTGAGCACCACATCCAGTCTCTTAAACATCTCCAGGGACAGTGCCTCCACCATCTCCTTGGGCAGTCCATTCCAGTGTTTCCTCACCCTTTCAGTGAAGAAATTCCTCCTAAAGTGCAACCTAAAATCACCATGGCACCTTACACCAATGCAGGGCTAGGTAGAAGAGGTTGCACCCCCCCAAAATCAAACCATCCCATCCTGCATGCTATTTCCAACTGCTGCTAGCCTGCTCTGAGCCCCTGCTTTGTGACCCAGCCACAGGCTGGCTTCTGCCCAGGTGCTTCCACTGGGGTGGGTGTTCAGCCTGGCCCCACTCACCAGGCCCCAGCTACTGCTGCTGGTGCCAGCCTGTCCCTTGCACTGTGCCATGCCATGCAGTTCTGTGTAATTATTTGAGGAAACTGGAATGTGTTATTTCCAACCAGCACTCCCCCCCACCCCAGGACAGCACTGAGCCTTGACCTCGTTATACTTTTAAAAACACCCACAGATCCCAAACATGTCTTTCACCTCGTGCAGAAAAGAGAGCATTTTTAAGTGAGGTTAAACATACATTTGAAAAGACAGTGTATTCCTTCTTTCTTTTTTGTAACGATGGTCTTAACTGAGTGAATTATTCATACTTTCACAGAGAAAATCTCAGAACCACAACAGTTTGCAGACAGTTGGGTCTGCAAGTGTTGGTGCTATTTCCTCTCCAAGTAGGGTCAGAGAGAGTAAGAGAGCTTTTGCTGGACTTCTCTTTGAACTCACTGAGCATAGTTCTATGTTTAAATTGTTTCATGCCGCATTAATAGCACAGAGTGCTCTGTTTATACAGCACCTGGTCCCCTGGTGATGGGGATGCAGCATGTGCATGGGAAGCAGCAGAAGCCGGATACACACCCCAAACTCCCCTTTTCAGAGACTTCTCCAGACTCTTCTGTGAAAACAAGGAGCCAAACTCACCTTATTGAGCACAAGCTGTTGGAAAAGGCTGAGGGACGTGGCACGGCTTCCCTTGCCATGGGCAAGCCAGGAGGGGTGGTCTCACAGCTGCCGGCTGGGTGGTTAAAAATCACCACCAGTTCCTGCACCACCTGCTCAGAATTATCTCCAGCAGATCTCTGTTGCTGCTTCCTACTTGGAGGGTGCAGCCCCCCACGCTGCTGTCTCTCCGTGCTGGTTCCTTCCCGTGGCAGCCCCGCCTGGATCAGGGATGCTCCCGGAGCAGCAGAGCCGCACGACCCGGAGCACAGCGGGAGTGTGGGTTGGCCAGGAGGGTGCAGACAGTGAGCAGCACAGGCTGGGCTCTCAGCTCTCCCCACCTGACCCGAATAGCTCCCGTTTGCAGGGGAAGGGGCTGTGGGGAGGCGGGGACAGCAGTGGCCAGGTGGGAGCCCTGCGGTGATGGGGCAGACAGATGCTCTCAGCCACAGGAGCAAACTGAGCCCCCCATGCTCTCCCAGAGCCCTGCTCCATCTGTCAGCATTACCCGAGTTTTCCTTCCTGCTACTGCTCTGCTTCTGATTTTAAATAGCACTGTATGACAGGAGCATCACATCCCAAGTGATGAACCAGCATTTTTACTCTGTAATTCCCTATTTACCTACTTTTAACTACAGCACCTCCTCTTGATCTTTATCTGATGAGAGCAATCTTTTTCCACCGGGAATCAGGTGATAAGCATTTAATCTCCTCCAGTTTTCTTTGGGCACCTGCATCACTGACTTTGTCATCAGTTGTTCCTGCACTGAGTTATGAACAAAATGCTTTCATGCCATAATTTGTTGCCTGGTTGATGCACAGGCATCTTTGGCAATAGACAAATTCATAGCCATTACTTAATGTGTCAGTAGAAATCATATGGCTAATGTGAGTGTACATTGTAATCTTTCTGGGTGGACAGCAGGCAGGAAAACATGGAAGCAGCTGTTGTGGTGTAATCCCAGCTGGCAGCTCAGCCCCACGCAACCATTTGCTCACTCAGCCCCATTCCCCTTGGGATGGGGAGAGAACTGGAAGGGTAAAGGTGAGAAAACTCATGGGTTGGGATAAAGGCAGTTTGACAGGAAAGGCAAACCAAGGGACTCATTGCCCACTCCCCATGGCAGGCAGGTGCTCAGCCAGCCCCAGCACAGCAGGGCTCCATCACCAGTGACTCAGGAAGGCAAACACCATCCCTCCAGACGTCCCCCCTTCCTCCTCCTCCCCAGATTTCTATGCTGAGCATGGTGCCATATTATGGGATATCCCCTGGGTCAGCTGGGGTCAGCTGTCCTGGCTGTGTCCCCTCCCAGCTCCTTGTGGAGCCTCTTGCTGGTGGGGTGGGTAAGGAGCAGGAAAGGCCTTGGCTCTTTCTTGCTCCTCATCAGGAGGAGGGTGCAGCCCCCCCTCCAGTTTGTCCCCATCAGAGGCCTGCACACAGCATCTGGTGGGGACAAACCTGAGCCCAGAGTGACACTCTTGTTTTTTTTCATCACTGAAAAGTCATCTTTAACCATTCTCCATCCTGTGTAGTTGGTTCAGTGCTAATTTCCCCGTGGCCCCTTGCAAAGTGGTTGGGGTGTGGGAATAAAATAAAGATGCTGTCCACATCCTTTCCCCTTTAGCATATACCTTGTTCTTCCTTTAAAAATCCCCAAACAAAGCAAGAAAGTGGAAAGGAAAACCAACTCACTTTCTTATAAGATACACCTTTAAGTTATTGAGGGTTACACCTGGGGCGTTTTCCCACAGTCCCAGGGAGGGTCAGAGGTTTGCAGAGCTCCTGTGAGGTCTGGGACAGGCTGGACTCTTCCTGTCCTCTCTAGTCCTCAGCTGCAGTGTCCTGGTACCCACTTCAGGCATGGAAAGTTTGGTATCACCCCATCCTCAGCACAAGTACAGAGCTGGGCTCAGGCATGCCTCAGGAGGGGAGGAACCTTAAATATGTCTGCTCTAAACCTTTCAGCCTTTTGCTCTGGGTGCAATTGATCTGGGGCTAATTGAAAGCAGGTTTTGGCAGTGCTGTGGCAGAGCCCTCTTTGACACAAGCCTCAAAGAACAACTATCATATTAAAGTTGCTTAGAAAACATCACCTGCTGCATGCACTGAGATGGCAGAGAGCCCTGGAAACCTGGAAAGCTTTGAGCGCTCATACTGAAGAAAACTGTTTATTATCTTGTGTTGCCAGAGCAGGACTACCTGGTCTGGGATCCTCCTGTGATGGAAGAGCTGCTGAAACATTTGTTTCATGTGGGGTCAGAGAGAGGACACTACTGTGGAGCCAGAGATGGGGCAGACCTGGCCATCAGCTGCCAGCCCAAGGCATTCCATGGGAAAGCCCCATGCAAAGCCTTTCCTGGCTTTGGTCCTGCTGACCTTGATGGGGCTTTGCTTTCCCTCAGAGCTGTTCAGGGTTGCTGCTGGCACTGGGAGGTGTTTGTCTGTCTGTGGCAGGGACCCTCAGCTTTCAAGGGTTCCTTGCAGCCTCTGTGCTGGTAAATAGGCTCTGTGCCAGCCAGTTACCAGATGCAGCTGTTGGCAAAGACAAGTCAAGGGCTCTTCCCTCTGGGGTTTTAAATCTTGCTGTGGAGGAGTGGAAAGGCTGTGCAAGAGGGCAGCAGATGAAAAACTCCTCCCTGCTGTGTTTTTTGTCTGGTGTCTGCAGAGGGACCTGCTGGCAGCTCCCGGTAGGGCAGCACAGCCTGAGCCGCCACTGCTCCCCCGGGGCTGTGGGACATGGCAGGGCGTGCAGGCTGGAGCTGCTTCTTCCGGTGCTTTGGAGGCAAGCTGCAGGTCTGTCCTTCCACAGCAGGTGGGGAGAAGATCCCCAGCATGGTGCAGGCTGGATGGGCACTGCATCCCTTGGGCATCCAGAGTGTGGCCAGGCAGGGCCCGGTGAGGGCTCGCCTGCTCACCAAAGATGCCCTTCTGGCCCTGCCCCACATCGTGGTGCCAGTGATGCCTGCTGGGAAGGAGCCTGATGCAGGCTGGTTTTGCTCACCAGCTCCATCACTCCTGCTGGGTAGAGGTAGGGCTTATTTGGTACCACTGCCAAAGAATTGATACTATTCCTAGTAAGCCTTGAAATCAAGGTGCACCAGACACCTGCTTCTCATGCAGCTGCCGCACAGAACCGCGGTGTAATGCTGTGGCTTAGGGGCCAAGTGAGGTGTGTTGTCCTGAGCTGCAGACTTCAGAGCTTTCACTGGGGCTATGCTGCCTCTCCTGGCCTGTCCTGGGGCACTGGCTGCAGGAAAGGGCAGAGCTGGGGTTGTAGTGGGGCTGAGGTTCCCAGCAGGGGCCTGAGGACAGCGTGGGCACTGCATGGGTCAGGACAGCAGAGCCCTGGCTCTCGTGGAGGCTTTTAGGCATTTCCCTTAATAGGTTTCAAACACAACCACCATCAGTCCCTCCACAAAGAGAAAGTCTTCATTATGCAAATTCTCATCTTAAAGCTTTATTCATGTGCTTCCTGGCAGGCTTTCCTTTAATCTCAAGAGCGAGATTGCTTGGAATTACCATACACCCTTGTTAATTGCATTAAAAAAAAAATTCAGCAGAGGTTGTTTTTGCCATAATCAAGAGTGATTTTTGATTAGTACTTCTGAAAATCAAAATGTTTCACTGAGAATAGAGAGCAAGGACAGCAGCATTCCCTCATCCCCTGCAAGGAGCAGGGGTCATCCCAGCTGGGGGAATGTGTCCCACTGCTCTTTACTGGTCATGCCCTGGGCTGGGTTGTTGTATCCCCAGCATCAGCTGTTGGTCCCACTGCTGGGGTGAGTGCAAGGGTTTCTCCCACACTTTGCTTCCCAGCAGAGCCCTTCCACCCCTTGCCCTGGCGGGCTGCTGACAGCTTGTTTGTGCAGGACAGCCAGTCTTCCCTGGAAGCAGCTGAGGAGATAAATTGGAAGTTCAAAGTCTGCTTTTCAAGGCAGAGCTACCTTGAGGAGGAGGTCTGTGCTGAGGAGGCAGCCTGGCCTCTCTGCAGGGAGCAGTGCAGCTGCACAGAAGCTGTCCTTAGCCACCTGCTCCAGCAGCAGTGCTACCAGAGATTGTGACACCTCAGCTCCGAGGAGCACTGCTCTCCCTACACACATGGAGCTGTGCTTTGGCCTTAGCAGTCAGCAAGAATTTGGGATTCACAAGTAAATTTCCCACCCATTTGGCAGTGGCTGGGGCCAGTGCCCATACAGCAGTGGGGGAGGCACTGATGATTCCAAAGCTCTGCTCTGTCCTGACTGGGATCTGCTCCAGCTGATGGTGTTGTGGTGTCAGCTGCCCCAGGAGAGGTCCCTGGGGACACTCAATGCTGCAGCAGGGTACACCTGTGCCCATGGGGGAGCAGCTGTTTACTCCCCACAGACTTTTGGGGTGTGTCTCTGCTGAGATGGCAGAAACCCCACTGCGAGGATGCAGCCCAGAGGTCCAACAATACAGCTCTGCCCCCAAACCCCCTCTTCCCCAACGCCCTGCCCAGAGGTCCCAGCACAGCTGTGGGTGCCCAGCCTCAGCCCACCCACCTGTGTGTGCCAACATCATAACTTGGAGCAAAAAGATGAGGTTGGTCACTGGGGACACCCTTTTGGCTGCCACAGTACTTGCTCTCCTGCTTTCCTCCTGCTCCCCCACCCTCTGTGTTGCTCCTAAGGTGGGTGCAGTGCCCACCCAGCCTGCAGCAGGGAAGTCAGGCAGTTGGAATTACTTTCTGCTGCCCTTGTTCCTGCTTTGCATTCTCCCGTAATCTCCCGGGCTGTCAATCTCGTGCCGTCGCAGCTCTCTATTCCCAGGGAAGCTAAACACACATATACTGCACAAAGAGATCTGTGGGCTGCTGCTAAAAATGGAATACACCTCTCTCTGAGTGCTGCAGACGGCCTGGCAATATCCTGGGTGTGAATTATGATACTGTAATTCAAGCTTTGTCAAACAGAGGGGCTTAATTAGAATATATATATAATTGTAAAAACTAAAAAGCTGACGAGTACAATTGTGTGTTTGAGCTGCCTGCTACAGAAAATAATGAGGAGAGAATACATTAAGGCACAAAAACCTTCTACCTTCAAAGAGCAGCTAGCTCTGATTAAAAATACCCCTGGCAAGGCGAGCGGACTCAGCAAGAGGTGGGGGAGTCTGCAGTGCCGGCTCGGCCATAACTCCCACCCCTGTTACACAGCTTCTGCTGGACACAGCTGCAGCCTTGGGGTCCCCCCACCTCCCCATTCTGGCTTTGGGGGATTCATATTGGGTGCAATGTAATGTCCCAGCTTCGTCTCTGTGGATTGCCAGATTAAATAAAAATATGGAAAGCATATCTCATTTGCCTATTCCCCCCTCACCACAGAGCTGCAGTCCCTTGGGTGCTCCACTGCCCCTGCTAGTGGCACACAGAGCTGGAATTGCCTCCAGTTGCCCCAGGGGATGTGTGTTTTCTCCCAGCAACCAAAGAGCATAGTTCTTCCAAAGACCCAGTGCAGGGGTAGGGAAAAAAGTGACCCAAACTAGCCTAGTCATCAGCCCTGACAAGGATCTCTTACTGCTCCCCAGCACTTAGCAACCAGCAAAGGGGGGTTTGTGAATCACTGCTGTTGTGGCCCTGTAACAGGTGTAGGTGGGGGTGTCCTATGGGGAAGGTGGCATGTCAGGCCATGCACAACCCTGGCTCCGTTTCATGGGCATCACAGACAAAACTCTGCTGCAGCTCAGCAGCTTGTGAGTGCTGATGTGTAGGTATGGGCCCCAAGCTCTCTCAAAAAGTATAAACCCTTACTGTAAAGATAATCTCTGCTGTGCATGAGTTCCCATCAGTGGGCTTTGGAAGCTCCACTGCTGGAGTGACTGTGGAGCAGTGGCTCCAGGAGCAAAGGGATTGCACAGGCCAGTGCAGGGAGTGGCAGTGCTGCCTCCAAAACACTGCACGTGCACAGTAAACACACGTCCCAAGAGCTGGTGGGGTTTCCAGTGTCTGGCCATGAAGTACCAGATTTGTTACCACTTAATAACAGAGTAAAAGAATGAGGAGAGCATTCCAGTCTTATCTGTTGGAGAGAGCAGGGGAGTCTGTGTGCCTGTGACAGCAGCACTCGGTTATTGATCTCTAAAGGGTCTACTGCATCTCTGTAACACCCTTTGCATGAAATACAGGTGTTGTCAGCTTCAATTAACTGGCAATCTATTATTAATCCTTGCTAACACCTGGGGGAATCTGGAAAAGGATGTTGGTTTGCCAGGGGCAGCATTGGGGAAGCCCTGGATACCAGGCTGTGCACAGCACTGCCGCTCTCTGGGAGGGTTTTACTGGGCAGCTCAGTGCATCCACAGTTTTCCCAACCCTCGCTCGGGCAGCATTGCCACCTCTCCCACCAGGGCAGGGAAGACACCCAGGATGCAGCTCCAGCCCAGGACTCTCCAGCAGTTGCTGGTTTACCTCAGCCCCATGAGGATGGAGGGCCCTGAGCACCTCTCTTCCCCTTGGGGCCAGCTGGCTCTTTGGAGAGGGGTTTTGGAAGGGGCGCCCTCCTCTCATCCTGCAGGGAAAGTTGCCAAGGGAGCTGTCACCAAACCCAGGGGGGCTGTAAGTGCTTCTCAGCTGGCAGGTCCAGTGAGCCCCCCAAAGCCAGGAGGAGGGAGCCCATTTTTGGGACACTGTGTTCCCTGCCAGGCCCCTGTCCCCACTGGGGGGACATCTCTGTGCAGCCCCACAACCCCCAGAGCCCTTCATTAGAGCCTGTGAGCTGCACACACCCCACGGCTGTCCACTCCTGCCCTCGGTATTTGGGCTCCTGCACTGAGGCAAAGCATGGGCGGGATACACTAACACAGGGCTCAGCATGCAGCAAGTCAGTGCCTTGATATTGACTTAATCATGGAGAGCAGAGGGAGAGGGAAGGGAGGCTCCTGGCATATTGCTGCGAGTTGGTGCTGCCACCACATCCCTCCTGCCGGCTCACATGGTGACAGAACATTTTCCTCCTTCGGGCTGATAACGCTTCTCATCCACCAGAGACGCGACGTGGGCTTCCCCTTCTGCCTATTTTTAAGCATGCTTTTATGTAGAAAGAAACAAATGGTGGAGTCCTGTTAGTTCCTGGAAATCCAGTAAAGAGTGGGAAAAGAGCCATTCTGGGGAAGACTGCACGAAATTGTCAGACTGACAAGGCTGGGGCAGTTGGCCAGCACAGTGATGAGTGTGTTGAGTCTCAGCAGGGATGTTGATGGTTTGGCAGCCCCCTGTGCAAGCCCTGGAGCTGGGCAGGTCTTTGCCAGCACTGTGGATGGTCTTGCACATTTTTAACTTTGCTCCTTTGCACTGACAGACCACTTGTTAACTCTGCAGCTTCACCCAGGCTGTCAGAGCGGGAGAGCAATGCCTGTCTCACAGTGCCAGTATTTCACCAGCAATAAGGCCCAAGAGGGAAAGATTTTGGGAAGGGAGGAGAGAGGCATGGAGGGAGGCTGAGGGTGGCAGACACTGCCCTGCTGTGCTGAGCAGGAGGCTCTTCCGTGTGCCTCTCCCTGTGGATTTCACAGGGATGTTCCCTGCCTCGCCTGCTGCTGGCCGTTCCTCCAGGCTGCAGGGAGGCGTTGGCATCGTTGAGCCCGATGAGAAACACGGTGTGGGCTGGGACACTCATTCTGTACACACCCCCTCCAGCAGCACCTCCCGTCCAGCCTTTGCTGGGGGGAGAAGCCCACAGCAACTTCCCAGCCCCAGCCCCTGCACACAGATCACATCCATCCCCTCAGGGCTGCTGCGTGTGCTTCACAGGCAGCAGATGAGATGAGAGGTGATGTGTGAGTGAGTGAGTGGAACCCGAGCTGCAGCTGTTGCAGTACTTAGTGACCACTCTCAGTGAACTTTTTCACTGAAATGCTGATACCTGCTTTGTGATGGACTGGTGCCTTCCCATTGTTACTGTCCTTGTCAGTAAAGCTTTAAATTTATTCATGAAGCACGCTGGAGCTCAGGTGGCAATAGCTAAATCCATTTAGCAGTAGGAATAAGAGGAAAGCCATTTTAATGTTCTCTTGCAGTGCTGCAGTACTTAGCAAACCCAAAGGATATTAATTACTCAGCATGCTCCGAGATGTAAAAGCATGAATTTATCAAGACAAATACATTCAGAACTAGGGTAAGTCAACAGTAATTAATGCCATGCAAAAAAGAGACTGAGAAAGGAAGGATTAGCTGGCTCTGTTGCAGGAGAACACGATGTAGCCCTGAGTTATCCCTGGGATATGGGACTGGAGTTGTGGTGAGGCATCTCTAACAAAAAAATCTGCCTGTCACGTATATCCCTGGGATGGGGGTTTCATCCTGGTTCACATTTCCAAGGCAGAATGATGCAGGCTGCCTCTGAAATGCTAAGTCGTGCTTGGCAGCCAGCAAAAGCTTTTTTATGCAAAGCCTTTGATGTTGGAAGGCACTTGAGAAGAAGAGGGGCATAGGGCTTTTGTGTTTGCCACTGAATTTGTCTGCACTGTCCCAGTGTTTTCATGGAATTTAGCAATCATATAATCGCGAGCACAGCCAGAGATGAGTGGCAGCTCAAGAGATGAATTGGTAGGTTCTCCTTGACAAATCTAAGCATAACATGTGCCTTTGTACCACATCCATTAGGGCAGACAAATGGAAAATCCAGAGATGGCTGCCCTGCATTTAATAGTCACAGCATTTGGAGAAGGCTGATGTCTTCATCACCAGTGTTGGGTCAGGCTTGGAAAAAACCAGCAAAAAAACAGCAATTTGAGCAAACAAGTCTAGCTATGCCTTATTTAAAGGTGGTTTACTCTGTGTGGAGTGAGTACAGCCAGTGCTGATTCTTTGTCTCCAGGTCATGGGGATGACACAGATGACTTCAACCTAGAGGATGCCCTGTTTGACCCCACCACCAGGCGACGTAAGTCACATTTATGCATTGTTTTAAAGAGGAGAAAACAAACAGATGGTAATAGATATAATTTGTTCTTTGGGATCTGATGCTGGTGGGAGGGTGGTAGAGGATACACCTGCCTCATCCTCTCTGCCTGGGAGACACAGGGTCTGGGTTGGACAGGTGGAGCTGGGGACAGTCCTGGAGAAGCTGCCTGCTGACCAGGTGCCCTTTGCTTGCTGGCTCCTGTGAGGAGCCACGGAGGCACAGCACGCAGTGCTCTGAGGTAGCAGTGGCACTGAGCTTGCCCTTTGGTTCCTTGCCTGCCTCGGTAATGCCTTGCAGCAGGCCTGGAGCCATCATGGAATCCTTCCCCAGCTGGGGAGGGCAGCTCGCTGTGCCTGGCCAGGCAGGGCAGTGCTGGCTCCTGCCCTGCTGCATTGCAGTGTGGTGCCCAGGAAAGCTCACAGTGCCCAGGGGCACTGCTCTGCCTCACTGGGGTTCCAGTGTAGCCCAGCAGACAAAGGAAACTCACTTCCTCAGGGGTGCCCCACTGCTGGCATGCAGCATTCAGTATTTTGGTGTTTTACATGCCAAGGACCTAACTGCCAGCACAGCAGCTGAGGGATGGGAGGAGGCTCATCTCCCTCCCTGGGAAATGTTACCTGCCTTACCCCAGTGCCAAGGGCTGTGCCCGAGGCTGCTGTGCACCCACACTCATCTCTGGCTCCAGTTGCTCCCCAGCCATGGAGATGCTGTGGCAGAGCTGCAGATGCCAGCACCCAGGGCCCCTCACTGCCCAGCACTCCCCATGCAGTTCATGGTGGCTGTCCCCAGACCCAGCAGCTGGCACGGCAGCAGCAGGGATTGCTCCATGAGTGATGCCAGGCTCTGGGATCAGGCAGAACCTACCCACGTGTATGGAAGGGAAAGCTGTAACACTGTTTGCAGCCTCTTGTGCTGTAGTCTGACAGCAGAGGGACACTTGTGCTGTGTTATTTTGGAGTTTTTGTGCAATAGAGGGTGCTCTCCACAGCTCTCCTGCATAGGATAGGCCATGGGGTATCAGACTTGGTGACAGGGCTGATGCAGCTCATCTAGGATTTTCCAAAAGCCATTGAATGCAGCATGTGAGGAGACCTGGTTAGAAATGACTAATGGCCACCTCAAGTGGAGAGAAAGTGGCATTCTCCAGGCTGAAGTCCCTGCAGTGAGGGAAGGAAGAGGCAGCACTGTCCCCATGGCCTCCCCAAGTGCTGCATCCCACTCTGCATTCATGTCAGCCCCAGAAAAAAGCAAACTGAGGGTCTGGAGTTGGGTCGCATCAAACCACACCAGCACACTGGAAATCAAGCCCAGCAACACCACTCCAGTCTAATGGAAATTAATGGGAATGGAGCAGCCACAGCTCTTGCTCATAATTTATTCATATACTTGGTAATGCCAGCCACTATTAATAGGCAGTGGTTTCCATATTGCTCCGTCCCTCCCCCCTCAGGAGGCTGACTGTAGCCTGTTTTAGCCCAGGAGCAGCCAGGGGAGGCTGGGATCTGAGTATCAGGGTGTCACTGAAAGCTCTCCAGCTGACAGGGAACCTCCTGTGCACAACACAGCAGAGGAAATTATCTGTCCTTGGACTGCCTGACCAGCCAGGGACACCAAAGCATTGGCACCTCACTGCTGGTTTCCACACGTTCTGTGCAGTGTCTGCCCTTCCCTGTCTGCTGCTCAGCCCAGAGCCTTGGAGCAGATTGCTGCAGCTCCCTGCTCCCACCAGCGGGGCTGGGATGCTGGCTCAGCTCAAGGCAGCAGTGAGTGCCCTGTGGAGCACTGGGCTCCATTTCACCCATGGGCTGTCCACAGTGTGGCCACACATTGTGTGCAGGGTGTTCATCCCCCTGTGCCCTGAGTTTACAAGTGCAGATGTCAGAAAGCTGTGCTGAAATCTTTGCCATTCATTCTCAGTCCAGAGGTGACATTTGTGCTGATGCCTGTGACTAACACTTTTCCTCCCCATCTCTTTTGTCACAGCCACTCCCAAGGGCCCCAGGAAGCCAGCAGGTGGGACAGGTGGGACAGGTGAGACCTCCTTGCATGCCCACCATCTCTGCTCAGTGTGGGGTGCACTTCCCCTGGGACAGAACTCTGTGAGCCCCCAAGGGCTGCCCGAGTGTGGCTGAGTGCTGCTGCCTCAGCAGCTGCTTTGGGACCCCTTCACTTGCCCATGGGGAAGCTGGAGCTGGTGTGTGCACCTGCACTGTTCCTGTGTGGCCAGAGAAATGCAATATTGATATTTCTGTCCGTGCTGAGGGTGAGTGGCAGCGGAGCATTTACAACCAAGGCAGAATTTTGCACACTTTGCAGTATCCTAATGGAGGAGACACAAATCACTGCTCAGCTACACAAGAGCTTTTGTTCCTGTCTGCATGGCACCTGCTAGCTTTACTTCCCAGAAGGAAGTCCAGAGGATATTTTCCTTCCTTTTTTTTCCAGCCTGCACAGAAAGTGCCATCTTGGTGACACTTTCCCCTCCAGGGGAGAATGGGTCTCTCACTGTTGGTGCACATCAAATGTGCTGTCTGGCCAGCTCCCAGCAGCGCCACGGTTGAGGAAACTCCCTTCAATTCACATGAGTTTTGTTGCCAGCAGCTCCTGTGGCTCAGTTTTGGTCAAAGAGTCCCTGTTAAATATAGCACAGTCACAGGAGCTGAAGGGTAGCTCAGTCCCTGGAGGAGCTGCAATAAACCGCATCAGAGGAGTGCTAAGAAGTAAATCCACTCACCCGTGCAGGAGGATCTTGGCACAAATTTAAGCAAATTCAACTGTCTGGCTCCTTGGCCACCATGGTCTTTGGTAGGGACAAGAAAAGCCAAGTGCCAGAGGCACACTCAGGGCTTCAGTGCTTGGATTGCAGCCTGAAGGAGAGGTTGTTCCATCCAGTAAACTCCCCCTGGGAAATGAACACATGTGGAGGCTGAGGCTTTGTCTCAGCCAGTTCCTTCTTCCCCAGGGAGTGTTTTTTGGATGAATGAGAGGCTCCTGCAGTAGATTCCTGTGCCCTGGCCCCTCTCTGTGCATGCCCTGCTCAGTTCAAGGTCACTCACGGGCAGCTGCACAGGGAGCAGTGTCCTAGCCACTGGCTCAGTTCCACTGCCCCTTCTCGTCTCCCCAGCTCTCAGGAGATGCTGCAGGTACCAGCAGGACTCCCCCAAAAGTGAATTACTTCGGGACTGCTGGGGCTGGGCTGCAGCCACAGCTTGGATGGGGACACTGAAATGGTGGCCAGGCTTTTCTGAAGCCTTTGTGATAGGTCACGATTGAGCAGCAAAGTGGCTGGATGCCCTTTCCAGCTCCAGCCTGACGTGGGAGGCCCTGGCAATGGTGCAGCATCATTGCACAACACCCACAGGGAGGGGTGTGTGCCAGCAGCCTTGTGCTGTCCCCACAAACAGGAGTGTAACAATCTCTTCTCTCCTGCAGACTTGGATTTGGCTGATTTCTTTGACACGCCTGTGGAGACTACCACCAAGCCAGCCAAGCCCACTCCCAAGCCCTTCCCCAGGCCAGGGAAGCCAGGTAATGCAGAGCTCCCTGCAGGCTCCAGCATCCATCCCCAGGGCACCCAGAGGGGTGTCAGCTTTTGTGTGAAGACCAGAGCCCTGAGCTGGCCCAGGGCAGCCCCAGTCTCCCAGCAGGGTGGGGGTTTCCCCACACAGCACTCCTCCGAGCCCACCTTTCAGAGGGTAACAGCATTTTGGTTTTTTTTTCCCTCCCTTCAGACAATGGCCTTTGGGATGTCATTCGCACCACCACGACCAAGCAGCCAAAAACTACAAGAGCCCCTCCTAAGCGTAACCCAGGTGAGCATCATCTCCACAGCCCCTGCTGCTTCTCTCCTGCTCTGCTGCCCTCATCATGGTGTTTCCAACCTCTAGTCTGTTTGCTCGCCTGAGACACCTCAAGATAAAAACAACTATCAAAAGCCACAGAGAGGACAGGACATCCGAGCATTGCCCTGCATTTCCCAGGGGACCTCAGTGGTTTCTGGACCATGCTTCATTCCCATGCTTGCTGGAAGGCTGTGAGCTGGTTGTGCTCCCTGTCATGGCACAGCTGTGTTGGGCAGACACCCACAGGCTCAGGGCACCCTGTCAGCTGAGCATTTTGCTGCCTGCCCAGGCTGGGTTTTGGTTTGAATCAGAATAAACTCAGAAGTGCACCGGTGGGAGGGCCAGTACTGGGCTTTTAGCTGCTATTTGTCAGAGTCAATATCCTCTGTCAGCCAGGCAGGTCGGGGGACCAGCTGAGCATTCACAGAGGAAAATAACTCCAAGGAATCAAGCCACAGCCATTCCAGCTGGCACGTGAGCATGGTACAGCCACCTCCCTCCCTCCCTCCGGCTGGGCCCAGGGGGCACCAGTTTGGCTCTGACTTTTCCTACTGGCCTCATTTATCTGATTGCCTGGCACTCCAGCCATGGGGACCCTGTTCCTGCAGGAAGGACGTGGCATTCCCCAGCACAGCAGCGTGGGGGCATGGAACAGGATGGGTTTGGAAGATCTGCCACCAGGCCTCACAGCAGAATTGGGAAATGCTTGTGTCTGGAGCTTCATCTCTTTCAACAGTGTTTTTCCCTGATTAATTAATTAATTGCAGAGTTCCTCAGCCTATCACCACATTGCTAACCCTGGTCTTGTTTTCCAGAAAAGGATCCTATGGATTTTGACTTGGCTGATGCCCTTGATGATAAGAACGATAGGAAAGATCCTGGGAGGCCAGACCTAAGGCCAGGTGAAGGTAGGCTGACCTCTCCTCTCTGTCCTGCTTGCTACCAGCCCTGCTGTTCCCTGGGGCCTGCAGGAGATTCTTCCCAGCCTGACACCATTCCCCCCAAGAGATGGGATAAAGAGAAACAAGTGCTGCCTGGTCTAGTGTCCTGCCTGCTCACAGTGGAGACATTTCCACAGACAGCTTGATCCTGGGGAGGGAAGGAGCCTCTTCCTCAATGGTCCCTGGCAGAAGGGGGCTCTTCTAACAACTTGCTCTGTGTCTGTGTGCAGGTTTTTCCCCCCAGGGTCTCTTCTGATCCATTAAGGTGCAGTGGTTTTGTTGAGTTCCCCCCATCCCCAAAAGCTCTTTAGCCGAGGGCACGGGCTGCTGGGGTTCACACTCACTGCCAAGGTGTAAATCTGGCCTAACACACCCTGTGGGCTGGGAAGGATCTTTTTCCATCTCTGAAGTACTCCAGTGAATGAATCATTTGTCTGTGAGGATTGTTCCCCTGAGCACTTGAGCTGGGAAGCAGACTTTGCACGGCTGGTTTATTGATGTTGGGATGGCTGTACACCCTGCTCACACGCCTAATTAACAGGCAGGTATTTTATTACATTGTATTAACTAGGTGACTTGTCTGCACTTTGGTATTCTGGGCTTGCTGAGTTTTCAGGCTCCTGCAGGAAAGGTGGAGGTGTTGAACTGCTGGAACGTGGCACTGGCCACAAACCAGCACACACATTCCCCCAGCATCACTGCTCCCTGGATTGCCTGGGACCTCTCCAGGCTCTGGCATAGTCAGGGCTTTCATTCTTTTCACACTCATTACTAAGCCCATAAATCTGTTTTTTGTGGTAAGCTGATGAATAAGGCAGTCTCTTCCAGTTAAGGCAAAGGAAATCCTTCCCAATGCACAGCATCAGAGGGGGAGCCTTTTGCTGTCTCTGCTCCCATCACTCACCTTACTGCACCCCTGGGCTCCCTCTGGGACTGCAGCTGAGACCTTCAACAGCACCTTCAGCTGCAGATCCACAGACCCTGTTTCTCTGTATTTATCCTGCATCAATGAGACTTGCCCACTACAAGATAACTTTTTCATGTGGACCAAAACATGCTGGTGCTCAGTTTTTCCCCTAGACTGTTCTGTCCCTCTGGGAAGGATAAGGGCCAGTTCCAGCCTACAGGACCCCAGGCCCAGCTGGTGCAGCTGGGACTCACTGATCCACAGCAGTATGGCCACAGCACACACAAACTCCTTCTTCCTGCCTTCTCCACTCTCAGCCAAGGCTGACCACCAAAACATCTAATGAACTCTTAAATAATCAGTCATCTGTGATTATCAGTCGTCCTCACTCCCAAAAATCACTAACTTCAGTAAAAAAAAAAAAATACAGTAGCATTTAAACTAGTCAGTTATTACCTCTTCTATGACCTTAAAGAAATTCAGGGTTAACATCTGGTAATTGTAAGAAAAGCAGTACTACTATTTGACTAGTCCCAGTTGCCAAGGGGAGATGGAGCAGCCCATGATCCCAACTTCTGGCACAGCTGTGGCTCCCTCAGGTGCCAGCCACTGTTTGTTCCTTTTAAAGGATTTTCAGATGATGACCTGGCCAGCATTGTGGATGGTGGCTACAGCCCAGACAAGAAGAAGGGTAAGTGCTGACCTAGGTATGGTTGTTTTCTTTAGCAGTCATGGCTTGGGGTTACCCCCAGCTGCTGGAAAGAGCCCTGTGCAGAGCTGTGCTCACCTCCATGGCAGGGCAAAAGGGGTCTCAGCCATGGAGCCAAGGGAAAAGTTCTTGGCTTCTGTGGTCACGCCTGGTGCCAGCATTGGAGATGCTCGGTTTGGATTCCATGGAGGCTCTGCAGCTCCAGCTGCCACCAGGGCAGACAGGACCTGTGTCTCCCCATCACCTCAAGGGCACCCTGGTGCCATGCATGGCTACATGCCTTCGTTTGCTTTTCACCACATGACCACCAATGTCTGGAACAAGGGGAAATCCAACAACCACCGGATAAGCCGTTCAGAAGGATCCACAGCATTAAATATTAAAAGCAGTCACATAAAGAGCTGAACACCATGAGCCTAATCAACATTTAATAAATCCCTGTGCCAAGGACAAGACGCAGCAGAGGCATTAATACAACGCTGACCTGCTTCCATAAATTCAGGATGTAAGTGACTCGGCAAGGACTGCGGCTTCCTCTGGGAGCAGCTTCTCCTCCCAGCCCAGTTTCTCCAGGGAAGGTGGTATCAAAATAGACTTCAATCCAATTGAGGGTTCCCTGACGTGATGGAGCTCAGCCAGTCACCACCCATGTGCTGTGTAACACTGACAGCCCTTCAGGTGCTCCCTTGATGCTGAGCAGTGGGGGTGAGGGTAATTATCAGACACAGGCAGAGGTGTCCCATGCAGAGAATCTCACAAAACTTCCCCCTATGCACACACAGAGGGAGAGGAGCAGCTTCAAAGCCTTTAGAAGCAAAAACCAGCAGCCCAGTGGAGTGTGGAGCAGCAGAAAGGCTGCAGCCCATGGAGGCTTCTGCCCACCCCCAGGCCTGGGCTGCCCTGGCACCCCTGTCCTGCGTGTCCCCTCCCTCTGAGGCCAGCGGTGGGGGAGCAGCGGGCAGAGAGGGGCAGGGGCACTGACGGGTTGTGTCTCCGCAGGTGCCAGTGGCAACACCGACAACGACTACAGCGGAGGTGGGTGTGTGCCAGGGGACGGCGGGGCGGGGGGAGCTGGGGGTCAGTGCCCATCCCAGAGCTCTCTCTGTGCCCCACAGTGGCAGAGACGGGGACGATCGCCGGCATCGCCAGCGGCCTGGCCATGGCGCTCATCGGGGCCGTCTCCAGCTACATCTCCTACCAGCAGAAGAAGTTCTGCTTCAGCATCCAGCGTGAGTCCTTCCCGAGCACCCAGGGCACACAGCCAGCACACACCTGTGTTCCACCCTGAGCCCTGCTGCCATCTCCACCCAGTGCCCCCAGCTGGCAGAATAAAGCCCCAGCACAGGTCACTGAGCCCCCCATGTCAGGCTTTGCACAGACAGGAACCCACCAGCAGTGGCAGCCCCGGCACCCACTGCCACCCCAGGCTCACACTGCCCCACACAAACACTGCCCAAGACCAAACCATCAATACCAAACACAAGAAATATGAAAAAAAAAAAAATCCCACCCCAAAATAAACAAACCACCCCCCCCCCCCCCTCCCCAAAATCTCATCAAGCAGTAAAGACTCACCAGGATGCAGGGAAGGGAACAGGGGCAGTATCTGCATCTGGGACTTCAGCCCACTGCACCCTCAGCAGGCATGTGACAATCATTGCAGTAAACTGCAAATTAAACAGCAAAACTTACCATAAAACACCTTTTGCACGAGCTGCCCTTAAAGCTGCTTGGTGCAAGCATTGCAGGAGACTCCTCACAGCCTCAGCCCACAACACTCACCTGACCATGGTGGGCTCCTGCAGCTCTTTATGAGAGGGAAGTTACAAGCAGCTGAGTTACAAGCTCTTTTTTGAAATTAATCAATTGAAATCTCCTGTGAGTCCCATTTGCTCTAGGGAAAGGGTGTTTGGGGTTGGAAATGTTCTGTTGGGATCGTGCTATTTTCCCAGTTGTGCCTGAAACAAACAGCATTTTGGTAAATTAGATCAGCAGGAAAAGTCAAATGAATGTGATGGAATGAAACACTTTTGTACATTCCCCCCACTTAAATGATATTTTGGCAAAAATAAATAATAAAAAAAAAGGAGTAAAGGCTTTGATGAGGAGGAAGCTGAGAGACACAAAGCCCCAGAAAGGCAGCAGGAAATTAAAGTTAATTATAAAGGAGGATTAATTTAAGCCATCAGACATGGCATGCTGGGCTAATGTCAGGCCTTAGATGCATTGCAGTGCATGACAGAAATCTAAGAGTTGTCAGCCGCTGCTTTTTATTGAAAAACATAAATTGCATTTGCTGTTACTGCAGCAAAGCATGTCTGACCACTCACTTGATGCACAGAGGAATAGGCTCACTTCTTTCTGTGTCCTTCAGCTTTGAGTCTCTTCTGAGGAGCATTTGCTGATGATGCCCAGCACTGCCTAGAACTCTCCATCCCACTTTCTTTTCTTACACCTCACTCGTACTCACCAGCCGTGCCCTGGCTGTGGCTCAGCCTCTTGCTGTGCCTGGGCAGGGTGGCAGCTGTACCTCTCCTGCCTCCACAGCTTGCCCAGCTGCTGCCTGCAGTGTCCCTGCTGGCATGAGGGCTTTATGGGGTTTTCTAGCCAGTTCCAGAACCCTTTCCTCCTGTGCCTTGGAGGCAGCAGCTGCCCCATTACTGCCTAAGGCTCCCACCACACTCCTTTGGCCTGGTCCTGGCACCATTCCCTACCTCCCTCCTTCACTGGGAGATACCAGTGAGCCCTATCCAGACCTAGTGGTGAGGCACAGCCAGTACCTGCCACACCCTGAGCTATATTTAGATGTGCAGACAAGTTACAGATGCCTAAAAAGTGTGTGCTGCATGGCCTGATTGCCTCAGGCTTCATTTGCAGACCAGCACCCGAATCCCCTTCCCTGGTCCTTCTCCAGTGGAGCACAGCACTTCCCCCTCTGCCTTTCCCCACAGCTGTCCCTTAGAGGAGCTGCTGAGGATGCCTGAGGTCTGTGGCACACCCCAGACTGTCTTAATTCACCTCCAGCTCTGAGCTGGACCACCCCTTTCTCCTGCCCACCCTCCTGCAGCCACCCCTGCCCACCAGTGCCCAGCCTTGCTCCATGGCCTCGGCTCCACTTGTTGATAACGTTGGGAACTTCTTTGCATTTAAATAAGGGACTTACTCGGGATTTGACACCCCACTGGGATCCTGCTTCATCACCACAGCCCTGCTCTGAACTGCTGCTTGAAGCTCTGCATAACTTAGCTTTTAATATGGCTGTGGCACATCTCTGTGCTGAGGCACACAGCCGTCCTGTCCAGGAAGCTTCCTCCCTTCCCCTCCCGCACTCCTCAGAGCTCAGCTCCTTAGACAGGAATTAGCTGGGCTGTCTCCCGTGATAAAGATGAAGCAGGAGCCTCAGACAAAAGAGCTGCTGCTGGAGCTGTGCCTGCCAGGAGCTCCATGGGCACTTTGAAACCCAGCAAGTCTCAGCCCTGGCTGTAAGTTACGGAGGCTTCTGTGCTGCTGTCACTGCAGAGGGGGTTTTAAAAAGGCATCTCTGCTGTTACAGCTCTACGCCCATTACCGGAGTTTTTAAGGCATCAAAGCAAACAATTTCACTTTCTACCCTTCCCCTCTCACTGTGTTTATTGTACTTCTCAGAGGGACTGAACGCCGAGTATGTGAAAGGAGAAAACATGGAAGCCGTCGTGAGCGAGGAACCCCAGGGTGAGAGCCTTGCATCCCTTACCCCTGCCTGCCTCCCTCACTAAAACAGCTTTACCCAGGGACTTCCCTAAAGTCCCCGCTGCTGTACAGAGCTGCTGCATCCCTTTGATGATGGCACTGCTTAGGTGATGCTGCAGCTTTTGTGAAACACCCACCACCGTGCTTTTACCCCTTCAGTGCACACAAAGGAAAGCCTGGTAAGAGCCCAAGGAGCTCGAGCTGCACACGATGGCAGTTAACACCGAGCTTTCATGTAGCAGCCACTGAGAGTCTTGCACAAGAGAAGCGTGATCCTTCTTTCAGTGACAGACAATCAGAGCTGCTGCAAAGGCTTTTCCAGTGTCACACACAATCAGCCAGTGCCGGGGTTGCTTGTGCCCTGGTTCCATCGTGTGCTATTGTACTCATGGGTTTTTTTCTTTCTCCCCAGTTAAATATTCAGTCCTGGAAACGCAGTCAGCAGAACCACCAAAACAAGACAGTGCGAAGATATAAAGCGAGACCCAGGGCTAGAAAATAATCAGTCAGCAGCAACAGAGATCTTATGTGCTTGTAATTTAGCTTTTAATTTAATTTGACTCCAAAGCTATTTAATGTGTATTTAAGCTTGAACTGGCTTTTTATTGCTCTAGGCTTTAGGGTTAGACTGGTAGCATGTGTTTATTTTTTATGAAGAGGTTTATGTTTACATCGAAGCAGTAGTGTAGGATTGGTGTGCAGTTGGATGGAAATCCACAGAAGGTACTTCAGCTGTGGTCAGTTTTCAAGAGCTTACAGGTATGAGGACAGTGAAGTGCCTGTAAATAGCAATCCAAAGCCAAACCCTGCAAAGCGCCTCAGCCACCTTCTGCCTTCAGCTCCGGGCAGTGTCACTTCCAGTGCTGGGGAAAAAGCTGCACATTTCCTGAGGGTTGATCGCAGTCCTTCGTGTAGCTACACCTAAAAATGAAGTGCCTATGGTGGGTCCTCGTGTGGGGCCTTGGGCTGAGCCAGGTGACTCCCTGCTCCCAAGCCAGGAGTTTAGGATGCTTCACCACCACCACCACCACCCAGCGCTCGGCTTGCAACCAAAGGACCTGATTTTCACACCAAGTCACAAATACAGTTGATAATGTGAGTGCAGTGTTCACTTCTAGCAAATGCCATTTGAATGCTCCCTGTGCTGCAGATCAGGCTGGAACTGAAGTGATACAGTTTGTCTTAAGCTTCACCAGGGGAAGTTTAGGTTAGACATCAGGAAAAAATTCTTCACTGAAAGAGTGATTGGGCACTGATATTGTCTGCCCAGGGAGGTGGTGGAGTCACTGTCCCTGGACTTGTTTAAAAACGACTGGATGTTGTTGCCATCTTATTGCAGGGGTTCCATACTGTTGTTTCCTTATCACAAAAGTTTCATACCCTCTTGGTGTTTCTTGTGGGCAGCTCCTCAGAGCACTGACTCTTTCTTCTTCCCAGAGTAGCTAACTGACTCCAGTTCCCTTCTCAACCAGCCACCCCACCCTTATAGCACTCATTGGTCACAGCTGTGGCCTGTTAAAGTCAGGCCTGCTCCTAATCTTTGATAATTGGCCCAGCTGCAACTCCTTAGGGTTAAGATTACTTTCTACACTATCTTTATTTTCTTATATTCTATCCCCCTACAGGATGTGGCACTCAGTTGATGTGGAGGTGTTAGGTTAGGTCATGGGTTGGACTTGCTGATCTCAAAGGTCTTCTCCAACCTAGGCCATTCTGTGATTCTCTCTCTGTGACTTGAGATAGCTACACTGTCACCACAATTAAAGCTGCGTGCGTATGGATGCTTCCAAGGACAGGTTCAGATCTCAGTCACACTAGAACAAGTGACTGATTTAACCCAAAAGAAAATAAACAAAGCAGGTACCTGTTAAGACCTGTAATGCTCAGTACAAAAGAAGTCAAGCTTAACAAGATGCGGTCCCCTCCTTTTATCAGCAACTATCAGGAGTGCTCTCAGGCACCCAGAGGCAGAAAAAGGATTTAAACTTCACTCTTTGTGTCACTTTTAAAATAGGCAGTACCTCCTGGGAGGACAAATCCTCCATCACTGTCCTGCATGGGGTTCCTGCAGCTGCCTGGAAGCACTGGGCTGTGAGTGGTGCTCAGCAGGACACTGGGCTGCACTGGGACAGTGCACACGCAGCCCCTGCCACGCTGCTGAACTGCTGCCCAGCCCTGACCTTCACTATCTTGCAAGAGTTTCTGTTTAGATTTCTAATGTCTCCCCAGCAACCTTTCTGACTGCTGCTAAAATATGGATAACTGCCACTTTCCAGTACATTTTTCCAAATCAATGATTGCTTAAAAAGCATGCTCTCAACTGAAGGGAATTTCACTTCACATGATGTAACAGGTACTCACTATTTATATATAAACCTGAAATGTGAGCATTTTGTATGGGTGTGCAAATTTTGTGTTATATGAATGTGTATTAGGAAAACCAAGCCTTTCAGTAAGATGTACAAATTCACAGCTTTCAGGTAGACATGACTTCCAGAAGGCCTTGCCAGGAGGTGAATGAGCCCAGGAGCATCGCTGTCTAACAGCTCCATTTGGAATGAAATTGCCTAGTGACTTGGTTAAGTATTTTGCAATAGCTGCACAATTCTTTATGCTCTTTTTAACACTTGCATTTTTAAAGCCTTATACTAGCTCTAGCAGAACAGCTACAGTGGTTTGAAAGGTGCCTCACAACTATTCAGAATGCTTAGGCTACAACGATACTACTCTGAACAGCTGCTGCTTTGTTTTATGAATGTTTGAAACAGAAATGTTAATTATTGGCTCAGATAATGGAAGCATAAGAAAGAGATGGGATGCACTGTTTGCTTACTCCCAGAGAAGGGTTTTCATGGAGGAAGTGTATCCTGAAGAATTTGCAGCAGGAGCTCAGGTGCCATCAAAGCCACACAGCTGAGTTTGTGTATCTCCAGTCCCAAGCACCAGCACTTGCTTTTTGTTCTTACCCAAACACATTTGAAAGCTGTAGCATGAAATGTGTTATTGTAGATGCAGTGTTACAACAGGGCATTGATGATCACTAGAAGCTGTTTGCCCAGCTTCGATCTAGTGCCCATAATTCCTCCTCTCACTTTGCCAGTGACTGTGTCAATGGTCTGTGTGGTTTAAAGAGTACAGCACCTACCCCTCCCTTGGGGAACTCTGCCACCAGGGCACAGAGGGAGCACAAGTCCAATTCAAAATACTACAGGTCACAAATTTAACAAGGAAAGGCAGCAAGCTGTTTCACTGGAACACCCACCCCAGGTTTTGGGACTCAGAAGCTGCTGCTTTGCTCAAGGCTCTTCTGTAATGCTGGTGACTACTTAAAAGTTAGTGCATTGTGTAGGTATGTGGAAATCCATAAATGCACAGTGAAAGAGAACACTTCCAAAGTGAATAGTGACAGAATTCAAGATTTCTTTCTCTAGCATTTCAAATAGGAAAATACTTGCAAATTCTGCAGTAGAGAAATTAGGCTTGGCCTTCTCTTCAAAACTGAACAAAAATCAGAGTCTTAGTGGTAAATGTCAGCAAAGGCTCAAATGTTTTTTTATTGCTGTTCCCTCTTCCGTCTGAACTGCCACCAGTCTCTGAAAAACAGGGAGTTTATATCATCTATATTTTAGGCATTGTAGTAACTGAGAGGTTTCCTGTGTATTTTCCTAGTAGTGATCCAAGTTCTGGAATAGCTGACCCAGCACCGACCTCTACTTTCATTTAATTACTATTTATTCACTTTAAATTGGGATATGGATTTTTAAAAAATCCTGCATTTAAGCTCTGTATACATGGCATGAACTTTCTTGTCCTTTATTAAAAAAGGCAATAAACCACTAGAAAATTGGTTTGCTTTTTTTTTTCATGAGTCCAAAACCTATATATAGATGTCCTGAGAGTTTTTGTACTATGTATGCTGTGAGCTCTTTTTCTTATGACACCTCACTTCTAAAGCTATTTTAAATGGCAATAAAATGATTCAGAAAAGGTTTGTCAAAGGTTTGACAGAGAAAAGAGAGAATTGAAAGAATTCAGCTGGCTCTTTTCGTGTTTATTCTTTCAATTACTTGCATTTTCCTTTGGCAGTACTTCGTTTCAGATTCCTCAGCTGAGAATACTCTGACACAAATTTCAGATCTTTCTGGCACTATAAACTCAGTCATTTTCAAGCAACCCCACTAACGAACCCTTACAAGTGCTCCACTGTCATTCTTAACTACTCATTTGTTGTGATAAAAGTGGAATTAGTCCATAATACTGTTTCAGATTCTGAAAAAGAAGGATGAGTCGGCAGGCTGAGCTTTAAAAATTGCTTCTCTGACAGATAATGTTGGGGAACAAATGAAGTTCAGAAACAAGAGCGTTGTGAAATTAGAGAACACTCTTTTGAGTGAAGTTCTAACTTAGAAGCAGGACAGATTCCTTGCTGCTGAAGAAGTGACCTGTACCAAAGGAAGGTTGAATGTTACGCTGTAACAAAATACATTTTGTTAATGTGCTTGTTAGGGTCATGGGGGTAAAAACCAGAATTTAACTATTTAACTACCTTTGAAAACACCAAATAAACCAAGTTGACTGGAAAGACATTTTAGACTTGACTTTTTTTTTTTTTAATATATTGGAAGTAAGCTGCAAGTGTTTGGCTATATCCTTACGGTACATCACCTCTAACTACACTGAAGACTTCATTTAAAAATCCAATCCAAACTAGATTGTGAGAAAACAAATACCACTATGGAAACTTTAATGGTAGAAATGGAGTGTTTGCACCCACACACACACTCACTCTCTCAAGTCATCAGCAGCTAAACTCAAGGCAGTGCCCAGGTTTCCTGCAGTTTTCTTTACATTTTCACACCCAGTAGGATTAATCTCCCATGCAGTGCAAACTAAGCTTTGTATCATAATGTGATTTTTGACCACAGTCAAAAAAGGTGGTTTATATTTCAAACTAACTTCTGAGTCATGTTTCTAAACTCTTTCCTCCCAACTACCCAAGATCTGGCAGTTGAAAGCTATCAATACCCTCTTAGTTCAGCAGATATGGTCTCAGCAAATGGACATTCCTTTTTGCTTTTTACCATGAATGTTTCACCTGGGGAATAGCCTGAATTGCCCATTTTACTGTGTCCTCTGTTGTGAGGCTTAGTGCAGATGAATGAGAGCTCTTGATTCCTTGTTTTCAGCTTTTAGAGAACCAGATGTTCTTGGTGTTACTACGTAGAGCCCATGAATTAGTACAGCTTCTCTTGGAAAATGAAAGCAATGAAACACTTCTTGTTTAAAGCTCTAACTCCTTGAGAAGGCTGCCTCTGCAGGGAACAGAACCAGGCAGTTAGGAGTGTTTACTGGCTTTAAAAGCTTTCTTCCATTTCAAGGAAACAGCAAAAAAATTACTTATCTATACAGGGGAAAGAAGTGTAAATTCAACTCTGAAACAGGACTTAAAATGGCATAATCTCTGATGCTGATGATTCACTTCACTTACTTTACAAGCAAAAAATGTGTCAGCTGGTTACCAAGGCTTCATCCCCTCCTGGGACACTGGATTCAGGTTGTACCCCCTCTCATATGCCACTGAAATAGGACAATCCTGCAAGCCAAATGTAACTGCTTGCTGTCTTTGCACATTCCCTTTATACTGAGCAGTCAAAACCAAAAACCAAAGCTGAAAATCTAGTGTTTGAACCAGAAGTTAATAGCTCTGTCCAAGGTGCAGACAGGGAACAGGATTCTGCTCATCCCTGAGATAGTTCAATACTGCCTTATTGAAAAAGAAAAAAAAAAAGGACAGAATTAGTTGTTAAATCAATAGGAAAAAAATCTGATTATCAGGAAGCAGAGTGAGTACAACAACAATCATCTCTTCAGTGTAAAGCTATGCTCTAACTAGCTCATATGAGCTACAGAATACCTCTGAATATTTCCATGCTCAGTGTGTACAAGCACATCCATTGTGCTGACACAAGGGACAGCAGGACCCTCCCCCAGAGCTCTCCCTGCACATCAGGGACTCACTGAGCTGAGCTGAAACTGGTGGATACGCAGCCAGTCAGCTGAAATAACTGATATTCTTCTATGCAAAACCAAATTCTCAGAGTTTAGCTTTAGAAATCCAAGCTTTAAAAATCAAGCTAACCCAGGCATCGCTTTTGCAATAGTTATAGAGAAAATATTATGATTATTAGCACAAATATAGAGGAAAAACTTCAAAAGATTTTCTTTAGCGCTGCATTTTGGAGATAATGTGCTTTACTTTAATATACAGTAGAAATGTCAAGGAAATCTGAAGTACAGAAGAGTTTAATTCAACACCAGCTCAACATATTTTGGCAATGTAAAATTCACTGCTGGCACACACTGTTCAGCAGAACCATTTTTACAGGAACACATCTTTCATCTATTTATAAAAAGCCTGAGGTTGATTAAGAGATGCAACATTGCAAGCCTTCCCAAACTGTGTTTGTGTAGGTGAATATTTATTATAAAAAGCATTCACTACAGTAAAAAGGACATGTTGAAATACCCTGCACTGCACAGTAAACATGTAAGACTGGATACAGCACTTCAGCCTCTGCAGCTGAAGTCAGGAAGGTGCTCAGCAGCTCACCTGGCTCATTAACTGTGTGCTGAGTAGAGTTAATGCAGAGAATGAGACACAGAAAAGCACTGCTGTGTACTGGGAACAAATGTGCAGCAACAAATGAATACTCACAGTCAGGAAAACCCACAATCACCACATAGAATCAACTGGCTCTTAAAAATGGGGCTTAATTCCCACCAGCAGAACCTGGAGCAATACAAGAGTCAAAAAGCAGAGCTGCAATATTTAAGTTTCCTAAGGAGAAGAACCAGATTTTCATGAAACACAGCAGGAAAACAATCCAGGGAAAATTTGCAGCATGCACCATTTCTGGGCCTTCCAAGAATGCCAGTGAGTAGTTTTCTAAAGGGTGGAATGTTACAGTAATCAAATCTCTCCAATATGAGTATTTCTGGGGAGAGATGCAAGAAAGTTGGGAATGTATATTTAACATGTCAACACAGTTAAATTATTGCAGAAAAAATGCTAGTAGGAATTTAAAAAACAAAAAGCCAAGAGGCTTTATTTCAAGAAAAACAATTAATATCATATTATTCAAAAAACTTTGTCAAACAAAGTCATTGCAAGTTAAGGTCCTCAGAAGGGTTTGGACAGGCAGGATCCATTTTCTGAAGGTACAGGTTAAACCCACGGGAGGATGCATATGTTCAACATCACATACACATGGGTATAAACACACACAGCTTTGCATTTTGTGTGTACACTCAGAAACAAAACACACTTCACAATGTGGAGCTATACAGACTATACAATTTACACAGCTGGGTGTCATTCCAACCCCAAGTATTACCATTTGCTAGAAAACAAACTTTTACTTTGTACAAGACCTTGACATGAGCAAGTTTACCCCTCGCTCAGGAGGCTGAAACTGAAGAATAAGCTAAACAGTCAAAAGACTTTATTTCAACTTGTACAAAAGGCATTAAAAACCCTAAAATACATGCTTTACCAAATATGTTACATCATACAAGTCAGTGTGGTGTACTTGATAAACCCAGCTCAACTTCATCCACTTTTAATGGCATATTTAGTTCGAAATGTAAAACTGACTACACTGGAAAACATTTATTTTAAAATCAATTTCCAAGTGCATTACCTAAAAAAAATAAATTGCTCTAGCAAAAAAAAAAAAAATAGAAATATATATATATATATATATTACTGAGTGAAATGAGCTCCCATTCAGAAAAACATTTTGTGTTCTGTGTAAGCATCATGTGGCATTTCATCTGATTCTCTCAACCAGGCATAGTACTCTAGACAATGTGTGAGGCATTTTTCTCTCTGCTTGGCAGATGGATTCCTTTTTAGAATGGTTAAATTGTTAGTTGCTCAAAACAAAGTTTAATTTCACGATTGGTGACTTAGCTAGAGTGTCAAAACACATGTGGGAACTGCCAACAAGAAAATACATCACATCTACTGAAGCTCTTTTTGGCCTCATTGTGATAGTATCAGACACAGAGTAAGGCATGTAGATCACTGCAATCACTAATCACTCGCAATCCTTTTGTGATGGGAGAAGCATTTCACCCTCCTCTGTGTTACCCCACACTGAGTTTTTCACATGGCTTTTGCTCCACTCACACAGAGGTGTGCACTGGTGTGGCAGAATGGGAAGGAGATGAGCCTCTGTCAGAGGAGGAGGAAATGGAACGTGTGGCAGCTTCCCGCTGCAAATCCTCAACCTTCTTCTGAAGCTCTGTCCTGATGGCCAGCAGTTCTTTAAGATTTTGGTGGATTGGAACCTGCCAAGTAAAGAAACAAAAGGCTTACTGTGGCTCTCATAGTGAGTTATCTTTTCCAGCAATGTGTCTGCTGTTTCTTTCAATAACAAGGAATTCAACTCTGGTGAATTTCGGTATGTCAATATTTAGGGAAGGTGTTTCTTAGTCATTTGAAATGAAACATTGCAGGAAAGTGTCCCTTTCTAACAACACAACTGGCAGGAAACCTATTAAATATACTCCAATAAATGTACCTGTATCCCTTATCAATACCACTGTCAGCTGAACTTAAAATGCCTTTCCTGGGAATGATTTCTCTGGCCTGTTGGGACAGGACTTACTTTATACATGGAATTAAAAAAGCTGGTTCCATATGGAGCATCTCATTACTCTTCTAACCAGGCATCCTTCCAGGAGTCTGACCCCTTCCAGTGAGAAAAGTGCAGCAGCCAAGTGAATGGTGCCTGGACCTCCCAGAGTCTTACTCCAATAAATCTTTCACAGAAGTGCATTGTACAGGTTTCTGCTTCTGACATTACCCAACAAACATCAGAGATGCAGCACTCTGCATCAGAGCCCTTTCATATTCATCTGAAACATTCAACTATATTGTGGCCAAAGGAAGATTCAAGCCATACTGGATTTTGCAGCTGGATTTGTTATCTCAGACGAGCAGAGAGAACCATCCCCCTCTTCCAAATTCCACAACAAGGGAAATAAAGTTTTACTGTAAGTTGCTTTAAATTTATTTTATCCTGTACAAACTCTAATTGTTTATAGCTTTTGGAAAGAGCAAGAGGGGAAAAGAATTTAATTGCACCCGACACAACCATCATGGGGAAATGCAGCACTGGGAGACCTATGGATTGTTAGATGAGTAATTTATACCCTGGGCTTCTGGAATGCCAGGCTCCAGGGAACTGCATTCTCCCACCATCAGTTCCCACTGATGAGCAGTGACTGTTAAAGCTGGGATGCACACCTGAGCCTGCCACCTGCACGTGGTGCCATGAGAAGGAAACAGCAAAAACCAGAAAGGGTTTTTCTTGCTATCAATATGCAACCGAGTCACAACTTACATTTTTGTGAATTCCTGCTTTTTCCACGCATTTGATATTGATATTTTCAGTATCAAATGCAGAAAGACACCATTTAATTTTTAACTCTTGTTCTAACTTAAAACAATGAAATAGTACCAAAGGTCTTTTTAGGTCTACAATTTTTTGGCCATATGGTTTTTTCTTGTTTGTGGCTTAGCCTGTGAACAGAAACTTCAGTGTATTGAGAAAGTGCTGCTCCCAGTACCCTGGGAGTCATCAATTCATCCAGCATGTCATCTACAGCAATTTTAGAAGTGTAACTTTCAGAGTCTTCAGCAGAACAATAGCTGCACACCACCAGTTCCCAGTGACCCTGGAGCCCTGCCCTCACTGTGCAATGAATTCCCTCTTTTGCAGTTTTACCCTCTATCCTCTATACAAACTCTTCAGCAAGCGAGGCCACAAATCTACAGATCTCCTTCACTAATCAAACACCAAGCACACACTCCAGAAAGCCAATCTCATTTTTCTGAGGTAGACTACAGAAAGTAGAACACCTACAAACATGGCAAAACTGAGCCTGCTGATAAAGATGGTCCAGGATGCTGCAATACACACTGTGGAAACTTCAAATTTTAGTAAAGATTGAGATTTTCTGGAATTGGCATCCCCTGTATTTATTCTTCCCTCTCAATCAAAGATCACTTTCTCACAGACTCCTACTTTAGATTTCTTCAGGAAGACATTTTCCTGAAACATTTAGGTCCCTAACAGAACGATTTACCATTGCAATCATCAGTCCCACAATGGCTCCCTGGGTCATGGGAGTCATTGATTTCTGCACAGCTTAACCATGACTCAGTGAACCAGGCCAGATTTCACAGGGCCATCAGCTGCTGGGTTCACTGCAGAGCTCACACACTCTCAAACAGCAGCTCCACAAAACTGGCTTTTGGGGAACCTACTACAAATCGTTCCAGGATAGACCACACAAAAGCTGCTGCAGGACTTGCCATGCTCTGCAAAGTGCTTTGAGGAAGGAAAGTGTGGCTGCACCTCTCAGTCCCTCTGCATGCCCAGAGCCTAATTCAACAGGCTCACGCTCCAACCTTGACGCAAGTGCTGTTCTCCCCACAGGTCCATCCTGAAGAGCAGAGCTGCCTTTCAATAAATTAGCTAAATAACAATAATAACATTTAAAAAGCCTCTGTATATTCAACTCACACACAAAACTCTTCAACATTAAGATTGCAAAATTACGCTCTCAAAGAATTAGGAGGTGTCAGAATGAAGATTACTTCTTCAACCTCAATTCAGCCTTCCTGTACATCTGTATAAAATCATTGGTCAAATAAATATTAAAATACTAGCTTCCCCCTTGTATTCCTCATTTACTCGGTGCACAGGCTGATGCTACTTAATTAATGAAAAGTTATTCAATATTTAGTTTTCTTTGCAGTGTCTGACCTCATCTTTTATTTATTGTTCTGAATTTAAAATGCTAAAGTTCCTTTTTCTGTACTTTCATCTCATGTCAAGAAACAAATTTATTTCTGCAGCACCCTAATGAGGTATGGGAGTATTAACACTTCACTTTTACAAACAAAGATCTGAAGCCAGCACCTCCTAATTTAACAGAGAACTTGGGAATTCTGCAGCTGGGGCATGTGGGTATCAAGCAAGACACCCAGTAAATAAGGACAAAAAAAGGGACCATCCTGTTCCAGGTGAGCTCCCTTACAACAGAGGAATCCTGTGGCAAAGGCAGGGAGAAATGTCATTTCTCTCAGGGGACAATTCTTTCTCAGCCTGCAGCCATGTCCCCTCCAGCCTACTTTCCCAGACTCTGTTCCACGGGTTGAACAGAAAGCCAACACCTCCAGCACCTGGAGCATTATTCACTCCTAGCTCCTATTCCCTGCTAGACACAACTCTCTCATACACTCTGTATAAAATCCATCTCTCAGGCCTTTTGATTTATTCTCAGTTCTTGAGAATTCACTGAGATTATTCCAGCCTCAGACCTCCAAATTGGAGGAACTTTTTCCAGGATATGAGCGGGACAGTTTCTGAAATATAATCCCACTAACACCTCATGTTTTCCCTAGAGATGGAGCATTTATAGAAAAACAGCCCCTTGCCCCAACAGAAGTCCTGTAAGTTTCCCAATATTTTCATTTGGAAAACATTTTTCTTAGTCACATTCTCATAAGAAACTGAGCCTTCTTGGATTATATTTTACAAAACAATTCAGTCAGACACACAAACTTGGGGACTCAATACAAACCATTAGAGCCCAGCTAAGCTGTGAGCAAGGCAGAGTAGGGTCTTACAGTAGGGAAAAAAAGGGGTCACCTTCAAAATATTGGCCATCTTTCAGTAAGGGCATGTTAGATTTAAAGACTGCAGGACAGTTCCACATGAATATCATCATGCCATTTCATCTGGTAATGTAAACACAACAGAAAGGTTTTCTGATGTGATGCCTTCCCCAGGAAAAGATTCTTTTTGATTACCATTAACACAGCATCATGTAGATGCACACAATAAACAATAAAATTCCAGAAATAGGTTTCACATATTAAGCTTCCAATGCACACTTCAATTTCATGAAATAACATGCCAAATTCAGTCTAGAAAAATTACAAGCAGCTCAATTTTCAAGCAGCTAACAACAGCTGATTTTTTACTAATAAAGGTTCATGTTCAAATTACATTATCATGGGGTAAGGAAAAGGTGGTGTAGGCAGTTGAAGTACCACAGAAGTTCCTACAAAGAGACCTGAAAAGCAGCCTGGCACAAGGATTCAGGAAGAAGAGTAAAAAGATGAAACATCATGAATTAAATTCTGTCATGAAAAACATTAAAATTAAAAAGTCAGTTCATTTCCACACTTCCTAAAGACTTATTCCCAGGGAGACCTGCTGCTGTCAGTGTATCCTCAAACCATCCTGCACAAATTCTTACAGATAAGCATCTCCATTTTTGTCACTTCACCCTGTTCTATTTCATCACGAGCTTCCTCTCTCAATTAAACCTTCTTCAGAAGGAAATGGGTCCAACAACCTTCACAATAACACCTGTAATGGCTTGCTGTGAACGAGGCTCTCCTTCACTCTGCCACTGTTTAGAATGAAAGGAAGTGGAAGAGTGACAGATTCTGTAAGGAACAAGAAGTTTGAAGAAGATTGTTTATTACAAGATCTTGTTACCACTTTAACCCTAGAACTGTGTACTTGCACAGCACAAGTAGCATCTCCAAGGCAAGCTTTTATTACTGTCTTGTTAAGAAATCACGTAATTGGTTTGCCTGAGATGAATTTGTTGGGAAGCTGACAGCAGCTGTACTGTTTTCTACTCTCTCATTCTGCCTCTCAATTAGGAGTGGAAGCTCAAAAGATGACTCTGGACCTATCACCCAGCTGCATTCAACATATTTTTGCTGCTCTAGTCCACAGATTTTCAGCAGAGTATGCATCCTTTCCTTTGTCCCACCAGTGTCCCCACAGTGATGCTGCCAGGCAACACAGCTTCTACAGCCATCATTTCTGTCCATAACCCAGCTAAAAGCACAGAACTATTTCTGCTGCATGAGAGGAGCCTACACAGATGAAACTCTACCCAGCAGTGCATCTACAGCTTGGCTGGGCTGGAAAACTTCCAGGGCCATTGCTCTTCAGGATGTTTTTCATGTGCTATTTAAACTATTATCTCAATGTGCTGAAAAACAGTACATTTCATTTCTGTGATTTAACACAATAGTCCAGTAAAAATGAAGTAGAAACATAAAGGTGAATGTACTACATTCCTTTTAATGGTTTTTAGAGGGTAAACGTCATAAAAAAAATCTGCCATGTATTATTTACAAGAAATAGAAATAGATTTCTCTAGTCATATAAAATTTATTATCAACAGTTAGAAGCTGCTCACCCCAAAACAAATTTGGCACTTGCATCTAATACAGGTAGTGACAGAAGCAAACAGGGACAAGAATATGGAGTTTGCCAGCAGCACTAAGGAGGGGGGAGAAGGGCCTGGATCCTTGGGAAGTCTGACCTCACTCCAGGCATTAACCAAAAAGTTGGCCCAGTAAAAGCTGCAGAAGAATCTACCCACAACACTTCAAAAAGACTTTTCAGTTTTGGGGCTTTTTTGTTTTCTTCCCACCCCCCCCCCCCCCCCCCATTTTTTTTTTTCATTTTGTGAGGGTTTTTTTAGATTTTTAAATTGTTACTATAATATTGACTCAGGAAGTCAGACTACATGCTGCTCCCCTACCTCATAAATAATTTTTCCCACCACTTACTCAAACCCTGTGCCCCAAGTCCTTTTACTTGTCCTGAGCAATACCCTCAGCATTAAATATAAGTTTTATAGACTTCTCCCTGTTGTCCACAATTCTGGCATCTTTCTGTTTGGCTTTAAGCCCTAACCAAATTTTGTACCATCACATTCAAATCCCTAGTTTTATTCCATTACCTCTCTTTCACTGAGTAATCTTAAGGAACTTTTTTTTTTTTTTTTTTTTTTTTTGTAAACAGAAAGTAAAAAGAATATTCAGCTCACCAGGAAGATTTTACTTACATTTTTTCCTGTTTCTTCCCATTTTAACATTTCTCTAAGTTTTTAGTTCAACTTCTCTCTACCAAGCCACAATTCAACATAGGACCTGATTCCTTACTCATACAACCTTCACCTGTAGCTACCTTCAATTTCTGCAATTCTTCTCTGTTACTTGGTTCTTTCCCCTTCCCTTCCCTTCCCTTCCCTTCCCTTCCCTTCCCTTCCCTTCCCTTCCCTTCCCTTCCCTTCCCTTCCCTTCCCTTCCCTTCCCTTCCCTTCCCTTCCCTTCCCTTCCCTTCCCTTCCCTTCCCTTCCCTTCCCTTCCCTTCCCTTCCCACTTTCTCCATCACCCCAAGGAGTCCCTCCTGTCTGGTACCTGCAGTCTCTTTGCCCTGGAAGGCATGACATGATTCTCACACTACTAATGATACCTGCAATATCTGAAAACCCCATTCCCAACCAGTAAAAAGCAGCAAAATGCTGCCAAAATGGAGTGAGCCAAGTGACATTCTTCACTAAGGAAGAAGTGATTGTAGGTTTCTGCAAAGTAACCAGTTAAAATGGGTGGTGATTGTTTTCCTCCTTTAGCTTCCTTTGCTGCCTATTTCATTCCAAAGCAGGTACTTTTCCTCCACCTTAACAGTAGGGTACCTACTGCCTACACTAAGCAGGAAAATATTGACAACACTGCTAAAAACATTCTTTATTACTAAAAATACCATTGATATGAAACCATTTTTTAAACTGAATTATCCACATATATCAAAAGCAGAACCTGGTGCAGTGTAATGCTGAGCACATGCCACTCCACAGTCAGGATGCATTATTCCTGCTGGGGAAGGATTTGAGGAAAAATAAAGTGTTTTATTTTTAAACTATGCCCACTAGAGAAACTATAGTTATGCTATACCATATACATACTACCTCCCACATAAAAATCATCTAGACATAAGACAGCTTCATTTCCTCAGAAAGCCTTCCTCTTCACAGAATTACTACAGTTCACTTTCAGTATTGATTTTCAGGTTTTCATTCCCAAGGAATCCTTCAGGATCCTGAAGTGCTTTTGGGTAGCAAAATTTGTCAACACAGGGATGGATAAAAGAGAAATTATAATAGTTACTCCCTTTTAGTACCAGCAAGTCTTAATTGGATGGATATCTACTGTGTGTTACTCTATGAGCTCAAGGACAACCATTCACATGAAAATTGTTCAACAGTGAATGCATTTTGCCTTGTTCAGTGAGCACACTTTATCTCTTTTAGCAACAGGGAAGAAAAGCTGCAGAAGAAAATGGTTATTTTAAATTCATTGCTCAGCTTAAGACTGTCAGTTTTCCAAAAACCTACTCTGTGCTTTGGAAAGACAACAATATCTTTCACTTGAGCTTTTTGTTCCTCTCTGTGAAGAAGTGGAACTCTGACAGCCTAGTTAACAGGACACCTGTAGCAAAAGGCAATCTCAAATGATGAAGACAGCAATTTTCAATAATAGTCAATACTTCTACACTTCTTGCTCCTGAGAGATCAAAGAAAAAGCCCTGGTCTCCTGGAAAAGCAAGGACAGAAATTATGAATTTTGGATAGCAAAATTCATAATTTCCCCACAGCTACCAGGTGGGAACTGGAACTCACAGATTTCCAGACTCAGGAAACTGCACATGCTACAAGCTGATGCCATTGCTTGTTAAAACCTACAGCCCACTTAGATTTAGACATCTGAGACATGAGAGAAATGGAGTGCTTGCCCCTCAGAATGTGTTAGAAATTCCCAAAAATGAAGATTATTTGCATAGTACTAGCTTGTCCCATTCTGTGCACATTCTGATGCTCACTATAGGAGCTGATTTCTTTTTCTTAGGTAACTACAGTTTCTTTCAGCATCCAGGATAAGCAGTTAGTCTCTATTTTATTCCATACTGATTGAATACTGAGACTTTCATCTATAGATGAAAATTATCTGCAGTAAACTAGACTCTGGAAATCTTTACTTGACATTCTAACTAGAGAGAAACCACCAAGTACTGGCCAAAACCTGCCTCATCTCAGAAGAAACTTTGTTAATTGCAGGGATGAAATCTGCTTGGCTAAGGTAACACCCAGCTGCTGTCTAAGCCACAAGGCAATTCCTCCTCCTGACACCTCCTGCCCCACTCTTTCATTCAAAAAGAGGGACTCAGGACCAGCAATGCCAAACAGTTCCAGAGCTGTGTGATAACTCTGTCCTGCCACAAAATGGTGGTAAATCAAACGTGTGGACTTTCAAAAATATCCCAATGGCAACTTGCTTGGAGGGGAACACGCCAGGCAGTGTGACTGAAGGCAGGGATAAGTACATGAACACTCCATGTGCCAGACAGTAAGTTACATGCAGGAAGTTACACATTATCCTATTACATGCAGGATAAAGCATTGCAGTAATTATGTTTTCCAGTTTATTGTCAGCAATTTTCCCAGTGACACTCAGGATCTTATTTGTTGTTTTCACTGTACAATATTCTGTGTTTATTGACATTGAAGCACAGCTAACATCTGATTGCTCAACTGTTCAACACATCAAATCCTCTGGCAATAGCATCAAATAAAAGCAGCAATTGTAAGCTATTTATATAGTTTACAGTCATTTCTGTATATACTGAACAAACAGCTTTACCTATTCCTACCTCTCCCTTTCACATCTTTAAGTGAGCTGCTAACAAGTCAATGGAATTTCCTGATTCTTGCACAGAAGTTTTGAGATTGCCTTTAGCAGATGATCCCATCACAGAAGCTGAATTGAATTTCTACGTGATAGATGGTGCTAGCCTTTCACTCTGGATGACAGTCCACACACATGAAGAAAATAATGAATTTGAAAAATTACAGGGATTTCTATGGTTTCAACATGAGCACTGTGGCCAAATTTACAGAACAGAGTTTGAAGAAAAAGAAAAAAACCCACATGAAACTTTTAAATTAAACTAAGCCCTGTCCTCCAAGGGTTAAAACATAATTTCCAAGAAAGCATAAAAAGAACAAAACACATCCTAATGGACTGTGCAAAGTTTGGTGACTAAAACGCATTATTTTCCTTGCCTCTCACAGCTTGACTTGAAACTTTTACTCATGCTCTGCATATATGAATAATAGGGTATGTTAGTTCAAAACTACTGCCCCTGCAGAGATCATTCATTGTTGTGTCCTCCCCACATTCCAGAGATGCCCAGAGATACCTAATGATATCTGGCAGCCAAAACTCTCTAATCAGTGTCAAGAAGAGGATGAAATGACTACATAGAAAAGGGAAAAATATATATCAACTGAAAAAATTCACAATTGTCATAGTATCTAATGTATTCCAGACTAGCAGGATCATCTGTAAGGCCATACCCACAGATCCCACACTTCTGCATGACAGAATGGAAAAGCTTCACTTCCACATGTCACATACAAATACACATTTCTCCAACTCAAAGAAAGGGCAAATCTGAAAAAGGTCTGCTCCATCAATGAACTCAAGACAGAACTTACATCTATCTAATTTTCTTAGGACAAGAAGCCAATAATGATGCAACACCTCCAAACTCAAACCAAAAAACTTTTTATTTCACTTAAAAATTAGAATGACCTTGTTGAAGCACAATTTAGCAACAAAAAATGTCCACATTTAACCTAGAATTTTCCACAGTGTTCAGTTCTCAGACTTCTGAGCTTTGAACCCTATGGAAAGAGGCTGTGTGTCCTTAAGTGCACAAGATCTACTGCAATACAAGATAAACAGGGCTCTTGATGCAAATAAACATGATCAAAACCACCATCTCAAGCTTCCACAAAGCTCAGACAGAACTGAAGTTATATCATTCTAAGCAATCTTTATGGAACATAAGAATGATGCTAAACTCTGTATGTCCTAGAGCATTGAAGAATATGCTCAGGCTGTACCACATTGGTAAAGGTTGAGACAGAGATATTTAAAGACAGAATACAATAATACAAAAACAAATAAATTGCTGTATCAAGTTAGCATTCAGTAATTTTCAAATTAAAAAAAAAAAAATTACAGGTCATATATGCTCATTTCCAATAGAAAAGGCAATGAAGTGCAATGAAACTTCTCTCAGTCCATTTGAAAATCAAGTGGAAATGAGAAAACCTAAAATACTGCCTCCAACCAAAACCTGCCCTTCTGCTCCTACGAGATTTCTCTCCCATAACACCAAGTTGGTTCAAAACAGGTATCAAAGATCCATTCTGATTATATTCAAAGTACTATTATTCATCTTCCCTTAAATTCACCTGTTGGGCTTTTTCTCCTTTTTGGTGAGCACCTCAAAAACAATACACATGGTTTAGTTTTCTAAAGATGCTTTTTCAGCTGATAAAACAGTAAAAGGTTGCCTTGAACTAATCATCAGAGAACTTATTCATGTTAAATATTTAATTTTCTCTTATATTTAGTTGAAAATCAAGAGAACACATTAAAAGGTATTCAACAAAATCACCTTTTATCAGTAGGCAGGGATGCCCATTATTTTAATAAATCCACTGATTAAGAACTTTTTTTACTGAAGATAAGTGAAGACCTGCTGGGTGTCACAAGGGTCATTGCCTTTTTTTCTGTCACTGAATACATCTGAATGTTACTGAATTGGTTGACAGGGTGTGACAACAGACAATGCAAACACAGGGGAAAGCAAACTTAGTATATTGTGATTAATATATTCTTATTGCACTTAGTATATTCTGTGATTGCAGAAACTATTTACTTGCTTGTATGAGTTTGTGCTTTCATAATTAGACTGGCAAATGCAATTCTGCAATAAAATATTGTCATTTCTGCTGCTAATTTATCCAAGTAGATTTGAAACCCTCTCAAATGTTGGTCATAAACATAAGTTCAGGCCAGAGACAAGAAGAAAGGGATGATGTACCATGACAAACCTTACGTGGCAGAACTAAAAAAGGTGAAACACTTTTTAAGTACTTAAAGAAAAACAGGTGGCAGGAAAGTTAAGGCAGTTACCAGGACCAGCACATTTTGTTCCCTTCAGCTCCTGATGGAGGGACCTGCTCTCTCAAGTGAATGAATCTCATGTGCCAGAGTGACTGAGGAGCATCTCCCAGAGAAGCAGGCAGAGCACTCAGCAGTGAGCAGAGCTTTCACTAAGAGATGACAGCTCTGGTATTTCCTCATTATGTCATCTCTTCCCCACCCTCCCTCTTTTGGACCAGGACTGGCTTTCATGTGGTTCACAAAGCCTGCTTGCTCTCAGGGCCTGGAGATCTTAATCAAATACAAGTCATAAACCAACACTACTGCAGCTAGTGCAAACAGCACCCAAATGGAATTCAGCAAACAGGCTGAAGGAAAGATGGCATTTTGCTAAAAAGCAGCTGACAATTTCACATGAAAATTATATAACATAAAATACACCATCATTCAAAATTTTAACAAGTAAGAGAAACAAAGCAGCTCAGAGGAAACCCCTCAATGAGAAAAGCAAGCAATCCAGACTTTTCCAGGTCCTTAAAAGGTATTTCTCAGAAACCTGGACTTCTACCAGTGTAGTGGCCTTGAAACTTACCTTGGAAAAATATCTTTTACAACAGCCTCTGACTTGTGGATGTCTAATAAATCTGAAACTCGCATCTCATTCTAACTGCTAGAAGATGAAAGCACCTTTTGAGCAATCACTTAATACAGGTAATTTATCATAATCTGCTTGGAGGTACCTTGGAATGTTACCTTAATAAAGAGATGGCGTAGCACACTCAGATATATTATGGTTGTGACACAATCTGAATGTTCTTTCTTCAGACTTCTAAGCATGAGAACATATGGAGCATTTGTCTGATGAGATTTAGAGATTTATCTGAATAGCAGACATTACTTATAAGAACAAATACTGGATGAATCAAGGAGCATGTATAGGGAGTGTTTAATCTTTAGTATGCCAGCTTAAAACTATAAAAGTCAATTGAAAACAAGCATCCATGGGATGCTTAGTTTAGAGAGCCTGCAAAATGAGTTGGTATAGTCCAGTTCTTTCAGAAACTGCTGCTGTAATCTATGTCAGGGCTGGGGAAAGGGCAAAACATGATTAAAAACAAAGGTACACAAAAACTAGGAGAAGGTTAAGGCAATAAAAGTACTAAAATGTGTTACAAAGTATTATAAAAGCATTATAAATTAATCTTCTGACAAAAAAAGACTGTTAATCATTACAAGCCAATACAGTGATACTGTAACTCCCTAGTTTATGACTGTAGAAAAGGGAAAACATCTTTTTTTCAAGTTTGACCACATCCTGCATTATCTTCATGACAAACACCTTTTTCCCTATCAGCTGAAATACGTGCAACAGATGAGCACTTTTGTATTAAAGGCTGCATTTGACATTAGGAAAAATAATAATTTCTCTTAATCTCTGTGACCTTCAGTAAAACATGAAGACATGTGAGAGAGAGCTCATACCTGAGGCCGCATCCTGGGGTTCCACCTGATGTAGTAGTTCACCCACAGCTCCAAATGGTTCAGACTGGCAACAGGATACAGGACGTGGTTTTCATAGTTTACATAGAAGGGATTTGTGAATTCCTCTAACTGGCTGTTTATATAGGACCACAGAGATACAGTCTTTGTGCTCACCTCCTGATTGAAAAAAGTTATAACAAAAAATTAATGATGTGGATTGCAAAATTTAAAAATATTATGTTAATATCTACATATCAATAATAATAATGTCAGAATTTTGCCTTATCTACTAGAAAATTACATGCAGGCTGAGAACACTTCCGGTAGCTGATCAGTGAACAGCCTTAAAACTTTAGCAAAACATCTGAACACTTATTTTGGTCCAAGGCCAATAGAGAAAGGAGATTTAGCCATACTATTTTCAGAGACACTGAAGTCTAGTTGAGCAAAAGCAACCTGTACTGCTCATAATTTATAGCAATATATACAGCTACTTAAATACATGCTTACACACTGAGCAACTAAACTCAAAAGATTAGCTTTAACAGGAATATCAGTGAAGAGACAGGAGTTTGGAAGATCCAAAACAGTGTCTGTGAAAAATAATTTTTCAAGCTTCTCACTCATACTATTTGCTCCTAACAAATAATTGATGTTATGCTTTAAACTGACATATTTGTACTTTTATTTGCACTTCTGAGGGTTGTATTATTCTAAATTTAATCAGCATAATAATGGTTAGATCAAAGATTGGAAATCTGAACTTACATCAGATTAATCTTGAAAATATAAACTCCTTCAGTGTTGTAAAGCATGTGTTTCTACTACCACTGTGTCTTGAATTGCATTTCTCTATTGCGAATTGCATCTGACTATTTATTTATGAAAGAAAGCTGTCTGGAAACCCTGCATTTGCTGAGAACATGTTATTCAGCTCCATCTTGTGGTATTTACATGCAACTTTTCCCCTACAGAAGCAGTAGAGGCATATTAAAAAAAAAAATGTAGAACTAAATATGACAAGGAATTGTAACTTGCTCGAAAAAATGAGACAGTAAAAACAACAAAGCCACAAGAGCACTTGGAATAGCAACAAACTTTTAGTTTTTCTTCACAAACACCATCTTTCATTGAATCCTAACTTCATTCATTTAGATAATTTTAATTTCTGTAGTCCTCAATCACAAGTTCCATCCAGTTATCTCCTATAGTAACCTGCCACATCATCCATAGGAGTTCCTTCAGAAATAGTGAAAGAAATGCTAATATTATTTGATAATTACTATTGTTTAAAATTTTGTATTTTTGCTACAAATACCTGCAAGAAGACTTACTAAAAACCCTCAACGCCACAGACAGATGATAACTAAAGAAACCTAAATGCTGCCTCATTTAATAGAATGGCATTAAGTATATATTTCTCATACTATGAAATTTAATGTCTGCACCATTTTTTAAGACTATGTGACAAATATATTTAATATATACAGCTCAGACAATCTTAGGTAATTTTCTATGCATTTTAATATAAAAATCAGAAAGCCAAGAATGTGCATTATACTAATTATTTACCTCTTTTAATCTCTCTTTTTCACAGTTGCATAAGAAAGTTCCGAAGAGACAACTATAAAGGTGATCCAGAATGGTGATCAAAAATAACTCATTGAATTCAAATGCTGCAGGAAACTGATATTAAAAAAAAGGGTAAAATTACTTTAAGCAGTGTAGAAAGGAAGAAAACCAGACATAAGAAGCAACCAAATAATCCAGGTGAGATTTTTGTCCTATTTAGGGATTATTTGCAGGAAAACTCAGCAATTTCAGTAACTCCCACTTCAATAATCCACTTCACCTATGTACTTCTCTACAAATACTTCTCAGAGCTATACTTTACATTAATTATCCAAGTATACCAGAATACAAACATTAGCTGATGTGAAACTAATGATATAAAGCAATCCATTTTAAGAAGCTCTAACAGTGTTCTGTTCTACCCCAAGCACTCTTAAACATATACTTTATATCTCTTATTACAGAACAAGAAAACATTCTGGGAAAAAAAAAAAAAGGAAAAATAAGATAATGGCATTTAAGAGTTTTATTTCCTATTTCAACATGCAATGTATTGAATAATAAAGACTACTACATATACATTGTACTTAACATTTCATTAAAACTTTTCTTTCACTTTCTACTCAAGTAAGTTACTTTTCTCCATTTCACCCTGAGTTTACCATCAGCTATATATAATAAGCCTTTAATCCCTCTTCTTCTGTATGGGAAAGTAAATCCTGTACATCTGAAATGAAAGAACTCTTATTCCCCTGAGCACCATTAGGTATTTTATTCACAAGCACAAGTTACTTGATATAAGACAAACAGTCAGAAATCTGAAAATGTTTCTCCTAATCTGTAGAGGTCTAAAAATTCATAAAGGAAGAAATTACTACAAAATTCGTGGGCTGCTGCCCATTCAGATGGAAGAAGTCTTTCTTCAATCAGATTTTATGGTAAGACTACCTGTGGCAACTGCCTGATGTGCCAAAATAACTTTGTGTCCAGGATGACAAGGGTAGCAAATACAGACATGGAATGATAGACATTTAGAAGAATAACAAATTGAGAAGAATAACAAATTGAGAAGACTTAAGGAAAACTTAAGAGGTAGTATTTTTCTCATTAACAATAAAGAGCATGTAATAAGAGAATAATGTTCAGGACAAATGAAACAAACTTTGTGCATTCCCTCTAAAAGAGCACATCTTGACAGAAGTCTAAAAGACAAAGTTTTAGATTTGCAAGGCAGAATTTCCTGCTATATGGAGAAATCTTAAGTCAGTATTTCAGATGTGCAGAAAGCACAGTCTTAAGAGGATTGGTTTCTGTTTTGTGCCACTAAAGAACACTGGATACCTTGGTGAGTGACTCAAGAGCTACTTAAAATGAAGATGACTCCTATAGTTAGGAGGAATAACAGCAATTGGGACTGTGGGTGAACTAGATGATCCAGAAATTCCTCTTCAGTGTCAGCTGTGATTTATGAAGGGCAAATGTTTATTCATGTTGAAAGTAAAGAGATGAATAACACACAAGAGGTGTGCTTGTATTAAACCCAGAAAGAGCTACGTTTTAAACAATGTTTCATAAAAAAGATCGATCTAAGACAAAAATTGCAAAAGCATTTTCTTTCCAAGACTTCTCAAGCTAATACATACCACCTTTTGACTGAAAATTTTGAGTAAGGAGATTATCAGCACCATGACACAGAAAATGAACGGGAGCCTTCTTATGACTCTGCTACAGATTGTGCACTGTTCACCAGCACAGTGCGCTCACACTGGGGCTTCTCTTGCAAAACATGGGTTGTTTTCAACCTCCTCACCATTTGTTTTCATAAGGCATAGAGGAAACTAAGATTATCAAAATCTCTTTTTCAGTCATGTTCATAAGTTAACTACTTCTGAACTTCCTTCTCTCTAGGAAATCATGCCAAAACTTAATTACAAAACAATGATGTTAAAAACACAGCTATTACTCTAAGGAAGTATGAACAGAACTTGACAAGCAGGTGTGCTGAACCAAGTCAGGAGAAAATTCACTGGGTCTCAGATCTCAGCCTGCTGCGTCCAACCCAAAGCAGCAATCAGATACAGAGAGCAAAAATAATTTGCAAAGCATCAAAATGATATTTGGAAAAAACTTTGAAGACAAAGTGTCTCCTAGAGGGACTCTCTTTAACTGAAAGCATTTAATGAGCCTTGTCACATCAGGGTTCTGTGTTGTGACAGGTCCATCCTAATCAGAAGGAGGCCGACATGGCCACTATTCCAATCCAGTGAAGCATATTCAAAATTCCATACATCAGTGCTTGCTCTCCAACTAGTTTATTAATAAGTGATAGCACTTTATTGAAACCCAGTCTTTGGATACAAGAGTTGTACTGTTGGAGCTGATGTTATCAAGACTGTAGAGCTTCTATTACTGCTGCTGAAAAATCACTGACCTAAAAATGCCTTTCTCTGTAGTTCCAAGCCTATTAGCGTCTGCTTGAAGATTCAGGTGGAAAAATTCCCCAAATGGAAATTTACTTCTTCTCAAATCCACTAATTATGAGAAAACACACAGTCATTAAAATCTCCCACTTGTTGCTGCAGGAGTTGTTGTTTTCTTTTTTTTTTAAAGTGGCATTTAAAAAAAGAAATTATCTTGTTTAAGTCTGAAGGTGAGAAGTAGCATTTGATTCAAAGACTTACAAAATACACTTGCTTTTTAATCAATGAACTTGTTCTGTACTACAGTAACACTGAAACACTTGGCAGAACTGTGCAATGGACAACAATGGTTAACTGAACACTAGGCAGAGGAACAGTGCACTGCTGAATCCAGTGAAAAATGCATCTACAGCAACAGCTGACACCCAGTAACAAACAGGATGAAACTTTCTGCTGACTTTCTGCAGACCTTCCTCCTGTGAGGGTTCTGTGCATGAAAGGTAAGAAGTTAAACTGCAGGGCTAATGCAAATTTTACAGTTCTGTTTCATTTTTAACCAGGCATCAGTATCTCATCAGTTCACATGTGGCCTTTCCAGTCTGACATCTGCTACTCAGTATCACCAGAATTTACTAACAGAGGAGGGAAATCACTTCACCATGAAGTTTTTTATTAAAATCTGATGTCAATGTACTTCTCTCAAGTTCTCTGTTATTTTATTTTTGTCATGAAGACCATAAACCCAAGGGAAAATATAAGGCTGTCAAGGCCTAAATTTCATTGTCTGAAGCTATCTGGAAATTTGTATCTTAGTGGGAAGTTCGAGATTCTCACTGTTTAAAGGTGACTGTTTTGAAAATGTAACTCTTAGACCCCAAAAGAGCCTATTTGGTTGCTTTTAGCCCATGCCCACACCAGAGCCCTTACACCCTCCAGTCATTAACACTTACTTAAGCTTTGAAACATTTCACATATGTTTACCATGAATTCTAAAGCACAAAACTATCACTGTTTTATGAGCAAATGATTTACACAATGATAAAACAGAATCCTGTTTTTCAAAGGTCGGTGTCACGGTAATCACAGTCTTCACATCTATTCTCTAAGTGTACAAGTCAACTGAAAAATTAAAATAAGTGGGCAAGAACTGTTCAAGAATAACTTTTTCTATTTTTTTTCCAGTGCAACATTTATGATTTTTCAATGTCACTGCTGTTCATCAATTTCAGAACAATTTTTGGATCCAGGTTTTGAACAGATGTGGTATTGGCAAAATGTTTCAAAGATTCCCCCTCTGCCCCCATCCCTTTCTCTTTTTTAAACTAGAGGCAACTAAACTGTTTATAGCAAGAAATAGGAGGCAGCAAGGGAGATCACAAAAAGAGAAGAGGCTGCTCCCAATTAAGGATCTCCCCAAAGGACTTTTGTTCCTACCAGGTGTTTAGAACAGCTCCTCTTTGCTATTGTTACTAGCTTTCCTCTGAAATAGGGACAGAATTTTTCATTCATTTTCTCCAGCCATACTAAACAGCACATAAATGCTGAAATATAGAAACACAGAAAGTCTACAAGACCCCCTGGACAAGGGCCCAGTAGAACAGCAGGGAACTTTCATAAAGATGACTGTTTTGAATACAAGTTTTGGAAACTATGATGTAAGTTTTAAGAACTGTGCTCAGAACAAGAAGACTAAGGTAAGAGATCTGGGAGTGCAATGATCATATGGAACCAGACTGTTACCCTCCTCCCTTCAAAACAAATCACATACTACAGAGAGTTCAGTATAACAGCTTTTACCATAAAAGCACAGACCCATGTTAGGCTTCAAGAAGGTAAAAAAAAGGAAAGAAGAAAAAAGAAAAGATAAAGGGGAAGGTAAAAACCAAAGGACTCAAGCACCAAGAACTTCTAAATCACTTGGAAATAAAGCCTTCAGGTGGACAACCCATTTCAATAACCCCATTAAAGTATGGCAATATAAAACTACAAAAGAAAGCCTAGCTTTTTGCTCATGGAGGCACAAATAAGGAAAACGAAGACTAAATCCATTCAATAACTTAGCATTTCAAAACAAAAATGAGAATCTGAATATTTTGGTATCTTAAGAATCACTAATTTCAGACATCTCCCTTGATCGAGAGGTAAGAGCAGTGATGGAAGTAAGAAAACTTATCAGAGAATAATAGGTTTGTGTGGTATAAATGCTGTCCTGTATACATAAGGATGAAAATGTTCACATTTGAGATTTATATAAAATAACTCTCTACTACCCCCTGGTCACAATCAGCCCAGATTTTTCTCTTTCTTAAGGACAATCTAAATCCATACAAACATTTACTCCACCAGTGACCTTGCAACACAAATAATTTATTTCATCACCAACTCTTATTTATATAAACAGCAAACCCTTTGTAAGCCTGTTTTAAACAGAAAAAAAACCCTGGTATTTTGGTTTCAAGACAAAATCTCTACTCTAGCTCCCTGTATCTCACTTGCAACAGAAATTTCCCTCTGCAGCCTCAGAGTAACCAACTTCAGGTAAACATGCTACTATTCTGTAAAGGAATGTGTTCTCCTACACAAATTATGTTTCAAAGACAAAGACTGATACCTCACAGAAATACACTCCTCAGCATCTTACCTGCCTTGTCATTTGCCAAACACAGTCAATGAACTGCAGGAAGATGGGAGATCTGTCAGCATCCGCGTGATCATCATCTCCATGTCCCACTCGCTGGAAGTCAGAGCACACTGATTTCAGCCTGATGTGCCTGCAGCACCATCCCAACACTGCAAAGCTCAGGAACTCTTAAATATGTTCCAGGAGTGAACAAGACAAGCAAGTCTTCCATAACGTTAACCTGTATTTTTCAACTACTAAAAATGCCTCCCAATATTAACTTAGGGACATGCCTTCAGCGTTGAGCAGAGCTGGAAAGCTCTACCAGTTGCTTCTCCATCTTATACTGCCAGTCACTGATTTCCACCAGTGGCTGAAACTGGTAGGAATTTATTAAGACTGAACTGAAAAAATGGCTATTCCATATCCACCTGTCATAACTACATGCCATTTCTACCAAATAATCCTAAGAGTAAGAGCCCACAGAATGTCATAACAATTTATTCTAATTCCCCACTAACCCATGTGTTAAATAAACACTTCAACCTTAAATCAAAGTAATAACTCTAGCCATTTTACACTTTAGAAACCTTAATTGTTTTCCTTGGTTCTCCATAACATAAGCTACAATCCCTCATTCTCATAAAAAAGCCACATGACTTTTTCTCACCATTGCATTCAAACCACTTCATCTTTATTCACTTTACATTATACATCACATAGAGGTTTCTTGCTAAAAATGAATGGGTCACAGTTCTCTGACACACTCAGACCATTAAAAAGACACCAGAGACAATAACTAAAATGCAGCAGTAAAAAAACTGCTATTCAAAGTAAAAGCCCTGAAGGTGACAAACTCCACACTAAATTTTCCAGCTTACCATTGCAAATCGATGTCCAAAACTTATCCATTCTTTCTCTACAAGAACTTCAAAGCCCTTGATGGTTCTGTAGTAGCTGTCCAGCATGAGCATGGCCAGTGCAGTGAGCTGTGCAGTTCGGTCCCAGCCATCACTGCAGTGCACCACTACAGAGGTTTTACCAGATTCAATTTTGTCCGCAATTCTTACTGCTCCAGCAAGAAGCATCTTGAACAAAAATGAAGAAAGAAGTGTATTAAATACTACCAAAACTTTACTAAAAAAAAGAAAATATTAAGATTTTATACTCTTTAAGTCATTAAGTTTTAAAATTTCAGATTAATTTCATAATCATGCTGATGACAATGCCTTTAATGAGAGATTTCCAAACAGTGGTGTGCATGTTCCTAGAGGTAGAAACACGGCATGCATTCTCTTGTACAGACAGAGAGCTTACCAGCTCCCCATTACTAGCAGCACATAACAAATGAACCTGGGAATCCCTTCTCTAAATTAATCTATACTCTGTATTATGATGAAAAGACACAAATACTGTAATCTATTCCAAAGGCTGAAGTTTCAAGGTTTTCAAAAGTTGATTTCACATTAATCAATCACTCTTTCTTGCTCCATTTTCAAATTCAACTGAAACTACTGAGTTTAGAGAAAAGGACAAAGCATCCAGCTAGTGTGTACCAAAACACAACCCAAACAAACCCACAAACCCCTGGCTGGGAGCCAGGTCTGATTTGCTGCTGCATGAAGTATACATGATATTCAGCTTCTGATCTGACCATCAACAGCCTGGATTCAGTATTATGACAGAACTGAAGTATGCCAGAGGGAAAATATCAAGCAACAATACAGAAGTGTCTATGTCTATGTGAGTGTGTCTGTGAGAGAACAGCTTGTGGTATGAACTAGTTAACTGCCAATTATTTCAGTTAGAAAGCTCTAGTGCATTAATATGAACACAGTTTGGTCTTCAATAAAAGCAGAAAACAAATCTATTTAACATACAGGTATGCAATAGCTTGCTTTAAAGCGAACACAGATGCCTCTGAAGGAAAACAGCTGGAAATAAACAACAGAACAGGTACAGGAAATGAGCAGGGAATGGGAGACAGAAACCACATTTACTACTAATTCAGCAGATATCTGTGGAGTATGTGAAGCACTTTATTCTACTTCAGACAACAGCCTTTAGAAAACAGCTTCCTCTACAAATTTATTATTCTTTACAGATTTTTTGAAACTTGGTAACCATCAGAGTATTTCAGTTTGAGCTCCTAACGAATAACTGGCTTTGGACTGGTTTACAAAACAAGAATTGAAAACTTAGTTAATAGCACAAGTTCTACCCTCAGACAGAAAATACTCCAGGTATGCAGTAAGCATGAAGTGCCTCTACTCATGTTGTTATTACTGTCTGCACACACTGAGAGTTACTGGTGCCTTCACTCCTAGACCATCTCTGGAGCACTGTGGGTGCCAGGGGTTGGAAGGTGAGTTTCCAGTAATGCATTGCATTCATCTGGGACACAGCCACACTGGTTTGAGCCAGAAAACAGCAGATGTGTTTAGTGTAAAGCTGTGGAGTGTAAGTGCTATAGCAAGCTAAATCAAAAGGCAAAGAACTCTTGGAAGAAATCTCAGAGAGATCCTACCAACAGTGTTAACACAATAATGGCAGCCTTTATGGAATCAGCCTGCAGTTTCTGCTGTCAGTACCCTTTAAAGTGAAGTAGCACCTAAGGGACAGATCCATGAAGAATGTCACACATGCATCAACTCTTCAAAATCATTTAAATGACATTTTCAATTGCTGTGCTATTGTCACCTGTCTGACAGCAGTATCAAAGTTCACTCCTGACACTGCCTGATCCAAGAACCCCATCAGAGTCAGCGGCAATGAAAGGTGACCACAAACACAAAACAGATGACTGTAAAAATTCAGGCTGATAAAAAAAGCTTAGATTCTCAAAGCTGTTTCAAATAGTTCAAATTAAAGCAAACAAGAAAATTAAACTGTTCACAAAATATCATTAAATCTGGCTCCAAATTTCGTGTTTGCTCCCCCTACTGGCTCTGCTGCAGTTGTCAACAGACACTGCTTAACAGTGTCAAACTAATGAATGATCCCAAACATGTTTTGCATGAGTGACATTTGAGCCAGCTGCTAATAAAACAAATTATACTCCATCCATATTATTCATAAACAGGGGATTGAATGTGGTAATGAAATAATCTACTCTGCAATAATTTCAAAGGTTAGTGAAACTGACTGTAAAACTGAGTGTGGTAGTGATTTATTTTAATATTATGTTAAATAATAGGGCAGATAATAGTCTGATAGATCAGTGGTTACAAACAGCTCATGAAAATGTAGGTGCCCATCACAAGAACTGTAACATTGCACAGAAGGAGAGAAGGATGAGAAAGACTCTGGAATTCACAGTCAAGTTCTTTTGGCAGCGGCTCAAATACACTCTGAAGTTCCCAGTGCATTCTTCCAAACAAGAGGAATAACCCTGGACTGCCCACAAACATTCCTTCTCAAGAAAATAAAACACAGCAGTAAATATGATACTATATTATTGGGAATTAACTCACTATCTGCCAGTACATAAAACTAGAAATACTACATTATTATGAAATGCTTAAAATGCTGTGTTCTAAGTGATTATTTAAAAATTAAACTTTTCCACAAGATTATTTTAATTAAAGCAACATGCTTGAGTTTCAGCATTATTTTTGCAGTATTTTCAGAAGTGCAAGTTAAAAACATGGTTTAAAAAAGTAATTGACTTTTCACACCAAAAGCATTTTACCCTTATATATTCCAGCCAGTGTGTGGAGTCCACGTTTGACAGCCATCGAGTTTCATCAATAGTAGGATAAACAATTTCTTTCAGTTTCCTCAGGGATTCTCTCATGACATGGATATTGTGAATCTCCAAAAAGACCAGCTCTGCATTTGGGTAGGCACTTTCACTTTCATATCCTCCACCTTTAGCCTGTCATTCAAAAGGTAAAAGCAGACAATGAGAAGAACATGTGCAAGACTTCAGTATAAGGTGGAGAGAGTTATTTTACTCAAGTTTCAGAATTTTCTGAGAGAAGGAATTATTTTAGTGCTGATAAAAACATATTTTTTGGCTTCTGTTTTTCTAAAAAAGCTGCAGTTTTTTTAGGTGAAAGAAATTCTAATCGTGACAGGCTACATTTGTTAATACATCCATATACCTTCACTGTTTTATTAATGAAAGCTTTGGTCTTCTGTGAGCTCTACTGCATAATTTCTCAGCTATATCTTCATGTTGCCTTTGATTCCTGCCAGGCTTTCTAAAATGGTACAAGCAACTTACCTTCCTTCCCCTGCCCTCTTTAGGCACCCTTTCTTATCTCTTTTCAACATCAGATTCTCCACATTCTGATATCTGGCTCAAGCTTCAGCCTTGTGATAAGGCTGATGAACTAATGCCAGTTATGATACAAACCTACCTTGTTTGTATCTGCAACACTATTCTGCCTGGCATCAAAGATGATCAGTTTATGTGACTGAGCATTGGCATCCATAATTGTCTGCAAATATTTTTCATCTTCCTTGCAACGTTTATCATTTGGCCCAACTGATGGCTGGCTGCATCGTGTTATTGTCGCTTGACTCTCAGGATGGATCCAGGATAACACCTGGAACAAGAGAAAACTATTTCATTTACTACACTACTATAAAAGCAGCAGGCCAGAGAACAACCAGACAATCATATTGCTTATCTGGCATTATTTCCTGGCAAATCAACAAATGCAAGTTTAAGGACAGGCTGATGCAAAAACATATTGACAGCACACTAGCACTGACTGCTCATCCCAAATCTGAGCCTGAAATACACAGCGATTCCAAACATCTTAGCTTTTATTTCTAACAACAACTAAACCTGCATTATTCTAATTGAAAAAAAAATAAAAAAGGGCAATGGAGGAATAAAAAACTGCTTCCATGTGGAACAGTATGGACCTATATACTACCTTGCTAAGCATGAAAACCAACCCAATCTAACACATTTAAAGCGATTCTAATGCTACCTTGTCTATTCTTAAGCAAAGCACTATGGCTATGACACATTCTACTCCAAATAAGAACACAAGCTAACACATGCCAGAGCATGAGACACCATTGTGGCCTTGAAGTGCTAATCCAAACAAAAAAACTCACTACAAAGCACAATAATTGTGCAATTAAACTCAGACTTGAGTTGCTCCCTACGTTCTAAACCCATTGAGTCTAATTCTTCTTTCTTTCCCCCCCACCCCAACTCAGGAAGGAAGCCATGTAACTGTTTAAAAAACAAAGCCTGAAAGAACACTAATAATTTTTTAAAACCTACAAATTTCTAAAACAATTCCATTCTCTTGTACAAATTTCACTTACAGGAACTCTCCCTTTTGCTCTAAATGCTGCCACTTTTGAGAGGTCATCGTCCTTTACACTGGTTGGCACAACAAGAACAGCAGGGTATGTATCACAGAGCTCATAGGTGCTGTTAATTTTGGATATCTTCCAACTCTCATTGGGCAAGCCCTGTACAGAAACAAAACAATCTTGCATTTTTCAGGTTAGACCTTTACATATGTCACCTTGGGGCAATGAAACATTTTATGTGCTGCCTGCTTTAAAAAAAAAGGCATGCCCACTTTTTTTTTTTAAATAAGCTGTAAACTGAGGTCTTCATTCTGAAACACAGACCAGTGGAAGTCTTTACACTAAACTGATAAGGAAAATAACCATATTGAAAATGCAGATTTAAAATTACAAACTACAGTTACTCTTCTGTTTAGTGATGTTTATTCAAATTCAATTTTTTGTAACACCCGTGTTTTGTAGAAACAGCACTTGAAAAATGTGGATTTCAGAACCATGTTAAGTTAGACCAATTCACTCAAGTATCTCCACCAACTTTAGCAGGTGCTTAACACACTCAAACTCAGGCCACTTGCATTTTATTATCTAAACATGGTATGCAGACAGTCATCGATGTAGCAAGAGGTGAAAATGATGAGTTTTCTATAACATTTTTTCCTTGATTAAATGGCTCTGGAGGAGATGAAAAAAAAAATACACCAAGTATTCTATAACTTACCTGCCTCTTATATTCTGCCATTGGATCATACACTTTCCAGCCATTAACAGCAAACTTTTCTTTATAGCTGAATGCAAAAAGAGGCTAAAAACAACAAAACAAAATCGTAAATTACTGCCTGACAGGTTGTAAGAACAGTAACTCCAAAACAGTCAACACTCCAGTATTTCAAATCTAAAGCAGACATAACACCTTCAGTCAAGACTGGAAAACACTGAGCTAGAAAAAAGATAGTTTTTTCCATTAAGTAGAAGTTCCATTAAGCATGAGTATGAATTCAAAGTTCAAAAAACCAACAAAGGAAACAGAAAATTGAAGTTATTTGCCTCTGATCACACAACACATCAATGGCAATGCCAAGATTAGAATATTGGTTTCCTACCTCCCAACCAGTTCCTTACCCACACAAGCAAATGAAACAGAATTCTGCAGCTAACTAATAACAAGACTAATTGTACCTATTTGTTGTATTAGACAGAACTTCTAGATTTAATTATCTACTGCAGAAAATAAGTCAACACATACATATTTTTATTCAGCAACATTAGTCAAACCTAGATCTCAAGGGTTATGCATAAATGAACTTCACTGATAGCAGACACAGCTGTGTTTGATGAATTAATGCAAAAAGCACACAGGGTCAGAGTGGCCTGCCCGCTCTGCAACAGATTTTATGAATCAACACTTCAAAGTTTTTTATACAGCCCCTACACTTTCCTCCCCTGCACTTTCCCAAAAGAGAAGAGCCAGTGACAGTCTCTCTCCCTCTCAAAACTTACCAGCCCATTAGAAACAGGAAATGCACGAGTTACAAGGTTTTCAAAGATCTCCAGTCTGTTCTGCTCTTCCTGTTTATAGGCTAGCCGCAAATTTCTCATATCCTGTCAAAAATAAGTGACATTTTACTCTATGATAAATTAAAAAAAAAAGAAAAAGCAGTTATAAGACATTTGATTGAATGAAGGCATATATGGAACACTAAGTCACTGACATCATCTAACCCCCAACAGAACAGAGTTGTGTAAGCATTCATGAGATAACTAGGACGGTCATTAGAGATGCTTGATATAAAAATTGCCACTTTTCCTTTGAATTCACTCTTCAGACAAAAGGCAGAAGTATTTTAGACTGCAAGTATCATAGAGGAATTGAAATAAATGAAGCACGATTCAAATACAGGGAACTGATCAGACAGAAAAACAGCACATGAGCTGGCAGATCCTTCTTACAGAAAAATGAAATTAAAATAGTTTTATATTAATAAATCTCTACCATGCCTTACCTTGCAAACTATTTCTATACCACATGAATTGTCTCCATGGCTCTGTACTCCAATTTTTTCAACCCTACTTATAACTCCAAGGGGAACGTCAACAACAAAAGGTGGATCCTGAAATTTGAATATAAAACAAAGAAGAAATACAAATACAAATTACTATTCTTCATGGCTGTTTCGTTAGAGCCAACAGTAATTCCAGTTTAGTAAACTGCTGTGAAACATCACACTTCACTGAATTTGTCACTTTCTGAAATCTACTTCAGCAACATTCCTACCTGAAAGAACAGGCAGATAGAGAGTGAAGTCTTACCCTCTCCACACTTTTGATAAACATTCTGAAGTCCGTCACTGTGAGTGTGCCACTGACTGCTCCCATAAATGGACAGATATACATAACATCCTTAGCTGGAAAACAATCAATTAAGCTTTGTTTTACTATTATAGACATTTGTTGCATAACAATCTATTTTCACTTGAAACTCACAAGATTTTGGCAGCTCCACAAAGATTTTGATGCCTGACCTCTTTAGGAAAGTCTATTCTTGCAGAGTTATCTTTATCTCAACAATGAAAGCAATCAAATTCCTCCACTGCTGCTCAGCAGTTCCTGAGCACTTGGGTCAGCAAGGGCAGGCAGGTCCCCAGCATCTGCAGGTATCCCAGGTGCAGAGCACCCACGCCCACCCCAAAACCAGAGCATCCCAAGTGGCAATTACTGATCCACATGCACCCAAGCTCCAAGTAATTCAGTTCTATGCCCATATCATTTATTCGCTGGTATCCTTTCCTAGCCAAGTACTGCACTGCTAGCAAAGAGCTTGCTATCACATGCCAGAGTGAAATAAATCCCACTAAGTACTGGAAACTAAGTTCCCCATAACTTCATCTTTTTTGAAGAATAGAATTTTGAATCTATGACATATCCTTAGCACCCCCAAGCAGAAATACAATACATACATTTCTATGGAACAAAAAATCCTTAGGAAAAGAAATATTATCTATATGGAGCAAGTCACCCTCTGGATCTGATTTCTCCTTCCTACACTAGTATTTAAAAGACAAAGAAAAGAAATCCACATCTAATCTTAAGTGCATCAAATGAAATAACAAAAGTCAAAAGGAAGTAACATTCTGTTTTTAAATAAAGCAGCAATTTAACAGTATTCAGTGCAGCACTCAGTGGTACACCTACCGATAACTTTGATTGATTCTCCAGGAAAAAGTGGAGCCTCTTCCATCTGTGCCAGTTTGTTTCCATCCCGCAGTGCCTGGCAAAAATCCAAAACCATGAGTAAATCTCACTCTCCATCTGTAGCACATCGATATATTTTGATGCAAAGTGCTTTTACTACCAGATTACTGGAACACAAGAAGTGTGTCTTTTTTAAAATCACACAACTGTACTAAACAGTACCACAGTAAAAGAAAAAAACTAAAAAACAACCAAACACAAAACTAAGTATTATAAATTTAACACAGACATACATGTTAGTAACATATTAGTAACAAAGCATTCATGCAACAATTAGTTTCACATGCTAGCTATATATAGCATACAAAAATATGAACAGTAAGATCAGCCCAAATTAGTAATTAATAATTTGTTAGTGTTTTGCTGAATGCAGGTATTATTTGGGGTATTTTATCTATTTGAGAACATTTTAAAGCTTTTTTTTTTTAAATTCTAACACTGCTTATCTAATATTTGAGTATTTTAATCTGAGAGAATTATATGGCAGAAACTTTATTTATTTAACATTTTAATTTTGTGATTTTGATAGCAAGAAGCATCCCACAATGCCCTATTTCAATCAATACCTTACTAAGAGTGCCACAGGTTATGGAATAGGTTCACTATAGGAATTTTGGATCCAGATGGTCAGATTAAGAATGTAGTAGTAACAAAACATACAAGGACAAATAGCAATTTTAAAATAAGAATAATTTTAATAAATTTTCATTGAGGTAAATGGCTTCATTGCTGAATGATACATGATGGATTCTTAAGGTCCTTTGTTGGCAGCTAAGATTTACAATGTACTGAAGATTGCAATAAAGCATAAAACAGTTTGTGGGACTGTTAAGGACCATGTAATAAAGTGATCTGTCTCAGGTCAAAATGATGAGATATTAGAGTCTCCATTCTTCACATCCTGAATAAATATAATGGGGTAACTTGTTACAACAAACAACTAACCCTCCCCTTCTGCTGGAGCTCTGACCCACACAGCAGTAACTGGCAGGATCTCTCTGCTTCCATACAGACTATCCCAAGCTCTCCCTAATAAATAATTTCTAAAAATATTTCAGCTGATCTCTGGCTTCAGATTTCCTTGGAAAATTTTGGAATTTTACATTCAGCACTCAATCACAAAAAATAATGTGCAGAGAAACAGCCAGTGCTTACAAACTGAGGGTGGATGTGCTCTGTAAGCCAGGATTATATTCAGTATTATATTTTAGACTACATGGCCTTACAAGAAAATTCTGTCTGGCACATACCCAGTAACAACTAAATAATTTCTAGGGCTTCTCTTGAGTAAGAAAAGTACAATTTCTATGCACTGTATGAGTACTACTTTATAGTACTTTGCTACATAGTTAATGAATGAAAGATGAGTAAAACTTGCCACCTGATCAGGTTCTGCTTCAGAATGATAGCCATTGTGTCCATCCTGAATCTCCTGCTTTGCATGAGGCAGCAGTAGGGCAAGAGAGAAGTAACAGCAAAAAAATTGCAGACAACAGGTGAAAGGACAGAATCTTATCTCTTTTTTTGTTTCCCTTTTTAAAATCTCCTTAAAAAGACAGTATATACTTTAACTCCAGTTTAGCTTTCCAAAATCTTCCACTCCTGGCACACACTACTTTCCACAGAAGGGAATCCAAGCTATTAGCACCATCCTTTGAATGTTACTTGGCACCACACAAAATGAAAAATTTACTCCCTTTTTCACAAAAGAGTCAGTGTTGGTAGATAAGAACATAAAAGTATGCACTGTCTTTTTAAGACAAATAACCTTACAATGAAGGAAATTAATTTCAGTATGCCACATGCTTATCAATAGAAGAAATTGAGTACAACTTGCAATGGCAGCATTATGGGAAAACTCATGCAATCTTTCACAGAAAAAAATAGGTTGACATCAAATAGAAGTACCTAGACATTTAAAAAGAGCTTTGCTGTGTAAAACATGTTGTAATTGAACTCTCAAACTTATAGTTTTACATATATTTCTAGCAACTTCTATGTTTGAAACTTGGCCAGTAACTTTACAGAAACTAAAATAACTACTCATAGCAAAATATGCAAACAATTCACATTTTCATGGTAATTTATTTTTGCATCATTGGCAGCAAATCCTGAACATTAGTTCAATTTCTGTAATAAACATAAGGTCCTTTTGCACACTGGAGAGAAGCACAAATGTCATTGGGTCAGCTGAAGGAATTATTTTAACATGTTCAGCCAAAAATGTTCTTCCGTCTTCTTTCTTTAAGGACTGGAGAGAAGTTGTGCTCATGACAGTCTATTACTCCCAGCTCAAATGCAAAGAACTCACTTGGTCAGACCGTGAAATCAGCCTCAGTCTAAATTTACAAGTGTTTGTCAGAAGTCAATTTTTCTTTTTACAGTATTTCTACAAGAAACCCTGAAGAACAAGCTTAGAAAAAGCACTTCAGATATTTTCAGATAATTTGAACTCTACATGAGTTTAAAAAGTTGTAAGTAATTAAGAAACCTTTTCAAGTTATAATGTTACTAACATTTTGGTGTGGGTAGAATTCTGTCATACAGAAATTACTTTAATTCCAGAGAATAATTATGTTGTTTCTGAAATCAAAGAAAGTAGACATTGTGACCTCTGGAAGAAAACCAGCAGGACAATGAGCAAATACACCAAAAAAATTTAAATATATGAAAGACAAAGAAGCAGAGCAGACCATTTAAGTATGAAAGCCTTTACACAGAACTGGGAACAATTAAACAAAACCACTTTTTATTATTCAACTCAGACCAATTATTGGAAGTGCTATCTAGTCAAAAGAAAAAAAAATCAATTTGTGGATTTGTATGATTGGACTAAACACATCATTTTTAAATAGGTAAACAACAGATGAGAAAAAGAAACCATTCAGACTTCATCTCTTGGTTTCAGACCGAACAAGAGGTCTTTGTTTGAATAAAAGTGTTGGACACATTTCATGAACAATGTCAGAACACTATCCAGATCATTTCTCACTCCATAAATGTTACTAAGAGAGAGGGGCAAGAAAACAAGGCATGCCCTTTTTAATCTTCAATGGACAATGGGCAAGCCCTACTCTCAAAATTATCATTAAAAAGATGTAGGTCATTGCACTAGTGCCTAACTTCAAACCTAACTTTCAATCCTATTACAGCTTGCTAAAAACTAATTTAAAACAAGTACAAAGGCAAGCATGAATTTGGAACTTACTTAAATAGGACAGACACAGACAAAATGCTTTTACCACTGGTATTCTTTAGCACAGACATGTTAGAGCTGCTAACACAGTACTCTGCAGTCTGAAGCACATAAACCTGAATTGCAAGCATCCATTTTGTCAAAATTAATGTAATAAAACTGAAGTTAGTATTGCACATTGATAACATAATTTTAAAATATTGCTCTCTTACACACTGACTTTCATTGCTCACGAAAACATTGTAATGTATATAAAGCATTTTTGTGGCAAAGAAGCTGTTGCACTGCATAGCAAAATGGCCTGACTGGTTCATAAAACCCATTAATGAGGTAAAGAACACTTGACACACCAAGATCTCACACAGCACAAGAGACACACAGGTAGGAGGCTGTTCACTGCTAGCCAAAGGTAATCTTACCCGTATAACTGGCCTCCTGTACACCTGTTAGTTAAAATATAAAATATTATCCAATGAAACACATGGGTTTGATTTGTTAAAGATACTGTATCTTATTTCATCAGATTTTCAAAAGAACTCTACTCCCAAACATTTTAATTATAGCTAGATTTTGAAAGAACAAAACAAAACTATGCAGAACTAGTAACTCTCCTTTGCAGAACTGTTTTGGTCTAAAAAAAAAAATCTCAGCCACTTCATTTTAGTGATGTAACAAATTCCAAGCTCTTTGGAAACATTCATTCCTAATCACCCTTTTATCCTGCTACACTGTGCTATTGTTAAAAGAGAAGAAAGAGCCTGGTAATCCTTCTAGGTGGAAGACAATAAGGCTGCACTAACAACCATGAAGGAGAGGAACTGGACCTTTCAAAAAAAGACAACTCTTCTCAACTTCTGAAGGTGTTTGTAGCCAGCAACTACAATCTGAGCCATTTTCATTTATATGAGCCCCTCACTCAAGAACACTCTGCAGGCAGAGCATGTGTCAGAGAAGACACACAGAGTAGAGCTCAACTCAGACTGAGATCACTGCTGCTGTAGGTTTAGCAAGCAAGAGCTCCCCCAGTGCTCTCCAGTTCTGACCATTCCATTAGCTGCCACCTTGCTTCCCTCCTCCCTGGTAAGCCAAGTCACATAAGAGTAATGTGAGTTACACTGTTAGATTCGGGAATCAATATATTTACCTGGTTTTGCAAACATATGAATTTAAACAATAAAAAAGAAAGAATAAAGCAATGAGTTAGGTCCTGGTAAATTCAGTACAAACTGACAGAACTGACTGACCAGTTCCAGAAGCAAACACACACATCTGACCTGATCTGAAGGCTCTGAGTTGTAAGATAGTCTCTAAATGCAGCAGTTCGAGGCAACCAAAGGTAATGAAGACCCAGGAAAGTGCATCAAAAGAGAAAGATATCTCAAAGAAAAATCGAGCTATTGTATGGTCACTGTCTTTTCATGTGTGGATTCCACAGTAATAATGAACAAACACAACCTGCTAGTGGTACTGAGTAAGCAACTATAAAAAATTCCATCACGTTATATACAAATATGGGATTTCAGATCACAGCAATGCAATTTATCCACAAAACTTCTTAATTTAAACCATCAGGCTTAAATCCTTTTCTTTTATTTCTCAGAGAGAGAATGAAGTAGAATTTTAATTAGGCCTTAAAAGATTTATTCCTCTTAAATAATATCTGAGATGAGTTTGGTATAGAAATGGAAGTTATTCAAAATTAAACAGTGCTCTTCATTCCAGAGGAATGCACTCTACTCAGAGATAAACTGAACACCAGGCTTACACACATGGATTTTACTAAAATGAAATCCTTGACAAATACAACATCAACATATTCAATGCAAGGTTTCCCACAGTGTTTTACCAAAAATGATGGTCTTGACCTGGAGCAAGCATTTGCAATTCAGCTGCTGTAGCATGGGAGAGCTACTCTTTACAAACTGCTGCCTGTGCTAACTGTGTGAAACTCTGTTGAGGTTGAACTTTTAAATACACTACAGTCAAAAACATTTTGTGGACTCATCTCAGACTCAGGCTGAATCTGACCTGCTGTCACTCAATCTAAAATGCACTGTTTCCAGACAACATACTTTGTAATCACAAAGCATATGTGAATTAAAATCTAGTTAAAACAAAACAAGAAAAAGACATAAAAACTTTCCAGGGGCCATTCTCTATGAAAACAAAAAAAACCTGTTACAAATCTAGGAAGAAAAAGGGATCTAGACAGCACCAAGTTGGGCTTCTTAAAGGGAATTGAAACATGGGTAACTTTTGTCACGTTGTGAGAGAAGAAAAACTGCCCATGCTCCATTCCTGACAGCTGAGTTGAGGGGCTGCACGACAGAAACAGCCAGTGAGTGTGAAAGAACAGGGGCACAAAAGCACAGTGGAACTCAGAGAAACCATACTGTGCAGTCATTACCTTAGTGACAAAAATGTTGCTGGGAGGGAATGAAAAAGGTGACTTGTTTGTTTGATGTTAAATTCTGTGTCTCTAGAGAAACCCCATCAAAAATGATACTCAATTATGTTCCCTACACAGTAAAAAAGACATTCATGTATTTTTCGTGGAATCTGAGGAGCTCAATTCTTTACTCTGAATAACACACAACAGAAACTGTTTCAACCTGTAACTATAATCTACTTTACTAATTATTTTATACAGTAATCAAAAGAAAAGACAACTCACTTTTGATGTTTTATTCAAAACATTGACTTTTAAATTTCCTTTCACTTCCCTGTTAATTTTTATTCTCTAGACTTCAATGGCACTATTCTAAATATGGAGGAAAACAGGAAGCAAATTCAAGAGACTCCTATGGATAACGAGATGCTTCTAGTTCTGAAACACTCAGTGATCACTCATGTACTTACCATTGGCTAATCAAGATAGCAAGGACCTTCCCCATCTTCCACTCTTGTATCTTAAAACAAATCAATGCATTTCTCAAGTAACTTACCCTGTAGTCTCTGGACACACCCTCTGATGGGACAGACCCTGAAATCTGACTCGAAATGGTTGCAGCTATCAGCTGTTTACACCATTCCACGTGGGATCCAGTCGGGCTACAAAACCAGAAATTTCAAATTATTTAGCAGTAATTCAAAATGTGTATTTTCAACTGCACAGATCCAGAAAGCAACACTAAATGATCAATAACATCATAAAACTTTGTTTGCTTTGTGGGCAGAATGCAACTATCTTATTGATCAAATTACATAAAAGAATTTTACTAGATCATGTCAGAGACACAGAGCTGTCAGGAGGTTAAAAGTGAGGTTAGGGTCCTAGGAACTTAAAAGATGTTCTGCTCCTTATCCAGTGTAATTTTTACGATTCACATGCTTTTTGCTTAGATCCATCCATGGAATCAGTTTGGCCAAGTAACAGGAAACTCCTTATATTGTCCTTATTAATATGTCCTGATTATTCTGTAAAGCCTCAGAATTAAATTACTTTGTGCCAGTATTAAAAAAATTTAAACTATGCTAATGTTGTATTCTATATTAAATGTTGAAAATACATGTTGTCTAAAGGGTAACTTCTAGTTAGCTGCAGCATTTTCCAATTAATGAAATAAACCCTGGATAATCTTCAGGCTGGGCTTTCACATGCCACAGGACTGAACTGTACAGCACAAGGTGTTTACAAGAGCCCTAAAGCATCTGAACCACACTAAAGCCCAGGTGATGCCATTTCAGAACATCCCCTGAACTAGGGCTGCTCACAAGTAAAGCACCACTGAGAAGGAGAAGCAATGACAGTCTGAAGTGCACCAGGTCTGCTCAACACACATTGGTATCCAAGGAAAAACTGGGAATGCCAGAGGGAACTGCTCCCTGAGTGTTACCACAGCCTCAGACAGTATCTTAGATAACTGCCACTTTTCTTCACACCATTCAGCTGTGCTCGTCTACAGACTGAACGCTTATTCAGAAGTCAAATACAGAAAGAAAATGTTAATTTTTTTTTTTTTTAGTTAATTCATAAACTAGCTTTGGATTCTACGAACGCTCCATGACATTGAACTGAATATCCTTACAAATACCCAGCACCCAGCAGGTGCACCACACCTCGGACATTAAGAGGGTGGGGTAACAGCCTTAGATGACCAATTACTACTGAAAAAGAGGTCTTTCCTTACATTAACTCTGCCACTATAGCTAAGTATAAGGCACAGATCCACGCAACAACGTCATACCTGAAATGGAAGATCTTTCAAAAATTTTCTGATAAATTTTAAGAGCTTTCTCCCCACATGCACATTCTACACAAGACTAGATCTCACAATCTTGTTTTGCAACTAAAACACGTCTATGATAGTCCTGCTTGAAGAACCAAGACAACTCTCAGGTTAGTGCTGAACTTAAACCCAGATTCACTTAGAGAACTCCTCACTTAAGTTGTGCAAAAGAGCCCAACACCTAAATCCTACAGAAATCCTTTTCTTACCTCATTTATTTCTCCTTCTCTCACAGGTCTTTAATTTCCAGTATAGCTCTTCAGGGCTTGCCTAAGTTTGTTTTCAAATAAGCACTCACTTGTTAATTAAGAAAAGGATTTATTTTTCTAGGGCTTATCTTCACAAGGAATCACTACATCAACAGAGCTACTAACAGCAGGAAAACGAGTATGAATGCAAGACCATCCCCTGAGGCCAGTGCAGGGGATGTGACAGTGTTCCACAGAACACCGATCACGACGATGTGCCTTCTCCCCATGCGCCAGTGGGGCACGCAGCAGAATGACTGCCTTTGCATTCTATCTCATCTGCAGTCACACACAGCAGCCTGGCCTGGTACAACCCTACTGGCAAACAAGTGAACTGTATGACAAATGGACATATAACTCATATAGCCCAGGAAATAGCAAGATCAGAAGAAGGGAAGATGAAAATTAGGATAAGAAAATGCATTAATAAGGAATACAAAGGTGTACATTTTGGTGATAGAAAATGGACATTTTATTTCCATCCTCACCAGAATGACGGAACCCCCCAGGTTTCTACTAAGAGAAAAAAGAGAGAATACAGAGATTGGAACCTAGCACTGATTTTAAATATTCTTTTTTATTTACTTTTCATCATGGTGAGATTTCCATTCACTTCTACTCTTACTTAAGGATTTTAAGCTCAATTCTGAAGCCCACCTTCAGCTGGAAACTTCTGAGTGAAGTAATGTCTCTGCCAACGGCTGCCGGGGGAGATGTGGTCCCACCTGGCACCGTTCTGGTGAGACCCTGCGGACACACCGCACACACGGACACACACCAGGGACACACCGCAACACAGACAGCATTCCGGGACACACCGCACACCGAGGGGGCACAGCGGTGCCTGGGGACAGTCCCATCTCTGCAGATTAAATACGTGCACGGAAAAAGCCCCAAACCAACCGGGAAGACTCTCAAAACCCGCGGACGGTCTCAGCTCCGGTTTGCAGGACGCTGCCCCAACCCCCGGGCCGCAGCCCCGGGCCGCCTCGGCCAAGCAGGCGGCGGCAGTGCCGGCACACGGCAAGCGCAGTAGGAAACTTTGACAACGGCCGGTTCCCGCCGCGGACCATCCGCCGCTGCACAGCAGCCGCCCGCAGACTGCAGCTTCTCGGGCCGGAGGGGTCTGGGGAGGCCGCCCCGCGGCCGGGGTCCGCGCTCGGCCGAGGCTCGGGCCGAGGGGCGCCCGCCGCCTCCCCCGCCGGGCCCCGCAGGCCGCGTCTCCCCCTCTCCCGCCGCCCGCTCCGGCCGGGGCCGTCCCCGGCCGCCGGCCCCGCTCACCTGTCCAGGGTCTCGGTGCTGGGCTGGCGCGACCCCGCGCCCGCCGCCGCGGCGCCCCCCGCCCGCACGGCTCGCCGGCTCACGCCGCCGCCCTCCACCGCCGGCCCCGCCGCCGCCGCTCGCTCCATGGTTCCGGCCGCGCCGCCGGGATGGCGGGCGGTCTCCCGCCTCTCCGCGGCGCCCGGCCCGGCCGCCACAGCCCAGCCCGCTGGGGCCCCGGCAGTGCCGAGGGCTGTCACCTGGCGGCGGCGCCTTCCCAGAGGCCCCCGCGCCGCGAGGGTGGGCGGGCGGGCGGCGGGGCCAGGCCGGGCTGAGGGAGGGCCGGGCCGAGGGACGGCAACTCCCGCCCGCCGCCCATTCCGGCCCCAGCACGGAGACGCGGCAGGAAAAGGGCTGTTGGAGGCACAGAGTTCAGCACTGACATCTTTATTTTCCCCTCCCCGCACAGACACGGCAGACAGATGGTGTTCACTGCTCTCCCCCCGACCCACGGCCTGACACGTAGGGCCCGGCTCCAGAGCAGTCCCGCGGCATCCAAGGAGAGCGGCCGACATGGTTAGTGAGGAAGCGGCAGTACTGAGGAGATCCTGCGCTGTTACAGATCATGTTTTCTCATGCATAACAGAATGCTCGCTGCGACACAACACCTGAACTCAAGGCAGAGGTTAACAATACATCAAAAGGAGGTAGCACACAAGTCATGTCTTAGGTACAGCCATAACTGATGCTGGGGGGAAGGGTAAGGCATGAGCAAATAAAGAAGGCATTCAACAAATAACCTTTCTAAATAAGTAACGGAAGCCCAGCACAAAACCTAGCTTATTCTCCTCATGTCCATGGAAGGAAGAATACAAAAAAATCTAAACTAGCATTCCAAGACTGACATTTCTTATGGGATATTGGGCATTCATTGCTGGTGATGTTGGCACCCCAGCTCTGCTTTTTCACCCCTCCTAGAAAAGGCACTCAGCACGTGCAAGTCTCATCTTCACGACCGCAGAAGCTTCCCCAGGTGTGCTCCTGGCAGGGACCGGTGTGCACAGAGGACGGGAGGTCTGTGCAGAACAGCCCAGAGCACCCAGTTATGATGGGCAAAGGAGAGAGGGGTTCTGCTAGCACTGATAAAATCTGTATGCCTACATTCACACATAGTATTTTTCAGAACATACTAGATTAAAATCACCTTTATGTTGGTCTCATATGTAAAAACAATTAAAACACATATCCTATCTGACTTGAAAAATTCCAAGCCCGCAGAGAGCCATGTTAGAGAGCTTCAAAGACAAATTCAGCTGAAGAGTAATACAAAGTAATGTGTAATGAAGTAAGTGCAAAAAGATCCTTTCCATTAAATGACACTTTCCCAAATGTAACAGGTTATCATTTAGTGTTTACACAGTAAAAACGATTAGATTTTCAGAACTTTTTCACACCGCTCAGAGATGTCACCAATATGTTAAACTCAAATACAGAAACTTTAAATATTCTAATAAAAATAGCGTTTTTTTTCTTTAAATAAACCACAAGTAAGTAGAAGGCAAATATACCAGAGTATGCATAGCTTTCAAATGTAAAATACATCATGAACAACTGAGTATCCTTCTTCATTCATTTGATGTAATGAATCTTAACAAGTCAAGATTGGGGGACAACATTGTTGTTTTGGATACACATACTGGAGAGCATAGATTGGAGAATGAAATTTAGAGGACAAAAGTCATATAATTCTGCATATTTAGAGCATACATGCTGTATGCTCTGAAATTCCCTGAAAACACAGTGCAACTCAGTGCATATACTGAATTAAATCCAGAGGCGGTATATTTTTATTCCTTTGAAAAAATACTGTTTTAAATATTCAATGTCCTCTAAGCTTTGACTTATTTTATGGAACTATACCTTTAAATTTAGTTTTCATATGCAAAATATTTACACTTTATAAACTTGCAGAATTTCTAATAAACTATATTATATACACTTACACAAAACTTAATTTATATATAATCCTATTATATCTTGCAGATCAAAACTCACCACATGTACAATAATTTACAATGACAGAAGCCTCAAGCATCAAAATATCTCCTTTAAAATAACAATATTAGAGTCCTTTGCAGATTCTGATTTGCAGTATTTCCTGGATTGCTTGAATATCATTAAACTTATAAGAATATGCAAAATTTTAATTAAATATCAAGAGCAAAGTTTGTACTGTCATAAGAAATGCTTGCAAGTATTTAAAAACTACCTGAAAGAAACAAATTAAAGATTTACAAAAAGCGTCTGAAAGGCAGGCTTGAAACTAGAGCTCACTTGAATGTTCAATATAAGTGCAGACACCATATGCAAATCTTGAATACTGAAGCCCCTTAAATACGTTAGAATAAATTTGCTGAACAGGAGTTAAATTAAACATTAAAGTATAAATGTACAAGTTTTCAAAATTATTTATAACTGAGAATTTTTGTCTACTTTGGTATAAAAGCTCCTTTAAACAGGCACATTTATTTTTAAAAGACAAACAGAAGCTTTAATACTATGGCTATTGCTGGATATTTAAGCAATTATCTGTGGTTCTGTTTTTCATTTTATAAACCTTCTTTTGGAAACATTTAATTCTGTATTAATTCAAAGAACCAATACTGCCCACAGTGATAATGTGTACTGTACTTTAGTGCTGAACAGCTAGCCCAAACAGAACTTCTCAGATACCAGTACAACTTTCATTTGTTTTTTTAAAAAAATAAAATCAATTTACGATAAAAAGTTTTTATTTTGATATCTACTGAGCTATTTGAATTTTTTATCTAGAAGCATATCACTGAAATGCCTTCCATATTTCTGTTTATTTAAAAAAAGGAAAATTTTGAATTCTTGGTTGATCAGAAAGTTTCAACACTTCTCTCTGACATCGTGCAATATAATTGATTTTTCTCTCATGAACTCCATGAATGTATTCCTAACAGGAATACAGACATACCTAATTATATACAATGTTAATATTCCTATTGCCATTATTGTGTTTATTCATGACAGGTAAGACTGAGCATGAATTTCCTTACAAAAACATGACCTAAAATGTAATAAATTAAAGCATTCTTATGAAAACAATATATCAATTTAACTTCAATTGTACCAGACCTACCAAAATAACTCTTAAAGCCCTCCATAGCTATGAGTTGATTAATAATGTTCCCAGTCCACAGGTTCTGAAAGGCACGTAATTGAAGAGCTGGGTTTGTTTTGAAGTCCTCCACAAGTGAAGACAGTCTAAAAGAATTTGTGTTAGGACAGTCTAGTGTAAGGCATTAGAATATTCCTCTTTAGAGATCTGTGTTAAGCACCACTTGCTATTAGAGTTTAGAAAGAAGCCAACATTTTCTTCAAAAATGTGTTTGTACGTGGGACACCATTTGTGAGGGAGATGTTGATGAGGCTGATGAATTGGATATCTTAGAATTATTTGTGATCTGAAGCTCTTCAAGTCTCCTGATATAATCATCACGCAACGCAAGGAGCTCCAGGTAACGCTGCTCCACGGGGTTTGGCTGCTAGGAAGAGATCCACGTTAGTCTTAGCACTTCACTCCAGCTACTTGAACACAGGCTGCTCCAGTATGCGGGGCTTCCTGGCAGGTGTAGCAAGTCAGAGCTAAACAGAACCACCCACTGCTGTAACCTCAGAGCCCTCTGCCTTTCAGCTGTCTCCCCCAAAGTCCACCTTTGCACAAAATTGTTTGTCCTAACTCAGTAAAATCAGATGCCACTTCCTGGAACATATGGATTTTATTTTCTTGCCATCTAATATTGTGTGCAAGATAGTTACTTGTATACCTTGACCAAAGCTTTTTTCTTGACTTACTAAAAAGTTTTAGAGTCCAGAAGACAAATGTCTCAGCATCTTCCTAAAACACAGTGTTTAGCCAGATTATTTTAGCTACACTGATCAGATTTAAGGTCCATGTCTTCTGCTTAAATAACTTCTCACACCGATGAAATTTACTTGAGTTTTCAATAGTTAATTTGCAACTTAGTGTAAATAAGTGAAAAAACTTTTTAAAGTGAATTCTCTAAGTAAACTTGCATGTGTTTAAAATCAACTGCTCTGGCTTTCAGGAGATTACTCAGAAAGAGCCTTTTAACTGTTTCCACTTTGAGCTTAACTTCCTTTTCAGACTAATGAAACAAATGGAAAAGAACTATTACAAATGTCCAAAGCAGAGAGAGAGCTTTAAATTTCCTTCAGCTGAATATACCTATCTAGAAGTTGTTACTGTTTCACAGTTAACTGCCTCTAATTCAAAGCTATCAGCAGTGGAGTTTCAGCAGCAAAAGGCTGAACACCTCACCAGTTCAACACCAGTTCAACCTGCACTCTGAGATGCACCACTCACTATGCACTCATCTGAGGATCATGGTGAATGCTGAGGCAACTGTGGAAGTTGGATCAATGCTGAATGTAGGTACTAAGATGACTGGTGATGTAGGATAATAGTTTTGCTAGCAGAACATAATTCTAGAGAATGGACTAAGAAAGGTCATAAAAAATATGGTTCAGGTCACATGTCATTATTCAGTTGCTTAGTTGAAGATGAAGCATAAATTTCATGTGCAGAAAAAAAAGCTGCCTTTTGTGTACAAAAATGGTGAAAATTAGGGACCAGTAGTAGCAGCATGGAATACTGTCACTTGGTTTTGCATTTCCAAGGAGAAACTCCTGCCAAAAAACTCTCTCAAATAATGGCAAACTGCATTTTTAAGTAGATCTACAGCTAATTTGCATGTCTTATAATCCTTTATTTTCTAAAATAAATCTTTATATTCACCTTTTGCAAAATACCCTCATCTTTCACAACAAGAAACAAAAGCTTTAAAACCAGGACTTCCAAGTCCAATAGGCAATGTATTTGTAAAAAGCCATAGCAAACTGCCAGGCTTTCCTGAAGCCTCTAAAGTGCTTAAATAATACAGGAGATCAGCTGTGCAAAAGGAAGTGTATTGCTTGAAAACTACTGATTCATTCCAAGGCCTGGACTGTGAAGACTGCTTCTGTCAAGAAAATTGCTCCTCTATCTTCTACTCAAATCTCCACAAGCTGTTAAAAAGGACAAAAAAGTCTCTATACAAAATCTTTATGTGCCATATGGTGGAGATTTCCAGCAAGACTGTAACAAACACTGAGTATCCGTATGGATTAAAACCACAGAACTGAACTATGTGTCATTTGATAAAAAGCTTTTCTGGACTTTCAATCTGATCTACTTGAATAATTTTCAATAACAGCTTTCATCCACAGTGTAAACAATGCTGGGTCATCAATGTTACATAAAAAAATAAAATCTTACCATCAATACAGATAGCTTTGAAAGAGAAAGGACTCAATGGGTCATTTTATTTGTAAATTGTTTCATACCCTCTCTAAGCAAAAGGAGAAAGACCAAGCAAATGCAACTGTGTTTGTGTTGCTAATGCCCCAACTCTTCAGGGATCAGCAAGCCCCATTTCTAAGCATTGTCATTCAGGATTTAGTAGCATCAAATGCCCTTAGATATGTGTACAAGGAAAAGGACTAGAAAGAGCTCAAGGATGACTTGCCACCAAACAGAGAAATAAGTTCAATGAACCAAGAGACAGCTAAATAATTACTTACACTTTTCTTCTCCATCTTTACAAATAAATATAACATGGAAAACCTGAACGGATTACAGGTACTGCTCTACAAAATCTACAGAATCCTTATTTCCAATGTCTATGAGCATTTTTTCTATGTTATAGAGAATTTACTTACTTGTTGCCGAATCCTGGGGTTCCACCTGATGTAGTAATTAACCCAGAGCTCTAAATGCCGCATGCTGGCTACAGGATAGAGTGCTCGATTTAGCTCTTTACTATAAAAAGCATTGGTGTATTTAGATTTGTCACTGTTTATCAAAGACCATACGGATAACGTTCTCTCAGTCACTTTCTAAAATGAAATCAAAATAAGAAAAGTAAATATATGCATAAAATCAAGAAATCCATCATAGAAGCCATTGTTACATTCCAAAATTAGTACACTTCCAAAATTAGTACATTACTCTATTATAAAGATTCCAAACCAAGTGCTTGACAAGTATTTTAGTGACTGCATGGCACTATTCTATAAGAAAAAAAGCCAGTTCAAAATCTCTGTCTGCAAGGACTATAAACCAAATACAATATAACCAAAAAATTTTGCAATCACCTAGAGTAAAGACAGCAATGCAATGACAGTCAGTGGTTTGACCAACCTCTTTTTCTCGGAGGAACTCGCTGTTATACAAGAAAGTGCCAAAGCGGCAGCTGTACAAATGATCCAGGATTGTAATCAGGAACTGCTCATTGAATTCAAAGGCCGTAGGAAACTAAAACCAGGAAAGATAAACTCATTGTTTATATGGAAAACGCAGGGGGATATGCACATGCCCTGGTTAAAAGCCTGAAGGTAGAGTTCAGAAGTGTGGATATATCTACAAATAATTTTTAAGATACTACTTTCATGTATTTTACAGCAGACTAAGTTGAACACAAAGTGTTCAACTTTCTCAAACTAACCGCTGAAAAATCTCTTCTCAAAATGTTCTACCTACCTTTAATTTATAAAAAGAATAAAGTACAGAATGGTTACACATACACTTTTACTAGCAAGACAGAATAAAATCTCTTCAGTGCATTCTTGCAGTCCAGCACCATACAGGAAAATAAAGGTCCTGATCCTTAGCCCTAAGTGGACTAAGTTCACTGCTTTGTTTCATTACTTACTGACATTACTCACAGCACTCAAATCCCAGCACTCAAAAAGCTCCCTAGCTTCCTTTTAAAGCATAGATAAAACAACAGGTGTCCCTGCAGTTCAAGGGACAGCTTCACAAAATGGTCAAACAAAACAACAGACCCCATTAAGACAGTTGGGTGCAATTCCTGTAAAAGCTTTCTGCCAGGTATGAAACATCCCTCAGACTGGGTCTGAGAATCCCATATCCAAGAACACCAGCCATGCCTGCACAGCCAGTGCCACATCCAGCAAAATAACTGCAGCCTGTATATCACTTTCACAAAAGTGATACTATTTTACCACAGGTCAGAGCAGAGAGCTGTCCTCTTCAAATACTTCAAAAAAAACGAAGATGTAGGGGTTTTAGTTCAGTAATCTCTTCACACTGTTACCTTCTGAAGAACACCACCACTTACCTGTTTAGACATCTGCCACACACAATCAATAAACTGGAGAAAGATTGGCGATCTGTCAGTATCAGCATGATTTTTATCACCGTGGCCTATTCTCTGAAATGAAGCAAAGCAGCCTCCTGTTAACTGAAACATGATATTTTATGGCAACAGACATTGTTTCTTATTTTGTACTAGAGCATTAATTCTTTCGCAATAAATCAACCCACCATTAAAATTTCAAAATTAGTTACTGCATCAAGGAGGAGAGATTCAGATACAGAAACATTGCAAAGCTGTTCCAAAGATATCTGAAATAAATTCCAAAGATAATTGGTCCTGTTATAAAAACTTGCTGATTTTTAGACAAGCAGAACTGTGGAAGCATCCATTACTTAAATAATCAAGACATTCTGAACTACATTTACATGGAAAGTCTGTCAAAAGCCAAGCTGCATACTTTGTCTTGCTTTTTATTTTAAGCCACTGCAGGACCTAGATCATCAAATTATCCACACATAATCTTTTCTTTCTCCTTCACTTGAACCTCCACTTGAACCTTAACATTCACCCAGGCAAACATGAACAAGATCAAAAAACCATTCATGTTCTTGACACAAAATTAACAGATTGTTTAAATTTGGGTGAGCCCCTTATTCTGAGGTGCCCAAAGTAACAATCAAAGGAATTTGCCCCACACACAAAAAGTAGATTTGGTAAAAGCTATTTTACTTCCTTTTTGATAGCTGAGAACAGGTAAGAGATTCAGGGAAAAAGAGTTTCTTTTCATTCCATAATTGTGTTTGAATGTACTTGCTGGAGGAGACAGAAGAAAAGCAGGTATGTTGACCTGAGATGTTGTCTATCTGCCTGTAAGATAGCAAGCTTAATGCCTCAAGGACATGAAAAATCATAAGAGCAGTACACTACTCTGTACTATGGCTTCCAAGACAGTTTAAAATAATAGAATTGAATGGGAGGAAATAGAGGGAGATGAGGAATTGCAGCTGAACTCAGTCAACAGTAACAAATGACTAGAAAAGGGCTATAAAGAAGAAAACCAAATTGGCTTCCTTGCTCTTCAGTTTTCATGGTTTGAAATACTCAATATCCATTAAGAGTCATATATGTGTTTAGTAAGGACTGAAAGTCTGTCCACTTCCACTATAGTTAGCAGTTGCAGGATGTCTAACTATTTTCCATCTATAATTATGTCTCATATTTGAATGCACAATTAAAATTAAATTCCACATAAGTGAATTTATCATCTGGAGAGAGTACTAAATTCAGCAGCACACATAGAAAAGTTGGGGTAGGGAATTCCTTTTCAACAAGGAAACTTATTGCTCACTTCATTTGATATAAAATATGGTGAGGAACTATTAAGTAGTCTACTATTTGGTTATTTGATATTAAATAATGCAAATTGCAACCCTGGTATCATAAAAACATGATGCCTGCACCAACCTAGACAATGTAAGTAATGCTCTACTCTTCAACTCCCTACTAAAGGAAAATGAAACAACAACATTTTAAGAGATGAGGTTCAGGAACTGCTCTAACCGCACCGAGTGTCTAGTTCTCACTATTCAAGTCACACTTCTATCACTTAATTACCAAGCTAAAAAGGAGTATGAATTATCATAATATTTTCTGCTTGCGTTATAATTTTTTTATCATAGAATAGTTAAGGTTGGAAAAGACCTTTGAGATCATGGGGTCCAGAAGTGACAAATTCACCACTAAGCCATGTCCCCAAGCAACACATCACATGTCTTAAATCTCTCCAGGGATGGTGACTCCATCACTTCTACAGAACACTCCAGGAAAGACTGACTTTCACCATAAGCCAAATAACCCATCAAATAAAAATTTACAGTACTCTCAGATTACAGCAGATGGCTAAAGAGTGGCTTCAACCGTTTCCAAAGATTGCTACTTGACTGAGCAAGTTGGGAAAATAGCAGTTTAAGCAAAAGCAACTACTTAAATCACTCTTATTGCTGCTACATTGTCAGACATGAACCAATGGACTGAGTGAATCATCTGGAAGGGATGCCAAGGCCTGCCTCATTATTTGGAAAAAAAACATCTGTTGAAGGAGAACAAAATCCTTTGATTATCCAACTAAAATGAATGGTTTGACAAAAAGAAACATAGATTACTTGAATTTATTAATAATGATGAAGAACACACAGATCTCTTTTTAAGCTCTGTGGTAAACCATAACACATGTGTTTGACTTCAAGTGCCCTAGTTATACCATCTAATTTTATCTGCATCCTGAGTCTTAACTTTTTGAAGTACAAAATAAAACGTGAGAAAAAAAAGTCAAGCCAGTAGCTTCACATTTTCTTGTGGCTGTACCAAGACAGAATACTTAAAAGTTTATAGAACATATCACTGCTGAAAGACCACAAGTAAGTACACAAAAAACCAGACTGCATCAGCTATCACTCCTGACACCCAAAATACAAACCTCCTAAGCCTCAAAGTACCTTTTGAATGTCAGGTCAGAAACTGTCACAGCCTACAAGCACATGAAAATGGTGAGGTGATTTATGCTGAGTAGCTATACATGGATTTCCAAATGACTACAACACTCTTAACGTGTTTGCTCATGTAAAATGGGCATGAAACACACAGGTAGGTGTATTTCTCCATTTATTGATTTTTTCCAGATTGCCTATTTTCTGAATTTTAGCAATATTAATATCTTTAGAATATTCCACTAGGGACAAAATGTCCATACAAGTAACTTCTACTGAAGTTGTAGAAACTTCTTCCTGTGAATTACAGGGTTCAGCTCCAACAAGCTACACTTGTAATGTTTATAGTAAGTAACAGCACAGTCTCCACGGCAACCTAATCTGCTCCTCCAGGTTCCTCATATAGATTTCCTGGTTAAATGGTTAGCTGCCACATTTAGAAAAAGTTCCACTAAGACTTTGGAAAGTTTTATAACACAAAAAGGATGAACAAGGTCCCTTCCAACTCAGAATATTCTATGAATTTTCTGTGAAAATTATTCACATACCTGTGAAATATGCTTCCTATGGAAGCAACTACTTGAACCTTCTGAGCTTCTAACCTTCTGCCTAGAAGACAACTGAACAGAAGCTGAGCCAGCATTACCAATGACAGCCTCTTGGGACCTATTATGACAAGTTTACAATATTTGGGAATCAGCATGCAAAATCTCTCTTAGAAGACACTGGTCACTCATTTATCTGCTCCTTGTGACAGCCAAAACAGTCCAAAGAAAGAGTGATGGAGAACCTCATGTCCCAGCTTTATCTGATCTTCAGGTGAAGAATTTGAGAGGACACAATTTTTTTGCCTCCTTATTTTCCTTCTGCCTCTGTATTTTCTCAATAACTACAGTGACCCTAGCAATTCCATGCTTTTAAAAGGATGCAAAGGACAACATATGAGTTCTCAGAGAAAGAATAGCACAAAAAATATTGATCAAACAGGTCCAAACCTAAAAGTTCTGCTCAGTTTACCTGGAAATGTTTTAAATCTAAACTGAAAAATAATGAAAGGAATTATCAAACCCTGACGCAAAGTGAGCAGTTTAACACTGGAAGCTTTTCAAAAAGTTAATACTGCACAGTCTTTGCAATTATCTTCTTATTCTTACCGATGCAAACTTGTGTCCAAAGCTTATCCACTCTTTCTGCACCAGAACTTCAAAGCCTTCGATGGTTCTGTAGTAGCTGTCCAGCATGAGCATGGCCAGGGAGGTGAGCTGAGCCGTGCGGTCCCAGCCGTCGCTGCAGTGAACCAGCACCGAGCTCCGGCCCGACGACACCTTGTCTGCCACCTGAATGGCTCCTGTCAGCACCAGCTGGCCACAGCAACACACACCAAACAAACAACACAGCTTATTTCTGCTCTAGGTTAAGTCTACGTTCATTTCTTTGTATCTGAAATAATGCTGTTTCCATTAAAAGACCTGAAAAGAGCAGTGTAGTTAATTGGAAAAGAATTTTCTAGGAGATCAAGTGAATTTCTTGCATAAAAATAGAGAAATAGATTGGTTCCCTAATCCCTTAGTAAGATCAAATTCATCTCACCGCAAATTCTTAAAAAATAGGGCAGAAAACCTTGATAAACCAAAGAACATAAGCTTCTTTTACAAAGAAAGAGGGGATTTACCATAGGATATACTCTCTAAAAAATCAGTGCTATTTCATTTGACTCCTTTCTTTGAACCAAATGACTGAATTATCTCAATTGTTGGAAAAAGGAGCTTGCACCCTTCTAACACACTTATTTTCCAAATATTAAATTAAGATGAAAATTTTATTAAGTAGGATTCATTACATAATACTCTAATTACTTTTGCACAGCTGTACTTGAGGCAAAAGATCCAATGGTCAACCAGTAAGAACACTGGTGAATTACCAGCTTAAGTATTTTATTTGTGCTACCAGATGAAAATGACAAAATTTAGAAATAAATTTACAAGATTTATTTACAAACCCGTAATTCACAAAATAAAGTCACATACACACTGTCAACTAAAGTATTTACTAATATCTCACAATGACAGTCATCTGCAGGCCTTGTATAGCAAGAAGCCAAAATAAATCAGTTCTCATGCATGTAAAGCCAATCAGACTAAGAATGCATTCTTCTACTGAAGACTCTTAATTGAGGCATCCAACAAAGACTTAATTTCACCTACTGTTGCTTAGTTATGAGCCTCATAACTTACTCTAAGATTAGTTGGCAAAAAAAGCCAACACTCAAGGATGTGGTTTTTGTAGTCCAAGTAGTTTGATGTGTTCTAGGACTATTTCAAAGCTTAGCAAAGAAAGTATGACATGATAGATTTGGACAAACATCTTTCAAACAACCAAGAAAAAGTTACCTTTATATGTTCTAACCAATGGGTTGATTCCAGACTTGACAACCAGTGTGATTCTTCCACATTAGGATAAACAATGTCCTTCAGCTTCTTCAAAGATTCCCGCATGACATGAATGTTATGAATGTCCAAGAAGGTAAGTTCTGCATTGGGATATGAATCTTCACCTTCATATCCTCCCCCAGTTGCCTACAACAAGAGATCTGAAATTAACTTTAGCCATATACACTCTTTTCAACAGAACAAGAAAGGAATGAATGTCATTTGACATGGAAATAGACAAAAGTGATAAAATGTTTGGCTAAATAAATTTAAATTTAAGAGTTCAGTTAATAATAAGATACCTTTAATTAAAAAATTACGTTCAAGAATTTTAGAGCCTGTCTTTAAGAAGTAAATTAGCAACAACATTAAAGCTTCTTTTAAACTAACTTTTCTAAAACTAAATTTCAGTGTTGAAGACTAAACACATATTTAGACTGTTAAGATATTAAAGAGTCACCTAAGTAAAAAGTCTGCTTTGCTGCTGCTCTTTCAAAACATTTCACCATTACCACTACAGAGGATGTGCCTGGTCACAAAAGGAAGCAGAAAACCCACACATATTTTAGGGCACAAAGCCACCAATGAGACTTTCCAAAGATAAACATGAAGACCTTTAAGATCATTGAGTCCAACCATTAATCCAGCAGTGCCAAGCACACCAGTAAACCACACCCCCAAGAGCCACATCTTTTAAATACTTCCAGGGACAGTGATTCAACCACTTCCCTGGACAGCCTTTCTACAAATAAAATTCTCTGATATCCAATTTAAACCCCTCCTGGTGCAACTTGAGGCCATTTACTCTTGCCCCATCACTTGTTACTCAGGAGAAGAGCCTGACCCCACCTGGCTACAATCTCCTTTCAAGCAGTTGTATAAAGTGATAAGGTCCCTCCTGAGCCTCCTTTTCTCCAGACTAAACATCACTAGCTCCCTCAAGCTCAGAGTGCTGCAAAATTGCAGCATTTCCTGCAGACAGCAAAAACATGCTATAAATTTGGATAAATATATTTTGCCTTTATATGCCATTGCAGCTACCAGCTACACATCAGACAAGAGCCTAAAGCACAGGGTAGCCTTTCCCCACGAGTGCCACCTACACTGCTGTTCAGCAGCACAGTATCTCTATTCTGTGCTCTCTATCTCTTTTCTCAGATGTGGGGTTATTATCAGAGCTGCCAGGCTCTGCAGTGAAAGAAGCAATGAGTGTATTTTATTCTTTCCTTTGATTGTTAGGAAGTCTTTGTGAGGAATGACTGTAATTTCAGCATCAGGGCTGCTGCAGCTCCTGACTGTCTTGACCTATGTACAAGAAACACAGCAGTGCATGAGTAGCACAGTCCAAGATTTTGCTTAAACAAATCTTCACAGATGTTCACAAAATATTTTCAGTGCTGATCAGCACTGTTTTGCACTTTTTATGTCATTCTCCCTCGGACCTAGAAATGTACCCAACTGTGTCCACTGCTCTGATTGAGCATTTCATATTTAGATAAATGAAGAGTTAATTAAAACATGTACATATCAAGTTTGTCTGTAAGACAGTACCTTAAATTTTTTGGCAGTTCTTGGACAAACTCAATTTTTTACCCCATTTGTTTCAAAGATGCAACTGACAATCTTTCCACAAGGCAAACTGAAAGATGACATGTTTTGTTCACCCATAAAAATTCAGTGTGCAAAGGATAATGGGATTTGTACAGTCTACATTCTGTATTATAGAGAAGGCTGTACAGGTACAAATAGGTGCACCTAACTTGCAGAGAGCAATCCAGTATTATTGTAAATCCAGTTTTACTGTCCCTCTTGAATTATTATTGCTACTCTTGAAAGCAACTTAACATTTGTTACGCATAAACCTCTTAGATGCAAACAAGTTTTACCATTTCATATTCCTGTCAGCACAAACACTGAAGAGGACTCATTTCACTAAACTGGTGTTTTCTTTGTTCCACTAAACTATTCAGAAGCTGGAATTCCTTCTCTCCAGATAAGCACACTTGTCATTTCACTCAGGTCTCAAACCCTCTTGAGCTCAGCTCTCATGCTCTTTGCTGTGCAGACACACACCTTCACTAGTAGGTACTGAAGTGCACATCCCCTTCATGTGTGTTTGAACTTCCATGACTAAGGGACTATCCCCAGGCATGGCACATTCTCTTATGACAAAAGCATTAAACTTGTCTCCTTCACCACCACTCCCTAGCATGGCTTTTGCATATAAAGATGGAACACATCCATGTCTCCTGTGCTTCATGCCAAAAACAACACTGACAGTGTACTGGCATTATCTGAGCTTGCCTAAATAATCTAATCCTCAATAGAGCTGAAGGGGAAGCAGAGGAGAAGGTAATCCACAGGCATACCTTTTCTTCCTGACAGGTTAGAGGAGACGATTTTTCAAGAGCCATTCCAGCCTGGGCCGGTATATGATTCTGATCCCATTTAGGCTTTGATCACAAATAACAAACAAACAGCCACCTTACCCAACAAAAACATTGTTTCTGTACTTATCAACTGCAAACACCTGGGGAAGAACAACAGGTACCAAGGCATCCAAGATCATACCCATACTGCTGTTTACACTGCAAACACCCAAATTAACTTATTTATCACTTTTTCTTTATTTGATGGATGCCAGGACAGGTCTGAAATATTCCATGTAACAGTTAGGATGACCCAAACAAAGGATGCCTGTCAGTGGGCTTGGCTTTATGCACACATCCTTTCTAGGAAGGAATTTTCCCAGAGCATCTGCAGGTTGCACAGAGGTGGCTGTCATTCCAACAGGGAACATGCTCTACAGACCAGCGCAGAGCGAAGTCATGCCCAACTTCAATCCCATGCTAAGATATGTGCTTGGCTGAGAAGAGATACAGTAGAGCATGTCTGGAAATCCACATACGGTCCTGAAACTATGCTTAGGGACCTATTTCAGATACTCATGTCCTTTCATGGCCTTGAGGCTCAGTAATTGATTATCTATATTAAGATCACTACTATTCTCCAAACTTCCTCACAGAAAACTTTGAAGTAAGTTTTGAAGAGAATGAGGAGGAGACCAAGACATTAGAAGCATCTGTTTACCTTGTTTGCAACAGCATTGACATTGGGCCTTGCATCATAGATGGTCAGTTTGGAGACCTGCCCGTTGGCCTCCCTGATGATATCAAGGTATCTTTCATCATCTTTGTTCCGCTTGCCGCTCATTCCAACCAGGGGCTGACTGCAGCGCATGATGACAGCCTGGGTCTCCGGATGAATCCACGAGAGAACCTGGCCACATGGCAAACACACAGCAGAGGAAACTCATTTTAGTACAAAAATCAGAACTTAAAGCTATATTCTTTAAAATAGTATGACAATTAACACCTTTCTTTTTATTTCTTCAAAATACAATCCCTTGACATCTCATCTGCTTCTAGTCTTATAAGATTTAATAATAATCTTCCAAAGAGTTCTCTTAATGCTTACTGAAATCATACTTACCTATATAATCCAATGTATTTTAATATTTTCCTACAAGTCCCACAAATATCCCTAAAAGTAAACTAGTAACAAACATATCAATCTCTGCTGAAACGAAAATCAACCCAGGAGAATGAACTGATTGTAGAAATGTGACTATGATGCTGTACAAGAACAACTTTCCTCTTTTTTTGGATAAGGAAGGGAATTTGCACCTTCCTGCAGTATCTTGAATGTTTTCTCTTCTCTTTAAAGCACATTTTGTTCCTCAGCCCTCTTTACAAAGAGAGGGCACTGGAGCGAAGCACATGCTGTCTTTGTTGTTCTGAGCCAGAGAGGACTTGCCACAAAAGACAGTGAGCTGCCCAGGGAACAGATGCAGTGCCAGAGATTAAAGATAAGCAAGAAACCCATGAAGCAGGCAAAAAAAAAGCAATTTAATTGTTGAAAAATATTAAGAAACAGTATTCTCACCCACTCCATAGGTTGTGGGGTACAGAGTAAAAGAAGATCAGAGTTGAAACAAAAAACCCTCCAAAATCCAATCCTCAGAAACTGTTCATTCCTGAGGTGTAGATCAGAAACAAGATCTGGCAGGGGGGAGGAGGGGTGAGGATAAGTGGCTATTTCTTGTCAAGAATGAAATTACTATTTTAATAAAATTACTATTACCAAGGTAATTACTCAGAATACAGGCATACCAAAAGGCCTGTCATGAATTTTGAGGTGACAGGAATGACACTGTTAGGTTATTAGAACTATATGCACAGGCTATATATTACATATATGTATTCTATACACATTATATACTATACAGATATATGTGTGTGTGTATATAGAAAATTTACAATTATAGACCTAGTCTGTCAGTAAATACCATATCAAATAAATATCTGTCATATTGAGCCGTGCATATGTTTGAAACTGCGATTCAAGGCAGCTTTCTGACACTGTCTAAGAATCCAGCACATCTTCCAAGTTTGACAAAGGGAAATACCAGTTAAAACAAGTATCGGGATAGAAATTAATATTTTCTATAGTACTGTAAAGAGCTGATACATGAAAATTCTCTTACCTCATAGAATTTTCATTACAGAAACTCAAGAAGTCAAATGGGTTTGTCTTATTCTACAGATTAAAAAGCCCAAGAATTCACTAAAGAGACTATGTATGAGGTCTTATTTTAGGATTGACCAGTGGAACTATGTTTAAATGCCATGGTTAGCTTGTAGGACAACATTTGTGATTACTTTTTATGGGCATTCAGCAATAGTAACAAGTGCATATGGCAGTAAGGCTCATTCCTCATCAAGGGAAACTGCACTGCTGGCCACTCTTACCAGACGAAGTCAAGTTAAAACCAATGAAGCTGACGTGGGTGATAGGGGAAAAATGGAAATGTGGTTTGACCAAGATACCAGTTTCAAGCAGTGAAAACCACCAGCCAATCAAAATTATTTTGCCACAACTATTTCCAAAAAAAAGCATCCTCTGCATTGTGTTCAGCAAGAATTTGTCTGGATGTAACTTAAAACTAACTACACTTTCAGGCAAGTTCCATCAACCATACTCACTGGGATTCTATTTCGGGACCTAAAGGCAGCAACTTTCTTGAGATCATCATCTGTGGCGTTGTAGGGCACGACCAGGAGCGAGGGGTACGTGTCACATAGCCCGTAGTGCTCGTTAATGAAAGTCACTCGCCACCGCTCATTAGGCAGCCCCTAAAACACAACATGGAGTCATTCCCTGTGGTTTTGGCTGAACCAGCAATAATTCTGCTTCTGAATTTTACATGACATTATGGCCACACAGCAACAATTTAACTAAGTACCATTCAAAGCAATAGAAGCAAAAAGATTACAAGACCACACGAACGAGCTCATTGCAGATGTACTCACAGCCTTAAACAGCTGCAGAGCCATCTCATATCCTTATGCACACAATTCTAGTCTTATAGTAACTCTCAAAACAATGACTGTAACTAGGAGATGTATTTCTTTAACTGTGGGTTTGAGGAAAGAAAATGACCTTCTCTCCTTGCCTAAAGCTCTGCTTTTCTACCTTACCTGGTGAAGAGAGACTGTGGAGGAGAAAGTCTCCCTATAACCTTTCTTCCCTGTAGCCTGGTACTACCATCAGGTTAAAAGTAAGATTCAGGGTAACTTTTTTATAGAGAAAGAACATCTTCTAGTTGCACACTGACCACTAAGGCATTTCCAGGAGAAATACTGTTAAGTCCTCCACACACACACAGTGGGTTTGTGTGGGTGTTTGCATTTTACCATTTTTGGGCCTTAGGCTTCTAAACCATGAACAAAAAAAAACTACGGAGGGTAAAAAAAATTAAGGAAGTTCTTATTGTTTGCTATGTAATTTTTTTAATATCATACTTTAATTATTTAACAGACATTTCAAAACGAAGTATCATCCTCTTTCATTGATATTTTTCCAAGACCACATAAAGAGCAAGAAAGAATACTGACAGACATCTGTAATTTCTGTAAAGCAATGCTGTTTCTAAAACAAGCTGCTTTTTTTCCCCCCACCCCACTTCATTTTGGGAAGAAGAACAAATCCAATCTATGTTTAGAATGCTACAGTTACATATTTGGCAAATTCTCCCCACCTGTTCTCACTTAGCAGTGGCACATTGTAAGAGGCATCAATAACTTCCTTCAAAGAGCAAAGATTACCTTCCTGTGACATTCTAGTGTTTTTTTAAAGGCTCAAGTGTTTTATTTCTTTCCTTTACTTTTCTTCAAGTTGCAATTCCATCCTCTCCCAACAGCTGATAAGAGAAATGTACAAACAGTAATTCCTCTATGCAAGTTGGGAGATGTGAAAGCACCAGGCAACGGCAATTGTAATAACTCACCTGTCTCCTGTATTCAGACATTGGGTTGTACACCATCCACCCATTTTCAGGAAACTTTTCTTCATTTACAAAGGCAAAAAAAAGCTGTAAGATATAAAAGAGATAAAAGAAGCTTATTACACCAAACTCTGACTGCAAATGGCAAATATGAGGGCTCATCAGCAATTATACCCTAATGCTCACTACAAAATAGGGCTGACTGCTCCATGGCAGCCCCACTCTCTCCATTTATATCTGTATGTGAAAGACCATGAAGCAAATAACAAGTAACAAAAAAATACAGATCTGGTAATGAAAATAATGAAAATATGACAACAGTTACCAGGTAACAAAAAGAATAGAAATTATAAAGGCTAACAGGTTGGATTTTTTCTTTTTTACTGTCAGGAGATTTAAATGTTTTAGAATAGTTTATTTCCCATATTTCACATTATCACTAAATAAACGACTGTCTTCTCACCAAATTTCTGCAATAGGCACAGCCTCAATTACAACATACAACATTAGATGCTAAATTCAAAGTGGAAAAAGGTTTTAATTGCTATTCTTTGCCATTAGGAAGCAGCTGCCTTTCTTCATCCCCTCCCCAACTGATACTCACTAAGAAAAATCCCAATTACTGTAAAACTCCATGAAAGTGAAAAAATTGCCATTGAAAATGAAGTTGTCAGCTGCTTACATTACTTACTTTTTACTTGCTTTGTTGCTTGCTCTCACAATTTATTTATACAGCAGAGCAGCCTCACTGAGCATTCCAGCAAGTTCTTCATACCTTTTATCTTCCTTCTCCTTCCAAAAAATTCCAAGTGGGCTGTACTACCTAACTAACCCCCTTCTCCTCCCTTGGTTTGTTTCTATAGTTTAGGATGAAAGTAAAAGTAATGTGTGAGAATTGATTTTTGGTGGCCTAAAAACAACTGAGCAACAGCATACAGAACAGAAACAGTCCAGAGCCCATCACAGCTCATCTGTAACAAAACAGCTGAAAGTCCCTGAGCTATTCAAAAACCTTAAAAGGGGAAACTGAACACTAAACTGAACATCCCACACATGCAGAAAACCCAGTAAGCAAGAAAAAAACTTGTGGTCTAAGGTGCCATGATTCCACCTACAAAGGTCCAGAGAGAAGGCAATTCATCAAACCTGCACCCCCCCCCCCCCCCCCCCCCCCCCCTCCAAGAGGAGGCTTTGAACCTTAGGAAGGCTCTGGGAAATTCTGCTCAGCCCAGTAAGTTACACTGCTTTAAACACTGAACAGCTCATATCAAAACACAAAACTGAATCCCCCTCAAAAGAAGTTTTTTCCTCATGTAGTTCAAGTAAACAAATATTTTTAAAGGATGTTACTGCACACCCAAGATGCTTTATGTCACTAGTTTTACAAACTAGAATTGTAAATTAAATCACTATTTTAGAGCAAGTGCACTCATTGGCAAGACTGCAGAAGTAAACACTGCATTGCCTAGTTCTATTTTCTGAATGTCTTTATAATTTTTAAAGAGGCAGAACTTCACTGCAAGTAAACATTAAAAATTATTTTTACTAAGTAAACTGCCCTCAAGTGGTCAAGCGGTACAGTGGGAAGAAAAGAAGAGGTGGACATCTACTCTATCAGAAAAAGCCCCATTTCATTCTACAGTGCAGCAGGCAAATGGAACAGAAATAAACAGGAAAGAGAAATTATGCCATTCACAATATAACATGCATAAGTTCTCTTTATCACCTGACCTAAGATTTGAGAGGTGCTATCTTAGTAAAATCCCATGGCTTAGCTTTTTGTGGATACAGGCTCCTTCACATTAGAGCCCCTCACATACACACACACACACACTTGCACGAGGGGAAGGAAGCAGGAAGGTCTCACACTGGGCACAGACCAGCTGGGTGGGTATTTTATTTATAGCCTTCAGATGCAGAGGGCAGAGCAAGGTCGGGGAAGAGCGACATGAGCAGCACTTGGGATTGCCGGGCCCGGCAAGGCAGGAACCCTGCCAGCCCCTCTCAGGGCACCATCACTCACACAAGAAAGCCTTTCAAACACCACAGGAATTAAAGGCTGGTCAGTTCTCTGCCTTCTTCACACATCTTCCCTTCAAATCTATGGTACACCCCTCCTAGATCGTCCTTCTCCCCAAACAATACTTTAGGTACTCAGTGTCCCCCCAGACCTCCACTCATTTTTTCTTCCCTCTACACACACAAAATTAAATTCCTTTCTCTCATTGTTAATCCTGCCTTGTGGTGTTTGTGAGGGTCCCCAGGACGAGGTGAGAGATGAGAATCTGACTCCATGTCCTCAGAAGGCTGATTTATTATTTTATGATGTTATATTAAAGAATACTAAACTAAAACTATACTAAAGAGAAGGATACAGACGAGGCTTAACAAGAATGATAATAAAAACTAGTGACTGACTCCTCAGAGTCTGACACAGCTGATGGCGATTGGTCATTAAGTAAAAACAATTCACATGAAACCAGAAGACTACTACACTTCAAAAAAAATCTTTCAAATCTTATCACGTTTTTGGTAAGCTATTTTTTTATGCTTCACTGTGCAAATAATAGTTTACTTCCTTGCAGGTGTTAACCCACAATTTCAATACAGTCCCTATTTTTAAGCCCCCTACAGACAGAGTTCTTTAACATTCAATTTCTCCTTCCCATGCACAAAAATAATATGTAATATACTGGTGGCTCAAAACACAACATAGTTCTGTGAGGTAAAGGAGAATGCATCTGCAATCTGGCAATTACAATTTAGCAAGCAGTCTACTTAGCAGTATAAATATAATGTAAATATATAAATATCAATATAAATACAATAGCTACATATTTACTCTTTATGGAATCACAGCACATAAATACATGTTATACTTGTACATGAATATATAATGTAGGCACAATCTAGGAAATATCTGACCAATTTTTATGCATTGCAAAGGAAGAAAGAGGCAAAACTAGAATAAGAAGGTGCCACACACTTGTGAAGAAAATTGGTTGCATTTTCTAACTCACTGATATATGTTTTTTACATATAATAATTACTACGTTTTTACTCACTATAGAAGGCTGACAGTTGCTCAGTGTATTTAAAAATAAATATATCATTATATCATTATCCTTGCCATTATTAATGGCATTTAGTATGCCATTACCACAACCTAGCCAGTTACATCTTACCTGTTGATCTAAAAACTAAGGACAGACATTGTAGTGCTGGTATAACTTTGCGAACACTGTCACCTCACACCACTGCTGCCCTGGCTCTGATGTGACATGGGGAATGAAGCCTCAAGCCAAGGGGTTCTTTGCAAATTCAGGTGCTCTGTCAGACAGGCCCCTTTGCCAGCCTTGCTCCAGCTGAAGTCATCTTTGCAGATCCAGCAGCAATACTGGTGTGAGCCAACCCTCAGACATTTTACATGGCCAGGAGCAGCAGTGACATCAGGAGCACTTCCAGTCAGCCAGCACAGCCACCAGAGACTCATCACAATGGGCATTCCCACAGACTACTGGGGTTAGGAATAAACACAGACTGTGCAGATACTGTGATGCTGAACAATCTTATAAAAATGATGATGTGTACTTTCATGCTAAGATCAGGAAGTGAAGCAGCTGCTATGCAGAAACTAAACTACAGAGACCAAATATATCTCATCTTTTGTGGTGTACTAAAACATCTCATTTCAGGGGGGTTTGGCTATTTTGGTTTTATTTTTTCAAACATTAAAAAAAAGCAAACACTTTCAGCAACAATTTTCTTTCAATTAGCACAAGTTTGCAAATGCAGCAGAGGATTAGCAACAGCAGCTGCTTGCTTCCCATCAACTAAGCTGTCAGTCAGATGAGCTATCAGATTTTACTTTATGTTACTGATACAAGGATATCTGAACCCAACCTATGCTCAAACTGGAGACAAACAAGAATCAGCTTCTGGAAGTAAGCACCAAGGACAATGCTGAGGCACAGAGGAACAGTTGTGATTTATTACAGGCTCTCAAACACTGCTGTTGGGATGGTGATGGAGACAAATCTTGAAGTACACTCCACTCAGAAATCATCTTTTGGGTTTTATTTACAATCTATTTGTATGAGAATGGAGCAGCATGAAGAAAACAAGAGCAAGGCATCTCTGGCATCTCTACCAGTTCCTGTTTAGGATCAGCTCTTAGGATAAAGTTCCACTACAGCTGAAAATCAATCATATAAAAATGTGATATGAAATATAAAAATACAGATAAAAATCAGGACAGTTAAGAGTTAGAACTTTCTTGCCTGATGATATCTTCTTTCCACTGCAAAACTGTACAAGCATCAGTGCTGCTGAACCAGCTAATAAAGGATGCAGTTCCACAAGATGGTCTGAGCTAAATTAACATTTTATAATTGCTAAAACCAGGACATTCCCCTTTTTTTCTCTCCTGTCTTCTCCCTGCTCCACTCAATGTCCACTCTTGCACTGGTTCTGATGCATACTGATTTCAAACCAGGCCTCTCCAAATTATTCAAAGCAGCACAGGACTAACCAGAATATTTTGTGCCGGATAAGTGAGTTATGCTGGCTCAGTGATTATATAAATATCAGTCTGGCATTAGAAGAATAATCTACCACACAACTGAAAGGTAGAGAGGGAGACCAGAAAAGAACAAGAGCTCAGCATTTGAGTATCAGAGGGCTTGCATCTCCACCCAGCTGCAGTTCTCCATGGGGAACTACAGCACATTCTTTGCAAAACATCTCCCTGAGTGAGCTGGCTACATGGCCAGAGGGTTAGAGAGCACTCCAAGGCATGCACAGTCCCAACACCCTGCCACATTCACACAGTGAAACCTTGATCCGAACCAGCCACTGAAAGGAGCAGCACAATCATCCCTCCTCATACACATCCATCCAGAGATGCTTTGACACCACTCTCACTTTGGACTAACAAGACAGGAAATAACTCAGAGTAAAGCTTTTATTTTTATCTCCTTGTTAACTTTAGTTCCTTTCAGTTCCCCATCTGGTTCATCATGCAGCCTCACACTCATGCAGCAAAGAGCAAGACAGGAATGGAAAACCAGGCAGAAACACTCACCTTTGGCAGGATCAGTTTAAACTGCTTGCCAAAATACAATGAAAGCACACCAAGAAAAAAATCACACACTTCCTTAGCTTGTGTGGAAGTTAAGGGCTCATCAACACTGTGACATTAGAAAATAAGGATAGCTGCAACTTCAGATGGAACACAGGCTCACTATTTCCCTCCAAAGAAGTCCTGATTTCTAACAGGCATGCCCTGCTTCAGACATAGTTATGAGACAAAGTACAGCCACTCTCTTTCCATATTGTCACCATCTCCCCAACTTCTGTGCTTTACTGAATCCAAGGGCCAAATTACTACTGCTTCAACCAAGTCTTTTGTTATTAAGCTTAACTTCTGTTGGCAAGTGGCCTTCACACAGGCCATATAATGATGAGCTTTATTAGGTCCAACAGGTCCAGCAAATCAAGCAGGAAGTGGCCAACTCCACACATCCCTCACTGCCATCACCAGACAGGATCTCTGGGTCCTTTTGGGTGATGAACCTAATACAAGTGCACATCTCATCATCAAGTTATTCATGCCCCATAGCTGGATTATCCCACACTCCCAACTCAGTTACAACTTGATTTGCCCCTATTCACTACATACAAGCCTCAAAAAAAACCGCAAAAAAACCCCCTCTTCCTCATGATAACGTGGAAGAGAGTGCATGGGCATGATGGAATTTACAATACAGGAAATATTCAACAATACACTTGACTGCGCCCTGAATAACCCAATCCACAACCCTCTTGCAACAGAAGCCAGAACCCTGTGATGTCTAGAAGACACTTTTGACCTGAACCTCTCCATAACTTGGTATTTTCACACACAGCTTCTTTTCCATCATCCTTTCATGGTTCACATATCCTGTCATCCTTTCAAACATTCTCTATTTTAAAACAGATAAAATGGAAACAGAAGAATTAGATATATTCACTTCTTTAACAATTATCTTATTTGTGATTACAACTCCTCACACCTACCCAAATGTAGAAATCTGTTTCATTTCTGAAGGCTTATTTATTAACAATACAAAATATTCTAAGCAAAAGCATCTTTTCCCTTACGCTTTCACTCCACAGTTTGTGTATAGACTGAAAATACCTGCAGAGAAGTTTTAAAGAATTAAATGTTTATAAAGTTTACCCCATTGACTGACACTTCCTGGAAAAAAGTAAGATTCTTGCTGCAGCCTTGCATACTCAACATTTCCTTGAACAAAGTTCTTAAAATTCAGAGGAGAAGCTCCCAATACTTTGTGAACAGTGCTCTTACACTATTATCCTAAATTAAAGCATACCAATAAAGTGTAAATTGAGTATTACAATGGACAAAATAAAGCATTTACTAAAGAGATGTCAAACCACTCACAATAAGGACAGTGCATGGATTTCAAAAAAAGGAAGATAATGATTAGCTTTCATCATTGTTGCTCAATTTCTTCCATAAGACACTTTTTTTACCCTGAAATTCATAAGTGCATTCCTGTTATATTTTTCATTAGTTTAATCAATAAAACAAGTGTTGTCTTACCATATCTTTTTCTCCTGAAGTAAAACCCTTGGTGATTCATACTTACTATTGCCTTGGAGACTGCTTGATTAATTAATGTTTTCAAGAAATCAAGTAAGGCATGTATTCCCTATATTCCCAAATTAGGGAGGATAACTTGCAGTTTCTAAGCAATGAATCTGTATGGAGCAGAGGTGCTCAACAGTCTATCTGGAGTACATCCATAATTTTACAAAATATATAGATTTAAGTGGTGTAAATATACAAAATAAAGCTGCTGTTTAGTTTATGCTAAGACCAGATTCTGTTGTTACACTTTTTAAGCAGCGATGATGTAGCCATTACTAGGTCAAATAGGTAGTTAATTGGCAAGAACTCTGCATTAATACAACTCAGCAATAGAAATGATGTAACTTACCAAGTTATGTGACTGGGGAAAAGCATATTTGGTGAGGACTTCAAATATATCTCTTCTACTGTGCCCTTCTTGTTTTAATGCAAACCGTAAATTCCTCATATCCTAAAACAAAGCCATTATCTGTTAGGTGAACCAAAGCTGTAAGATGCTTCTCTCTGTACAAGTGCTATATTATACACTAAACATGATTTAGAATCTGCTTGTAACACACCTCAAACCCTTGTGAAGGTTCACTTTTATTTCTTATCCCATAAAATGGAATAGAGTTTAAGAATTGTACACATAAAGCAGGACCACACTCTGCATGCTGCAAACAGCCCTTTGGTATGAAGCCATCAGAAATGACTCTGTTTGATTCACTAACAAGTCTCACGAGCTACTGAAAGTTTGCAGTATGGGAATTACTCTGTTTTTGAAAGAAAGATTTGCCAATAATCTCTGTAGAATACATTGTTCCTATGTTCTCATCACTGGTGTCAAAAATAAGCAATCTGTGCATTAGCGGCTAAGAATCAAATGTGCACAGACTCAATGAATCCAGTAAAGGACCCTCAGTTGTCCACTGGGAACTCCCCTATGACCATAGTTTTCCATGGTGACAATTTTTTGTAAGACTATAGATATTTTTTACATAAACTTTTCACTGGCTTTACAGTTTTCAGAGACCTTGTTTGAGATGTTCTTCAAAGATACCAGAATTATTAAAAATATTCATTTTAGAACAAATGAAATAACAAAGTAGTGCAGTAATAGGGCCCTAAAATACAACTGACATGTAAAACCTTTTCAATTAGTGATTTGGAAAGCAAGACCAATTCCTCTCCTTTCATGTAGGTAGAACAGTTAAACAGCCCTTTATATAAAAGGTATTTCCCTGTCCATTTTCAAAAAGCTCTGTTTAATTCATCCATAAGCATGTGCTTTTCCCTTCCTATAAATAAGTAATCAGTGAGGAAAAAACCCTCTAGATTTCATTTCCTACTGAATTATTGGAAAGTCTTACTTTACAGGTTATATCTAATCCATAAGAGTTCTCTCCTCTGCTTGAAGCTCCTCCCATTTTTTCAATCCTTGAAATTACACCCAATGGAACATCCAATATCACAACTGGATCCTGCAAGAAAAGTTTGAGTAAGGAAAAGATTAATGTGAAAAGAAGACTCAAGCAAAATGTTCTTATGCATTCCAGAATAGGAAGCAGACATGAAATACATACAGGAAACAAAAGCATGTTTCTGACTTTGAGTCTCCTCTCCCAGCATGTTACGAAGTCTGTACAGTCACTCTACAGCCTTGAGCATCATCCAGTTTAACATGCTACAAAAATATTTCATGCCTTGTTCAGTATGCAGAGGAAACAGTGGCAACACCCTAAGAGATGCCTTCTGCTACACAGACTGCCCCTGCTTGTTAATACTGCTTTACTGATATACAGCATAAAGGAGAGCTAAATGAAAAAAGACATTACTAGTAAAGTTAGCTACAGCCAGAAAGACCTCAGTTCAATAGTCCCAAAGCCTTATTAAAAAAACCCAAAACATTATGAGAGAGATCACAAGCACATTTTCCTCTCTTCCATGTCACTGCTTATCAAACACATTACCACTCTCCCCACCCATATAAGGGTCTACTGATCAAAGTATTTCTCTTTTCTAACAGCAGGACAATCAAAGTCTTGGTTTACTGACAATCATTTTAAGAACTATTGCACATCATTAGTTACTGCCCTTGATCTATCACAGATTAAAGTGTAAAGGAAACAGCTATCAAAAAAGCTCTGACAGACAAAAGATAAAGGTATCAGTTCAGTCTAAGGGATTAAACTGTAATTTTACCAGGCAAAAATCACACTTTTACAACACAATTAACTTTAAAGAACTTATATTGTAATACAGATATCTCAGTGGCACAAAGGCAATTACTATTTAGTCATTACAGAATTAAGATATGGTTTTACTAACATTACAGACCATTTCAAGCAAAAAGCCTCCCATGCAATCCCACAAGCAAATGTGTGCCAAAACTAAAACAAATGAACTGGCCACAAAATAAATCAAAGGTAGTGGGGGTGAACGGAAGGGAGTTTAAAGCCAACTCATCCCATGAAGTAATTGTGGCATGTTACTCACATTTTCCACACTTCTTAGGTACAGCCTGTAGTTTGTAATGTACACTCTTCCTTTAACGGGGCCATTAAATGGACACATATAAATAACATCCTTGTCTGTAAGAAATGTAGTATTTCTTAAAAGATTGTGAAAAGACAAAATGAGAGCTGAGGACAATATTACTTAAGTAGCAGTAAAATAAAACAAGACCTGTACTCAGAGGTGAATTAATTTAGAAAGTAATACATCTGAGTTTTATCTACTTGAATTATTAAGAAAATGTGAAAGATTAATTTATTAAACTTGTCCAAATTAAGTGCAGATTTCAGCAGCCTTCCCTAGTTATATTTGTGTTTTCTTTCTCAGCACTACACAGGAGGACATAGAACAGGGAGTACTGTTATTACTGTACCACAGTCTATTCACCATCCCAGAACAAACACATTGTTGATACTATTACACCATTCTGTAAACAATTCTCTACTGAAGTAGTAGTTCAAGTTGAAGAGTGTTTAGGGAACTCACCACGCTGCAGAGAAACATTACATTTCAGTTTGAGGCAATCAAACAGAGTAGGGCCATCAGCAGTGCTTCAGCAAGGACAGTAACAGAACAAATACTAACACATAGCACTCAAAAAGATTTAAGTGAAGCAATGCGAGCAGAATTACAGAATTGTTAAGGCTGAAAAAGATATCTCAATATCATTGAGTCCAATCATGACATTAAAGACTTCCCCATTTCTTTCTGTCTACTCATTTCTTTAGCCCAATCTCTTTATCTGCCTTCCACAAAAAGTGCCCTATTCCAGTGCAGTGCCCCAAAGCACAGACAACTTCCATAAGGATCACATCATACATCCATCTTAGTCCCACACCCTCTCCCTCACACCTTCTTCATTAAAAACAAAACTACTTCCTCTGAATCACCACTTTGTTTTCAATTAAGCCAATCTTGTTTACAAATGCACCCAACAAATCTGGCCATAGGGGAGAAGCTGCACAAGTAAAAGACTCCAACAGAGACTTCCATTTCAGGAAGAGCCTCCATCAAGAACAGAAAACTACACAGTACATTAATGTCCCTCATGCTGCAGCATTTGTGTATGTAAAAGACAACAAGAACAGAGAAGCCCTGTTCATGCCCTCTTGTGTCAAGGAAGCATAATATGGTACTTTGGGAATTCATCTTTAGGCTTAAATTCCACACCACTCTACCAGGTATCAATGCATAGTGGGTAGAACATAGAATTCCCTTGACTTCAGGAAGCTTGGAGGAGCTCTCATCACTCAATATGTGCTGCTTAATCTGTAGATACAATTAGGACACAACTTGCATTTCTTTCTAAGAGAAGATCTGGCCTGTGTAGGAACCAAGGTTTTAACACTTAGAAGTTATTTGTGATAGGTGATAAAAAGAATCTTTCACAATTTCTTTGAAGAACTCATGACATTGCAGCATGACTTATCTTTGCCCCCAGCCCAAACCAGTCCAAATTACAAAACAATTCAGTAAGATACAAGTGTTTCAGACTGCTGAACATCACTGCATCAGGCACCTATTGAGCTTCATACCTGTGACCCTGGTCTCCCCTGGCAGACGAGGTATTTCTTCATTTTGTTCCCAAGTAGTTCCATCTTTTAGATTCTAAAGAAGAGAAGCACAACAGCACATCACAGTTTATTTACAATTTCAAGTTCCAGATTAAAAATAAAACAAACCAAACTTAAAGGTAATTCCTGCATGGGAAAGAACAGGTCTTGCCAAAGTAGGAATTCACAGACTGAACCAAAACAGGAACACACCCCACTATCTCACAATCCAACTATGAAATGTTTAAAGGTTGAACAGATTTGAAACATAATCAGGTTTTAATCTTTCCCCTTAAATAACAGTCAGTTATTTGTATTCAATTGGAATTAAATCTCTATACTCCAAGTGTTCTGGAAGTTGTGTGCATTTATTTTTCCAAGTATGTTGGGCTTGGAAGAACAAATCAACTGCAATTACTTAAGCAATGTACTCACAACTATCACACAATCTACTGTTTTCTTGCACCCTGGTTACATTCTCTTCAGCTGCACAGCATTAGAAAGCAGAGGGACATGAAACTTAAGATTGTTTCAATATATTTTTCACTCAAGAGGAACATCTTAAAAATGAGCCAAACAAACATAGCAAGGTATAACTTAGAAATCGGTATACAGAATTAAAGGCAACAAAGTACAAAAAATTTTCAAGAATGCAACAGAATCTTTTAAGGTAGTAAGCAAGGATAAGAGTAAGTACATTAGAACTGATTTTAAGGAGCCTCTTGTTAGCTATGATAGCAAATACTTTGCCCATCCACTCCAAAAGATATTTAAATCATCTCAGTTAACTGCATTAGAATTTTAGCAATAAAAGTAAGTATACACATTCAAGAAGCCATTTAAATACTTGTTTTTCTAACCAAATATGCAAGCCAATGCTCTCTGGGAACTCGGATGTAGAAAACCAAAACATGAAAAAAGTTACACTTGCCTGTTTACTTGAGGAGTTCTCCAAGGAGTTTGAATTATATTTAGGTGTTGATGATGAGGCCATGCCAGGTATCTGACAAGTAAACAGAAATTGAAGACTTAAACTACCTCCTGAGCTACAAGACTATTTCCAGGAGAGATTTTAGACTTTTGAGGTCCACCGGTACAGATGAAGAACATAAAAGAATGTTTTGCAAGCTACCAGTAATTCAAAAAATTACACAATCCCTCATAATTGAAGGTTACTATTCAAAAACATCCAAATCTAACAAGAAATTCATTACTAGCTTTGCAATTGGCTCTTATTATAAGGAATATTCTGACTCAAGCTCTCCAATGGAATTCCGATGTTGGAATACGAGTATTGGTTCAGTAAACAGACATTAGAGTGCCTGTTTTAAGTCACTGTATACACATATTATGAAATGCTACCTACTTGGAGTACTATTGCACAGCTCTTGAAGTCACAAGCATGTCAATACACTGATGTGGTTCAAGTTTAAAAAACACAAGAAAAAGAAGTACTTCCACAGTCCGTTTCTGTTTAAAAACAATTCCCCATTTCCTATCTGAAGCTTCAGTTAGTACACCAAAAGAATGAGGATCCAGCCTTCTGGTCTGAGCAACCTTCATGTATTTAACAGAAAAGGATGTTCTTTATTTTTTAAATGGTATTAATTAAAGACAGAATCTTGTGTGACAGAGGATTCATCATCTTAATTTCCCAACACTGCACAAGGGAATTTTAGAACTAACACTGGGAAAACACTTCCCTTTCACTACTCACACACCCCTCGTCAACTGATCTGACAGCAGTCTTGATGAGATTCTGTTTGTTTGTTTGGGAGAGGAAGGACAATTACAGACTACACAGTCTTTGTTTCTATAGCGCAAATTTGTAGTCTTTAAAAAGCACTGTCTCTTCCCTCTCAACACAGGAAAGTTTGGCCAGATCTCTGCACCATGAAAAGCAGCCCATGCTCCTGTGTCACAGGAGGGCTGACAGTGACACTGCAAAAGTCCTGTGACAGAGACACATTAAACTGCAAGAGAAAAAATGCTTTGACATTACTTTAACAGTACATAAATGTGTCTGTGCAGGAATAAAGTGGAACACCACCACATCCTGTGGGTTCTACAGGGTTGTTACCCAAGTCTTTCATATCTCATTAAGAACACAGAAAACTTGACATTGTGTTTAAAGCTGCAGTATTCAGTGAAACAGTTTATCAGTAAAAACTCACATCCCTCCAAAAAAACCACAAAAAATTTAAAAGGAACATTAAAAGGAACAGACGTCCAGCTGAAGAAATGAAGACAAAGAAGCTTTGAATTCCATAGAGCCTGTGTGATCCTGCACACAGAGGCTACTGCCTCCTTTCTGGGTGTCCAGCTATCTTAACTTTCTCCAAACACTGAAACGGGCCCTGAACTACTTTTAGTGCAATGCCAACAATTTCAATGAAAAGCTATTAGCAATCAAAATTAAATCATTATCTTTTCAAACTACTCTATACAGAAATACTGTTGCAACACTGGAGTCTAATATTTTGCCCATAGAGGATTAAGAGAAGATATTTTCACAGCTTTTCCTTCCTTGCAATATCTTACATACTACAAACTTAAAGCAGATTCAACTTTTGCTATATTGCCATGCCAACTTGTCAACATCCAATACTTTCTCAGATAAGATTCTTCAATTTATAGAAGTTTAAGATTTTATAAATGTAAAAAGCATATTTACTCAGGAAGCTGTTTTAAAAAAAATTCCCATATGAAGTGTTCTTTTCCCCATATTTTAAATGAGAAATGCCAGGTGAGATGAAGGCACAGCAGCCCCAGTTTTTCTGTCAGCAGAGACCAAGTAACTGCAGCTTTTAACTGGAGCTCACGTAAATTTAAATTAAGGCTGCACCAACCACAAGAGACAAGTGAGCACAAACAAGCCTTAGAAAAGTGACTTTTAAAGGATGTGACAACCCTGAATAGATCTACACTGCAAAATGGAAATTCTGACTGCAGCAGGTACCAGCACACCCAAGCTGGCTGATCTTGCAACCACAGCTACTCCAGCAGCAAAGCCACAGGGAGAGCTCAGCAGAGCCACAGGAGCCCAGCCAGGACCCGGGCACTCACCTCAGAGCCAGCCCACTGCCAGAGCTCAGGAAAACAAAAGCTTGTTTGGACACTCCGTATGCCCTCCAATCACAGTGTACTCCTGCTGCTCACACAGGGAACAGCACCAAGTGTTTCAAAAGCCTTCTGTTTGCTCCTTGGCTTTCTTTATTATTTCCTTCCCTCACTGCACAGTCACTAAGTTTGGGCTGAACTGCAGCATTACATGAGGTAAGATTCTGAAACAATCCAGAACACTGACTATAATTCACACTGAGGTGTGGAAAAATTAAAATAAATAGGCAGAGATCTTGTCAGGCTCTCAGAAAAAAAATTCTCTTTGAGGAACCCGACAATACAGCAGGACAGAGCTTCCCTTCCCCCCACAGTGCCACCCCACCAGGCCACTTCAAGCAAACAAGATGTGTGTGGTTTTGCTGAAGATGTTTATGTTTCTGTGTATGCAAGTTTACTTTGTGTAAGACTCCCCCAACTCTCCCTAAAACTCATTTCTTTAAACATACTTTACAGTGAAAATAAATTCATTATCTGACTTCAATTTCTATAGAAAACTTCACTCTAGAAGTACAACCAACTACTCTGTTTCATTTCCAACACTTCAATGATGCAAATTAGACTTATTCAGAGCTAATCAAGTTGAATAAATATGTAATGAAGATAAGGTGTTATCTGTGACAGTATTTTTAAATCCGTCAAACATTTTCACTAAAATTAATGTGAGTTAATTTCATCAGTATGCAAGTGGAAGAATACTTCTAATGCTAAAAAATTTTGCTTTGAAATCTAGTCATACCTAAAAATCCCAAATACTAATAAGCATATTTATAACCACCCACATTTCCATAAGTAAACTAAGTCCTAGTAATTAGTTATAGAGCACTCATTAGACAGCATTTAGAACAGTGTTTTGGACCCCAGTACAAGACAGGCATTGATAAATTGCAACGAGTTCAGCTGAGGTTCCCCAAGAGGAGCAGAACATTGACCACCTGCCCTTCTACAGTAAGAGGCTGAAGGAGCTGGGAATTGTCCAGCCTGAATAAGAAACAGCTTCAGTGGGACCTCACAGCTGCTCACTCAGCCCTTGAGGCAGCTGCTGAGAAGGCAGAGCCAGGTCTTCAAAGTGGTGAGTGACAAGATACAACAGAAATCAAAACAAACTAGATTCCAGCTTGATTTCTGGGAAAAAAGAACAACAAAGCCCATCTTTTGCACAGTAAGGCAGCGAGGCTGTGAAAACAGGCCCCAAGGAAGTTGCAGTCTTCATCCCCAGAGGTTTCTAAGACCCAGCTGGATAAAGCTGTGAGGAACTGGTTCTGATCCTGCTTTGAGCAAGAGGTTAAACTGCAGGCCTCCTGAAGTCCCTACCAACCTGAAGTATGTCTCTGTGATCTTCAGACAATAGACAAGATTAAGTTCTCATTAAAAGTATCCATCAAACAAGGACACACCCTTAAGGAAGTGGACTTCTCTATATCAAGAGAAAACAAGTTTTCAAAAACATTTAAAACAAACATGAAATATTTCCTTTTTAAAATATTATTTCTTAATCTCTCTAATTGTAGATGCAGCTTCTGGCAGCCACCCAAAGTAATAGTGCCATGAACAATTCAAAAAAACATACTCCACCACAGTCTTAAAATAGCTACAACTTTCTCATTATCATGGAGCAGCAGTAGTCCTTCCACACAGGGAGACACCTTTCAAGTAGTTTTCCACTGCAAGCACATTTTATTCCCCAGTATCACTCGTGTATTTCTAGACTTGCACAAAAATTGATAACCATACAAAGCTCACACTTGTCAGTAGCTGAACAGAAAGAGAATTACTCTGCAAATTTAAAACAAATCAGACAACTTTGTTTGTGATATTCTGCAGTTAGCACTAGTTGAACATTCATTCCTGCATGTAGAATAGCAAAGAGACAAAGCAATTTAACTGGATTTAACTTGAGCTGATAAACAAAGCTTTGTTAAAGTTATCAGAACTTAATATAGCAACACTATCAAGAAATGGAAGCTCTGGTGATCTTACAATAACAAACTACTTGGAATCTGTGTTTTCATTAAACATGATATTTATACTTGTGCTTCCTAGGATTCATGGGAATGGAGGCACACAGCAATGTTTGAAAGGTATTCTGGTAGAGTTTTCCTTGCTACAGTAACATACAGAGCCAGTACGAATATACGGCCTTGTGTTTCCCATACAAAATTAAAAGCATAAACTACAAAGTCCTAAAACCAAAGGCATATCTGTCAGAACCACAACTACACAGATGAGGTAATACATAATATGGAGGATTTCAGAAATAACATACAGAATAGCACAGAACTCCAGGAATTTCTAAGACAGTATCAAAGTTAAGCTAGGACAATCATGAAGGAAAAAGGCAAAAAAAAGTATTTCACTCTAAATATCAAGCAGAAAAGAACATAATCCTTTACAAAATATATATGGAAAAGCAGTAGTCCTGAAGTGTCAAGCCAACAGCAGCATCTAAGTTATCAGAGTCACCAAAGTAAGCATCAGCACCTTAACACTAGTAAATTGGTATTTAATCCAATGAAGTCAAGAATAGCCATTCATCTCACTAAAGCTTAATGAAATTTTAGGATAAGATATAAAAACATACAGGGGTATAAAACAAGACACAAGAATGATCTAAGGCAATGAAAGCAGTTTTCCAGACATCAGCTGCCTCAAACCAAACAGCACCAACCAAACAAAATAAAACACATAAAACACAGTAAGAAAGACAACAGTGGCACAACTAACCAAGTCGACAGGAATAAATACATCTCTTTCAAGCTCATTTAACCAGTTGTATTTTAGCACAAAGGAACTATACTCAGAAACAAAGATAAGGTAGCAGAAGTCTCCAAAGTTACAATGCTACAAAAAAAGAATTAGCATAAAGCAGAGCATTCCAATTTCTAAGAAGTTAAATTACACAAACAACTAAAACCCCACAGAAAACCCACAACAGAGAAATACTGGCTGATATATATTTCCAAAGGATAGAAACCCAACAACAATTTCCTGCAATAGTGAAAGATACCAATGCAGGGGAGACTTAGAAGCAAAAGTATTTGGGCTGGAAGGGACCTCTCTAAGTCATCTGGTTCAATCCCCCTGCAATAAGCAGGGGCATTTTAAGTAGATCAGGTCACTCAGAGCCCTGTCCAACCACGCCTCAAATGTTTCCAGGGAGGAGGCATCCTCTCTGAGCAACCTGTGACAGTGTTTCACCATCCTCCTGAAAAGCTTTTTCCTTTAACTAGTCTAAACTGACCCTCTTCTACATTAAATCATCACCCTTATCCAATCAAAATAGGACCTGATAAAACCTTGTACCCATCTTTCATTTAGACTCCCTTCAGGTACTGGGAAGTGCTATAAGGTCTTCCTGGAGCCTTCTCTTCTCCAGGCTAAACATCCCTGACTCTCAGCCTCTCTTTATAGGAAAGATATTCCAGTCCAAGATCATTAACCATGATGATGTTTGTGCTCTCTTATCTCGATTGGCAGATCACAGACTCTCCTCTTTCTGCTTTACCATCACCGCTACAGAGTCTAAAATCCTTCCAAGCATAAGCTCTTAGTAATGCAGGTCACAGCCCTCACCTTCCCTCAAATGGATGCTCGTGATTCTACTGATCTGAAATTGGATTATGCCACTAGTGGGTCTTCTCTCAATGTCTAAATAACATTCCCTATTCACATGTACTTACTAAATCTACATTTTCCAGGGAAGCCATATGAGCTTTCTAGTCTCTCTGAAAGCCTTATCAAATCAAGATGTAACCAGAACACACAAAGCAAGCCAGCAGTGCAAGCCTCAATGGAATACTGTCCATGCAGAATCTATCTGCCCTTCTGCACCTTGCAGGTTTCCAAGTCAGTTAAATCAAATTCAACAATAATCACTCTATTAAAAAATCTGTATCCTTCAAAAACAGTATCACAAAAATGCTCTCAATCTGAAGCTGTTTGCTCAGCACCAATTCTACACCAGGCTTCCCATCCCTAAGAAAAATGCACTCCAGAATTGCTGCCAATCTCTGCTAGACTGTACAGCAGCTGCGCAACTCAACACAGACTGCTGAATTTGTTTGTGAAGAGCCAGAAATGCTGCCTCTCCCAGAAAAAGCATTCTCTTGTTCCTTAATGAGCCCTGCATTTGACAGGTCAAGTCATTGTCCCCAAAGGATTCAACACAAATAAACAAAATTCACAACAGTCAAGTGACTGCTAATTCACCAAACCAATTACAAGCGTGTCAGCTGCCTGCCCACTCAGATTTTATAGGCTCACTATAGTAGGGAGTTTTCAAGATATTAAAAAGAAGACCTCATACTAGCAATAACTGGTATCCTGACAATGGACATCTACAAATGGCAGCAAAAGAAAAATCTTGGCAGAAAGTTTGGCAGAAAATTTCTCAGTGCCACCAAAACCTACACACTTCTATGAATAAGTTCTTAAAAAGAAAAACCTCTTGTAGCCCATACATGGAAGGCAGGTATTGAATACAGAATAGTTGGAAGAAGCAAAAAAATTCTCAATTCTGTCTTGACTGATATTATTCCTGTCTGCATTTGAAGTTTTTTGTTTTACTGTCTTAACAGTAGGGAATTTAATTCCCACCCTATTTTCAAAGTAAATCACAACTTTCCACCAGACCTAACATAAATGTCTATAACATTACTTTTTATAATTATCAACCCAATTGCTTACTCCTTTCATATTATATTGAAAATACAGCTTAGCGTGATATCCTAGCTTTTGTCCTGGCAAGCTTTCTTTCAAGAGAATTACAAGTCCTCTCTCAAAGAGAGGTGATAGAGTAGAACACATGCCATCATGGATCTGATAGATAAGTTTTGTGCTTTGTATCACCATTACAAATAAAAGCAGCACCTTCGTTACTAGTAATACATATAATTATTTTGTAGGGCCTCTATACCAGTAATAGTTCTATTCCTTGCAATCTATGCTAACAATAATTTCTGTCCACTGGTACTCACTTATTACTAATCTTGTATTTGTTCTATGTGTACTACCTTTCCCTTGCCATGACTCTCTTTTTTCCTGGACTGCTTCTTAATATTCATTCTGGTAGCTGAGTTCTAAAGTGGAAGTTCAGTCCTGTGAGTGGATCAAAGGAAGCAGTTTTCCCTCTAACAGCTAAATCTACCTAGATTAGGTGGCATGACAGAAGTGAGTGGGTTTTTTGAGGAAGCATTTGTCAGATTACCTCTAGAATCAACATTACATCTGTAAGAAAACTATGCCTGAAGGCTCTGAAGGCTGATCCATGGCTTTCTAAACCCACCCAGTCTATTTTCACTGCTTCACATCCCCTGCAGGGAATGCATACCTCCCACATTGTCAGAAGCTGATGCAGTTGACAGGAAAGCCAATGGGACAGCTCGCACAGCTTCCCAGTTTCCTATTAAGAAAGCCTTCAGTTGCTCTCTGCTCATTCTTCTTGAAAGACATCCCCTTAGGCCACTGTAGTTCTGTTGCTAAAGATCTAAGTGATGATTCCACAGGAGAAATGGAAATTGCATCTGTTATGCAATTATATACTGGGTTCAAAAACGACATTGTAACAGTTAAAACTACATCCCCCTACCCAGACTTTCCTCCCAACTTTCCTTTAAGAACATGTACAACCCATCAGACTCATCCTCTGCCATCTGCTGTTTAGTTCCCTCTTCCGCTACATGAATACACATAATGCCAAGGAGAAAGTACCATTCTGAGCTGGTCTGTGCTTTAAAAAGCAGACTAAGTGGACGATGATTTCACAGACTATGACAAAGACATTTACAAATCATTGCTGGATTCCAACCCTAAGAAAGGAGACATTGGGACTCCCCTGCCTAAGTCATTCACAAGGCAGCACAACGCTTCTGGAGGTGCTCTCTTTCAAGCAACAGGCAGGGTCTTTGCTGGGCATAGAAACTTGGATACTTTCCACACTGAGGGTCCAGTGACTTGCCAGTATCTGCTGTACAGCCTTTCCACTCGCTACATGCAATAACATGAGTTCCTTAGATATGGCTGGGGAAAACCACATTCTATCTTACACAAAAGTGTACTACAGTCTACTAAAAGGCACTTACTTTTGTTCTTCTTGCTCAGAAGTCTCCAGATTCAACCAGTCATTTCAGTTGTATAAAATATAGATGCCCTCTTCAGTGTCAGATGTCAGGAAACTTATGCTCATTCCTTCAACTTTACCGCATTTGACTTTTGTGCTGTAGCTGGTCCCTAACAAGAATGAAACAGGTAGGAAGACATTGTTAGCACTGCCAGAAAATTTCAATTGGCATTACTTTTGAAAACTTCAGAAAGGAAGCAAAATCCCAGAATAGTGCTATCAAAAACAATCTGGAAAAAGGAAACAAACAGTACTAGTTTTTTTTATGTTCTACCTTATGTCACGAGGCTTAGCATCAAGTAGGTGAAATTGAGAACTTTCTCTTCTAAAACTCTTAAGAACTGGTTTTAAAATGTTGTTAATCAGTTTCTTTTCCCAAACACACTTAGGAATGACTTTCATATGAAAAGCTACACAAAGTCAGAAGCAATGGACCACAAAACAAAAAACTTATTTCTACTCGACTCAAGTTGTTAGAGAAACTAGTATTTTGTGTCATTTGACACATACCTACAGTTTTTTGAGTTACTTCTCATTAAATCAGTTGTGCAGTCTAAATTAACTATTGGTAACTAAATCTACAACTGCACATACAGGAATACAATAGCACAGAGTTTGATCAACCTTGATGATGCTACACGTCCATGTTTTCAGTGAGAGTGTTTTGTGCAAGTTTCCTTCTGACCAAGCACAGAATGATAAACAGTGCAAAAAGGGAGAATTCTACATTTTATTGAAATCAGCTCTATAGCTCATCTCCTGGGACACTTGCCACACAATGAAGTCACAAACAGCACCAGAAATTCCACATGTTACCACTCTGTTAATAACTGTAAAGCCTAACCTTTTTAACTATCTAAATAAAAATTAACTTTAAAAAGAAACCTGTAGCAAGGAAGAGGTTCTGGTTTTACATCATACTGTTCCTGTACCATCAGATACCTGGTCCTTTGAATATGGCTAATGATAAACAGATGTATGACCACTAGCAAGCAATGGGCACAATTCCTGCCCCAGAAAAGAAGCTGTGCCATAGAGCCAATCCTCTTTTTAAACCCCCAGTTTTTGTCAGTGCCTATTGTGGCAAGCCAATCTACAGACCCACAAAAAAAACCTTCTCAATTTTAACACTGAGTTTGCCTATGCTGCTTTTATAGCACTAAGGTAGCACTGGGGTTTTCTGTGAAAAAAGCTAACACCCTTCTTATGCTCTTAAAACACGCACATCTGAAAAAAGCCCACACCAACAAAACAAAATCCACCAACCACACAAAGTAGAAAACATGCCTTTTGGCTGCCACAACACAAAAACCAACAAGAAGATCTGTTATCTTCAAGAATAATTTCTTGCTTTAAATCAACTAAAAAGTTTCCTCTGAAATGGAAGGATTCAGCTTTTTAGTCGTGAACATTGAAAGAAGTCACATGCCTCAGAACAACATTTAAGCCAGTCAGAAATGAACACTACAGCAGCTTAAAGGCCTGACAGTAAATCAAGAGCACTCGGGATATTTTCACATCACGGAGAGGACTGAACAGGAAAGTAAAAATTACACTTCGGAGGTGCCTTTGCTGAGCCACACTTCAGCAACATCTCACTCCCAGACGGATGCTGCACACCGGGGTGGGGATCAGGAGAAGCCGGAGCCAAGCGGCCACAAACAGCCCGGGCAACCGAGCCCCGCCAGCGGCGGGCCCCACCGACCCTGCCCAGACCCACGGGCCGGACACTGCCCGGGCCTCGCACGGACACTCCGAGCCCCGCACACATCGACAATGCCGGGGCCCCGCACCAACGCTACCGGGCCCAACGACACACAGCGCTCCCGCCCCGGCACTGACCGGCCCCGCACCAGCATTCCCGGGCCCCAGTGACACACAGCGCTCCCGCACCAGCACTCCCGGGCCCCAGTGACACACAGCGCTCCCGCCCCGGCACTGACCGGCCCCGCACCAGCACTCCCGGGCCCCAGTGACACACAGCGCTCCCGCACCAGCACTCCCGGGCCCCAGTGACACACAGCGCTCCCGCCCCGGCACTGACCGGCCCCGCACCAGCACTCCCCGGCCCCACTGACACACAGCGCTCCCGCACCGCCACTCACCACCACCTCCGAGCCCCACTAACAGACAGTAGCCCCGCACCGGCACTCCTGGGCCCCAGTGACACACAGCAGCCCCACACCGGCACTCATCGGCACTCCTGGGCCCCAGTAACACACAGCAACCCCACACCGGCACTCATCGGCACTCCTGGGCCCCAGTAACACACAGCAACCCCACACCGGCACTCACCGGGCCCCAGGGACACACAGCAGCCCCACACCGGCACTCACCGGCACTCCCGGGCCCCAGGGACACACAGCAGCCACACACCGGCACTCCCGGGCCCCAGGAACACACAGCAGCCCCGCACCGGCACTCACCGGCACTCCCGGGCCCCAGGGACACACAGCAGCCCCACACCGACACTCACCGGCACTCCCGGGCCCCAGGGACACACAGCAGCCACACACCGGCATTCCCGGGCCCCAGGGACACAAAACAGCCCCGCACCGGCACTCACCGACACTTCCCGTGCTGCCGCCGCCGCCGCCGCGGGCCCGAACACGGCACTCACGTGACGGGCCCGCGCCCCTCCCATACCGCGGGGGCTGCCGGGAGCTGCGGCCGAGGGGCGGGGCTGTAGGGAACGGGGCGGGGCTCCGAGGAGGGGCGGCTCCGGGTCACCCCCGGGGGCGGGGCTTCCTTGAGGGGCGGGGCGGGAGCGGCCCCTCAGGCCGTGAGGGCGGGCGGGGCTCAATGGCGCCCTGAGGCGCTCGGGGCTGTGGCCGCCGTCGTCCCCGCCCCGCAGAGCGGCCCTGAAGGAGACACCCGGGGAAAAGGGAGGGGAGGAAAGGAACGCGCGGCCAGTGTGAAGCGGATCGAGCTGATGGAGTGGTCAGACACCCAAGCCTTCTGGATGCCCACTGGACACCAATGAACAATATAATAAAAGGAGTAAACGACAAGAATAAACACTGTGCTAAAGGAAGTAAAAGAATTGGTGATGCAAATGGCAGGGGTATCGTTCATGTAAAATTAAAATGAAATAAGAATTGTCCGTAAAATGGCCTGTTGGCCCTGTACAGGGAGCAGCTGTGTGTGTCTGCAGGGCAGGGTGGAGATCGGGCCCTCTCCGGGATCTGATGGTCTCTGCTCTCAGGAAAGGGGGTTTGTGATATTGCCAAGCCTTTCTGATGTCATAAAGCACATTTCTGAGCTACAAAACAGCAGTGTCCAGCTTCCCCAGTGGTGTGACTGGCCCTAACTTGACCCCCCATCAGTGGAAGGACAGTTCCTCCCCGCTTGCAGGACTGGATACCACAGAAGAGCTGATCAAAGAAAAAATTTTTAAAAACCCATAATACAGACAGTAACTTGGGTTCCTTTGTGAGCAATGAGGAGCTCCATCCTCAGTTTAAGCAGCTCTCACAGACCAAGCAGTGCTCCCCTCACACCTGCACAGGGCTGGCACTGGCTCTGGCTCCTCTGGGGGAAGATCATCCCCTGCCAGTTCACAAGCATCAAACCAACAACTATATCAAAAACACCGTATCACCTCTGCTTTTCCATGTCTTCTTGGAAAAGTCTTCGTCCAGTTTAATTTTGGCATGTGTATGTACATTATTCCTTCTCTAGGAACAAACAGTTACACCATCTGAAGAGCTGACTCTGACTAAAGGCCCTTTGAGGTGAACTGTACATTTGTATAAGGCAAGAAGTACTTTCAGAAGAAGCCACAAGACAGTAATTTTACCAATAATTTTTTGTATTACGTTTAGGTGTCACCTTTATTATCAACAATTTACATCTGGAATTCCAAAAACTTTAGAAAATCAAAACCGAAAAACACAAGGGAACTGGGCTGGTGCCTCTTATGACAGAAAAAAAACTGTTTCTGGAGTGAAAAATATTTTCCTACAATAAGCATGGAACTGTATGCTTTATATTAATAAGCACCAGGAGTAAGCAGTGATCAAAAGAAGGAGATGAAATGTTCATCTCCCTCACAAAAGCAGTCTTGTCTTCTGTCTTCTGGTATGATATACCTTTGCCTCTGACATTATCCTCTCAGCAAAGATTAGCTAAAAAATCCACTGATGCATATGTGTGTATGTGTGTGTATGCACAGAGATCCTTTGCTTGATCATTCTTTCAAGGTTTCATTCAAATCACGTTTTAAAGGTTTTTTTCTGTCATCATGAGAACTAGAACTCATTTCTGACACGTCATGACTCAGATCACTAAAAGTGCTCTCCCCAAATGTTCTCATAAATTTATTTCCATCAGTTTTGTCCTAGATTTTTTCCAGCCTGGTTTATGCCCTTTGCATTTCTTTCAGACGACAAAGTCTCAAACAGCCTCTTGCTCATATGACCTTTAATGATCACAACTATTATTCCACCTGAATCTGTCAAGTGAAATACTCACCCTTGTTCAGTGACTGACCTGTCCCTTTTTTCCCTCCTACATTTCTAAGACACCTACTGGCACATTTTTGAGGGACTGTTTTTTACATGCCTTCTGGCTTCCAGTCAGTATTAACCAGACCTTTCTCCTTGGGTCTCTGCTCTAGCCACTCCACACTTTATCCCCAGATAATTTGTACTGTGACCACAGCTCAAATGACCTTTTCCACTCATTTTTTTTCCCAGCTATGCCTCCTCAATGCAGATTGACTTGCTTTCCTAAAAAACTTTAGCTTGTATCTCTAGTACTTTCCTATGATTCTTCTGTGTGACTTCATCTTCCCCTGCACTCACTCACAATGGTCCTGTGAATCCCACACATGCATGGTCAGGCACCCAAAATGATGTGAACTGGAAGAAATGTGCTTAGTCCCCTGACTGATAGATCACCCAATAGCTCCTTGGATCTGCAAGAGCATTAATTATTAACATTATTTACATTTTGTTAATAACGTGGGACATGAGTGGGGTGTGGGGATGTTTAGGCTCTCTCTGTATTTCTGAGCCTGTCCCTGTTGTGGTACACTGTTGTACTGCAGGATGTGGTGCCTCTGCTGTAATCAGCCCAGACAGCACACAAATACTCCACCCTCCAATCCCTGCACCATCTGGATAAAAACTGGTTAATTGGCGATGCTAATGTCATTTTCAGCTCTGTACAGTTAAAATAGTGTCAAGCCTTCTCCCACAAGTACTCTCTATCTATTTCACTATTATCTGCCTGTATGTAATCATCTTTGACTCAGACCTTTCCCTAGCCCTTTATGGTCAGATTATGTCTAAATCTGTCCATATAGCTAAAACTCCCATCGTCTCAAATCTCAATTACTGCAACATCCTTTCCCTTGGCCTTGAAAAATATAACCTTGTCTTACTCATATGTATTGAGAACACTACTACAGTAACCATTTTTCTAAGTCTGTCATTCTCACCGTGTTACTCCACTCTTTTCATCCCTGTGCTGGCTCAGCCTACTCTATCATGTGGATCCTTACCTACCTGTCTTTGCTTTGGAAGGCCTTGGCAGCCTGTCTATTTGCCATTTCCATTCCCTGCTGACATCTAAATGCAGCTCCAATCAGCTCACCATGCCAGCTTTCACAACCCACTTGTAATACATTTAAACATGTTTTTGTGCATTCTTTTCGCTGCCTTTTATTTCCAAGGATTCTATAAATGGCCCAAAAGTTACTGGTAATTTTCCTTAAAACCTCTCCTTAAAACTTTTCCTTCCTGTAGTGTCTACAATAGAGGATCACAGTTCATTATGCTGCCTCTCCTGCCTGTATTCCTTAGTTCTCTAATTTTGTACTCTGTAAAGTATAAAGAGTATTGACCCTGATACACACCAGGCTCTTGTAGCACTAAGGTAATGCAAATAATAAATGCACATGTAGAACTGAGATGCCAGGGGGAACTAAGGTATTATGAGATTGATGATATAAAATTGCGGTTTGAGAGCACAACAATACCTGATAATAATAATATTAACTCATTTTCCTCCTATTCTGAAGAGAAAACTAAGTGGAGTGAGGAATCTGCATCTTTAAATCAAGCCCATAGGTCAAGTTAAAGATGATTTATGTCCATTTACCACACAATAATTTTCTGTTGCTGTTTTCAGTTGCTGTTGTGACAGATAAAATGGAAAGGACAATGCATGTTAAACATCACAAATCCATAGAGGTGTCTGTATGTTCACATGTGTACATTTTTTTCCCTTTTCCAAGTTAGATATTAGAAAAGATATGGTATATCAGTGATTCTTTTGCTTTTCTAGCACAGTGCTACTTACACCCTTTGTTTCCTGTCATTGTTCTTTGTTTGCTAACCTGATGTTTATTTTTGTCTCTGCTAAATAAAGACCTCCAGATTTAATTCTTTTAAGCTGTACTTTAAGACCTCTTTAACCTATTTCTGCCTAGCTTTCCCCTCAATTAGCCTAATTGTTTCTTTATCAAGTAACATGTCACCAAATAAAACACATATAGCACCCTAAAAAAAATCTGCCCCTTTCTGCTTGACTCACAATAGCAATAAGGTGAGTTATATAAGAGGTTTCTTGTATTTCTGGATCCTGCGACTCCCAGGGGCTGGAAATAGCAATTGTATTTTGGGAAGCACTTTCAGAAACACTGACTGAGTACTTGTTATTGTGATTTCAGGCAGATGATAGCTCACTTTTGGATACCTGCGTTTGCATACACAGCACTGCTGTCACCAAAACCTGGCACTTGGCAACTGATGCATACAATATATACCTGTCTATGTGTATGTACATAAATACACACATCTGCTGACACCACACTGACTCCTTGTCTTCAAAGACAAGGAAAACTAGTATCAGGTATGTGTTGATCCTGTATTTATGTAGGAACCACCCCTCCCCTTATATTCTCTATGCAAATATTAAAAGCAGTTAGTATGTTGTATTTGAGAAATAGCTGCATTTCACAAAAAGGCAAACTCATTCTCACATGTATCATCCCTCATTTGCATAGAACATAAAGGTTTTAAGAGAACTGGAGTGTTTGGATTAGAAGAACCAAGCAAATTGAAGTTAGTAATATCCACTGAATTACCCGATCTGTTAGTGGAATGAATCCTAGTAGAACATTGCTACAAATTAAGAGAAATAGAAGAAAATCTTCTTAAAGCAAATAGGACACAAAAGCATAAGCTTCCAGTACACTTTCTATTGCAAACTGCAATATAAAATTATCTGTTAAATGTATAAATATAGCTTGTAAAAGAGAAGGACCCTTTAGACTAATACCTGTTAAGTGCTTTGCTTTTACTCTGTGCTCTGAAGTTCTGTGAAGGGCTGAGGTTTAATTCAAATCCTGAAAGAACTCCAGTGACACAACTCAGGCAGCTGAGACTGCAGGAGTGAAGTGGTTGAAGTTAAAACACCTTGTAAAAGCAAAAGCATCTTGGCATCAAACAGTTTATCAGCGAAAAGAGAACTGTGCAAGATGGACCCCCAAACACCCCCCTCCTATTATCAAGGTTCACACATGTGAAGGTTTAACATGTGAAGCTTTTACAGTAGTGTCTGAATCACTCACAATTCAGCATGTAAGAATTATTTTAAGCATCATTTCTAGTATGTGAATGAGTGTGACAGAAACAGGCTGTCACAGCAGAGTTAATACATGCTCCATTCAGAAATACTCTTTGTTTTATAGCTCAAGAGTCACAGCAGCTGATAGGGCAGGACAGGAAGCCAGCATTTCCTACTCACAGTGGAATATCTGTGAATTTTGAAAACACAGCACAGCCCCTTTCAGCTGTCATCCCACAACAAAGAAGAGGTAGCTTCAAAATTCAGACAAGCTCCAGACAGCAGATTGCAGCTGCTGAATGCAAAGAGTCCCAAGGTCACAGACCAGCTAGAGAGCCTGTAGAAAGACCAGCATTTTGAGAGCCTTTTCTCTTTCAAATAGTGCATCTATTTAGATCAGATCATATTTTTGTTTGATTTCCATGACAGTATTTGCTGTCATATTGTCAACAGCAGTGAGTGCTTGTGCACCATAGGCGACCAATGAGTGGGCAAGCTGTTTCAGGCACCGCTGCTCACCAGAGCTTTACTGATTTCTGTTTCTCTAAAGCCCAGTTGATCCAATAAATTGGAAGAAATTCTTCACTATCAGGTGTTAGACATGACCTTCTTGTTGGATTAAAGCCTCTGTCAGCAGAGGCTGCCAGTGCATAGCTCAAGGAACTGAAAGGAGCTTTGAGTTCTCCAAAGTTCATGCTTTACTGATTCGGGTTTAATACAGATTTTCCTTTACCATGTTTTGTAGGCAAAATGGATCTAGTCTTGTTATTCTGGGGTGTTAATCTTTATAATGAAAAAGAAAATACACCATCATAGTCAGTTTGCCTAAATACGTCATGGTGGGAAGCAGAGGAACTGGATTTCAAATGCAGTGTTCTTTCCCACTATTAGAGAAAATTGCCATTAATGGGCAGGATTAAAACCAACTGGTATTCATGGTGTTAACAGGAACCTTCACTGCAGCAATCAATGAAGATCTTTCTCTTAAGTCCCTTGGGACCAAGGATCATTCCTGTGGGACTGAAAAAGCCATACTGCTGTGGATCATTTAGGCTGGCACATCTTTACACTCTGGTGAATAGGAGAAAATAATTTTATCATGAAGCAGAATTTCTTTGGTTGCTCTAATGAGTGGAACAAACCCTCTCTCAGCTCTGCAAATCACTGAGACAAGTGGGGCCTCAGCAGCCCTGAATATCACATCAGGTGCTGATATAGGTTCTTCAGACGATTAGCAAATTTTCAAGCAGCCACCTGAAAGAAATAATGGCTTTTATTGGAGCTAATGCAGTCATTTCTTCCATGAAGCTTCTTGTGAATGATTTTTGCTGGAAAAATTGTACACGATTTCTTTTCATTTATATTTTAATGCAATTTATTATACAACAGTGACCCTCATTCAGGGTTCAGAAGATCAGAGCACTTACAGTAATCTTCACAGCACTTTTTATCTCCAGCTACAGCTTACATTCACAGCATGAAAAGAATAAGAAGTTAATGTACCAAATCAGAAGGTCTCTGTGTAGCAGTGTTAATCTCAGTGTTGAGCTATTATTTATTAGTAGACTTAAGGTATCATCTAGAGACTAGGGCCTCATTGTTTGGGCACTGCATAAAATACACAAAATACAGAAAAGAATATATTTGCTCTCTAGGATAGCTCAGAGTTTAAGTTTAAGGATGATTTCAGGATGTGGACAAGAGGTACTACAGCTATAAATACTGCCACAGCCAGAGGCAAAACTTCTCATGCTTATTGTGGATGCTGACAAGAGGAATAAAATTACCAATTGACAGACAATTAAAATGGAAACATTATTCTGGGATCAGACTTTTAGGTGCAAGAAGATGAAAAGAGTCTCCCTGCCTGATTTCATGGATGCAGGTGGTGTCTCACTACATCTTGGGTACATTAACGATCCATTAGAAGCTCAGGAGGTGTCAGGTTTGAGTTGCAGGTTTGAAGCAGGAGTAGGACTCCACCTGCCTTCAAGATGCACAGGTGGCACTTTTGAAGAGTTTGTTGGCAGGAATATTGGCCAAGAAGAGTGACCTGCTCTTGTCTGCTGTGTGAGCCCAAGCCCTTTGGCAGGGCCAGGTGTGCCACATCACAGAGGTGGGAACAAGGTATCGAGTAAAGCAAAGAACTTGCAGAGAAGAGAGGTGGAATCCATGGCTCATCCTCCACTGCCTACCTGCCAGGCTGCATGCTATCCCTGCCAGAATTGGCCAACTGACTCTTATGGTTGGAAAATTAAGACATCAAGGGGCCTGACTCACAGCCCCTTTTTACCCACAACAAGCCATACAGAAACAACCAGCTTATCCTGATCTGCACGGCTACTGGTGGTAACACACAACCCACTGCCCATGAGATGTGGCTGCTAGGCCTGCTTAACTACACTTGAAAAATCCTACTGGTGTCTGCCTGCCTCATTAGGCACCTAAATATCTTTGGGAATTGAGTCTTGAGCCTTTTGTGCCTCATGGTCCCCCACTGCTAATGGACATCATCAACTATTCTGAAAGAGCACAGGAAAACATATATATTTATTAAGGATTGTAAGGCTCAAACAGGGGGTTAATGGGAACTGCTTAGGCAAATCGTGCAGTCAGCCAATAGGTGAAAGAATAGTAATTTATGGGCTGAGAAGAGGAAAGGAACAAGGTGCTGCCAGGTAATTCTCTTTCCCTGGCTGTCATACAAAGCCAGCAGGGTTGACAAGGAGAAGTCTGTAAACTTGAAACAAAGTATGTTTCTGCAGCTCGATAGTCAAGCACAGCTCTATATCAGCAAAACAAAAAGAGATTTCACAACTTTATAGCTTTGGGCTGGTTTCCCCTCAGGGATTGAAAATAGACCAGTCTCACCACCCTTCTACTGCCCCAGGTCTTGTCTGTCCCAGACATCCATCAAACACAGCACAGCTCCATGACAGGGAACCCGGCAGGGTCATCACATGTGTCTTTTCACTCTTTAAAAAGAAATTAAGGCAACACCAAAACAATTAAAATGTCCTTTTTTAATACAAATCCAACTTTAAGCTTAAAAGGGCATTTCTTTTTTCTTCTCCAGCCAAATTGGTTAAAGACATTAAATTGCAGCATCAAAAACCTTGATAAGGACAAAAACAATGTGATGCACAAACCTCAGGAGCTTCTTAGTGGTTTTTGGCTTTGGCACACATTGAGACTGGCAGCAGGGTTCAGCCACGGGCCCTTTGGGCTGTGGGGACAAATCACTGCTGTGGCAGGGTGTTGTTTTAATCGGCATGTAGCTGTTGTGAGCAATGATACTCACTTTCAAAAAATTTACAAGGTTTATTATAGCCTTATCACAAACACAACAGAAGACTGAATAGAGAAGATAGTACAGCCACAGGAGCAAAGGATTCTACCACCATGTGCTCATCCACACAATGGATGTTCTACCCTTTAAACCTTTATTTAGCCCCTCCCAAAATCTTGTCAGTCGACTCCTTCTACGATGTGCAGTGGTGGAGATCACTTTCTTATATCTTGATTGGAGGCCAGGTGCTGCCACAGTAACAAGCTGACCCTCCCAAATTCCCCGACTAGCCTGGCTATCCGTGATAACAATGCAAGGTGGGGGAAACACAACTATACATCTACAAAACTTCTCTTCACATGTACGTAATATTTTCCCTTTAATTGTGAGAGTCAACCATTGCATTACTCACCTGTAACACAGCCATGGCTGTGATTAACTACAGCTCCAGTGGTTTCAGCTTGACTGCTCTAATAACCTGCCTGTCCCTGGTTTCATGCAGGATTGTACACATGAGGCCTCTTGCCCAGGCAGAGTCTTAAGTTCTCAGCACCTCCTGCATTTGCCAACCAGTACTTCTGTTTTACCTTGCCCAGGAGAGACCCTTATTGGTATTTAAAACATCTCAACATCTCACTTTTTTCCACATTTTTTAAAATTATCTATCTATCTATCTATCTATCTATCTATCTATCTATCTATCTATCTATCTATCTATCTAATCTCTATACCTGTATCTATATATCCCTATATAGCTATATTTATGTATATATCTATCTATACCAGGGAATAGACGGAAACAGGCATTAATTTGGAGTTTAGCACCAAGACCTGAGCTCAGCCTGAATAACTGTCTGGGCAGATGTTCCAGGGCCAGTGTCCCCCCAGGAGCATGTGCCACCTGCCTGTCAGTGCAGATGGCAGCAGCAGAGAGGCAGAGCTGGTGCAGTGGCCCCTTGCCTCATTCCTCCCCGTGTCCTTGCTGCCCTGCAGCACCAGCGGGGAGCAAGTTCTCCCTTGGGGCCACCCTGCACATCTGTGGCACCTCTGTCACCAGAAGGGTCATCCAGGTAGGACCATGAGACAAGTGCCAGCTTCTTGCCAGGTGCTTGCTCTGCTCCCAGAGAGGTGTAAATCAGGAGTTACCCTGCAGCAGGCAGTGGAATAGCTCCTGATTTACAACATCCTACACAAGAGGAGAGCTTGACCTTACACTTCAACATCAGTGCAGCTTCCTTTGTTGAAAGCTTCTTAAGACAGACATGTAATCAATCCTGGAGAGCCGCTGAGCAGCAGGGCTCAGGTTCTGCATAAGTCAGGGCTATGCTTCCCAGGGAAATTGTCTGATCCAGGCTCCCATGACATCTATTCCTACTGCCTAACAGGAAAGAGTGTGTTTTTCAGTTTTTCCTTTGTTATAAATGGGCTGCTTTAGATTAATACAATCCACAAAGAGAATTTTTCCATAGTAAGTCTGGCTTACCTATGCTACTAATCTTTCAGTGAGAGAGGCTTTCAGTGAGCTCAGGTCTTTGGAAATTCTGGACTTTATAGGCATTTGATGTTATTTTAGAATCCAAGAGGAAAAGCTTACTGCCTTGCCTCTGTTTTTTCATGGCCATAATTATGAGGGCAGTCTGGTGACGTAACTTGTATGGAAAAGAAATGATGGCATTCAACAGTGAGTGCTGCAAGACACTTCGTTCCTTGTAACTATTTTAGAAATCCAAATTCAGTTTGCACTGCCAGAGCATCACATGCTGCTCTTATTTATGTTTGTAAAAATCTCATACTGTACCACTGCCTTCAGGAGTTCTATTGTGTATTTACTCTGCATGGTGGCAGAATTTGGCTCACAGTGTAAGTCCATAAACATCTTGTGGGGTGATCTGCTGGTCCAGCAAATACAGCAGGAGACCTGTGCAGGTATGTTTAGTCCTACAATTCACTAGCCCTTACTAGCTGTAACTATTTCCCTTAATGACACAGACTGTTAGAGTGAAGGCAGGATTACACTTTGAGCATTTTCACACTTTAAACAGAGAGAAGAAAAGGCAAGGCAAAGTACAGACAAAGCTAGGGTTTTTAAAAAAAAAAACCAGGCAATTAATTGTCATTAACTGTTACAGCCTGACACCAACCAGGCCTGCAGTGCTCGTACTCCAGCTGCTGGAATATTTGTCTGTGGTCATCATGCCTTTGCCCTGAACTTCCCTGTGCCTGTGCTCCAGCCCAAGCTGACCCAGGGAGAGGCAGCAGCCTTGTGCTTGGGCTGCAACCCAAGCAGGGCATTGGTCATTGTGGTTATGTGCCAACTCCCCAAAAGACATGTTTACTAAAGAGTACTTACAAATACAACCAGCAAGACAATAATAATTATACTCAGTCCAGTTCTTCTTCCAACAACACCTCTGTGGCAAGGAAGGATCATCATTCCCTCTTGAGGTATGAGGAATGGGATATGGAGGGGTGAAAAGCTCTAGCAGCTGAAAAGGTAGACAAAAATAACAGAGTAAAAACAAGTGCATACATAACAGAGGTAGAAGATAAACTGTTTTACAAAAATTCTGTTGGAAACAGTTGGCTTTTGAAGACATCCTCCCCACAGTGTTTATAACCCAAATCATGCAGAACTGCAAAGATGAAATATGTATTGACACAAACAAAATGAAGAATGAAAAGAGGACATTTTTGCTGTTTTTATTAATATCCCAAAGAGGACCATGCAGGCAGTAGCCTCTGCCATCAGTGGCTGCCGTGCTGCTGGCTGGAGGGCTTGAGTGCCTCTGGATCCCAGACCTGTCTCAGACCTGCCACTCCCTGAAGCTCCCTGTGCCCTGGCAGGATACAGCTCACGACAGAAAAGCTGCTGAAATGGTGCCAGTTTTCACAGCCAAACAAACTCACCTTTGTCCTCACCACAGACTCACTCACGGGCATTTCTCCCACTCTGCTGTCCAGAGGCAAGTCAGCATTTCTGCCTTACTCAGACACTTGCTGAGTTCTACAGCATATTTTTGGCTATTGTTTGGTTTCCTTTGCTGGAAAAACTGGCTTTTTTTGTCCTCACCCTGTTTTCATACAAGTACATGTCAAACTTGAGATGCAGCTGGTTAGGGATCACACCCCTCAAAACCTCTGGCTCTGTGGGATCTGCCTTTGCCAGCAGGAAGCCCCAAGGATCTCTGACAAGCCTGGAGTGGCTGTGCCCAGGGAGGTCTCAGGTGCACCAGCAGCAGAGCCTGTGCCTGGCTGCTTTAAACCCTGACTGCCCCCTCTCATTTTTGACTTCAGGAGCTGTTTTCTGCCCTTTGGCTCTGGAGAAGGACCCACTCCAGGACATGAACGTCCTTGCCAAGCCCCTCCTTCCAGCAAGGAATCCCTCCAGGAGATTTCCTCAGGCTTTTGGTGCCCACCATGTGCCTCAGACCAAGGGCAGCAACATCAGCTGGGGCCATGTCTGGCTCAGTTAAATGGAGGCATTTTAGCTCCAGATTCTATTTGTGCATTTATTTAACATTGCTAAAGTTTTCCTGTTCTTTGTTACCCCTTCTCTCAGCCTGGCCTCCCCCAGGACAGGCACCAGCTCTCCCATAAGACAATTTCTGTGTCAAAGGAGTAACATTCTGTACTCACCACTGCCCTTGCAGGTGCCACAGAATGAGCAAGGTCCCCTTCTCACTGCCTCACACTTGGCATTTACACACAAGAACCGTCACTTAAATAAAAATGGTGCTATGTAAAAACAAACCCAACAGAGAATAATTTCACATTCACCTATAATTATACTTGAAAAGGACAGTGGGCCTCAGCAATACCACCTTAAAATAAAATTAAAGTCTCCTTAAACTCTCTCTCTGGCCCACTGCTCCTACCAACAGCACACATGCATTTGTACATGTTATTAGATTGACGTTGTAGCATCCTGGACAAATCAAATTAATTCAAATATCTGTGGGTACAAAACACTGTAGCTGAAAAATGAGCACATAAAGATACGCAATTTTCCCCTGGCAGTTTATTATGGTATGAAGAAAAAAACATTCTGTGCTTGAAGCTGACGTTATATTACAAATGTATTGCGAAGTATGACGTGACTATTAAAATATGATTACACAAAGTATGAACATTTTAAGAAGTTTACAGTACAGCGAATCTTTTATAAACAGACTCTTAAATATAGAGGACAATAGTAGGTGACAGAAAAACATCAAAAATTAACTATTAATGTTTGTAGACTTTTCCCCTGAAAAAAGTCTTACATTAAAACAGAAATTATGAAAAGCCTTAAAACCAGGAACAAATCACCTGTACACTACAAATATACATGGTAGAGGTGCACAAACCAGAGCTACCTTTTTGCTGAAGGGTTCAGTGGCTGGAAGCTGGGCAGTGCCTGCCCAGCACCTCCTGTCCAGCATGGACACCATGGGCCCCACCACGCCGAGCCTGCGACCCCAGGCACACACCATGAGCACTGGAGGTCACCAGCACACACTCCCTGCAGGACAGCACTGCCACAGCCACCTACTGGAGGGTGTCAAGCTGAGAACATGCCCAGGATCTGGCAAATGGATCTCTGCAAGCAGATCCCTGAATGCACTGGGTGCCTGGATGGGACCTGTGTACCAGGTTTGGTCTGCAAGACTAAGTGACGAGGGAATCAGCAGCTCCTTTTAGGGTTTTTATTTTTTTTTTTTTTTAATTCAACTTTTCAATCTTTCCTTTTGATATGGGAGAATAAATGCCACATTTGATTTCTGCTTAGTCTGGTTGCAATGACACCCCTAGATCATGTGTTAAGTTATGTCAAAAACATAAGTATTTTATGCTGTAATACACAGTATTACTGAAACTAACAATATTATTTGCATATTTATAACAAGGTATAATGAAATCCCTATAATAAAACCAAAAGTTATGCTATAGATTTATTTACAAAGAGTCCAGCAAAGAAGTATAAATACTTCTACATTTAAGGTTTAGGAAAACATAATTTACAAAATATTCAAATATATACAGTCATCTGAAAAACTGCCAATATTAAACTTTGATGCAGGCAAAGAATTGGCTGAGTCTATTCCCTCTGTATTGAACGAGGCAGTGGCTTTCACGGGTTGTCTGTTCTGTTCAAAGCCATACGTGTGTTATTTACAACGAGGCTGCTTCTCTTTGAGCTAAACGTGTCCAGAGCTTTGAGCATGCTGTCCCAAAATGTCATCTATCATTGTCAGATTGTTCAACCACTCTTCGTCGTTGCTGCTGCTGCTGTTCTTCATGAGGGAGTCGAGGAAGTCAGTGTCGCTGCAGTTGGCAGGCATGATGGAATTGCTGTGCTGGGACACAAAGTCGTACTGGGGCAGCTCAGCAGCACTGCCCATCCTGCTGAAGGCGTCGGGCTGGCCAGTGGAAGGGTAGCTGGGCGGGCCCAGCCCCGGGGCAGGATTGAGGTGGTTAAAACTGGACACTCCTTGGGGCAACGATTTCATAACATTCATAGCTGGCAACGGTCCCCTGGTTAAATTGTGTCTCAAGTTCTGATTACTCATTGAGCCCAAGCCCTGGCCAGACTGCCCCATGCTCAGTTTCTGCATCTGCCTGACCTGGATGCCAGGAGCGATCTGGTTTGGTGGCACCACAGCCTGCTGGGAGAACGCCTGACCCGGTGTGCTCGGCCTCACGCCCTGTTTGGAGAACACCGTGTTCCCAGAAAACTGCTGCATGCTGGTATCCATTTGGCTTTGATTTGGCATTCTTGGCACAGTAGTGGGCGTCCACATCTGGGCTGATGAGTTGGGATAGACGTTAGGGATTCTTGGCATGCTCGGCTGCCTCAAGTGTTGCTGTGTTGCGGAGTGATTCGCTAAGGAGCCAGAAGTGAAGCCTCCCATCGGCATTCCTGGCCTCACAGTGGAGTGGCTGTGAACAGTTTGGCACCCCGAGTTCATGCCTAGTGAGTTCTGGCTCGGCCGCAGCGGGATGTTAAAGTCAGAATTAGGTGGGAAAATCCCCTGCTGCTTGCCAGGGTTGTGTGGAATCATCACCATGGTGCCGCTGCTCTGGCTGGCGGTGGCTGAGGCCATGCCAGAGCCCAAGGTGCTCTGGAGCATGGCTGGGTTTGACGGCAGCATGCGGTGGTTGGGCGGAGGAGCGGGAAGCACCTGGTTGCAGTCAGCAGGAATGGGCTGCTGCACGGCTGGGGACAAAGAGACACGTTAGCTGGTGAGCACAGATTCACCCTGGGAACATGGCTAAACCTTTAAAAGCTGCTGCTCTTTCATGCCATGGGAGCTTCCCCTTCGTGTTCTTTGCAACAGAGTTATACTGGAGCCATAAGGAAACGGGAATCTCACAATATGTGATAAAATGCAAAATGCTTTTAATTTGGGGCAGAGAATCATTAAGTGTCTCTATTTAACTAGACACCAGGCCCTGGCACCTCAAGGATTTTCAGACCGTTTTCAGGCTATTTCTTTCCTTACCTTGAAACTGGTTTATCTGCTGAGCTGCAAACAAGCTCCTCTGTTCAGATGTTACTCCCAACATGTTTTGTCTCTGCTTTTCCTGGAAAACAAGAGGTGTAATAGTGAAGTTGCAGTCTCTTGACAACCAAAAGAGCAGCAGACACTTGAGGTGTAGCCACTGTCATTAACAACCTCTTCCACACACCCTTTACCCGCCTCCTCCAATGAGACTCAGCCCAGACAGTTCATTCCAGACTGAATTTTAATTTCTCACATTCCCCTTCTTGCAGAGGTGTCCTGATGCCAGCCTAGCACTGGGAACTGCAACCTCCAGCAGATGCTGTGCAGGCAGCCAAAGGGGAGCTGGACAAACGTGGAGACTCCTGTGTTCACCAGCTTATGAGTCAAGTGTGCTGCTGCTGGAAGCTCTGCCCATGTGCACCATCCCCTTGAGTGCTGGTTGCCACTTCTAACCAGAACACAGGAGCCAGGGATCCACAGCAGGTGCTCCTTGAGCAAGGCATTGCTGGGCTAGTGCAGGTGACCTGATTTGAGTCTCCCACCATTTAGCCCCAGAACCCAGCACTGCACCCACATCCCTGCTGTGGGCAGCAGCTGTGACCTGGGGAGCTCTCTGGGGATGGTGGGGCTCCCCATGTGTTAGAGAGGCCCAGAAAAAGTTGAAGCCAAGTGATAGCAGGGAGGCAGAGTTGGGTTTGAAAGGGAGTCAGATCAAGGAGCAGCTCAGGACTTCATTGAGGGTTTTTGAACTACTTCTCATCTCATTTCCCATCCACAGAAATTAGCCTCCTTGACCCAAATCCAGTAGCACATTCAGAAAGTCAGAGGCATGGTCAGAGCTGCTTTACCCAATTCAGACTAAGGCTGTGGGATTTCCCCATCCCAGCTTCCTCACACAGCCTGTGGCAAACCTCCTACAGGGGCTTCTGTTGCTAGACAGACAGTCAAGTCCTGGACAAACTGGAGCCTAACATCTGCTCTGCTAAATCTCCAAGGAACCAGAGAGAATGGCAAGCATGAAGAACATCTCTCTGGGGCTGATTCACTTTCCAAGCCTCCCTTCTTGCATCTTCCTTCTCAACTCTGTGGCTGACCAAAAATGACATCAGGGATATGGAGGTGACCAGATCCTTCCCTTGCATATGAGGGGGCAGATCTTCACTCAACTCTGGCAGAGCAGCACTTGGCCTTGGCCTCTCCTGGCTTCATGCTAGACTCACCACAGCCTAGTCTGACTCAGCCTAGCAATTCCAGAGCCACTCTTAGTGTTTGCTGACTGATGATTTCCTCATTGCAGTTAGTCCTGTCCCTCCCAGTGAGGGGAGAGCGCTCAGCACTGTACCTGCATCAGCTGCCGTTTCATGATCTGCTGCTTCAGGAGATGGTTCCTCATCGTGTACCCATTGACCGTGGCCGGGGCCGGCACGGAGCCGCTGCTCGGCATGGAGCCTGGCTCCTGCAGTCTGGCAACGATGCCAGGGCTTTGATCCTGCACAGAAAGAGAGAAAAAGGAAATTCATCTCATCAGGGAGGTAACAACAGAAGCCCTTATCCTCTCTACTGATGCCCTCTCTTCAGTTTTCAGCTGTCCCAAGGCCAAAGCACCTCATGGACTCACATGGCCCTGTGTGTTCCAGTGAGGACAGAGGGAGGTGGGGGAGTGCTCTGATTTCTAAGGATCAGCACAAGAAGAAGCGAGAGAAGCTAAAGGTTGAACCAAAATTCCTTGTGTGTTGCCCAAGGCCATGGGGACCCATTCACTACCACTGCTGCAGTCACAGACCTGCCTGGCTGGCAGAAGGGGTGGGAGTAAAGCGTCACATTTCTCACAACTTCTCCAACTGTTATACTGAAAGACAGAAAGAAAGGAAAGGAAAGTTGCATCAGGGCAGGATTTGGCATGAGAATGTAGAGGAAAAACCTACAGGAAAAGAGCAAACTAAAGGCAAAGGAATGGAAAGGGTGCCGTCAGACCCGGGACCCAGAGAGAGAAGGAAGATGTGGGCCAGGGATTAAAGTGGTTCTTGTGGGTTTCAAGATCATATGAACAAGAAGAGGTCACTGTGAAAGGAGAGAAGAACATACAAAAACGCAGGGCCAGGTCATGCCTAGGCACAAATCAGTAATAAATGCAGTGAGCCCTGCTCCTGCCTGGCACAAGCCAGCCTCTTTAAGTCCTCAGTGAAAGATCCAAATTGACTTTGACAGCTGAGCTCTTGCCTCCAAAGAAAGAGTACAATGGGGAGGAGAGAAAAAATAATTCACCAGAACATAGTGAAGACACAACCCAAAATGGAAAAAGAATTTAAAAAATACTGAATTCTAAACATCTTGGGAGCTGGCAGGTATTCAGGGAAATACAAGAGAAAAATGAGGGAAGAAGTCAAGGCCTCACTAAGGACAAGATCCTGTGAGTGCTGTACCCAGGAACAGCAGCACCAGCGTATTCCCCCTTCCCTGTTTTCACATCCAGCTTCTACATTATTTATGATGTATTGTTATTATTGGAAGGGAGAAGTATGTATATTATATCCAGCATCCTTAGCTGGGCCATGCTTCCTTTGTTTTCAGAGTGGAAGCCCACATCCTTTGTTTGAGAATCAATGTTATCAGGAGATAAGCAAGAAGAAAATGGTTGTTGCCTTCTGACATCTGACAATTAGAAGCATGCTCAGATGGAGAAAACAGGATACGAGCCATGTTTCAGAGGGGCCAGAAGGAAGCCTTGAAAAGCATTTGTCACCAGGAAAGTTCCTTGAGCCTGGGGCACCTTTCCACAGAGGCTTCACCATGAGGAATCATCCAACTCCTTCCAAGACATTCTTTCTAAGAGGGATTACCAAGAAGGTCACTGAAATTACTCATTTTTATGGTGCCTCCTTTTGTTGTAGCACTTTGGTCTATTATGCAAAAGCACAATTGATGAAATGTAAATGCCTGCTAGATAATTTACTAAAAGACACAAACCTGCAGCTCATCACTGCTCTCATTATCATTCCTATTCATGGGCAGTCTCGTAAGACTAGATTTTATTACTGGTGCTTTGCTTACAATTCTGCTGGACATCTCTCCTCCTCCCCCTTCCCTCCTACCCATTTTACTCTCTCTCTCCCACGGAAAAAGAGGAGGGGAGGAAAAAGCAAATATGATTTACTACAGATGTAAATATGAAAGTTCATTTTAAGCTGACAGTCTGCTTTCATGTCAGACAGGATTCTGCAACCACAGTTAAGCTTTGAATAATGCAGATTGCCTCTGGGGGAATATTTGAAAGTGGAGAGATTCAGTTTGTGTACTCTGCACATGAAAGACGCTGAAATGTTCATACCACCAAAATCCCTGCCATCTATCCAATTTCCTCCAAACTTGTCTTGTGGAGCACAGAGGGTCTGTGCTTACTGAAGCAAAGGAGTTTTAGTGCAAGGACAATCATTCTGATGTCTTGCTCTGGGCTATTGCATTAACAAGTCATAACATAAAAGTCTCTTTTCCTAATCATGTCCACCTCATTCTAATTTCTTCTAAACATCATCAAGAAAATAATGTTGATGTTTCCATATTATTAATGGTAAAGAAGTGTAAATCACATTACTAATTGCAGCTCTTGTGCTGTGGCAGTACAACTGCTTAATTATATGGGATTTTCTGCAGGCACCCTATAGCAATAATGACAATCAGAAGTTCATTTGCAAATACACTGAATGGGTTGCTGAGTTTTTCAGAGCAAAGTTGTATAACACTTAATTAGCCAGTAAAGAAACAATCTAGAGATATGCAGTTTGCTTTTGGGTAAATTAGGACAAAATAGCATAGCTGAGAAGCCAAAGAGTGAGTTCAAAATCCTGACTTCGACAAGTTCACATTTAGGTTAAGACAAAAAAGAAAAACAGAAAGGAAAAGGAAAAAGTTCTCTCTTTTCACCACTAGTGGGAACTACTGTATTCCTGTACAATATAAAATAACCACTCGCACGTCATGACTAAGAATAGCTATGGTGTAGTCTAAAGGACACTGCAATCTGTACCAAAGGTTAATGAACTTTAAACATTTTTGCTTTTCATCACTTCCCAAGAAAAATCACTTTCCTTCCCCTAGCAAAACCAAGCCAAAGCAGCCATAATCTTAACTCGTCTGTAGTTTGGTTTTATCCTATTATAAATCCAGGAAGACAGCAAAGAGAGGAGGATTCTGCTGCCAAAGCTGGGAATGTTGGAACTGGATGTTCCCACCCAAAGGTCTGTGTGGCTGAGCTGTACAGTTACACTGGAGGGTGCAGAGAGCTATGGGAGGTTCTGATTCTTTGACTTAAAAAAAAAAAAAAAAAAGAAAAAAAGGGTTTGTATGTAGGTAGCATGTTTTTTTCTCCGTTTTCCACTCCCAAAACTCATATTAAAGTGGGCAGAATCCCTTACTAAATGGCACACCACACAGGCCTGGAACTGGAGAGTGAGTTTGAGAGCATGTGTTCCTGTTGCCAGGCAAAGTGTCACAGCAGGTCCAGAGCTCCTGCAGCACTCCCTGGGCTCCCTGATGGAGCAATTTCTGCTCAGAAAGGCCTTGGGGAAAACCACACAATTCTGACTCAGTATCTCATGCACTAGTTCCAAGAACAGGCAGAAAAGAGTCGGTCCCCAGGCTTGCAGGAACGTGTAATGCTCCTGTCAGTGTTCAGGCACTGAGTGCCCCTGTGAAGGCCACGGCCCAGCCAGTGACACCAGTGACACCAGTGACACCAGTGACACCAGTGACACCAGTGCCCTTGGCAACCCCGCTGGGCTGCGATGGCAAATCTGCTGTCACTGCACCCAGCTGGGGCCAGCCTGGGCCTGCTCCAACAACCACTCAGGCACTGCTGGATGGAAAGTGTGCACACAGTGCCACTGAGCCCTCCATGGACATTTATGAATCCACATCCTTCCAAAAATCTGCCCACGAGCTCGAGCCCCATCACCTGACTACGCAGAAAATGCACAGCTGCAGCAAATAAGCGCGGAGATGAATCGTTCTGTGTGAGCGTGGCTGATAAACTTCAGTCCTCAATACTTAGTAATATATCCAGTAATCACTTTGTGGCTTCACTTAAGCAAGAATGAGTAAATTTATGGCCCTTAATTCCTCTGAATCCTCATTAACAAACAGTCCAAAAAGAATTTAAAAGCAAGACTTTCTGAGGAGCTGAACCAGAGCTGTAATCACTCTTTGGTAAGTATGTAAAAAACCCTCTAATCTTTAATAAAGAGCATTCATTGTTTTTAGGACTATGTGAAAATACTAAACTCATTTATCATTATTAAACTTTCCCATCTGCTCTTACGGTGCAACTCCAAAGAATATAACAAAGAAATTGTACATGTTAAACTGTATTGACTTAAGCCCAGAGCTATTGGAGATGTACCATTTTTTTCAGTGAGGGCAGGAAGGGACTGCAGGTTGCTAGACAGTCTCATTTGTCCAATGCTGAAAAGACAGTTATCTGCACCAAAATGGCTCTCAGAAAGGCACATTTGCTTTATAAGAAATAAGCTGCCAGGTGAGACCATTCAGCATTATGTTAAAGACTCAGACAATAAAACTAAGTCATGAATTTGAATAGTTAACAGATGGACTAATTAGAGACTGAATTCTTTGTGGTTCTAATAGATAACCAGGTCACAGCAAGGTTACTGAGAGAGAGGCAAGCAGCACAGCAAATTTCAGTAGATATTTGCAGAGTTGGGGAAGAGCTGCACTTCCTAACTGAAAGCCTTAGCAGAAGTGGAGGAACAGAAAAAGGGCTAATTTAAAATACCTCTGGTCCCTGAATTTAAAAAGTTAATTCAATTTCAGAAGACACTGCTGATTTGAGAAATATTCCCTCTACTTCCAATGGGGCATCCAGCTGAATCCAGTGATTTCAGAAATTAAACCGTCAGGGCTGTTGAGATGAGCCACAGCATAAAAACAACAGACTAAAGGAAATGGGGCACCCAGTGGATGTTTGCTCCAAGGACAAGAGAGGGACAAACTGCTTTTCCCACCAGGTTTGGGGGTTTTTTGGCAACCAAAGGTAATTTAGTTTGAAGTATATATGATGATATCACACAGTAAATAAGAAACACAAGAACCAACCAGAAAACCATGGCTACAGGACTTGAGCAGAGCCACTCCTGACCTGCTCTAAGGCCCTGGCTCCGAGGCTGGGGACTCGTGGGCGATCCGTGCTCGTGGCAGGGACAGCTATTCCCTGGGGGTGGGGTGAAGTTTCACAAACCAAGTTCTGTTCTGTATTTTTAGAACATCTGTTACAAACAGGGAGCTCTGTATTCTGCTGAGAAAATGCAAATGCTAGTTTCAAACTAATGCCCCTGCATTTCTCTGCACTCCCACCTGCCCCCGGTGCATCCTCTTTCACCCAGGAGCTGTGCTGCATCTCTGGTGGGGACTTCAAGCTTGGGCAACACTTCATTCTGAAGCCCAGGACTGAGACCCCAGGCACAACCCCACTGCAAATACTACAGTCTAAGCAATTAAACACCAACAGTATTAAAGCTGTCTGTCCCAACTTCATGGTTTTAAGTTTCATGACTTAGAATGACAGGGAAGCCTCATGTACACTCCTGGTGTGCAGGGACTTTGTGCATACCCACAGGAAACCCTGATGCCACCTTTACAAAGAAGGCTGATGGCCTCCACAGCTGTTAATGCTCTTAGATACTAAGACAGTGACCTATGCATACAAATAAAGCAAACAAAATCCAGGGTCAGTTTATCAAAAGGATCATGTCAGCCCCCTCAAGAGTGTGATGTCTGTCAGATGCCTGTCATTTGCTTCGTGCAGAAAGAAGTCTGGGGTTACCTGTGCTTCTTGCCTCTGCTCCTTGCCATTACCAAAACTCTCCATCTGCTCTTTGAAAGTTTTCTGTCTTTTTTTTCCTCTATTCTGCTCACAATGCAGAGATGCTCTTCGAGATAAAACAGCCTTTCAGTTCAGAAATGCTCCAAAGCTTTCTGTTTGTTTGCGTGTTTGCTTTAGCACAATGTATGAACATTGATAAAACAAACTGTGCAGTTTGGTGGATCTGGGCTTTTTTTACCCATCTTTCAACCATTTACTTGATACACAAGCATGTGAAATACTGCCAGACTCAAGTTTCTAAGCTTATCTTGGGGGCTGTCAGTCAGGAAGAGGCTTTGTTTGAAGACTGTATGTGATCCGTGGATATATGGTTTGGTTAAAAAACAATCTTCCAAGATTTTTGTTCTTTTCATACAGCATGAGCACGTACAGTTTCCTTGAAAGGTACTCCTCCTTCCTTGCTAGGAGCAGTGGCAAGATCACCACACCTGGCTAGCAATTTTATCAGGATCTTCCTCCTGCCTTCAAGCAAAGCAGTTGAAACACTGATTTCCCTGTAGTTGTTCTTATACTTCATGTTGTGCAAAACAAAACAAAATTCCATCAAAGTATCCAAGGTGTTTTTAAAATGCATCCACGATTCTAATACAATGGAAACTGACTCCACTTCCCCTCTTAAAAAAAACTAATTGAATTAGATAAAGCTTTTGTGCAAAGACTTTACCAATATTGTCAGAGCTGGTTTCATCCATCAAAACATGTCCTTAAAGAGCAACAGCAACCAGAGCAACAGAAAGACAGAAAATCCAGAATGAATTATTGCAATGGGGATTTTTCTCTTAAGACAAAAATGCATCCTTTGGCAGGCATGGGGAAATGATTGGTGTTACCAATGTAGTTATAAGGAACATGGGAAACAGCTCTGGGAGCAGCCAAGAGCTTGAGAATGGAGGAGTTGGTGTGTAACAGACACACACAACCTGCCAGGGACTGCAGTGCTTGTAGAGAGGTGTGATCAAAATTCCAGCAACAGCAGCTCCCTTGAAAGTAGTTCCTTTGGCCCAGATAAATTCCCAGGCCATGGGTGAGTGTAGCCTGGAGAACTGCTTTGATCCACCATCCTGAATGCAAGGCAAACCTTTCAGATGACTCTCTGCCAGGCCCCTGAGGGCAGTGGGACTGAGGTGCCTGCAGTGTTCACACTCCTTTCTTCCACCTGAGAGCTGCACTCTGGGGTCAGACTCATCCAGCACTGCCATTCTTTAACACAAACTGTGCCTGTTACTGTTTGTGTATGCTCCCAAAGATGCAGGGATGGGTGGTTTGTACCTCTCTGTATAACACATTGAATCCTCTGCACAGAACATATATTTATATTGGGTTGTACAGCTGCCATGATTGTCCAACCCTTGACACCAGCTCTTGCTCCCATGGAGGGCAGCTTGCCTATAAATTGAATGAGATAATCTAAAACTGTATTTATCTCACCTAATTTCAGCTGGTAGTCCTGCCTGTCTCTACAAGGCTGTGCTAGCTGTGATGACAAACTACAATATCTTGTATCTTATGAAGTGGTTTGACTCGAGCAATCCTTGTGTTATGTCAAGTCATGCTCTCAGAGGTGTCGATGAGATTCCAAAGGAGTCAAGTTAGCTCAACTCCCAGCAGAAGCTGCTACAGGGAAGGGCAGTGACTGGCTGGTAAATTTATGTATTAGGGAGAGCAGAGAGATCTGATAAAAGAAATACTGAAGATTTCACACTAGCAAAGTGAAAGTCAGAAAATCTTGAGCTAATGGGATAAACCAGTTCTCTACCTGCCCATTTCTGAAAAGCTCAGTGAACTGCAGTGAGGTGGCGTGGATTACTGAGATTTTGAAAATCCCCTGCTTTCTCCAAGATAACATTTCCATTAATTTCTTTTTCCTTGTCATGCAAAGGATCAATTTGCAGAGGCAGATGCCCAAGTCTTCTTCACTTTCAATAGTATTTGGCTCCCTAACAACTTCTGACAAGTCCTTTGCATGAAAACGTCTCCACATGCAAAACTCAGCAGAATTACTCCTGATTTCTCATGTAAGTGCACAAACAAAGCATGCTCTGGCACAAAGTATCGCATCACTTTTTCAGTATTAAACTTCTCACACCCTTAGTCTTTCCTAACAGATTAAACTAGTCCAACACCTAAAAAGGGTTTCATCAGATCCTCTGCCAGGTGTCAAAAATCAGGGTAACTTACAAAACACAGTGATCGATAATATGCTGAAATAATGGATACAAGGAAGGCTGTGACTAGGCAGTCCTCATGATCAAATTTTTAAAACCAAGATATTGACGTGTTAAAAATGAAAAATGTGTTAAGGTGACCTTGAGTATGGGGAACAAGGAGCAATTCCATTATGTTTTTAAATGGAAATTATTATTAAAACACCTGAAGCTGAACTGTTGTAACCAAGTCAACTCAGTCTCCCCTTAAAAAAATCCCTTTTCTCCCTTTCCATTCAGATTGTATTTACAAACTGTTAGATGTCTCATTTTTTTCTTGTGTCATTTCATTATTACAGAGTTGAGACTAGCCATCTGCAGCTTCATTTCATAAAGCTCTGATTTGTCCTTGGAGCAAGGTCATCCAGAACAAGAACATAAAATTCTGCTTTCCTCAACTGACAGTTCTTTATGTCTTCCTGTAAATACTCCCTACTAATTTTAAATAATTTTACCACTTCATACTCCCCCTCATCCACACTGAAAGGCTGATATACACACATATTAATAAGGATCTTGTCATTTAACCACTGCATGTCATATTAGAAGCAATTAATGGTGTTTATTTGCTGATAACACAGGCATTTCGAGCTCCAGCTCAAGAATCCCCGGTAGCTCCATGTGACTCGCAGGATATTAGCTATGGGTCAGAAGCTGGGATCCCCCCATTCAGCATTATCATATGCTTGGAGCAACTCTGTTTTCTATCAAGCAGAAAAAAAAAATGCAGTCAATGCACAAAAATTACCAGCTGCTATAACACCATATGATAGGTAAGTGATAATAGAACATCACTAGGTGTATGTGGGTTCATTAATCGAAATCAACAGACCCGTAAAGAAAGATTTTCAGGCGCATTGCACAATGTTCCAAGCTAAAAACAAAGAAAACTGAACATGGAATTTCTACACAGATCAGATATGACTTGCCAAAAATTCTGGAGCATCTTCTCTGAAGCAGACTGCTGTTCTGGATTACAGAACAGAACAGAACAAAACAAAAAGGCAGGGTAAATTAAATCGAGAATCATCAAAAGAACCACCAAAAAGAAACAGGGAATAACTGAGTGACTGAGAATAATCAGCATTAGCTCTGGGGGTCAGCCTCGTCCCTGATCTCTGCCCACAGATGCTGGCAACAGCAGACTGAAGGTCCTGGCTCTAATCTCCAACACAAGGTGCCTATCTTTTGGCACTGGAAAATTCATTACTGAGCGGATGTGGTGGATTCTGAGATACGCTCTGCTGTACGCAGCCATCTGCCTCACAAATAACCATGGGAGAGCTTTTACCTGGGTGCCTCTAACAGCCCCAGCAGTCCTAGCCACGGAGACATGAAGAAACTGGAGGTCTGTTTGCTAACACCCCTGGCTCTGTGCTGTGCATGCAAGACTGAGGAGTTCAGCCACAGCAGGAAGTGTCCCTTTGGACACACAGTTGAGGGTGAGATCATGGGAGTGTGAGCATGCAACTTGTCAGAAGGAGAAGTGGAAGCTGGGATCATTACAGGTGAGTTCCCAAGCCTCTAAAGCCTTTGCTTCTTTACTGAATCAAAGGACAAGAGCCATTCCTATGCACTTGGGCTTAGTTAACCAGGTCCAGTTTCCAGTTCTGTCATACAGAGATTCTTCACTGACTATGGGCAAAGAATTTCATTGCTCCCTGTCTCAGTTTCCCTCCAAAAGGAATTAAAGTTCTGCCCAGAAAGAATGAGGGAAATTTCCTGAGGCAATGTAAGGGTTTACATCTGAAACGTGCCTCTCCCTTGCCCTGGGGTCATGACCCCACAGACCTGGCAGAGCTGCCTTCCTTGTTGCTCAGCAGTGAGAGGTGGAAGAGCTTTTCCTGCTTCACTCCACATACAAATCATTGTCATGTTCTCCTCTCTGCACCTCTCCTCCAGGTCTGGCCACAGCTGGCTGCATCTCAGAACAACACTAAACTACACAGAGTTGTAATGGTCCCCCAGGGCTTCTAACCTGGCTGCACAGCCCAGTGCAGTGCTGCATGTCCCAGCCACAAGCCCCATGATCTGCCCCTTAAGTCCTCAAAACCTCTGCATGCAGCAGCTTTGGACATGGCAGCACGTGGAGAATCCCTCCCAGGCTCAGCTGGAAGCTGTGTGAAGAGAGCTCAGTGCTGGGACAAGTCAGCCCTATGTTTTGTCTTTACAAAACTAAGAGACTGGCTGAGGTAGTTTCCTGTGAAAATCTTGGGATCTTCCTGCAAGTCCAGCTTGATACTTTATTATGACAACTTTTACTGCAGGGAGAATGGTCCAGTTTAACTCCACATCCTCTCACACATCCCCGTCTTCACCCCGTTCCATCCCCATTGTATGTCCTTCTCTGTCATTTACATTGCAGATTTTTTTCATTCAAAATTTACCTATGATGAGAAAACCTTCCAAGCGCCTCCAAATACCATCTTCTCAAGGCAGCCAACATTTCCCTGAAATTCTGTGGGATTCTGGTGACTCTGTCACTTAAGCTAAAAGGAGTTTAGGAAACATGTGCCTTTGAACATTTGGCCAGCCACCCTTTTGCTGTAAGGAAAGGGGGACGGGTACAAGAGGCTCAGAGCTGGAGCTCGGCCACGCTCCCTGCCAGGCTGGGATGTTGCAGAGCACTGCACGTGTCTCTTCTGCAGAGACACTGCATGTCAACAGTTAACTTCCCTTTGTTCCCATCCAAATGATTAAGCTTAGAAGCTTGCCTGGTGACATCACCAGAGTTTAAACATGCTGGATATGGTCCAGGGAGCCAAAGTTATTGCTGACCCCATGGTTACTGATCCGCTCTGCAAGTAGCTGATGTCTGCTCTCACTTTATGAATTATTTAATGGGTTAAAGATTGGTCAGATCTTCTTTATGCAATATACAGCTATACATTGGGCAGGGGGACGTAAACATGCATTAACAAGGTTAAAGTCATATACTGTAACTACACTGTTTTCAGCTTGCAGCTTTATTGACTTAATCATGCCAGCACCGCAGCCAACAAATCATTAAATCCATTCCATTCTTCTGCTGGTTACCAACCACAAAAACAGAGGCAGGCAAACACGGAGCAAATCTGGGAGGGGGTGGGGAGGGCAGTGGGGTGCGGGGCCGAGGAGAACAGTGGGATCACTATGGAGTGACGCTGGCCTGTCACCGCCAGCACAAAGACGCCAAATCTGTCTTTATGGACTAAGTGGTTTCATGGTTTAAAGTGACACACTCATTTGTTCCTGTTTTGCAATGATTATAGAAAAGAAGAAGGGGGGAGTGGGGAGAGGCAATAAAAAGCAAGCTGAGCTTCTTCATACCGTAACGGGGGGGGGGTGTGTGTGTGTCTGTGTCTGCGTCTGCGTCTGTCTGTGTCCATGTGTGTTGTGCATCCTCACAGAGCCACAGACCTCAGCTGCAAACATCCCCCAGGCCAGGGCAGAGGAGATCTGGGTGCTTGTGGCACCCCGAGGGGTCTCGGGCTCTGTGCTGCACTCACTGCTAAGCTGCCGCCAAACACAGGCATGATTTAGAGTTCAGCATAAAAGCAAAGAGACAAGGAGCATTAAATCAGTCCTTCCACTGCCCTCCAGGAGCAGCTCTGACCACACAGAGCCATGGGAGAAGTCTCTGCTCTCAGACTGAGCTAACAACTTCACTTTCAGAAAAAGGCTTTCATCTTTGGCCTGGCACTTAACTGCAGCTTTTCAGATCCCTGTTCAGGACCCCCAGAAGCTCCCTGACTGTCAGTAGTGTGGAGAATGCAGGTGGTGCACCACAGTCAGCAGATTACTAAAATACTGTTTCTAGATGGTTAGTTGAAAACATCCAGCTTTGGAAATGGAGCTGTCAGCTTACCAGGTATGAACCTGTAAGATCTTTATTTGTCACTGCTGTTGTTCATTTTTTGATGGAAATCATCTTTTCTCTCACCAATGGCTTGATGCTTGTGCTAGTGGAGCATCCTGTCAGGACACAGGCATAAGTGTTACAAGTGTTACAAGGCTACAAAGTAAGAATTCAGCATGAGCTCCTGGAAATCTTCAGACATCAGGGTGTTTTGCTTCTTTTACTGATGTCTATTTGCCAGCTTTCCTCCAGTGCAAGGACATGAAATAAGCTCCCCCTGTTTGGGGAAGACTCAGCTACACCAGGAGAGATTCCTGGCCCCTTTCTATTTGTTTTGAAAAGAAGAAATGGCGCACAAGCTCCCTTTGCTTCGCCTTCTGGGTACAAGCTGCTCAGAGCTCCCTGTGAGAATAACCCAGATTTTAGCATCCTACCAATGCAGGGGCTTGGCAGATACATTTGCACCTTGTCCTGACACACACCACTCCAGACCTTTTTGAACATCATCATTATTCGGTTTATAGTTGCTTTCTTTAGACCCAAACAACTCTTCTTACAGTTTGAGTTCCAACCTTGCCTTTTTTTTTGTTTACTAGTCTCCAGATCCCTATCACCCAGAGACGGCTCCTGGCTCCATATATTGCAAATAAACATATCATTACTTGGTACAAGAGTCAGCCAGAATTCCTCTTGGAAACAGCCTCCAAGGAAGAGCCTGTCCCCCTGCCTCTCACCGCAGTGTGGAGGCAGTGGAACACAGCGTCCAAGGTGCTTCTTTCCAGCCACCATACTGGAATAACAGACAGAAACTAAAACCATTTTTGAAAGTCAGAAAGTAAAAAGTCAGCTATTTAAGGTACCCGTGTGACTTTCAACTTAATTTACTTTATGTATTGGATCACCACAGCTGCTGTTGCCTCCACAGATTGGGAATACGGGCAGGCAAGGGCAAGCCTTGGTGTGTTTTCCAGGCTTCCCTCACTGCAGCCTGCCCACCTCGCCTTGGAGGTGCACATTAAGGGGAGCTGAAATTCCTCTTGACACAGCTTCCTCCACGGGCCACAGGAGAAGTCTAAATGAGGGCAGCAGAAAGATGTATCCCAACCAGGCACTGAGCAAGACTGACAACAGAGAGCTCTAAATCCCCAGCTCACGAGGCCCAAAGCAGCCCTTAAGCACATCCCTGTTTTGCCTTTTTTCTGGGGTTCAGCAGCCCCAGCTCCGCAGTTTGTTCCCAGCCGAACCCGCTCGGCCAGCGCTGCCTCCCTCGCTCGCTCGCTCCGCCGAGCCCCGGCCGCGCAGCTCCCGGCCAGCCCAGCCTGCCCGCTCCGCTGTGCCTGCGGGCCCCAGCCGGGCCCTTTGGGGGCTGCCGTGATGGACCCGGCCTGTGGAGCCTTATCAGTGCCCTGAGCACCTTATCAGTGCCCCGTGCTTATCGGGGAGCGGGGGAACGAGGAGGAGGCTCCCAGCTGCGGTCATTAGCGGCAAGCCGCTTCAAAGGGAAGTGACAGCTGTGCTGATGTTTCAGGACCGACACACCCAGCCAGGAGTAACACACCAGTTGGGCTATTTATAATCCCTGACTCTCGAGTCTTAAAATAGCACTGCTTTTATTTTTACATTTTTAGGCACACTGGTATGTTTAAGCAGCTCCATTCGCAGGCTCCACATCAAACACATCACAGGCGGTCTCGGAAATGACACTCGGGACTCTGCCTCCCCTCGGAAAGCAGAGGTGAATTTCCCTCTCCCCATCACCCCTATCTCCTTGGCAATTGTGACTGGGCCTATTTCCATGTATTTACATACAGACTGCCTCTTCTAAAGGCACAAAGGAGGGGCCATGCAGGCTGTCTCTGCAGACACCCAAGGAAAGCAAACAGCAGAGGTGCTCCAGGCTGCAGGACACGGCCACACGTCTGCCGCTCTCATCAACAGGCACCACAAAGCCTCGGAAGAATTAATGGGTCCTATAAGAAAGCAATACTGTTTGTTTGTGTTTTTCTTAAAAAACAAAGGTCAACATACAGAACTAGTCAAACAAACCAGGGCTGCAGGTCTGAAAGGAGTGCTCCCTCCAGCTGCAGCACAGCCCTAGCTATTTGTTCTCTGCTCCCTGGTGCCACAATGTACCTTGGTTGGCATTTCTTAATGACTGGAGCATGCATGTGCTCTTTGTAGAACAATTATAAAATATTCAGGGCAGGAGAAAAAATTTCCTTGCACAGCCAAGGCTCCTCCAGCAGACAGCATAGGTGTCAAATGGTAAATCGTTAGGTGTTTTAATTGCAGAGTTATTTATACCCTGGAACTTGTTATTAACATAGGAAAAAACAGAACCTATTGTTACCCATAATTAAAGGGATTATTATGGGACTGCAAAAGCATGGATAGCCCCAGCCAGACCACCTGCCTTTTGGCAGTGGTGACTGTCATGGGGAGGAACATTTAACAGAGGCATTAAACAATCTTCAGCCAAGAAGTTCAGAGGGGTGGTCCCAACATGGGAACCCCAATTTCTTTACTCTGTCTCGCCCCATCACCCCTCTGCTGCTTCTGGCCACAGGCCTGGCATTCAGCAGGGGAGCTCTGAGGAGAGGGTACTGCAGGGGTCCAAACCCATCCTTCCCTTTTCTGACCAAGGGGGGCACAGATAAGACACATCCTGGATTTGGCCTGGAGTTGCATAACTATCCTGTTAAAATTCAGGATTAACAGGTTATATTTTCATTTGTGAGATCATTATCTGCCCCAAGAAAGGTTTCCGATTTCACCAGCACTAATCAGGAGCCACAATGGATTTCCGGTCTCAGCAATGAGGCTCGAGAGCCTTTGTACCTTGTGGAGCCAGTTTCAATTCAAATCTAACTGGCAGAGCTATCATAGCTGCATGTTGAACAGATTAGAGGAAAAAGAAAAGTCACTGCTACTTACTACTGTAACTTATTTCTAAATCCATTTCTTACAGACACAAGTCTCCCTGAGCACCGGAGCGTGTCGCAGCCACACTCCCTTGCCAGCAGTGGCACTCTCAGTCTCCCCAGGGGCACTGACCAGTGATCCCCATTACAGTTCTGTACCCTAAAAGAAATGTGTCAAAACCCTGCACTGGTGCCCACCTCAAGTTCTGGTTTAGGCTGTTAAGGATAGCATAAAAAACAAACAGCAAACAGGTCTAGAATAAAGAGATTAGTGTGCCAGGACAGCCTGTGCCTCCAACAACAAAGAGCTGCGTGCCCTGCACCGGGCTGTGGGCTCAGCAGCATTCCCCATTGGAATGCTATCACCCACACAGGGCATCCCAGCACAGGAGCTGCCTTGGCCTAAGACAGTCAAGTACTACTGATGCCTTATTTATACCTGGGAGGCCAAACAGTCTCACAGGAGGCACTGTCTTTGTGGACAGAGAGGTGGAAGGCTTACTGACAACTGGCTTTACCAGATAAGTAAATTAGGCCTGGGTTACAGTCTTTATGTTCTCTCACTGCCTCCACTCCCTGGACTGCATGAGTCAGTAGAACTGGAGGGAAAATATTCACAAAATTCTACAAGTTCAGGAATTAAAGAGACATCTCTGAAACTTGCCTGTGGCACTCAATACCAGCTGAAAAATTGGGTTAGCTTGACATTGCTGCTGGAGGTGAACAGAGCTGGGAAGGCTGGCTGAGTAGTGAGAGCAGAGCCCCTCTCTGCAGAGCAGGTGAGCACAGTGCTGCCCACAGCCTTATTGCTCCAGCATGGAAACACCTTTTAAATTTTTAAATCCAGGAGTGAGAGCAATTAAGGAAACAAACTTTGTTTCCTTAACAAGCATGAGGTTCAGACAGTTTGGGATTATGAGATACATGCAAATCTGCAAGTCTGGCCTGAGCAGTTTTTGAGGGCTGGAGAACTCTGCGTGTTCTCCGAGGTTCAAGAGCTTTGCCTTGAACAGTCATGGCAGGACCATTTCAGTGTTGAGGTTCCTTTACCTTCGCCAAACCACCCCCAGCTGACAGTCACACTGCCTGGCAGGAGAGCTCTGTGAAGGGAGCAGCAGCTCTGGAGAGCAAACCCCAAGTGTCTTGTGGATCCTGCTGCAGGGAGTGCCCCATCACAGGGGGCTCCTTGGAAGGCTCTCCCGGTTTGTCTGCTCAGACAGGATGCCAGGCCCTGCTGGTGATGACACCCTGCTGCCTCTCCTGATACCAAACTACCCAAGCCACCTGCCTGCTGCTGCCCTGCCCCTGTACCAGCAGCTTTCAGAAATCAGGGCACCAACTAAGCCAGGAAAAAAACAACAAACCACCAGGTTACACCGATTTTTTCCTTAGTACTTCACTTTCTGCTCCCATTTGCTGCTGGCCTTGAGGAAAGAGTATAAAGACTGATAAAAATGAGTCCAAAAACCTCTGATACTCTGCCCCCAAGGTGGGGAGGTTTCCCGGGGCTGGAACAGGGGCTGCCTCCGGAGTCAGCTGGGAGGAGGGAGAGGAGGCAGGGGAGGGAGAAGGGGAAAAAATGAACAGCTGCAGAGCAATTAAGCCTGCCTCCCTGCCGCACTGTCCAAAGCAGGAGGCAATCTAATTCAGCCTGGTGCCTCTCTTCCTTCAGCCGTCTGGTGCCTGCCTGGGATTCAGGAAAGGGGCTGTCTGACTGCCCACTTTGTCTGACGAGCCAAAGGGGCCCTTCCCAGCCACAATTTCCAAAAGAAAGAGATCTTGGCTGGTGGTGTCTCTTCTCTTCTGAGAAAAACATGAATTGAATGTAGTGGCAGCAGCTTTATAACCCTCTCCTGCCCTTCCTCAGCAAACAACCAAAGAGGAGCTGGAGCAAGAGAGTGACCCCGCTGGCTCTCTGGCTCAGCACTTGTCTCCCAGCACAATGAATCAATTGGCGTCCCATCATTATTGTGGTAACTGTATCTTTCACAAGCAAGATTTTATATAGAGATAGAATAGGATGTTTTCTGCTCATTTCCTTCCTGTCATTCCAATCACGAACTACTGTTAAAAACACAATGCATTTAAAGGCTGTAACATTTGCAAGCATGTGTTCCAGTTTCCAGGCTGAACGGCTGGGCTTTTGTTTTCTGCCCAGTAAAGGTGTGGAGAAACAGTGATGGAGGGGAGCCTGGGGTGCAGCTGGGTTAGCAACTCACATGTACAGAAGGTCATCTCATTTTCATGTTCCTAATATCAGGGATTACTTTAATTCCTTATTCTGGCCAACTGTTTTGGTTTATAATCCACAACAAAGGACTCCTTCTAGCCTGTCTAAGGTGGTAGTTGTTCTGCTATTTCTTCAGAAACTGGCAAAAAATGTTTTATTTGGAAAATGTTAGTGAGGCAGGGCAATAAAAGCCTTTAAGTACCCAGTCAGAGGAGCAAATTGGGTCTGTTAGGGGAACAGAGTACAATTCAACTCTACTTTCAGTTATGTTTGACAGTAATCTAGGCAGCAGGTACACACCTTCCCCCTGGCTTGATGAAGACAGAAATATGCAAAATGTGTATTTTAAATGCAGCTAGACAGCATTTCTTCTTATGAAATTTCTCAATACTATCATCATAAGTAGAAAAATCATAGAGAAAATCATAGAGAAAAAAAGATTTTAGCCCACCATTCTGATTAATGCTTTATAAAGGATGAAATTTGAGGATTATTATTTAGCTCTTCATAAACTAAAGCACAGTAACTTTACATATTGTGTCAACCTAGAATGGAGCAACCCACTGAAAACAGGAGTTCCTTACTAAACTTATAACACATAAGGTCCCTTGTGAAGGCCACAGTTCTGTTTAAAAATATAATTCATAGAAATATAGACATATCTAGGAAAAAGCTCAGACTGTGGACTGGGCACAAAACAGATCAGTATATATCCCCTCTCAATGCCAAATTTTTTTCTTATGAAAACCCTACCTTCCAAAAGTTCTTATTAAGTAGTAATTTTTAATTTCCTTAAGAAAAAAGTAAAATGCAACATAAATAAATGTTGGGGGTTTTAGTCCAAGTCCTAAACTATGAGAAAACACTGAAATGTGTACCTTTTTCAGTTAAAGATTTACTCACATTTCAGGACCATCACACAGTCTGTGGTGATGTTAACAGCACTCCTCTGTTCTTGTTGACCTTAGGTGCTCTTAAACCATTATATACATAATATTCCCTGATAATAGAATGCCATTCACATTTCAGTAACAATAATTCACCTTAATGAGATAAGAACTTACATGTCAAATGACTCTACCTCTATCTGACAGATATTAGCACACTTTGGGTAACTGTAGAATCACAAATAATGACATCAAAAGTCCAACACTATTCCTGGAGAGCTTGTACTCCCAGTTCCATCAGCAGGAATTTGAGATGTGTAAGAATTGCAAAAGCAGATGTTAATCTGCAGCAAACACCACAGGTATGGGCAGTCTGCATTTTTGCCTTAAGCAAACAAGAAAAACGAGACTATTAATGAGAGAAAACAGCACCAGTTTCTAACTGCATGTATAAATAGGCATTAACACCAACTATATTCCTGAAGTGACTCATTACCGTGTAAAGAAAACTTTTACAAGAAACATCACGTTGTTTACAAATTTCCCGTTTACATTTTGTTTTAATTCTTGCTTTCCCACTCGTATCGTGCACCGCAACCTTAGGAAAGATCTTCAAGAGATGGAAACTTGATGCTTAAACTAAAACCAGAACCATCAAGATTTACTCCTCCAGTGGACTGGTTCTGCACTTTTCCTGCGGTCCGGTACCCGAAGCAATGCGAGCTCCGACCTTTTCACCAAGGCAGCCGAGGTTGCTGGGGCTGTGCCGGCCCAGGGAGGGATGGATGGATGGATGGATGGATGGATGCTGCCCGGGCAGGGCTGGCTCCGGGCTGCCTTGGGCACCGCGCTAGCGCCGAGCCAAGGACCAAAGATACAGCAGGAACAGCCTAATTCCAGCTCTAAATGAGCTCAGCAGGGAATCTAAACAGGCAAGTCAATTGCTGGAATCTGCACTTTTCAACCTCGTTCTGCTCCTTTGATCAGACTGAATTTTGAGCTACGGCGATTAATGGACTAATAGAGGAAGTCACAGGGCATCTCTGGGGAGGGGAGGGAAAGGAGAAAAAAGCGTCTCATACTCATCATGCAGCTATGCTGAGAAACACAATTCCGTGTAGAAAACGAAAATGCCACTGCAGAAAGTGTGCTGACTGAGCGGCAAAGGAGGAGAAAAAGGGGGTTGTACGAAACAAAAAAATAATGCTGATATGATGGCTCATTCATTGTTTAAACACAGCCTGCGGAGCAACGAGGAGAGAAAACAGACTGCCCGAGCATGAGAGTCCTGTAAACTACCCTTCAACACAGCGCTGCAACTGTTTATTCTTAGTGCCACAGAGTAAAGGAAATATTAAACATATTTATTATGCAAAGAGAAGCTTTCAAAAGCCCTGAGTAGTTAAGCACTAAGAGAAATTGATTTGTTTATGACAGGGATACATACTACTGATATTCCAGGGTAGTATGTCCTCATCTTGCTGGAAATGGAAGAAACACATTAACATTAGAAGTCTGCTAATCACAAAAGAGAAGAGTGTTTTGTTAAGATTTTTTTCCCCATTTGCTTTTTTTATTGCTGTGCCTGAGAGGGTGGGAGGACAGCTTCTCTTCCTACAAGGGGCAAATTTTCCTTCTGCAGTTGATGACTTTAAAAAACAAACACAAGAGGACTTCAAATAACCCCTGGACTGATTAAAACATTAATTTATTTGAAGCTTGGCAAGTTTGTAAAATGCTGGTACTAACCCCTAGAGGGTGAAAAACCCCAGTACCAACAACAACACCACTACCAGAAAAGCAAAAAATAATTCAAATGTAAACTTGAGTTGAGGCAGGAACAAGTGCATCAAAGCTTCCAAATCCCTCTCTTTTTTTTGCTGCAGCACTCATACAGCATTGCCAACGACTGCTGGGCCCCTTGCTGCATCCTTCTGCTCCACCTTTGGTTTTTCTTGAGCATACAAAGCCTAGATACATACATGATTCACTCAGCTCTCAGAAATAATCCTGCAGTCATCCTGGAATGACCTCCCACTGCGTAAATTTAGGTGTGTGTGTTTGAATCTTTACAAGATCAAGCTGTTAATGTAATGTCTTAGGCCAGGATATCACACTATTTTGGCTACATTAAAGGGCTTACCCTCCTTGTGGGTCTCTCATCAATTCTGTAGTGGGGAAAAACAGCTCAGCACAGCTTGTGCATAACCTGCATTCACATCTGTATCTGCCTGACACTGATCCAAGGAATTGCATTTTCATTAATTCAATGACAAATGTTAAATAATTTTGCTGGTTATGCAGAGAATATTATTCATACTGAAGTACTGCATTTACTACCTTCATCCTTTAACATTCCTATATTCCAAGGGTTAAATTGTAATACAGGATTACTTCTTGTTAATGGTAGTGCTTTTCAGAATTATGTACTGATAATGATGATATTTGCCTTTATATGTGCTATAAAAAATTTAACTTTAAAACAGGTAATAGAGTGATTAGCCTTCAAAGACCTAAGAAGAGCTGCTGCATTCTGATTGTGATTTTCTACAAATTATTAGTGCTGGCTGCTTGAAATATCCAAAGTGCTCGAGACAGAAATATTACACAGCCAACAGGGCAGACTGATAGCCTTCCTAAATGTACAGTTTTTGAAAACAGCTCATAATAGTGTTTGGCTTTCAAACCTTAATGTTAACAGCTTTGATGGGACTGCTTCTAATTCGTATTTAAGACCCATTACCTCTTCCTCTAAGCAATCTTCATGAAACATCATTTGTTCTGGGGGGATATTTGCCATCCAGTGCAGCTCTGTAATGGCCGTTAATTCACACCATTTTGCTTGCTCCTGTATTAATCAGCAAACTGTGAATCATCCCAGTGTTTCCAGACTCACAGATGTATGAGAGAATCACCGAGGCCAGTTCAGTTTCTCTCCCCATTCAGTCCCACAGACAATATCAGTTCCTGTTTACAGACACGGCTTTGTTTTCCCCCACCCACACACTGAAATTTCTCCAAAATGCCCAAAGAAAAAAAAAAATTAAAAAACCCCCACCGAGTTCATTTTACCAGGAAAGTTATTTCTAGGTAGAGCATCTGAATCAAAACATGTTTGTACTTTGAGCTGGTGTGCAGGGCTCACTGCAGCCGGGCAGGAAGGCAGAGGAGCAGAATGGGAAGGCAAAGGGGCTGCTCTGTCAGCCCGCCCTGCCGGAGCCAGGCACGGCAGTAACTGCATCCAGGGACTCTCCTACACACTTGTTTATCTTCATTCTGTTGGTTAAATTGGACTTTGCTTCTGCACGTCTTTTTGCCTTGTGAAGTACTGGTATAATTTTAAACTATGACAAGGCAATACCAGGTAGAAAGCACCCCAAAAATCAAGGGTAGATATCATGCTCTAACAGTACCACTGTGGAAAGTATTAAAATTATTTATTAATTTAGGCATAAAATTTGAGGAAATAAGTAGGGCATGGTTTTAAGGAAGTGAGCACATTTTCCAAAAGCCAGGCTACTTTTAGTTCAACACAAGCTCCCCAAACTGTCATTTACTAAGAAAGAGACAGAAAATACAGACAACGTACAATAAGAAAGAGACAGAAAATACAGACAACGTACAACCCTACCTTCCAAAAACATGGGGAAAATGGAATGAAGATGTTCTGATATTAATGGGGATTTACAGCACAGCTGAATTGAGCTGGGTGTACAACAGGGTCATGGAAACCATTTCCTCATTGCTATTCCTCAGCACGCTGGGCCATGAACACACCTTTGCAATGTAAGAATTATGGGTGTGCTGACTTGTGAGTGAGGATGTACCTTACCCATCACTAACCACTCTACAAGTTGTTATTTTTAAGAATGATACACAGAAGGAAGTTATGGCATTCACCCTGAAGCCAAGCAGTGAGAAGTTTGTCAAGTCCTCCCCTAGATTCCCAGGATGTTTAAAACTTCATTGTATCTAAGAGCACAATTGAGAAAATATGTATGCTCAAAACTTTTTGCTCAACTGCCTTTAATTAAAGATTTCTGCATATGGATTTTTTTTTCCTAATCTGTCATAATAGAGAAAGTAAAATGAGTTATGTGGGAGGAGAAGAAAAGGCAAGAAAATCTGCAGATGGGGCCCAATTCAGCTGATGTTTAGCCCAGAACACTTGTGAACTGCCACCAAGCTGTCTGGAAAACCTGAGAGGAACTGTCCACCCCGGCTGGCAGGGTCAGAGGGGTTTGGGTACAACTGGTGAACCTGACATTTTTCATGATAGTACCACTTTCCCTACACCTTTGGGAGGTGAGGCTGTCTCCCATCCTGCACGGCAGAGCAGGAGGAAGCAATCATCTGTTGCTTAGAGCTGAAAACCACAGAAGTGAGGGGTTTCCAGGGCTCACACAGAATCCCTGTGCCATGGCTCCCCCTCCTCCGCTCACCCACGGCTCTGTGGCTGTGCCTGGCCTGGAGCAGGGACACAGCCTGGACACACAGCCCTGTGACACAGCCTGGACACACAGCCTGGACACACAGCCCTGTGACACAGCCTGGACACACAGCCTGGACACAGCCTGGACACACAACCTGGACACACAGCCTGGACACACAGCCTGGACACACAGCCTGGACACACAGCCTGGACACAGCCTGGACACACAGCCCTGTGACACAGCCTGGACACAGCCTGGACACACAGCCTGGACACACAGCCTGGACACACAGCCTGGACACACAGCCTGGACACACAGCCTGGACACACAGCCTGGACACAGCCCTGTGACACAGCCTGGACACACAGCCTGGACACACAGCCCCATCCTGAGCACCTGAACATTGCAAGCAGCCTGTCAGGCTGAAATGCAGCACCTTGCCCTAAATTTCTCTGGGCTAAGTCACATTTCCCTATAGGTGTTCACAGCACATGAGCACTGCTTCCTCCTTCTCCACCCTGGACAACCCTTCCTCAGCCCTGCAGGCATCGCTTCACTGTCCTGCACATAAGGAAGAGAAGACTTCCTCGAACTTCCAGCATCCCTCACTGGTGTTTACAGTATCTCCTGAGCACTTTCTTTTTCTTTCCAATTGGATTTTAATTTGTCCAGTGTGAGATTCCCATTGAGTTGTCCGTGTCCTACATGCTCAATGGCTGGCTGAACATTTTCTGTTTTATTAAACAGGCCATAACCAATGGAAAGACCTGGCTGGATGGAGCAAAGTGCTGCAGCTTTGGTGTAGGGTCCACATTAATTTCAGATCCAAAAGGTGAGAGTGGGGGAGGATGCTCCCCACATGGTGTTTAGAAGGATTTGGTCTATTTACAAGCTTCTTCTGTGCAGATTGCTTGCCCTAATGATGTGCTGTGCAGTGTCCAAGAGCTCTATCAGCACAACAGAGAGCTAAACTGGAAGGAATTATGAGTGCATTAGGCAGAGCTGTTGGAAACATCAGTGCCTGCAAACATTTGAAAATACAAGCCAAAGAAGTGGGAAGGTTAAGACATGGCTGTAAGGGCTCCACTACAACAGGGGAATGCTTTGAAATACCCAAAATGTGACACAAGAAGACAACACATGCAATTTAAAAAAACACTGAGAAAGAGCAATGGGGCCAGAAGATCAGATGTGAATTAAGATTTTTTAAATTTTGATTACAACACTTCTGAAAATGTTGACGTGTTGAGGCCAAGCACCCCATTTTGTTCCACAAGTTTACTTCTTAATTTCCAAAACTTATCTGATACTATTTATTCCCAGGGGAGGGAAGGGAGAAGAAGGCAGCTGATAGCTTCAGTCAAGCTCCTCTCAGACTCTCTTGAGAAGAGAACAGAGAATCTCCAAGTTTGAAAAAAATATCAACTCACTGGCAAATGCACAGATAAATATAAATTCAGAAATGACCATTCAAGAAGATGTTTTAACATCTGTGGAGATGTCAAACTCCAGGCTCAGCCTTATTGCTCTCTGTAATCCAGATTCATCATCAGCTTCCTTTATTCCCCTATTCAAAGGCACTTAATTAGCTGAAGGGCTTGTTGCTTTGCCTTCAAAAGCCCTCCATCCCTCAAAGGCTTTGCTTTGGTATTGTGCTGCCACTGTCCTTTGAAATCAAATCTGGTTTTCTCTTCACAGCATTGGTAAAAGAAAAAAAGGTAGATTTAAAAAACTTGGTTCCCAAGGAGAAGGGAAGAGAAAAGAGAAGAGAAGAGAAGAGAAGAGAAGAGAAGAGAAGAGAAGAGAAGAGAAGAGAAGAGAAGAGAAGAGAAGAGAAGAGAAGAGAAGAGAAGAGAAGAGACCAGCAGAACTTCATTCAAAGTGGCTTTAAAAATAAGTTTGACCCTGAAGGGTAGGGGATTGAAGCTGCAGATGAAATCTGGCCAGTACTTTTGGTTTTATTAATAAAGCATGGCACTGTAATTGTTTTATGCATTAGGAAGATGCCTTGTGACATCTTGGAAATCCCAAATAAAACATTATTTTCCCCTGTACTCGCAGGAGGACTGTATGTACTCAGATGATGCAGGTTGTGTTCTCTGCTTTTCCAAATTCTTCATCAACCTGCATCAGAGCTTGTGAAGTGCTGCTGAGTCAGAACAGCCTCACCTAACAGTCACAGTGCACTGACTTTTCACAGGCAGAAATAACATCCCATAATATATGGCACCCAGAAATCAGGCCATGGTATTACCATTTCTTCATATTAAGAAAAGCTGTATTTTGTATTCCATTATAGTTATTTAATCTTTGACATCTAACCTCTGGGTAAGTTTGCTCTTCATAACGGCACATTTCTTCTTCAGTTTTGTTTCTATATTTAGAAAACTTATGCTCTGAAAGAAGATTTTTTTAACTTTAAAGAAAAAGTATATTGAATCTTGCTCAGAGGTTTTGGTGTTTCTCTGCAACCTATAGTTTATTCTTCCAGCTCAGATAACGTATTGCTGATTTACCACAGTCAAAGAAATACTTTGCTTTTCAAAGGATATTTTAGTCCTCAGCATGTTCTTCACTATCCCATATGCAGTCCATATGTAGTAAGAGTACAGCCACTTTTACTGCAAATAATATTAGTTTTCTCTGTATCTCTTCCCTTGTCATTTTTTCTCTATCAGTATTTTTGGCAATGGAGATGAAACAAATATACCCTTCACTGACAATCCCGTGTACAACTCTCTGGATGTCAGCAGGAATGCAGAGAGCTCTAAGAATAGCGCATTTGGTTCCTACGGTGCAAGTGGAGCTCAGAAACACAGCATGTCCCTCCCAGACAATGGCTGTTTATCACCTACATCCCCCCAACAAAACAACCTTTTCAGCTCTGTTCTGGTTCTCAGCATTTCACACACGGAGCAGGCAGTGGGCAATCCTGCTCTCCTCCCTGAGACTCCCAACTCAGATCAGCTCGGGCTTGGAAAAGAGATAGCCACCCAAAGGGTTTCTTGTATTCCAGCCTGACTCAAAATGTGAATATCACCGCAGGTTTTCCTGCCTTCAGGGAGGAGGGGATCCCTCCTTCCCCTGCACAGAGCCCTGCGTCTGCTCTTACACCGAGGGACCGACAGAACAGCTTTTCTGAACGGAGGTGTCGTATCAGCACTGCTGAAGGCAGAGTTGGGCCCAGCGTATTGGACATTCCAGAGCAGGAAATCTGCAAGTACAAACTCTATTCAGACATGAAAATCAGGGAGATGCCCAACTAGTCAACCTGCCTGGGCAAATGCAGCTTTTTGTGCTCCCAGATACAGCCAGTAAAGTCAAGTGATGAAGCTTTACCCCCGAAAACAGCGTGTGATAGCTCTGGAGACTACCTTTGACTCTGGCATTTACTACCATCTTTCTATTTGGATTTACGAGTGCAGACCTTTGAGTATAACGTCACTCACCAGTATCAGCCCTACAGGAATAAAATGAAAACCTGCCCATGGCCAGAGAGCAGCCTTAGCCCCGCCAGGCTTTGCAGTAGCACACAATGCAAACTGTCAGCTCCTCAATCAATACCCGTCCGTGGCCAACAATAAAGACACAGCGCTTCAGATGGGGGAGATTAGCCCTATCAGACTGAGCAGTGTCCAGGCAAGACAGGGTCTGGGACACACACTGATTACACTTAAAAGATACATCACTAACTACGAACATGGTAGGGCTGAGAGGCACCAGCAGTAACCCTGCCTTTGGAATGTGGAGTGTTTGCTTTAATACACAGTCAAACAACAGCAAAACTCTCACTCCGGGGCTGCGGCTGCTGCTCTGTTCCTCATGTTGCTGTGCCTGCTACAAGGATCAAATTTCATGGTTTATTGTTCTCTCTCCAACTGGCCACCATCCACATTCTTCTTCTGTACAAAGCTGCACCTCTTGCTCCAAAGAAGAGAGAACTATGCCTTCTTTTTATAAATTTTAGTCACATTTGCAAACACACACACAGAGTAAGGGGATGACTTTAAGCACTAAACAACATTTCAGGGAATGCTGTTATTTTTCTCTGAACAAATTTCTGTGAATGAGGCTAAAAAAGGGCAAATTTCCACCAGAAATTTACTGATTTTTGAGATGCAGAAGTTGTCTCCTCTGTCTTCTGAATCTTTAACATTGCACCTTTTAATGAAACAACTGCTCATTGCTTGAAAAGTCCTATTCATCACCTCCCTCAGGAGGGAACTGCACTGAAATTCTGCAGAGCTCGAATTCAGCTCTGGATACACTGCTGGAAATCAAAACCACAGTCACTGGGGGTCCTCCACTCTGATGGAGTAAAACTGGCACAGAGCAGGTGAGGTCCACAATTCAGTACCATCCCTCAATGTAAATAAGAAACTTACTGCAGACAACAGATCTCCATGCCAGATTTCATGAAATGTACTAAGTATCTCAGACTCAAGGATTCCTACACAGAATAATTTTCCTATGTAATCTTTCTCTTTATTCGGCACTCAGGATCCATTTTCCTCTCTGAGATTTGCAGTAAAGTTATCAAAACCTTACAAAATGCTCCACTCCTGAAGATCCACCATCTTTCTCCAGCAGCTCAGCAGGCTGTAAAACTGGAGCACTGTCATCTGGTGTGTAATTATTGGTCTAAGTCTTCCCTGTAAAATGAGGGAGGCACCATAAGCTTACCTAACTAGTCTGCAAATGTAAAATGCTCATCACCTGTAATCATTGTCTTAACTGTCCTTGATCTTTACTGATAGCAGCAAGATTATAATAACTCTCTCTCTGACAGTGTGAATCAGCTGAAAATGCAGCACAGGCAGAGCACCAGGAAAGTTGCTTGAAGAAGGAATATTTCGGCCAATTAGACAGACTGACTTCAGGAATTTATTTTTTTTTAAAGTCTAATCAGTGATGCAAGGGGTTCAGAGGTATAAGACTAAAATGCAAAGCAGGGAAAACTGGGGCATAGAAACCTCAGGAATCCAACAAGGACATTCCTCCTTCACAGACTAAGTAGTAAAACCAAAATAAAACCTCAAAGGTTATGGACGTATGATCAAAAGTGATCATGTCACTGTGGTTAACAACTTACTAGTCCTCATGCAAGATGCAGGAAAACACCATGAATGTATTCTTCACCCACACCTGCCTCCAGAGTAAAACATCTGGTGGCCAGTAATTTGTGGAACTGCTGCACTTTGCTCGCTTTCAACTGTATGTCTATGCACAGGCCAGGATCCCCAGCCAGCAAGGCTCTGCTCTCTGTTTAACCTGGGTCCTGCTGGACACAAGCAGGGTCCTCGTGTGCCTGGAGTGACAAACTGCTCCAGGTCTTTGTTGAATAAGGGGCCTTTCACTGGTAACCCCTAAAGAGCACTCTGTGTGCCCCCTGTTACCTGTTCTACACAAATTCAGTGAGGCATCACTCCTTCCTTCCCTGCTGCCTGCTCTAGGCTGCTGCAGGAAGGGAGGACGGAGGGAGCACAGCTTGGAAAAGAGCGAGGGGATCCTGAAGGGGCACAGCAGCGAGGCACCTCACTGACTTACCCCTCAGCAGCTGATAGTAACTGTGCCCCAGTGCTGTCACCCGACATCCTGATATTTAGTTACACCAGCAGTACACCAAGATTGATGAAATCCCCCTCCTTAAGAGCCAGTCACTTTGCAGGGAAGAAGGGCAAAGAACACCTGGCTCTGGAGTGCATTTCACACTTCAGCTCCCAAGCAGATCCCAGCAGAATTTCAGTGATCAGTCTCTGCTTTACTGGGAGAGAAGTGTCTCAGTCCTTCCCAAGCTGCTGATGGAGTGACTGTGTGCACAGCTAAGCAGCTTGGAGGAGTCTGCTTACCAAGTGTTGGTTCAGCCTAACAAAGCCCTTGGTTTGGTGGCGAGGCTCGGTGTTTCCAACTATTCTTCCAAACAAAAAGACGTTTATTCCTCACAGCCAGGCTGCTCTCAGACCCAGTGCCCGAGCCCTGCCCTGCTCCCAGGACCCTGTTCACAGCACACCTCTCTGATCTGGGGTGGTAGCAGATTCACACCTCTCACTGAGTCTCAGGAGGAGGTCGCTGGACAGAAACCAGGGCTGTGCCTGACTTTTGCCAGCTGCATTTTTGCATTTACCAGCTCGATTGGTATCACAGATCACCATGGGTGGGGAATGGCCCTCATCCAAAGCAGGGAATGGCTTCTGGCAAATGCTAGTAACAGGTATTTCAAGTCTGCCTCTTTGCTATTCAGGAGCTGTACTGTTTGACCTGCTGTCCATGAAGGACACATTTTAACTTCACTTCTCACCCCACCTGATCTTTTCTAGCCTTAGAAGCAAAACACAGAGATGAATTTGTTGAAGGGCACTGAGATAAAAAGAAGATATTCCCTCTGAAAGGATAACATGAAACATGCAAGGAGAATATCTCTGGAGATCATAATATAAGCTAAAAGAGACTATCACTTATACAAGTAAAAAAAAATTACTTTAAAACAGCACAAAGTTCTCCACCAGGCTAAAACAGGCAATGCATGGTGGAATTACGGTACATTTTTAGTAGAAGAAATAAATAAATTTCCTATGATAACATCAGAGGTTGTTATTGCCTTGTCCATGTATGCACCGTGCACACCTCAGAAATTTAGTGACGTCGCATTTGAAACACAAATGGAAAAGCAAATTAAGAGAATAAATGACTTGGTATTTTCACATAAGCCATGTAAGACAGAGGAGAGGTTCTCACCTGTCTGCTTTGAGATGGCAATGTGGCAGCCTGCATCTGTCTCTGCATCCGATGTGGCTGCATCAGCTGTCGGAACTGCTGCTGGAGGAACTGGCTGTTGTTGGTCTGCTGGGACTGCTGCGTGGCTGGGGACTGCTGCTGCTGCTGCTGCTGCTGCTGCTGGAGATAGTGAATGAGGGACTGCTGTCCTTGTCCTGCTGTCAGAGGGGATATTTTTTGAGTAGCTGACTCTGAGGCAAAGTGAGACAGTGGTTTGGTGTTGTTGAAAGAAAACTGGTCTTGGCTAACAGGGCTCTCATTCACCAGACCTGGCTGTAAGCTACTGGATGGCTGTTGCATAATTATGTTCATATTTTTGGTCTGGTTTGTAGTCATTGATTTAAAAAGCGAGTTCTGCATATTTGTGGGATTGCTGGTGGGAGTGATGTTAGAGATTAATGTACCTTGAGGACTGAAGGGCTGCTGATGCAGAGCAGGGCTTGACAGCTTTTCTGGCCTGTACGGTGGAGAAGGTCCAGTATTTGTGGAGGCCATGCTGGCAACCAGGTTGTTCTGTGGGCTTTTAATGCTGCTGGCTGGCAAGCTGGCTGCTGTCAGAGCAGGCAGCATGGAGCTCTGAGGGCTGAAGGGCTGCTGGCTCAGAGCCGGACTGGAGAGCTTCTCAGAGCCATAGGGGGGAGAGGGGCCATTGGATGGGGTGCTGCTGGAAGTCATGCTTGACAGCAGAGTGTTTTGAGGACTCTGAATGTTGTTTCCTGGTAAATTATTAGCAGGCATGCCAGACACCATAACATTTTGAGGACTAAAAGGTTGATGGTGTGGGGACGATCCTGCCCTGTAAGGCGGAGAGAGACCAGGAGGAGACATAGTTGGCCAGCTGGGAGCCTGTACTTGTTGCTTGGTCCCAGACACCTGCTTGCTGGCTGCCAGCTGCTTTAGCTGCTGAGCATGCCAGTTGGAGCCAGGCATGTTGGGCAAGGGCACTGGGAGCATCGGTGGTGGCTGGTTTTTGTTCTGAGCTGCTGTAGAGATGGGTGATGCAGCAGGTTTGTTTGAGGGAGGAACTTGGAAGTTAGCTCCAGCAGATGATGGTCTCATCTGAGGGGATCCTCCGCTGGTTGGATTGCAGCCTGGAGAAAAATCTTTGTTAGCAACGTGGTTCTCCAAGTGGGAAGTCTGCGGGGAGGACTTTGGAGTGGTACTTATGTTTGGTTGGGAATGACTCAGACCAAGTGGATCTTCAGCCTTGCTGCACAAAATCTTCTCCAGATCCAGATCATTGGGAGAAGGATCAGGCATTTTGGTCAGCTCTTCCAATAGATCTTGCAGCTCTTGGTCCACAGACTGTAGGCTGTTTCCTTTCTCATCGTAATGGACAATGTTGCTGGTTTGCCCCCCTACTGACCCCTTCTGATTTATTTCCGTGTTGGTTGGCACTGAGAACGGGGAGCCAATGCCACCCCCGTTCATGTGATTGTTTTCCAGGAGCACTGGGTGCCCTGTGACTCCCAGGGAAGAAGTGCTGTGACCGGTGGGGAATGGAGAACTTTGCATTTCTGGACACGCCATGCTGGGATTGGCACCTTGGCCCATGGCAAGGTTTACATCATCAAGACAAAGTCTTTTACTGTCATTTGGGAAAGTGACATCGGGCACGCCACTGGAGGCAGGAGAGCTATCATCTTCCAGTTTTCTTTTAATGGATCCCTGTAACTGTGAAAATAAAAAAGGAAGAAGAAAGGATGCATTATTGACCATATTCTGACATGCACTGAAGCTCCACACTACAAACACTGGGTTGGAGATAAAGAAAATTAAATAATACAATTAAAAAGCCAATCGTGTGAGACAAATTCAATCAGGATTTAAATGTGTGTAACTTCACTGAAATCAAAAGAGTTATAGTCAGACAAAGGCTAAATCTCATGAGTTGGCTTTAAAACAGATGTTAAAGCTACAAAATACTGTCTGTCATGTGAACTGTAATAGAAGTTTTTAAAATAGTTTCTGGTTGCATTTCAATTAAGACATTATACTCCCTGCATAACAAACATGCCAACATTTTTATGGTAACATTTTTTAGGTCTAAATGGCAAATCTGAATGAAACCCTGGACTGAATTTAGTGACCTTCTGCCAGTGACTTGAATTAAATTCAGACCTGAGACAATTAAATTGTTTTACATTCTTTATAGGCCAAACATCTGAAATAACTAGCATACTTTCTAAACAAACCAAAACAAACCAAATTCTCAGCTATCTATCTAAACAGACTTTCAAACTTCCTATCACACATGTTTTAAATTCCAGAAAGGGTAAGTAACAGCTAAACTTCTTAATTTTTGTTTATTCTATGTCTAAGGCATTGTGAGCTTTATTCTTTTGAAGGATTGCCACTCATTCATAAAAATGGACATGTTTTCAAAATACAATTATATAAATATCTTGACCTACAAGAAATGATGGAGCTGTAAATTCACAAATCTTAGGGAAAAGAAACCTGCCTTCTACATATAAAGAAAGTGAAACTAGAAACAGTGCTTCTCATGCTATTTCAGCATATGGCAATCTCTTCCACATAAAATCATCTATGGCTTTCAATTTTAACAAGCATGACCTGTATGTCACAGGATTAATCAGACCTTAACATTGCTGCTTCAAGTTAAGGGAAATAAGGATTATGACCTTGTTTATCAATAGAGGGAAGCAGTATATAGAAAAGTATCTGATCATCAATGGAAAGTGAAAGAACACTGGTTCCTCTAAGCCAGCTCCCAGTAAAGCATCTCCCAGGTCTGGGCTACAAGTCCAAGTGCTTCCCATCATGTAGTGCTATAAAAAAATCCCATCTAATAAAAGCTCATATCAACAGAAAAGTCCCCCTGCCAATCCCAGCACAACCAGATCCACTTCAGGGCTATGCTGCAAATGGCCAACTTCTAAATTTCACACTAATTTTTAAACACGTTGCAGTTATGCCTCAGTCACTGAGCAACTGCAGCACTTTGGTGCTCTCAGACAGCAGTGTCACAGCAGTGTCACCACAGGGGGGGCACTCCACGTGCAGCTCCTCTGCACTGTGCAGACAGCTCATGCCCACCCCTACACTCAGCCCGTCTTCAGGCAGCCCCACAAACGTGAATGGCTCTGACCTGGGCACATGGCAGGGCTGCCTGGTGGCTCACTCAGCTGGTCTCACACCTCTCATCACTATTTCTAAATTGGTGGCCAGAGGGACAGTGGCAGATTTGTGCCCACAGCTGCTGAGGGTGTAGATGCAGTTTGGGATTCGTATCAGACCTTGCCATGCCGGTATCCAGTTTACAGAGACATTTGGAAGAGAGTGAGAGGATACAGGCTGGTTGTCCATGACCATCATGGCAGGTCTGCAGACTACAGAGAGCTGCTGAACAGCTTTCAGGAGGTGCCCATCTACCCTCCATCACCAGACACAGCAGCATTAGCACAGTGGCAAAGAGACCTTTGGGTGTTTTCCCTTTACTCCCCAGGAGCTGTCCCTTACAGAGTTATTAGTGCTTGTCTCTGGTGCTCTCCAGTCACGTTGCTTTAACATGGGCTGTGCTTAAAAACCACAGGTGGGAGAACTGAGGAGAGCTGCTTCCAGTGCACATTGTCTGGTTCCCTGAGAGCCTCTTTGGGCAGCAGTGTCTGTGCTGGGCCAGGACTGCTGCTCTGTGAGAGATGGTCCCAGTGTCACAGCCAGACACTGCTGCACCAGCAGACATTTGCTGATGAGGCCAAAACGTACTTAGCTTTAGGAAATGGAACCAGGCCTAAATCTTCTCCCTCATGTTAGTCTAATGATGGATGAAATAGTTTTCCTTCATTTTCTCTGCTAAAATTAAGCCAGAGCTGCATGTTTCAACAGATGTTGCCCTGTGTAGGCTGAAACATGTTGGTAGAGACTAACTACATATATTTAGAACTCAGACATGTATAGAGAGTATTTACAGGGGCTTCACACATCCAAAACAAACAGAGTGTGCTCCCAAGTTGCACCCTGAGAACCTTCAGGCAGGAAGTGGTGGGGGATCTCCCACCCTTGGCCAGCTGACATGCTGGCATGCATGTCCCTGCCAGCTCTTCCTTTGCCATAGGACATTCCTATGCTCTGAGTTACTGGGGAAAAATGTGGGCTTTCTAAACACTGAAAAACAGTTCTTTAACTGTTGCACTGGGGAATAAGTGTGATGGGAAAACAAAACTTCATTTCCCTATGACTGTTACTAGATATAAACAGATAAAATAAGGCCATAGCTTTCTGATGGCACAGGTATTCCAAAACTGGGACAGGACTTTTAAATAGGATGCTGTTGCTTAGCCCTCCCGAGAAGATTTGCTGTAAAGGAGGCAGTGAAATTAGCTGGGTGTCATGTTCTCTTGAAAAGCAAGATTCCTGTTTCCCAGGTGAGTACTGCACAAGTACCATAAAATCCAGAAGACCAATTTCTCCCAGAGCAGGCAGGTATAACTCCACAGAATTTAGTCACCTTGCTTTTGCTTAAGATAGATTTGACTACAGCCCCAAACTCGAGAGAGAAAGATACGCTCCTTAAAGCAACTAAACAAATCACAGAATAATTTTGGTTAAAAGGGGCACTTGGGTGCCATCATCCTTCTGCTTCAAGCACATCACCAATGTAAAAAATAGACCATAGTCACCAGGCACTTAACTATGACGCTTCCATTACAAACAGAAAGCCCTCCTTGCTCTGGCTGAGAGGTTGTTTTCAGTGCTCCCCACTGACACCTCAGTGGTTGTTTCTCCCACACAGCACGCTCTGGGCTGGTGCTGGCTGTGAGGAGCCCCAGCTCTCAGTGGCTGCTCTCCATACACATGCTGCTGTGGCACCCTGACCACGGCAGGGGACAGGAACACAATTTCATGCCATCGGGCCCTGCCTGGCTCAGACATACTAACCACAGTGGTGGCAGGAGAGCATCAACAAGGCACTACAACTTTTAGGATCAGGAAGTCCTGACCTCACTAATTCAAGAAACTGCTGGTTGCAGAACATTCCTTCATCTGGTTCCAGATTCTCCAGGAAGGACTTGGTTTATTCCAACTCTTTCTCCTCTTCTTTTTTTTTTACACAATTTGACAAAATCAATAGGAAAGAGAAGAACACCAAACATGTTCTTCCCCTTTCTCTGCTGATTAGCATATTGGGCAGCTCTGTTTCAAACTGAATACCTGAGAAGTGAATGGAAATATTTTAGAAATGCATCACACACACACACACACACACACACACACACACTCTCCTAAGCTGGCTGGAGGCTGCCTATGGCTCAGTATGGGAAAGCTTCATTCACATGTACAAGCAAGGACGAAGCAGACAAGCAACAAAGGGGCTCTTGTGACATTGTCAAAATGCATTAAAATGCACTGGCATGCACAGGCTAACTTCTGTTTGGGAATACCTGGGAAACAAAGGCAGCTCTCCGATTCAGGGCATATCCAATTGTGAGTTCTCCATTATCTCAGGTTTGCTTTTAGCAGTGATCCCAGCACTCCTGTCCTCTCCAAACCAGCAGGCTGTCTTTCTGGGAAGAACCAAGTCACGCAGGAGCAACGCTGCTGGCTCGACATGGCAGCACAACCAGAATAAATAATAACTGTTTATGCTGCTCTGTCCACAGAAGCTGCACAGCTGTGGTTACAAACAGCTAATTTGTCACACGCTCCCTCCCTGCACCAAACTGATTCCCTCCATGTGGGCAGAGCACTGCACAGGCTCCTCTTGTGCAAGGAGGGGAAGGCAGCCTCAGCAGGAGGAGCCGGTCCTTGGCTGTGCCCTCCTCAAGCTGGGCTCACCGGGGCTGCTGGGGGGGTGACCTTGGGCATCAGGCACCAAACTTAGGAGGGGGAGCTGGCCTTGAGGAACTCACTGTTACTCAATGAAGGGACAAAGGAAGGCAGGAAGTGGCAAAAACCTGAAGCTGAGTGGTCAAATTGTTGATAAATACATACTGGGATGGTTCCATTGGGTTTTAATAACCAACCACACATGGGCATCTCTGGACTGGCTCTTTGCTTTCTCAGCACTCACAGCCTTTCTTCTCTTGTAACATGTCAGCTGTCCTCAGCTGCTGCTCCAGCTCCCCCCATGAGCCAGGCTGCCCCATGGCCCTCCTGACAGCCCCTGTTAACTCTCCTCCTGGAACTCATGCCTTCCTTCACCTGCAGGTGGGAACCTGGGAAGGAGCACCTGCACCTATACTGGAGAGCCTTGTTTCTCCAGCCTCACAACTGACCCCTCCACCAGAAACAACACACCTCTAACCAGAGATTTAGGTCAACGTACTGCAGAAATGAGAGAGGAAAGACATTAGGCAAGGTATTTCAGTGCCTCTTCCTGTGCCTGCAGCCTGTCAGAGAGTCAAGCCTTGATTTACAGCAACTGCAGGGTGCTGATTATTGATCTGCACCATCCCACCCCACGCCCTGCCACAGACAGACCCAACCTACAGCAGTGATTCCCACACCTACAGCCTCTTTGAGTGAGCACTGAGACCAGTGGGCTGCTGCCATCCACACCCTCCCTCAGCAGCTGCCCTGTGTCCAGCAGCATGGCCAGAGACTCTCCTGATTTAATTAACTGATGTTCATGGATCCATGCCTGGGATATCCAGAATGGGAGTCAGATAACCTCCTTTCACTAAGAGTCTCAAGATCCTTGTAACCTTGGGAAATTCCATGTGTTGGTTTTTCTGTTTGTTTCATTGAGGAAAAGAAATTATTGTAAAAGGAGATGGGGCAGGTGGGGAAGACATCAGTCTCAGCACAGATCCTGAGATTTGCTAATGTGGTGGCAGCTTTGCACAAAGCCTTTCAGAGCAAAACACCTCGGGAATCCAGGTCACTGACAGGCTGCTAAGATCTGGCATATCTGAATTATTTTGACAGATAGAGCGCGTTTAATTTTTGGTGGAAGGACTGAGCAAGGCAGAAGCCTGAGATAAACAGAAGTATTTTTCCCCCCAGTATCTTCTCAAGGCATAATGCAAACTGTTCCCTCTGCAAAGTATAAAACCTGAGTCTAAGGTTTGCTTAACTGAACTGACCAGAGAATCTATCAGTCTCTGTCTCTTTCAAACACTAGACACTGCCAAAACGGGAAGTATGTATTTGCCAGAGGCAAACTGTTTGCAGCATTCAGCGATCAAGACTTCAGCCTCCGTGGCTTCAACAAGCTTCAGCGAGACCTATCTGCCCATCAGCCCAAAATGTTTCTATCTGTTCTGACAAAAACAGTCATGCAATGAGAAAATGGAACTGGCAATTTTCCATATAAAACAAGAAAACTTCACATTTTTTTTCTCCTGTGCCTTAAATTCACAGTTTGGAAAGTTTTGTGCTCTCTATTGCTCATTTATCCACACTCTAGATGGATTTTACTGTCCTGCTAATATTTAGGGACAGTTGGTGAAAAAGAAGTGAGAATGTGCCTGTGTGTTTAAAGGCTGGAAAGTGGATCTGATATAAAATATTACCTTTTAAATAGCAGCAGTTACTTGCAGACCCTCTGTGCTGGGTAGTGGCTGGCTTGCACATGAACAGCAAACCCCAAATGCTCCTGGGCAACAATCCCACTCCAGTACAGCAGGACCTGGCACTGCAGCAAGGGCATTTAGCACATCTGTAGGTTTCTCTTTGTGCATGCCGGCTGCAGTTTGGTAAAAGACACTCACATTATATACCTGAATCCAAGAAAAAATGCCTCCTGCTGACCAGTGAGCAGCCAAAGCAGTATCTGACTACAAGAAACATAAACTAGATTTTATCAGTCATATCTCAGGCTACAAGGAGAACTCAAGGAGGCTCAAGCAATTAAAACTACCATTCACTTTTTCCAGACTAAGATTAAAAATAAGGTAAAATCACTTTTTCCCTACTATGTTGGGCTGTTTGATCCTTCTGATTTAAAGCAATTTGAGCATGGATGGACATTAGGTTGTCATTTTACAGTGTAAGGAAAGAGGTCACAATGCAGTTCCAAGCTACCAGAGGAATGCACCAGTGTGCTTAAAAATTGCAATTCCCCAATTTTTCAGGTAAGGAGTACCAGAGTAAAGTCCACTTTGGTCTGTTGGGTACTTGTAGGCTGCAAAGGTGGCAGATCTGTTTGTAATGAGGTGTGGTGGTAGAGAAAGGATTATGAATAGGGAAAATTCACAGGGTGGATTTCCTTCTATTCATCATGCTCATAGAAATAGGCAACTGGAAGGGAGGATGTAGGAAGAGGAATGGGGGATGTAAGAGTCACTTTAACCGTGAAAGGATGTTGGGTATTAGCCACCCTGTATGCATGATGTGGATTGGTTTTACCTGACACTACAGCTTAAAGATGAGAGTCTCCCAGCTCCCATCTTTAAAACAAATACAGTAACAGCAGGTACTGGAAGTTGTGACTTAGGTGTGCACATGTAAATGACCTCCCAAACACTGCTGCTGCATGGGGAGAATTTGATCTCCCCTCAGTACAGGAGCATCAGTTGACTGGATGGGAGTGTGCACTGATCCTCTGCCCCATTACCTGCACCACTCAAGATCTTCCCCAGTTATTCCCTCAGTAAATCAGGGACCTCATGCTGTGTTAAAAGAGAAAGAAAATCACAAGGTGTGCGCTTTCCCTTACTAAATCTCACATTTCTGTTGTGAGCACAAAGCTGCAGGAGCCAGGGGCTGTGCTCACACACCCCCTGAGCGTGCATTGTCAGAGACCACAAAACACAGAACTGTGCCCTTTAGGTGGTAAGCACAGAAATCCCAAACACCAAACATCATGACTACACAAAAACATAATGAAGTGGTCTTACAATAAGCTTAAGCCACAGAAACTAACAGGAAATTCAACCTGGACTACCATGAGCCTAAGGTATTAGCTTTCTTTTTCTCTAAATTTTAACAAAGAATTAAGGGGAAGAAGATTTTACAAATATGATTTTCTCATTCACCGATTTGTGTGAATGTAATTACACTTCTAATGATAGAAATATGTGTGATCTATGTCTTGCTTTCAAAGGGAACAACTTACAGCCTACAGAGCAGCAAATATGCGAACAAGATTTTTCTAATTACCCCTGTGCAAAATCACAGGAAACATCACTAATGTCTGAATAAAGGTATCAATGTAGGATGAGAGATGAAAAAAAGGAGAAAGGAGAAAAAAGACATAGCCAAGAATATACCTATTTTGCCATCCTACACAAACAAGATGCATGTAAGAGGCCAAGTACCATTCACTAGAAAGAAATGAAAAAAAGAAAAAAAAAACAAACAAACCAGCAGCTTTTCAGGTCAGACAGAATTACCAGACTCATTTGGTAGGCACCAACAGAGATCTGCCCTATCAAAACAAATGTTCAGAGCCTTCCCATCTTGTCTTTCCTTAGCGATTCATCTGCTTTCGGTATTAATGTCACTGTTAAAATGGAAATTTTTCCAGGAGAAAAATTGCCGTTGACAAATGGATCTGGAAGAACAGGACTAGTGCCTGCTCCTGTGTTGTGCTGCTAGCAGGAGATCTCTGTGCAGATGCCTTGTAATTAGTCATCTGCAGACTTACAGCAATCGCGTCACGCATATTGTTTGGCTGTAACTTCCACGTTCCATTTAATGACAAGTGTTATTAACTAGACATCTGAAGACAGAACAAGTTCTTTGCCTCTTGGTTTTAAGCTGTAGTACGAGAGCAATTCTTTCATATCTGGCTGTAAATCAAGATCAATCTTAGACTCAATGCCTTTCCATCAGTATTACCTCATCTTAGCTCAGTTTTAATACCAGCAGTATTGTTTTATATCTTTTTTATAGTCCATTAATTTCAAAGTCCTATGGAACACTTTGCAGTAATTTTGTAGACTACATTAATTTCTCACAGCAATGTCTAGGCTGGAGAACTGCAGATCCTCTCCACTGAGTAAAAAGTGTTGTTTTTGCTACTTGGGTCTCCCAGGATTTGTAAGATACTTTTCTCTCTTCTTTTCTAGCCTCTAACACTGGCACAGTTATGCAATGACCACAAGTAGAAGAAACAGGATGTACGTGTTCCTAAATTATGAGGTAGGTTTTCCATTTACTCGATAAGTAGATAAAACCCAGTCTGACACTTCTTTTCTGCTACATATTATATTTTTAATATCTCAGAAGACTTAGTCCTGTGGTTTTACCAAACTACAGGTGCCATTCTGTCAAAAGGCAGGGTTGGGGAATTAATAGCCTGGAGGCAGAGCCTCCAATTAGGTCAAACCTAGGGACAAAATGCTTTCAAATTCACAGAACAGTAAGAAACAATGGGATTTCAGTCTGAAAAAAGGGCATTTTTATTCCAACAGCTGAAGTACTCACACTTACTCCTCCACAGAATAACAGCTCCAGCCTCCTGTGTGTGGCTGCTCTGAATGCTGAGACCAGCACCCTCACATCTGCCAGCCCAGTGCCCTTCTGCTGACTGCCTGCACTGGAAAATGATCTATTACTGAATCTGAAGCTCTCCTCTGGGCTCAGGCAGGACAAAACATTTAAAAGAGCAGTTTGAGGTTTCTGCTGAGTGGTACCAAAAACTGAAGCACAGCTCTTAAGAAGGATGGAACAAGTGGGCAAGGAAAAAAACATCCTGAACAGCTCCTCTCCTGCTCCTTTGATATTCTCTGTCTTTCAGAAAATGAAACAATAAACAGGATATTGATTAATACAGATCCAAAAAACCTCACTTAGAGAAAAAAAGATAATCAATCTAGTCCCACAGAAAGTGGGTGCAGAGAGAAGTCTGCATAATGGCCAGAAGCAGAAATCTTTTGTAAGGCATGAGGAATGAATATTTAATTTGTTTCTGACTACTTCATGCTATGCCACCACTTTCATCTTTACCAACCCAGCACCTCTGCTATTCTCAGTGTGCATCAGCTGGAATATGAAACGATTCATTGGAAAAATGCTGTTTGTACACACCTTTCCTCCTGCTGCAGGGAGATGACCAGCTCAGCATACAGCTCTTGCTCCTGTAGTACCTGCTCTTTGAACATGGCTCTTGAACTTACCCGGGGACCTTTAAAGGAATTCTGCATGTCAGTGGTACTATAAACCCTAAACCAAACACAGATTCCAGTCCTGAAGCCTGTGTTCTGTGTAAAGCTGCTGAAATCTTGGCCTCAATTAAGTAAATTGGTTGGACTTGATGATCTTAGGTCTTCCTCAACCTAAATGGTTCTATGAATATTTTGGGACGCTGACTTCATCAGGGATGACATTTCACTCTTTGCTCCTTCCTCCTAACTAAAGGAGTGAATTAAAAATACACAGGAATTGGAGAATTTCTCTCTGCCAGAATATGCAATGCCATAGTTACTTGGGTTTTAACCAGAGAACCTCTTGACTTGCTATAGATACCAATTCCCCTCTGTCCTAGAAGCAATGTTAATCACACATTCATCACTGCAGAATTGACAACATAAATGCTGACTTATGCAAACAATATTAGAGAAAATGGTGTTCTTGCTGCAGAAGTGAATTACACAGCCTTTTAAGCTTTCTACACTTCTCAGTTTTATGTAAACTCCAATTTCTAAGCTTTTGTTCTGCCTTGAAAGGTCACACAGTTGAAAGCCATGAAGCATAGCATGTGTTCCTACTGATATTAAAATACTGTTTACTAAATCACGCATATAAATGTAAAGAAGAAACTGTTTGCAACCTACTGCGTTAATAAGAGATGATTTATGAGACAACACAATTCCAAGTATCAACATGTGGAATGCAAGGATCTGATCTCAATCACACAACGTGATTTTTTTGGCTGTTTTTTGAAGCCAAGTCTCTGCACTGCAATCACACTAACTTCTGATGACACTGTATTTGACTGATTAAACTCTTAATCGTGCCAATGCTTAACTTCAGGAATACAAGTGGCCTTTTCAGATCTGAGCATATGATTGCACATTTGCAAGATCAGGACTTCATTTGCATATTCAAATTGCAAAACTGCATCTTCCCTTTGTCTGTGTAAGGCCAACTATAGCGCTCCAAATGCTAAACAACCACCATAGAGTTGGACAGTATTTTTAGCATCTCTGTGGTGCACTCCTATCTTTAGCTGCTGTGTTCACAAACAATCCCACAGGACACTGCATAGCTAACATAGCTCAGGCTCTTCACCACATTCCAACTTTTCTCCCAAAACATGGTGAAAGCAGAGTATAAAACAGACCAGTTCAGGACCTGCTACAGTTTCCTAACATGCATTGTCTTGAGCAGAGCAGAAGTATTTTCAAGCACAAGAACAATAAAATCTCAGCACATTCTCCTCGGGAGTGGTGATGGAGCTTGCTGTGACTTCCTCGGGGGAAAATACAGCTCTGCACTCTGAGTTTGCACTGTGCAGATAAATCAAGTAGGACAGCAAAGGATTCCTCCTGCATGTTGTTTCCTAGCAGGATGTGCCCATGGGTTCATGGCAAATTTCTGGTCAAAGCTTAACCCTGCAAGAGAAGTTAATAATTGAACTTGCCAAATCATCACAATTTCTAAATCCAACTGCGCCTTGTTTTTACAAAGGGGCATATTAAACCAGTGAGCCATTTTATTAGACTCATGCTCATGTAACAAAAACATGTGTTAGCTCTTGAGTGCCAAGTACCATCCTGGAGGGTTACCAATCCCTGATACAGACTTTGTAGCCAGACTGCAGTTATCTGTCATAACAGAGGAGGTAGTTTGGAATACACAGGCTGAATCGTGCTGCTCCTCTTGGGAATACTTTACTTGGTCCTGGTCTCTTTGTAAAAACTCTAGGGACATGAACTGCAGCAGGGAAAAAGAGCTTGAAACTTACTGCTGGCTGTAGTGGGACTAGCTCACAGAAGCTCCCTGGATGGCTGGAGCATCCTTCATTCCATAAGGAACTGTTGCAATGGGTGCAGCATCAACATGCAGCTGCAGCAGCTGGGTCAACTCTGAGTGCATAGGAAATGCTTTCAGTCATCTGCATAAGGCATTTCAAAACTACAGGGATACCACAAAGAGAGAAGACTCATCAGGGGAATGAGGGTATTAATCAGATGATTGACCTTTGAAGCTTTGAATATGAAATGCTTCGCACACTGAGCTGGAGCTGCACATGGAGACAATAGCCTCCAATATCTTGATTTACAGAGGAAGTACTGATGGAATTCCATATATCCTGTTAATGGTGAAAGGAAGGGAATTATGTAAAGGAACTATTTTTTTCATTAAGTGTCTTAGCTAAGCCTTGCAGATGAGCCTAGACACTTGGCTGCAATTTAATTTCAAGGGGACAAGATAACCTGAAAACTCTCAGAAAACCCTAGACCTTGTGAGTGCTTTAGAAACATACTCCTCATTTCCCCATTTCACTTATCTTCTCTCCCAATACTACTTGTGTGTGATCAAACATTCTCTTATTACAACTCTTTAAACACGAATGGACTTTCAAACAAATGGTGTTCATTTGCTTCCCCTGCCCCACCACAGGTGTGGCTCTATGTCTGGGAGGTGAGAACTGAGGAAACAGTACCTGGGTTAGGAGGGTGTCCCTTGGCTCTGCAGCAGCACCAGAGTAAGCAGAAATGCACAGGAGGCAGTGGCCAGGCAGCAACATGTACCATGCACTATGGCTGCAATATACCATGTCTACAATATACATGTGCTTTTTTGTTGTTGTTGTTCTGGTCAGTTATTTTTTCCTTTTAAGCATAAAACAAATTCAATTCAGAGTCTCACTTTTTTTTTTTTTTTGTCCCAAGTGTTCACTTTATGCAGCATGAGCATCAGGTTAAGGAGAAACCAAAAAACCCTGCAGGTACTTTGATTTTTTTCTGAACCCTTTCTAAAAGGACAAATTTTCAAATGAGCAGAGGCTTTCCCTCCACCCAGAGAGCAAGGCTGACATCCTGGGTTATAGTCCTTATCCTAGAAAGGGCTCCTTAATCCTAGAAATGTGGGTTGCAAGACTTGGCCTTTACTAAGAGACGATATCACAGGAAAACTCACTGTATGCTTTTGAACATCAACACTTAATTACCCTTCTATTTTCTAATACAGACATGATGTCTAGAGTTGAACAAACACGTTCTTGAAAGGTCAGAGCACTTAAACTGGGTGTACCTAGTTTAGGATGACAAACCTGTTGCTGCTTTTTAGCTATGACATTTCAGTTTACCCACAAGAATTACACTACTTCCCTAAAAGTTTTCAAGCTCGAGAACAGTGTCTAAAGGGAAGGCAAAACTCTTTTTTGACATTAATTTATCACAGCTGCCACTGAATCCTGTGACTTACTGAGAATTCTGCCTCTCCTCCACAAAGGGTTTGAGGCACCAGCAGACCCAGGCACAGGGATGCCCTGCACTTTGAGGAGAGGGGCTGGCTTGGCTGGCTGGCAGCCAACAGAGAGCTGCTGCCCAGGCCAGCACACACAACCATTCACCAAACTGTGCAAACCTGAACCAACAGCTATGAATTCTCCCAAACCACACAGCTGGAGGGCTCTTCATTTTTTTTCTGAAAGAATGGGAGGAACTTCCTCTTTCAGGTCGCCTTACATGGGTTAGTGAGGATTTAACTGCTGCAACCACCAGGAAACGACTGTCCAGATGGCACCATGGAGTGTTCCTGGGCAGCTGCAAGAACCTTGCAAACTGGGAATTATAGTCTGGATTTCCTGGAAGTGAAATCTGTCACTAAACACTGAGTTGTGTCCAGCTTCAAGTTTCAGGGCACTCAAGGAATTGAAGGGGCACCAGTTTAATCCAGAGAGGGGAGGTTCACTTAATTTCAACAGAGCTACTTGAGATGACTTTATCACTTCAGACCATATTCCTTCCCTGGGGCTCAGAGATCCTGAAGCCAAGGCCACTGAGCTATCTCTGGGACTAATTAGCATGGGTGGGCACTGTGTTAATGCAACTCACCTGGCTGGGACATGCTGGGACCTCAGCAGGACATTGCATGTGCTGTGCTCAGGCAGTCTCAGCAACCTTAAGTGGAATTGTGCTGAGAGAAAGTCCCCTTAAGGACATCTTAGGCACAGTAAGATGCCTGTCCTCTATAAGAAATGACAGCCTCTCAGGTGGAAGCAGCTGAACCCCAGCTGAGAAGCACTGACTGACTGCAAACTCAATGGAGAAAGAATAGGTGAGCCACTCCAAAGTGGCTGAGGGTAACCATTTCATCTCACATCGGCACAGAGGCTGTCAGCTACTGCTCTGGAGAAGGAAATGAAACTTCTTCAAATGCACTAACTTGAGTCCTTCCAAGTGCTAACCATGGCTGCAACCCCTCACCTCCATCCGTGCCTATTCGAAGCTCTGCCAGGCCCTTGACAGCATTTCCTGCACACATCATGACCATCAATGTGCATTCCCAAGTTCTATAAGAGGGCCTTCTTCTCTTCTGAAGCAAATTTTCAGCAGTGTCCCTCCTAGTGCCCACCAGCACCCCTGTTCCACACCCAGCCCTGTGCACCTCATCCTACCCCGGGGGCAAGAGATCTCTGGGTCTCCAGAAGTAACTTCCTCCTGAACTGAAGAGGCTGCAGAGAAATGGTACCTGGTTTCTGTGCCTCAGTCACCACATTTACCAGACATGATGTAGGAAATGGGCAGGAAACACCAGCCTTATGTATGGCAGCAATTCTTCCCCCTCCCTCCATGACATGTTTGAGCGCTCCAAAACCTGACCTTGCACTTTTTAATGCAGCCTTTCTTGCACAAACATTTGAGTCAGATCTGGAGCCAAAACCAAATAGAAAGCCAAACACATTCATTTTTTTAAATAAAAAAGGCTGTCACTCTGTTTTATATCTATTTGCACTCAAATCTAAAATGTACTGTGTATTTTTAACTGCATGAATTTGGTAATATCAACAAAAATTTTAAAAAACTCAACCTATTTTATACTCTTTCTGATACTGATGTAAAAGCTGTTAAAGAACTGATATTATCTGGGCTCAATACAGACATGAGAGGGGCTGATGAACAAGACAGGTGTACTATGATTAAGCACATTTGTTAGGAGGTTTCAGCTGTTATATTTCTCCCTTTTACAGTCATCTTCACTTTGCTTCTATTTCAAAATCTAATCAGAAAACCGACACAGAATTAGTCCTTCACCTCGTTTCTTTGCACAATTGTTTGGATAATGTATTTAAAATAGCACTGTTCTAACCTGGCAGCATTTTATATTTACTTTAAATGACAGCCTAAAGAATAAGGAATTGTAATCAGATACAGCATGTCTTCCCCTAGTAAAACTACCTCTTTTTTCCTCTCGAGCACCTACAGTTGAAATACAATTTCCCTCTTTTGTTTCCCCATTCATTATATACGAACAGGGACAGATAAATGTCAAGTGTATCTTTAAAGGAAAAATGCACCACAATTTATCAGTCCTCCAACACAAAAAACCCCTCCTTCTGCTTAAATTTGAAGTACTTTTTTCTGAGTATACAACAAGACACCAAAAATAACACATGGGAGAAATGGGGTGGCACTGGGGCAGACTGTTGATTTACGGAAGTTTCTGCTCCAGCTGCGTGTTGCCCTCACAGCATTTCCTGGTTTCTGTGAGACAAATCTGCTCTGTAACAAGACAGACAGTAAGTCAGAAGTGTCAATATGAGCAACTCCCTGAAAACAAACTTTGCTCATTTACAATACAGCGTTTCTCGTGTGGGACATGGAACTGCACTGAGGGGAAGGAGCTCGCCTGGCTCCAGAGAGCCAGCTGTGCCCACGGCAAAGCACGAGACCCTGCTCCTCAACCCTGCCAAGAAAAGGGCATTCCTGGGAAAAACAAGCTGGCCAGCAGCTGGGTCACCAGGTTTCCTCACCAAGCACTCGTGCAAGATGAGATTCTGCTTGTCACTAAGTGTCCCCACTGCCAGGGCTCAGGGTGTTGGGCTGTCTCTCAGGATGGGGCTGAGATAGGAGGGCACCTTGGGCAGCTCTTGCACAGCAACTCTGAAAACCACGGGCTCTTCAGGACTGCCCATCTCATGATGCCAACATGGAGCTGATGTGGGATTCCTAGATAGCTCTCACATTGCCACGGTCTGGGTCTCTCACTGACCCACATTAGTTTCGGGTTTTCTGAAAGAGGCTTTTCCCTTGAAATGTACAAAAGCTCATGGATTGAATGGGAAGGGAGGAGAATTAACCTCAAGTACATTTCCACTATTTTCTAATGATTTGTGACTAACTCTAGGAGCAATCCAAGAACCAGGAGGAATTTCTGTTACCCCTTAAAAACATGTATATCCCCATGTAAGAAAACAGTGGCAGCCTTCACCAGCACATAGTAAGCTCCTGGCTTCTGTCAAACAACTAAACACTCTTAATAAAAACCTGGTCCATTAACAAGCTGAACCATCAAGCAGTCGCACAAGAAAAGCAAACAACCCCAGCAAGAGCTGCTGTCTTTCCATGCTGAACAAAAAACTATTTACAGTAAGTGGAATAATACAGCTCCTAATAATGCTTTTCCTCCCTCTCCAATGCATCTGCACACAATTGTCCCTTTATTCCTGATGCAAATTTAAAGAAGCTAACCTTGCCCTTGTCTGTGCTCACCTGTTCCCGGGGGTTCCTTTGTGCTGATGTGCTTCCAGCACCCATTTCCAGCCACATTTCAGTGCCAACTGCAGATTTCATTGGTCCAGGTCTCCACTGCCCCATGCATCAAACACATTTCTGTTTGGGTATTGGTCATCAGTAATATTTTTTAAAATAAAAGCAGAACTTGGGCTTTTCCTCTCTGAAATCTGTCTTTAGGATATTCTATACTCAGAACAATCTGTATTCCATTTTATAACTGGACCTGAGCTGGTGAAGCAACTGGAAACTTTGCTGCTGATTTCAGTGGGCATTTCTCTGTGTATCCATTCACAGTTTGCTCTTTTGAGGATCTCCACATCTTTTACAGCACCACCAGCACTCACCCTCACTTTCTGTATACCTGTGCATCTAAACATGAATAGAGATTTTATTGTTTCAGCACTCTCCATATTTGACTTCTTTCAAACCCCATGTGCAATACAAATAACTGCACTACAAGGAAGAGAAAGTACATGTTTAACACAAACATTTATAATTCCAAAGCCTTAGACAACAATTGAGATAAACCCAGCATCAGTGGCAGTACAAGCTGTGCTGTGTGATTCAAGGGGGGTCCTCAAGGTGCAATTTGCATTTAATGTTTCTGCCACTAGCTCAGGCTTTAGGTGAAACAAAACACCCCACCTCATTAGGCAGGTGGAATAAAAGGAAGGTGAGGTTTACAACACTCCTACTTGGTGTGGGAAGAACCATACTTACTTGACAGGAAAGATGATGATATGTCCTCTGATGAAGATTTAATTTCTGGAATTTTTATCTCTGAAAAAGGATTGACCCCCTCCCCACCACCATTTTAAGTATGTTCCCAAAGGCATTCCTAACAACAGCAGATCTGTGTGCAATGCTCTCCTCAAATCTTCTGCCTTTCACATACAGGCCAGCTGCTCTCCAGACACAGCACTGGGCTACAGAATCAGGCTGCTCTGATTTATAACTGAGGTGCTTAAAATAAGGCAATCTAATTATTGACTTGATAGCCCACAATGTCTGCAGTCAGCAAAGTTTAAAAATGCAAAATATTGACAGGATCAGACAAATACATAATGAGGGAGTTATTAAAATGCAAATTGCCTGCCTTCTGGTACTCCTGTGGTGCATGCACAGGACCCCAGAGCCTGCATCCCTCTAGCTCTGCGCTGGTTAGGAGGAAGAAAAGAAACAGAGCTGGGGAAAATGAATGGGCAGAGCTATCACAGGCCAGCTGGATGGGACCCCACACCACAGGGGTGCCCCAAAGAAAGACAATGACTACATAGGAATGAGAGGCATTGCAAGAACAGGCAGCCCTACACACACTGGACCCCAGACTTTTCCAGGATTTCAGAAAGGTCCTGGAGCAGAGGGAAGCCCAACAACAACAGTTCAGTGCCACATCTATACATCTATTTTGGGGAAACATCCAGAAATGGAACTTTTTGCAAGTTAGTGAAACTTGGTATCAAAATGCATGAAAAGCACCACACTAAGATTTATTAAAAAAATAAAGTCCAAAGAAAAGACGTAACAAAAATCCTCTGTCCAACCTGCTCTGGGATGCTAACACCTGGCTTTAGAGGTTGATATGCTCAGAAGAAAAAGTTCACTGCCCTGATCCTAATTTGAGAGTCCTAACTGGAAGGTGAAATGGGGTATTATTACAAGGCACAGAATTCCTTCCCTTCTCATCTCTGTCCCCCACTTTTTCTTCTCATTTAAATAGCCTTCTAATCCTGTGGACTGTCTGGTATACACTTTTTATTTTACCTTGCAGACACATTCCTTTAAGTCTGAGGGCTGTGTATGTGTCTAGATGTCTATAATAGAACAAGTAAAATAATACCATTCCCAGCTGGGCTGGATGATCTAAGCCCCCACCAGGAGAAAACTTTGATGCATAATATAATTTCATGCAATGCATTTATGTCATGTCAATATTACTGTAACAACTTCTAAAAATGACTCCAATATAGACAGTGATACCTAATTAACAGGCAAATTCTAAGGGGGAAGTTAAATGCTAATTTTACACTGGCATTTAGCCTAAGAACTTCATTATGCCATCTTCTATTTTAAACTGTAGCCATCCCACCTTGCGCTGTGCTGCCGCCTGTTCTCAGGCAGTATTGCGTGGAGCACAATAATTCCTTGCAAGACAGACAAGGTCACAATGGTTGGGGCTGGGAACCTGCCTGAAACCAGGAGAAAAGCTGGTCCCTGCCCCCAGGAGCCTGCAGGGACTCTGACACTAAGCTTTAGCATGCTTCCATGCTTCGCCTTGGAAGGGGAATTTTGTGCAGGGCGCTAAAGTGGTGGCTGGGACAGGTGGATGTAGCTGCTCAGGGCTCCTGAAAAGGCATCAAAAGGAAAAGGACACTGCAGCAATACAATCCCCACTGAATACTGGCTCTTTCCAGTACCTGGTTAGAGCAGCCATGGGCAATGTGGGGTCAGGCAGCCAAAGGTTGCTGAGCCTTCCATACCATACTGGTGAGCAGCGCTGATACCACACAATTCTCCATTTCATCTTTTGGATAAATAAAATCCAAAACAGATGGTCCTTAAAACACCCTGGCAATGGCAAAAGTGCAGAAAAATATTGAAAAATACTACAGAATACTTGAACTTACAGCCAGGGCTGTGGTAAAGCTGTATCAGATTTGCAGAGAAATTAGATGCCTCGTTAGCTGCAGATAGATGCACAACTGCCCAAATTTAAACTTCCTCCTTTCCGCAGCTCACCACAGTCATTACAAATCATGCGGCTGAATGAAAGCTGAAAAAGCACCAAGAACTTGGCAGTTTTGCTGCAGTGAGTCCCATAATAAATGAGGGACAAGGGGTGGCAGCACTGATAATAACAAAAACACATTTTGTGCAAAGCAGCCTACTATTGTTCATATGTAAAATACATCATGTTGCTAGGAGGGAACAAACTGTCCTGCACTTTACAGATAGCCATTTTATTACAGATTCCCCCTGACTGTGACGCTAAACTCACACAATCCACACCCCCTTTCTTGTTAATAAATGCACAAGATACAAAACATGGCTGGATGATGTTATGCAGCTCTAGACAGCAGTTTCAAATGCAGAGTTGGAGGTATATTTCTAATGTGCAGTATCACATATAAATTATTAACAAAAGTTAAGGAATGAAAGCAGAGCAAAGCATCATCTGCCCAACTAAAGACAGTTCCTGAAACATGCTGAGCAGCATCCCCCTGTACTCAAATCAAATGGGCTGGAGGCAGCTCAGCACCCAGGAGCCCTGGTCCCCTGGCATCTCTTCCTGGTCTCCCCATCTTTCTCCCTGAAGCAATTCAAAAATCCTGAAGGCTTCTTGGAAAGCCAAATTTTCTCTTTCCCTCCCTCTGAAGTGAGAGTGGCTAGATAGGGTTTAGTTTTGTGAGCACTAAGCCTTTTTCCTAAAGCTAAAAATGTTTGTATAGATGCGAACAGCCTTGACCACGTGCAGGAAAATCTAGTGCATTGCTTATCAGTCGATTTGGCTTCACACCAAGAGTAACACACAGCTATAAAGGGCCAACACAGTGTGAAAAAGGAGCTGTTCTACTAGAATACACTCCGTTAATTCTGGTTGAACTGACATTCTCCTAGGACAAGAGCTCAAAACACATTTAGACTGTTGTACTAAGCGTGGCAGGGAATGGAGCAGCAGACTGGTTTCTCTGATGTCACTAAACAACAGGCAGACACCCCCCTGCTTCCTCTCCCCCCACCACAAAACCCCATCAATCTCCTGAGAAAGCAAATGTGGGACAAACTCTCACAGCATCATCTTCCACCAAAATAATATACCAGGTTTTGAACAAAAATCCCCGCCACCCTAGCAGGGAAAAAAAGCCTTGAAAAGTCAAAAATTCCAGCCTTGCTAGACTTACTGTAATTGTCCTTTATAAGAAGAGCCCTCTAGTTATGTGAAATGACATTGCCTCAGCGACCCAGGCTCCCCACGCTCCGCACAGGAAGGAAGCAGACACACATCTCTTTAAGAGCCGTTTCCTCTCTGCTCTATTAATTTCAGAGATTAAGCAAGCCACTCCTTTGTGGCATAACAGAGCAAGATAGAGCCATTGTGTTTGAGGAGAGTCCTGCTCACTGGCTTCCTACCTTTCACTGGGGGGATGCATTAGCACTTTATTCTCAGATGAAACACCAGAAAACTTCCAGCAGCCCTAACACCCCCTCATTCTTAAATTACAGTTTCAGCACAGAAGAGGCCAGCAGCACCATTCCTCTCCCCTCCACTGATGAGGGTTTCAGTGTCTCACTGAAACAGTTCAGGATGTGAAAAAACCAAACCAGTTGCATTCGAGGAGGAATTTTCTTTTCAAGGGCCCTGAATCAACAGGACTTATTTAATCAAGATTATTTTGCCTGGACACACACATCCCACCTCCTGTCCTTCCCTGCCGTGTTGAACTTGAAGCACTAAATTTGCCATAATTTTTTCATCTTCTTTTCTTCCTTTAAAATTTATATTTATAGAATTTATAAAATCTTCTGCTTGCACAAAGTCCCTTCAGCTTGTACCAGATGTCTGATGACCTTTAATAATACGGAGGCCACGGCCTCTCCATTTCAAAGACTATCACCACATCTCGTGTGGGAGCCTGGGATTACATGGGCAGCCAAAGCAACCACCAGCTGACCAGAGCCTCAGCTGTTCCTAAAGTCTTCTGATGGAAGAAGAGAGAAGCAGGAGAAGATTCAGCCAATGAATTTGGGATCCCCACGCCAAGCCTGGGCTCCCACATTTCCTCCTAAACCACGCTGAGATGTTTCATCCTCAGCTTTCCAGGTTTGTTTCCAGGCTGGGCACACAGGACCCTTTTGGAGTCAGCAGCCATAGGAAATTCCACTTTGTGGGGGCGCACAAAGCTGCAGAATCCTTGAGACACGGTCACATTTCTTACAGTGTCAACATGGCCCTGGCTAAACAGAAATGCCATCAGCAGCAAACAGATACCTTCAGGGGGAGGGGGAGACAGATAACACACGCTCAGGGCTTTTGAGCAGCAGCAGGAGTGATCTCCTGGCTGAAGCAGGAGCGTGTGAGCCAGAACACTGTTTGTACTGTACCTTCCCTTGCAACACAGAGTCAGGAACACAAAACTCGTCCAGATAAAACAATCTGCCTATTCAGCAGCTTTCTTTTCATGAGCTGCTTCATCTTTGCAGGCTGCCTCCCCCTTTCCCCTCCCCGCTTCCCAGTCACCAACTGAAAACTTCAGAAAGAAAAGCAAAGGAGAAAGGAGTTGTTCAGACAAAGGGCTGATTCTCTGCGAGGGGAGGGCACACACAGAAAACACGGTCACGGTGTTCTGGGCACAGAGCTGGCACCAAGCTCTGCCAGTATTGTAGGAGTCTGCTCCCCAGGCTCTGCTTCAGGTTTTGGGACCACGCATTTAGAAAAAGGAGGCAGCTGTAGCTCCTGCACCTCCAGCAGCAGCCTCCTGGATGAGCTCCTGGCCAACACTGCAGCTGGGAAATATTTGCACCTCTGCACTTTCTCCCAGCAGCTACACAGGGCAGGGGCCTTGCAAGCTTTTGCCTGTCTGTTGTCAATAGAAATCTTAACCCTATTCAGAGATTTTTCCTCTGAACAGTCTCTTGAAAAAACCAGTTTGGGTGTTCAGGGTTTTTTTTTTTTTTCACTATTAAACAGAGACACTCTTCTGGTGTGTGAATGTAAATCACCAGTTCATATTGCAGAGGTGACTCAACAGCCATTTAGATGCCAACATGTAGTTACTTCTGGATGGAGCAGGATGTGATTCAGCAACTACAGGCAAGTAGCAGTGTATTCATTTCATCTTCAAGGCTTCTTTTTTTCTTAATAAATTAAATAAAAATCAGTTTATTCGTTTTTACTTTGTAGGATTTTTTTTTTTTATTACAGTCATTACTGGTCTAACATAACTCTTCTCTAGTATTCAGAACACCTATGAGGAATTGTAGTATTGCCACACATCAATAAGGCTAAAAATCCTCTGCTTGGCATAACATTTGGCTTAGCCCCTGAAAAGGCTTTCTTCTACATTTTATCAAAATTTCACCCCAAATGCAGCCCCCACTCCAGGTGTTTCACACCAACAGCTGGAAGCAGCTCCCCTGTTGCTCTGTTCTCTCAGGACAGTGCTGGAGCAGGGCACATCAGGTGCTGGCCCCTGCTCCACGGGCACTTTGGAGGATCACAGTCACCTTCCACCCACGTCTGAGCTGCTGGGAACAGCAGAGATGAGGTGATTGCAAAGCACAGGTGAGATGTTTATTTTTTACTGTGTTCTTTGTGAGGTACAGAAATGGCTGCACTGAACATATCAACCTACAAAGCTGAGCAGGAGAAGCCCTGGTTAGCAGGGATGATGCAGAAGGTGCACAGGGATGCAGGGACAGGCTCAGTCCTTGGAGGTGCTCCTTGGCATCTTCTCCTGAGTAGTTCTGAGTGCCTTCATCAAAAGCAGAAATGTTTAACTTTACACTGGGCTTTGCATCAAGGTTGGCAAGGGGGAAGCAAACTACCTGAGCAGTCCTGGAAGATCTAGAAGGCAGGATTTATTAGTTTTAATACTAGAAATCTAAAAAATCTACCCTGTTCATAAACTCAGGAGCCTTGAGTCACTGAAGAAAGAGACAGGGATTTTTTTTTGTAATTGTAATTTTGGAGTTTAGAAGCCCAAACTGAGTGACAATATTAAAATCATCAGTCACAGCAACCTTGTTTCCAACACACAAACCTTTGCTCACATCTTCTGTACAGGCAAATCCTGTTCACTTAGTGCCTTTATGCCCAGCCTGACTAAGGAAACAAACATGCTCTTTGCCACCCACTTTGTGTGGCTGTACTTCCCTGTACCACTTCCAGGGATTAAAGGGAATTTGGTGACGGGGTAGGTCTGGACCAGGCCTTTGCCTTAGAGAGAATACCATGCTTATTGACAGGTGTTTTGGTCCCCAAATCTGGAAAACAGCTTCCCATCTGCTTACAGCTTACTGCAAAACAAACCTGCACTGGGTTAGTTAAAAACATGAACTTAAGTGTTTATGTAAGAACCCTTTTTTCTGAAGTGCAATAATGGTCTATTAGCTTTCATTTAAATCGGCTCCTAATGGAGGTAAATAAAATGAAAAGCATTGTTTTCACCTTGCCTGCCTAAATCCCAGCACACACCAGCTGATGAGCAGTGTCACTACCTTGCTCAGACAAGACCTGAGTCCTCCTGATTTAAATTCTGCCCTGAACAGTTCACCTTTCAGATGTGCTAAATCTCAGCCCTGCCATGCAATAGTTACCTTCATATAGGGTTAAAGCAAAACAGTAGAAATAAACACAAACAGGGCTCAGCACTCTACAGGCACTTCGAGGAGAAAAGGGGGGAAAGCTTAAATTAACCATAGGGCATAATTGCTTCAAAATTTGGTTGTTCAGAAAAAATTACCAGTGTTTCTTTGCACAAGGAAATATGCCTCTAATCTTTGCCAGACACAAAACCAGGAGCAAGGAATTAAGCAATGAGCTAAAAATGGTTCAACTCTAAAAGCAGATTGTAAAGCAAGGGGAAAACTCCCAGGGAAAGCCGAGAATAAGGTTTCTTAATCTTCCACTGAAGGGTCATAAATGTGCAAGCTCAATACCTCACAACCCTTTTTGAGTAAATAAAGGTTTAAAATGTTCTTTAGTGCGACTGAATTCCTTTCCAATGTGACCTCAGCATGCCATTCCTCTGTCTTTATCTGCCGACACAGCAGAGCTGTTGACCTTTCACCAATGACCTGAGCAATCAATAAACAGCCCACAAACTATCTCCGCAGAAATTCTCCACCAACGAGTTCCTCCCTGGCTCTCTGCCGCTCCTGAACTTTTCCTCGGGCCCTGGGCCGTGCGTCAGTGTGACTTAACAAACAACACAGGGCTCAGAAATACATTTTCTTGGGCATTTCCTATCCAAACATATTAAACCTGTAAGTGGTTTTGCTGTTGTTTGCAGTGCCACAAGCTGCTTTCATGTTACTGTAGGATCTACAAGATCTCTGCCTCATGCTAAGCACTTCGTGTTGATTTCCAAGGACAGAATCCAAACTCAAAATAACTCAAATACGCTCAAACTGTTGGAGAGTAAGATAACAAATCAAGAAAATGAAAAATCTTATTAAAGACTTGCCTGAACACCAAGTGGAAAAATTTCATCTTAAAGAACATTATTACACAAAAAATGAACACAGTCAGATGAACACAGCCCGGAATAAGAAGAGAAATTAAGGCAGGTCAGAAAATACTAGTGTTACTATGGATGTCTCTCAGATGAGTTCCAATGCTATAAATTCTGTTGTACTGTCACATTTAATGAAAAAGGATCGAATACAACTTTTCTATCAATATGATTTATGAAATCCTGGCTCAAACAGAGCCATACTTGAAAGGTGTTACAAAATGGGGAATCAGTCAAATGCTGCAATATGTGTTTCTGGGGTAGAGCAGAGAGAACAACCATTCCCTGCAGTGCTTACAGCAAACACACCAGAGCATTGACCAAGATCTGAGAAGCCAAAAGAATGAAAACCATCAGATATCAGCCATAAGCAGAAATGAAACTAATTAGCCCATAGAGTCTTCATCAAACTGAATGAACACAAAGGTAAAGCAGACCTGCAAGTACTGAAAAGGGACTTAGATTATTAAAACTGAAAGAATAACAGTTTGAAGAGCTTATTCCCATGACAACTAAAATGCTTAACAGAGATGGAGTTTCTCTACATCTCTACATGTACAAACACTCATATATATGAACTTCTTACTCTCTATATATTTATATATATATGAAATCTAAGGAAGAGCTTGCAATGGCTCTTAAAACATTAATAACATTTCCTGATCCAAGATGCCTAAAGTTTCAAAACCCAATAAACTGTTAAAATTTGCTTGAACTGCTACTTGCTCATATGCTCCACTTACTCCAGAAGACTAATTTATTGTTTTTCTCCACACAATTAAAAAAAAAATTGGTAGCATGACTGCAACTGTTTTTTGAATTGTTCTCTTACATTAATAATGTAAATCAGTACTAAGTGAAGCATAACATGGTATTCTTTTATATAGATTTTTTTCAGTCTCTCTAACTTGAAAGTATGTTCACTGGGCATTGTTACAACCCACTAATGACAAAGATTAGGTCTTTAAACGGCAGTGGCAACAAAATTTTAATAACAGTGATGAAGTTATTAACCTGCTTGTTGCAGAAGTGTTTGCATTATTGGCTGCACTGCAGAGAGCTGCAATGTGTGCAGCAGCTCTGGTTATTTATTTATCCTTAATATAAACAAGCCAGAGTGGCTCAAATAGCAGCAGTCAACAGATTGCATTGATGGATCAATACAATATTCCACTGAAATGAAACTTCAGGCAGACAAGAGCCATCAAAGCCTTTAAATAAAAAAATCACTTGGCCTTCTTGTACTTTCTAAGTCCAGCTCTTGCAGCCTGATCCCCCCAGCAGGATTTCATGGGTAGGAGCCCCTGCATTTCAGCTGGGCTGTTTCATGCCTGCCCAGGGTGCCTGTGAGAGCTGCTGAGGCTCTGTGTGAGCACAGGAGCCACCTGCACCAAGCCCCAGGCATTTCTGAGGCATCTGCAAATAACTTGGAGAAGGGAAAGAATGACGCTCTGCAGATTTCCACACATGACAGCTATTCCTCAGTGTAAGAGTGGGAGTCAAACGTCCTGTTTGGGATTGCTTAAATAAACTGGCACGGATTTCCAGCTGGGCACCTCTCCTGCACGGTCTGTGAGTGCAGGATGCTGGGTCAGGAAGGAAGTGCTGTGACTGCTGGACAAGGTATACAGAAAAGCAGGAGCCCTTGGCTACCAGCCCTGGTCCTCACCTGACTCCCTGTGACTGCATCACCCCACAGAGCTGCACAGCCACAGTGCTCTGACAAGAGGGACCAACTGGAAATAACAGAGTGGAAGAAAATGCAAGCCCACCTTCCTTTTTTTTTTTTTTTTTTTTTTTTGCCTCTCAGGATGTACAGAAAAGCCCTTGAGATCCCAGCACTCTCGAGGTCAAAGCTGTGTGGGAATACTTGAGCTGTGCTGGGGTTTTGGCTTTAGTTTTTTGTTCTTTTAGTTTTCTTCCCTTTTTTCCTTTTTTTTTTTTCCTTTTAATCTAGATGGAATTAATTGAAAGTGCTGCTTAAGAAGAAAATAAGAATGTAAAACTGCAGAAGCATGATAAGTAGATGTATTAATAAACAGGTTTCTAATTTCTTATCTTTGATGGTATTCAGTACTATTTTAAATATTCTCAGAAGAATCACAAACATACAGAAGGTCATATATAAAATCCCTGATGAAGCAATTTAATGCTAAATTAAAGCTGAAAATAGGTAAGCCCAACTCTTGGGATCTTGGGTATTTTCAAAGACTAAAAAGGAATCAACACTACCCAAAAATACCGTGTGTTTTTCAGATTTTTAAATATTTATTTCCTAAATTAAATCGAGCAGGATTAGCTGGTTCTTACAGCTTAGCAGGAAACAATTTAATTTCCAAGCCAATTGTATATTGACAGTTGGCAACAATGGGTTTGCTTTATAAAAAGAGAATGGGAAAATAGTTGTGCATTTCTGAAACACTTCCAGAGAATTTCCTTTGAGAACACACTGAGTGAAAAGTATACAAACAGGCATTAAACATGAATGTAATTTAATAAATATCCACTCAGCTATATGGTGTGATAAATAGGTAATAAGAACATAATACAGGCATTTACCTTTCAGCTTCCAAAGGAGCTGGAAGCTAAAACAATAATACTTTCATTAGACTCTCCTGCCTGGCATCAAGAGCCAATTTCCACCTATTAATATGGATTTCTATTACCTGCCTTGTGAATACTGTTAACCCATTTATCAAGCAAGAAGCCATATTTTTGTCACTTATTACAAGCAGAAGGGGAGCAGAAGGATTGCTAAACCATGTCACATTAGAGCATCAGATTAAATCATTTGACCTAGAAGATTTTCCACTTACATTTAAAAAAGAAAAAAAACCCACTGCAGCCCTGCTCATCTTACATTCAGTAAGACCTCTTGCAGGACCAATTTTTTCCTTGGGGTGTCAGGAGAAAAAAAAAAAAAAAAAAAGGAAAAAAAAATCAGTCTGCAGACTAATTGTAAACTGGGTGTATGTGTAATTAAACATGCCTCATTGGTTCTCTTGATCTGTCAATAGTGGGTAGGAGGAGGTTGATTTAAGTTAAACGACTCAAGCCTTACGAACATTTGTCCCTTTTTGTGTCCTCTAAGCAAAGCATCACTGAACAGAACCACAGCCAAATATGCGGAGCTCGGAATTAAATTTTTTGTAATTCAGATTAGAGCGGTGCCCAGAACATGCCAGGCAGTTTTCTAAGTGCAGAGGGAGGTGCTGGGACAGGTCCCTTCCTCCACTCCTGATTGCCCAAGAGCACAGATCCCCCACCCTGAGCAGAGTCCCTCTGCTGCTCCCCTCCTGCAGGGGGGAGATGAATGGAGGGATGGCGGTGCTGTGGCAGACACGACAGGCACACAGCTATTAATCACATGTTTGTGGCTAAACACACTGAATTCCCACTTTCCCACAGCGCTGAGGTCTCCTTGTCCTCACAGCCAGTTCTCAGCTGCAGTGAGCAGCACTCAGCAGCTAATGGGTCCAAATGAGCATTTAGCTTCAGATCCCTGGTACCTCCCTGCTCCACCACTCACCTCTCGCTGGGCTATCACAACTATGAATTTGTCTTGCTGTTCACACTGGACCAGATAATAAAACACGTCTGCTTCCATGCCTGGTGCACAATATGCACCTCAGCCACTTCCTCTGGAGCAATGACCCAGGAGCAGTACTTATATTCCTCCCACTCTACACAGCTCAGCTACAGATGCCAAAAATACTTAAGACCTCAATCCACAAGGGATATATACAGGATCTGGTGAAGCCGCAGAATGTGAGCAAAGTTTCTCAAGTTATAATACCTCAAATTTTCTGCTCTATGTTCACTGGAGTCATTGAAGATATTTAAATTGAACTGGGATGTCTCAACTTTCCCTGCCTCATTCTCTACTGCTGAAAGACCACAAACTTGGTCACTTGAATTCAACCACTTGGTGCTCAGTTACCCTCCTCACCTGGCTATTCTTGTTTCAATTCAATTTTGACAAGCCACTGAAGTCTTTCTCTGTGTATCTTTTTGGAAGGCACAGCAGAGAGCTTTCAGCACCATGCACTCCAGTGGGGCCAAGGGACCTCCAAAACTCCCACTGAGAAATGAACATTTCTCTTTTCCTTCCCTGAAACCTCACAGTGATCCTTAAGTCAGTGAGTTACTCAGAAGTCATTGAGCAATCAGGCTGCTCATTATACTCCTCAATGAAATTATTACCACGAGTAATTCTCAGTGCAGTACTACAGGTTAGCCAATCTTACATCCTCATCAAAAGACTCAAAGAAGTTCTGCACTTTTGTGAAACAGATTTTTAATTCCTCTCATAGTCTCGGGTAGTAGTTTTATCCCATATTTTACTGTTTTTCACACTGCAAGTTAATGCACACCCCTTTATTTCTCAGTGGTCCTTTAATCCTTTTCTGTTCGTGCTGCAGCTCAGCACAAGGATGAGGGTATCTCTATAAGCCATGTGCTCAGGAGGCTCTATCAATATGCATGCACGGTGCAAGGCAGAAACATATTTCTGCTGAAGAAGAATCAGAAGTTGGGGTCAGACATTTTATACTTTAGCCAGATTTTGATAAGACATATTAGGAATTCATAGGGCTTTTATCATTTTCAACAGCAAGAGGATTAGACCCTACACTGACAAGAGCAAGAACATCAGTTGTTAGAAGTATGAGCCACACTGAAATACAGTCAAGCACCTGAAAGACAAAATCTATTGTCTGATAAAAACACTCTAAGCACTTGCAAATTCAGCCCAGTGATGACTTGCCGAGTCAGTGCTTCATTTGTCTGGCAGAGTCAAAATTACAATGACTTCTGTTCCAACACTCAAAAATGCAACAGACGTGCAAAGGGAAGCCAGGATTTAAACCATGGCCTCACACAACAGCAAGGATTCAAACTATGCATAATATACTGATGCTTAGGCCATAGGGAAGAAAGAAACAGAAAGAATCTTTATTTGGATTCTAAAATTTTATGCTGCAAGCTTGCAATGTTGACAAAAAGACAAAAGCAATTTTTTTTAATCCATCCATATTCAGGAAAACGTAAAGATAATGATTCAAAAAACCCCATTCTCCTTCCAGTTTGAAGAAAGATCCCAAAACCAAAAAAGAATCTCAGTTTCATCCTTCTTCTCCCTAAAATATTCAGAGCGCTGCAAATGTGTTACAAACTAAATGACTTTTTGTACAGAACTTTTAAAGCCCTTGACTTTTAATAAGGTCGTGCATCATTTGATTTTAATTACAGATTTTTTTATCCCTTAAATTTGACTAAAAATGATGTGATTTACAAAGCAAACAAGCCAGTTAAACAAAGCTAATTAAATTCACTAGAGACAGCCTTGCTTTTCCCCTCAGTGAGTGTTTATTTCAGCTCCCAGTGCTCTGATAGCTCCTGACAGCTTGCTGGGACACAAGAAAGAAGTAGGTCAGGGTAAGCTGGAATCAGCAACAGAGGATCCCATTAGACAGGCTTGTAGGGTAATACGGAGATCGAGGAAGTGTGTGATGTAGTGACAGTGTTAGAGACACATAACAAACAGCCTGAGGACAGCCTCCAGCAGAACCGGTACATTTATCTTCTCTGTGTTATAATGACCCCTCACACGGCTTATCCAGGCTGTGATTTCTCGTACAAGAGGTGCTGTATAAACCTAATGACAAAAGGCGCTCCCGCTGGCCAGGCGGGGCCGAGGCAGCGGCTGCGCTCCCCGGGCAGGGCTGTGCGGGTCTGTGCCCCGCTCCCCGGGCAGGGCTGTGCGGGGTCTGTGCCCCGCTCCCCGGGCAGGGCTGTGCGGGGTCTGTGCCCCGCTCCCTGGCAGGGTGTGCGGGGTCCGTGCGGGGGCTGTGCGGGGTCCGTGCCCCGCTCCCTAGGCAGGGCTGTGCGGTCTGTGCCCCGTTCCCTGGGCAGGGCTGTGCGGGGTCTGTGCGGGGTCTGTGCCCCGCTCCCTGGCAAGGCTGTGCGGGTCTGTGCCCCGCTCCCTGGCAAGGCTGTGCGGGTCTGTGCCCCGCTCCCTGGCAGGGCTGTGCGGGTCTGTGCCCCGCTCCCTGGCAGGGCTGTGCGGGGTCTGTGCGGGGTCTGTGCCCCGCTCCCTGGCAAGGCTGTGCGGGTCTGTGCCCCGCTCCCTGGCAGGGCTGTGCGGGTCCGTGCCCCGCTCCCAGGGCAGGGCTATGCGGGGTCTGTGCCCCGCTCCCCCGGCAGGGCTGTGCGGGTCTGTGCCCCGCTCCCAGGGCAGGGCTATGCGGGGTCTGTGCCCCGCTCCCCCGGCAGGGCTGTGCGGGTCCGTGCCCCGCTCCCAGGGCAGGGCTATGCGGGGTCTGTGCCCCGCTCCCCCGGCAGGGCTGTGCGGGTCTGTGCCCCGCTCCCAGGGCAGGGCTGTGCGGGGTCTGTGCCCCGCTCCCCCGGCAGGGCTGTGCGGGGTCTGTGCCCCGCTCCCCCGGCAGGGCTGTGCGGGTCTTTGCCCCGCTCGGGCTGGGAACGCGAGAGGGAACTCTCTGCGCACAGAGATCAAAGCAGAACAACACTGGCTTTTCCTAACCAGCTTCTAAATCATCATACTGATGATGGTGGTTGCAGTGCCTACACTGGATCTGAAATACCAAGCACGCCAAAGGGGCAAGAGATGCCACAGCTGTAGCTAGGATTGCAGCAGTCCTGTGTGATGGGGCACAGAGGATGCCTGCTCCCACTGAGCTGTTCTCTGGGGGCTCCTCGGGACCAGCACCCCGGTCCTTGGATGCCATTGCATGGGGCAGGAGGGCTTGGGCCTGTGTTCCCATACCACAGCATCTCTGCCTTTGGGAGCAGAGACTGGCTGGGAGGAGAGGCTGAGAAAGCTGCGGCTTCTGCTGGTTTTCCCAGATGGGTTTGATGTGAGATGAAGAAACATCAGTGGAACCAAGGAGGAGAACATAATCAAAAAGACCAAAGTGATCCACGTAAAATATAAAATGCTCTATGTATCACTGTTTTAGAGGATTTAACGTAAGGTGTATTTTTACCACATGTATATATACCCAAATACTTGCTAATGCAACTCCTCCTTCCTGAGGAAAAGTAGAAAAGTATTTTGTTTAAGTGCCTGTACATAGGAGCAGAAAACACACCACCATAAACTCTCCAGTTTCAATATTAAGTCAGAGGCAAGTGGAAAAGCAGAGTGCTAACTCCCCTTGTTCTTGTGACTCCTGCTCACACCATTAAAAGTCCAAAGTGTCCCCACCATCTCTGGCAGTGCTGTACATATACCAAACATTTAAATTATCAGAGTCCATTTCTCAGGTTCACACACAGCCAGAGAGATTCTCCCCAAACCCAAACTGTGTGTCTCACATTAAAAGGAGAGCACAAGTGTGTGCTGTCTCAGAAAATAGGTACTTTTGACAGGAACAATTTGAATTGCCATGGGCATAAACAAACACAAATGGAGAATGTTGTTTTATTTTGTTCAGAGCTCAATACATTCACTCTGCTCAGAGATGTCTCCCGCATCCACTTCACTTGAAGTGCCTAAGTGACTTGGTTTGCAGCAGCAATGGGGGTCATCCTAATAAAACAGGAGTTTCATTTTTCTCACCCCGACTTCATTCCCCCCTTCACTCAGTTAGAGTGCATCGTGCTCAGCATTTATCCCCTCTGTTTCTCATTACAGAAGCTTTCTGCAGCACAATCCCCATCCGGTGGCAGCCACGCTTCCTGTTCTTCAGGGGGTCATGCTGTGTGGTCACTTGCACCCACCCATTTTACGACACCACACATCCCTTTCCTGCAATTTTTCCTTAAGCAGACAGTTCCACTGACTTCACAGAGGTTTGGACTGATTGACGCCTATTTGCTCCACCCCTGAGCATGGAGGTAAAATCCCAGCCTAGTTCAATGTCCTAAAGAAAAACATGCATGTCCTAACGAAAATATGCATTAGGATAAAAGCATTAAAATAAAGGAAGACAAAGAGAATGATCAGAGCAGCACTGCCTGCAAGGAAGGAAGGAAGCTTTTAATAGCATAAAATATAAAATTGATTTGTACACATATTTGATAAAAATCAATACAATTAGCAAGTAACTGAATACTAGAAAGGGAAATTGATTGCTCGAGGGCCCAGAGGACTCAGGGCAATCAGTCCATTCTTCTAGCTCCTCCACTCTTAATAAAAATTTACTTTTTCATAATCCTGCCTGAACTCTTTGCCCATTAATAATGCTGCTAAATAGCTCTTCTTTTAGCACTATTATTGCAGACCTGCTTGAATTACATTTGGAGGCAGTTTCAAGTGGCATGTCCTGGCCATTTTGCTATCTGCAGCACAAACCTCCGAGCAAGAGCATAAAAGAATAAGGGCTAATGAACGGCAGCACAGGCACACTTGAGAAGAGCTTATAAATTTAAGTACCAAAGTTTAAATAAACGGATTACCATAGAATTGATTTGCTACATCAATTTGGTCAGCTTTTGCTGATACATCATTCCTGCCTCAAAAGAGAAGAGCCACCGGTTTGAAACAACTAATTAAGCATTTTGAACCACGGCCTTACAAGGGGAGTGGGGCTGCACTGCTTTGCTCTCCTGCCTCCCTTCTCTCAGCCAGTGACTCCTCACTGCAGCATTAAAATCATTACTCCATGTGAAACAGGAGGCTCAATTTACAGTCAAATCTAGGTAAAATGAAGTGGCTTATATGGCCACCATCTCAGAGTGGATTTCAGTTTCAGCCAAGGGCATCTTCTCTTTTTTCTTTAAGGTAGGATTGGAGGAACTAAAAGGCAATTGCTTTTCCCCACACAGGAGGAGGGAGGCTCCCAGGGGAGCCTGCCAGGTGAGGGTTTCCATTACAGTCAACCAGCTGCACAACCAGATTGAGGATGCACAGAACTCATATGCATCTAGCAAGGAGGCTTCTCTTTCAAAAGATCAGATGCCTTTTCAGACAAGAACTTTCTCAGATGTTAAGCTTTGCCCACTGACTCATCTTAATAGGAAGCTCTTTAAGGCAAAAACTACCTTTGGGCCCTCAACAAGTTCCCTGCCAGTCTGCAGTTCAGGGTGACATGGCCTTTGCTGCAAACCAGGGCCCTGATTTGGCAATAAACTTCAGTATATACTCAAATAGAGCTCTATGAGTAGCCATATCCAAACCAAAGGTAAACAAATAATTTTTCCAGATTAATGGGATCCCTTGCATGCTTAAAATTCAACAATGTAATTTAAGCACTTTCTAATGCAGTAAGTCATTGAATTGATTAAAATCGTATATGCATCTCATCATATTCACTTCAGCAGAGACTCTTTTATTCCAGAAATCTCATTTCTCAGTGGTCCAACCAGACCAATGACTAAACCGGGCCATTGTATAAGCCTAAGGAAAGATCCACAGGTGCTTTGCAACTCAAGTGGCAACCTGTGGGAATGCCTCTGTAAGGGAGGAGGAAGGAGAACAGGCTGGCAGGGCACAAGCCTAAGTGATCCCTCACTGAGTTGTTATGATGTTCTTACTCCAAAGTCTATCCTGCTGCTTCTTCTTCCAAAGAAGAGACATTAGTCTGGACTCAGAAATAGAAACCTGAAATTACACAGTTTCTGTATTGGCCTTCTTTGTAACCATGACCAAACTACTTTAATCTCCTTGCTTCCGTTTCCCTGCCTTTATTAATAAAGCCAAGGGAGTAAAACTTACTTCACCTAACTCATATATCTTTTGTGAAGATGAAATGCTTGCTCTGTGTAAAGTACTTGGAAGATGAAAGACATCAAGTAAATATTAATCATAGTCACCACACCTACCAACAGGATCTTCAGTACACTGATTTGGATCCGTGCTTGAAGAGGCTTTCTTTGTGCAATTCAGGAACTGTGCTTTCTTGGAGTAGTAGAGCTGAATTAAAGCTAATCAGGAATTCCCATGTTAATCGGCCTTCTAGCATTCACAAGATCATAAGAAGGATGATGCTTCCATTTCAAAAGACAGCACAGTGCCACAAAATGAATTACATCAAACTGGCTGAAGCCCATTTACAGCATGGTCATGGAGGAAACTATTGGAGTTCATCCACCGACATTCATCTCAGGGCATACACACTTGTAAATCAGCTCCTATTCAGTAATGAAATGTCGAGTGACTCATTCTTTCTACATTTGAAAAAGCTCTCAGAGAGAACCAAAGAGTCTTTTACTTTCATGTCTGCTTTTATAAACACTGAATTACATCTCCCTACTTCAGGGAAGCTACAATGCTTCAGAACCAGCTGTAAAAGAGAACATTACCGTCCTTGGTTCACAGAATCCAAGGCCACCTTAAGATCCCAAATTGCTGTTGAAGGAGATTTGGGAAGATGTTTAATTAGCAGCTCAGAAGATCTTCTGACCTAGCTTGCCAGTGCACAGCAAGGTGCACTGGTCTCATGCAGACATGCCCCTGAGGCTGTCCCAGGGAAAGCCAGCCTGGGGCAGGCTGGCAGTGCTGCTCCAGGTGCTTCTGCTGTTCCATGCGTGGCAAGGGCCAGATTATTTACTTAACATCTTAAGCAACTTCTGCAGCTCAAACTCAGCTCGTGCAGCCATTGCTGTCCTGCAGGCAGTGAACTGCAGTTTGGCCAGGTGAAAGCTGCCCTCACTCTTTCTGCCTGAACCAGTGAATTCACAAAATAAGGACAGCAGGGCAGTCATACCTTGACTTTTTGTCCCTGTGTTAGCACCAGCTCACATCCAAGGGGCACATCCTGCAGCTGCACAGGGAACAGCAGCTGTGTTTCAGCCAGCTGGGCTGCCCCAGCACTGTGCTCACCCAAAGAAAAATCCTTCTGACAAAACAAAGCAAACCAAGCCATGCCTGTGATCACAGGGAGTGCTGCTCCCTGCCACAGCTCTGCTGCCTCTGGAGAGGCGACACCAGGTGAGATCCTAGGAGCAGAGCAACCACAACAAAGGCATGAAGGGAAGAGTACAAGGAAAAACAAGGCTTGCAAACTTAAAAGAGACAACAGAAATAAAGTAAAGCAGTGCCTGGAAGTCAGTGTCCAAGGAACACAGAACAAATTTGCACACAGGAAGCACTTACTGCTTGAATGGAAGTCGTAGGAGATGCTGGACCTTGTGGACCAGGCATGTGAGAGATTCCAGCCTTACTGAGGCAGTCCTGGACCTGCTGCGCCTCCATCATCTCCCAGATACCTGCCCAGCTTCCTCAGCTCTCCTGTCTCCTTGGCTTTGCCCTCCCTTTGGTCCCAGCCCATCCCAGCTCTCTCTCCCCTACCACTGCCTCCTTGTACTTTGGACCTCTTCACCTCAAGCTCTCAGGCTGTCCATGTGTGGCTGCAGCAGCCCCAGCCCGCGCGGCCGGTGCTGGCAGCGCCGGGCTCCAGCAGGATGAATGCACAAACAAACAAGCTACACTACCAACACAGCTATGCTCCAAAAGGAAATGACCACTGGATGTTATTGCATAACCCTTCTGAATAATGAACGTGTATTTCTTGAAAATACATGCCACCTAATCCCCTTGGCATTACAGACATTTACCACAGGATGGTAATTTAAGTTAATCAAGCCCTAAGCTCCGTGCAAAGTTTAACAGTTTGCTTTGCTACAGTTTGAGAAGCAGATGGCAAAGCACTCGGTGGCACATTTTCTGCCATTCTTGTACAAAGGGCTGTACCTGTTTCTGTTCCAGGCATGAACAGCAACAAATGGATGTTTGCTGAACTACCTGGCCACTGAATACCCTGAAATAACATACACGTAGATGCTCCACAGGGAGGTCTTGTGGGCAGCCAGAATTGGTCATTTCCTGGCTAGTTTGCCATTACTGCCATTCTTAGATATGATAAAATTAAAGCTACAGGCTAGCATAAGGCTCTTTGTAAGTAATCCAGGTCTTATCTGCAGAAGTACCCACATCCACAGGCAGTTCCATGCAGACAAGTAATACAGGTTTTCTTACTCAACAACACTTGACACTGATGCAGTAGCTCACAGTATTTCTATGTACACTGTATTCCAAATGACTCTGCCTGGCATGTGGGCACCAGAAACCAGTCTGAGGGTGGCATTTGGATTTCAAACTACCTCTGTGGACAGTCACTGAAATGCTCTATTTCTGGCTAGTTTGTGGGATGCTGGGCTGGGGTAGAGAAGAACTGACAAGGGGAAAATAGAAATTCATAGATCATGTGTAAGGCCAAAATGCTTTTAAAGAAAGGGCAATTCAGATGGCCTAAGTCAAGCTTTTTCTAATTATGTAGAAAGATTGGGAAGTGCGGTGGTGAGCAATGAACAGTTTATCCTGACACATTCAACATCTTCAAAATTTATAAACAGCAGAAAAAGCCACACTTCTCCTTCAAAACAGGGAGCTGAGCCCCCAGCATGCAGCTAATGGTGGTGTGCACAGGGGATGTACTTACACTAATTGACTGGGCCATGGCCACGGCTGCCCCAAGCATTTCTGAAACCAGCATTTCTACAGCAGCACCGAGCAGAAATGCTTCACATTTATTAACTTGTTTGGTTTTGATTGTTGGATTGGCTCCCCATTCCCAAGGCTCTCAGATTTATTCTTTTAGCTTAACACTACAAAGTAATCAAATCACTCTGTTACAGCTGACAGACTGTGGGAGCCCTGAAGGGGAGGGGAGAGCACCGTCAGAAGAAACAGCTACATTTTCTCTTACATCTTTCACACTTGCCCTAAACTTCAGATTTGACTCATCTACATTTCTGGAATTCAAGAATACTGAACTTTAACTGACATGGGAAGTTATTTGAAGATGCAGGACTTTCACTTGAAATTAAATCTGATCTTCCTCCTGGGATCAGGGGACCAAGATTCACGTCTCCTAAGTACTGAAAAGTCCAAACGCACTCTCATTCTGCTTCAAGTCAAACACAAGTGTTGCTGCAACCAAGAAAACATCTTTCCAATGCTATGTGAATTCAAACCAACAAATTCATACCTAAGAAGAGGAGATGAGATGGAAGATTCAAACATGCCTTTGTGCCCTTCCATCAAACGTGTAGAATAGGTAAGAACAGGAAGACAAAAGAGATGGCTCAGAGAGTCAAGATTAATATGGAAATGGAGAAAAAGGGCATGCCTTGGGCTGGATTTCATGTCTCTCTTCAGTACAATTTATTTTCAGCTTTACGCTATGCAGTATTAGAAAATGCGTAGCACAGAACCCTTGATGTGGAAGACAAAGAAAATTTTTTTGATTTAGATGAATCCCAATGTCCTTGTCTAATGTTACCCAATGCAAAATTAGAAAGAAATTACTGCTGGCTTGGTCATGTGTTTTTAAAAATAATTTGAATGACCCACTGCCTAAAGTATGGACAGGGTCCTCTGTTATTAAATACAAACAAAGTCTGTGCTCAAATTGACAGGGTAAAGCTTGAAGAAAGTCCCCCAATGGGTTTCTTTACTCAAGAAAAACAAGCAAAAAAACCCATGAAGCCTGTGAACAAACAGTCTTACAGGCTTTGGACTTAATATACCAACAATGTCAGGCATTTCAATGCAGTAGCATCAAAACTAGATATTTACTGCTTGGTAGTGAGTAACCCTTTGAAAAGGGAGGAACAAAAATTCCTTTTTAATGAGTCACCATTTGACAGTCAGAGATCAAAACCTTTTGCCTGTATTTCTGACTAGCAGATTGTATAAACTTCAGTTTTTCTCTCTGTGAATGTATTTAAATCAACACAATTAATCAAGAAAATAAGTAAGTTAAGGTAACAGAAAAAGTGAGGTCCTTAAAAGTACCTGACCATCAGCAAGATCTACTGGGCTACTGAAGTATTAAATACATTCAGAAATTATTTCCTTACATAAACTTAGACTTGTGAAAATCCTAGTAAGATTTTAAGTATCTAGACCAAGAAAAGTGAAATTATACTCAGTATCCATCCTGATAACCACATGAAATGAATTATACATCATTATTCTGAAACTAATGTGAATGTTTACATACTAATCCTTGGAGACAAAGCTACTAGTGTGTTTGGAACTTTTACAAATATCTTTGTAAAATATTGACTTTTTTACTATTGCTTTGGACCTCTTAAATCCATGAAGAAACTTAAACCCATGAAGACCCATGACAGAGAATGAAACATTAAAATACATGCCTGAGGGTAGATGCCATTTTTGCCTTTAAATATTTTCTTTAACCCCTACATGAAATTCTGAAGTTTCAGCAAAAAGAAAGATACTATAATGTCATATCAGGGGGAAAAATTAAAAAAAAAAAATCCACCTAAGTTGGCATTACAGCCAAAGCAAAGAAACAAAACTGTTGTTCACAGTGAGGGAAGCTTCCAGTAGGATACACCTGCCTTTATTTTGAATATAATTTCCAACTATTTGAAACGACCCTAAAGACCTCAGCTGGCAACAAGCACTGATGATTTATGAACTATTTAACTAGTTAAGGATACTTAGTGTGAAGGTAAAGGTAAAGCACCATCATTCCCATTTTACAATGGACAAGTAAGAACCTAGGAACTATTTTCTCCTAAAATTGCCTCCAGCAATACATACATACAGATATTCAGGCCCTTTGAAAAAAAAATGTGGATAAATTTGAAATAAGAATAAGCATTACTCAGCCTTGGCTTGTTATATGAAAACTGATATCCACAAAAAATCCCACTTGCTCCACAGAACTTTCAAACCATCCTGAACTTCTGACCAGTGAGAGCATCTCCAAAGCTGACTCAGCTCACAGAACCACCCTGTCCTTCTCATCAGTCGATCTTAATTCATGTTCGATTTACTTGTAGATTGGAAGTAATTAGAGTAAATAACTACACTAACTGGTTACAGTTTGGGAATTGAGACAACTGAAGAAAGAATTCAGAGAAATAATCTGATCTACTACTGTAAAGAGAATCAATCATCTCTTTCCCTCCATTAGTCTTTTTGGCAATCCTGTGTCACTGTTGTCACAAGCTTGGATAACGATGCCACATTAATTCTGCTTTTGAGAAAGGAAATACAAGATGTGACTCTGTAACTGTGTCCTACCTCACCTTGGGGAATCTTTAGGGGAAGTTTCCCATCAAATGCACCTACAGTTTTTACTGAAGGAGAATTACTGAGTTGGGCCCATGCTTTGTAACTCAAATGCACGACACAAAAATATACAACCAATCTTCTGTTTCCATTTGAAATAAACTATTAGTACATAACCAATGATTTTTAAAATCCAACCTTACATGAGAGATTACATTTTCAAAGTTAAAATGACATTTTTTACGAGCCTGGCTCAGAGTTGATGAATATGGTGCTGGATGACAAGACCCCTACCGCACATTTCTGATGTAACACCAACAACCTTTAGCTACATTTCAGCTACATTTCCCTAAACTGGAGGTAGCCTGCATTTCCCAAGCCTAACCTTTCCAAAAGAAAAAAACGGCAACTGACACTTTTGTCGCAAACATTACAGAATTGGAAAAGAAGGAAGTCATTCCATGTTTTGTAACAGGAGCAGATTCACTCTCTTCCTTCAAGACAGCAGGCTGCTCTCAGTGTGAACTGTGGCACTGCTGATGTCACTGTGAGCAGGGACAAGAGGACATAAGGCCTTTTGTACTGTTCCCATGATGCTGCATGTTAAAAAAAAAAAAAAAATCAAAAATCAAAAATCATTATCCAAGCTGGAAGAAGCCCAAGCCATCATAAATGTTTGTTTACTGCAATTTGGCAGACCTTTTGAGAAAAAACAACAAACTGCACTTAGATATGTAATCCTAACCCAAAATGTCAGATGGGAATCAAGCAGAAACCATGCCATTATTTTGAGGAAACCATGAATTATTTGGGGGAAGCTTTTGCTGAGATGCTTATTTGAATGTTTCTCTGTAAGTAGATATCACTTCTATTACTGTGGCTATAACTAACGAGTTAACAACACTATTTACACTAGTACTGTTGTATCATTAGAAACAACAAGATTATGTACTTTAATTCTAATGCCAGCACAATTATTTTAACACCAAGTGTGTCAGATCTGACTCTGTACCCCCTAAATTAATTTCAGAGTAGTGGCTAAATAAAATGACATACTTCTTTGTGCTTTTGTTACAACACGCTCATGTGCAGCAAACTGTGAAGAAAATGTAGTAATTAGAGGTTAAATTAATCCCTGACAGACAGGCAGCTTAGTAAAGCTGGGCCCTCTTCAGAAAACAGAGCATAAAGCCTGCCAGTCTTTCAGAATTAGGCACAAAGAACAGGGAAGATTGGCAAGTCCCTCACTGCTGTGATCCAACCGAAGGGATGGAATGCTGAAAAGTCGGCGTAAGGCTTGGAGCAGCCAATACTACCAGGCAGATCTTGTGACAAATGTGATTTAGAGCTCCAAGGGATTGTTGCTGCAGCCGCTCCAACTGCCTGATCAGGATCAACCACTTGAAATTACAGACAGTCTTTTGCCCAGCAGAACAGGCTTCTAACCACCGTGTAATCTACCTCGAGACATTAATAAAAGCCAACAATGGCATTGTATTTCACAACATAACTAGAAAGTTACCTTGCTGCTTCGGATTTTAATGCAGGTAATGGGGTTTCATTGCCCTCAACAGCGTAAATGTGCTGGGTTACTCTGAAAGCAATAAATAGGTACATCTGGGGTAGATGTAACTCCCAAATCTGCTCGGAGTTTTGAGGTACTTAACTCTAGAGAAAAAGAAATTTACACAGAAAAGAAAAACCATGCAAGAAGAAAGAGGCAGCCAGATCATGATGATGATACCCAGTAAGTATTTCTTTTGTATGTGTGTCATCAGAGGTAAATGTTTTTCCCAATCTCTCTAGCTGTGGCACATGAAAGTAGCCAGGTTTTAAATCCATGCAAACACAGCCTGTTATCAACAGGGGGGTAACTGAAGGGCACCTGTTCTGTGCCGTGCGAGAAGCATCTTGGCTCCTGTGCTGGCAAATCCTGGTGCAGGAATTGCAGAGGCAACACTGCCTCAATTCCCACCAGATATCTTCCCTCAAAAGTGGAAGGTGCAAGGAACAGGCTTCTCCCTGGGCTGATGCTGCTGCCACTCAAGAGATTGTCTGACATGGGGTGACACCTGGCCCTGCAGAGGGAACCTCAATCCTGCCTGCACCAGGCTGAGTACCCAGCTGGCCCTGACAAATGGGAAGGCACGACAGGCACCTGCAGCGGGACCACCAAGAAAATAAAAATAACCCCAAAACCAAATGGGAAAAAAGCAAAGTGCCTGTATTACAATTAAAGTAAAAGTCAAGCAGGGAGCCTGCACAGATTGCAGATCTATGTGGAAGTGCTTTAACAGCACCAGCATTTCTGTCCTACCCAGATCATCAATTATTAACAAATTAGGACATGCCTGATGGGGTACTTATGTAACACTTCTTTATCAATAAAACTGCCAAGTCCCTTCAGGGAAAAGCACCGTGGCTCACAACAAGTCCCAATATGACACCTTCCTCTGGACAGGGCACTCCAGTGAATTCTGGTCTGCCCCTCCTCAGTCTGGCCACCCATTCCCAAAGAGGAATCCTGGGCAGCCCGGCAGCCCCTGCCAGAGGCCCAGGGTGCACCCCAGCCTCCCGTGAGCAGCAGCCCTTTAATCAGGTCAGTGCTTATCAATGGCTCATTGTAGCCAGGAGGCAGCTCCGAGCCAAGGCCATATGAAATCCTGCATCCCGCTGCATCTCCCACGCCTGGGCCCCACGGATACAGCTTCCAGCAACACACTCCCTGGGCACAGCAAGTGTCCTCCAGCCAGTCCAGCTGGCTAGTGGGTAGGGAGGGGAGGAAGGAAACCCACAGCTCTTTCCTCTGCTCTCCCCTTTGGGCACAACAGGTTCTCCACAGGAGCAGAGAGCCAGGTAAAACTCGCCCATCAGAGACAGTACACTGAGCCCTGCTTTGCTTCCACTTAGCTTCCCCCATCAGGTGAGAATGAGCAGGGCAGAGGCACACAACAATTACCTGTCTATACTGAAGGGCCTGATCCTTGAGCCCATAATTCTTGGATCAAATCTGTGCCTCATGCACTACAAAATGGAAAAGGACTGCTAGGCTGGGCCCTGGAAGGAGAAAGCTGGGTGTACTCTCCTACCACCCAACCCAATGAACAGCTTGCAGTTAACCCAGGGCACACACCAAGGGAAACAGCTCTGGAAGACCTACTGCAACTTGGCTAGTAAATGCTGCACAAAATAAGTGCTTTCTTCTTAAAGGAAAGGAATGACTTAGTAATACTTTTTCCTCTATTTAATAAAATGAAAAATATTACCAGTGAGAAGGGCTCCCAAGAGGAATAAGCACTCTTTCCAACTCATTTGCAAGTTATCCCACTCTGACTGCACTGGTCTCTGGCAGGGTTAACTGGTGAGTTCTGAAACCATGGAGTCACATCCTAAGAGCCACAAGCCCTGCTTATGCTGTCACCCTGAGATATACTTCCATTGTGAACTGAGCTAACAGGCCAGTCCACAGCAACTGCAATGAGAAATATCTACCAGAAGACAAGGACATAAAGTGAAACCTCTAAATGACAAAGACCTCAATTTTCTGCACAAAGCACTAGCAGTGATAATACAGAACAAGGGAAGGAGACTGTGATACAAGCACAGACTGTTTTGCAAAGCTTCAGCTGCTGGCAGCCCTGAAATAGGTTACAGAAAGTTAAAATTGTGGTACTGATCACCGCCCGTGCTACAGGGCTGTTTTTAAACATTAAACAGCATTTTACTATTTCTATTTTCACTTAAAACAATATTTCGGTACTTTCCAAAAGCCAGTCCAATCCTGAAACAACCCTAAGGAAGGCAGTACTATACACCCAACCAGCTTCATCACGTATTTTTTCAGCGATTGCCTTTTCAAGGGTATCCCTTTTAGAGGTGCACAACACAAAACTTACTACAAGCACACAGTGGTATCGTGCACATTTGGCATTTTACAGCTGTGCTCTAAAGTTCCCCTTCAAAATTACTGGCAAGGAAGGAAGTTCTGTGTAATTTTAGCACCCAACATCTGAAAAAATTAGAAATGTCCCAACTGTTCTTTGATATGTAGAAAAGAACAGTTGAAAAACTTACAGTTGACTGGTGCTACCTAGGTTACCCATCAATGGCATTGAGACTGGTATATTATTAAGAGAGGTGTATGATGGGAATTGGTTTATTGTGCTGATCCATAGTAACCAACTCCTGTTCGTCCATCATTTATCTCTCTCACCAGCGACATATGGGTTTGTCTATTCACACTCTCAGCATTCTCTCTGCTCCAACAAACAGTCAGCCTTTTCTGCTGGGATAAGGAGATTTTTTAGTTACATCCATTATGTGCGTATCAACATTTATGGCAGGAAGATAATTGCCAAAGAGCTCAAGGGGATAAAAGCTCCCTCTTTATAACACAAACCCCCTTAAAAAATCAATATTGATATAAAACAGTTCAACACAAAGCCTTGGTGTGTCTTCTGCTTCCTTCAGTTCAAAATGCTGGTTTTGGGGGTTTTTTAAACATTGCAAGTCAAACTGGAACATCAGGTAGAAAGTGTTCATAGTGAGTTACACCACTGCTCTTCCCACAGAGGATGATAGAGCAGTGTACAATATTAATTGTTCCTCAAGGAAGTTTGCAGCAAATGTGTCAGATATAAAGAGGACTCCTTGGAGAGTAGCCAGTACCATTTAAACTGATTTAGCTATCTTTATTTGGAGACCATACCAATTACTAATGAATCGTAACTTATAGTCACCTTCGCCTAAACGCTGAAAAACGCTGACACAGCCAGCACCAGGGAACAATGAAAACCTGGGGATTCTGCCCCTCTCCCTATTTCAGGAGCTCAACCTTCTACTACTCCATCCCCCAGTTTGGATAAACCCATTTGTCACAGCTTCTACGTGATTTACTTCACTTTCCCATGGCTATGTACTCATGAAAGTTATTTTAAGGCGACTTTTATCAGAGTGGATAGAACAAAGTAGAATAGAACATTTATTGATTAAATTTCAGGGAGCCACTGAGTTGCACTGTACTTAACCTACAGGACAACTTAGGGATTTTTCTTACTGTTATTCTTGCCCTTGTGTTTCCTTCTGCCTCCCTAACTTTTGTCATTCTCATGAAGCCCATTAATGGGTCAATTCTTGTCCTACAGTCACACCCAGGCAGGTTAGTGACCTCTTAAGCCAGGGCAAGAGTATCACCCTTACACCTGGGATCATGAACTCTTCCAGTAAATCTTCCTGCATATTCAGAAACCATCTATCACAATAGTTTCTTAATCCTGTTTTAAATCTCCAAATGCGGATACACTGTAACATTTACAACGGGGTCAGTAAAAAACATTGTATTTATTAAACACCCCTACCTGTGTTAAGAGGAAGTCATACAAAAAATTCTAAAAATATAACTGCCTTCTTTAATTACTAATCCTGCTCCAAACCCTCTAAAAACTACCTTGGCTTTAAAAAAATCTAAGACACTTTACAGTTCAAAATACTTAGTTACAAAGGACCAAAAGCAAAGCCCTGTCAATATGTGCTTTTCTGATTTTGAAGTATTACTTAAAAGGAATAAAAATAGAGTTGAAAAACCACATGTAAAAAAGAGAAAAAAACCCCTCAGAAAATAAAAAGCTGGATTGAATTTGAGCTGCTCAATTGTGAACACTGAACAGCTTTTCACTCACTCGAGGGCTGTTAACTGCATGTTACCTGCCTTACAGTACAGACTATTTGTTTTTTATCCCTGAGCAACAGACTATTTCCTGGTTGAGTTTAAAAACTCTGTGACGTTCCAATATCAACCCACACATGTGTGTCACTGTCAACGTCAGTCGCAGGAAAACATTAGAAGTCACCCCTTGCTAATGCTTTCCTAACATGGAATTTCCTTGTACCTCGCCCCCCAGCCCACCTCCTCCTTCAGCTGAGAGCATCCTTCCCAAAGTGCATTTTTTTTCTCCCTTCTAAACATATGGCAGGGAGAGAGGACTGAAAATGGGCAGTGCCAGCACTAGATCGCTGCTTTTTTAGGTGCTCGCGTGTAACTTACTCAAACTGCTCTCGCTGCCTTGCACGGGGCGAGAGCGGCCGCGGGGAAAAGTCCCCCCGTGCGTGGGGGCTTCCCCCTGTCCCCGGGGCGAGGGTTCCCCCGGGCACTATCGGTGCCTCCCGCCGCCGCCGTTCTCCCGCACGCAGCTCCGCCCCGGGAGCGGGAGGGCGCGAACCGGGCAGGCCGTTCTGGGGGGATGCCGGTGCGCCGGGGGAGGCAGCACCCAGCTGCCGGGACCGACGGGTTCAAGGCCGTTCCGGCTCCCTGTCTCCCGGAGGCACCATATGGTCCATCTTGCACATCAGCAGCTTTATTTCCCCATCAGCTCGGCCCAGAGGGGGAGCTCCGGGAGCAGCAGCCACCCCCTGCCCCGCAGCCCCCCGGGGCAGCGGCATTAGGCATTACCCGGGGATTACGGGGCTAAGTAGGGGAAGACTCGCGTTATATAACCGGGGGAGCGTTCCGCCCTCACGGCGCTCCCACAGCCCGCCCTCCGCCCCAGCCGGGGCGGCCGCACGGCGGCGGGGGGGGGGAGCCCGGCGCCTCCGCCCCCGGCCCGCGGAAGGGGCCAGACGCAGTTAATCCCCCCGCTGGCGGGGCGGGGGAGGCACCGCGGGGTGCCCCCGCTGCCCGAGGAGGAGGCGGCGGAGGAAGGCTCTTCCAGGAGGCTCCTCGCAAGCGGCCGGTGCTCGCGGCGTTCAGCGGCTTCCGACGGGACGAGGCGAGACGAGCCGGCCGCGCGTCCCCCGCACGCCGCACCGGCGACCTGCCCGCCCGATCGCGCCAGGCCGCGGCTCCGCGGCGCCTCTCGCCCCGCTCCCCGGCCCCGGGCTCCGCCGCCCCCCCGCCGGGAGCACCGTGGAAAACAAAAGCGGCCTTTTAATTTATTGTTCCGGGGGGGAGGCCGGAGGGGGGGCGGTGTGAAAGGAAATCAAAGCCCGTTTTCTTCCCAGAAACGGCCGTTCTCCCCGGGATCCCTCCGAGTCACCCTGGTGACAACCCCCCTCCAGCCAAAGACGAACAAAAGCCGCGGTGCCCCCGGCACCGGCGCTCCTCCGGGCCGAGCAACAGGCCGGGAGAAGCGGCGGAGGAGGGACCGGGAGGAGGGACCGGCTATTGACGGGGGAGAGGGGCAGCCCCTGCCTTGGGGGGGGGACGTGGGACCGAGCCAGCGAGCGCCGTGTTTACCCTGCCATTGCTCTGAGCCCCGATCTTAACCACAGCATCAGAAACCAAAACAGTTTAAAGCGTGAGTCAGCACGCGTTTTGTTCACGCGTTCTGTTCCGAGCACACGGACGGTCCGGCGGCGAGCGGCGGAGGCGCCGCGCCGGCAGCAGCGCCCGCACTCGGGGCTGCTCCCGCACACGCGCTCCCGCAGCTCGGGCTCAGCGCCGCGCTCCACGCTCCCGTCAGGAACAACCCAGGGCTCCTCCGGGGCTCGGACGAGCCTTTTGTTCACAATCGTGCCTATCGAACGTGCGCTTCGGGTTCCCAAAATAACCAGGCACGGGGCTGCCAACGCAAATACCAGGAATTATTAAAAAAATGATACTGGAGGGACCACCGCTAGCCCCTCCACGCGTGACACCCTCCCGGCGGAGTCCCCGGGCGATGACGGGTTTATCCTCCCCTGCCTGTCTGATCCAAGTTTAGCTGGAAATCCCCGGACGATGGCTGAGCCGGCCCGGCCGCACTGACACGGGAACCCGCGGGCTGGCGGTGCCGGGCGCACCGGCGGGTCCCCGCTCCCGCTCGCCCCCGACAGCATCCACCGCCTCTTCCCGCAGCATCCAGCGCCTCTGCCCGCAGCCCAGCGCGTCACCACCCGAGCAATGACACGGAAACCCTCGGAGCGTCCCCCGCTGCCGCGCACTGGCTGCCCCGCCGCCGTGCCCGGGACCGCACCGCACCGCAAATCACCTTCTTCACCACCATTTTAAAGCCCACGGACCCCCTCCCTCCTGCCCTCCTCTTCGTGGTCCGACTTTAGCTCTGACCAGAATGGAGGACGAAATTCCCCCCTCAAGTTTCTGTCCCCTTCCCTCCGGCGGCCCCGGCACTCGCGGGCAGAGCGAGCCCAAGGTGGGCACTTTCTTGAACCGCCCCTGCAAACTTTCCAGCCTGGCTGCGACCGTGCCGAGCCCGGTGAGCAACTGTTCGGAGGGTAAGTCCTTTTAAACCAGCTCCTACTTTCCCAGCCCATATAGATTTCAAATGCTACTTACTGGAATATGTGGCTCCATCCGTGGTGCTTCTACCCGCTGGGAAACCAGCAGCATCTTGGACTGGGAATCAACCGGCTTTTAGATCCACTTTGGCTGTATTGAGCAAACCCAGCGCCGCAGAGGACTCGCAGCCTGTTTTCTCCTTTTAGGTTCCAGACAAGTTCATCCTGGCGTTGCAGTTTGCTAATGATTCACTGTCTGTCTCGATCTGCTCACTACATTTCCATCAACCCACAGCTTCCTCACTTAGAAGGTGGAGTTTGTGGGGTTTAAGTTACTGATAGGCATATCTAAGTGCTGTGTCACTCAAAGAGGAGGAGACACACACACACTCACACACACAGCCCGCACACTCACACACACGAACGGCGCCAGGCTTAAAGGGGAAGTAACACTTTCTTCTCTACAGAAATTGGACACCTCACAGATCCATGGATTTAATTTTTTTTTTCACCGTGCATGAAGGCGAAAATTAACCAGCCTATGGTCAAAATTTTAACACACAAAAAGCTGCTTAGAATGTTTAGAACCTTCCTTGTAGAGCTTCAAATTCATTTAATACAAAGTCAGATAGGTCAGAAAGCTGCTGGCAATTAGCAGATTTTTTTTTCCCCTTCCAAATCAAAGTGCTCAAATCACTGAAAAGAGAGCCCAAAGCATGAAGTGTAAAGGTTTGAGTTATTCCCAAAGAGTGTAGTTTCCTGTCCCTTTGTGACATTGGATGTTCAGCACTCAACACAAAAGGGTTAAACTCATTTCGCCCAGGTGAACCCAGGTTAGCAAGAAGGAAACAGCAGAGTTCTTTCATTTATCTTTTGTGCTATGTACATGTCTTTTTGAAAACAGACACAATTCCAAATAGAGAGCTCCCATAAAGCCACGCACTTCTCATATGACTATAAATGTGCTTGCTACAAGCTGCAACCTCTGAATACTGATTTTGATAGACCATCAACTGAAAGCTGAGAACCTATTCAGACCTCCTCTTGGACTGTGCAGAAAGAACTGGGAAGAGCAAGCTGCAGGCAACTAGGAGAGCACACTGGGTCCACAAATAATGGCTGGTATAATTTCATTTTATTACCTTGCTAAATCACTACAATTGTCACTCCTATCCTGATAAACTGGAGATGCTAGAAACTCTGTCCCAGTACATTGACTCAATGGATGAGGTGTGGAAGACTTACTAGCATTTGTAATAAAATGTCTAGTTTCTAAGATCATTCCTGAAATAGCGATATGAGTAAATTATGCTCTGTAAAATTAGGAAGTTATTTGAATACAACCCCTTTACTGTAACCAAATACATAAAAGTGGAGCCAGAATCTGACCTCGCTTTCCTGAAAGTTTTCCAGACAGCAATCACCTTCAACTTGCAGCAAACTTATAGACCTCCAAACCCATCTTTGTACCTGAGCTAATAAATATTGACAATAACAGTTCATCAACAGAGAAGCATTGCTTTTTAGCTTTGCTGAATCCTCTGGCTTGCCTGTGACAGCTGCAACAATGAGCCCGCTTCCCTGAGCAGTATTTGTGGTATTTCAGCTTGCATTGTTTGGAAACTTATTGGTTTGCTTTTCTAGTGCTCTTGCCTTTTATATTATTTAAAATTACTTTGATCTATTTTGTCAAATGAAAAAAAAAAGGAACACAAAAATAACAAACTTTTGTGGGTGTAAACACCCTGAATTCTACAGCCTCTGAGGGTCAGATCTCAAGAGGTTTCAGTGACTAAGGGGAGTTGTATCAACATCTGGTGTTTGGGTTTCTGAGCTGCCCATACCAAATCTACTACTCTGCCTGAGGTGCTAAGGCCCAAACACAGCATTAGGGCATCAGCATGGGATCTAAAAGAGCCAACATGCTGAGCAGGAATCACCTAAAATGAACAGGCTCAGGGAAGATACACATTCATCACACCTGCATGAAGCTCCACATGGAAGGAGGTGCCACTCTGCCCAGTGTGCAAAGTCAGAAACCCTCCCCTGAAAATACACGTGTGTGTAAGGGCTCCCATCTTCCTCCCTGGAGATTTTTGAACTAAAATACATATGTATGGAATATGGGGCACCCAGGGATTCACACACGGTGTAGCTGGACCTACTGACAACACCATGATCAGATGATGAACAGTGGGTCCCTGTCAGTTTTCCTATACCAGTTATTGTCAAGAAGTTTTGTCATTTATGGCTCTTGCCAAACATTTGAAGTTCCTGACAGATGACAGTACTTCCTAAGAGCTGTCATTTGCTTTGTTCACTTCATAAAACTAGACCAAAGGCCTCCCCCAAAGGGAAGATGATGTGGGTAGGGTAGAGGAGTCCTGTGTGTGCCTGCTCTGCAGCAGGAATGATGCTGCTGCCTTTAGTTGCCAAGGGCATCTGCTTGCCAGGTAGTGGTTTGTGCTCCTCTGTAAGGTAGGGTGTGCTCTCAGAGGGAAATCAAATCAAGACACTTTTAGCAGTTAGTCCATGACAGAACGTGGCAACATTTTCCTTCTGAACCTGCTGGCTTAAGCTGTGTAGGCTCTGGATGTCACTCCAGCAGCTCAGTGCCAAGTGTGCCCATGCTGCCAGACCAGGTGCACTGAGCTGATGGGCCTGGATGGCATGTGCTGGGATGCTCCACAGAGGCAGGACAGCTTTGGGTGTGCTCAAACCCCCAATTTCAGGCAGTGTAAGCATTTAACAAACCCTTGCAGAGATCACTCATTTTCTGTGATAGGTAATGGCTAAGCAGGGGATTTCAGGGCTGCAATTTTGGTCTTTGGTGATTAAATTATGAGCCCTTTCTTTAGGCATATTTACTCTAGTTGACCTGGGGGAATCCTTGGCTGCTCTGGAATCAATAACAAAACTTCTTCAGGGCAGTATTTCATCTTCTCAGGTTAGGCTTACCCTAAGCAAGTTGCAGGCTACCTTACTGCTATGCTTCTGTCCTATTTGGAAAAGTGACTTGTAGGATTCTGCAGAAAAGATGTGATTCTAATGACATCAAGGCTGTTATGGCCATGAGGCAGGGCAAAACATATTCTAGTACCTCAAATGCTTCTCCCGATGCTGGGCATCAAACCTGGGCCTGACTGGTTGATTAATCACATTATTTATCAATTTTACAGTAGTTTGCCACATTTCATTTAGCATCTTTAATATCCATAGAAAATATAGTTTGCTTTGTTCCTATATAAAACAAGTATCATTTCTTTCCACATGGAGATGTCTTATTCAAAAGCCAGAGTCGGAGAGCTGAGAAATTATAACTGAGAAAAATAACAAAGGGATGAGAAGAGTGCCTTGACCCAAAACAAAACCCAAAACACACAGCAATCCAAAAATATCCCGAACAAGACCAATGTTTTTCCTTTACTTACTGTTCTGAAAAAGCAGTATCTTTCTACCTAAGGAGAACAGTTAGCTGGAAAGCTGCAATATGCTAAATAACTGCCCTAAGTTGTGCTCACCAAACAAAAGGATTGTGCATTCAGACACAGCCTTGATGGTTGTGCCTTGATTGGCACTGCCAATGTAAGATGGCCAAGGGCTAGAGAAAAGGTTTGCATCTTCCAGGCTGGTGTGAACTAAAGATGCTAAAACTGAGCTTCCAGGTAACCATGATGCTGGGACTCTTCTCTCAGGAGAACTGTTCCAGACTTCAGCTGGCCTCTGGGGTTCCTGACACTAGAAAGCATAACAGAAGTCTGAGCAGAAAGGACTGCCCCACAGCATGTCTTGTACACTGAAGGGAAGCGGCAAATAAGCAGCACAAGGATTCACCACAGCTTCACTGAAGGATTCAGAAGTTTGTCAGTGCCTCAGAACCAGATGGATAGCAAGCATGAGATGCTTTCTACTTGCACATTTGCAACTTGAAATTAGGTGAAATCAATGGGCTAGATGAACCTTCAGTTGGACTAGTCAGTACTGCATTTCTTATGCTAGATCAGATAGCAATCCAGCTAATTTGGTATCCTTGTCTCTGACCACAGGCAATAGCTGATGTTACAGAAGATAGAAAAGAAACTTTTACTGAGCAGTTGCAGGACAAATTGCAGGTAGTGGTGCAAGCCCCTTAGCGAGTTTCTTTTTAAGCAAAGCCAGTCTGTAATTGGCTGATGCTCAGAACCAGGAAGGCTCATGTCCTTTGGGTACTTCCCCACAGTACAGTGTAATAAACTAGGGATGAAATTACTAATGCATGTGAAATTTCAATTCATTTCTGAAAGTCACAATACTGTCAGCATCAGTAACATTGTGTTGAGTAAAACAGCGTCTCAGGTCATCTCTGAATGTGTTTAATTGCATGCCCTTTCTCAGAGAATCAAACCATTCCTTGCTGCTATGGTTTGGGTTGAAGACACCTTAAAGACCATTTACCTCCAATCCCTGCCATGGGCAGGGACGCCTTCCACCAGACCAGGTGGCTCAGGACCCCATCCAACCCCACTGTGGACACTCCAGGGATGGGGCATCCACAGCTTCTCTGGGCAACCTATGCCAGAGCCTCAACACACAGTAAAGAAATCCTTCCTATTATCTAATCTACATCTACATCTTTCAGTTTTTCTCTTTTTAGTCCTATCAATATGTGATTTTTTTCCTACTAGCAGTATATGGAAAATACCTAAAAGTAGATAAAATGCTTCAATAAATTTTAATTTCCTCAGTAATGCTTGCTATATTGAGTAATTCTGTAACTCATATGAAAAACATGTATATGTGTATAATTGGTAATGTAGCAATTCAATTCTTTTAAAGAAATGTTACTTTTAGGAAAATAAGCTTCAAAAAAAAAAGCTTTTGATTGCAGTTAACTGAAGTTTTTCAGCATGGTCTTCACTGGACATGAAAGAAGAACACGTATGATCAACTTTTCTAAGTCCTTCAACTTCCATAAGTCATTGTTTACATGAGTTCCCATGGAAGAGTCTATAGGTAAAATCATCAAAGGATGGATGGCCATACAAACATTTCAGTGGGTACATGAACTACTTTAGAAAATTATATAAATTAAATGAATTACAACTTTGTCTTTTATATGGAAAAACAGACACCAATCTAATCTCTGTGTTAGGAGTTGAGATGACAGCTCTGTGAGTAACTTCTTCATACTTTCAGAGAAGTACATTGTCTGTCTTCTACTAAAGTATCACTTAAAATCAAGTTGTTAATATCTGCTTAGTGACCAAATGCTTGTTTCAAATTGCTATCTTTTGAACTTAATTTTTAAACTCAGAAATCAATTATTTGCATAGCTCAGAGATCCACTTAGGCACATGCTAACATTATGTCTGTGTCTCAGAATGGAAGGGATTACCCAAGTGCTGAGGGAAGCACACAGATGATCAGGGTGGTGAAATGCTGACAGGTTGCTCAGAGGGTTGGGGGATGTCCCATCTCTGGAGACTTTCAAGGTCAGGTTGGACAGGGCTCTGAGCAACCTGATATAGTTGGAAGATGTCCCTGCTCAGTGCAGGGGGCCTGGACCAGATGACCTTTAAAGGTCCCTTCCAAGCCAAACCATTCTGTGATTCCATGAGGTGCTTTTGTAGAAGACTTACAGACATTTCAATTCTGACCATCTTGCAGCTAATAAGATTATTTCATTAAAAGCACAGAAGATAATAAAAATTAACATAATATCATTTTCAATAGCTCTATTGTCAGCAACAATACATTGAAATGTTTGATAATGAATGACATTTCTCCAATTTTGACTTGTGCATAAAACATTTTCCCTCTTGAACTGTGATGTGTGCACTCAGCGTGGCTGCTGCTGGCTCTGCCCAGTGAGCACAAACCCTGTGCTGGGCTGCAGGTGTGTTGGATGGCAGGGCTGAAGCTGCTGCACATTCCACCTGCAGCCTCAGTCACATCTAAGAATAAAAGCTGTCATTTGCTGAAGTGAGAGGTACCTGCAAACACTCAGGCATTGTTTAAAGGAGCCCCTGTCTCTCCCCAGGAGATGCCTTTTCTCCAAGCATTATGTTCAGCAGCGTTGTCTCATTTATCAATTGCTCCAGCAGCCAAATGGGCACACAGCCAGGTCCCAGCACATGGTGGGTATTGGATCAGGAGCAAACAGTGACAGGTATCACTTGCCAAATTTCCAGGTTAAGAATAGGTCTAGGCAATAGGACACACTTATTTGACTCCTGTACCCAACTGCAAGTAAGAGAACACTCAGAATATGTAATAACACAAAAAAGGCTTAGCAATAATTCTAGCCTTGCCGTTTTTCACTGCTGGATCACACAGTTCACATACAAGGGCACTGATCAGGGATATACAGATCTGCCTCAGTTCCTCTGGAAGTCAACAGAAAGGCAGAATCTGACCCATAGCTGATACAAGATATTCCAAATTACTTTAAGTATCTTAGCATAAGAAAATGCTTCTACATTCACATAATTTTGCTGTCCTCAGGAAACACACCTTTTTTCCTTAATTTTCCCTTTCGTTTCTAAAGCTGTTCTCTCTTTGCTAAAGCTATTTTTTTAAACATTCTCTATTTCATGACTGTCAAAGTATTCTTTCCATGCCAGATACATGGCAAAGTTACATATTCTTCAACTCAAAACAATTTACATGAATATTCATAAACTACCTGATGGCAGAATTGGCCCTGAGATTTAAACCCATAAAGCTCACAGAAACAAATGTTACCCTCTTTCCTTTGTCAGAGATCCCTTGGATCATGCTTAGAAATTATTCTTTTATGCAGTTGCCAAGAAAATGCAAAACCAATGCATGAAACATTGTATGTTCTGTTTATTAAAGAAGAGTGTCTGTGATGATACAGATATTCAGCCAGACTAGGATGCTGCCAATGTCAGTTTGTGATTTACTAGAAATTATTGATTTCAATTCTTGGTTTCCCAGGGCTACTGAGCATATCCTGTCATATAAATATGCATCCGTTTGCTAGAGGCTGCAGCCTTCTGTAGAAATGTGTGGTGTCTCAACTAGTGTCAGATTTCTTGAACTAAAAAAATACAGCTTTACTTCCCTTCAGAAAAGGAATGAATAAAAGCTATTAAGGTACATTTCTATGTCCATTATAAAACTGTGGCATTCATTCAGAATTGTACATTTTGTTATTCAAATAAATACAGTGGCATGGTCCAGAGAAATTGTGCTACCACCCTCCCTGTCCCCCAAAGGAAAGTACAAGACCAGTAACCTCAGACTTCTCATGGAAATCAAGAAACAGCCTGAACTGAACTGCTTTTAGGTATGTATAACTTACAAGTCAGTTACACAACATGCAAGTGCAAAAGGATGATGAGTATAGTTACTCTTTGTACTTTAGGGCCAAGAGTCATAGTTCATCGCCAGCATTTGTAAAAGGCAGAAGGGAGCCCTTGGGAGCTCCAGCATGTGTGTCCCCTCAAACTGTCCCCCTCCCAGGACCCTCTGTTCCCCTGCCCATCTTCTGCTCCTGGTCCCCCAATGCATTCCTGCCCAGCGTTTCTTTCATTTATCCCTACTACTCCTTAACACTTTTCTCTTGGTCCTTGGGCTGTGTTCACACCTCTAATTCCAGCTACCCACTCTGCTGTCCTCCCTTTCCCAAGGGAAGTACTCCAGGGTGGAGACAGGTCTCTCACCTACTGCTGGAGCTGCCAGCATGTGCCACAGGGTACAATGGCATTTTTGGAATTTGGTGAAAGATGCGGACAATTCTGCTGCACAGAACGTGGTCCATCCCCATCTTAGTGTTCAGAGAAGGGGTATGGTTCTAGATTTTTCTCCAAAAAACCTCCCTGTTTTACCATCACTTTTCTCAAGTCAGTTGCATGCCCTAATGAATTCCATGTTTACAAAAATACAAAATGTTCAAGGCTAACAGTGGTGGCAGAAATGACAGAATAAACAGGATAGCATTTTCTTTTGTCTTCTCACTTATTTGTGTACAGTGCAAAATAGTGTAAGTTTGGGAAAAAGAGAACAGGGCACAGCCTCACAGGAGCAGCCAGTGCAACCTTTGCAGGTGAAGACTGTGAGATGGACAAGCATGACAAGCATCAGCTTTGCTCCCTCCCTGCTGCAGTGGCTGGTGCAGCTGGGACAGGGAAGGCACTTCCCTCTCAGGCAGAGGTTGGTGATCATTCCTGCTCTGCCTTCCAACTATGCTCACAGCTGCCATCACCTGCGGTTTCCACACTACATTGAGGGAAGTTGGGTTTTGCCACGGCAGGATGGAAAAGGTGGGAAGCAGCTTCCAGCCGTGGGGGATGTTGCCTGGCTGATGCCTGTTTCCCACAAACACAACAGCCCCACACAACAGTGATCACCACATTGTGAAGGAAGGAACCCTCTCGTTAGGGGACAATTTTCGACCGGCTCTGAAATGAACCCCTGAATTCCTTTTGAGCACTCTGGCTCTTCCTAAAGTATTTGAAAACAACTTATTGCCAGATTATGGTGAGATCATCTTGCTCTTGCAGGAAAAAGAAAGGAGAGAGAAAAGAAAGCACTGCAACTTCCCAAGCCACTTCAGCACTAATAGCAGTATGATCCCTAATCAATGCAGAGGGGCTGACAGCAACAATAAGTGTTAACTGCTGAGCTGAAGGGGCTGTTTAACCTGGCTAGGAAAAGTTATTTCTGCCACAACTATTTGAAAAAAACATCAGCAATTAAATTAATTCAAGCATATCCTCTCTTTTCATGGGAAAAATGTGGAAAAAATCCAGGCAGAGAATGAATGGCACCCAGATTAATGAGAAACTGCTCAAGAAGAGAAAAATAATGGTTTTCTAAAGTATATTCATATTACATTCTGTGGTAGCACCATATGCTAGTTTCCTAGATGCTGGTAATCCTGATGTATTTTTATCTTGGCTAGTACCAAGGAGGGAGCTGTACAAGGCCAAGTTCTTCCCACATATCCCTGTTGAAAGCAGTTTACCTTCGCTCTGCGTTGTGAATGTGAACCAAGGCAGCCATGCAACTGCTTCAGAGCATGCCTTTATTTCCTGGCTGCATCTGACTGGCTTTTAAAAATCATCCTACTGCATCTCTTGAGTCTTTTATGAAGCCCCTTTTACAATGATAGAGCCTAGAAATGTTGGACTTAGAAATCACAAACCTCTACTGCTTCCATTTAAGGGTCAGATGCACTAATTAGATACAGCAGGAGACTATAAATTGTTCACGTTTCAGACAGAGGAGAACAACAAAAAGCCATTCTGTGTTAGTGGGGATGTATTAACATATATGTAGGACTTCATTCTTCTCTAAGTTGAACAAATATTCTTTAATCAGTCCTTAGAAATCACTTCTGAAGGTGGTGGCATTCTTCCATTACTAGACAGGGACAAACAGCTCTGACTGTACTAGAAAAAAGAACCACCACTAATTAACATTGTTTAATCAGAGAGATTTGAAATATCTATAGCACAGGTGACCCTAACTCCAGCCTGCTGCTGAATTATTGTACTAGCAGCCATGCTGCTCTGCTCCAGCTGCACCTCTAGACACTTAACCACAGATCTCGATGCAATTTCTGATGCAGTGATTCTGAGGCTTTTGGGGAGTCAGCAGTCCAAGGATGAAAGTGATCACACATTCAAAATTCACATTATTTTGAGGGTTTTTGAAAGATGCTGGTATGAGCATGTATCACAGCTTCCACAAGGGCCATGGGAAAGGGTTTTTGAAACAGCAGGGTTGAAGTCAATGGCAATGAAATGGAGCACAGAGCTTAGAGCAGTTTTCTCAAGTGGGGCTCACCTGATACAGAGGTGAGGCAAGAGAGGCAAGTGCAACTTTGGGTGTGATGCCTAGGAGAAAAGCAAGCCATGGTATGTCCCAGCAAAGCACAGAGAGCCAAACAGCAATTCCTCCACAAGAAAAAAAAAAAAATTGTAGATTTGTCTCTGTCATGAGGAAAATCCAAGTGTCTCTGACCATCTAGTTAGCAATTCATGCTATGCTCATCAGCATGGTATGTGACTCCTTGTGACCACACTGCCTTTTGGTAACTTTTAGCCACTCTGAAGATAGGTGTGGTAGCACTTTGGAGTCACTCTGGAAACCAGGAATACACGTTTGGGAGGCATCTTTTATAATTGGCATGGCTGAGCTGCAGCTCTGCCTCAGGCAGAAGGTAGACTCTGTCTCGCTGGGGGTGGTGAAATGAAATCTCTTAGCACAGAAAGAACACGGAGAAGCTCAGAAGCCTGGAGGAAGGGGCTGGCACCTGGGGTTGCACAGAACCTCCTTGCAAAGCAACTGGAGGGAATTTTTTTCCCCAAGTGAGGGAACAGTGTGGAGGATGTTGTTGCCGAAGTCACCAGTGAAGTAGGGAAATTGAAATAATGAGCTACAGGAATCTTTCTGCATTTTGGCAGGATTTGAATCCACAGCTGTTTATAAGAAAGTAATTAGTGGCCTGTCAAGCACTCTGAAGATGTTCTGAGTGCTAGAAAATTGTGATAAACTTATCTTTCTGTGCCTCTGTGTCTTGTGAGCGATTATTCAATCAGTGGGGTTGTTGACTGGAAGACACAGCCAAACAGTGATTGGGTTTCTAAACTATTCAATTACCTCTAATGAAGAAGGATCAGAGAAACAACCCTTAAACACCTTAAACAGAGCAGCAGTATTAACACACAAAATAACTCTCAGGAGAAACCTCCAGACACTTGCCAAGGTTGGCTTTGGAGCCAACTGTGATACAAATGCATAAAATATTAGTTCCTTAATGGTTGTGAAGTGTTGCTCTTTAAAGGTTACTGTCTTCCTGTCCAGACAAGGCTGCAGTGGAATGATGAATGAAGCGATCCATAAATCTGAGGTTTTCAAGCACCTGCAACTCCCATTGGGGTCAACAGGAATTTTGGATTACTGGGATTTAGCCAGTAAAACCTGATTCTGCATGAGATTAAGAATCCCCAGGGCTATTGGCCTCATCAGCCACAGTGTTTACCTGATGAAGTACTTGGAATGACGGCTCCAGAAATGCTGGTTATTTGGATGCATGTTTGTGATGGGAGACTTGATCTCTAAAGCACAGGGACCAGGTCTGTGCCAGAGAGGCTGCCTGGAAGTGAAATTGGGAAGAAATCCCTCTGTGGCTGGCAGAGAAGCATAGTGAGCCCTGCAAAAAGTGCAAGACAGGATTCTGCTTCTGAGGCAGCTTCTCTCTCCATTACAAGTCTCGCCATATACAAAGAGCTGATTTGTTATTGGAGCTCAAAGGAATGAATGAGCTCTAAAGAATGTGACGAGGAGAGAATGCTACAATTCCACTGGGAAGAGCTGCTTCTTTTTCTTTAACTTTTGCATTCAGTTAATATTTGACAGTGGCCTTGGAGCACAGGATCATCGGAATGCCTCGGTGCAGCACCGGACAGTCGGCTGCAGCACAAACACTGCACCTGCCTGTAGCTGTCTAGAAGCTCTGTGTGTGTCTGCATTTTTGAAAGTATCTCACGGTTTTGTTTCCTGTGAATGTGCATTCAGCCCTGCACACTCGTGAAATGCTTAGCTGGGCTTGGGAACGTGTACATAGTGGGCCACAGTGTGGGGGATGGGGCAGGGGAAGAAAGAGGGGCTGTAAGGCAGCTTGAGAACTGATACCATGCTAGTGTGAAACTTCTTTGTGAAGGGAACAACACTGCCAGGTTTTGGCTTAAAGATTCTCAAACACTCCAGCAGCTTTAGAAACTTGAACGTGTCCTAGGCTCCGCTGTGTGCAGACACAATGCTGGAGAGGAGCCCCCATTTAAAATGGTGCCAAGGGCTCCAACAGCTTCTGAAATTCCAGGATCAGGCCCTAAAAATAACAACACGTTTGACCCAACATAGCCAGCAGAGCCAGAGGAGATGATAGGCTGCACAGCATAGTTCTAAGCCAGCTTTCCTAAACTGCAAACCCATTAAATATTTAGGTGGCTGTATGCAAATCATTTAAATTCTGTTTCTCAGAAGCACACCATGGTGTACAGATGTGCTTTGTGCTGAGATCCTCATCCTAGGCTTTCAGCAACTATTTATTTTAAACCAGTAAAGGACTTAATTAATGGCTAATTGTGAGCTACCTTTATTTAAAGAGTGTTTATTTATGAGGGAGGAGGGGGAGGAAGCAGAAATGCAAAGACCTGAGTTTCTGTCAGAGCAAACTCACATAGAAGAAAACACACTTTTGTGACTGAACCAAAACCCCAGGATTGCTCAGATATTTTCAACCCCCTCCACGGGTACCAATTTGCTAATTCAACAAATAAACAGCCCTTTATGTAGGAGCTGTCTCGTGGACACTGTGAACACTTTAGAGACTAGGGCCCCAGATCTTCTTTTCTTAATGTCACTGTGAATTTGCTTGTGGAAGTGTATGACACCATGCACAGAGCCCAACAGCTGAGCTCATGCTTCAGGCATTCTCCCAGGACCGAGGGGGAGGGGGCTCTCTGCCAGCTCCCGGCCGCCTCTCCCCTCGCATTTACACACACACAAATCATGTTATCATAGTGAAAATATGTAAGAATTCCAGGAAGCAGAGGAAGTTTGTATGTTGACCTTAATTTTTTTTTTCCAGAGGAAGATCACACTGAATGTAAAAAGAAAGGACGGTGGATGCTAGCTAAATTCATTTGCAGATATTTTAATTTTCATTGCAACTCTTTCCTCTGCTGTATTTTGTCTTTTAGGATTAATGCTGTTTGTATTTTATCCCATGTGGCTACTTTGACTGAGAGAACTGAAATCACTTGGTGAGAGGTCTATGGGACCTATTTAGACTGAAAAAAAAAATTGTAAAGGAGGTCCCAGTGCATTCTGGTTCCTATTTTCCATTACAGTACAGTAAAATTGGGTGAGACTGTTTCTGGAGGGAAGGGAAGGAAGGGGTGGATGAAAGAGTGGGCTAACACATTAGGCTTTGGCACATGGAGGCCTGGGTTTATTTTGCTTTACAGTTCTGGGCTGGAACTCTTAAAATGCTGATCAGTTTGGCCCCAAACTCAATTGCACTTCTAAAAACACACTTAACTTTAAACCTGCAAATGCCTTTGGAAGACTGCGGGACCTTAGAAGCTGCTGTTCTGGGAAGTGCAGTTATCTGCACAGCACCTTGCAACATCCAACCATTCCCAGCAGCTCATCCCAGCCTCCCTGCTCCCCTCATTAGTACTCACACCTGTGAGGCTTTGCACACATTCCAACACAGCCATTCCACCACCCCTAGGACACTGATGCAGAGCCAGGGAAATAGTAGCTGAGTCCTTAAACACTCATCTCTCTCCATATACATGAACAATGTGGTCCCACACAGACTTGTAAAATGGCAAGTAAAGATACCCCATTCCTCTTAACTGACCAACAAGGAACCCAAGCATGGAAAATATTTCTGTTTAATTGCAGGGGTCAGCCTGGCAGTCTCCATGAGCAACACCAGCCATGCCTGGTGGAGCACCAGCTGTATCCTGTGCCCCCAGCACACCTGAGCCTGGTGGCTGTTCCTGAGGAACCTCACACTCTGTTGGGTGCTAGGGCTCTTCAGGTTTTGTAAAATATGCTTTGACCAGCATGTTTAACTTGTTATAGGACTGGGCAATAATCCCAGACACATCTTGAAGAGTTTGGTTTGAGAATTTATCAGATTGCTTAAAATTTCTTTGCAAACTATTTCATTCCTTATGTTTCTCTGTTGCAAACTTAAGCTTGAAGCCTGATTCAATTTTAAATGAGCAAGCCTGTTCTTCTAGCTAGCAGGCAACCTGTGATGTATATTTGGGGCAGGCATCCCCACCCAACAGCTCTGCTCAAACAAGTAGGGCCATCCCAGCAAAATCTCCTGAACAGCTTGGTGTCGGCATCCTCCCTGAAATCAAGGGATATGTCACTGAAGATGTCAGGGTAGGACTTGTGCCACAGAATTTATTGCTCTATTCAAGTTTTCCTTTATTCTTTTCTACAGGTTTTCTGAATGCACTCCTTTCTCTCTCCCTCTGCTTGCCCCCCATTTTATTCTCTTGTCACATATTTCAAACACACACCTGCTTTCCCTGCCTCAGCTCTGGAGGGCTCAGGCAGAAGGTGGCAGGAAAAGTAGTATTTGAATTATATTTTGGTCTTCAGACTATTCAGACATACAAGTAGGCAATGCAAGCCTGCTACTTGGCATGTTGTGGCACTGAGGCTTTTTTCTTTTTAAGCATACAACCCCCTACCAGCTGCAGTCTAGATTTACACCACGGGGAAGAACACAGTAGAACCAGATTGGAGATTAATCAAAGCAAATTCTGACCCGCTGTTACATGTGTCTCAATGACAAAAGATTTAAAAAGTAAAAATAAAAAATGAGGAAGCTTTGCTCTGGTAATAAACATTACAACAAAAAGGCACAACTTTCCCAAATATGCTGTGAAGAGAAGACAGATGCCTTCTAAGTCTTCTTGGTGTGTCTGGCCATTGTTGTGGATCTGTGGCTGCACGCTGCCAGCACGGGGAGCTGCCCCAGCAGGGTCCAGCATTCCTGGCTCCAGCACATGCTGGAAACATCCAGCTCCTTCTGGGGTGTCCAAGGCAGACTGCAGAGCCCAGCTCACCTGCCTCCTGCCCACTGGGAAAATTAATGATCCAGAGGTTTTGGTGTAAGTCAACCACACTGCCCAGGAGAGAGACAAAAAACCCCTGGAATCTTTTCTACACAGAAATCCCTTCTAGTCACTTGTTTGTGAGTCTAAATCATACAGCTTGTGAATAATAAAAACAGAAAGCCACATACAATGATGAATTATCAGTTATCCTGAAATGTGACATATTCTTCAGATTTTAGGGGTATTTTTATTCTGTTGGGATTACAATCAGGTGAAAGTTTGTAGTTATCATCACTAGAGTAGCACTGTTAGTCTGAATTAAGAACATCTACCTAAACTTTTGGGCTACCATCCTCAAATGGCATAAACTAACACAGCTCCATTTCAGTTACTGTAGCTCTACTTAGCTACATCTTCTGGGGAGCCAGCTTTTGCTTTCTTGGGAGAGAAAAAAGAACAAAACCCCAAATAATTAGTAGGGTTAAGATTTCCTATTTTTAAAAAATATATTCACAGGTGGCACAGGTTAATCACTGTGTTTAGATATAAGAACTGAGAAGATACCAGGACTTGTGAAAACCATCTGCATCTAGAAGAAGGAAATACTCCCATCCTTACTGGCCTGTATGAGATATTTGAAAAACATTCACAAATGGTTTTAAGTATCTTTCTCAGCAAAGACCTGGCTGAATTGGCCCATGTGTGTAATCAGGGCAGGGTTATACAGTAAGGCCCCGATTCAGCAAAGTGCTGGAGCACACCTTCAGCTTTTAGTGCATGAGTGGCTTCATTGAAGTCCTTAGTAATTACGTGTTTTGCTGAATCAGGACCTGAATTTATTTGGGGCAGGAGGACCTTAATATCTCCCAAGGAATTATACTTATTACAGGGGACAGTCTATAAATTAGTGTTTAAGTTAAAATCAATTTCTAGATAATACATATCCCTAAAAGACAGATTGTTAGTTTGTATGAGCTTTGTAACAAAACTTTAATTAAACCCTTTTTAAATAAAACCTGTCGTACATTATACTGCTAATTGACTTGACCTGGTACAAAGAGGACTCTGCCAGCTAGAGGAGACTAAAGGAGATTATTCTGTCTGGTGCTGCAGTGATTGTGTGTTAATAAAATTTATTTCTGCAGTCTTGCCCAACTCCCTATTGTGTATTCAAGAAATGTGTGGGCTTGAAGCCAGTCATCACAAAGCAAAAAGTAATAAAACCTCAAAAGCTGACTTTTTCTACCTCATTCTGCTGCTTTGCTGTAGCACAAAGTACATGGTACAGTCTGCTCGCATGCACATCTCAGAGTTCTCTTTTTTCATTATTTTAATTTATTTTTTCAATTATGTTAAACTCTGCACCTTATTAATGTGAGCACAGTAACAAATGAAGGACAATTAAAGGATTCAAAAAAGCTCAGTGATGAAATAGTCTGGGTGTGGCAATCATATTTTATTGCCACTACACTGATTACATACAATATAACACATCTAGCAATTAGAGAAACATGTTAATCCTCCTGGCTCAGACCTATTTCACACAGAATTCATTTCAGGGGGCCAAATTCTTCCTTTACCCTCATGCAAGTAAATCTGAAATAGCTTCTTGCCAATCAGCAGAATCATTTGGATTGACATTCATGTAAATGACAGCAAAATACGACCCACTGACTTCACAGAGTTATTCCTGATAGATGCTGGGTGCAATCACAAAAAAGTAATCACAAGAACTTATGCAAGAAATACATGGAATAAACAGGAGGACTTGGAAGTTTTAATACGTGCTCAAAATTATGAATTAATTGGCACAAGAAACTTGTTGGGATAATTCACACGACTAGAATATTAATTTATCTGGTGGAGCTCGTTCAGGGAGAAGGACAAAATGCTGTCCACAGACACATTCATCCCACAGTGTGAAACATGGGAAGAGATAACCAGCTGAAAATCCCTAGCTAATAATAACAGAGGGAGTGAGCACAGGTGCTGTCACAGCAGAGGGGGGCTGAGGGGGGTGTACAGAGTAAAGCCACAAAGAACAGATGGACAGAACTCCTTCTTTTGGAGGGCAGGAAGATGAATCATACACACATCCAGGCCACTGGGCTTGGAGATGATGGAGGCACAGGCAGGAGCTGATGGAGATGCCTGCTGGGACACAGGGATCACAGGACAAACTCCGTGCTGCCAATGTCTTCTGGGAGAGAAGGCTGGGGAAGCAACTGAAGGGACATTCTTTACTCTTCATTTTAAGAGTCAGGGGAAATAGGTTTAAAAATAAGCAAACAGAATGCAATTTGGTGACAGTTATCATGGAATGAGAAAACCCACTGCTCCTGGAAGGGAAAATGAATAGCAAATAGAAGCAATAAACTTGAAAAAAGCCAGATTAAATAAACTCAGAGAATTTTAAGTATTATCTCATGGGGAATGCACTCAGAGTAGCTGACAGTTCCTTAAAATAGTTCTATTAACAGCATGAGTGCAAATTATCCCAAAGCAGCAAAACCATTTGAAGTGTTGTAAGAAACCATCTTAGCTAAATCATGGACTCCTCCTCTCTGACCTCAAACACGAGGAAGGCATGGAAAGTTGAACCTAGGTCAGATTATTGAAGACCAGGAGGAAAGAAAAGAGAGAGTGTAGGGCCCAAATCCCAAAGGTCAAATGAAAATGCATTGGTGCAGAAAGGACAACAAGAAAACAGGATGTAATCATACTTCATAAAGAGAGGAAGATGAGGAAAATGTGTTGGCCTTCTATTGAACAAGGCAGGGAAAGTTATTGACAGGTGATGCTGAAGAGGCTGAAGGCCTGAAGGTTTTTTCCAGCAATCTTTACCAAAAAGGTCAAATGAGGCTAGGTGGGAAACAGCAATAGTGACAAAGGTAGAAATACAAGTGAAATCAGGGAAAGAACAGATTAAACAGTGCTTAGATAAATCAGATCTTTCAAATTGGCTGGGTCAGTTACAAATCTACTAAACTACCTGAAGCAATCCCAGGGCCATGAGTGGTTGTCTTGGAGATCTTAGGGGATATGGGTGAATATCCACAAGACAGAAAAATAGCAGATAGTGTGTTTCCTTACACAGAGGGAAAAGATTGTAATGGGGAATTAAAGAGCAGTGAGTGAAGGTCAGTTTTTGGAAAAATATGGAAACAATCATATTATTTGTAACCGCTCAGGAAATAACAAGGAGATGAGTAACAGTTAGCATGGCTTTGTCAAGAACACAGATTTGTTAAACCAATTTAATTTCCTTCAGAGGGACTGGAGGAGAAGCAACAGATAAATCTCAACTTCATTAAAGCTTCCCAGGATCAGCCTCCTCATAGTCATAAGTGAGCTAGGAAAAATACAGTCTCCCTCTACCTACAAAATTCTCTCTAAAACTGGAGGTATGTTAAATACATTTCAGTAGGCATCTGCCCTGGATTTGCTCCTATGAAATACTTCTACTCCAGTCTTTTATGTTAGGTCAGAACGACTTAGTTTCTGCACACAGTAAAAGTGAGAAGAGCTGCACAGGTGATACCAGGCCATTCTGAGGATGCTTGCTTAGAATACAATGTGATTTTTCACAGCTGGAGCAGTGTAGGCAGTTTCTAGCAAGTCCTTTCAGCTTTACAGAAGACACCAAACAGAAAAGATCTGCAGAGAGCACTGAGAGTAGCCAGAGGCCCAGCAAACACAAGCTACAAGGAAAACTGGAAGGAATGCTCTCATATAGTCTGCAGAAAAGGCTGAGGAGGACTACATATGTAACATGCACTTAAAAGAGAAAAGGAGTAAGTAGTCTTCCTTATCCAGTGTGGATAGGATGAGAAATATTGAGTTAAACAGCAGCACAGGAAATTTAGGTTAAACATTAGGAAACCCTGGGTAATAATATGGCTGGTTAAGCACTGGGAAAGATCGCCTGGGGAGGTCAGAGAGCCGCCCTCCTTGGGAGGTTTCAAGAGTACGCGAGATGTACACTTAGCAGAAGTTATGCTTTTAAAGTTGTGGCAGACTTAGATGACCTCTAAAAACCCACTTCCCTTTATGAGGGCTACTATTCCCCCAGTTGGAAAGGATAATTCCCGTTGGGGAAATGGATCCGTGCCTGGATGCTGGAATGGCACATCACAGCCACCCCGGGCCGCTCTCGGCGTCAGCAGCTCCGCAGGTGCGTCAGCCGGTGCCTCAGCTCCAGCAGAGAGGTGATCCCTCCTGCAGGCACCTCTGTACCTGAACTAACTTCTCAGCACTTCACTGAACCAGGAGCTCAGCTGGCAGCCTTTCCCCTGCCAAGGTGCAAACACAACTGCCCAAGCTTTTACCATCCACTGTTCACACCTGTGGCAGCACTCAGCCGGGAATTGCTGCTGAAGGACACACAGGGACACCACTCAATGCTCCATGTTTCCAGAGAAAACTGAACTGCTGGGCAAAAACACAGCCTGCACTCCGTGCTCTAGCTAAGAATTCATTCCAGAGGGAAACAAAGTCCGGAACACTGAAGTCCAAGTTAGACTCTTGTGTAGCAGATCAGGTCCTACCCACTGCACCTCCTGCACAACAACCTGTGGGTAACACACATGCAGACAAAAATCACCAGATCATTCATTGGCCACTAGCCAGGAATTTATCCTACAACAAACGGGTTTCAACCGAGACCTAGCCATGTGCAGAAGGCTCTGAATGACACTGTTGCTGAAGCTTTCCATTAAAATGGCAACTAGAATATCTATCACTAAGCTCACAGTCACAAAGATATTAATGTTCCTAGCACCCCCAGCAGTCCCAGACATGTCACTCTATCTCTGCCCACTGAAGCCACAGCGCTGTAAGAAAGTCACAGCTCCCAGAAAATGAGGAACTTAGTTTATCTGAACTTACACGGCATGAGATGACATTGCTAAAATGATGATAAAACTGGGGAAATCAGAAGACAGAGCTTGTCTGCTGGTTGAAAAGGCAAAGTGTACTAGAATTCTTGCATTCCCTTCCTGTACAAACACTGATCCCTATCTTAGGGTGTCAGTTGTAAAGGAGGTGTGATCTGTTACACAACATATTTCATTCAGTTAACAACACTTAGTTACATGCTAATAAAGCATGTGTTAAGAATACATCAAACTAATAATTTAATCACAATTTCTTCTCCCATTCTCCTTAGCCTGGACTGGATTTGAGGCATAAAGAGGATCCATGAAGTATTTTGCTGTTTCAGGAGGTTTTTCTGGCATATTGGGCCAAGTTTCTCAAGCTTGTAGGAGGAAGGAGATAGAGCCACACAACGCATGTGCATACTCACACAGACACAGAAACACAGAGCAGGGAATGAGGAGATGATGTAGCCACTGGCAGGATGTGTCTGCTCTTGATTTCACAGTGCCACCAAGCCCTTCCCTGGGTTTTTTCCCATGTTATTGTGTGTCTCAATGCCAGCACTGATTGTGGTGATTGATTGACTGAGCTGGTGCTGCAGGATTCAAAACAACAACCTTGGTGGCAGCAGCTCAGGGAAATGCAGAGAACACTGGGTTAATCCAAGGAGAGAAGAAACAACGCTGGTGATCTGCCAGCTCTGAGCATCCTACAATAAAATAGGAATAGCTATATTCATTGTTTTAAAATGAAAGATGCAAGCAGAGCCTGGCAGAAGCTTTTTAAGCACTCTGTGCTGGGCTTTAGCCTGTGGGCACCCAGAGAAAAAGCCCTTTTTCCTTCCCTTTGAGCTCTTCCTCACATATCTCATCCCACTGGCCTCAGCACGTGGGCTCACAAAAGCCATTCCCTCCCTCCCTCTGGGGTGCAGGGGCTTTCTCCCTGCCTGTCCCTGATGTGACTGTTTGTGATTCACCTACACTGAAATGGAAGAGGTGCTCCTCACACAGCATCTCCTTCCCTCTGGCAGCAGTGTCCCTTTCCCCGGGGTCTCCCCCTCCTCGTGAGGATCAGTGAAACCCTCTCAGACTTCACACCTGCACCTCCCACCAGGGTTAAGGAGGTGGAGATTCCTTTCCAGAAGCAATGTTTCTCCTTGGGAAAAACCCCTAGAGAATTCAAAGACGATCCTTGAGCTTTTTGCTGTTGTTAATTTTCCCCACCATCCCTTTATCTCCTGTGATCTCCTGCTCCTTCTCACTCCACTGCTGCTGCCTCTTAATTAAACATTTTGACACTGACCCTATTTCCACTTTATCTAACTCCCCTCTCACTCCCTTCAGCAGAGTCCCACTGACGTGGTCCCCATTATGTTTCTCCTCCCACTCAGCTTATAGTAGTAGCTACTTGTCTGTTTTCCTGATAGGAACTCAGCCTTCCCCTGGCTGCACTATGAAGATAAGCTGCTCCCAGTGACAAAGGAATCACTAATGGACGTGCCTGCTTTCCCATCCCGGGCACAGAGGCTGCTGCTGTCAGGAACTTTTTCCCTAGCACAAGTAGTTTTCCAGCATGCCCTAAAACAGAGCACATTTATGATTGCTGGCATACTCACAGGGTTACCAGGCAGCTTTTTTCAGCACAGACTTTACAACTTGCATATAGATGGACCCAGACATGGCTCTGGTTACAGACAATGGGAGATTTACTATTGCATGTATTCGCACCATGATTTGGTGGCTTTGTATAAACAAAATAGAAACAGAAAATAATTATTTGTTTGCCAACCCACTGAATGTAGGGAAGAAGCACAAAGTTTTATTCATCTGCAAGCTCAGCAGATGTCAGTGTATGAATGGCCTGATTTCAGTCTCATTTTTGGACTAATGAAGATTTAATGTAGCTAACAGAACCATGAGGTAATTCTGGGTTTAAACAAAAAGTGATTCCATATCATCCCATAACTTGTCATGATAAAACATTAACTAACCCCATGAATTTTGTTGGTGGTGTTTTGTTAGAACAGCTTCTGAGGGGAGTGATAGTTCAGTCATTATTTGAATGTCTGCTATAGTGGAGTCTATCACCACTGAAAGCCCAGAATAATGGCCTGTGTTATTCTTTTGCATCTTTTTCTATACAGCCTTTGAGGGAGCTGTAATTGAAGAGAAATGAAAGGGCAGCCAACCAAGAGACAATGCTGCAAGGATCAGTACTGGAATGTGAGACAACATAGTTTAAAAGCTGAAACTTTAAAACTCCTGCTACGTGTGTACTTTTGAAAAGGGTAACATCAATAGCAAAAAAAAAAAAAAAAAAAAGAAACCCTGGCTAACTACTTTTTAAAAAATTTTTTGTTTATAATCTGGTGGCCTCCTATGAGGGCATGAAAAAAAGGATTAATGCCTTCACTGAGTACCTACTTTTTACTGCTGTTCTCTTTGAAAATGTGATTAACTAAAAAGGTGAAAAAGAGACCCATGGAATAAAGATATGAGAATACCAAGGCAGGGTGTTATGGAACAGGGACTCTACAGCAATTTACAAAAAGCTTGCAAAATATGAACTGCTACTTAGCATCAAGTCCTGTGTCAACTGGGTTTGCAGTGATGTCAGTGCTGTACCCCCTGCTGAAAGCATTCCTGGTGCTTACAGAGAGCTGAAACACCACAGACAGCATTCTCCATACTTAAGGTTCAAACTCCAGTACTTAGAGGATTGCAAGAGGATCACCATTGTGCACTGACTGATGAACCAAGCTTAAATTTTCCTCCTGTTTCTACAAATATGAGAGTAAAGCTACTGAAGCCATTTTAAAGCCACTAAAGTCAGTGAGAATCTTTACATCTGTCTCTTGCACTCTTGGATTCTCCAAACACTTATGTGTGTACTTAATGTTCACAGGAACAATCCCACTGGAGAAATTGTTTGTCTTAAGCTCAGAATAGGGCCAAGTTTAAGATGGCTTTAGCTAAAAGTGGCCAGGATAAGCCCAGACATAAGCCTTTCCCTACCCAAGCCAATTCAGCAATACTCTCAATTTCTCAAATTATCTGTGCATCTGAAGATATTTGGGATATATTTGCGCTCAATACTTAAAATTATACAATAAAGGACTGAGCTTCTTCAAAATAAGTTGGATCCCAAACACAGGAGTCACCGGATCATAAACATAAGAATACTGAGGCTATTTCAGGCTGCAATAAGCAATGTTTCCTCCAGTGTACACCCCAAAAAGATTAAGTTTATGTTGCTTTTAATGATGAAGAGTTTAACAAAGCATAATTTGGAACCAGTTTTCAGTACTCCTGCCAAACTCTGAGTAAAACATCATTTACCTCCTAAGTGAACATTTTTTCTGGCAGTTTTGTATGAATTAAACATTTTGGTCATTTAAAGGAAAAATGTTAAAAATCTGGAGTGTTCTTAAAATAGCAGATCAGTATACTTGAAATATCTTTTCTGATTTTAGGGAACTCCCCCATGCATGTAACGTGCTATGAAAACCAGAGCTATTTTGCACAAATTTCAGAGCAAGCTTATGAAAATAGTATAATGAGGCAAAGTGCTCAGCAATGCCAGAGCATGGGGACCACAATGCTGTAATAGA